>NC_065444.1:68613547-70038547 GCF_917563875.1 Diabrotica virgifera virgifera
TAAAAAAACCGCATTTTTTCGGTTTTTTTTTTCGTTTTTTGATACAATTTTGTACATATTTTTCAAAAAAGGTAACACCGTCACTGGAGCAGGTAAAAAATTTAAAAAGAATTGGGGTTTGCTTAATAAAAATTTTTTGTAACACCATCCATTTTCAAGATACAGGGCGTTGAAGAAAACAAAATTCTACACATTTTTTACGATTTTGCCGAAACTACTGGCAACATTGTAATAAAACTTGGCGAGTTTTAAGAGGTAGTTATTGTGCATATTTTGACATACAATTAAGGATTTGATATTCATCATTGGCGCGCTTAGGGGTAATGGTCTGAACTTTTCAAAGAAAAAAAGATAGTACGCCACTGACATATTTCAAATTAACAATCATTTTTAAATTCCTCATTCAATTTGTGATAAGAAAACTATCTTATCATTTTTTCATACGAGGCGCCGTTTCGCTGCAAAAAATAAAATATCTTAACGCTTCCAAAGTATTCGAATTAGTTTTTATAATGGACGTACGAGTTTGCGTATGTAGATGTAGAAACTACTAATAGAAGTTCGAATACTTTGTAAGGGTTAAGATGTTTTATTTTTTGAATAAAAATGGCGCGTCATATGAAAAATTAGAAAGATAGATTTTTTGCCACAAATTAAACGAGGAATTCAAAAAGGATTGTTAATTTGAGATATATCAGTGGCGTACTACCTTTTTTCTTTAAAAAGTTCAGACTATTACCCGTATGCGCGCCAATGATAAATATAAAATTCTTAATTGCATCTCAAAAAATGCACAACAACTATCTCTTAAAACTCGCCAAATTTTTTTACAATGTTGCCAGTAGTTTCGGCATAATCGTAAAAAATGTGTAAAATTTTGTTTTCTTCAACGCCCTGTATATTGAAAATGGATGGGATTACAAAAAATTTTTATTAAGCAAACCCCAATTATTTTTCAGTTTTTTACCTATTCTAGTGACGGTATTACCTTTTTTGAAAAATATGTATAAAAAATTATATCAAAAAACGAAAAAAAAACCGAAAAAATGCGGTTTTTTATTTTTAAAGGTGCGTTTCACCAATTTTAAAAATTTGAAAAAAATTCAAGGTGAAATATTATGCAAAAATACACGTTATATATTTTTTTCGTGAAAACGAATGTGTTAGTTATTTTTTATACTCATTTAAAATTTTAAAATCGTTCTAAAATTTAAATTTCCTGCCAAAAATTAAAAAAAAAATTTCGGACCGAACTTTTTAAAACTTACAACTTTTTTATTTAAAGTTTTTCGCTAGTTCTCGATGCAGCTGAGATAAAAAATAAAAACTTAAAAAGCCTAATTAGGCTCTAGGTGGGTCACATGAGCACCTAGGGGGCTAAAAATTTCAGAAAGTTAGTTTCACTATATATGCCAAACGGTGACCTATATGGAATTCGAATCGAGTTGGGGGCACTTTTCATCATCTTACCTGGCTAGGCCCTTTCTTTCCGACATCGTCTCGAAGATGCCTTTTATCCATGTAGTTGCTGGTCTTCCTCCTTTTGTTTTTGTGTTTCTGTGAGGATCCATTCCAACACTTTTTTGTGGATTCTCCTTTCATCCATTCGTCTTAGGTGTCCGTACCATACTAGCTGTTGTCTTTCGATGTCATCTATGATTGTTCTTTCTATTTCCATTTGTAACATCAAAAGAATTAAAAGAATAATGTTGCCTGTCTCCTACCTTTTTTAAAATATATCTTAAAAGTGCTTTAAAAAGATGAAAACAAAAATGTAGAAAAATGGGGATATCACTCACCAACATTATGGTATAAACGCGCAACTTTGCAGACGATCTAGTAATACTGGCTCAAGATTGTGACGATTTAAACTATATGGCCCGAAAATTAATTGAAGAGTATGGTATATGGGGTCTAGAAGTAAATAAAAAGACAAACCGAATACCTACTTGTGCTTTGGAGATCTACCTACAAAAAGATATCGTATTAGTTGACAAGACCACGATAAAGCACCGCTGCTACCACAAATATCTAGGTATCAATATTTCGCACGATAGGCTAAGCAATAAAGCACTAAAATCGGCCTTACCTCCGAAAAAAAAGGACAAGACGGATCTTAATTAACTCTTTTTACATTCGATTCGTGAATGCGCCAGGAAACTTTGTGACCCAGTGCCATGATATAATATTGAAAAACTGCATACAAAAAATTCATTCTTAAAGTGCATCTCAAACAGACAATAAAAAATTCAGAACTCGTCAATTATCGGCGGAAATGAGTTCAATTTTGTTACTCGGGAGGTTTTTGAGGTCGCCGAAAACAAATATGACGTCGAAAGTGATCTCTGGAGTACCTGGTGCCCAGGGTACCTACTGTTTGCCTCGTCTTGTGGAGTTTTTGGCAAATTCATTAAAAAAATAGTCAAAAATCACTATTCGTGGGGTTTTGGGGTCGCTAACGACGAATATGAAACCGGAAGTGATCTACGGAGTACCTGGTACCCAGTGTACCTACTGTTTACCTCGTTTTCTGGAGTTTTCGGCAAATTCATTAAAAAATTGGTCAAAATTCATTACTCGGGGATTTTTGGGATCTTTGACGATGAATAATATGACATCGGAAATGATCGCCGGAGTACCTGGTGCCCATGGTACCTACTGTTTACCTCGTCTTCTGGAGTTTTAGTAAAATTCATTAAAAAATAGGCAAAAATCATTAGTGACGAGATAAACAGTAGCTACCCTGGACACCAGGTACTCCGGAGATCACTTCCGATATCATATTCGTCGTCACAGACCCCAAAAACCTCCGAGTAATGATTTTTGGCTAATTTTTTAATGAGTTTGCCGAAAACTCCAGAAAAAGTAGGTACCCTGGGCACCAGGTATTCTGTAGAACACTTCCGATGTCATATTCGTCGTTAGCGACCTCAAAAATCCCCGAGTAGTACTCCGGAAATAACTTCAGATGTCATATCCGTCGTTAGCGACCCCAAAAACCCCGAGTAGTGCTTTTTGACTAATTTTTTAATAAATTTGCCGAAAACTCCACAAGACGAGGTGAACAGTAGGTACTCTGGGCACCAGGTACTCCGGAGATCACTTTCGACGTCATATTCGTTTTCAGCTACCTCAAAAACTCCCCGACTAACAAAATTGAACTCAATTCCGCCGATAATTGACGAGTCCTGAATTTTTTTTATTGTCTGTTTGAGATGAACTTTAAGAATGCATTTTTGTATGCAGTTTTTCAATATTATATCATGGCTCGGGGTCACAAATTTTCCTGGCGCATTCACGAATCGAATGCAAAAAGAATTATTAAGGTCGTCTTGTCCTTTTTACTTTATCGTACTACATACGCAGTATGAGTATAATAGATAAAGTTATAGGATCGTGCAAAAAAATTTTTTTCAGATTTCACTTTTTTTCGACGTTTTGAGTCCCCCTGAGTCTAAAAAGCAAATAAAATAAAACATGTCGAAAGTATGTACGTATGTACGTACGTATGTCGCCACCGCCCAGCAAAAACTACTGGACCGATTTCGATGAAATTCGGTATGAGTAAGTTTAAGAGAATTTTGTCGAGAAACTAAGCTTTTGAAAAAAACCTCTCAAAGGGGGGCCGAAATAGGGGGGTTATTTTGGGCCCATTTTTGCAAATTTTGACCGAAACGAATGAAATTTAACTTAAAGTTAGCTCATCGATAGGTAAATAGAAATACGGAATTTGACATTTCCAAATCCAAAATGGCGGCCAGCATGGCCGACCGCCCACCCGATACATTTCCCTACCAATCTAAAAACTTGTTTAAGATAAATTTAATTTGAAAAAACATTTATATAGCCTAAAGATGGGACTATAACAAGAATATTATCGTTTTTCAGAAAAAGTTATGGGTTGCCTATATTTAAGGGGTCAAAATTTGATATAAATTTGAACTAAATTTTCTCAAAAATTACTCCAAGGAATTTGTTTGTTTTTTGATATATTTTTGATATCCTATCGGTAAATTGAATAACATTGGTCAGATTTCTTAACTCCTTATAGGAGGGGAGTTATGAATTTTTTATAAAAAATATTCGAGTGCCCGTAACTACCTCTATAATAGAAACTAAAATTTGAAATTTGGTAGACATATATAGTACTTTGTTATCTATTAGCACAATAAATTTTACCCACAACATGGCTTCCGGTTTAACCGGAAATGAAAAAAAATCTTAATTTTCTACATACGCCCTATATTTTTTTACATATTTTGAAAGAATATAAAATTATCTTTCCAATGACAAAACTCGTTGCTGTAACTCAAAAACTCGAAAATTTACAGAAAATTGAAATTTTGCTAGAATCTTGTGTGTGTCCCCTCTCACGCGAGCATAGCAGAGCATTATTATAGGGCAGTCAATGAGGGTATTTGGCTCCGAATTCCATCCTACTACATCGATGTACTTGATATTTTCACAGTAAGTAGGGAATAGCTCAAGAAACAAAATCTACCCTATATACTATGGCGCTTTTATCTTGGGGCAATTCCCACCCCTTCAAGGGGGTGGAAAATTTATTGGTCAAAATAAGCATGGAAGTGGCTAGAGAACCTATTTTTAAGCAAAAACTGATCTATGCTTTTTTTGAGAACTCAATACTTTTTGAGTTATGCGTAGTTGAAAATTGGCCATTTTCACAGTAAGTAGGGAATAGCTCAAGAAACAAAATCTACCCTATATACTATGCTGCTTTTATCTTGGGGCAATTCCCACCCCTTCAAGGGGGTGGAAAATTTATTGGTCAAAATAAGCATGGAAGTGGCTAGAGAACCTATTTTTAAGTAAAAACTGATCTATGCTTTTTTTGAGAACTCAATACTTTTTTAGTTATGCGTAGTTGAAAATTGGCCATTTTCATTTAAAAATGACACGTTTTCGCACGGTTTTTTGTGAATTCCTTAAAAACTATGCATCAAACTAAAAACACTGTATAAAAATTTTTTTTTAATTATAAATAACAAAGAGATTCGTTCCTTCGTAAATTTTCTATTTATAATACAAAAAGAGATATGGTAGGTAAAAAGAGTTTGTTTTTTGGTGCATGCTCAAAGTGCTCATGCTTTTGTAGTGTTTGAAAAGGCCTTTAAAACGAGCACCGTTAAATGTCGGTTACATTCAAACTAAGCGAGATATGGTGTAAAAAAATATATGACTAATGTACTTTAAGGAAAAATGAGAAGTACATACATTTAATCCCTCATTCACCAGAATTTAAATGCATTGTTTTTCTTTTGCAATACCTCTTAATATAGTGTTATTTCTACTTTCAAAAATTTGGACGGGTGAAAAAAATAAGATCAAATTATAGAGCGCATTTTTAAATTTTCTTAAAATTCTTCCTTTTGCTCCATGCAATTCGAAAATGAAAATGTTCTATCCCCGAGAAGTGGTGAGAACCGCCCCCATGATAAAAGCGCCATAGTATATAGGATAGACTTTTAATTAGGAGATTGGGCTTTGGGCTACTCCCAAAATTTCATTACAATCCATGCAGTAAAATGCAAATATTGTAAACTATTAATTTCTCAGAAAAATGGACTAATTTGAAATGAAAGTATGACTAATATTCTATTGATTTATGCAATAATCTATAGTGTGTCCCCGGACATTTTCTCAAATGCGGGAATTAATGATGCGTAGAACCATAAAATATTTTCAAGTATACAAGGTGTTTCTAAAATATCAAAATAACTTTGTTATTTTTATAGAATGCCAGTATCTAGTACGATAACGATAATAGATCGGTACGATAATAGATCGGTACGATAAAGTTCTCGGGCGGCCCTTCCGTCCAGCGTTTTTTTCGGAAGTTCAGTGCTTTATTGCTTCGATTACGATGGAACATTAGGCAAAGACATAAGAGAAAGAAATACATCAGGTAGAAAAGACATCACAATGTTAAACAGTATTTTATGAAACCAATCCATCAGCAAAGAAAATAAAAAGAGGAAGATCTAGCAGATAAAGGATTACCAAGAACTTATTAGAGAAATACTGGGAATCAAATGAACAATCACGGATGACTTATCAACAAAGCAACTTATCTGGTTCGTACATGTAGAAAGAATGGATGAACAACGAATAACAAACGAAATACTAAAATGGCAACAAGAAGGAAAGTAAAAACGAGGTAGACCGAGAAAAAGTGAAGCGAAGAAAAACAAACAGAAACAGAAGTGAGAAAGAAAGATAGAAGAAGACATATAGAACAATCAGACGAAGTGGCGATTGGAAGTCGGAGAACGTTATAAACTGAGATGTAGGTAGTAGTAGTAATAGATGTCACACTTGTGTGAATAGTGTGAATTGTCACACTTAATATATTATAATGTGGTAAGATTTACCTTTCTCGAAAAATAAAAATGGCTCTTGTCTCAACTGTATTTATATTGCTTCTTAATGACTTGATTACAAAGTGACTTACAGCTTCAAAATATATTACCTTGGAACAACCTTTATACAAAATAAACATACAAAAACACCATGGAAAAATATTTAAATCTGAAACATCATTTGTAATATTTTATTCATTAGACAATTATCGTTTCAATAGAGTCCATGAAAATCATTGTCGATTATACGACAATACATGTTTTGTTGGAAAATAGAATACCTAAAATCATTATCGTACTGTATAATTTATTAATAAAGAGAAAAACACAGCTTGGTAACATACTTTTTTGATGGTATCTTAAAATTTGCCTTTTATGTACGACAAATCCCTCCGTACATTCAAATAATTGATTAGATAATAATTATTTTATTTACAGTTTTTTACAGCACGTGTTTAAAAAGCAAAAGTGAAGTGTTCTGTTGATTATTTTGATCAACTTGCTTAAATATCGGATGTTTACTTATAAGTAGTGTAAATGTATTTACATTATCAGTTATCTTATCGTTGTCATTTTTTTATTATACTCGCATATCGCGATTTTGATCTCTAATATAGGTAACTTCTTCTTAACTGGCTTTACAACTCAGAGTGAGTCTTCACCATATCCACTATAGCCCTCCATCTTCTACGAGCTTGCACTTCCATTTTTTTCATTGTTGTACCCCAATTCTAGATAATTCGGCTTTAACATCACCCTTCTATCTTTCTCTGGGACGGCCTACTGATCTACTTCCGTCTGGTATCAAAAAACACTGTCTTTAACACTCTGTCTTCCTCTGATCTTAGCACATGACCTGCCCATCTTATCTGGTTAGCTTTTATATGTCTGACAAGGTTTTCAGTACCATACAGTCACCAATTCAACATTACAGCGCCTTTTCCATTCTCCTGTCAATTTATCTCTAATTAGTCCAGGCTAATAAGGTTTTCTCCATGACACTTCAACAGCCCGGGTACTGAAGCGTTTTTTCGACAGGTAATACCTATAAGAACCAATTGTTACTATTTGCTGCTTAGGATCTGGCGGCCATTTTATTTATAAACAATGTAGTGTTAAACAACGGTCCTTTTTCCTTTTTTTTCAAATTAATGGAAAACAGAAAGATTTATGCTTTTCTTAGTACAAACATTTTCGAGAGAACTGAAAAAACTTTAAAATGGCGTATTACAAAATACAACACACTCATTTATTGTTAATATAATTGCGAAATAAATTCTAAATTTCAAAAAAAAATAATTTCGCAATAACTATTGTAAAAATAAGTGTACAGATTTGAATTTTTTGTCAAGTGAGCTTTTTTTGGTGCTTAATGTGTGACAAAAATTTCAACGTCTACTAATACAGTACTGTAGCTAAAATTTTTCACTCGGAGCGACGATCGGCCGCGCGACGTACACTTTTAATAAATAATGTATGCTGCGTGTCAGTCGCTTCGAGTGAACATTTTAGCTCCGACTCTGTATCAGGCCTACTTTTGCGCTAAAAATTACAAAAATAGTATTTTTAATCTTTGATTAAAATATAACCATTGCACTAATTTTTGACATTCTTTGTGAGTAATTAGATTGTACCAAAGACTCACTTTTAAGCTTTGAAACAATTAAAACAAATTATAAACAACGGAGAACACGTATATTTATTTAGCTGTTTCATAACTTTTTTGCAAATGGTTGGAAATTTTTTTAAAGCATTCATTGTCAAGACCTTTGAAATACGGATTTTAAGTATTTTTTTAAAATTAGAATATAATAAACAATTTCTGAGAAATGTTAATTTGTTTATAACAATTTTTTTTAAACATTTAAAGATTATGCAAAAAATTAAAAATTTATATTTTGTCGACAAAATATTAAATAGGCATCACACCTTTATAATCTTTCTAAGTTTGATCAATGTCTCATGATTATTTTGGTTGTTATTGCGACTGTAAATTGTTAATTAACAATTGAATTGTTGCTAAAATATTCGTTTCATTTTCACCGGCTTCTGAATTTATAATCTATACCAAGAAAGCTTTTATTTCACCAAGCTATATAATTATTGATAAATAACCACTGGCCCAAAAAATTTATTTGAAAATTCGAGATTTTGTTGGGAAAACACACATTTTCCGAGGAAAATTTTCGTCGGAGCAAATCGAGAAAAACATGCCTCTATGTAGAATTAAATTGGGGTGAATTTTTATGTGAGTGTTTTTGGTGTAAAGTTAAAATCTTCGGAGTTATAGAGCAATAATTGAAAAAAATACGATTTGTCGGCGCCATTTTGTTTATAAAAAAAGTAGCACACTATCTGCGGACTTTGCATACCTATATTAATAATATATAGGATCTTATAATTCGATTCCAGCAATAAAATTGCTGGTAAATAACCTTTCTTTGTACCTTACTAATTAGACCAGCGTATTATAACTATTTTTTTTCAAAATTTAAAGATTATGCAAAAAAAAGAAAAATTTATATTTTGTCGATAAAATATTAAATAAGCATCTCATTTTTATAATTTTTATAAGTTTGATCAATGTGTCATGATTATTTTGGTTATTATTGCGATCGAAAATTGTTAATTAACAATTGAATTGTTGCTAAAATATTCGTTTAATTTTCACCGGCTTCTGGAATTACAATCTATACCAAGAAAGCTTTGATTTCACTAAGTTAATTAATTATTGATTAATAATTACTTACCTAAAACTTTATTTGAAAATTAGAGTTTTTGTTAGGAAAACCCGCATTTTCCGATGAAAATTTTCGTCGGAGCAAATCGTACATATCTCTATGCAGAATTTAATTGCGGTGAATTTTTATTTGAGTGTTTTTGTTGTAAAGTTAAAATCTTCGGAGTTATAGAGCAATAATTAAAAAAAATACGATTTGTCGGCGCCATTTTGTTTATAAAAAAAGTAGCACACTATCTGCGGACTTTGCATACCTATATTATTAATATATAGGATCTGATAATTCGATTCCAGCAATAAAATTGCTGGTAAATAACTTCTCCATGAATTTTGCTAATTAGCCCAGAGGGACTGGGCTAATTTCTGGGACTTTCCGAAATACGAAGAAAAGGAGAAAACCAATTAGTTTTAAAATCAGGGCATCTGTTACATTCCATTGGAGAAGACGATAAGGCAGTTGGCGGCGTAGGTTTTCTCGTCCACAAGAAACACCTAGATAAAATTATAAAAATAGATAGTGTAAGCTCAAGAGTTGTGTACCTCATACTAAAATTGAACAAGAGATGCTATATTAAAATTATCCAAGTATATGCACCCACGACGAGTCATAGCGATGAAGAAATAGAAAACTTTTATGAAGATATAAATAGAGCTATGGAAAAAGATAAAACCCACCACCTAATCTTAATGGGCGATTTTAACGCTAAACTTGGATATAAAGAAGATAACGCAGAAGTGGCTATGGGCTCATTTGGATATGGTGAGCGAAATGATAGAGGAGGTATGCTACAAAATTTTTTTGTTGCATCATCGGCTATACGTGATGAACACATTTTTCAAAAAGAACCAACAACGTAAGTGGACGTGGGCTAGTCCAGATGGCATAACAAAAAACGAAATTGATTGCATCATCACAAACAGAAAAAATATTATCCAAGATGTTACAGTAATCAATAAAATCACTGTTGGGAGTGACCATCGGTTGGTTAGAGCAAAAATATTGATCAACATTAGACAAGAGAGGACAGCAATGATAACAGAGAGGCATTCTAATAAATGGGAATCGATAGAAGATAGTGTAGCTTATCAGAATCTCATAACTTCAGAACTGAAAGAAGTAGAACATCTAAATGAAAATGCATTAGATATAGAGGTGACAAACATGCGAATAAACAGTGCGATTCGAAACGCTCATAGCAAATATAAGGAAAAAAGAAAAAACAAGATAGATAAACTTACTCAAGCTACTAAAGACCTTATAAACAAAAGAAGAGAATTGAAAAACAAATACACAGATAATTTTGCAGCACTTAGACAGTTAAACAAATATATAACAAAATCCATTCGAAAAGATGTCAGAAATTACAACACTGAACACATAACTCAAGCCATTGATAAAAATAAGAGTTTAGAGGTACTGCGCCGACAAATGACTGAAGGATCGAAAAATATTTGTAAACTTGTAAATAAAAAAGGAGAAATAACAACAAATAAGGAAGATATTTTAAAAATTGCTCAAGATTTTTACTCAGAATTGTATAAGCGAGAAGAACTTCCAGATCCTGATCAAAGTCAAATACCAAAAGTTCAAAATGTAGGCTCAGAAGACATCCCAGATATCACAACAGAGGAAATAAAATCAGCTCTCTCGGAGATGAAAAACAATAAATCACCTGGAGAAGATGGGATAGTCATTGAACACATCAAAGAAGGAGGAGAAACGTTAATAAATGTGTTGAAAAAGATGTTCAATGTTTGTTTGACAAGAGGCGTAACCCCCTCTCAGTGGCATAATGCAATAATCACCATAATGCATAAAAAAGGTGACATTTCAGATCTGAAGAACTACAGACCTATTAGTTTGCTCTCCCATACATACAAACTATTCATGAAGATAATAACAAAACGGCTTGTGAACAAACTGGATAGTTACCAACCTTGTGAACAGGCTGGGTTCCGCTCCAGATACGGAACAAACGATCATCTACAAGTTATAAAAACGCTAATAGAAAAGTGCACAGAGTATAACAAGCCTATCTTTCTTATATTCGTGGATTATGAAAAGGCGTTTGATACTATAGATCATCATAAAATGCTTCGAGCATTGGCGGACTGCCGCATTGACTACCGATATATCGCCTTGATTAAAAGTATCTGCGAAACTGGTACAGCTTGTGTTCGACTTCATGAAGATACCAAGAAATTTAGAATAGAACGTGGAATTAGACAGGGTGATACTATCTCCCCGAAATTGTTTACAGCTGTTCTTGAATATATGTTCAAGCAAATGGAAGGAGAGGATAAAATGGGAATCAATATAAACGGGGAGGATCTGAACCACCTAAGATTTTCCGATGACATCGTTTTAATATCTGATAGAGTTGATAAAGCTACAAAAATGCTACACACGCTCTATAAAGTGTCAAAAACAATTGGTCTTAAAATTAACACCTCAAAGACAAAATTTATGACCAACCTTGTAGTCAGCGATAAAATTCAGATTGAGAGTCATAGCATCGACCAAGTAATAGCTTACAAATATCTAGGGCATGAGATTCGCTTAGGCCGAGATAACCAGACAACTGAAATACAAAGAAGGATAGGTCTCACATGGGCTGCCTTCGGTAGATTAAATAACATTTTCAAGTCTAATATTCCAGTTTGTTTAAAAAGAAAGTTTTTTGACCAGTGTGTTTTGCCGGTTCTTACATATGGTGCAGAAACACTAACTCTGACAAAAAGAACAATAAATAAAATAAGAGTTACACAACGCGTTATGGAAAGATCAATGTTAGGTATTACCATCAGAGATAAAGTACCAAACCTAGAAATAAGAAGAACAGGAGTCACGGAGGCAGTTGAAAGAATAGCCATGGCTAAATGGGCTTGGGCAGGACATGTTGCCAGACTGACGGATGACAGATGGACCAAAAAGATTCTGGAATGGCGACCAAGGCAGGAGGCATATCGAAGCAGAGGACGACCACCGACTAGATGGACGGATGATATCAAGCGCATCACCACAAATTGGATGCAAGAAGCTCAGGATAGAAATAGGTGGAAATTTTTACGGGAGGCCTACGTTCAGCAGTGGACAAATATAGGCTAGTTGATGATTGACTATTCTTATTCTTATTTCTCTGGCGTGTTTATTTGAATAGTTAATATTATTTATTCCTTCTCCTTCTTGTTGTTGTACCTCTTTTTAAGTAATTCTGCTTATTCATTAGCGGATTGATATCTCAATGGAAGGTTGTCACTCCCTCTTTTACGCGGTTGGACGATACTTCTTCTACTAATTGGTGATTTACCTCTTGCTATTTTGACCTCACTTTTGTCCCCCATTCTGTGGTTATTCCATTTTTTTTTTCTATTTAATGTCCATTCGCTTATACACTGTACGTTACCTACTTTTTATTCACTGCTCTTTGTATTTCTTAGCGTATTTCCTGTAATTCTTCTCAGTACTCTCATCTCTGCAATAGACTTTGTCTTGTGGCTTTATTGAATAATGTTTCTGATGCATATGTAATTATTGGTCTTACACTGTAGGGATGGAAAAAACCTACCGGTTATTATAACCTTAAACCGGTTTTTTCCTAGGCAATAATCGGTTTTTCCGATTGTTTTTTGCCCCGGTTATTACCGGTTTTTCTTTTTAAAGTAGTAACCGGTGAAAAACCGGATAAGTGGAAAAAATATTGAATTCAGATTACTGAATTCAGTTATAACCGCCAGGTTAAACCGTAGGTAGAAAAAACTGGTATAACCGAAAACCGGAGTTTTGTCAACAACCGCCATCCCTATTACACTGGCTTTACAAATTCTTGACTTCATATCAGTGTTAGTATATCGGTTTCGCCATATAGTATTATTAAAGCATCCTGCCAGTCTATTTGCTTTTTGTACTTGATATATCACGTCTTTGTCAAGGTCTCCATAGGTGGATAGTGTAATACCAAGGTATTTTTATTTCCATTACTTGTTCAATACTACTGCCATCAATTTTTATTTTACATCTGATTGGTTCTTTACTGATTACTATTGTTTTAGTTTTCTACGATTCTAACTGATTCTAAGATGAAATTGTCACAATTAAGTCTTTTGCTTTTATGTTAAATCTGTAGACTAATCTTTGCCTTCTTCATCTTAGGCTATCAATATTGCGTCGTCTGCGTAATAGAGTATTTTTACTTCTTTGTTTCCTATTCTGTATCCTCTTCCTTTGTTGACGCTTTTCATGATAGTTATGTTGACGCTTTTCATCCATGGTTTTACTGAAGAATATAGGGCTATACTCTTTAATTTAATGTATATTTATTGCTAGATAATTGTAATTTTGTACTCGTTATATAGGGCCATTAGGGATGGTGTATTAATTGAGAATTCAACTAATCAAGGACAATATGCGTATAGAGCTAAATTCGAATCCGTTCTATAAAACCAAGAGGTGATGAAGGACCAAAATATATACATACCTACAGTCTGCTGTATCAGTGTGATGAAATAATGAAACCAGTAGTACATTTTTATTATTTTTGAGTATATGGCTTGTCACCACCATGATATGGTGGAGAACATATGTGCTCCAAAAGCAAAAAACAGAGGAACCTACACTGCGGACTTTCACAATGGTCATAATTGGAGGCAATCCTTTTCTTCGGGACTGATTCGTACCCACAATCATATGAAAAAAAAGTACATAAACGAACGGCGGTGGTCTATCAGGACAAAGTAATTTTTTTGAAAAAAATAAAACGTGGTTTTTATAAAATATAATGTAAAATGTACGTCTTCATATTTATTTTTAAAAAACTAACGTTTTACGTCGCAACCTTGGTCTGACAGACCACCGTCATCTAACTTGGCGAGTGTGAAGAACAATTATCAAAAATAAACCAAACCAAAAAAAAAACGAAATAACAATATGCGAAGAATTTTTAAACATCAAATTAAAAAAAGTTGATACCCAAATAAATATGTTATATCTTGAAAATAATCCTTCACTCTTCTCCGGTGGTATTCAATTTCATACCATATGCAACTGTCGGCCGTACATACAGACTCTTTTAATGGATTGATGTTTATTTTATCCCGATGTCACTCTTATTGCTCTGGTATCAAATTCTGAAAAAATATCGACCTTTTTAGGCAAATAGAGGCCCATATTTTGTCCCATAATGACAACGAGAAAATAAACTTGTATTGTTTTAATTCTACTTGAGAATTAGTCGTATCAAAAAATATAACGGATAAGTTTGTATGAAACATTATGTCATATGTTTATAGTTAAATTGTATTTTGTTGCAGTTAACGTTTTTTAGTAACTCTAAAAAACGGGCTCTACATTCTCGGCGAAGTTACTTCGTCAAAGTTGACCGAAGTCCGAAGTACCCTCTCTACACACTCGTTCGAAGTGCGATATCGACAAAGAGCGGTGCGATACCGATAAAGATCCCTTTGACGAGACCGACAGATTTCGGAAGTAGAGCGAAGTCAAGCAAGGTTAGACAAGGTGGCATTCTTCACTCTCGTACTTGTTGAACTTCGATCGACTTCAGCGAGATTGAAGTGGGCGCTTATAAAACGGGCTTTACATTCTCGGCGAAGTTACTTCGCCAAAGTTGACCGAAGTCCGAAGTACCCTCTCTACACACTCGTTCTAAGTGCGATACCGACAAAGAGCGGTGCGATACCGATAAAGATCCCTTTGACGAGACCGACAGATTTCGGAAGTAGAGCGAAGTCAAGCAAGGTTAGACAAGGTTGCATTCTACACTCTCGTACTTGTTGAACTTCGATCGACTTCGACGAGAGTGTAGACGGCGAATTAGAAGGAACAGCAATTTGGACGAATCAGTGTAAACGGTCAACAATAATAGAAAGAGTAAAAACATACACTTACCTTGGTACGAACTATGTCCTTATGAAGGGAAAAATCCAACGACCTGGTCCATTTAGGTGCTGCTCGGGACGAACAGCCTGAAAGAAGTGGGCGATGTTGTGAGTCACATACACTTGACCATGTCCAGTCTAGAAGTCCCTCTTCGCCATGGTAAAATTTAAATAACTCATTCTATCGATGCGGAGGAAGTACTGAGGAGAATACAGAACAGCAGGGAGATGCTGGATTCCATCAAAATAAGAAAACTTCAATACTTGGGTCATATAACACGTGGTGACAGATATGAACTCCTAAAATTAATTATGCAGGGAAAGATTCAAGGGAGGCGCAGCATAGGTAGGAGAAAAATGTCCTGGTTGAGAAATCTCAGAGAATGGTTTGGATGCAGCTCAACTGAACTCTTTCGGGCTGTAGTGTCGAAAGTGAGAATAGCAATGATGATTGCCAACCTTCGTCGCGGAGATGGCACGTAAAGAAGAAGAGAAGAATCGATGCGGAGATGAACTTCGAGAATTTATGAATTTCTCGTCGCCCGGTAAGAGCGAGACCCTGTTGGGCTGCGTTGCGATTTCGCAACGAAACAACGCAGGGGCGACGCCCCATTAGAGCGTTGGGTTGCGATGTCTCAACGGAACAATGCATTGTATGCCACGCCTGCCTTGCGATGACACTGACATCGAAGAATACCCTTATCCGTCAATCCGTTGAAACATCGTAACTAATCGACGCGACGCAGTGCTACGCACTGATGGGGCCTCGTTCCGATGCGTTGTTCCGTTCAGATGTCGCAACGCAACGCACTAATGGGGCCACGTCCCGATGCGTTGTTCCGTTGCGACGTCGAAACGCAATGCACTAATGTGGCCTCGCTCTTTGTGCGTTGAGCTGCGACGTCGCAACGGAACAACGCATCGATACGAGGCCCCATCAGTGCTTTGCGCTGCGTAGCGTCGATCAATTTCGATGTTTCAACTGATCGACGGACAAGGGTGTTCTTCGATGGCAGTGTCATCGCAAGGCAGGTGTGGCATAAAATGCGTTGTTCCGTTGCGACGTCGAAAGGCAACGCGCTAATGTGGCCTCACTCTTTGTGCGTTGCGCTGCGTTGCGTTGCGACGTCGTAACGGAACAACGCATCGATACGAGGCCCCATCAGTGCTTTGCGCTGCGTCGCGTCGATCAGTTTCGATGTTTCAACGGATCGACGGACAAGGGTGTTCTTCGATGGCAGTGTCATCGCAAGGCAGGTGTGGTATACAATGCGTTGTTCCGTTGCGACGTCGAAACGCAACGCACTAATGTGGCTTCGCTCTTTGTGCGTTGCGTTGCGACGTCGCAACGGAACAAGGCATCGATACGAGGCCGCATCAGTGCATTGCGCTGCGTCGCGTCGATCAGTTTCGATGTTTCAACAGATCGACGGACAAGGGTGTTCTTCGATGGCAGTGTCATCGCAAGGCAGGTGTGGCATACAATGCGTTGTTCCGTTGCGACGTCGCAACGCAAAACACTAATGGGATCTCGCCCTAAGCTGTTTTCCAAAACAATTCATTATTTTTTAAGCCAGCAGAGGCGGCCTTTAATGATTAGTATATAGGTTCTACGTATTATTGCAAATTATATTGTAAGCGATAATTATGTAATAAGTAATTGCGATATTTGTAATTATGTGAGTTTTTCAGTTAAATAAACTTAGTTAAACCACCTTGTGATTCACTTAATCTCTGACCACAAAGTAACAGCGGATACAGCGACCCATAATTGAAAATTTATCATTTTCCTGGTCTGATATGTTACTTAAGTGAGAAATCCCTTAACGGTCTATCAAGGTTTGGATACGTTTTTTTGGCAATTATCATAGTTTGGGTCACACTAAATTAATACATTATTTTTTCTACAACCGTATTAAAAATGCAATTTTTAGCACTCCATATAGACCAGGGCGCATCTGTAAAAATATTAGTACATTTGGACGTTGAGAGGTGACTCAAATTTTTTTGCAGAAATTGCTTGAAAATAAATCAAATAATAATATTTGAGTTATCCTCCCTCTCAAAAAGGTCCGGAACATTGTTTAAATAATCAAAATGTCAAAAAATTAGGGAAAAATTCGATTTTTTTCTTGGTTTTTTAATTATAACTTTAAAAGTATTCATTTCCGAGAAAAGTTGTACTAACATAAAAGTTGCATAATTAAATTTCCTACAATATAGAATTGGTTAAAAATTTAAAAAATAGTCACCCTTGTTGCAAAATAGCAATTATTGTGAAAAAAACATACAAAAACAAGTATTCGTATTTTACGTTTTTCAACCATTTATGCTACACTTAGGACCTTCATATTTCACCCTGAAAAACTCTATGATACAATAAAACAATATTGTAAATTTCATTAAGATTCGTTCAACAGATTTTGCAAAATAAATTTTGCAATCCAGCTTTCGTAAAAAAAATTCATTTTTTCAAAATGTTACAGGACTGAAAATAAAGCAGATAGCAAGTTGAAAATTTTTTTGCGTATAGAAGTGTACTGTACCTTTCATTTGCAATTTTACAAAATTAAAATTGATTAACACCACGGCGTCAGGAATTTTTTTAAATAAACATTAATTATTGGTGCTACGCGCAGGACAGCGGATAGTTTGCTCTGATTGGGCATTCCAATGACCGTTGATAATTATTGATACATTTTAATTTTTATTACATTTCGATATAAATAAATAAATTTGTTTATTGCAAAATAAAAACACATACTCTATCCTTTGATATAACAATTTTATTAGCAAAAACTTTCTTTGTTCATATATTTTAACTTAAATAATAAAAGTTTATTATTTTTAAACATATGCAATTGTTTAAAAAATATTTCACAAACAATAATAAAATTAGTTTGATTTTTGTGGAATTAAAATATTAAAATACAACAAAATATAGAGTAAGAAAATAATATATTAGATAAAGATTGGAAGACATTTTGGTGGAAATCAACTTGTGTGAATCGAACACCGCTGTCCTGCGCGTAGCACAAAAAATTATTGTTTATTTCAAAAATTTTCTGACGCCGCGGTAATTAATCGATTTTAATTTTGAAAATTGAAAATGAAAGGTACAGTACACTTCTATAAGCAAAAAAAAATTTTAACTTGCTATCTGCTTTATTTTCAGTCCTGTAACATTTTGAAAAAATTAATTTTTTTTGCGAAAGCTGGATTGCAAAATTTATTTTGCAAAATCTGTTAAACCGATCTTAAAGAAATTTACAGTATTGTTTTACTGTATGTTTTTCTGGGTAAAATATGAAGGTCCTAAGTGTATCATAAATGGTTGAAAAACGTAAAATGCGAATACTTGTTTTTGTATGGTTTTTTTCGCAATTATTGCTATTTTGCAACTAGGGTGACTATTTTTTAAATTTCTAACCAATTTTATATTGTAGGAAATTTAAATACGCAACTTTTAGGTCAGTACAACTTTTCTCGGAAATGAACACTTTTAAAGTTATAATCAAAAAACGAAGAAAAAAATCGAATTTTTCCTTCAATTTTTGATATTTTGATTATTTAAACAATGTTCCGGACCTTTTTGAGAGGGAGGATAACTCAAATATTATTATTTGATTTATTTTCAAGCAATTTCTGCAAAAAAATTTGAGTCACCTCTCAACGTCCATCTCAAAACAGATCCGCCCTGGACTAATAGGAGCGTTAAAAATGCTACTTTAAAGCACTAGTTAAAAATTCGCTTCACTCGTTCTGCAAACTTTCACATGCGTGCCTTAAAATTGTACTTTTAACACTTATATCATAAATAACTATTAAATTCTAAAAACAAAATGTGTAATGTGATAGAGTTTCTTAAAATTTTTAAACTATATCTACTGTAAATTTATTAATTCGATGTAACCTAATTATTTATAGTCCATTCTTTCACGGTTTTTGCCCTAAATTTTAAAGAACCGCTTGGATTGACATGAAATTTCGCATACATATAGCTTACATGTCAAAGAAAAAAAGTGATATTGTGCCGATGTGTGCTTTTGCACTGGGGGTGACTTTCACCCCTTCATGGGGGTGAAAAAATATATGTCCAAAATAAGCCCGGAAATGGGTAAACTGACTAATTTTAAGTAACTTTTGTTCTATAGAACTTTTTCGCCAAAACAGCACTGTTCGAGTTATTTGCAAGTGAATATGTTCATTTTTCAACAAAATAACCACATTTTTAGACGGTTTTTCGTAAATAACTCAAAAATTAAGTATTTTGTCGAAAAAAACGCTCTTAGTAAAAATATAGCCTATAAAAAAGTTAGAAAATGGTGTACGCGTTAGGTCTCTGGATCTCGTAGAACCAGAGTTATAGCCAATGAAAAATAGAATCATATTCACCAAATTTCAAATAGAATATTTCGACCTGAAATATGCAAAAAATTAAGCACTTTTTGGGGAAAACCTATTATAACTTTTTTAAGGTGTTTAAAAAAATCTTTATTTCTGATTTCACAAAAAGTTTCTAGCATTAAATTTAAGCAAGGTACGCTCAAAATAAATTTGGTCCCTTTTGTTTTTGCAAAAAAAAATCGGGAAGACCACCCCTTAATTAGCAACTTAAATTAAATTAATCGTTACCGCTCCACAAATTATTTTACTTATGTTGTGTTTATATGATCTGTAAGTTTCATCGATTCAAAGTGCTTATTTTTGAAAAAATTTTGTTTCAAAGTAAAATTTTTAAAAATTTAAATTTTGAAAAATATACTTTTTTTCAAAATAACTTAAAAATTGTTAGAGATACCAAAAATCTCTAAAAACAAAAAAAGTTAGATTTGCTTTTCTGAATATCATGTATTTTTTTGTTTTTCTGTTGAACAAAAATTTATTAAGATTTGGTGTTCCTAAATTTGCATACATTCGTGATCAGTGACTCGTTTAACCCATTTTAACTACAGCCCTTTCAATAATAAGGACTTTGAACCGATGAAACTTACAGATCATATAAACAATATATACAGGAGTCAAGAAACTTATGAAGTCCTAACGATTAAGTTCATTTAAGATACTAATTAGGGGGTGATTTTCTCGATTTTTTTACCAAAACCAAAAGGGACTAACTTTATTTTGAGCGTAACTTGTTTAATTTTAATGCTAGAAATTTTTTTTATAAAACAAAAATGAAGCTTTTTTTAAACACTTTAAATACGTTGTAATGAGTTTTCCCCGAAATGTGCTTCATTTTTGGTTATTTCACGTTAAAGTGTTTCATTTGGAATTTGACGAATATGAACCTATTTTTCATTAGCTATAACTCTGCTTCTACTAGGCGTAGAGACGTGACGTATACACCGTTTTTTAAAATTTTTTACAGGCTATATTTTTGCTAAGAATGTCTTTTCGACAAGATACATACTATTTGAGTTATTTGCGAAAAACCGTCTAAAAGCGTGGTTATTTTGTTGAAAAAATGAACATATTCACTGCCAAATAACTCGAAAAGTATTGACTTAGTGAAAAAACTCTATAGAACAAAAGTTACTTAAAATTAGCCAGTTTATCCATTTCCTGACTTTCTTTGGACGAAAATTTTTTCACCCCCAAGAGGGGGTGGAAACCACCCCCAGGGAAAAAGCACATATCGGCACAATATCACTTTTTTTCTTTGACTTGTTAGCTATGTGTATGCCAAATTTCATGTCAATCCAAGCGGTTCTTTACAATTTAGAGGTTTTGCAATATTTTACCGTTAAAGAAGGACTATTATTGTCATTCTGTAATACAGTTCCCTGTCATAGAGTTATATATTAGTATAGAGAGAGTGTCATTCAGAGCGAACTGACGACACCATCTTTTTTATTTGGATTAGTGCTGTTTCACTCTTACGCATAGTAAAGCTGCTACAGTTGTCCTTCCCTTCCGTACCTATACTCACACTTAATGTCATCTTAGTTTATCGATACAATGTGCTAGAAAGATATGCCGCAACGGCCGCAAACCAATCCATGAGACCTTGTCGTCAGGAAGCGCGGAAGGTAGGCTCACTCTATGTTAATATACATATGTTATTGCTATTCTTGTATCACATTTATTGTGGATATTTAAGCGACCGTAAATTTTTAATTAACAATTCAATTGTTGCTAAACTGTTCATTCAATTTCCATCGGCTTCTGGAATTATAATTTATACGAAAAGAGCTTTTATATTACCAAGTTATTTAATTATTGATAAACAATTACTTATCTAAAATTTTATTTGAAAATAAAAAATTTTGTTGAAAAACCCGCATTTTCCGGGGAAAACTTTCGTCGAAGTAAATCGGAAAAACACGTCTCTATGCAGAATTTAATTACGGTGAATTTTTATTTGGATGTTTTTGGATATAAAGTTAAATTCTTTGGAGATATAGAGGAAAAATTGAAAAAAAAAGAAGATTTTCGGGCGCTATTTTGTTTATAAAAAAACTAGCACACTATCTACGGACTTTGCATACCTATATTATTAATATATGTATACCTACAATCATAAAATTCGATTCCAGCAATAAAATTGCTGGTAAATAACTTTTCCTTGTATTTTGCTAATTAGCCCAGAGTATTTGACGTACTTTAACAATAATGTAATTTTAAATGCTAGATACATATTCGACTTAAAACAACTTCATTAAGTAACAATACGGGTGAAAATATTAACAATATTTCCCATTTACATATAAATTCTTATATTTTTTTATTAAGGTTAATATATTTTTTCCAAAAAAGGGGAACCTACGTAAAATAATGGTACCAGCGGATATCACTATCAGTAATAAATTTTCCAACAGTTATATTGATATTAAAATACTTTAAAAATCCATTTTGTGCAGTCAATATTTTAAGCCAAAGTGAATATAAAAACTATTAGTAGAGTAATTTTAGATATTAGTAAACTCAAAAGAAAAATGAAAACAGTTCCGTGTACTTGTCAGGTAAGTAGAAAATTGTATATTATGTCTTCTTCTTCTTTATCAACCATTTTCCATCCACTAGTAATTGTAAGTCTCCTCCAATCGTTTCTACCTTTCCCTATATTGTGCCAATCTAATCCACTGTTTGCCTTCCACTGCTCTTACGTAGTCTACGTATCTCTTTAGAGTTTTATTATTTATTTATTTATAGTAAATACAAATGACCTGGCCTCTTCATAGGCGTAACCAGGGGGGGTTTTGGGGGTTGTAACCCCCCCCCCCATTGGGATGTACTTTGAGCTCTATAAGCTTAACACCATAGCCCTCAGAGACCTTCCAGTAGTTGTAACCCCCCCCCTTTCAGGTAGTTGTAACCCCCCCTTAGGATCATCCTGGTTACGCCTATGGGCCTCTTGAAACTAATCCAAGTCGTTTCCTGATGGGATTACAATAGTTTATACATATAATTTTTATTTGAACAATTTTCTAATTTAATTTAACTAATTAATAACGGTCCTAATCTATTACTAATTCTGAAAATTATAAATTATGAATAATTCTAATAAATAATTCTAATAAATAATTCTAATAAACAATTTTAATAAACAATTCTAAACAATTTAAATAAACAAAATATAATCTTTAATTAATTTTTTTTATTTTAAATTTTATTTATTTTTTTTTGAAAATAGTTTTTATGGTGCTACAATTCTCATTTCCAGATGAGAAATTATTAATCTAAAAATAGTCAGAAATAATTGTAAGTGTAGATCTATTTGACTTGTATAATATTCCCAATGGTATTTCGGTGAGCCTCAGACCCTTAGCCGAAAATATCTATTGAATTTTTTATTTTCGATTTATTTTATTTTATTTTATATTTAATATTAATTTTTAATTTTTAATTTTTTTATTATATAAATATTTATTTAGCTAGGTTAAATATTTATTTCATTCCATATTTTTATATATAATTTTTATTTTATAATTTCTTATTTAAATTCATATAGGTTGGATATTTACTTGATTTCTTCTTCGTCTGATATTATATAATTCTAATTGTTTCTTTGATATTATGTCCGCTAAATTATTTAATGTATTATATAATTCTTCATTTTGTATTATGTTTTCTATATGTATGCCAACAAGGTATCTTCGGATTCTTTGTGATTCTTGTGTATTTGTTTGGCTTTCGCAATCAAATATGTGTTTAGACCAATAAGGATCTGTTTTTAGGTGGATGTGAGAAGTGGCATTCAGATTTTTGCGGATAAAGTTAGGTGATAACTTCGTTAAAAATAATTGATTTATGCTCCTTCTCAAATATGCCCGGAACATTAATAAAAAAAATAAAATATTTAAAAATATCAAAAAATTTCGTTTTTTTTTCTAATTTGTTTGCTTATAACTTTAAAACGATTTGTTTTGGAACAAAGTCGTATAGGAATAAAACAAAGATAATTAAATTTTATATCAGATGCGATTGGTTAAAAATGAATTAATTTATCACCCTTGCTGCAAAATAGCAATAAATATAAAATAAGGGGGAAAAACAAGCCTGTCATTCAATGATTTTCCATCACTTAGGTTACACTTGGAACCTTCCTAATTCGCTTAGAAAATTTTTGTAATGTGCTAAAATTGTACACCAAATTTCATTAAAATTGACTTACTAGATTTTAAATAATAATTTTGCAATCTAAACTTTTTTTAAAAAATTAAAATGTTTTAAAATCTTGCACAACAAAAACTAGAACATACAAAGATTTGTCAATTTTTTTACATATAAAGAAGCACTCCACCTATCGAATGCAATTTACAGAATTGAAATCAGATTGTTTAAGCAGCCTCAGCAATGTTTTAAAGTTATAAACAATTTTTTTGCTTATAAAAAAATTAGTCCTGTGGCCAGGAGGGGGTGCTACGGGCTCCTTTATTAAGATGGACTTACCCAAGATTTTTATGTGTTTTTTGACCCGTAGAACACGATTTTTTGGGTAACAGTTGATCCGGATGTCGATAAGATTGTTATAAACTAAGAACTTGAGGAATTACATAACTTTGATTTTTCGCAAAATAATACATTTTTTTGTATTTCTTGGGTACTTCTAAGCAAAAAATGTTCTTACAAGTTTTTTCGTAGGATGCATAGTTTTCGAGATAAACGCAGTGGAACTTTCAAAAATTCGAAAAATTGCAATTTTGAACGCAAATAACTTTTGATTAAAAAACAAAATAGCAATTCTGCTGACAGCATTTGAAAGTTTAAGTCAAATTATACCGGTTTTAATTATTTGCATTGCTAAAATTTAATTTTTTTATTATTAAACAAAGCTATTTGTTTATCAGCCAAAAAATTGTTTATAAGTTTAAAACATTGCTGAGGCCCCTTAAGAGGATCGGTACGTTTTTTCGGCTGCAATGCTATTCATATGGGGATTCATTTTTTTCGAATCCTGAGAAAACTAATAAGTATTTTTTAAAAATTTAAACGCAGAATGAAAGACTACGTTATTAGCGAGGGTCAAAAGTCCCTGAGAACTTCTATAATATTTATTTTAATAAGTTACAGGGGTGAAAAACTAAGAGAAAATTTAGTGTTATTTTTAATTTCAAATATCTCATTCAAAATAAACTTTTTATTTATTCTAAGGGACTTTCGGCCCTCGGTAATAATTTAGTCTTTCATTCTGTGTTTAGATTTTTCAAAAATATTTATTGGTTTTTTCAGGATTCGAAAAAAATGAACACAATGTCCGTGATAATATTTTCCAAATCTATCTTTGTCATACAACGCACTTAGTCGAATAGAATATTGTCAGTCAGATACTGACAATCAGTGACAATTTTAAATAATTATTTGACATGAATCGGGAATATTTTTAGTTGTTGATTAAATAATATTTATATATAGTGTATTTGATAAATAATTTATTTAAGAGGTGAACTTTATAAAAAGTTATTTATTGTGTATTATTTATGGAAGATAAAAGCAGAGAATACATCAAGATATATTCTGTGATCCAAGTATTTTGTTGTTAAAGTTGTTCAAAATTGTTAGCGTTCCATAGTAACAATATATTATTAAAAAATCACTTCAACACTTTTCCTCTTTTCTCGATTGAGTATTAGTTTTTGTTGTAGGTACATATAAATTATTACAATCACTGAATAAATAACTAGTGAAAAAATTATCACATTTATTAACTGAATTAATAATTTGCAATTACACAAAAAATAACAGTTATCCAAGAACATTCAAAAGCCATCTCTTTAAGCTAGTTATGACATTGTCAAGTAGAATGACATTCTAGTAATATGTACATATCCATACCAGTGTGAATTTTACTACACGTAATTTGCCATGTAAAGACAGAAAAGGTAGGGATAGCCGTAAAATATTTGCGAATTATGTACCCATAGCCTTAAATAATCCGATTTTAATTCTGTAAAGTGTATTAGATAGGTAGAGCACCTCTTTATATGTAAAAAAATTAGACAACTTCTAAATGGTCTACTTTTTGTTCAGAAAGATTTTTAAAAATTTTAACTTTTTTAAAAACATTTAGATTGCAAATTTATTATGCAAAATCTATTATGTCGATTTTATTGAAATTTGGTACACGGTTTAAGTATGTTACAGAGAATTTCTTAAGTGAATTACTAAGGTTCTAAGTGCCACCAAAGTGGTTAAAAACATTGAATAACAACTGGCGTATTTTGCCCCCTTATTTTGTATTTATTGCTATATTGCAGAAAAGGTAATACGTTAAGACATTTTTGACCAGTCGTATATTATACAAAATTCAATTTTATTTTATTTTTCTACGACTTTGTTCCAAAACGAATCGTTTTAAAGTTATAAGCAAAGAAAGTAGAAAAGAATCGACGTTTTTCGAAATTTTTAAATATTTTAATTTTTTTATTAATTTTCCGGGCATATTTGAGAAGGAGCATAAGTCAATTATTATTACTGAAGGTGTCACCTAACTTTACCTGCAAAAATCCGAATGCCACCTTTCACATCCAAAAATAGACGTTTTTTCACAGATCCTTACTGGGCTAGTTCTGGTGTGCCTATTTCTCCACATTCGCAGCATTCATCATCTTTTAAATTAAATCTATGCAGGTATGTAGGATACGGACTGTGCCCTGTAAGGAAATGTAATAATCCTTTTTTGGGTTAAAATAATTTGGTATATTATTTAAATTTGAAATAAAATGATAGAGACGTCTTGCTTTAGGGGAATTATCCCATTCGTTTTGCCTTTTTCTATATACTATTTCTTCTAATTCTCTTTTTGTTCTTATTTCCATTCGTTTTTAATTATTTTTGAAGTTATACTTCTTTAGGCGCGATTTCATTGAGGGTGAAATTTTATTAATCTGCGCGCATGCGCACACCGACAGTATGTTATTAGTACTCTACGGGCTCTGATTGGGTGTTGAAATGATCTGTCAATAATTGTTCAATATGGAGGTTATCGGTAAACAAAAATATTGTATATATTAGTTTTTATTGTTGTGAGGACAGAAATAAAATCAAATTTATACTTATAGTGACTTTTTAAATAGTTTTGAAAAGTCGCAGGTACGTAATTCTAAATGTTTCAGTTGTATTCCAATAAAAAATTATCTTCATACCTATCCATTTGGAAAATGTAAAAAAAATAATGTAGTTACCTATTAGTAGGCAATGCTTTCATTTACATAATCTGATTATGAACACACTTTCTACAAATATTCATCTAATATATAATATATCGTTTTCTTACTCTATATTTTGTTGTATTTTAATTCGACAAAAATCAAACCAATAATTTGATTATAATCATATAAATAAACAAAATGTCAAAAGGTTTATGGTGTAAACGTTTAGTTTGTGTATATTCCCACATGACGTGTACGCGAAGGTGGTGCAGTGGAAAATCGCGTCACCTTTGGTACGGCGCGATAGACGTGAAGTGGGTTCAAGCCCCAAGCAAGTTGTTATTTTATTTTTTTTATATAGATTTTATGATTGTAAATATATTATTATATAATTTTTTCAGAAAATACGTATTTAATTAAAATTTTTGGCAACAATTATTGTTCAGAAATCATTTGTGGCATTTTTCAATGTGTTTGTGTGTGTGTTTTATTCTTTTATTTTTTTAATTTTTGGTATTGTTTTAATAAAAATTTTTGGAAAGTAGTAGAGAAACTGTTTAAAGTATATTGATTTCGTTGAAATCATATAATAGAAGTATAAATTCTTACGTGCGTACAAAGTACACACATTCTTTTTTTAATCTCTTTAGAGTGTTCCCATGCTTCTTGTCATACTCCTTTCTGCACTCTAGGATTCTCCGTGGCCACCTGTTATTATAATATCTGGCTTTGTGACCGGCCCAACGCTATTTCATTTTTGTTATTTCTTCAACGATATCCCTGAACTTCATTCGGCTTTATATCGGTGTTTATAATCTTGTCCTTCAGTAATACTACAAGCAAGTTTCGTTCCAATGCATGTGTTATTAGTATATTATTCAACGAGCATGTAATGATGGCTATTACTCACGATGATGAAGTTTGTAATTCATCAGAGTGAGTATTAGCCATTACATGCAAGTAGAATACTATACTTTTTCTACGACCTTTTTTATTTGGATTAGTAGAAAAATATAATTATCAACTAGTAACATTATTTAAAACGAAATATATTATTTTTCATAAAAAAATATATTTTATATAACTATGGCAACACTGTTAGAATTACTGAGCTTATGAAACAATAAACAGTTGTCATTATGTCATGGAATGGCGGTGGCTTTTAAAAATAAGACATATTTTAAGGCAATTACATGAAAAAGAACGTGTGCTCTCAATTAAAATCTATTGTACTGTACAATGAACAGTAAGTAAAACAGAATTCATTGATATGAATTTCATATCAGTAAGTCCTTTTACGAAATTAATACCGATTGTTTATTGTTTACCTTTTTATAACGTCAATCTTAAAATGTCAAATGTTGAAATTTAAACGTAAAAAATATACTAACCCGTTGTTAAAGTTCAAAATCCTTTAAACATTTTTCAAATTTAATTGTTCATATAAATTACAATGAATATTTATTAAATAAACAAGTTTAAGTAATTTTATTTGCTAATAGGTATATTAAAAGTGCCATGCACCACTTGAATCTAACTTCAACCCGTGAGTAATGACCCGCGAGTAACTTCAGCCCGTGAGTAATGAATTATTACTCACGGGTAAAGTAATGGGTGTTATTATCTATTCAAAAATAGCGAATAATGAGTATATTATTAAACGGTCGTAGAAA
Organism: Diabrotica virgifera virgifera; assembly: GCF_917563875.1. Lineage (NCBI taxonomy): Eukaryota > Metazoa > Arthropoda > Insecta > Coleoptera > Chrysomelidae > Diabrotica > Diabrotica virgifera. The sequence continues at coordinate 68,641,830 of NC_065444.1, forward strand.
AACACCTTTTTGTTTAAATTTATAGGGATTGAGGTGTTTTATTAAGATATATTTTATGAACGCTAGTTTACCGAAAGTTGTCCATCCCAGTTGTGTTTTCTATTAATTTCAGCATCTTGATTTGAATGTTTCCTAGTTTGATGACATGGCCTAGGTATACATAATGTTTAACATTTTCTATGGTATGGTTTTATATTATTACATTTATCTGATCACGGCTCATTATTTTTGTTTTACTGTATCATTTTTAAGCCTGCTGCTCCGGAAACTTCATTTAATTGTTGTCAAATTTCATTTAGTTCTTGGATATTATCTGCTGTTAAAACGATACCACCTGCAAATCTCAAACGGTTTAAGTATTATCCTTTCATTGTTGTTCCATTCTAACTTTTTAAAAATGTCTTCTAGAGCAAGGGTGAATAGTTTGGGAGAAATGGTATCTCCTTGTCTCACTACCCGTGATTTCTGATTTAATATTCATAGTATTTTTGTATAGAACAAGTGATGGAGTTTAAATACCTAGGCATCACACGATCTAGCTACGGAAGACTCGAAACAGAAGTGGAAGATCAAGTGAATGGAGCAAACAGAGCCGCAGGTTTCCTGAATGACACAATATGGAGAAATAAAAATATCGGAAAAGAAATGAAAGGCAGAATTTACAAAACAGTCATCAGACCAATAATGACATACTCGGCAGAAACACGACCCGACACAGAGAGGACAAAAAGATTGCTCGAAACAGCGGAGATGAAAACCCTTCGAAAAATCGATGGTAAGACTCTATGGGGCAGAGCTAGAAGTACAGATATACGACGGAGATGCAAGGTGGATAACATTAACAACTGGGTAATAAACAGAAGAATAGAATGGAATGACCACATAAGCCGAATGACAACAAATAGCGTAGTCAGGACAGCGAGAGAAGGTTCCCCAATAGGAAGACGATCAGTGGGAAGACCACGAAAACGATGGAACAACTTACTAGAGGCACATTGAAAAAACAGACAGAGTCATGTCTATACAAAAAGAAGAAGAAGACGAAGTATTTTTTGTTACAAAATTACCCTTTGTGATCTTCCCGATAAAAATGATAAGGGCTCCACCATTTATACCATATAAGCGTATAAAAGAATAGTGGGAAGCAATAATATGTCACATTCACAAAAAAAGGAGATAAGATCGAATTCCAAAAATGGACGAAAATGATCTAAAAATATTTAACGTCAAAAATTGGAGAATGAAAGCAATGGACAATGAGGAATGGAGGAGAATGGTCAATCAAGCCATGAGCCTAGTAGGCTCGATTAATTATTATTAATTTAGTTCAGTATTTTGTAGTAAAATACGATCTTGATTGCAGCTTTACCTATATTTTTTATTTTTTTCCGTTTATTTCTTTATGCTATTTTCAGTTTCTATAAATGCAGGTATATTTAATATTAGCGCAAATTTTTCCTAAGCCTAGTACTGTCCATTATCCTAGAGAGCTACAGTCGGAAAAATTAAAGAATACCCATGAACGAACATATAAAACACGCTGTATTTTCCTTTCACCGTGTCACAAAGAAAATTGTCCAGTGCAAGTACATGTAACAATAATTATTACATGTACTTGCGCTGGCCAATTTTTCATCTGACACGGTGACAGGAAAATACAGCGTGTTTTATATGTTCGTTCATGGGTATTCTTTCATTTTTCCTACTGTACTTACCTACTATAGTAGTTATTTGCGAAGAAATGTGGTGGTGTTTTTTATTATCCTAGTAAAGAAGTATATGCGTGGTTGCTAAGGTTAGAGGTTATTAGATTACTTTTAAATATTTTGTTCGTTTGATTGTTAAGCAATTTTGATAAGACACTTTAAATTTAAGCGCAGATCGAACAATTTCAGTTTATCGATTGATGTTGCACCAATAACAAGTATTAATAGTATTTATTTGTCATTTAAAAACTAGTTTGTTTAATTATGAAACTGATATCGTAATTTATTGATAAACGTGGACAAGTTCAAAAGAATCGCGTCTAATTTAGTGCAATTTTTTAAAATGTGGAGGACTAGTAGAATCGTGGAGAAGTGTCCGAGAGTTGCTACTCGGACTTATGTAAGTTGTAAAATTGCAAATAATTGTAATGCATTTTAATAATTTAATTTTATACTAAAATTTCCTAAAAATTTTATTTAATGTTTTTTTAAAGATAATTATCAAGTATAAGTAGTCTGGGTAAGTTATCGAAAAGAATTCCATTTTTGGGAAAAGTTTGTTAACAGTTATTTTATTGCTGGAATCGAATCTTCTTCTTCTTGTGGTGCTTTCTCCTTTAGTGGAGGTTAGCAACTACACTGGCAAATCTGTCTCTGTCCAATGCGGCTCTAAACAAAGATGTTGAATCAAGGCCGGTTCAGTCTCTGATATTTCTAAACCATGAAACCTGGCGCCTACCGGGACCCCGTTTTCCTTCAATCCTACTCTGGATAATCCGTTGCGTAAGGTGGTTGTATATTTTTTTTAGTTTCTCATTATGTGTCCCAGGTAGCTAACTTTTCTGACTTCAATGATTTTTAGCAGTTCCTTATTTGTACCTATTCTCCTCAGAACATTTTCTTGGTGATGTGGGTTGTGCAAGGTATTTTCAAGATTCTTCTATAAATCCAAAGTTCAAAGGCTTCTAACTTGTTCATCAGTGTTATGTTGAGTGTCCAGGCCTTCGTTCAATACAAAAGTATTGACCACACATAGCAATGCAGAAAACGACATCTAAGACTGATATTAATGCTACTATTACAAAATAAACTCTTCATTTTAATAAACCTTGGTCGGACAACCTCTATTCTCGCTCGTACTTCTTGTTCATAATCAAGTTTATTGTCGAACCAGCAACCAAGATATTTGTATTGGTTTACGTATTCAAGCTGTTGATGGTTCACATACCTATATTGGAAGGGGTAAATTGTTGTTCCTTGATATTTTCATAACTTTGGATTTCGCAGTATTGATCTATTTCCCAGTTTTTGCACAACTCGCAGTAACCCTATTTAACAGTATCTGAAGACTATGGTCCGAATCAGTCATTAATACCATGTCCTCTGCATAGCGGATGTTATTTACTCTTTGGCCGGTTATCCTAATTGCTTTTGAAGAGTGCGATAAAGCGTACGCAAATATTACCTCAGGGTAGACGTTAAACAATATCGGTGATAGCACACAACCGCGTCTGACACCTCGTTGTATTTCAATTGGCCTTGACGTGTTACCATTGGTCTTTATGATTGCTGTCTGAATCCAATAAATACCCTCTATAATTTTAGTATCTCTTTTGTCGACTCCGATGTCTTTCAATCTTTCTATCAAGCTCCTGTGCTGCACCCTGTCGAACGCTTTTTCAAAATCTATAAAACATAAAAAATAGGTCTGCTTGCTGATCTTTGCACCTTTGTGCCAGAGTTTGAAGATAGAATATTGCTTGTCATGTCCCCATACCTTTCCTGAAGCCAAATTGTTCTTGACCGGTCACATTCCTCGTCACATCTTCTTTCAATCTTCCGCAATTTTGGTAAGACACTTTAAATTTAAGCGCAGATCAAACAATTTCAGTTTATCGAACGATGTTGCACCAATAACAATTATTAATAGTATTTGTCATTTAAAAACTAGTAGTTTGTTTAATTTGAATTTGAAACTGATATCGTAGTTTATTGATAAATGTGTATAAGTTCAAAAGCATCGCGTCTAATTTAGTGCAATTTTTCAAAATGTGGAGGACTAGTAGGATCGTGGAGAAGTATCCTAGAGTTGCTACTCGGACTTATAGTATGGTATAACTAGATCCAAACCCAGACATCCAAAATAAAAGTTTACCTCCAACACCAAATTTTTCTATATGCTCCACATAATGTTCAGAAAAAAGTCACACCATTTTGAGCGTCGGGTTTGGGGGGAGAGGAGGGAGAGGTGGAGAAAGCGGTAAATTCGTAGTCCTTTACGTTTTTCGTCAATATTTATAAAACTATGCGGTTTAGCATTAACAACCTTCAATAAAAAAATGTTCTACAATAAATTTGAAATAAGGCCCTATATGCATAATCTTTCTAGAATGAACGGTTCCAAAGTTATGGAGGTAGTATAATATAATTGGTCAAAAAAAAGGGGCTAACCCAAACATCCAAAGTAAAAGTTTTCCTCCAACACCAAATTGCTCTATATGGTCCACAGTAAAAAGTTACACCATTTTGAGCGTCCGGGTTGGAGGGGAGATGGGGGAGAAGTCTGTAAATTAGTAGTTTTTTTAAGTTTTTCGTCAATATTTCTAAAACTATGCTTTAGCATAAACAATGTTCTATACAAAAATGTTCTACATACAATTTAAAACAAAAAGGGTCCGATACATAATTGTTATAAAATCAACAGTTCCAGAGTTACGGAGGGTGAAAAGTGGAGGTTTTCGATACTTTTTATATTTTTTGGGCAATTTATAATATTATTATTGATGGAAAAAATTTTCTTTAACGGGATTGTGTTTTGTAAATAAAATTTGCTATTTCAGTGGCCGATGGTATGTTAGTGATAAGCCCTTGAATAAACGGCAACCTTACCACCCAAAGTCATCATCAATTGCATAAACATATAAAAAGTATCGAAAAGCTCCACTTTTCACCCTCCGTAACTCTGGAACCGTTGATTTTATAACAATTATGTATAAGACCTTTTTTGTTTTAAATTTTATGTAGAACATTTTTGTATAGAATATTGGTTACGCTAAAGCACAGTTTTAGAAATATTGGCGAAAAACATAAAAAAACTACTAATTTAACGATTTCTCCCCCATCTCCGAAATTTCTCCCCCATCTCATCCCCTTCACGAAATGGTGTAACTTTTTACTGAACAATATGTGGACCATAAATAGAATAATTTGGTGTTGGAGAAAAACTTTTACTTTGGATGTCTGGGTTAGGCATTTTTTACCAATTATCCTATACTACCTCCGTCACTTTGGAACCGTTCATTTTAAAAGAATTATGCATAGGGCCTTTTTTATTTCAAATTGAATGAAGAACATTTTTATATAGAAGGTTTTAGAAACCGCATAGTTTTAGAAATATTAACGAAAAACGTAAAAAACTACGAATTTACCGGTTTCTCCCTCTCTCCCCCCAAACCCGACGCTCAAAATGGTGTGACTTTTTTCTGAACATTATGTGGACCATATAGAACAATTTGGTGTTGGAGGATAACCTTCACTTTGGATGTCTGGGTTATGCCATCTTTTGGATTAATTGTATTATACTATTATGTGTAAGTTGTAAAATTGCTGCTAATTGTAATGCATTTTAATAATTTAATTTTCCTTAATTCCTTGTCATTTTTAATGAGTTTATTCTTCTTCTTTAGCGGCCATTTTCTTAGCGAAGGTTGGTGATAACTTCTGCAAAGTCTTCTCTATTTTGGGCTTTTCTTAATAAACTTTGAAAGTCTAATCCTGTCTATTTGATGTTGCACAGCCAGGTCATTTGTCGTCTACCCGGGCCGCGTCTTCCTTATATTTTCCCTTCTATAATAACTTGAAGGAAGTTATACCTGTTGTGTCTAAATATGTGTCCAAGATAAGATGTTTTACGTTTCTTGACAATTTCTGTGAGTGTTAATGAGTTTAAAGATAATAACTATAAAGTATTTTATTCATTCTTTTGTGCCGTCTTTAGTCTTTCTTTTGTTAAGGCCCGGCAGGTGCGTATTAAAATGGCGACATTTCTTCTTCTCGTCCCTTCTTCTTCTTCTTCTTCTTCTTCTTCTTGCAGATCCTTTTCCTGTCGGAGCTTGGTTATCATCACAGCTATCCGTAGCTTATTGTCGGCTGCTCTGAGCTGTTGAGCTGCACCTATACAACTCTCTTAGGTTTCTCAGCCAGGAAATTCTTCGTCTTCCTATGGATCTTTTATCCTTAATTTTACCTTACATTATGAGCCTTAATATATCTCATTTCGCATCTCTGGTAATGTGGTCTAAATATTCCAGATTCCTTGTTTTGATGTTCTTTATGACCTCGCAATCCTTTTGTAGCATTCTTAACACTTCTGCATTTGTAACTCATTGGATCCATAGTATTTTCAAAATCCTTTTATAGCATCAAATCTCAAATGCTTCCAACTTCTTTATATTATCCACTTTTAGTGTCCAGCCTTCCATTCCATACAACCAAGTCGGGAACACGTAGCATCTTAAAACTCGTATCCTTAGCTCCAAAGGAAGATCTCAATTAAACAACGTTTTTCCATTTTTATAAAAATGCTTGTCTTGCGATTTCAATGTGTGTCCTTATTTATCTACCTTGGTTATAGTATCCATTTACCCAGGTTGCCAAATATTTGTAGTTATTCACTCTTTATACTTGTTTTCCTTCGATATCTTGCCTTTCTACAGTATGTTGCTTAGAAATAATCATGAACTTGGTTTTCTTAACGTTCATGTGTAGTCCATATTTTATATAATAGGCTTGATGTAATATATTTACTAATCGTCTCAGTGTTTCTAGACTGTCTGCAAAAATAGCGGTGTCATCTGTGTATCTTATGTTATTCAAGATTTTTCCGTTTATTGATATATCCTCTTCTTCCTCTGATATTGCTTCCTGATAAATATCTTCGCTGTACAGATTTAATAACAAAGGGGACAGCACGCAACCCTATCTAACACCTCTTTTGATCTCTATAGTTTCTGTTTCGACATTTTTGATTCTAACCTTTGCTTTTTGATTCCAGTACAGATTTACAATGACCCGTATATCTCGACTATCCACATTCTTTTCTTATAACAGTTCGTCCCTCCGATTGTTCATTTAATGAGAACTCTTAGAATTTAAGAATCTTTAGAATTTAACTCAGAAGAAAAATCCTGATGAGATGAATAGGTGGAAAAGAAAAAATTATAAGGCCAAAAAACCCAATGGAGACTTAAATATTATAAAATGAATTTTGAACAGAAACATGCGGTTAAATAGATAGAAGATTTGCTTCTCCATTAACGTGAAAACTGACATGACAGAACGGTCAATTTATGAGTGGGGCATAGACCTAATGAACATTTTATATATGCCTGTGGTTAAGTTAGTGGGAAAGAATCAAAATAAGTGAGAGATTAAACAGAATATTTAGTTGATAGACGAGTTGACCGTCAACTATTTTTAGTAAAACATAAAGGTAATAATTGAATAAAATTAACAGTAATTGTAATGAAATATTTATTTGAAATAAAATAACAGACATGTGACGTCCATAATGTTACAAAATAAGATTGCGTATATTGTCAAAAATGCTTAAAAGAAAAATATTATGCTTTTTTATTATTGATATTAGATAATTGTTTAAAAATATTCGTAATGCGAAGAAAAATCTTAATACAGCTCTGCGCAACCATTATAATATCTTCCATAAAAAGACCAATATAACCAGAAATGTGTTAATCACCCAAACTAATTATTTATTTTTAGATAATATTGGTTGATAACAATGGCTATAATTAGAAGTGCTAAAATTAGTGTACCATACTTAATTTACTTACGTAAAATGATACTGTTGTAGGACATTTTGGAGGTTTTTAGACTAGATCGTACTCCTAGGCCAGGGTAATAAGACAAAAGTATACCCTGTTCGTGACACTTCAACTGCCAGGGTACTGAAGCGTTTTTTCGACAGGTAATACCTATAAAAACAAATTGTAACTATTTCCTGCGTAGGATCTGGCGGCCATTTTTATTTACAAACAATTTAGTGTCAAAAACGGTCTTTTTCCCTTTTTTCAAATTAATGGAAGACAGTAAGACTTGTGGTTTTCTTGGTACAGACATCTTCGAGAGAATGGAAGAAGCTTTAAAATGGCGTACTACAAAGTTTAATACACTCATTTGGTATTAATATAATTGCGAAAAAAGGTCGAAATTTTAAAAAAATTAATTTCGCAATAACTATTGTAAAAATAATTACATATAGAGCTTTGAAATTTTGGTCAAATGAGGGTTCTTTGGTGCTTAATATGTGACACAAATTCCAAAGCGATTCATTCAATTGTTTAAATTTTATTCAAATTGTTTATTCCAGAGAGCTTTTTTTGCAATAACATAAGTCAGAAAAAATAATGTTAGAACCATTCTACAGGTGTCAAATGAAAGAGCATGAGCTAAACTTTCAATCTGGTGTAAAAAAGTGAACAAAAAATGAATTTATTAGTAATAAATAATTATGCAAAAGTATCGTCAATTTATCTTTTTTTGAATCCTTTAAACTTTTTAGATAACTATTTTCAGTAGTAATTGCACAAGAGCGCTAAAATTATTGAATTTTTCCCGAGTGGCACTTTGAGAGTTTAAATTTCACGAGCCGAAGGCGAGTGAAATTATGTCAAAGTGTCACGAGGGCAAAAATTCTATATTAATTTTAGAGATCGAGTGCAATTTGTTGCGATTATTTCATGAATAAAACTGTTCAACACCAAAATTTTATTGTAATTTATTTATGTAAGTAAATAAATCATAAACACACACACACACACACACACACACACACACACACACACACACACACACACACACACACACACACACACACACACACACACACACACACACACACACACACACACACACACACACACACACACACACACACACACACACACACACACACACACACACACACACACACACACACACACACACACACACACACACACACACACACACACACACACACACACACACACACACACACACACACACACACACACACACACACACACACACACACACACACACACACACACACACACACACACACACACACACACACACACACACACACACACACACACACACACACACACACACACACACACACACACACACACACACACACACACACACACACACACACACACACACACACACACACACACACACACACACACACACACACACACACACACACACACACACACACACACACACACACACACACACACACACACACACACACACACACACACACACACACACACACACACACACACACACACACACACACACACACACACACACACACACACACACACACACACACACACACACACACACACACACACACACACACACACACACACACACACACACACACACACACACACACACACACACACACACACACACACACACACACACACACACACACACACACACACACACACACACACACACACACACACACACACACACACACACACACACACACACACACACATTTATGTAAGTACAATTAGGTATATACACAGTTAGTATAAATATTAATTTGACGGTTGAAAGTCGTCACTTTTATAATTTTTAAAACATTAATTGTCATTAATGTCACTGAATGTATTTTTTCGTAGCAACGAAGGGCATCTGACGTAATATACTTGACGACGGGGAATTATCAAAAATTATCGATTTAATTTAGATTTGGGTAGGTTTTTATTGGTCAGAATCTCCTATGAATGAAATAATCAAAATATTCTATTTTTTACCGTTTTTTAGGTGCATAACTACCAAGTAATGTTATTTATATGATAATTGATGAAAAATTGTAATAAATAAATATAATTTCTTATTTAAAAAATGAAAAGTTTATAAGGAAAAATTGAACATACTTTTGCATAATTATTTATTACTAATAAATGCATTTTTTCATTCACTTTTTTTAAACCAATTTGAAAGTTTAGCTCATGCTCTTTCATTTGACACTTATAGAATGGTTCTAACATTATTTTTTTCTGACTTATGTTATTGCCAAAAAAAATCTCTCTGGGATAAACAATTTGGATAAAATTTAAACAATTCAATAAATCGCTTTGAAATTTTTGTCACATATTAAGCAATAAAGAACCCTAATTTGACAAAAATTTCAAATCTTATTTTTACAATAGTTATTGCGGAATTAATTTTTTTGAAATTTCGACCTTTTTTCGCAATTATATTAACAATAAATGAGTGTATTAAACTTTGTAATACGCAATTTTAAAGCTTTAAACCATTCCCTCGAATATGCTTGTACTAATGTACATAATAAGTTTTCCATTAATTTTCAAAAAAAAAATGAAAAAATGGCCGTTTTTGACACAAAATTGTTTATTAATATAAATGGCCGCCAGATCCTACCCTGGAAATAGTTACAATTTTTTCTCATAGGTATTACCCGTCGGAAAAACGCTTCAGTACCCTGACTGTTAAAGTGTCATGGAAAAAACGTTATTACCCTGGACTATCCAAGCAAAAGGTATACATAAGTAACTTTTTAATCATTGTCTTGAGGTCTTGTACATTTATTCATCAAATTCTATCTCTCTATCTATCTAATCAGCCCTAAACATCCATCCTTGGATATAGGCCTCTTCTTCCTTCTTCCAAGCCTCACTTTTTTTTGCAATTTGAATCCATTTTAAGCCGGCGTGTTTCTTCAAATCATCTAACTCTCATAATTTGTGGCGTTTCCCTTGTCTCTGTGGTTCCACGGTCTCCAATATATAATCGTCTTGGTCCATCTTTTATCCTTTTGCTACTTGGGTCGAAACATTTTTCACTTTTGTTTTGTTACGGATCCATTCGTTTGTTTTTCCTGTCTGATTGTTTAATTTTTAAAAGTCAAAAGGCAGATATCGAGCACTGAATTTATTAAATTTTGCCCAAGTATACTTTTGCTATCTAGAGTATCCTCAGGGGCATTTCGTCAATAAAAGCCATTTCTGCCCCCCTATTGCAAAAATGTAGAACCTACTGGCACTTTAATTTATCTGTTTTGTCCTTTGTCCAGTGTTTAGTTAGATGTTAATTTAAGTTTGCCACCAAATTATTTATTTTAATTAAATGACATTCGAGGATACCTTCTTTTATTGACGAAATGCCCCTGAGGATACTCTAGATAGCAAAAGTATACTTGGGCAAGATTTAATAAATTCAGTGCTCGATATCTGCCTTTTGACTTTTAAAATTCATATATTCGAGCATTCAACCATTTCCTTTTTTTTATTGTTTAATGTTCAGCATTTGTTTTTCCGTGGACCTTCCTGTCTTTGCTACTTTTTCCATATTTTTCTTTGTAAACATCCATGTCTGAGAGCCATATATGAGGACAGGGAGTATACATTGATTGAAGACTATTTTTTTAGGTATTGGGGGTATATACTGTTCTTTAGAAATAGGACAGTTTTCCGAATGATGACCAGGCCAATCTTATTCTTTTCTTTAGTTCTTCTGTCTGATTTTCTTTACTTAATTACCCTTTAGCTTGTTCTATTCTTGTTTGTGCCACTGTAGTTACTAGTTCTTCTTGTTGATTGGTCAACAAATTGATCATCAAATGCCAGGTGGATTAAATACCTTTGATAAGGTCTTTTCCAGTGAGTGATCGTCTTCATCCACTAAGTAGGCCAGCTCATTTATAATTTATTTCAACTTCTCTCAGGTTGTTATCAGGTGTATGGAAATATTTAAAACTTATCAAATGTAGGACCGAAATTCTCGTATGTCTTATGGAATTTTTACTAAAGATAAAATTTTCCATAATTCATCAAATCCGATCAGTCAAAATCAAATAGTGTTGCATTAGTCTAAGTTTGTCTTAACAGCTTGGTATGATTATTTTTTTGTTATCATAATTATGACGAAACCTCTGTTGTTTATTTCATATTTAGATTAGTAGTTACCTCACAGTACGTGCATAAGTATGCCGTTGGTTAATCAATTTGACGTATCCGATTGACAACAGTACTGATTTGTTGAATTGCTATAAATATAGTATATTACCAAGGTCACGAAATATACAAATAATTAGATACAGAATTGCCCCCTTGAAGTTGATAAACAAATTATTGCTAATGTTACTTTGATAAGAACGTATCTGTTTTAGGCAAAATTTCTTATCGGTGTATTATTAGTATTTAAGGTAATGACATATCTTTGTTAATGAAAAATATTAACTAACTTCTTCAAAACAACATTGATCTTGAAAAAAAAATTATAAATTATTGTTGACACCCCACCTAATTAACACTGGTTCCGGTGGTAATGGAGTGTTAGGGAATTTTTCTCTAAAAAGTTGCACCCTTAAAGGAGCTTAGATGAAAATTTTTTCCCATTTTTTATCAACTCATTAACAAGTGGAAATTGCAGCCGTATAGTCTCAGCAACGCGATTCAGGCCGTGTGCTAGACAAGTACAATGAATTAAATTTGGATAAAAATGATAATGTATATAAATAAAAATGAATGTTTGTATGTATGTATGTACCTTATAGACTCACAAACTATGCATTTCATCATATGATGACCTTAATCAAAGTTCTTGTACATAAACCCGGGATGGTTTCTGAGTTGGTACCACCAACCTAAGTAAAAAGGGAGCTTGCCCCCCCCCCATAATTATTTTTTATTTTTTTGAACAAACTGTTCTTTTTTAATTTCATATGATGTAGAACCAAAATATACATTCAACCCTAAATTGTCACTTTTCTATCACCAACCGTTATTTTTTAATAGCCATTTAAATAAAATATTACCTCTTCTATATAAATAAAAATTAATGTTTGTGTAAATGTATGTATGTACCTTAGACTCGCAAACTATGCATTTCATCATAATAGGATGACCTTAGCAAATTTGTCGTTATTGAGGGGCGGGAGTCGAGATCGGGACGAAATTAAATTAAAATTACGAATGAAAATTAAATAAAGTGTGCGATATTGTAAGATTTGTGAAAAGTCAAAAACTGTCATAGCTGTGATATGTCTAGAGACAAGAAGATACAAAAACACTGACGAAAATATTACAATAGAAGCTGACACACTGATAAAAAAGGAAGGTCCAGAACGAGATGGTTGTTTGACTTAGAGAACGACCTGAAAACTATCAATGTAAGACAATGGATAAGAAGGACATATCGGAGGTCTAAATGGAAATCAAATCAGAAAACAAATGTTTATATTCTAAATAAACATTGTTTTTCGCTTAAATTAAATGTTCAAACTTCCAAGCGGCATAGGCAGGTGGCTGGCGGGAGCTGGCTTGAACATTGAATTTAATCGAAAAACAATATTTATTTATGAAGTAAACATTTTTTCTGTTTTCTTTCATTCTTCTTTTTTGTTGTCAAATAATTAAACTAAAAAAAATTTTGGACACCCTGTATAAATAATTATGTAATTGCTTATATTACTGAATAGAGAATTGAATAAACTTTCAAATGAGCTAGCATACGACCCCTATTCCTATTTAAAAAAATCATCGATTACGTCATCACGCCCAGATGGATGACGTCACTAGTACCTATGACATACTGCTCTATGACATATCACTGCTCTCCTTTCAATAGCCCTTCTCCTACTCTTCAACTTTTCCTCCAGCATTTATTTGATTTCCTCTACTAACAATATAATCACTAGCAAGGAGCACTGACGAAGGAGCCCCCTCCCTTACCTTCTCTGTAAGTACATCTATAATAAGATTAAATAAGTAGGGACTCAGTAAAACGGCGCAAACCAACCGTGTCTGCAAAACTCCTGCAAATATCCTACTCATCAGTTACCATAAAAATGTACCTCTTCCTCTCCTAGAGCCTTCTAAACTCCACAGGTATTCCATCAAGTCCTATTGCCTTACTATTCTTCACCATATTTAACGACTTGACAACCTCATCTCTCGCTAGCCCCAGTATTACATTCTCATTTGGGATCCAGCATCCTCTATTTCTCTCTTGTGTTCTTCATTTAGCAACTTTCTGCAGCACTCATATTGTTTTTGTTTTGTTTGAACATAGGATCTTAACACTTTTCCGTCCGCACTCTTAATCTGCCGAATGTGACTCAAGGTCTTTGGTGACTGGTCTCCTGCTCTATAACCTTTTTGATCGCCTCCGGTGTTTCCAACTATTCGTACAGCTGTTTGAGAACTGTTACAACTAACATTTGAAAAAAATCCGTTAACTAGCATTGCATTACAATTGAACATGTCCTCTTTTATACTTATTAGGTAATATTAATAATAACATCCATTTTTGCTACAGGCTAGTTCGAAAAAAAAGATTATTGCCATCAGACGGGAAGATCAAAGTATTTGGGAAAGAAGAGCACCTTTTGCTCCCAGTCATGTTCGGAAGCTAGTCAAACGTGGAGTAAAAGTTATCGTCCAGCCCAGTAATCGAAGGGCGTATCCCATGCCGGCCTACCTCAATGCCGGAGCAACTGTACAAGAAGATATTTCTGAAGCATCTGTGATATTTGGAGTCAAACAAGTACCAGTAGACCAGTTAATACCCGAAAAGACTTACTGTATATTTTCACACACAATCAAAGCTCAAGAAGGAAATTTACCGTTGTTGGACGCCATCTTGGAAAAGAGAATCAGATTGATCGACTATGAGAAACTTACGGATGACAAAGGTAACAGAGTGGTGGCGTTTGGTAAAATGGCTGGTATTGCTGGGACGATCAATATTTTGCACGGACTTGGATTAAGGTTGTTAGCCCTTGGTCACCATACTCCTTTTATGCATATAGGACCTGCCCATAACTATAGGTAAGTTAAATATTTTGGATCGATATGGGAGTTGTTGTTTTTTAAGACTCTCTAATAAAATCCAGTACAATTTTGAACATTAAATCAATTTGAACAAGCTAACTCAGAAAGACTGTGTAAATCGTCGCTTCTTCAGATATCATGAAAATAAAGAGTTACGGAAATAAAAAATCATTGGGTGTTAAATCATGACTACATGGCGGATAATAGATCAATTCGACTACTCAAAAATTTGGGGTGAAAATGTATGTAAATTTGTACTCAAAAATTCTTTGATGTTCTTTTGGGACTTTCTTTCTTTCTCCGTTCCTTTTACCCCACTAGGGTGTTGGATTTGAACTAGCTATTTTAATTTTCATTCACTCGTCTCTTCCATTCTTTTCTATTTCCTGTCAATATTTTCAATTCCTCAAGTGATTTTTTTTAACTTTTCCCGCCTCTATTAATTGCTGCATCCATTTTTTTCTTGGTCTGCCTCTTTCTTTGTACCGGGTATCCCAATGGCTCTCTGCCATATCTCAGGAACCGTTTATAGTACAACTTTGAGAAAAAAATATTTATAACAAAAGTTGCCTCGGGAAAAGCCTGAAAATTATTTTCATAATTGTGGGTTCACCGCTAGAGGGCGTAATTGAATAGGTATCAAAAATTAAAAAATCAAAATTTTACAAAATTTGCCTAACGAACGGGCACTGGAAATCCGATCATCGTATTATTCATAAAATTCTGCGCATATTTGATTTCACAAGTTTAAGTCTACCTTTGCAAATAAGAGGTGGGGGTGAATGAGAACCTTGTTATGAAAAAATGGCTGTAAGTCCGGTTCTGCTTAATCTAATTTTGCAAACTTGGTCTTGTTGAAAACAGCTCTTTTTCGTCAATGTGAAAGTTATAATTTCGAAATAGTCTATTAAGTAATATGCCAGATAGGAGGCGTTATTTAATTATTTTCAGAAATCTAGTTTTCTTTGGAAAATATTAAATACAAGTATGCATTTTTAATCCTGTCTTACAAAATTAGATCAAATTAGCAACAGAATGGCGAAAACCGCATGTCGATACCTTTTTTTTATCTCGAGATATCTTAACAAACGTCAATTTTAAACCTAACTGTTACTGTCACCGGTCAACGAAGTTAAGGAAAGGTAGTGTGCTGTGGAAAAACAAAGAAACATTTTTTAAATGTCAACGTGATTAATTAAAACAACAATAGGACAAACAACACTACAAAATATAACAAAGAAATAAAAACAACTACTTAGTGACGACTTAAATGTTCAAATTATGGCCCATAATTTTCGATGCAAGTATTTACTCTTTACGAGTATATACTGCTCTCGCAATGCTTCACATGGCATTTCCTACTCTCTGGATCATGTTTTCTCGAGTAGTGGGCCTAGTGGCAAAAACAAGGTATTTAATCCAACCACATAAATAAAAGTCTAAAAGAGTTAAATCTGGTGATCTGGATAGCCAAAAAATAGGCTTCCTCGTCCTATCCATCTAACAGCGAATGACTCATCTAAAAAATCTCTTACTACTCTGGAAAAATGCGCCTACAAACAACTAGCGATACATCTTCCAGAAGAAGAGGCAACTCATTCCTTAAAAAAATTAGATAGCGTTCACGAATAATAGCATTATCGAAAAGAAAGGGTCCAAATCTGACTATCACCAGATTTAACTGTTTGATGTGGGGACGGTTTGGCATTTCACTTTTATTTAGGTATGGGGACGGATTAAATACCTTGTTTTTGCAGCTAGGCCTACTCGAGAAAAAATGATCCAGAGAATAAGAAACCCCATTCAAAGCATTTCGACAGCAGAAATTAGGACTGCTGTTCAATTTACTCTTGAAAGAGTAAATGCTTGAATCAAAAATGATGGGCAATAATTTAAGTCGTCACTAAGTAGTTGTTTTTATTTCTTTGTTATATTTTATAGTGTTGTTTGTCTTATCGTTGTTTTAATTAATTATATACGTTGAGGTCTGGAAAATGTTTCTTTATTTTTTCCACAGCACACTACCTTTCCTTAACTTTGTTTACCGGTGACAGTAACGGTTACGTTTAAAATTTACACGTTTCTTAAGATATCTCGAGATAGAAAAAAGGTGTCGACATGCGGTTTGATCTAATTTTGTAATACAGGATTAAAAATGCATACTTGCACCTATTTAATATTTTGCAAAGAAAACTAGATTTCTGAAAATAATTAAGTAACGCCTCCTAGCTGGCATATAACTTAATAGGCGGTTTCGAAATTATAACTCTTACATTGACGAAAAAGAGCTGTTTTCAACAAGATCAAGTTTGCAAAATTTGATTTAGCAGAACCGGACTTACAGCCATTTTTTCATAACAAGGTTCCCACTTACCCCACCTCTTATTTGCAAAGGTAGACTTAAACTTGTGAAATCAAATTTTATGAAGAATACGATGATCGGATTTCCAGTGCCCTTTAATAAGGCAAATTTTGTAAAATTTTGATTTTTTAATTTTTGATATTCAATTACGCCCTCTAGCGGTGAACCTACAATTATGAAGATAATTTCCAGGCACTTCCCGAGGCAACTTTTGTTATAAATATTTTTTTCTCAAAGCTGTACTATAAACGGTTCCTGAGATATGGCCGAGAGCCATTCTTATTGGAACACCCGGTAAAATGTTCTTGCTTCGTGGACTTTTCTTATAATCCTTATCAAATGCCCATACCGGTTCATTTGTCTCTTTTTATTCATTATTGGTTCTTTCTTCTCGTTCTATTCTCCTATTAGTCTCGTTGCTTAATCTATCCCATTTTGTCTTTCCAACTATTCTTCTTAGGTGTCTCATCTCAACTTGATGTTTTTTTGAAATTTGAATATGATGAATTCTTATATCACAAGGATTAGGTCCAATCGAGACATGGGTTTAATACTGTGTACAGGGGTATGTGGTTTTGAAGTTAAGAAACATAATATTCTTAGATTAAATTTTGAAATCTTTTGCTGCATATAGTTTCCTTTTTACACCAGCCATTTTCTTGACTTAAAAAACTTTATTGACTCTTCTTCTTCTTTATGTGCCTATCCGTGACGAATTTTGGCGATCATCATGGCAATCTTCATCTTATCTGCAGCAACGCGGAAAATCTGCACAGATGTTGTGTTGAATCAGGTTCTGAAGTTCTCTAACCAGGATGTTCTTCTTCCTGGACCTCGCTTTCCAAATTTTCTTCCTTGTAGGATGGCTTGTAGGAGGGCATATCTGGATTCATTTCGCTTAATGTGTCCAAAGTATTCCAACTTTCGAGATTTGATGGTGGTCAGTACCTCTCGGTTCTTCCTCATTCTTCTAAGGACCTCCTCATTTGTGACCGGATCAGTCCATGGGATTTTAAGAATTCTCCGATATAGCTACATCTCAAATGCTTTTTAACTTTCGGCACATATCCTCGTTCAAGGTCCATGATTCAATACCATAAAAAAGGACAGAGAAGACGTAACATCTCAACATTCTTACTTTTATTCCAAGAGAAAGGTTGTGGCTCTTGAAAAACGCGCCCATACGGTTGAAGATTGCTCTAGCTTTTCCGATACGCTCTCTTATCTCTTGGTTGTTGGTCCATTCTTCATTTATTATGGTGTCGTGGTAGTTGTAGTGCCTCACTCTCTCTATTGAGTCTTAAGGAGAATAAATTTAATATTTACAATTTATTTTAGGAACTCTAGTATGGCACGACAAGCGGTCAGAGATGCAGGTTACGAAATATCCCTAGGTCTAATGCCCAAATCCATAGGACCTTTAACTTTTGTCTTCACAGGATCTGGAAACGTATCGCAAGGGTCGCAAGAAGTCTTCCAAGAATTGCCCCATGAGTACGTAACACCAGAGTTTTTGAAAAAGGCTGCGGAACATGGAAGTCTAAACAAAGTTTACAGCTGTGAAGTAAGTTTCATCATCATCATCATCATATATCATCATCTCCATCACCTTTATCCTTATGCGGGTCGGCCTCTCTGATTACATTTCTCCATCAGTCTCTATCTTCTCCATTAGTCTCTCTCTATCCAATATCAAGCTCCCTTTTCGACATGTCCAATTGTCCAGCCTATGCGTATCTCCCTGGTCTTCTTTGGTACTCCTCTCTTACTTCTTCCAGGAACCCGTATATCAGCAATTCTTCATATTGAGAGATTAAAATCTCGACGTTAAACATTACCAAAATCTTAACTTGTTCTCTCTCTCTTTTGACAACAATTAGTGTTTCTTTTAGAACTAATATAATTCATTCTTAAATTATATCCTGTTTTGTCACTGTATTTATTCATCTAAGCATTCTCATTTCCGACAAATGCATGCGTTACATATCTCTCACAATCTTTACATATTTACTGGTAACTGCTTTCCTACTGAGTGCCTACCACATTGTATCTCGAAGTACTCTATCATATGCTTTCTCATCTTTCTATCAAATTCAATGAATACCAATGAGCATTTGTTTCTTTATTCCTATATTTTTCCATCAACTGCCTTATAATAAAAATTTCATCTGTTTTTGATCTGCCTTGCAAAAAGCCAAAATGATTATCGGATATTTCGGTTTCTTCACGTATCCATCTATGTATTTCTCTCTCCGATATTTTCATTGTGTGACTAAGTAGTTTTGTGGCTCTATAGTTTGTACATTGTTGTATATATTATCTCCCTTGTTTTTGTAAACAGGTACTAATATACTGCTTCTTCATTCGCCTGGTATTTGTCCAACTTGCATAAATTTATTAAATAATTCTGCTAACCAACTTGTTGCTGTCTCTCTTTTGTCCACACTTCCCCAGGAGGATTATCTGGTCCAAATGCCTTTCTTTTCTTTATTTTTTAAAGTGCTTGAAATACTTCCTCTTCTCTCATTTTGGTCCCCACTACTGTTACTGCCTCCGTTAACTCAAGTGGGTATCGGTCAAATTCTTCATTTATTAAACTGTCAAAGTACTTTTCTCATATCTTTTGACATCCTTTTCGTGAATTGGTATTTTAACATTTTCATCTCGGATACATCTAATAAATCTGATTAAATTCTTTTGCTTTCTTTGCTCTATATTTAGCTATTTGATATAATATAATCTTTGTTTCTCCTCCCCTAGTATCAAGTTGATTGTATATACGCTTCTGCTTTAGCTTTGCTACTGCTACTTTCCCTTCCTTTTTGGACCGTATAGTTTTGAAGATCTACGTCCGACCTACTTTCCTGCCACTTTTTATATATCTAATTTTCTCATCTCTTTTATTTTTTCTTGAATTTGGTTTGACCACCACCAGGTGTCTTTATTCTCAAACTTCTTTCCTGGTGTTTTTCCAAGAATTTCCATAGCAGTATTTCTAACGATACTGGTCATCTTCCTCCAAATTGTATTAGGACTTTTTCTCTTTCTACTACTCTTGTCCTGAATAGACCTTCTTTCTCATGTTTTAGCATCCACCACTTGAGTTTTTGTGGTCCTCTCCGATATTTTGGTTTAGTTTCGCTTTTTTACTTCGATATCTGGCACACGCAAATTATATAACTGACTGTAACTTAATTTTTTAGGTTCGAAGAAGTCACTATCTGGAACGCGCTGACGGTGGTGGCTTCGACCCAGTCGAATATGAAGAACATCCCGAAAGATATGTTTCTACTTTTAGCAAAAAGATTGCCCCATACGCATCGGTTATAATAAACGGAATATACTGGGCAGTAAACAGTCCAAAGTTACTAACAATACCAGATGCCAAACATCTCCTTAAACCGGCCCACACACCTTGGTTACCTACTGCACACGGAGCTCCAGCATTACCGCATAGGATGTTGGGTATTTGTGACATTTCTGCTGACCCAGGTAACTATTATCCTGTTAAATATGAAATGCGTTGTATGAAATATGCAAATGTGTTAGCCTGTAGGCGAAAATCATAGTTCAGAAAGAGTACAGAAGATTTTGATGAACAGGATAATATAACGCGCTAAAACTAAAATCAAACTACTTTGGACTCTAGGGCTAATACCCCTGTGGTTGAAACAGGGATCAACAAATTTAAAAATTTAAAACTGTAAACTATAGTTGGCTGTATACCATCGAAAAAACAACGTAATGTTGAAGTAAAGACTTCTGCTGTATAGGGTGGCAGGAAAGTCCCTTTACACTAATTTATTGTTTTTGTTAGACTACAGAGGGAAAAATAATACTTAACTAAATTTTGTTTATAACTTATTGATCTATTAATTAAAGCATGTAAACCTGTGATATCACTGATGATGGAAGATTGATTCCAAAAACGTTTTGTTGTGGTATAACCCTTTTTAGGGATTTTAAATATACCTTTTACAATATAAGGTTTTTATTATTATTTTTTTAATTATTTATTTATCTAAAACATCGATGTTAATACCTCCATTGAGGCAACTCAACTTGGTACGACGCCGTGTTCGCATGCTCATCCGTCTCAGCATGTCCGGAGTTACTCAAATAAAATCTTGGCGAACTCCGTTTCGCAAGTTCTCATTCACAACATATCTGCGTTTTCTAACCTCCTCTTTAATGAAATCCCACAGTGCATTGTCCGGCGTTATTAAATCTGGACTAGTTGGAGGCCAAGAATATGGAGAACCTCGTCCAATCCATCGTTTCGGGAAGATTTCATTCAGGCGTTTGCAAACAACGAGAGCAAAATGGTATGAGGTGCCATTTTTTTTAAATAAACAGTGTTGGCAGTGTTCTGAGCTGTCAATTGCGGTAGTAATCACTCATTGATTATTTGCATATAAGGGTGTTAAGTTATTGAAGCTGTCAAAAAAAAAATATGGCCCAAGCAGATAAGCTGAAGTAATTCCAGCCCATAACATAACATAAGTCGTGCTTTTTCACTTCCTCAAAGAATTGAGGGTTGTCCTTTTCTCAGAAATAAACATTTCAATTTCAAGAAATCGCACACTTATTACTGACAGAACATTTTGTTTGTCACATGCTTTCGGAAAGCATTAAAGCAGTAATTGACAGGCCTCAATTGTATACCGTCTCAATTGTGGCCGCCATCATGTTTCAATCGCAACTATTTTTGTCTGTCTTCGTGAGCAGACAGGTGCCCTTGACGATGCGCATGCGCCGGAAAGCAAATAAACATTGTCGCTGTGTTGAAACATTATTAATATTAGAGTAAAGGGACCTTTCGACCACCCTATATATTGGCATATTTATTAAAAATCTTTAAAAATTATCCAAAATATAATGGAAAATCACAAAATATTTTCGGTCAAAACGGACCATCTTCAGTGTAAAACGTCCAGTGTACAGGTAGTTGAAACTAGCTACTTTGGTAGGTCTGCAAACCTTTTCGTTAAGTACATTGTTAAAATATATAGCATTACAAATAATGTGGATGTATTTCATCCCTGCTCGAATGAGGCACGAGGTGCTTTGGTGAGAGGCAACGACCAACTCTGTAGAAATCAGTTGGATCAGTTGGTCGTTGGCTCCCACCAACCAAAGCATCACGTGTCTCATTCGATCAGGGATAAAATATATCCACATGTTGTATCAAAATCTTAATCCATCGACTTAATGTCGTATTATTTGCAATGTTACTTATATATTTTAACAGTGTAACTGAAAGGTTTTTAGACCTTCCAATGTAGCTATAGTATTTTTACTACAAAAACGTTATTACGTAGGTCAAAATTTTTGACGTAAGAGAACTGTCAAAACATTAGAATGTAACTTTTCATTATTGCCGTATTTATAATAAACATAGCAATAATGAAAAGTCACATTCTAATGTTTTGACAGTTCTCTTACGTCAAAAATTTTGACCTACGTAATAACGTTTTTGTAGTAAAAATACTATAGTTTCATCTACCTGTACACTGGGCGTTTCACACTGAGGACGGTCAGTTTTGACCGAAAACGTTTTGTGATTTTCCATTATCTTTCGGATATTTTTTAAAGAATTTTAATAAATATAGGTACCAATATTCAACAGAAGTCTACTTCTTATTATGTTGATCAACTAATTTAGTAATGGTAACGTATAAAATCCGATCCATAAATCATTAAAAAGACGAAGATTCAGAAAATCTTCTGTGAAACCCGAGTTATTTTTCTTCTCTGTAAGGTTTGTATGTCAGGTCGTCATGTATTCATTAATGATATATTTCATTGATGCTCCTGGTTTGGTCTATATCGGACTCGGACAGCAGATCCTAGTTTGTAAAACTACAAGCTGACAAATAATATATTTCTCCCTATATATTATGCAACACTTCATACATCTACACATAACGGCAAAAACAAATATTTTTCTCGCTCTCCAAAATTTTTCCTTGTAGGATAGCTTGAGGACAGTGGCGGATCTACGAGGAGGGAAAATGGGGTAATTTCCGCCCCTAACAAGGCCCAAAATTAAAGAAAAAAATTGTTGAAACATAAAAATATATTAACTGATATGAAACTTAAACCAGAGACAGACAAATTCAACGAAATAAACACGCTAGTTAGGAACATTAAGGGAACTGAATGCATATAAGTTATCATTAATGTCTTTTATGAAGTTTGGTTTTATCTTTTTCTGTCTTTTGGTTGGTGTTTCATTGGAAGTTTCCCCCTAAAGCAAATTTCCCCTCCCAAGGCAAATGCTAGATCCGCCACTGCTTGTGGAAGGGCATATCTGTATTAATTTCGCATAATGTGTCCCAAGTAACTTTCAAAATTTGATAGGGGTCAGTACTTCTTAATTCTTCATTGTTCTGAGGACCTCCTCATTTGTGACTCGGTTAGTTCACAGGATCTTAAGCCACATATAGCCACATCTCAAATGCTTCCAATCTTTTGCACCTATTTTCGTTAAAGATCCATGATTCAACACATAAAAAGGACAGAGAAGGCGCAGTATCGCAGCATTGTTATTGTAACAATCAAACGAGCGATTCGAATTTATATACGACTTTATTAATTTATTTATACAAGTTTTCTTTTACAAACTCTAGTTTAAACTAAACTTATTTACAAAATCCGTTCGTATTTATAGCCCAGCCGTTATTTCTCGAAGATTCTGTCCATCTCTAGTTATCAGCTCGTCACGCCTTCTTGAGGTACGTTCTCGAACACTCTTTACCCCTCCGCCGCCGCCTCGAACATTCGATAGCGTCATTCTTACACGTTTCGAGTTATGTACCGTTATACGGGGGTCCGTCAAGATTTCTATTTCATTACACTGCTCCCCTCTTAAGATCTGAGCGTCCCGATCAGCAACTATAGATGAAGGCCCAGGATGGCGGAATCTACACGTAAACACTTTGGATAAGTGTTTATCCATCGTTGTATCTGAACATCAGCAAGATTGGGACCAACACATTCATTTATTCCTGATGGTCTACCGCTCGGCCGTGAATGAAACTACAGGTCAGACACCAACCTGCCTGATGTTGGGTCGTGAAGTTCGTTTGCCCTGCGACCTAGAGTTTGGCTGCAGACCTTCCGAGGAACATGTTGCAGGCGAAGAATACGTCGACCGCCTGAAGTTACGAATGAACAACATTCATTAACTTGCCGGCAACACATCCAGATAGCTAGTGACAGAATGAAAAATCAATATGATTCTAGATGCAAGAATGAAAGCTTCGAAGTAGGTGATCTTGTCTGGCTTTATAATCCACAACGTCGTCGAGGCTTGTGTCCTAAACTGCAGAGACAATGGGAAGGTCCGTCAAAAGTTAAGGAAGAAAATAAATGACGTAATATACAGAATTAAGAAGTTGCCAAACGGTAAACCAAAAGTTATTCACATAAATCGTCTTGCACCATATGCTGACTCAAATGAAACGAAAGAAGCCCGAGTCCTCCAACAGGAGATGACAGATGCCGCACAGCCCAGTTTTAACGAATTTATGTCAAATTACGCAGAGAGAAAGAGTGCTAGATTCGGCGTGACCACAGAAGTTCAGCAAGACCTGTTTAGTGTTCCAGAAAACGTCTCTCTAGTCCACTGTGTTGCCCAAGACCTCAAGATGATTAAAGGAATCTCGTCCGTATTCAATAGAAAGTTCGGCCGCCTGAACGAATTAAGAAATCAGCAGCCTAAAATTGGAAGAGTACTGCGATTGGAAGATGGTCCTCGATCTTCGAGAACATATGCCATTTGAATTTATGCTATAATTTGAAGAGAATCGTGTGTAATTATGACATCAAAATTTGGCTTTACCAAAAATAGGCCATGCAGTAGAAAATCTGGATTGGAAGATTGTGAGAAGCATGCTTAAAGTGATCTTCAGAGAAACGCGTACAAATTACTGTGTGTTGCATGAACCTGAAGATGTCATACCCTTGAAAGACAGTAGACTGTTACTTCTTTTCTAGAGGTGTATGCAGAGCTGGAGAGTCGTTTAGATTCCGCCATCCTGGGTCTTCATCTAGAGTTGCTGATCGGGACGCTCAGATCGTAAGAGGGGAGTAGTGTATCGAAAGAGAACTCTTGACCGACCCCCGGAATAACGGTACACAACTCGAAACGTGTAAGAATGACGCTATCGAAAGTTCGAGGCGGCGGCGGAGGGGTAAAGAGAGTTCGAGAACGTACCTCAAGTAGTCGTGACAAGCTGATAACTAGAGATGGGCAGAATCTTCGAGAAATAACGGCTGGGCTATAAATAGGAACGAATTTTGTAAATAAGTTTAGTTTAAGCTAGAGTTTGTAAAAGAAAACTTGTATAAATAAATTAATAAAGTCGTATATAAATACGATTCGCTCGTTTGAATGTTACAGTTTTAAGAACGTTTTTGAATTTCTCGTCGCTTTTTCTAGAAGTTTCATCGATTTTTTGAGAAACAGTGTCAAATTTCGATAAGATTGCTGGTTCTGCTGACTGGAAGTGGAACGTCTCTGGGTCATATCCATTCTTCTTAAGGACCTCCTCGAGTCGTGCTTTCAGGACTTTCTTGGACCCACTGGCATCTAACTCGTGCTCTTCTAATTGTTCACGGAGCTGTTTTACGGAAAGTTCTTCTAGCAACGTCTTTGGTCGGCACGCACGTACTTTTTAACTGTTCTTTTAAAAGTATTTCCATATACCGAATAATTAAAGCACTTTAATTATTCCCGACGAATAAAGTTCAAAAGTCTTTTTAAATTCACTTTTAATTTATTTACATTCCACATCGTTAACACCACTGTAACAATCAAACGAGCGATTCGTATTTATATACGACTTTATTAATTTATTTATACAAAGTTTTCTTTTCCAAACTCTAGCTTAAACTGAACTTATTTACAAAATCCGTTCCTATTTATAGCCCAGCAGTTATTTCTCGAAGATTCTGCCCATCTCTAGTTATCAGCTCGTCACGCCTACTTAAGGTACGTTCTCGAACACTCCTTACCCCTCCGCCCTGACGCTATCGAACATTCGATAGCGTCATTCTTACACGTTTCGAGTTGTGTACCGTTATACGGGGGTCGGTCAAGAGTTCTCTTTCGTTACATTATCTTCATACCAAAAGAAAGGTTGTGGCTCTTGAAGAAATCCCCATCCGGTTGAAGCAGGATCTAGCTTTTCCGATGCGCGCTCTTATCTTCTGGTTGTTGGTCCATTCTTCATTTATTATGAGTCTTGTCACTCTTTCTACTGGGGTTTGGTCGAAGTGGAATTGACTATCTGTTATCTTTTTTTTGCTAATTATCATGAGTTTTATCCTTATACGTTTATATTGAGTTCACTTATTGACTGTAATACATGATTTTGTTCATAAGGACTCGTAGGTCTTCTAGATTGTCATATCTAAAATTTAGTAGAATTCCTTTTTTTGTTTCATGCAAAGCTTCGATAAATATTCTTTCAGAGTAGAGATTGAAGATTAGACGAGACAAAATATAGCCTTGCCTCACTCCACGCCTGATTTTGACATATTCGGTGTGTCCACCTTTAACTCGCTGGTGCGAGCTGATTCCAGTACCTAATAGACCAGAGCGGATCTGTGACAAAACGTCTATTTTTGGATGTGCGAGGTGGCATTCGGATTTTTGCAGATAAAGTTAGGTGACAACTTTAACAATAATAATTGACTTATGCTCCTTCTCAAATATGCCCGGAACATTAATAAAAAAATTAAAATATTTAAAAATTTCGAAAAACATCGATTTTTTTCAACTTTCTTTGATTATAACTTTAAAACGATTCATTTTGGAACAAAGTAGAAGAGAAATAAAATAAAGATAATTAAATTTTGTATGATAAACGACTGGTTAAAAATGTCTTAAATTATTAACCTTTCTGCAAAATAGCAATAAATACAAAATAAGGGGGCAAAATAAGCCTGTTTTTATTCAATGTTTTTCAACCACTTTTGGTTGCACTTAGAACTTTCGTAATTCGCTTACAAAATTTTTACAACTCCATGACATTTTAGATAGTTTTTAAATAAACGATTTTATACCAGAATACATCTCGAAGTTTTTACTCCTGTATGAGTTTTTTAAACTATAGTATACAGCCAACTATTGGGATTTTTCCATTGATTTCTTACAACTTACTTAAATCGTTCACCAAATTTCATTAAAATCGACTTGATAGATTTTGCAGAATAATTTTGCAATATAAATTTTTTTTAAAGTTCAAATTTTTTAAAAACTTTCCGAAGAAAAAGTAGACCATTTAGAAGTTTGCTATTTTTTATATATAAAGAGGTTCTCTACCTATCTAATACACTTTACAGAATTAAAATCGGATTATTTAAGCGGCCTCAGCATTTCTTTAAAGTTATAAACAATTTTTTGGCTTATAAACAAATACAGAGAGAACGTTTGAGTTGGCATAAATTCATTTTCCCGAGAATAGGCGTCTCTGGAGATAAATCCCGAAACAGGTCGATTTTTATTTTTAAATTCTAATTTTTTGGTATATATATCATACTAGTGACGTCATCCATCTAGGCGTGATGACCTAATCGATGCGTTTTTTAAAATGAGAATAAGGGCCGTGTGATAGCTCAATCGAAAGGCTATTCAATTTTGTATTCACTAATATAAACATTAACATAATTATTTATACTGGGTTTGAATTAAAAAAAAGTGAATTAAAATAATTCCAATATTTAGGTTACGTCATCACACCCAGATGGATGACATCACTAGTATGATATTTATGCCAAAAAATTATAATTTAAAAATAAAAATCGACCTATTTCGGGATTTATCTCCAGAGTCTCCTATTCTCAAGAAAATGAATTTATTCCAACTCAAACGTCCTCACTGTATTTGTTTATAACCCAAAACATTGTTTATAACTTTAAAACAGTTCCGATTTTAATTCTGTAAAGTGTATTAGATAGATATAGTATAGTATAGTTGATCCAAAAGATGGCATAACCCAGACATCCAAAGTGAAAGTTATCCTTTAACACCAAATTGTTCTATATGGTCCACCACAATGTCCAGAAAAAAGTCACACCATTTTGAGCGTCAAGTTTGGGGGGGGGGGAGGGGGGAGAAATCGGTAAATTCGTAGTTTTTTAAGTTTTCCGCCAATATTTCTAAAATTATGCGGTTTAGCATGAACAACCTTCTATACAAAATTGTTCTATATTAAATTTGAAATAAAAAAGGCCCTATGCATAATCTTTTTAAAATGAATGGTTTAAAACCAACCAAAATTACGGAGGTAGTATAGTATAACTGGTCCAAAAAAGGTCTAACCCAAACATCCAAAGTAAAAGTTTTTCTATAACACCAAGATGTTCTATATGGTCCACATATTGTTCAGTAAAAAGTTACACCATTTTGAGCGTCCGGTTTGCGAGGGAGATGGGAGAGAAGCCGGTAAATTAGTAGTTTTTTTAAGTTTTTCGTCAATATTTCTAAAACTATGCTTTAGCGAAACAATGTTATATACAAAAATGTTCTACATGAAATTTAAAACAAAAAATGTTCTATACATAATTGTTATAAAATCAACGGTTCCAGAGTTACGGATGGTGAAAGTCGAGGTTTTCGATACTTTTTATATTTTTTGGGCAATATTTATGATATAACTATACCAAAAACCCAGACATCCAAAGTGAAAGTTATCCTCCAACACCAAATTGTTCTATATGGTCCACAAAATGTTCAGAAAAAAGTCACACCATTTTTAGCGTCGGGTTTGGGGGGGAGAGGGGGGAGAAATCGGTAAATATAAAAAGTATCCATAAGTATAGAAACCTCCATTTTTCACCCTCCGTAACTCTGGAACCGTTGATTTTATACCAATTATGTATGGAACCTTTTTTGTTTTAAATTTTATGTAGAACATTTTTCTATAGAACATTCCTTACGCTAAAGCATAGTTTTAGAAATATTGACGAAAAACCTAAAAAAAACTACTAATTTACCGATTTCTCCCCCATCTCTCCCCCAAACCGGACGCTCAAAATGGTGTAACTTTTTACTGAACAATATGTGGACCATATAGAACAATTTGATGTTGAAGGAAAACTTTTACTTTGGATGTCTGTGTTAGGCCTTTTTTTGGACCAATTATACTATACTACCTCCGTAACTTTGGAACCGTTCATTTTAGAAGGGTTATGCATAGGGCCTTTTTTATTTCAAATTTAATGTAGAACAATTTTGTGCAGAGGGTTGTTCATGCTAAACCGCTTAGTTTTAGAAATATTGACGAAAAACGTAAAAATCTACGAATTTGCAGATTTCTCCCCCCTCTCCCCCCCACCCCAAAACCCGACGCTCAAAATGGTGTGACTTTTTTCTGAACAGTATGTGGACCATATAGAATAATTTGGTGTTGGAGGATAACTTTCACTTTGGATGTCTGGGTTTGGGTCTAACTATACCATACTAGTATAAATCTTCTTTATATGTAAAAAATTAGCAACCTTCTAAATAGTCTACTTTTTGTTCAGAAAGTTTTTAAAAAATTTAAACTTTTTTAAAAAAAAATAGATTGCAAAATTATTATGCAATATCTATTAGGTCGATTTTAATGAAATTTGGTGGACGGTTTAAGTATATCATAAGAATTTTCTAAGCGAAATATGAAGGTTCTAAGTGCAACCAAAAGTGGTTGAAAAACATTGAATAAGTCTTTTTTGCCGCCTAATTTTCTATTTATTACTATTTTGCAGAAAGGGTAATAATTTAAGACATTTTAAATCAGTCGTGTATTATAAAAAATTCAATTATCTTTATTTTCTTTCACTACGACTTTGTTCCAAAATGAATCGTTTTAAAGTTATAAGCAATGAAAGTAGAAAAAAATCGATATTTTTCGAGATTTTTAAATATTTAAATTTTTTTATTAATGTTCCGGGCATATTTGAGAAGAAGCATAAGTCAATTATAATTATTGAAGTTGTCACCTAACTTTACCTGCAAAAATCCGAATGCCACCTCTCACATCCACCTCAAAACAGATCCACCCTGGTCTATAAAAGTTTCTAATTATTTTCAGATCGTGATTGTTAATTTGTGCTTCTTTTAGTATTTCCAGCATATCTGGAATGAGACTGGGTGGGGGAAATTTTCACACAACTTGTAAATTCTCTTATGGATTATCTTTGTGAACAATTTTAAGAGATGACTCGAGGCTTATCTCGTTTTTTGCTGGTTTTTAAGTGCAATAAACTATTGATTCGTTGTCCAGTATTTTTTAAGTATTTCTGCTTGCATATTATTGAGCCTGCTGCTTTGCCATCCTTTGGTTGTGATACTGCAAAATAAACTCCCTGCTGTAATATTCTAGGTCCATCATGTACCTCTTCTTGCAGCCAAAGGTGTTGCCTCTTTGGTCTTCAAACAATTCTATACGTATTATTTCCACGTTTTTATTTTACTTTGTTTTCTGTGATTTACCATAACATACTATATTTTTTAATAAGATTTAAAAATTTCCTTGCTTATCTGAACTAAAGGAAATCTTATTTATTTTGAATAGCCATTTCTTTTGTAAAAAAACAAAACTTATTTTAAAACCATATACTTTAAACCATTTTACACTACAACTAAACACCTACTGAATACCTCTTACTACATTAAATTTTCTAGGCGGTTCCATTGAATTCATGAACGAATGTACAACCATAGACACGCCATTCTGTCTATATGATGCCGATAGAAACAAAGACACCAACAGCTTTAATGGTCCAGGTGTTTTGGTATGCAGTATTGACAATATGCCAACGCAAATACCTAGAGAGAGTACAGATTTCTTCGGAGATCTTCTGTTTCCATTTGCCTTTGACATACTTCAAAGTGATGCACAGAAACCATTAGAAAATCATAATTTTTCGCCAGTAATACATGGAGTGAGTATATTTTTATTTGTTTGTGTTTTATATTACATACTTTGCTTTTTGAAAGGTTTTTGTGAAATTATGTGAAAGTATCTCCATTTTAATTTTGACGAAAACACAAGATCCGTTCCATTAATTAAACCATATTTTTCACCCGCATTCTATATAATATGTTTCTTTCCCTCAGTATCGGTGTGTTTTATGGGTTTTATACTCTCGTCCTGCCAAATCCGGTTTATTTCACCTTTAGCAAAAATCAACGTTTCGTGGCATAAACAAATGAAAATTGTTCTTTTTTTTTAAGTTTGTTAACATCTTGATTCTTTTTTCAAAATTTCATTCCTCAGGAAGATCTTTAGTCTTAGCGTGTGGTCAAGGTTTATATTCTATGAACTCTACGTCACTATTTACACTTTTTCTGTTTTTGAAAACTGACTTGAGTTTTGTCTCACCAATACACAGTGCATTAAACACACGTTTATGTAAGGATTGAACTAGCTGCAAAGGGCCTCCATTGGCTTTTTCAGTAGCAAAATAAGCTTGCAAATTAAATATGTACTACTTAATTTATATCTACAACACTTCTCGCCATTTTCGCTTTCAACGCACAAAAAACTATTTGCACCCCGTTTGGGAGTATCGCTACAGTAAGGTATCATATTTCTCCGAAAATGGCATCAGAAAGATTTGTTGATAATAACTTATGATTAATACTGTACGAAAGTATTATAAAAGTATTTTTTAACGTCCATCAAGTTAGCAGAACAAAGTCAGCAAAACACAGTTATTCTTATACCATAATTAAGTGTAAATTAAATGCAAATTTAATGTTGCAAGAAAATATTTATTGCTCTTTTCTTCTAACAGTTATCGTATGTTCTGCTAACTTGATAATCAAGCTGGCAGAACACTAGTTCAAAAATTTGATATATCATTTATGATTGAATGCCAAAGTATTCTCTGAATTAAATGCTAATTTAATGTTCCAAAAAAAATTTATTGCTCTTCTTCTTTAAAAGTTATCGCATGTTCTGCTAACTTGATAATCAAGCTAGCAGAACACTACTTCAAAAATTTGATAAATCATTTATAATTGAATTCCAAAGTACCTATTCTCTGAATTAAATGCTAATTTAATGTTCCAAGAAAAAATTTGTTGCTCTTCTTCTTTAAAAGTTATCGCATGTTCTGCTAACTTGATAATCAAGCTAGCAGAACACTACTTCAAAAATTTGATAAATCATTTATAATTGAATGCCAAAGTATTATTTGAATTAAATGCAAATTTATTGATCCAAGAAAAAATTTATTGCTCTTCCTCTTTAAAAGTTATCGCATGTTCTGCCTACTTGATAATCAAGCTAGCAGAACAGTATTTCAAAAATTTGATAAATCATTTATAATTGAATGCCAAATTATTCTCTGAATTAAATGCAAATTTAGTGTTCCAAGAAAAAATTTATTGCTCTTCTTTTTTAAAAGTTATCGCATGTTCTGCTAACTTGATAATCAAGCTAGCAGAATAGTAGTTCAAAAATTGATAAATCATTTATAATTGAATGGCAGAGTATTCTCTTAATTAAATGCAAATTTAATGTTCCAAGAAAAAATGTATTGCTCTGTTTTTTAAGAAGTTATCGCATGTTCTTCTAACTTGATTTCAAGCTAGCAGAACATGCGATAATTAAAAAAATTAGCAATAACTTTTTTCTTAAAACCTTAAATTTGCAATTAGTTCGGAGAATACTCTGGTATTCAATTATAAATAAGTATTTATCAATTTTTGAACTACTGTAACTATCTTAAAATCAAGTTGGCAGAACATACGATAACTTTTTTAAAAATAGTGCAATAAATTTTTTTGAGCACTAATTTTGCATTTAATTCAGAGGATACTCTGATATTCAGTTATAAAAGATTTATCAATTTTTGAACTACTGTTCTGCTAGCTTGATTATCAAGTTAGCAGAACATGCAATAACTTTTAAAGAAGAAGAGCAATAAATTTTTTCTTGGGACATTAAATTAGCATTTAATTTAGAGAATATTTTGGCATTCAATTATAAACCATTTATCAAATTTTTTAACTACTGTTCTGCTAGCTTGATTATTAAGTTAGCAGAACATGCGATAACTTTTAAAGAAGAAGAGCAATAATTTTTTTCTTGGAACATTAAATTTGCATTTAATTCAGAGAATACTTTGGCATTCAACTATAAATGATTTATCAAATTTTTGAACTACTGTTCTGCTAGCTTGATTATCAAGTTAGCAGAACATGCGACAACTTTTAAAGAAGAAGAGCAATTAATTTTTTCTTGGAACATTAAATTTGCATTTAATTCAGAGAATACTTTGGCATTCAATTATAAATGATTTATCAAATTTTTGAACTAGTGTTCTGCTAGCTTTATTATCAAGTTAGCAGAACATGCGATATCTATTAAAAAAGAAAACCAATAAATTTTTTCTTGGAACATTAAACTAGCATTTAATTCAGATAATACTTCGCCATTCACTTATAAATGATTTATCACATTTTTGAACTAGTGTTCTGCTAGCTTGATTATCAAGTTAGCAGAAAATCCATTAACTTTTAAAGAAGGAGAGCAAAAAACTTTTTCTTGGAGCATTAAATTAGCATTAAATTCACAGAATACTTTGGCATTTAAGTATAAACGATTTATCAAATTTTTGAACTAGTGTTCTGCTAGCTTGGTTATCAAGTTAGGAGAGCATGCGATAACTTTTAAAAGAAAAGAGCAATAAATTTTTGCTTGGAACATTAAATTTGCATTTAATTTACACTTAATTATGGTATAGGAATAACTGTGTTCTGCTGACTTTGTTCTGCTAACTTGATGGACGTTATTTTATAATTCAGTTTAGAAATTCCTTGTTTCATATTTCCATTAACACAGTAAAAGCTCTGTTAACCTAAACCTTTTTAACCGAAAGGACTGACTGTTTTAATAATTTTATCAATAAAAATACATACATTTAAAAACTGCAATAAAATTTAGGAAAATAAAAATATTTAGAGTGTTTTTTTAAATACCTTCCATTTTCTTTTGTGTTTTCCTTTGACAACGATGTTTTACAGCTATGTCTCTCCAATACTACAGTAGAGTGGACCACTTACAACAACACAACTTCACAATAGTCGTAAATTCGTGAAATATACTGTAGGTTCATGACGTGTGTTTTTTTTCTATCTTCGTTTAGATGTATCAAATCAAACAATGTTTTGGCATTTATAATCATTATGACGCCGATGTTTAAATTAGATTGTTTATGCCGATTTATCTTACAACATAATAATTGATAGTCTTTTAGATACATTTTTTAATTTTGTTTAGGAGTTCACTGGGCAGTGCTAACGTTATCTTGTGACAATTTATTTGTGAACCATCTTTTTCAAAAAGGTTATATTAGCTCAAAAGTATTACTGTCGAACCCGCTTATTAGAACACCTGTTAAAGAAATACCCCGGTTTAAGGAATAGAAATTTGAGGACCCGAAACGTTTCTAGTACCTAGCCATTAATGATTGGTTATTAGAATATCCCGGTTATAAGAATATTTTTGCGTGGCACGAAGGCTATTCCAATAAGCGCGTTCGACTGTACGTTAATTTTATACAGTGCTAGTCAAAAGTCCGTACCCCCCCTCGTATCTTTTGAACGGTTATACTTATAATAGTGAAATTTGGAGGGAGGAAATAAACGGATTTAGGCGTCTTAACTAGTTATGACAGGTGACGTAATAATGACAGATGACGTTGCAGCGCCACCATGACAGATAATTTTAAATGGGACCTTATGGCAAGTGATACCTCGTTTGAAAGGTATTGAAAATACCTATTCAGTCATACTAATTTTGTTTGAGTTTAAGCTAAGTTTGATGAATAAATGAAATAATAGAAAATTGTAGTTTCGCATTTAATTAATAAAAATTCAAACCTCCGCCTATGATTACTTGTCAAAAGGGTTGACGTTGACGTAAAAACTATTAGAGAACTGAAAAACGTGAACTTTTTTGACAAAAAAAAAACATAGGCGGACATTTGAGTTTTTATTAATTAAATGCGAAACTACAATTTTATATTTATTTCATTTATTCACCAAAATCAAAATCAATTTATATCCAAAAAAATTAGTATGGCTGAATAGGTATTTTCAATACCTTTCAAATGAGGTATCACTTGCCATAAGGTCTCATTTAAAATTATCTGTCATGGTGGCGCTGCAACGTCATCTGTCACTATTACGTCACCTGTCATGACTAGTTAAGACGCCTACATCCGTTTATTTCCTCCCTCCAAATTTCACTATTATAAGTATAACCGTTCAAAAGATACGAGGGGGGGTATTCGGAAGTATACAATATTATTTAATCTACCATGCAGATAGAAAATCAGAAAAATTGAGATGTTTATATACTGAATAAAATAAATCGTTACTGATTTATCACTTAATTATCTTTTTATGCAATAAGAAATTTCTGCTTTTAACATTAAGTAGCATATTATCTTATCTTATCTTATGTTAATAACCAAGTAAGTTTTAATTAGCTTTAATGCATTTTGTTTTAGGCAATCATAGCGAGCAATGGTAAATTAACACCTAACTACGAGTATATCCAGGAGTTAAGAAAATCTTCAGTGTAAGTATTAATTTTCTTCTTCTTAAAATACTCCCTCCTCAATGGAGGTTGGCTACTACAATTGCAAACATTTGTCTGTCAAGCAGTTGTCAGATGTTCTTATTAGCTTTCAAAATTTAGCCCTGTCCATTAAAGGATGTTTATGTCATGATAGTATTTTCCTTACTAGTTCCCGCTCTCCCTCGATCTTTCCTTGCACTGTTAGTTGAGCATATTGGCACTTATTATTTCTCAGTAAGTGGCCTAGGTATGTAGTCCGATCAGGGAACACAAAATTTTACGAAAACCTCCAAATAAATAAAGGATGGATTAAAATTTGGGAATAGGTAGTTGAAATTGTCTATTATTATACCGGGTGTCCACTTATATTTTCCCCCATTTTAACTGCCTATAACTTCTAAACGCCTCAAGATAGAAATATGCGGTTTTCGCTGAAATGTTTTATTTTAGTAAAAGTTTTGTCTGAATGGACTGAATTTTTTATATCGCATTCAAATACGAAAAGAAAAGTGGCGGATTTTTGAAAAAAACGTTGTTGACTTTTTTTAATGGAACACCTAGTATATTTTTTTGTAAATTGAAAAAAAGGTCATTCACCTATCCAGCGATATAAAGTTTTTCAAAATCGGTTGTCAAATCACTGTGTAATTAATTTTTAAAATGAGCGGTGCAACGTGGATATCGCATACCTAAATAACATAACTAAGCAAAATGATATTATGTTATGTGATTTCCACATTGCATCTTTCATTTTAAAAATTATTTGCTCAGTCCTTTGACAACCGATTTTAAAAAATTTAATATCGATGGATAGGTAAATGACCGTTTTTTCAAGCTACAAAAAAAATATACTGGGTGTTTCAATAAAAAAAGTCAACAACGTTTTTTTTCCCAAAAATCTGCCATTTTTTATTTAAAAGCGACATAAAAATGGTCATTTACCTAAAAACTTGAAAAAACGGTCATTTCCCTATCCAACGATATAATTTTTTTAAATCGGTGGTCAAATGACTGAGTAATTAATTTTTAAAATGAGAGATGCAATGTGGAAATCACATATTATGTTATTTAGGTATGTGATATCCACGTTGCACCTCTCATTTTAAAAATTAATTACTCAATGATTTGACAACGGATTTTGAAAAACTTTATATATCTAAATAGGTGAATGACCTTTCTTTAAATTTACAAAAAAATATACTGGGTGTTCCATTAAAAAAAAAGCACCGTTTTTTTCAAAAATCCGCCATTTTTCTTTTCCTATTTGAAAGCGATATAAAAAATTCAGTCCATTCAGACAAAACTTTTATTAAAATAAAACATTTCAGCGAAAACTGCATATTTCTATCTTTAGCCGTTTAGAAGTTATAGGCAGTTAAAATGGGGGAAAATATAAATGGACACCCGGTATAAGAAAAAGTTTACAATTCTACGTCCCCTCCATTTTACAAAAATTGGGAAATACGGGGTGAAAATATTTTCTCGGGAGTGAAAAAATATACGTTCAAAATAGGCCCGGAATTGGATAAAATGACTAATTCTAAGCAACTTTTGTTCTATAGATTTTTCACTAAGTCAATACTTTTCGAGTTATTTGCGAGTGAATATGTTCATTTTCAACAAAAAAACATGTTTTGGACGGTTTTTCGCAGATAACCCAAAAAGTAAGTATTCTAGCGAAAAAAATATTCTTTGTAAAAATATAGCTTATAAAAAATTGAAAAAAAAACGATGTACTCGTGATGTCTGCAGACCCAGTAGAAACAGAGTTGTAGCTAATGAAAAGTAGGTTCTTCTTCGTCAAATTCCAAATCGAATATTTCAATGTGAAATAACCAAAAAACATAGCACTTTTCGGGTAAAATTCATTACAACTTTTTTAAAGTGTTTAAAAAAGGTTTATTTTTGATTTTTAAAAATACTTCTAACATTAAAAATAAGTGAGTTACCCTCAAAATATTGTTGGTCCCATTTATTTTTTGGTACAAAAATCGTGAAAATCACCCCCTAATTAGCTTCCCAAATAAAATTAATCGTTACCGCTTCACAAGTTACTTTATTTATGTATTGTTTATATCAGCGGTCCGCAACCCTGGGGTCGCGAAAGATCTTTATGGGGTCGTCAAAAAAGTAAAAAAGTCAACAAGGTCCTGTACTTATCTAATTTTATTAAGGTTTATGCGTAAATAACCTTTCTTTACTTACGCAATTACACAATGTCCTTAAAATTGGCTGGCAACAATTGTCTATCTTTCGGACATTTTTGATTTACCCTCAAAATATTGTTGGTCCCATTTATTTTTTGGTACAAAAATCGTGAAAATCACCCCCTAATTAGCTTCCCAAATAAAATTAATCGTTACCGCTTCACAAGTTACTTTATTTATGTATTGTTTATATCAGCGGTCCGCAACCCTGGGATCGCGACCCCATGTGGGGTCGCGAAAGATCTTTATGGGGTCGTCAAAAAAGTAAAAAAGTCAACAAAGTCCTGTACTTATCTAATTTTATTAAGGTTTATGCGTAAAATATAACCTTTCTTTACTTACACAATTACACAATGTCCTTAAAATTGGCTGGCAACAGTTGTCTATCTTTCGGACATTTTTGTCCAATCATTGCAAGGGAAGGGTACAAATGTATTGATTTTGGCTGGCAAAATAAAAGCTTTTTGTAGGAAAAGAAGTGTGTGGATAGACGAAATCAGTGGTGAAAACTACGAGATGTTTGCATGTTTGGAGAAATTTTCTGAAGAAATGAATATAAAGCTCGAAGAAGAAATTAAAACCAAAATCATCATGCATCTTACAAGCCTTAAGCAAGACTTGGTAATACGATTCCCAGATACGTCACACGGCGACCAATGGATAATTAATCCATTCATTTGTGATCTTAACACTGTGAAGATGAGCCTAAAAGAAAAAGGAGCAGCTGATCGATTTATTGTCCGATGAAAGCCTTCGATCTATTTTCAAATCCACGGATCTATCCAAGTTCTGGATAATGATGGAAAAGGAATATCCACTGTTATACAAAACATCTCTGCTGAAATTGCTGCCATTCGCATCGACATACCTGTGCGAGACAGCTTTCTCCACAGTGACTGCTATAAAAACAAAATATCGCTCCAGACTTATATGTACAGGGTGTTTCATTAATAATTGTCCATATAGTAACTGGAGAAAGCTTAGCACAAAATACGAAGATTTAACCTAAAACACTTAAATAAAATGTGGTTCCTTACTGACTTACAGGGTGTTTTATCTAAAAATTTAAAAATTATTTTTACTCAGTATTTTAATACTATTCGACGTATCATTTTCATGCTTGGCATTAAGTATATGTACTGTACAAACTACTAAATTATGTTAAACAAACGTTTCTGGCTATTACCAGAGGCGTACGACGGGGGAAAGTGAATGGTTGACCCTTTCCAAATTCTACGCCACTGGCGAAATAGCTATTTTAGTTCAATTTTTGGATTCTCCAATACTTTCTATGAAAATAATATACTCTTCATTCGTAACGATAAAGTCATTAGTTTTCGAGATCTTTGAAGTTAAAAATGAAACGACACGATTATTTTGATTAATGTATTGTGTCGCTTCATTTTTAATTTCAAATATCTCGAAAACTAATCATTTTATCGTTACGAATGAACAGTATATTATTTTCATTAAAAGTATTGGAAAATCAAAAAATTACACTAAAATAGTAATTTTGTGAGTGGCGTAGAATTTGGGAAGGGTCAACCAGACACTATCCCCTGTCGTACGCCTCTGGTAGTAGCTAGAAACGTTTATTTATCTTAATTTAGTAGGGTGTACAGTACCTACACTTTTTGCCAAGTATGATAAGGATACGCCAAATAGTTTTAAAGTACTAGGTACAAATAATTTTTAAATTTTAATCATATGAATCATATCATAAATTAATCAAAATAATTGTGCCGTTTCATATTTAACTTCAAATATCTCGAAAACTAATGACTTTATCTGTACCAATAAGCAGTATATTATTTACGTAGAAAGTATTGAAGAATCTAAAAATGGCACTAAAAAAGTAACTCCTCCAGTGGCGTAGAATTTGAGAAGGGTCAACCATTCACTATCCCCTGTCGTACGCCTCTGGTAGTAGCTAGAAACGTTTTTTTATCATAATTTAGTAGGGTGTATAGTGGTCGCACTTTTTGCTAAGTATGAAAAGGATACGTTGAATAGTTTTAAAATGCTGAGCAAAAATAGTTATTACATTTTTAGATAAAACACCCTGTAACTCAGTAAGGAACCATATTTTATTTAAGTGTTTTAGGTTAAATCTTCGTATTTTGTGCTAAGCTTTCTCCAGTTACTATATGGACAATTATTAATGAAACACCCTGTATATTATAATATCACCAAGAATTAATATACTGACTTCAAGTGTGCAAGCACAAGGTTCACATTAGTTTGTAAACTTACGTATACGTACCTATTTTTTTTAAATAAAATGTTAATAATTGCTTCTCTCATTTAATACCATCATAAATATTATGTTAAATACATAGTTTGCTCTAATATTACTTTCCAAAATAAATAAATTCTTCAACATAATTTACGAAATAAAAACAGCTAAGTACAACATGGAGGATAATTGAAGTTTACCTTAATTTCGTACTGAATCAACCTTTGCACTTGTTAATTTAGTTATTTTTTTTTCTGGGGTCGCTCATAACTCTTTTTTAATTTTGGGGTCGCAATATCAAAAAAGTTACGGACCGCTGGTTTATATTATCTATAAGTTTCATTGGTTCAAAGTGCTCATTTTTGAAAAATATTGGTTTTAAAATAAAACATTTTTTTTTATTTTGAAAAAAACCAAAAATCTTAAAGAGTAACAAAATGTACGTTTTGCTTTTATGAATATTTTTCCTTTTTTTTTTTTTTGTTAGACAAAAATTGTTTATGCTATGGCTGTTCAAAATTTGCCTAAAATCATGATTAGTTACTCATTCAAGCAATTTTAACTACAGCCTTTTCAAAAATAAACACTTTGAACCGATGAAACTTACAGATTATATAAAGAATACATAAGCAAAGTAACTTGTGAAGCGGTAAACATTCACCACAAACCCTGAAGAGGACAAAATCCTAAACGGGGAATCACATTGTATGCATTTCTTCTTAACATTATCAAGACAAGCAAATCAAAACAATGTAGTAGTAGTAGTGAAGCGGTAACGATTAATTTTATTTGGGATGCTAATTAGGGGGTATTTTCGCGATTCTTTTACCAAAAAATAAACAGGATCAACACTATTTTGACCATAACTCGCTTACTTTTAATGTTAAAAGTTTTTTTTAAAAACAAAAATAAACATTTTTTGAAACACTTTAAAAAAGTTGAAATGAATTTTCCCCGAAAGGTTTATGGGTTATTTCACATTGAAATATTCGATTTGGAATTTGATGAAGAAGAAACTACTTTTCATTAGCTACAACTCTGCTTCTACTGGGTCTGTAGACCTCAAGCATCAGTTTTTCAACTATATTTTTGATAAGAATATTTTTTTCGCTGAATTACTTACTTTTTGAGTTATCTCCGAAAAACCGTCCAAAAACATGTTTTTTTCTGTTAAAAATGAACATATCCACTTGCAAATAACTCGAAAAGTATTGACTTAGGGAAAAAACTCTATAGAATAAAAGTTGCTTAGAATTAGTCATTTGATCCAATTCCGGACTTATTTTGAATGTATATTTTTCACCTTCGAGAGGGGGTATTCCCCTCCATTTTTGTAAAATGGAAGGGATGTAGAATTGTAAACTTTTTCTTATATAATAATAGACAATTTCAACTACCTATTCCCAAATGTTCACCTTTCTTTATTTTTTTTGGGGTCAGATTGTTCTTTGATCGGGCTAATGTTTTTCTAATTTTCACTATGTTGAAAAGTTCTCATTATTTGCCTGTTCTATGCAGCACTTTCGATTGCGGTATGTGATATCCAAGAAATTTTAAGGATTCTCCGGTAGATCCACATTCCAAAAGCCTCCAATTTTTTATGGTTGATGTTTTAATGGTCCGTGTTTCAACTGCATAGAGACAAATCGACCAGAAGTAACATTTTGATAAACGTAGTCGAATTTCGAGTTTTATTCGGGAAACGCATAGCAGTCTTTTGATTTTTTCGAACGATTTTCTGGCCTTTTATATTCTCGGTCTTATTTCTGGATCAGGATTTAGGCTACTATCGATCCAACACCGCAGTTGCTTAAATTTAGTTTGCAAGGTTGAGGCACGTTCTGGTTTTCTCGGATTGACATCACTAGAAATGCATCAAGTCAAACTAGTTTGATTTTATTCAACAAACTTGACTTGACTTGAAAACCAAACTTTTTTTGTAAAAAAGTTTGAGTTGACTTGATTTCAATATCTTTAGGTTTGAAAAAACCTTCAAACTTGTTCAAAGAGTTTGAAGTTTGAATATCATATTGCACAACGTGTTTATTTCCAATTCTAATTAAGAGCGTACCGACTTTTGTTTTGACTTACTTGGATAGGTCTGAATCTGCTACTCATCAAATTAGTTTGTAGTTCATATTATTAAGAAGTATATGCTTGGCTTGTTTATTACGTTCGTTTTGAAGTGCGTGCTTTGTGAAATAATATCTGAACCTGAATATTTTTCGGCTCAGAATAAGTACCAGATCAAATTCAGTCTGATTTTGAAGGTATTCCCAGTGAAAAAATTAAGAGAAAAAAATCTGCATACTTGTATTATGTAAAAATAAAGAACAGCGTTATAAAATGACAAATAGTGAACTAATTCTTTAAGACGACATTGCAAAGTCACAAAAAATTCGTTAAACCTACTCTATCAAAAATATAATATTTTGTTGTTCCTTCATAAATTTTTGTTAAAGGGGCCGTTCAAGTATTACGAAACGCAATTTTTGAAGCTCTTACAACCTCTTTATCCGATCTGTATATTTTCATCTTTTATTGTGAAGAAAGGTCCAGCTATTTATTGCAAACAC
Source organism: Diabrotica virgifera virgifera (assembly GCF_917563875.1). NCBI lineage: Eukaryota > Metazoa > Arthropoda > Insecta > Coleoptera > Chrysomelidae > Diabrotica > Diabrotica virgifera. The sequence continues at coordinate 68,684,394 of NC_065444.1, forward strand.
GTGTTACTGTGCTTGATCTGGTTAATACAAATTTTAAGATTTTTTCACTTGAATACTATTGTCCTATTGTAACATGAGTGGAGCGTGAGGGGACAATGTAATACAATCCAGGGGTTCTATGTAAAATATAAAGGAAAGTTGAAAAGTTGGGAGATTGTGATTCCGTAGTTTTTTTTATTTAAGTTAAAAAACAATGTTACGTAACGCGCTGTTCTAACCCCCCCCCCCTTCCCGTATAACGCGCCGTAACGTTTTACATGGCCCCCTCCCCCAACTTGCGTTAAGTAATACTTGAAAGCTTCAAAAGTAGAATAAATTCCAACGAATTCTTTGTTTTAATCTAGTAACACACAAATATAAAAAGTTCTATCGATAAAACGAAACTTGTCAGCAAGCAATTCTAAGCATACAGGAATAATTTTCAAAAAATTTACCCTAGTTTGATTATAATCGCTTCCTGTATCAAGATACTTTTATGTGGCACTCATTGTATTATTACTTTTCTTATCTTAATTGGCAACTAACATGCTAATCTCGACAAAAAAGTATATCTACTAAATAAATTATTTTTCAAACTCTTTCAAACTAGTTTGACAAAGTTTGAATTTTCAAACCTGTACGATTGACCAGTTTGACTTGACTTGAATTATTTGTCAGAAGGATTGACTTGAGTTTGACTTGAAATTAAGTCAAACTCAAGTCAAGTTCAAACATTCAAGTCAAACTTGTGCAACTCTAGAGATCACTTTGGTTTTCTTAATATTTATTTTTATGTCTAATTGTTCACAGATTAATTGATGGTCCAGTCGATGAGTCGTTTTTTCGGTTTCAAACGCTTCATAAGGCCGGGCCCTCACTATCAGGTACACCCGATAGGTACGCCTGAACAGTTAGGTCTGTCAGGTATGAGAAGCACACACACTTTTCAGGTCTAAATGCCAGGTATACCTTAAAAGCTTGTCAGTTCTCTCCAGAAGATGATCTGCTCTTCCTCGTCTAATTTTTTGTAATTTTTAAAAACAGACGAAAGAAACGCAAACAATGACATAAAGAATAAATAAAAGCAGAGAAGAAATAAATGTATCCATATCAATCTCCTAATAAATTAAAAGATGAACTATCTCAGAACAATTTTCTACGCGTGAACAAATCAGTGTATAAGTTGCATTACTTGAAGAAGAAAGATTCAAAAATAAGAGCAGCTATATCCCCACCCGAAAGACTGACGTGGTTTCGTTTGCATCAGACTCTACCTCCTTCAATGTATTCAATAATTTTCTAAAAGAAAAAGAAAAAGAAAAAGAAAAAAGAAAAAGAAAAAGAAAAAGAAAAAGAAAAAGAAAAAGAAAAAGAAAAAGAAAAAGAAAAAGAAAAAGAAACAGAAAAAGAAAAAGAAAAAGAAAAAGAAAAAGAAAAAGAAAAAGAAAAAGAAAAGAAAAGGAAAAGAAAAGAAGAAAAGAAAAAGAAAAACAAAAAGAAAAAGAAAAAAAAGAAAAAGAAAAAGAAAAAGAAAAGAAAAAGAAAAAGAAAAAGAAAAAGAAAAAGAAAAAGAAAAAGAAAAAGAAAAAGAAAAAGAAAAAGAAAAAGAAAAAGAAAAGAAAAAGAAAAAGAAAAAGAAAAAGAAAAAGAAAAAGAAAAAGAAAAAGAAAAAGAAAAAGAAAAAGAAAAAGAAAAAGAAAAAGAAAAAGAAAAAGAAAAAGAAAAAGAAAAAGAAAAAGAAAAGAAAGGAAAAGGAAAAGGAAAAGGAAAAGGAAAAGGAAAAGGAAAAGGAAAAGGAAAAAGAAAAAGAAAAGAAAAATAAAAAGACATAGCTTATAATATGCATTATCCGTAATTTTTATAACTAGCGCGATTAATGTTTACTTATGTATCTGTTTAGGGTTGAAGTTTCTTGTCAACAAATATAATTTTATGTTTCAATACTAATATTTCCACTCCAGCCTGTGGTTTCATGTATTTAGCAACCTTACTATAAAACAGAATATAATCTCCATAGGTAGTCGCGTTCAGTGGCGGTTCTAGCCCCCCCCCCCAATTTTTTCAGAACTTTTGTACTATAATCTTCGTTAAAACTCGGTCACTCAAAATCTATTGTTACTTGCCCCCCCCCCCCCCAGTTTTTTTGATCTAGAACCGCCACTGTCTGCGTTTACTTCTACCTTTTTTCTTTTTAACTGTGAGCATACAAATTAATATAGGTAAGTCTTATCACTAGTGATTTTTAGATGATTTTCTGATCTTTATCAATGGTTGCGTTCGGACGACCACAGCGGCTGACTGTCAGCAGAAATCGGCTGAGTGGTTGTATCCAGCGGACTTCCAGGCAGCGGTGTCGTCTAAACTCTACCGCAGGCTCAGCTATCCAGCCGCTGTGGTCGTCCGAACGCACCCATTGGGTCTATTGAATAAAAAGAAGTATTTGCTTTTACTTACAAATGTTTAAGTATTTACTTAATAGTACCTAATTGAATAAAGTCATTTCTTTAATGCTTTGTTCAATTACTATTAAGTCAATACTTAAATACGAGGAAGTAAAAGCAAATACTTCTTTTTATTCAATAGACCCATTCTAAGATCTAGTATTTCATCAGTCTTCTTCTTTTAGTGCCTATTCGTTTCGAATATTGGCGATCATTCTGGCTATAATTATTTTATTAACTGATGCTTTAAATAGATTAGTTGTTGTTGTTGTGGAGAATCATTTCCTCAGGTTCTTTAACCATGATATTCTTCTTCTCCCAATTCCTCGTAAACTGTTCAAACTATCTGCAAAAATAACGGTGTCGTCTGCGTAGCAGTTGGTGTCGATGTCGATGTTGATGTTCTTTAGGCGTTCTCCATTTAGGAGTAAGTATTCCATGTTCGCAATTTTCCAAGGCTTCACTAAATATTTCCTCTGAATATAGGTTACATAATATAGGTGAAAGTATACAACCTTTTCTAACGCCTCGTAGAACCTGGATCGCTTCCGTTGGTTCATCTACAAGATTTGTTCAACAGTCTTTTGTCGACTAATTTCGCTTCCATTGTCGTTTATTGTTGACGGTGTCTTTTATCGTAAGAATCCTTGATGTTAATAGCCTCGCCCTTACACAATTCTTCTTTATCCAAATTTCTGACAGACAACAGTGTCGCCAAACTACTTAAATTCATCAAATGGCACTATAGCCCAATCCGGGCCTTGCCCAGCTTGCCCTCCTTCAGGAAGCTTCTCCAATCATCTCGATTTACCGCTGTTCTTTTCCATGAAAGCGTTTTATGAGGTTTTTGGCATCCTCATGTATTTCGTTCTCCCATCTCTTTTTTGGTCTTACTACAGGTCTTTTTCATTGCATTCTTGTATTTAGCAGTTTTCTGGGAATTCTGTTCTCATGTATGCGGAACCTGCTCACCGTAATCTCTGCAGCCTTGTGTATTGTGCTGAATTGTGCTATAGACCCTGAGTTTTGTTTTCCGGTATAAAATAGATTTTATTTGTGAGCATAAGCCTTCTATTTATTTCCGGTTCTTCTTCATTATTTGCGACCAAGTCCATTAGTAAGTACGTAAATCTATTCACGCGTTCTAGGATCTAATTGTCTATAAATTGTCGTTGCGCTTGTCTATTTTATCTGGTTTGTATGAGTAGTTTTGTTTAATTTGTATTTATTGCTAGCCCTACAACTGCTGCACCCTGTTTTAACTCAGCGTAAGTTTCTTCCGCCGCATTCTTTGGTCTGCTCATCTCATTATGTTTATGTCATCTGTGTATGCTACCTAATTGAGTAGATTTGTTTGTAAGTATGTTATTTCCGCTCACCAAACAACTTGATGCATCTAAAAAACTGCAGACAGAAGTTTTACTTTTAAATTATTTGTTTCAGTAAAAGTAGACTAAAGTCAGATATGAACGGAAACACTTCCACCAAGAACGTCCTAATCCTAGGAGCAGGAAGAGTAGCTGCTCCCCTGGTAGAATACTTAAACAGAGATCGATCAGTAGGATTAACCGTCGCCAGTGAGCAACGTGAATTGGGCGACGCTATTTCCAAGCAATACCCAGGCGTCGAAAGCGTTTACCTAAATGCAGCTGAAAATACTGGTACATTGCAGGAATTAGTAAGAAAAGCCAACGTTGTGGTATCGATCTTACCAGCAGGTCTTCATCCTTTGGTTGCGAAAACATGCGTTCAGGAAGGAGTTCATATGGTTACAGCAAGTTACATGTCAGATGAAATTAAGCAACTGCACGAAGCAGCACAAGATGCCGGAATTACGATTTTGAACGAAGTGGGATTAGATCCAGGTAAACAAAAGCACTTATATATTTATATTGCTTAATTCGTAGTCTAATGTCGCGTCCACACTGGTAAAAATTTCCGTCGAACCAGCTGTTCGTCGCAAATATTTGCGTGCTCGAAGTAAATTGTGCTACTGTGGGCGTGTTCGTCGCATAAATCGACGCACACAACGCACACGCTCCATTGGTTATTGTTTTTGAGCGAAGATCAAATGATTTGAGTACCGCGTCCTCACTGGCATAGCCACCTTTACTTTACAAGCCATGAAGAGAAAAAGGCAACGTCGCAATTGATGACGTCCGTAGTTTGACTTTCGGACTAGCGCTTTCGAAACTACGATTTTAAAGTACAAATTCTGGTAAAATTTATAGTATTTTTTGAGTCGAACAAGAAAATATTATTAATTGGAAGTTTGTACAAAATAATATTAAAAGTAATTCCTTGTAAGTAACGTTTATTATACAAAAAAAAAACCAATAACAAGAATATAAACGGGATTCATTTTTTTCGAATCCTAAGAAAACTAATAAGTATTTTTCAAAAATTTAAACGCAGAGTGAAAGATTACGTTAGGACCAAGGACCAGAAGTCCCTGAAAACTTCTATGTTTATTTTAATAAGTTACAGGGGTGAAAAAATAAGAAAATTTAATGTGATTTTTAGTTTCAAATATGTCATTAAAAAAAACTTTTTATTCATTCTAAAGGACTTTTGGCCATCGGTAATAAAGTAATCTTTTATTCTGCGTTTAAATTTTTCAAAAATACTTATTAGTTTTCTCAGAAATCGAAAAAAAATGATTACATTTAAAATACAGGCGTCAAAATTTTGCATTTTGTTCCTTTCCCCTTAAAGTTTGTCGCACTTATTTAGAAACACCCTGAATTGATAAAGAATAAATCTAGTTGTTAAACATAAGCAAATTAATCAAAAAAACAGAATGTTAAGAAAACCGGAGTCTATAGTTGGGTTTTAATTTCAGTATTTTATAAATTCCCGGTACACCATAAAAATTTAACTGTTTAGCAACAATATTATTACAGCGGTATTGTTAAAGAATTAGGCTATAACATATTAAAAAAATCACTTAAATCTGCCAACAGGTTTAGGAAATTTATAAAACATTAAAAATGACAAAATTTTTAAGTGGACGGATTTTTATATGCACGCAAGTTTATATAAAAATATATTATATTGAACTAAAATCATCTTAATAACATACCTTTTAATGTTCTTTATAATTTGGAGCACGAAATATTGTAAAATATTTCAGTTTTTCTGTAAATACAGTGAAAATTATTTAAAAACAAATGAGAACTGTAGAATTAATCGGTCTACCAATAGATGTTGCCAAGTTTCAACTTCATGGCTTGTTAAGTAAAGGTGGCTATGTCACTGGTAAAAATTTGCGACGCAAATTCTTGCGACGAACCGTTAGTTCAATACGCACGAAAAATTTACCAATGCGGACGCGCCATTAGATAGGTATCCTATAACTTTTATGTTCAGCTATGAGGAGTGTTGGCAAGACTTACATCACAGAGACTCAGTTGCCAGTTGGAAACTATGTACATTGTACATGCATAGTAGGGCAGGCAATGAGGTTATTTGGCTCCGAATTCCATCCTACTAGATCGATTTAATTGATATTTTCACAATAAGTAGAGAATAGCTCAAGAAACAAAGTCTACCCTATTTCGATGTGCGCTTTTAACTTGGGGTGGTTCCCACCGCTTCTCGGGGGTGTAAAAATTTTTTGTTAAAATAACCACGTAAGTGGCTAGAGAACCTAGTTCTAAGCAAAAACTGTTCAATAATTTTTTTTTGAAAACTCAATAATTTTTGAGTTATTCGTGGTTGAAAATTGGCCGTTTTCATTGAAAAATGACACCTTTTCGGGCGGTTTTTTGCGAATTCCTTAAAATCTATGCATCTAACGAAAAAAACTATATAAAACATTTTTGTAGCTTATAAAAAACAAAGAGATTAGTTCCTTCATATGTCTTCTAGTTAAAATACAAAAAGAGATATGGTAGGTGAGAAGAGTTTGTTTTTTGGTGCGTGCTGAAATCGGTGTATTCAACTTGAATTAAGAGAGAAACGGTCGATTTTAGTTGTATAATGCTACCAATACCTTTTGTAGTGATTGAAAAGACCTGATGACTAATGGAATTTAAAAAAAAATGTGGAGTACGTTTAACCCCTCATCCATCAGAATTTAAATGCATCGTTTTCCTTGTACTTTTTATTATAGTGTTATTTCTATGTTTAAAAAGTTGGAGGGTTTAAAATGAACAGTTTTTGAAAAAAATAAGTTCAAATTATAGAGCGCATTTTTAAATTTTCTTTAGAATCTTCCTTTTTCTCCGTGAAACTCGAAAATGATAAGAGATACGAAAAAAGGTACCTACCACACAAAAATGTAGGATTTTGTTGAGTAAAAATTTTGTTGTATGTTTCATTATTGTATCTCTTATCATTTTCAAGTTACATGTAGAAAAAGAAGATTTTTAAGGAAATCTAAAAAGGCGCTCTATAAATTGATCTTATTTTTCTTTCAAAAACATTCATTTTAAACCCGTCCAACTTTTTTAACCCGTCCATAATACTATAATAAAAGGTATTGTAGAAGTAAATGTGTAGTTAAAGATGTGTAGTTAAAAATATACTTCTCATTTTTTCTTAAAATACATTAATCATCAATTTTTTTGCAGCGTATCTCGCTTAGTTTGAATGCCATATACCTTTTATATTGCTCATTTTAAAGATCTTTTTAAGTAGGGGAGAGTTGGATAAAACCGGGTAGGTTGATACAACCGGGTACCCCTTAATTCTTCTAACTGTCTGCTGCTATCTATTAGACAATGTTAAAATTAGTGTCCCTTTACCACCAACAGTCGTGTGTATTCATTTCTACCTCATTTGAGTAATCTGTGCCAGAGCAGTAAGACCTCACATGTTTTTTGATGCAGGAAACTCGATTTTTAAGGTAAGTTGATAGCTGTTTTCTCCTCTAATGAATAACTAATGGTCATTTCAAAATTTAATACATGTACCCTAGTATATTACCTTTAATTTGGCCAAAAATTTTGAATATTATATCATAATTTAAAAATTTAAATAACATTTAATGTCTTGTTTACGAGTTTGACAAAACCGGGTAGTCCGAAAATCGACAAAACCGGGTACCCGATTTTATCAGACCTCTTGTTACTTCCAGTTTCTGCAGTGTTTTTTTTTTGCTTTTAGTTAACTACAACGTGTGGCTTCTTCTGTTGAAGAAGCAGTCTTAAAAAAATTAAAACTAAATGAACTGGACAAAAAAAAGAAAAAACGTGGTAAAAAACAAAATTTTGGAGAGTTTGGAGGAAGAAGATAATAATGACGATGCGTGTCTATATTACAATTAACTATTTTCAAATTATAATGCTAGGGAAGGCTGAATAAAATGTGTGTATTGCACCAAATGGGCTTATGACGCCTGTAGTGCCTATGATGATGTAAATTAAGTTTTTATTTGTGACTTCTGTTCATATATTTTCGATTTTTGTTCACATACTTTTAATAAATATTTTATTTTCTGCCCATTGGTATTTTTACATGGTAATTAAGTTACTACCCGGTTTTATTATACCGGTTGGACAAAACCGGGTATTTTGCAATATTTTCATAAAAATAAACAAAATTATAAATCTAAGAATATTCTTAAAAATTGGCATTGGCATATCAAACTTAAGTCATTTGAGAATATTTCAATCTGTAGCAAACATTTGCTACTCTCACATAGCAAAAGGTACAGACGGTTTTTGGAGTGGTACCCGTTTTTGTCCAACTCTCCCCTACTACAAAAGGTGTTGGTAACATTATACACCTAAAATCGACCGTTTGTCTGTTATTTCAAGTTGAATACAACGATTTGAGCATGCACCTAAAAAACAAACTATTTTCACCTACCATAGGTATTTTCACCTATACTATTTTAGGTATTTACCTATATAATTACCATAGGTATTTTCACCTATACCATAGGTATTTTCATAGTATTTTCACCTACCTATCTCTTTTTATATTATATCTAGAAGATTTATGAAGGAACTAATATCTTTGTTTTTTTTTTATAAGCTACAAAAATGTTTTATACAGTTTTTTTAGTTAGATGCACAGTTTTTGAGGTATTCGCAAAAAACCGTTCGTAAAGGTATTATGTTTCAATGAAAATGGCCAATTTTCAACCACGAATATCTCAAAAAGTATTGAGTTTTCAAAAAAAAATTATAGAACAGTTTTAGCTTACAATTAAGTTCTCTAGCCACTTCCGTGGTTATTTTAACCAAGAAATTTTCTACCCCCGAGAAGGGGTGGGAACCACCCCCAAGATAAAAGCACGCATCGGCATAGGGTACACTTTGAATTAGGAGATAAGTGGAGGCTCTTCCCAAAATTTCATTAAAATCCATGCAGTAGGATAGAATTCGGAGGTAATATCCTATTTATGCTCCCTTTGACTGACGTATAGGGAGAAAGTACCTAGTACCTATTCGAAATAATAAAATTCAAAATTTTACTTTCCAATGCTGCAATAAAATTTAAAAACAATAATTTTATATTTAGCGGTGCCATCTATAATCTGTGCGAGATTTTGAGAAACTTTCATGTTCCACAACTCATAACAGATGTCTCTTCAATGCAAAGAAATTGGCTTTTTGGGTATTGTTGTTAGGACACTTTTTTGTTCATTCTCTATTTTACTAATTATATTCCAGAATTTATACACCAAAGCAATTAAATACTAAGTTAGTATACAACTGCATTAGGATTTTAAAACAATGATTTTATATGTAGCAGTGCCATCTATAGGTACTCTGTCAAACAAAAAATTGCATATACTTACCTAACTTAAAAAGAAGCATTTTTCGAAAAGAAAAAATGGACAAAATCGGGAGAAATGTTTATTTACTTAATAGAAACTGACTTCATTTGAGGCAAAATGCAAAAATTGCAAACAAAAACTTCACTATTCACCTTTTAAACGAATTTTTATTTTTGTCAATAGGATACTCTGATGAAAAAGTATCGAATTTTTGCCTTCGAGTTGAGACAAATGTCATTTGAAAAATTTATTTCGAGCGTAACTGACATCAACGAATATAGAATGGTTAACCAAACCATTCTATATTGGTTGCTGACATTCTTCAAAATCGCCGGTCGCTTCAAGCGTTGTTTCTTCTTCTTCTTCTTGTGCCACTCCTATCGGAGATTGGAAATCATCAAGGCTACCCAGACTTTGTTTACAGCTGACCCAAAAAGTTCATTAGTGGTGCAGCCAAACCACTCTCTCAAATTCCGCATCCACGACATTCTTCTACGGCCTGGATTCCGTTTTCCTTCTATTTTTCCTTGCATTATATTTTGAAGTAATGCGTATTTATAACCTCTCATCAGGTGACCCAAATACTCGAGTTTTCTTCGTTTTATCGTTAATAAAATTTCTGGGTCTCTTCCTATCCTTCGTATTACTTCAATATTTGTGATTCTTTCAACCCAACTTATCTTCAGCATTCGACGGTAGCACCACATCTCGAAACTTTCAATATTTTTTATGTTGTTCTGTTTGAGAGTCCAGGCCTCTACACCGTATAATAGCGTGTTAAATACGTAGCCACTTAACATTCTTAATCGTAGAGTGATGCTTATATCTCTGTTGTAGAAGAATTTTCTCATCTTTATGAAGGTGGCCCTGGCAATTTCGATACGTCTTTTTATTGCATTGTTTTGGTCTCCAGTTTCGTTTACTAAAGTTCCCAAGTATTTATAACTTGATACTTTTTTAATTTGAATGCCGTTTATACTAATATGTGCTGGTTGTGTCATGATTTTACTGAAGACCATATACTTGGTTTTTTTTATATTAATGTTTATGCCATAATTGTTGCAAGCAATATTTATGTTTGTAAGTAATCGTTGTAGTTCTTCTACTGTTCTTGCAACTAGTACAGTGTCGTCTGCGTATCGAATATTATTTACAACCTCTCCATTGATTACGATTCCTTCATTTGCTTGCAAAAGGGCTTCCTGACAGATGCTTTCACTATATACATTAAATAGCAGTGGTGACAAAATGCATCCCTGTCTTACTCCTCTACGTATTTCTATTGCTTTTGATATCTCGTTTTCTATTTTGATGTTAGCTTTCTGATTCCAATATAAGTTGAGAATTATTCGCAGATATTTATTATCTATGTCTTTTCTTTCAAGAATGTCTCTTAGCCTATCGTGGCGTACTCTGTCAAACGCTTTTTCAAAATCGATAAAACATGCATGTACTTCATGATTAACGTTGTTTCTTAGAGAATGGTTTATTCTCCACAAAAAGTACTAATAAACATTTTTGTTCAAAATTACCTCCACTACATTTCTTGGTTAAAATATTTTTTCTATAGCGTAGGTACAGATTTTTTCGTAAATCGATGTTTTCCGTTTTCCCTCTACTAATGGGATTTTAGGAGATACCCGGGGGTAGGAGTGGCAAATTTTTGGGGTCCCAAAATTGACATTCTCGAGATAAAAGAAGTCCCATAAAAGAGACAGCTAAATAAGTATTAGGCATAGAAGGTAAAGAAATAAGAACAAGAACGAATGACTGGTTTGACGAAGAATGTCAGATTATTAACAGACAGAAAAAACAGAGCATATTTACTGATGCAACAGGGGCACAGAACCCGACAAGCAGAAGAAGAATATAAACAACTACGCAAAGAAGAAAAGAAAACTCACCGAAGAAAAAAGAGAGAATATATGAACAAAGAACTTCAAGAGCTGCAAGAACTAAGTAGATCAACAGAGACAAGAAAATTTTATCAGAAACTGAACAAAAGCAGAAAAGACTTCAAACCGAGAACAACGATGTGTAGAGATAAGGAAGGTATAATATATTGGCAGAACAACAAGAGATACTAAGAAGATGGACAGAACATTTTACGGAAAAGCTTGAAGGAGATGGGAGTGAGACGAACCCTGATATACCATTAGACTAAGCAGACAACAGAGAAAAGGGTCCACCAACAATAGCCGAGATTAGAACAGCAGTAGACAAATTAAAGAACAATAAATCACCGGGATCGGATCAAGTAGCATCGGAATTACTGAAGGAAGGAGGAGACGCACTACAGAAAACAGTACATGAATTGATAACAAAGATATGGTCAAATAAACAGCTACCAGCGGAGTGGAATAGCGGTATTATTGTACCATTACATAAAAAAGGAAATCAGTTAGAATGTGGAAACTACCGTGGAATCACGCTGCTGAATGCAGCATACAAAATAATGCCCAACGTCATTTATGAAAGACTTAGACCACACGCTGAAAAAATAGTTGGCAAATACCAAAGTGGCTTCTGTAGACAGAAGTCAACAATAGACCAGATATTTGTTCTGCGACAGATCCTCGAAAAAACAAGTGAACATAACATCGACACACATCATCTTTTCATAGACTTCGAAAGCGCATATGACAATATAAACCGAGAATTCTTAATAAAAGGAATGAAAGAATTTAATATACCAACACAACTAACAGAACTGATAAAAGAATTTCTAAAAGTAGAAAGTAAAATCCACACGCTGAAAAAATAGTTGGCAAATACCAAAGTGGCTTCTGTAGACAGAAGTCAACAATAGACCAGATATTTGTTCTGCGACAGATCCTCGAAAAAACAAGTGAACATAACATCGACACACATCATCTTTTCATAGACTTCGAAAGCGCATATGACAATATAAACCGAGAATTCTTAATAAAAGGAATGAAAGAATTTAATATACCAACACAACTAAGAGAACTGATAAAAGAATCTCTAAAAGTAGAAAGTAAAATCCGGATACAAAACGAACTAACGGAAACAATAGATGTGAAAAAGGGACTACGCCAGGGAGACGCTATATCATCATGCATCTTGTTCAACATCGTACTCGAGAAAATAATGAGGGACACAACAGTCAATACTCGAAGAAAAATCAATAATAAGAGCGTGCAAATACTAGCATTTGCAGATGATGTTGACATAATCGCAAGATCAAGAAGAGAAATAATAGAGGCATTCAATCAAATAGAATGAGCTGCACAAAATAGTGGCCTTAAAATCAACCAGAACGAAACAAAATATATGCAGGTAAGTAAAAACGCAGAAATAAGGCAGCCACAAAATATAACAATAGGAGAATACAACATTGAGGAGGTAAAAAACTTTACATACTTTGGATCCCTAGTCACGTCTGATAATAACGTAGCGGAGGAAGTGAAGAGGCGAATATTTATTGCCAATAAAAGTTACAATGGCTTAATTCGGCAACTAAGATCAGATAACGTCGCAAGAAAAACAAAATGCTAGCCTTGCTAGCCACCTTTGAAAGAAAAATCTTGCGACACATATATAGGGGCACAAAAGAAAACGGAATTTGGCGAAGAAGGTACAACTTTGAACTATACAAAATATACCAGGATCCGGATATCATAACATTCATTAAAATAGGATGGCTGCGTTGTATGGCAAGAAAGAATGGAAGAAGGCGAAATACCAAACAAAATATTCAAACAGATGTCAGTAGGAAAAAGAACAAGAAGAAGACCGAAGCTGAGATATTTAGAACAAATAGAAAATGATATAATAACCTTAAAAATAAAAAACTGGAGAAAAAAAGCACGAAACAGATCAGAATGGAGAAGAATCCTAGAACAGGCCAAGACCCAGAAAGGATTGTCGAGCCAGTGATGAGGATGAAAATTGACATTCTCAGCAAAATTCAGCTTGTTCGCATGATTTTTAGAGGTCCTGTGGCATTTTCGTTCCCGGTCACTGGACTTTTAGAAAAAACAAAAATGAATAAATTACTTGTCTCAAAAGTATCTAGGTTTTCGATCTTTTGATACCCACAACATTTGGTAAAAAATATCAATTAATTTACAAGTTATTATATGTGTTTATGTATTGTTCAGTAGTTTCTTCCGACAATATCTAATTTATAGAAGAAGTTGTGTACTTGATTTTATATTTTTCACTAAAATTGTACATTTTAAAGAAAATGGCCCTCTCTTTTCTAGGTATCGATCACTTATTAGCATTGGAGTGTATTCAAGAAGTTAAAAATAACGGAGGCAGAATCACTTCATTCGAATCCTACTGTGGAGGATTGCCAGCTCCTGAATTCAGCGATAATCCTCTAAGATACAAATTTTCCTGGTCGCCACGTGGGGCTCTTATAAATACTGTTGGAGCAGCTAGGTAAGTAGAAAAACAAGCTGAGAATGCGAGAATTATCATAAATAAATCTTTGTTTACGTTTAGCAAACATCATTTCTTCTTTTCCCTTCTTCTTCAGCCTGTTTGTATCCACACCTGGACAAACGCCTCCCCATGAGTTATTCACTCTTCTCTGTTTTATGATATTTGGTGTAAATTTATCTCCAATTTTGCTTTGATGTCGTCTAGCCATCGTTTTTGTGGTCTTCCTCTACTATAACTGTGTTCGCGTGGTCTACAATGTACAATCTTTCTCGTCCACATGTCGTTGTTTTGCCATGCCACTTGCCCTACCCAGTTCCATTTCATTAGCGCAATTCTTCCAATTACATCTTCCACCTTCGGCTTGCTTCGCACGTTCTCGTTTCGTATATGTTCTCTCAGAGATACTCCCAACATAGCTCGTTCGTTGGGCCCAGAGACAGAGGCGTAGCTACCGCCGTATCAGTCGTATCAATTATACGGGGAACCCAAAATTCAGAGGCCCCAGCGCGGCATGTCGAAACAAAATTCCATTCAAAAAATTGAACAAAATATTCTACAATTATGTCATTATTACAACGCTTTGAACAGTGTATAGTGTAGATTGTTTGAAATGATACTTTATCTATATATAAACTATATTTATAACTACAGAGCTTTTTATTGTCTATTCACCGTTGGCTGTATGTGACACATTGTATAATGTATAATGCCAAATTGCAATATTTGTAATCGCTTTACCTTTGAATATTTGAAACACTGTGTATTGTTTGCGTATATTTTCGTGTAATCTGTTCTTTATCTATAAATTGTATTTGGGTATATCTAAGTATTTGCCGGTCGCTCGCCGTTAAAGTATAAAGCTTCTTTGTTTACGTTCATTTTCAATGTCCATTTACTCTTGGCTTGAAAAAACTTAATCTGTTTTAAAACAACGAGTCTCGACAATTCAAATATATTTTTCGACTTTTGAATATTATAGTTATATATATATATATATATATATATATATATATATATATATATATATACACCGTTCTTAGGCGTCAACGCCCTTCGGTAGGGATCTATGAAGGAGTATCACCAAGCTGCAAGCCCTTATCCCTTGCCGTACCGCTCCTCCATAGGCCGATCAGATGCCAGTATATTATTAGAGTTTATTAGGTTTATTATTATTATCTATATTTGGGTTTTATACGCAGAACTTATTAGTTTCTAAGGTTGTATTATGCAATTTGCAATTTATTTAAATTTTGCAATATACAGGGTGTTTCAATAATTGGAAATAATTTAACGGTAGATTCCTGGGCTCAAAATATTAAGATTTAACCCAAAAACAAAAAACGAAAACTGGTACGTTTATTCCAGAGATGAATCGATTTCATCAATTGTAAATTGCTAGTACCGATCATAAGCGTCCGTTTTGGGTAGGTCAACGGATATTTTATCGCATTATTTTTGTGTGTTTAATATTTTTCACTAGATTATTAAATTATGAGGTATTCTAGTACTAAAAGTTATTCTTGCTTTAGGTCGGTAAAATACACCGTTTTTTTTTTAATTATTTTCAAATTTTGTTCAAATTCAAAAAACGAAACATTTTCAAATCGATTTTTCTAGAAGACGGTGTATCCTACCGACTTAAAGTAAGAGTAACTTTTAGTGCTAGAATACCTCACGATTTAATAATCCAGTGTCAAAAATGCTTAAAAGTCAAAGACAAAAAGTTATGCAATAAAATAACACAATTTCTTAATTCACAATTTATTAAATCGATTTATCTCTGGAAAATAAATAGACGTACCAGTTTTCGTTTTTTTTAATAGAAGTGTTCTAGAGGTATTTAAAAAAAACTGATTAAAAGTTAGTTCTTAACATCAAAGAACTCCAGCTCCCTTAGGAAGCATTTTAGGAGTAGGTGATTTCGGTTATTCCTTAATATTTTGAGCCCAGGAAGCTATAGTTTAAATATTTCCAATTATTAATGAAACGCCCTGTATTGTTTTGTTTTATTTCATTATCTTTTATTGTGTAATAATATTGACGATTTTTGTCATTTCAGTAAACTGTATTTGTTATTGTTTTTTTCCTAATCTTTGTAAGCTTTGTCCATAAAATAGTAAAACTTTCAGTAGCAAGAAAGCATATTTCTATTCTATTCTATATAAGCGTTTTTGCTTCTTTTGTTGAAAATTTTTTTAGCACTATGCCATATCAGTGGTGGAAAAGGGCCCCGCGACAAACTTTGATATGGGACCCCTGTGGGGCTAGCTACGCCACTGGATGGCCCTCTGTGTTTTTCTTAATCTATTGGTTGACAAGTCTGTAAGTGTCACGGTCTCTATTCCAAAAGCCATAACCGGTGGAATACAACTGTTAAATACCCCTTTCTTTAGACTTATTGGTATCTTTTTGTTTTCCAATACATCACTGAGTCTTCCTACTGCTGCCCAAGTCATTCGGATTCTTCTGGTTATCACTGCCGTTTGATTCTGTTTGTTTAGTTTGATCGTGTGACCTAGGTATATAATATAGGTACTCTTCGACACTTTCGAACTCACTTCCAACTAAGTCAATTGTGATATTTTGATTTGTCCTCACTTTTGTTTTAATTAAATTCATTTGTAAACCGATTTTCTCATATTCACGTTTAAGCTCCTTTTAGCATGTAGATTAGTTCCACTATATTGTTGCTTATCAGTACTATGTCATCGGCAAATCTTAGATGACTTAAAAATCAGCCATCAATTTTAATTCCGCGTCGTTCCTAATTTAACACATCTTCTACACACATCTTGAACACATCTTCTAATGCAAGGATAATAATTTTGGAGATATGGTGTCTCCCTGTCTAACACCTCTTTCCGTTCTTATTTTGATTGTTGTCAGACCTTCTGCTACGTCTATTTGCATAGTTCCATTGTCGTATATGTAGGTATTTTAGGAGTAGTCTATATATCTGGAATCAATCATTGCGTTATTCATTCCGTCTAATACGGCCCAGGGTTCTATGGAATCGAATGCCTTATTGTAATCCACAAATACCAAATGAAGAGGTTCATTGTATTCGTTACACTTTTGTTAAGTGTCCTTATTGTCTGTAGGTATTCTATGGTGCTATATCCTTTGTGGAATCCTGCTTGTTCAACAGGCTGGTAACTATCGAATTTATTTGACAGTCTGTTGGTAATTATTTTGGTAAGCAGTTTGTATATATGGATGTGGTAACAGAGAGATGCACTAGCAAAAGCTGACCTACCAGTGACTACCGGAGACCCTGACAAAACGTGGAAATATACAAAGAAGTTGATCACCGAAGCCATCAACAACACAAATCCCAAAGAAAAAATAGATAGGAAAAAACATTGGATGACTGACGAAACTCTCAACCTTGTAGAAGAAAGACGAAAACTTAGAAACGCCACGTCAAATTCAATACAAAAAGAAATAGAGATAAGCAACATAAATACAACTATAAAACACTTGTGCAGAAGGGACAAAAATAATTATATAAAAAGCATATGTGAACAACTAGAGGAACATGCTGACCGCCAAGAATCTAGAGAACTTTTCTCCAAAGTCAATAAATATCTAGCGAGAGAATTCAAACCACAGACACAGATCATCAAAGATAATAGTGGAAATACCATAACAAACCCAGACGGTATCGCAGAGGTGTGGAAACAATATTGTGAAATACTATTCTGTAACAACGACCCAGACCATAATACAGAAAAAAGAAGTTATGAAAAAGAACCTCAAATATTGAAATCTAAAATTGAGTCGGCAATAAAAAAGCTACAATGTAGAAAAGCACAAGGAGAGGATGGAATAACAGCTGAAATACTCAAAGGAATGCGAGAATTAGGGACGGAAGTAATGCTTAGAATTTGCAATGAGATCTGGAATACCGGAAAATGGCCAAATGACTGGGGTAAACTCACGTTTATCCCCATATACAAAAAAGGTTCTCCGACAGATTGCAGTAATTACCGTACAGTAGCGTTGATATCTCACGCGAGCAAAGTACTTCCAACAATAATCAATGAAAGATTAAAATCCATTCTCTTACCGCAAATTCCACAAGAACAATGCGGATTCGTCCCAGGTAGGGGAACAAGAGAACACATTCTTAATATTCGTCAAATTATCGAAAAATCTCGAGAGTTTAACATAGAAACATATTTGTGCTTTGTTGACTACTCCAAGGCCTTCGATAACGTAAAATGGGATAAAATGTGGCATATACTTAGAGAAATGGGTACGCCAGGAACATCTAATCTATCTATTACAAGCACTTTATGTAAATAACACCGCTAATGTAAGAGTTAATAATGTGGTTTCGAAAAACTTCAAATTAAAATCTGGAGTGCGGCAGGGATGTATAATATCCCCCATTCTATTCAATATATATAGTGAACACATTATGCGTCAAGTTTTTGAGGAATAGCAAGGTGGAGCAACGATTGGAGGAAGAAAAATAAAAAACCTACGTTATGCTGATGACACTGTTATATTGGCGTTTCACCAGAAGAACTGGAAGAAATTATGAATAGGCTAGGAACGGTGAGTACAGAATATGGTTTGAAAATAAATATACAGAAAACCAAAGTAATGATCATCGATAGAATTAGAAACAACCAACCGGAGATAAGAGAATTGGCAGGTTACGAAGTGGTCAGACAATTTATTTACTTAGGCTCCGTTATTACTAACAGTGGAGAATGCGAAGACGAGATCCGTAAGCGCATCATAATGGCCAGATCGGCAACAGCCAAACTCACAAAAATATGGAAGAATACTGACATTAGAAAAAACACAAAATTACGCCTTGTTCGAGCGTTAATATTTCCTATCGCCACCTACGCTTCAGAGACTTATACCATCAAAAAAGCAGATTCAAAACGTATAATGGCATTTGAAATGTGGGTCTACCGGAGAATGTTGCGCATACCATGGACCGCACATCGCACAAATAATTCAATATTAGCCGAACTTAACATAAAAACTAGACTCAGCACAACTATCAACCAAAATATACTGAGATATTTTGGACATATAACTAGAAAAAGAGAATGCATGGAGCGAATGATAGTTGAAGGCAACGTAGAGGGCAGAAGATCCAGAGGAAGATCTCCATTACGATGGTCGGACCAAATAAGGGACACGACTGGTTACTCGTTCTCCGAAGCAAAACAACACGCACAGGAGAGAGAGGATTGGATAGAAATAGTCAAACGACTTACATGACACCACTATATCCTTACGAAGGAGAACAGATAGAGGAGGAGGAGGATGTGGTAACAGGCTTATTGATCTGTAATTTTCGAGTTTGTGTTTTTTCTGACATAATTTCTATATTACTATATATTTGTAAAATAATACAGACTTTTTAGTGTTTAATTAGATTTACCCACTAAAGGAAGCACTAAAATCGGCAACATTGCTTATGAGAATGAGTTGCATTGCCACTGTAGAATGAGGAATGACTGAATGAATCTGCGCGAATTAAATGGGCAGGGGAAAAACAGTGTTGCCATTTATAGGCCGTATATCTAATTTAAAACTAAACAGTCTATATAAGTCGAAAATTCAATTTTTCGACTTTAAGATTAGTTATATCGAATTTGGTTCGAGATATCGAACTGGCCATATGATATTCGTAATCTTCGTAAAAAACAAATTGAAGGTGGTTCAAGCTATTGAAATGCCAATTTCAGATTTGAATTAAGGAGACAAAACTACATTTATATATTGGTAGATCGGCTCCACGTATTGCAGGGGCGGTGACGCACAAAAGAACGAACGAACGAACGACCGACCCAACAGACTTTGCGAATTTATAAGCGAAAACAAAGTTTTGGTTAATATCTTTTAGTTTATGGACCACTAAAATCTTAATATGTATCGCATTGTGCTATTTTTAATAAATGAAATTTGCAGGTATCTTAGAAGAGGTCAGATTGTTGAAATTAGTGAAGGTGGTGAATTGATGAGGGCAGCCAAACCATTAGATTTTCTTCCTGGATTCAATCTGGAAGGGTTCCCGAATCGAGACAGTATTAAATATTCTAAAATATATGGCATTGAAGAAGCAAATACTGTGCTACGAGGTATGTTTCCCAATTATATATCTTATATTATACTTATTTCTAATGTAAGTAATACTAATATCAATCTCCTTCAATGAATTAGAATGGTTTTCCTCTTATTTTTACTGACAAATATTGTTCTACTAACACTTCACATTCGTATAAACTGCACTTCAAGAAGTATCTTCTTAATTGTTTTCTCATCCCTGATTCAATATGAGTCATCATGCAACCTCTTCCGTTCACTGCTGGACATAGGTCTCTCCCATTTTTCGCCACTCTCCACGGTTCTGTGCGTCTTGTTGCCATTTTTTGGACATTTGTTTAAAGTCGTCCATCCATCGTGTTGGTGGTCGTCCTGATTGTGGGTGCCAGTCCAGATTCAACAATAATGTCAACATAAAAGTCTTTCGCTCTGAGCTCTGATTCAGTCTTGTTTTGATATGAAATTTTTCGGTCTCTTGAACGCTTGCCCTAAAATTAGTTGTTATTTTATTATGTATGCGAACAATTTAAAATTATCCAGACCTGAAACCAACCCTACACCCTAGTATTATAACACTACACACTATTCATTACCAGCACAGATTAGATTTCAAAAAGTATTTTCTTAAATGTTTCCTCTTGACTGATTCAACACTAATGCGAATATAAAAGGCCATAGCTCATTACTTGATCTTAAGGTTCATAACGTATCCCCTTCAACTACTTGATCTTAATATGAATGCCATATAATTCCCTCATTTAAGGAACATTTTGCTATACTAGTTTGTATACCTAAACATGATTTAATTTCTTTTTCTTTTGGCATCATAACCCTGGATGGGTCTTTGCCTGTCTGGCTATGTCCTTCCATTCAGATCTCTCTTGGGCCCTTCTCCTCCATTGTCTTATATTCATGGTTTTTAGGTCATCTTCCACGTCATCCAACCATGTCTTTCTGGGCCTTCATTTTTTTTGTCTTTGTATCTGCTTCCATTGTAATATTTTCTTTGCTGTTTTTGCATCTTCTTGTGTCTGGACATGTTCCAGCTATTACAGTCTTTGACTTTCCACAAATCTTACAATATAGTACACTTCATTTAATTCATTAACTTCTTCATTCTTAACGTCATTTCTCTTGATTCTCCGTGTGCCGTCTTCCTCTTGCATTGGGCCATACTTTTCCCAGTATCTTTCTCTCAAATGTCCTGAGTTGGGCTTTATCTTTTTTGTTATTCACTATAATATAACACCATGTTTAAAACCACTAACATATTTATTAACATCTACATGCTTTAAGAATATGTTACTCTAACAATAATGTTCATAGATCCTATTCTACAGTTTTCGATTGGTTCGACCTATGTAAGGTAATCATAATGAATAGATAATGATTTGTAATCTAAATCTAATTCTCTAATTGTTCCCTCCGCTTATACATATACTTGACCTACCGTAATTATATTATCTGGAAACAATTTGTGTTTTTCATGTACTTGGCCTACTTCTTACACCTGTACACTTTGCACTATATTAGCAAATATAAATATAAAATATATTTTTTAATCATCTTTCCTCGTTAGAAGTCGCTAAAGACATGCGTTGGTATAATATTTCAATATAATGTATTTACCAACCAATCGAGTCGGTGCGTTTTGATTCAAGTCAGTCTTCTTACGAGCCTCTTTGATAGCGGGTAAACTTAGAAACACGTGTAAAAGGATAATAAGAGACTCGAATTTAATCAAAATTAAACCGTATATTTTTAATTTTTATTACATTTTTTAATATTCACATAGAGAGTGTTTCTTAAAATTACCTTTACAACAGTAATACGTACTGCCATTCTTCGTTAAACTTGTTTGTCCTCTTCATTCCGTCTTAACTAAGTACTAAGTATTTTCTGTCTACATTTTTAATCTTTCCGAAGTTTGATATTTCCTGTTGTATCTGTATGAATATTTTAACAGAATCCATTTCCAACCACTAACCGATCTAACAATTTGAATTTTTAATCAAGTATTCTCGTTTACCTTTTAGTTAAAGATTATAAATGTTAAATGTATCTATATTTATGTATTTGTAGGCACGTTAAGATACAGTGGATTTGCCCAAGCAGCCAGACAGCTCCAGTTTCTTGGACTGCTCGATACTGCTGATCATCCAAGCCTACATCAACAAGGCCCAGAAGTTACATGGAGAAAACTTATCTGCGATCTATTAGGACTGGAAGATGCTAACATGTTTTATGACAATTTAAAGAATAAAATTAGTGAAAGGACTGGAACAGATTCAGCTGTTGATATTTTAGAGGAGTTGGGACTTTTGGACAACCAAAATGTTGTTAAATGCGGTACACCTATTGATACGCTTACCCATTATCTGTCAACAAGATTGGCTTTAGGTAAGTGAGGTTTTTTCATTACAAATATGTAGTAGTTATATTTTCAATAAGTAAACAATAATCATAAGCAAGATCATCGTTCATTAGCATGCAGCAAATTTTCACCTCTAACAGCCTCACCCTACCTCTCAAAATGCGACTTCTGAAATGTTATGTATTCCCGGTTTTGTTATGTTCCGTTGATGGTTTACGGAAACAATTAAATGAAATGAAAATAAGTGTAAGACAACGAACAATAATATATTTATTTATTTTTGGTTAAAAAAGCGTGCTTATATCTCGTAAGAGGGTTTGTTATTCTTTGCGAGACAAGGGTTTGTGTCAGATTGCTGTGGCTGAACTAAAAACACATGTCTGTGGTTTTACGTTGAAGACTAATTTATTGACATAAAGAGGCTGGCCCTTTATCTGGTGTTTTAAAAGCTGAGAACATTTCTGTAGTTTTAAGAAGCGTCTTCGAATGCATTTAAAAAGTGATTTATTGACATAAGGTCTGATAAGGTAACTATTTAATGGGTAATTTTGTTTCCCATAAATAAACTGAGACAGGCCATTACATCTGGTTTCGTATAGAAAGAGATGTGAATTTTAAATGGTCCATATTATTTCATTTTGAAAAAGTTATTAAAAATTAAAATTAAAATTAGCATTTAAAAAATAGTAAAATAGTAATTGAAACGTGTCGCCACAACACCCCCCTTCGAGAATATAAGACGATAGATAATACATATATACATACAATGAAAATTGAAAATGGAACACACGACGCAATGTTTATACGAGAAAAAAAATCACTGACTTCACTGAAAAATGTTTTAACCGACACTTGCTTGGTAACTTCCAGTAAATCTTGTTTTTCTCTTCGGTCTGCTGTTCTCATTGTCTGTGTTAGTTTTGCTGGACAATGTCATTTTCCCTGGCTCGTGATGGATATTTTCGTAAAGCTCGTACGCAGGTTTCAATCTGTCTATGGAAATTGTTACTTCTTTTCCATTTACATGGACGACAAAAGTCTTGTCTCCCCGCTTAATAACGGGAAAAGGACCGTGATATGGGTTTTCTAAGCTGCTTTTGATTGTATTACGTCGGAGTCACCAATGTTCCGTTGGTGGTTTACGGAAACAATTAAATGAAATTAAAATAAGTGTAAGACAACGAACAATAATATATTTATTTATTTTTTGTTAAAAAGGCGTGCTTATATCTCGTAAGAGGGTTTATTATTCTTTTCGGGACGAGAGTTTGTGTCAGACTGCTGTGGCTGAACTAAAAGCACATGTCTGTGGTTTTACGTTGAAGGCTAATTTATTGACATAAAGAGGCTGGTCCTTTATCTGGTGTTTTAAAAGCTGAAAACATTTCTGTAGTTTTAAAAAGCGTCTTCGAATGCATTTAAAAAGTGATTTATTGACATAAGGTCTGATAAGGTAACTATTTAATGGGGAATTTTGTTTCCTATAAATAAACTGAAACAGTGAATTTTAAATGGCCCATATTATTTTATTTTGAAAAAGTTGTTAAAAATTAAAATCAAAATTAGCATTTAAAAAATAGTAAAATAGTAATTGAAACGTGTCGCCACAGTTATATGGAATGGAGGCGTGGACAATGACCGCAACATTGATGAAAAAAGTAGAGGCCTTTAAAATGTGGGCTTACCGAGTTATATCCTACGTATGTCCTGGACCGAGCACGTGACCATCGAGGAGGTGCTACGCCAGATAGGTAAAGAGAGAGAGGTAGAAATAACTATAAAGAAAAGAAAGTTGGAATCGTAGGGTCATGTTATGAGGCACAATAAATATAGAGTACTACAGCTGATCATTCAAGGGAAAGTAGATAGCAGAAGGGGTCCAGGGAGGAGGAGACACTCATGGCTCCAAAACTTGCGGCAATGCCATCTGCCGAACTATTCAGATCTGCAGTAAACAAAGTCAGAATTCTTCTTCTTCTTGATGTGCCTATTCGTGACGAATGTTGGCGATCATCATGGCAATCTTCAAAAGCTGCACAGATGTTGTGTTGAACCAGGTTCTGAGGTTCTTTAACCAGGATGCTCTTCTTCTTCCTGGACCTCGCTTTCCAAATATTTTTCCTTGCAGGATGGCTTGTAAAAGGGCATATCTAGATTCATTTTGCATAATGTGTCCAAAGTATTCCAACTTTCGAGATTTGATGGGGGCCATTACCTCTCGGTTCTTCTCCATTCTTCTAAGGACCTCCTCATTTGTGACCCGATCAGTCCATGGGATTTTAAGAATTCTCCGATATAGCCACATCTCAAATGCTTCCAACTTTCGGCACATATCCTCGTTCAAGGTCCATGATTCAACACCATTAAAAGGACAGAGAAAACGTAACATCTCAACATTCTTACTTTTATACCAAGAGAAAGGTTGTGGCTCTTGAAAAACGAGCCCATACGGTTGAAGATTGATCTAGCTTTTCCGATGCGCGCTCTTATCTCTTGGTTGTTGGTCCATTCTTCATTTATTATGGCGCCGAGGTAGTTGTAGTGCATCACTCTTTCTACAGGGGTTTGGTTGATATAGAGTTGACCTTCTGTTTATATTGAGTCCATATTGTTGACTAGAATACGTGATTTTGTTCATGAGGACTTGTAAACAAAGTCAGAATAGCCATGTTAATTGCCAACGTTCGGAACGGACAAGGCACATGAAGACGAAGAATCAATAATCTTATATCAAAAATAGAGACTTTTATAGATCTCAGATATGTTCTCATGTATGTGAAAATAAACAGAATTCAATGCAACAATTTATATATAGTCCTGAACTAAGCAAATGGTATAAAGAGAAAAATCAAAAAGTCTGCTCTTATTATGTTAATTGAAACCAACTACATCGCAAATTCCTCGACAGAATGTATTTGGATCTCTTTATCGCAATACCAATGTTAAAAGAATTTGATTAAATAAAAGGAAAATACTATTATTAGTAAAAAAAAACTCATACAGAAGTCAAAACTTCAAGTTGTATATTGGTATAAAATCGTTTTTTAAAAAACTTCATAAAATGTCATCCAAATGGATTGCAAAACGTTTTCGTTCTAAATCAGAACACCTTCAGTGCATTCTGCTGAGTAATTGGAACTAGCACACTATTTAAAGTGGTAACCTTATAATATATGGTTTACATAATATAGTTTAAGAAAATGTGGTGACTATAAGTCGATGTTGTTAGTAGATTAAATTAAATACATACTCAAAGGGCAGCATGTTTCCCTGCTCGAAAAATACTAGGTTCTTGCCAGTTCAATGGGCACAGAATAACCAACATGGGCACAGACCAACCAACTCATGTTGGTTGGTCTGTGCCCATTGAACTGGCAAGAACCTAGTATTTTTCGAACAGGGAAACATGTTGCCCTTTGAGCATGTATTTAATTTAATCTACTAACATCGACTTGTAGTCACCACATTTTCTTCAACTATACTATGTAAACCATATATTATGAGGTTACCACTTTATATAGTGTGCTAGTTCCAATTACTCAGCAGAATGCACTGAAGGTGTTCTGATTTAGAACGAAAACGTTTTGCAATCCATTTGGATGACATTTTATGAAGTTTTTTAATAAACGATTTTATACCAATATACAATTTGAAGTTTTTACTTCTGTATGAGTTTTTTAAACTATGGTATACAGCCAACTACTGGGATTTTCCCAATGATTTTCTATTATTAGTATAGTAGGTCAATAATCGATATGTAGGACAATAATGTATCGACAATACATAATTTTTAAAGTTACATAAAATTAGAATTTGATGTTAATGTTGGGAGTTATCGAAATTTATAAGATCAAGTACTTATTATAGAGGGATGCTATCCTGATTTTTTTTCTGATTTTTCCTCATGATTTACACTTTAGTGTAATTTCCATAAAATATATTTAATAAATTTGTTGTCTAATTGGTCCATTTCTTGCTTCCAGAAAAAAATGAACGGGATTTAGTAATACTAAGACATGATGTAGGCATCGTTTGGCCTGATCACAAAATAGAAAACAGGGGAATTAATTTAGTCGTCTACGGAGACAGCAATGGACACTCAGCCATGGCGAAAACTGTAGGCTATCCTACTGCTATTGCAACGAAGATGATTTTAGATGGTAAGTTAGACTTAATAGACCGGGCACTATCGTCGCCCCCGCTAGCGAAATTATTCCGATTCGATTTTATTGCACAAACTTACTCAAAAAGAGGTCCTTATAACATATCCACTGGGTGCCGGGCGGTGCCGTGGTCGAAAAATTGTTTAAACAATTTTTTTTAAACAAATTCACAAAAATATTTTTTTTATTTCGAACATTTTCTTTTATGTAATTTGGGTCATTCTGAGCAAAAAATGGCTCTTGTCATTTTTCTCTAAAATTGATTGTTGTCGAGTTATATGCAATTAAAAATTTGAAAAATTCGACAATGGCCATTTTCATGGCTTAATAACTCGATTAAAAATTATTATTATAAAATTCAAAAAGTAACCAAATCAAGTTTTAAACCCCTTCTTTAAGGTCCTGAAGAGATTTTTGTCATTATTTTATTACAAAGCTGTTATTTTTAATTATTACAGCTCACAAATTCTACTTATGGTAGTGTGCTATGCTTCTTTTCATGAGCATTTTTCAGTGCGTCACAAATGATAGAAAAAAAGGTAAGTCCGTGATAATATACATTTTAGGGCCGGTTTCACCAACGACAAATAGTAGTTTATTCTATGAATAAAGTTATTCGACCAATAAACTGACCTTTCTCCATTTTACTAACGTCAAATAAGACTTACTTTAATTATTTATCAAATAAATACTTACTGTTCCAACAAATTGGTAAGTAAATCTCGCCGTTAATATTAATGAGAAAGAAAATTCGCCAGTTTAACTTTAAATTGTCAAAATTATATTGAAACGAAATATTAATATAAACGTCTAATAAATTTTATTCGACCAATAGCTATTCATTGATTTATTTGTTGTTGGTGAAACCGGACCTTAGTGACATGACATTTTAGTTAAATCTGACAGTTGTCACATTTTATTTGCAATTTGGCATAAAATCAAATCAATTGTGTTTATTGCATTTATAAAATGGTATTTGATTTGTATAGTCTTATAAATTGTACAGATTATATTCGTACATATATTATATAATTCGTAAATAAATTTTTTTCGATTATAGCGGCATCTATTGACAACTAGAATACATGTTAAAAATGTCACCGACGAAATGTAATCACCGACGTGCGTTTTTTTCTGTCACATGCAATTTAATGCATTAGAAAGAAATCGAAAAACTGTGACGCACTGAAAGATCCTCATGAGAAAAAGCATACATAGAGTGCTTTTCAGATAAAATTATCCACCTTAAATAACTTTTGAAACACTGATTTTTAGAAAAATCGCAAAAACACGTCAAATAATACTTGAAGGGGGAGACGTTATGCCATATTTAAGCTTGCCAAGAATAGCGCACTCTCACCTACCCCTCCCCCCCCCGGTATCATCTCTTAATTTTTTAATTACTTACACCTTTTCTTGTGTAATATTTGGATTCTCCTCTTTGTACTGATTTCAAAAATGTAAAAGACGTGATGCCTAAAGTAATTAGTTTATGAGAAAAATAACTACAAAAGTAAGAAAACTGAATTGAATAAAAATTATGTTTTTAACAATTTTGTTAACAACTAACAACTAAATGTTTGTGTGTAATAAAATTGTTAAAAAATAATTTTTTTCAATCCAGTTTTCTTGCTTTTGTATTTATTTTTCTCATAAACTAATCACTTTAATCACTGTTATACATTTTTGCAATCAGTACAAAGAGGAGAGTCCAAATATTAAATAAAAAAGGTGGAAGTAATTTAAAAAAAAATGAGGGATAGGGATGATGGTGAGAGGGTACCTTTCCCGGCAAGCTTAAATATGGCATAATGTCTCCCCTTTCAAGTATTATTTTTAAGGTGTTTTTGCGTTTTTTTCGGAAAATCAGTGGTTCAAAAGTTATTTAAGGTGGATCATTTTATCTGAAAAGCACTCTATGTATGGCTTCTAATTGCTTCTCGTTATATATTAGCTTCCTCATAACATTTTCTGTATTTACGTTCCTTGGTAAGATTTTTATTTATTACAGCTTTTTATAAAAGTTGATTTATTTTTTTTGTTTTCTTTTCCCTTCTATTTTCTCTTGGTCTGATATGCTGTTAATTATTTTCTTGTACCTTTCGTTCTTTTTATCCGTTACTTATCTGACACTCCTGGTCGTACCAGTCTATTTCCTTTAGCTTAATGAGTCTCAGTTGTTCACCAACCATGAAACGGAACTGTTTTGTCTACTCTTAGCTGTTCAATATTATTTTTTTCTCCTGTATGGCTACATCCCTTTTGGTCAAACTCTTGTACTTAGTTCTGAAACCCTGTTCTTCTCCTGTTAATTATATTTGTTTTTAACCTTGTATGGTACTCACAACAATCTTTTGAACAGCTCATATTTAGTATCAAGGAATATACTACAAACATTTTGTTGGAAATTCCAGGTTTTGAGTCTAATTGTGGATTGTGGACGCAAGGTCTTGGTACGCACGCTGACGTTCAGTAGTTGATACCTTTTGTATTTGTTTTAGGTGAAATTCAAGAAAGAGGCTGCCTTTTGCCGTTTGCTCAAGAAATTTACAGACCTATGTTGCAGCGACTAAGAGCAGAAGGTTTGACAGCTACGGAAACATCAAAGTTCGCTTAAAAACAACAGTCAATACCTACAATGATGGGATGCAAGTTACCAAAAGTAAAGTGAAAAATACAGAGACATTTGTTTTTGCTTCTTGTGCAAAAGTGTTTTACTTTTGAATTACTTAGTATTTTTACCGTCGATCACGAGTTAAAGAGGAGGAAACTGTTTACTGAATCAAATCAGAGGTAGTCAAAATGCTTAAAGCAATTACATTGCGTAGGCTATTACTTACCTAATATTGGTTCAAATGCATTAACATGAAAATAAGTTGATTTTCTAATAACACACTGTCGAACATAAAATTAGTCACCAGTAATTTAAATTTATTTTAGAAATTATTATTCTTTTTTAACTATTTTAATAAGTATTTTCGATTGTAACATAGTTTACTAACGGATTGCTTAAAGGAAACAACGTTTCTGTCCTTCAAAGTTTATTGAAAGTAATGAAAATGAACAACTTTCCTTTAGTTTACTAAATATTGAAGAGGGAAGATTTTAATTTAATTAAGAGCAAAGGAAGATTTAATGATTAAGAGCACATTGGTATACGGATCCGAAACATGGAGAATAAAGGTACACCAAAAACGAAAAATAGAAGCTACGGAGATGGACGCCCTAAGAAGAGCAAGTAGAACATCGAGATTGGACCGGGTTAGAAATGAGGAAGTAAAGCGAAGAATGAATTTACAGGAAACGGTTGTAGAATGCATTGAGAAGAAACAATTAACGTGGTACGTAAATGTTCAGAGAATGGGGGAGGAAAGACCGCCAAAGAAAATTATGAAATGGATACCTACAGAAAACAGGAAAAGAGGAAGGCCAAGAACGACATGGATACAAGGAGTAAGACGATCAATGAGTGTACGAGGATTAGAAGATGAAAACTGCAATGATAGAAGATATTGGCAACAAGGCATCGGACAACGTCGGAGGACGTTTTGAACCCGAATTTATATATATATATATATATATATATATAAGATTTTAATTTGATGTGTTTTTTGTTGAAACAAAAGAAATTTTAAGAACTTCTGTAGCCAGTATTCCCTCCTCTGGCAGTGATAACAGTCTGCAAAAGACAAGGTATGCTTTTAATCAGATTTTGGATCACATTTTGCGGAAGATTGGTCCATTCCTGCATTAATACGTCACAAAGCTCTACGGAAGTTATGAGGGCCGGTACATTATTTCGTAAACATCCCGTTCAGTTAATCCCAACATGTTCTATGGGATTGATATTTGGATTGGGAAAAGGCCAAACAAATCGTGTGATTTAAATTTCCTCAAGATACTCAGTAACTATCAGAGGAGTCGTCTCCAAGAATAACCATAAACAGTAAAACATGGTCTTCTAGAACCAGTTTCAGGTATCTATGCGTTGTCAATGTCCCATTCTCGATAAAGACAACTCCGTGCGAGCGTCAAACGATATTCCTTTCCGTGCTATAACTGACCCCCACCAAATTGAAATCGCTCAGCAACACATGCTTGACATATCTCTCGCCTGTACATCGCCACACTCTTAAGGCTGATTTGTGTTAGACGAAAAACAATAGAAAGCGCACGTCGCAGCACTAGCCAATGATTTTCATATCAGACGATTCTTCAACGTGCTCCGTAAGACGGTAGTGTCGTCCAAATCCCCGTCCTAACATAAATCAGCCTTATAGAACGCGCACATCCCCGGTGTCGCCCCATTCCCTTGTATGATAAACTAGCCAATGCTTTTCATATCAGAGGATTCTTCAACGTGCCCCGTAAGACAGCCGTGTCGTCCACGTCCCCGTCCTAACATAAACCAGGCTTTACACGTTTGTCTGGGCCCATAAGGTAAAATCTCGATTCATCGGAACACAATAATAATACACGACTTCAACTCTATCTTGTTGAGGCCAAGTGTTCTCGTGCAAAACTCAATCTGGCAATTCGGTGTTCATGGGAAAGCAGCTATCCAGTTTCTCTAGTTCGAGAAGATAAACTAGCAGCATGAAGTTGCCTCCTAACTTTCCATTCACTTATATTTATATTTCTTATTTTTTGTGGATAATTTCATAAACGACAAAATGGTTATCTCTAGCTGTTGTAATTCTGCCTCGACCTGAACCAGGTCCTCGAGTAAG
Organism: Diabrotica virgifera virgifera; assembly: GCF_917563875.1. NCBI lineage: Eukaryota > Metazoa > Arthropoda > Insecta > Coleoptera > Chrysomelidae > Diabrotica > Diabrotica virgifera. Next base: position 68,715,299 of record NC_065444.1, read on the forward strand.
TAGACTGGGCTCTACATACCGTCGCCATACTTGTTGCACACTCTAGAGACTTACACCAACGTTTGTCGCAGTTTCGCGTTGACACCGCCACAATTCTTGCCGCCTCAACAAAACTTGAACACAACAGACAACACTACATAAACAATTTACAATTGGCATTAAAATCCCAGAAAAAAACTATGCTGATAATAGATTTTAGGAATTAGGTTAAGGGGCTCTGTTTATCTACAACTGTTATCAGTTATCGAAACAGCAACAGCAACAATTTGTTCACGCAATCCATTAATAAACTATGTTACCTACAACTGAAAATAGTTAAAAAATAATAATAATTTCTAAAATAAATTCAAATTAGGTACGGAATAGGGATCGCAGAGATTCGGATTCAATAAGGCGACAATGAAGTCGACTTTACCAAGTAACATGACATTTACCTACTCAACACACATAGGTACTACACATTACTCCACTGAGCTAGTGATATGAATTACGTGGCTAAAGGTTCCAAACCAAGGCCAGAAACAAAACAAAAAAGGTACGGGTGCCCCTAATTGTATGCTCGATAATGTATATGATTTATAGTGGCCTGAAAATTGGAAAAACTTTCTTCGTAGGTATCTTGTGATCGTTTGTATAATAGTTATTTTCCTAACAAGTGCAGAAACTCATTCTTTTCCGCACGCGCCTGCAGTTCGCCGAACGACGCGAAGCGGGAGTTCGGTAAGCAGTCGAATGCGGAAAAGAGACTTTCTGCAAGCGTTAGGAACAATATTTTTTCTACGAGTCTTTAAAAAATGACCAAATCTTAATCAATTAATTTAATTAATATGAAAATACATACACAAATTAATTCTTTGACAAGGTTGTCAAAACCAAACTTTCAGCATAATTGGTTAGCATGACGACGATCTTGGTTTCCGTGACGACGATTCAAAACCACTGTTATTGTCTACTGATTTGACTTTCGAATATTATGTCAAAATTATTTTATTTCATCGAATTATCGCGTTAATTTCATTAAAACAGGAACACAATAAGATATATTTGAAATAAATTAGTAAATAATATCTAAATATTAGTTTATTGCATGTATTATAATTACTTTAAGGCCATATTAACATATCTAAATTAACACGCGTGCGGAAAAGTAAAACGCGTGCGGAAAAGTAAAACTTTCTAAACTAAAACGCGTGCGCGAAAGTAGACATTTTTGCACGCTCGTAGAAAAAACTTGTTTTATAAAGCTTTATTTATTACTTAAGTTTTAATATAAATTTTAGTTGAATACCTTTACTGCCACTTAGTGTTTTTGACAATTTCAACAAATATTGTATGTCAACAACATTTTAAATGTCTAAATATTTCTTGCTGTATATTTTTACGAGGAACCCATATTATTTATTTTTATTTTCTTTAGTAACGCGATTGTTTTTTCTTTATATATTATTTAATTAAATATAATTGTTTAATATTAATTTTTTATATTATATAAGTATATAATATTTATATTAAATATTTTATTAGAATTTTGAATAAAATATATAATTTAAGAATATGTTTTTAATTCCTCTTATATCAAGAACCAAGTAAAACTTCAATATCAATGTAAAAAATATTGTCTGCAGTATTAAGTAAAGAGGCCAGAAAAATGATGACGAATGTGTTGTTTCTCCATGTTATGGTTTGGTAAATCAAGGCAATACCCACTTATGAGCTCTTTAGACACTTCGACCTTAGGCTCTTTAGACCTCCTAAAATGGATACATTATATCACCCCTTTCATGCGGGAACTAGCTCCTCTTACCACCCCGAACTACTAATGGGCAGTGGCATACTGAGCATGGTTCCGCGGAACCAGGGGCCCGCTCTAATACGCTTGTTTTTTTTATAATTTGATGGGGACATTTTGAACTACACAAATACACACTAGGAAATGTAACTGCTTAATAAATTTTTATTTTTGTGTAGGTTATTATAAATAAAAACGAATAATACCCATTTATCAAAGAATTTAAAAACAAAATTTATTAAGAAACATAGGGAACGCTTTTGTCTGGTTCTGTACTCTTTTTATCTGCTTAATCCGAAGCCCTGGTTTCAACACTTGTTTAAAGAATATCCGCCTGTGCCTACTAACCCAAACACTTGTGTTTATATCAGCACGATCCATGAATAGTTGTTGTAAACTACAAAGTTGTAGAAATTTGGAAATTGAGATATTCAATGTAAGTTTTATACGGGAGGTTATAAAAATAAGTCCAAGACAATAAATTACAGGCTCGATGCTCCTTTTGTTCGTATTTATATAAATAAAATTATAAATTAAATTCCAAATATAGACAAAAATTAGGACAACCGAACTTACACGTACGTATCAGAACTTTCGCAGTTCATATGTGGAAGCAGTCACTGCAGTTAGTAAGTTTAATCAATACAGTTACAGTTTGAAATATCTAAGAGCTAAGACCGTGATCTAAGGCTGTGGTCTCCAATACACGCTGTACGGCGTATATTGGATACCACCGACGACTATCTTATTACCGCCAGCTTATTTCTGAGGGCCGAAAGTCCCTTAGAATAAATAAAAAGTTTCTTTTGAACGAAATATTTGAAATTAAAAATTACACTCAATTTTCTCTTTTTATTTTCACCCCTTTAACTTATTAAAATAATCATTATAGAAGTTTTCAGGGACTTTCGGCCCTCGGTAATAATGTAATCTTTCATTCTGCGTTTAAATGTTTAAATAATACCTATTAATTTCCCAGGATTCGAAAAAAATGAATGTAGCCGAAATTTGCGCATATCCCTAAGTGTTGGCGAAAATTGCTTTATTAATTTCTTTTTAAAAAAATCTCGTAGTTTGATTAAAGATATTTACCCCACCTTTATCCAAGGTTTTATTTTTGCTATTTTTTATTTAAGCGTTTTATCTCCCTACTCCTAGAGGTTTGTTTGTAATTATTTTGATATTCAGATTTTTAATTATGACTTGACAGCCCTGTAACCCGCTTACCAAAAAAAGTTTATTAATAGCAAGCTGAAAATTTGTTAATAGCTTAACGGTAATAGCTAGTCAGACAAACTTTGATGTACAGGAACACTGGAATAGGGGAAGTTTTAATTGTGGAACAGGTTACAGGTTTCGAACGTCAGACTACGAAAATTTCACATGTATTTTGTCGGACAGAACTTCCAATTGATTTGTTGCCCTTTCATTAAACTCTTATGCAAAAATCAGACTACTATCTTGCTATCTATCACCAACATAATTCCTGCCATTTGACATGTTCTACGTGTCAGACTTATAAAATGCCTAACATATTATTTGTCGGACAAACATTTTTTCATATATTGTATAAAGTTTGCTATTGAATGAACTTAAAAACAACCTGCTAGTTTTCACAATCATATTGACAAGTTTCACAATTCAAATCACGTTCCACAATTAAACCATCCTCTGTTCCAGTATTCCCTTATATCAAAGTTTGTCCGAGTTACACCGTTAAGCTATTAACAAATTTTCAGCTTGCTGTTAATAAAATTTTTTTGGTACGCGCGATCCAGACCTTAGATTATGTAGAAAATTTTTGAGTTCCATTATTTAGGTATAAAAACGGCTGGAGTAAAGTGATCAGTCATGTCAGTATGAAAAACGATAGGATTAATATTATTTTACTGTTTTAAATTAGCTTGAGTTTTTATATGTTGATTTATATTTAATGTTTATTAAAAACTTTTGATATACAATGTGTGTTTTATTGGGAGGCAGCCTGCATTCCAACTGGAACCAGGGCCCGCTGATCTATCAGTACGCTAGTGCTAATGGGATAACTTCAGAGGTAACTCTCTCACTCATTTCCAGGGGACGTGTGAGGTGGTTTCCTCCTCCTCGCCGCATAGACGGCACCGTGGGCCATCCGCCAATCCAAGCAGATAAAGGTGTCGCCGAAGTCTACAGTGGCCGGTAAGTATACTGACCACCAGAGAATATCTTCTACGGTCTAGAAGAAGAAGACTTTGATGGCGCCATTATGTGGAGTATAGCCTGTCTCATACCTCCACAACTGACCCAGGAGTTCTGGAACCTCCGCAAAAGAGGCCCCTTTTGACTATCCCGACCAACACTGAAGAGCACCCCAATCACAGGTTAAGGTCCCATAGGCAGAGTGGATGAGCTCCGTCTAGCCAGGGCGTTAGCCCTTTCATTCCTCTTTACACCTGTGTGTGCCGGTACCCATACTCTGTTGGTTAGCGCTACATCATCCAGTGCTCTCTTGGGAAGCTTATAGCGACTTTAAGAACTTCCAACAAAGCCCCTAGCGCTGCTTGACTGTGGGAGCAGGTAGAGATGGTCCTATCTAAGTAAAGTATATCTATTATCTCTTGAGCACATACCAAGATCGCAAAGATCTCCGCTTGAAAAACTGATGCATGGGAACAGATAGCGTGCCTAGACTCAAGTCCGACTCCACCTTGAGCGGACTCAAGTCCGCTCGTCATATCTGGACCCATTCGTGAACCAGATGAGCCCGTTCCAACAGATTCTCCATACATCTGATATTTATTCCACTTCCATAATTTTGCAACAAACTTCTCAATATATCCCTTGATTCCCCTAAATTCGTCGCATTTTATTAGCAACTTCCTCTTTTGTTTTGGGTATTATTTTATTGATTTTTATCAATTTAAATTACTAGGGGAGTGCATATAGATTTTCACTTCGTAAAAAATCAAACAAGATAGAACTTGTTGTAATTTCATTAAGAAATGTGTAATAAATAACATATCAAGAAGCTCTACTCGAGAAGTGGGTGCTTCATTTATATATAATTATTGTATTATAATAATATATATAATTTTGTATTTATAACGCTAAAGTCACCCTTCTCACAAACATTGGCGCACTGTAAACTAGCTTACGGCGAAGTGCACGGTTGAGTTATTTTAATGTAATTCTTTAACTAATGGATCAAATGAAATTTTCCAAATTGAACCTGAAACAAAATTAATTAAGCTATCTTATGGTTATAATAAACAGAAATAAAATGCATGGGCATAAGTACGGTGGGGGCGGAAAATGAGCCTTACATGAATTTTGTTTAAAAATGATTTAAAAATGTGTAACTAATACAATTTTTCTTATAAAACCCTCAATTTTGCACAACTTACCTTTCAAGCATCGTACTAAATGATGTTTCATTCAAAAAAAATCTCAAAAATTTAATTCAAATGATATGACGTCTTAAAAAATGTAATATTTGAAATCTTCGTAGTTTTATAGAATTACCACCATTTTAAGACGGTATTACTCAAGTTTGAACAGATCTATTACAGTTTTATAAGTGCTTTTTTAAAGCTTAGGATGTAATCTTTAAAATGCACTAAATTATTTTTTTACTTTAGAAATGAAATAGACTATTTCTTTTTGAGAAAATTAAGAAAGATAACAAAAATGTAATACAAAAACCAAAAATACCAGCTAAAAAAATGTTTAATAAAATGATCAAAACTTTTTTCTGTAAAACTTACCTAAAATACATTTAATAATAAACTTCAACAATAATAAATGTTCAACAAAAAAAATTTGTTTTAGCTCTTATACAGTATGTCTGCGTAACTTGGAACCTATTGATAACTTTTTTATTATCAGTTTTACGAAAAAAAGTTATTCTTTATAAAATACTCTGCATCGTTAAAATCTAAGATGCAAATTTAATGAATTTTATACAAGGTATGTCAAAAAATACGAATTTCACTCAAGAATAAAGTATCGTTAAATTTCACAATATCGAAAATTGTTATTAAGAAAAGTTGTTTGGAATTAAAAAATTTGTTTTAGTGTTCAATTACATTCTTCTAATTAAAATATTATGAATAATAAAGGCACTTAACTCTTAAGAAAAATTCATATTTTTTACATAAAAACCTCGTATAAAATTAAAAAAGTTTAATATCTGATGGTTGTATCTTAGATTTTAGACCAGGGACGGCATTTTAGGAAGAATAACTTTTTTTCGCAAAAGTGATAATAAAATAGTTATCATAATTGCAATAAAATGATGAATATCCGTAATTTGAGAAAAAATTGAAAAAAAAATTTCGATTAGAATAATGTAATTGTATATTTAAACATAGTTTTTAATTTCAAACAACTTTTCATAATAGCATTTTTTGATATTCTGAAATATAAAGGTACTTTACTTTTAACGAAATTCATATTTTTGACATAACTCGTATAAAATTGATAAAATTTGATATCTGATGGTTGAGTTTTAGATTTTTGACTATCCAGAGCATTTTATGAAGAATAACTTTTTTTCGTAAAATTGATAATAAAAAAGTTTTCCATGTGGTTCCTAGCTACTCAGACATACTGTATAAGAGTTTCTGTATAAGAATTTTCAAATTGAATTGCCATATTCGGATTCAGTATAATCAAAAACACAATAGAAACATATTTGATCAAAGTAAAATGATGAATTTAACGATATTTTTAAAATTATTAATACAAAACAATTGTTATTGTTTAAACAATTAATAAACAATTAGCGGCAAAATCCGCGAGTATAACTTTTTACTTTAACATGTATATAAACTAACAAAAAAGTTTTAGAAAAATATAAGCTAGTTTGAATTTTTCCGAAACAATGCATGTTTTCGTTCTAATTGCACTCCCCTAAATGTATCTTGAAATAATTTATCCGTCAATAAAAAGACTCTAGCTTCACTTAACAAAATATTAAAAATGCGGGGGGGAGGATAGTTTTATAATATTTTTGAAAGCATTTTAAAATGTCTTTTTTATACAGAGAGAGTCTGTAAAGTGGAATAAATTCAATATCTCAAATACTAATTGTTTTTTTGGAAAATGCTCAGACCCGTCGATTAGTATTTCAAATTGTCCTTTTTGACATTTAATAATAATGTATACAGGGTGTCCCAATTTAGAGATATGACGTCATCGTCGATTTTCTTAAATGGCAACACTGTCATTTTGATAGCTAATTTGATAGGGTTTGTAAAGTTATACATAACTGCAAAATATCACATTTTTATTCTCTACCATTTACAAGATAATAGAAAATAACAAAGTTATATCTGTAATTTGGAATATATTCAATAATTAAAATACTAACTGTTTTTTTGAAAAATGCTCAGACCCGTCGATTAGTATATCAAATTGTCCTTTTTGACATATAATAATAATGTATACAGGGTGTCCCAATTTAGAGATATGACGTCATCGTTGATTTTCTTAAATGGCAACACTGTCATTTTGATAGCTATTTTGATAGGGTGTGTAAAGTTATACACAACTGCAAAATTTCAAATTTGTATTCTCTACCATTTAGATGATAATAAAAAATAACAAAGTTATGAAAAAGAAGTAATCAACTAATAATTGAATTTAATTATTTCAATAAATTAAGCAAAAACTCATAATGTTGCCCTCAATTATTGTCAAATTGTCAATGGGCAACGTTATGAGCATTTGCTTAATTGAAATAAATAAATTCAATTATTATTTGATTACTTCTTGTTCTTCATAACTTTGTTATTTTTTATTATCTTGTAAATGGTAGGGAATAAAATTTTGAAATTTTTCAGATGTGTATAACTTTCCACACGCTATCAAAATAGCTATCAAAATGATAGTGTTGCCATTTTTAAGAAAATCAACGATGACGTCATATCTCTAAATTGGGACACCCTGTATACATTATTATTATATGTCAAAAATGACAATTTGATATACTAATCGACGGGTCTGAGCATTTTTCAAAAAAACAGTTAGTATTTTAATTATTGAATATATTCCAAATTACAGATATAACTTTGTTATTTTCTATTATCTTGTAAATGGTAGAGAATAAAAATTTGATATTTTGCAGTTATGTATAACTTTACAAACCCTATCAAATTAGCTATCAAAATGACAGTGTTGCCATTTAAGAAAATCGACGATGACGTCATATCTCTAAATTGGGACAACCTGTATACATTTTTATTGAATGTCAAAAAGGACAATTTGAAATACTAATCGACGGGTCTGAGCATTTTCCAAAAAAACAATTAGTATTTGAGATATTGAATTTATTCCACTTTACAGACTCTCTCTGTATATAAAAAATTAGTTCTCATTATAAATTAAAAATTATAGTATTATTAATTCCTTAAACCATACTCATGGACCGCCTATGGCGAATTTTGAAAGTAAATAATAAATAAATTGGACAATAAAAGGTTATGTTTGAGATTACTATTATCACCGAACTGATTTTTCTAGTAGCTCAGATGAGACGTTATTATAATTACTTTAGCAGCAATCGATTACATGACTGGGCTGCTATCAATAAATTATTCTGTAAATATGACAGAAACAAAACTGTATTTCAAAAACAAAACTTCTAAACAGTGGTTTACTCCTAATTTATGCTTATTATTACTTTGTGCAACGGAAATAAACTTTTTTAATAATCAATTTTCCTTGCAGATCTTTTAAGAAGGTAATCAAAGGTAATTAATAATAAATAAAGCGCCTGTTGGTAGACAACCAGCTGAACAAGTCACGGTTCTTTGTGTCGAATCGAATATGATTGGTTCGTTTGCGCAGCTACACTTGTCAGATGCCCAGTGGTGCCGTAACTATTAATTAATTGACAGATCTACTAATTTATAGGGTCGTGAATTTTTATTGTAATTCTTATTATATTATTTTATTATGTGTATTGTTATGATTGCAAAATATAGGAACAACAGATTGCGTTATATTTGATAAAAAATTTGTGTTTAAAATACAAAAATCTCAAAAAGAATATGGTTTTTCAAAAAATCACATGTAAAAGTAGTTGTCCTATTTATAGCGAAAGTATAAATACATTATATTAAGCATATTTTGTTTAAATATTGTTTTGTTTATATGTGGATAAAAACAAAACGTCTACTGGATTTATTTTGACGATATTTTGTGTACGTGAAGCATGGCAACATTGGAGATACAGCAGGCAGGCTCGTCGGTCTCCAGTACCGTAACACCAGTATTGTTTTTTATAGTTTTATGTATTTAGCCAGCAATGGTGCATATATCAAAGTTATTGACAAAAGTACTCGGTCCAGTGTTATAGTGCTTTAAATAAAGTGTAGTGCCTCAAAAATAGACTCTAGGAATATGGAAAACAGCTCACAATCATCTACTAACCCCATTTCTCAGGGGTGTGGCCCAAATACCCAAATAAATGTTCATGTGAGCCCCACCACGGGGGGCGATTTTTACCTGAGCGTGGAATCGGACATTTCAATCGAAAATCTCAAAAAACTCATATCTAAAAGACTTAAAGTGCCGAGAGACAGAATATGTTTACTGTTCAGAGATAAGTGGGTTTCAAAACCAAAGTACAGTTACTTTATTAGTTTTTTCTTAATGAATTTGTTTTAGGCAATTACAAGATGGAAATTTGGTTCAACATGGAATATCTGATGGGTCTAGAATTACTTTATTACCAAATGTTGAAACAGGACTCATAGTAAGTACCTAAAAGTAGTCGATAGTTTTATAATCATTTCCCATTCTGATAACATTTCACTTTGTTGCCTAACACCATTTCGTCTGTTCTCCCTTCCAATTTGAATTTCAAAACTTATTCCATTGTTAAGGCAAGTTAATTTTAGCTGGAATGGCGATTTTAAATTTATTATGAATGCCTAAGTAGAAAGCCTCTCACAAATTAAAATACCTACCAACTTATTTTGTTTCATCGCGATCTCATGCATGCTAAAGTTTGGATTCTATAAATAGTAGGGAGTGTAAATTGTTGCACACAGTGTAAAGGGCAACTGACTGGAAAGTGCATGATAATTTTTTAGTTTGTGTTCTTTTTTAAGCCTGTAAAAAGTAAATATTGACAGAAGGAAAACAAATAATAAACATCCAACAACCTACACAAACGCCTGATATGATTTTTTAACAATTTGTAACAGCTTTATGATCATAAAATGTTGCACAATGTTTCTGATAGTAATTAGTATATATTGTTGGGAATTACTCTTTGTTTATAAGTGAAATTAATGTTAGAATTCATAGTTTTTATAGTGATTTATGTTAATCAATTTAATCTATAAAATAAACTCATTTTCATAGTACTATAGCATAGCTTCTGTGGGGGGTTTTTGAACCTTTTCAATTCTGTAACATGCTTGAATATTACTTTCCATTCCCTTCTGATCATAATGTACCAGCAAATATATTCCAAGGCCTTTCCACCCCTCTCTTATGTGTATTGATTGTCCACCCAACTCATCCAGCTTCTTGCCAAGATTTGCCCTTATTTTGTAATAATATCACCCTTCCAATCTTTTATTGGTCTGCCTCTTCTGCTTTCCCTATTGGTTTAGCTTGTCACTCTCTTTTCCCTTGCATTTTACTTTCCATTTGTGTTAGATTACCTAACCATGCTAATTTTTTCTTCTTTATTATGTCAAGTACTTAATGGTTTGCTTGTAAGTATGTTTCTTATTTGGTCATTTCTGTGTCTGTCTGTCCTTCTTGCCCCTATTGTTCTTCTGAGATATTTTATTTCTACTGCTTGTATCCGACTCTGGTGTCTTCTGTTTAAAATCCAGTTTTCTGCTCCATATGTCAATGTTGGCCTATATATTGTTTCATATATTTTCATATTCCTTGATATTTCTGTGATTTTGAGGAATCCTCTGTTTAGTACCTGGAAGTTTTCCTGTACTCTCCAGTCTGTTATTGAGAATGCCCTCGATGCTTGCTCTGTTATTATTTATTACTGTTTCCAGGTATTTGACATGTTTGTTTGCTTTATTTTGTGTTGATCTATCACCACTTCAATTGTGACTTCTGTGTCTTTTTTCCTTGTTATCTTCATTATCGTTAATGTATAATATTTTCTTATTTATATATAATCACAATCAGTAAATTTTAATTAAAATCATTGTTGTTATTCCTTGTACTTTGACTAAATTGACATTTTAACAATTCTTCAGTCATTTTTTCTTAGCCAAGCCAAGCTGCGGATAATGAAGTCTTATGAAAGAAATTTTAAAATGTCAATCATATTAAGAAATTCGTAGAAATGTGTCTCTGGTGTGGAAATGGAAAAAAAAATTCTTGGTCATATTGACTGTGCTAGCTTGTATGAAAGCTACTTTCTCAGTCAAATTGACCGAGGTGGCAGTGAACAAGTTAATACTGTCTTCTCTAACTTTATCATTCATATCGCTCATCACTATTACTATATCCCCTTGGTTTACTTTTTGGGTCGTTTGGGAGATGGGTTCATGGGAGCATAGCACTTATCACTATTATCTTATGGTATCTGCTATAGAATCTGGCAGTCATAATTCTATCATTTATCAGTTTCCATGGTATGAGTCTTTCTTTGGCTCATTTACTTACTAGAAGACACACTCCACTCTTGTGAACAGCATACTTCGTCTGGTCTCCCTTTCAGTTTGAATTTCAAAACTTATTCCATTGTTCATCATCTTGGTGCTACAGCCCCCAGAGGGCCTCAACCGTCTCAAGGTTTCTACACCATTTTGTTCTGTCCCTTGCTTGTATTTTCCAGTTGCTGACTCCGATCTTCTTATCATCTTGGCATTATCTGATGGGTCTAGACTTACTTTATTACCAAATGTTGAAACAGGACTCATAGTAAGTAAAAGTCGTCGATAGTTTTATGATCATTTCCTATTCTGATAACATTTCACTTTGTTGCCTAACACCATTTCGTCTGGTCTCCCTTCCAATTTGAATTTCAAAACTTATTCCATCGTTAAGGCAAGTTAATTTTAGCTGGAATGGCAATTTTAAATTTATTATGAATGCATAAGGAGAAAACCTCTCACAAATTAAAATACCTACCAACTTATTTTATGTCAACGCGATCTCATGCATGCTAAAGTTTGGATTCTATAAATAGTAGGGAGTGTAAATTGTTGCACATAGTGTAAAGGGCAACTGACTGAGGAAAGGGCATGATAATTTTTTAGTTTGTGTTCCTTTTAAGCCTACGAAAAGTAAATATTGACAAAAGTAAAACAAATAATAAACATCCAACAACCCACACAAACGCCTGATATGAATTTTTAACAATTTGTAGCAACTTAATTATCATAAAATGTTGCACAATGTTTTCTGATAGTAATTAGTATTTATTGTTGGGGATTTCTCTTTGTTTATAATTATTGAAATTAATAATTAATATTAGAATTCATAGTTTTTATTTTGATTTATGTTAATCAATTTAATGGATAAAATAGACTTATTTTGTTAGTACTGTAACTTTTGTGGGGTTCTTTGAGCCTTTTCAGTTCTGTAACATGCTTGAATATTACTTTCCATTCCCTTCTGCTCATAATGTACCAGCAAATATATTCCAATGTCTTTCCACCCATCTCTTGTGTGTATTGATTGTCCACCCAACTTGTCTAACTTCTTGCCAAGATTTGCCCTAATTTTGTAATATATCTCCCATGTCACTTTTCCGCTCTTTTATTAGTCTGCCTCTTCTGCATTCCCTTTTGATCTAGCTTGCCACACTCTTTTCCCTTACCTGTTAATGTCCATTTGTGTTAGATGACCAAACCATGCTAATTCTTTATCCTTTATTGGGTCAAGTAATGGTTTGATTTTAAGTGTGTTTCTTATTTCTTCATTTCTGAGTCTGTCTGTCCTTCTTGCGCCTATTTTCTTCTGAGGTATTTTATTTCTACTGCTTGCATTCTAGTCTGGTGTCTTCTGTTTAAGATCCAGTTTTCTGCTCCATATGTCAATGTTGGCCTATATTATATTGTTTCATATATTGTCGTCTTCATTTTCCTTCATATTTCTTTGATGTTGAGGAATTCTCTATTTAGTGCCTGTAAAAATTTTCCTGCATTCTTTAGTCTGTTATTGAGATGGTCTTGGATGCTTCCTCTGTTATTTATTACTGTTTCCAGGTTTTTGTACATGTTTCTTTCCTTTATTTTTTGTTGATCTATCACCACTCCAATTGTAATTTCTGTGTCTTTTTTTCCTTGTTATCTTCATTATCTTTGCAATAATCTTTCATATACATCCACAATAATAGGTAAATTTTAACTATAATTATTACAGTTGTTGCTTGTACTTTGATTCAATTGGAGGCATGTGACAGATCTCAGGATTGGTAAAAATCAATAAAATATTGCATCCCCATTTTTCTGGATTATAGAATTTATTGTCATATGCACTGTCTTTTCCGCATTCTTGAAATGTTTTCTTTAAGTTAATTTGATAAAAGCTTTCCTCTTCTATAAGTGCTGTCATTTCTTGCTATTTCTGTGCTGACCCCCTATTTCTGTTGTTTGATCATTATTGTTTGAAATCCAGGATTCTAGGTAATTGTATTTATAAAGTATAAATCTTTTGAGTTCTTTAAATTATTCTTTACTTTGTACATATTATCGCCTCTTTGCTTCAATAAGGTGTTAAGTTAAAAAGTACAATTTTACAGGAGCCTCCTTTTTAACTTACAAAAAATTATTGTCTCCAAAGGAATGCATTTTTATTTTTTTATTATTTAAACACTATAAATACACATAATCTACAAGATTAATCAGTATTTTTTCTTTAACCTAATTTCCCTAAAAATGTTTGTAAACTAGATGTCACCTGGTCCATCCTAGCTTTTTTTTACATGAAATGCCCACTGCTTTGTTGTGGCTGCACAGCACTGACTGTGCTTTTCACTAATTGCTCACGTCTTTGTTGTGGCTACAATACAATGCACAACACTAACTAAGCCCGGCACAACTTCACACATTACACGAGCTTGAACGGTTTAGTCCTCTTGAGCCTTCGCATCTGGGGTTCGTTGACAAGAAGCTGAAGTGCTTCATGGTTGGGATGCTTATGGAGCCTCTCTTCATATCTCCTGGCGACTTTCTTAATTTCATTTGGAATAGATTCGATATTAAGATCTCTACGCAAATCGTCATTCCGAACATACCAAGGAGCACATACAATATTCCTTAATATTCGGTTCTGGAGCGTTTCTAAATTCCGGTAATTGCTTTTTTTGGTACAGCCCCATAATTGTAGGCCATAGGTCCACACCGGTTTCAATATCTGTTGGTAAATTAGTACTTTGTTCTGGATGGAAAGTTGAGAGTACCTACCTATTAGCCAATACATATTTTTGTACTTTATCTTCAACTGTTCAGTTTTCTTTTTAACGTGCTCCTTCCATTTTAGTTTGACGTCGAGATTTAAACCCAGGTATTTCGCTGTTTTTTTATTAGGAACAACGTTTTTTAGGATAATTGGAAGATTATTGATTTTCTTGTTAGTGAAGTTAATATGAACGGACTTATGTTCATTAAACTTTATAAGTATAAAGTATACTCTTTGGAGTTCTTTAAATTATTCTTTACTTTGTACATATCGCCTCTTTGCTTCAATAAGGTGTTAAGTTAAAAAGTACAATTTTACAGGAGCCTCCTTTTTAACTTACAAAAAATTATTGTCTCCAAAGGAATGCATTTTTATAGTCCATCTAATATTAAGAGAATGGGTACGTATTTTCGGCTGCAATGCTATTCAAATGGGGATTCATTTTTTTCGAATCCTGAGAAAACTAATAAATATTTCTGAAACATTTAAACGCAGAATAAAAGATACCGTTATTAGCGAGGGTCGAAAGTCCCTGAGAACTTCTATAATGTTTATTTTATTAAGATACGGGGTGAAAAACTAAGAGAAAATTTAGTGTGATTTTTAATTTCAAATATCTCATTCAAAATAAACTTTTTATTTCTTCTAAGGGACTTTCGGCCCTCGGTAAAAATTTAGTCTTTCATTTCACGTTTAAATTTTTCAAAAATATTTATTGGTTTTTTCAGGATTCGAAAAAAATGAACACAATGTCCTTGGTAATATTTTCCAAATCTATCTTTGTCTTACAACGCACTCAGTCGAATAGAATATTGTCAGTCATACAGTGACAATCAGTGACAATTTTAAATATTTGACATGGCATCAGGAATATTTTGAGTTGTTGATTAAATAATATTGATATATAGTGTATTTAATAAATAACTGATTTAAGACGTGAACTTAATAAAAAGTTATTTATTGTGTATTATTTGTGGAAGATCCAAGCAGAGAATACATCAGGATAATTCTGTGATCCAAGTATTTTGTTGTTAAAGATGTTCAAAATTGTAAGTGTTCCATAGTAACAATATAGGTATTATTAAAAAATCACTTTAACACTTTTTCTCTTTTCTCGATTGAGTATTAGATTTTGTTCTACATATAAATTATTACAATCACTGAATACATAGTTAATGAAAAAATTATCACATTTATTAACTGAATTAATAATTTGCAATTATACAAATAGCAGTTATCCAAGAACATTCAAAAGCCATCTCTTTAAGTTAATGATGACATTTTCAAGTAGAATGACATTCTAGTAATGTTTACATATCCATAACAGTGTAAATTTTACTACACGTAATTTGCCGTGTAAAGACAGAAAAAGTAGAGATAGCCGTAAAATATTTGTGAATTATGTACCGATGGCCTTAACTATAAGTGTTGACTACTTACGACTCTGAAAATGTTAGATAGGTCTGATGATGTAATAAATTTAGCGAAAAATTTGCATGTTTATGAAAAAGGTGATAATATGTAACACTTTTCCTGCAAAAATGTAATAAGATGAATGTTACAAACTGACTTATCACATTGTTCATGATATTATTTTTGCTATGTTACTTGGTCATGCCACTTGTTTCCTTTGTTCCTTGTTGTTTGAGGAATAGCGCTACTAAACGTTGCATATAATATACTTGCAGTACATAATGAGGCCTATAGAATCAAAACCTGCTAGATCCATGTTTTGAAATTTTGTCAGGAGGCTAAAAAAGCATTAAAAATATAAACTTTCTAAAAAGTATCCGGCAATTCTCAATCAAAGTGGCATCAATAAATATAAAATTGCACACTAATTTGTCATTTTTCTATATGCCCCTTACATCTTCAGAAATTTGTACTTAGTTTGGATTTAGCAGACCTAAAAATTTAGGATTTAGCAGGTTTTGATTCTGATGGGCTCATATACAGGGTGTCCCGAAAAGAATGGTCATAAATTATACCACACATTCTGGGGTCAAAAATAGTTCGATTGAACCTAACTTAGTACAAATGTGCTCACAAAAAAAGTTACAGCCCTTTGAAGTTACAAAATGAAAATCGATTTTTTTCAATATATCGAAAACTATTATAGATTTTTTATTGAAAATGGACATGTATAATTCTTATGTCAGGAACATCTTAAAACAAAATTATAGTGAAATTTGTCCACCCCATAAAAATTTTATGGGGGTTTTGTTCCTTTAAACCCCCTAATGTTTGTGTACGTTCCAATTAAACTATTATTGTGGTACCATTAGTTAAACACAGTGTTTTTAAAACTTTTGTCTCTTAGTCTTTTGTTCATAAGTCACCTTTTATCGAGATGTAGCTTCTTTTTCAAAATATACCTAAAAATGTAAATTATAAATAAATTTTCAGATTATTAACAGGTCTCTATAACCCTACTTAACCATATACAAATGTGTGGTGGATTCGACAAATATTCAAAATATCTCGATAAACACTGGCTTATCGAAAAAGTACTAAGAGGCAAAAAAGTTTTAAAAATAATGTGTTTAACTAATAGTGCCACAATAATAATTTAATTGGAACGTACACAAAAGTTTGGGGGGCTTTAAGGGAACAAAACCCCCATAAAATTTGTATGGGGTGCACAAATTTTACTTAATTTTTTTTTAAGATATTGCTGTCGTAAAAATGCCACATGTCAATTTTCAATAAAAAATCTCTGAGAGTTTTCGATATATGAAAAAAAATCGATTTTCATTTTGTAACTTCAAAGGGCTGTAACTTTTTTGTGTGCACTATTGTATATAGGTAAGTGAGGTTCAATCAACCTATTTTTGACCCCAGAATCTGTGGTATAATTTATGACCAATCTTTTCGGGACACCCTGTATAAAAGACAAGATAGCACAAAAGATAGATAATGACATATGAGAATATCAATGTGGATTGAGAAGAGGACGCAGCACAGTGGATCAATACAAGCGGAAAGCTACAAATACGGGAAATCTGCAGTGGCCCTATTCATCGGCTTTAAACAAGCTTTTGACAGAGTAAAACGAAAAGAAATATACAAGGCACTATATGAAATTGGAATTAGTGAAAAATTAATAAAGATGATAAAAGTTACACTCGGAGAAACAGAGAATAGGGTTAAAATAAATGGAAAGGAAACAGATAAGTTTAAAGTCGGTGAAGGGGTACGACAGGGAGACCCACTGTCATCATTGTTGTTCAGCATCCTTCTTGAAATTGTCATTGGAGAAGTCGAAATTAACAGGATAGGACTTGTATACCAACGAAAACACTAGAGACCGACCGATTAATCGGCTTCGGCATCGGCTTCGGCCACCCTCGGCCAATATTTAAACCTTCGGCCAAAATTCGGCTTCGGCCAAAGCGAAGCCGAAGGTTTCGCCGAAGGTGGAATAATAAAATGCTCTGAGTATACTATAGGTACTACATATATAAATAATCTCTAAATATGCTTCGGCGAGCCTTTGATAATTTGAATAATATTTACACCCTATTTTTACCCTAATAAACTAAAACGTTTAACAAACTTTCAGGTAGTAGGTAGGATATAAATTTTAACAATAGGCCAAGATGTTTCAAAGATCTTCATTTGAATATTTCTCACGTAGTAAAATTCTGAGAAAATATAATAATTTTATGGTATTTGTTAAAACTCAAGATTACTGATGTATTGACTACCTAAATATTAATGGCAAAACATCGACCATCGACTATCCCTACTATGAATGCAAATATTTAGTCACCTTCGGCTCGGCTTCGGCTTCGGCCGAAGGTATCCTACAGGCCGAACTTAGGCATCGGCTTCGGCCAAAAAAATCACATTCGGTCGGTCTCTAGAAAACACCAATGCTTGGCATTCGTTGATGACATAGTACTGATAGCCAGAAGTAAACAAGAATTAAAATAAATACTAAAAAGACTAGAGGCGATAGGGAGATAGAAAGGGATATACATAAACGAAGAAAAGACTAAATATATGGAATGGACAGAACGAAAATACATACAAGGACAATACCGGACTATAAACACAGAAGGCAAAATATATGAATTCGAAGAAGTAGAAAGATTCCAATATCTAGGAGTGATATTCACTAGGAGATCAAATACAGGGTGTAACAAAAATACAGGTCATAAATTAAAGTACATATTCTGGGACCAAAAATAGTTCGAATCAACCTAACTTACCTTAGTACAAATATGCACATAAAAAAGTTACAGCCCTTTGAAGTTACAAAATGAAAATCGATTTTCTCGAATATATCGAAAACTATTAGAGATTTTTTATTGAAAATAGGCATGTGGCATTCCGATGGCACGAACATCTTAAAGAAAAATTATAGTGAAATTTGTGCACCCCCTAAAAATTTTATGGGGATTTGTTCCTTTAAACCTCCCCAAACTTTTGTGTATGTGCCAATTAATTTATTATTGTGGTACCATTAGTTAAATTCAATATTTTCAAAACTTTTTTGCCTCTTAGTATTTTTTAGATAAGGCAGTTTTTATCGAGATGCGGCTTCTTTTTTAATACGTTTACATACAAAATTTATGGGGGTTTTGTGCCTTTAAACCCCTTAAATGTTAGTGTACGTTCCAATTAAACTATTACTGCGGTACCATTAGTAAACACAGTATTTTTAAAACTTTTTTGCCTCTTTGTATTTTTTAGATAAGGCACCTTTTATTGAGATGTGGCTTCTTTTTTACTATGGTTCAAAATATACCTAAAAATGTAAATCATAAATAAATTTTCATATTATTACCAAGTGTCTAAGATACTAGTGCCATAATAATGCCACATGTTAATTTTCAATAATAAATCTCTAATAGTTTTCGATATATTGGTAAAAATCGATTTTCATTTTGTAACTTCAAAGGGTTGTAACTTTTTTTATGTGCACATTTATTTGTACTAAGGTAAGTTAGGTTCAATCGAACTATTTTTGGTCCCAGAATATGTGAATAAATTTATTACCTGTATTTTTGTTACACCCTGTATAAAAGAAGAAATCCAAGCCAGAATTATGGCTGGTAATCGTTGTATCTTTGCTCTAAACAACTTATTAAGAAACAAGAATATATCTAGAAGAGCTAAGATAAGAATATTTAAGACAGTAATAAGACCATATTATATTATATGCCAGTGAAACATGGACGATAAACAAATCCAAGCAGGTCATCTTAAAGTCATCAGCTTAAAGTGTGGGAAAGAAAAGTCCTCAGAAAAATATTTGGCGGAATGGAATGTGGATAAGAAGACCAAATGTAGAACTGGAGAGGATGTATGGAGAACCGAATATAGTAGGGATAATGAAATCACAAAGGCTGAGATGGTTGGGACATATCTAAAGGATTCCAAACACGAGACTTCCCAAAAGAATACTAACGGGAGGAATAGGACGAAAAAAGAAGAAAGGTAGACCGAAAACCAGATGGAAGAAAGATGTTGAAAGAGACATAGAAGAACTTAAAATCACAAATTGGAAAAATAAAGCAGCAAATAGGAGAGATTGGAAAAGAATAGTAAACTAAGCCAGGCGTTCTAGGCCTGGAGAGCTAAACTATAAATATAATAACATATTCGATTGCACTTTTATCAGTACATAATATTACTTGATTGTGGACATAACTTAAAGTTCCCATAGTTCACCAACAATTTTGCTTGGTCATGCCACTTGTTTCCTTTGTTCTTTTTTGTTTGCATTATTTTTAAACATGTAAAGAAGTAAATATTGGCAAAAGTTATATCTGAAAAAAGTAAGTGCTGCATAATCTAAAAAATAAACATTCAACAACCTACATGAAAGCTTGTATGAATTCTTAACATTTTGTAACATTGTTATCATCACAAAATATTACACAATATTATCTTAAATTTATTTTTGTTTATAAATAACTGCTATAAAACATAAGTTAATATGAGGTTCGACAGTGTTATAAATTACTAAATATTTTAGTCATTTTAAGTGACACGTTCTGATATACAGTTGAGTCCGCGAATCTTTACCCGTGCGTCATCATTTAAAGCATACGAAATAAGTCGATGATAAGTCGGAAATTGAAATTTACTAAACGCAACAGCAAGTGACAGTAAGTATTACAGATTGTAAATAAATGGGATGTTAAAGCAAATAAACTTACGTGCATGAAAATCGGCCCACTTAAAAATTTGGTCATTTTTGATGTCTGATATTTCCTAAACCTGTCGGTCGATTTAAGTAATTTTTTAAACATGTTATAGCCTGATTCTTTAACAATACCACTGTAATAATATTGTTGCTAAAGAGGTAAATTTTCATTGTATACCGGGTGTACCAATCAAACTGTGTTTTTTCTCAAAGTTCGCATCACCCTGTGGAATGTTCTAGCATTTATAAAATACTGAAATTAAAACCCAACTATAGCCTCAGGTTTTCTTAACATTCTGCTTTTTGTTGAATATGATGATGCATTCGTTTATGTTGAATAATAAAAAAGTTAGGTACTTTAACAACTAGACATGTTCTTTATCAATACACGGTGTTTCTAAATAAGTGCGACAAACTTTAGAGGTAATTCTGCATAAAAAATAATGACCGTTTGCATCATAAAAGTATGTGCGCAAATGTTTCGTTTACGAGATACGGGATGTTGAATTTTTTCTTACAAACTGACGATTTATTACTTTAAGAGATATGCAAATGGAATTTGGTGGGTTTTAAGACGTAGTTATTGCACATTTTTTGACATACAATTAAGAATGTAATATTCACCATTAGCGCGCATACGTGTAATATGACCGATCATATTACCCGTATGCACGCTAATGGTGAATATATAATTCTTTTTATGTCAAAAAATCCGCAATAACTATCTCTTAAAACTCACCAAATTCCATTTGCATATCTCAACTGGTTTTAAAGTAATAAATAAATCGTCAGTTTGTAAGAAAAATTTCAACATCCCGTATCTCGGAAACGAAACATTTGCGGACATACGTTTATAAAGCCAACATCATTATTTTTTCATGCAGAATTACCCCTTAAAGTTTGTCGTACTTATTTAGAAACACCGTGTATTGATGAAGAACATGTCTAGTTGTTAAAGTACCTAACTTTTTTATTATCCAACATAAACGAATGAATCGAAAAACATAATATTAAGAAAGCCTGAGGCTATAATAGAGTTTTAATTTCAGTATTTTATAAATGCTAGAATATTGCACAGGGTGATGCGAACTTTGAGAAAAAAACACAGTTTGATTGGTACACCCTGTATACAATGAAAATTTACCTGTTTAGCAACAATATTATTACAGTGGTATTGTTAAAGAATCAGGCTATAACATGTTTAAAAAATCACTTAAATCGGCCAACAGGTTTAGGAAATACTAGACATCAAAAATGACCAAATTTTTAAGTGGGCCGATTTCTATGCACGTAAGTTTATATGTATCTCATAACTTTACGTATAACGTCGCGTTATTGAATGACAGTTGATACGTCAGATAACTCAAGAAGTAACGCAAGTAATTAAGTTAAATATGATACATCACACCACACCAATTCGACGATTATAACTTAACTACAGGATAACTTTACGTTACATTTAACATGAGTAATACATTACAGGGCTGAATGTTTGCTTTTCATCTCTGTTTTCGTTTCATTTTGGATGTAAAGCGGGCTCCACACTATCGGCGAAGTTACTTCGCCAAAGTTGTCCGAAGTACCTCTCTACACACTCGTTCTACTTCGCGAGGAACACATTCAAGCGGTGCGATACCGACAAGGATCATATGACCGTATGCACGCTAAGGGTGAATATATAATTCTTAATTTTATGTCAAAAAAAGCGGTGCGATACCGGCAAAGATCCCTTTGACACGGACGCGCCAGACCGACAGAGAACGGAAGTAGAACGAAGTGAGGCAAAGTTGCACAAGGTGGCCGTCTACACTCTCATACTTGTTGAACCTCGATCGACTTCTGCCTAATGATGCCTAATGCATATTTTGAATAGCTTATGATTATGTTAACGGAAACATACTTCTATGTTTATTATAAAAGAAGTGGCGCCTCGGGTCCATCGGACCCACCTTGCCCGGCTAAGGGTTAAAAGAGATTTTCTGTTTCTTAAGCACTACTACGGGATTAAGAAACAGCCAAAGAACAGCCATATCAAAGAAAACAATTTATAGGCGTCTAAAACGTTTTAGCCATATTGTAGAAGGTTCAAAGAGCATACATTTAAGCCAATAAAAATGAATAATGTTATAAAAAAAGATTATTAATTGGTTACTAATGAAATGTATTCTTTCCAGACCCAGCGTCCTGAAATCGGAATAATGCAAGCCCTAGAATCTCTAAACGATACCCAAGTGAATGAATTCCTGTGTGGTAAAGCACCGCTCAATCTCAGTATGCGTTTGGGAGATCACATGATGCTCATCCAGCTACAACTCAGTACCGTTTCAGGCGTGAAACCGCCCAACTCGCCCACGCCCGCGTCTCCCACGCCATCGTCCTCCTCCTCTTCTACCACCATTCCCGGGACATGTACTACTGTTCCCCAATCAGCGAATCCACCCACCAACCCTCCTAGTCTATTGCAGGCCTCGCGCAACCTGCAGCACACACTTAGAAGACTGTCTGCTGATGTGTTCTCTGGAAAAGATAGAGGTAAGTGATTTGTTTGTTATTTCTTATTATTTTGTTTCACGCTATAGGTTATAACATAACACGTGAAATGCCAGTGAAACGTTGATGGAAAATAAAATTTTGATAAGGTGTTGATATGTTATAAGAAGATGTGACGTGTTATGCACTTTGGAGAACAATTGTCCACGGTAGCTCAGAATCGGAAGAGATATGGGTTGGATTTTTAAGGGATGTTATTAGTATACTCTTATTAGCTTAGAAATAAAAAATAGGAAAATCAAAGTAAGAATGTCAAATAAAAAGAAATAAATTATTGGGCGCCACTGGTTACCTTATGGGAACCAAAAATATACAAAAAAAAATAGAAACATTAAAAGAAAGATAGCTAAATCAAAATAAAACAAAAACCAGGTCAAATAAAAAATATATACAATACTTTTATATGTAAACAAATATGGTGTGAAAACAAATATAGCGTGACTTACCTTATCTACTCTATACTCAGCCAATCCTTTATTGTTCTTACGATACAAGAGAGATAGTCCAGGGCTCATCTGTTTTGAGATGGACGTTGAGAGGTGACTCAATTTTTTTTGCAGAAATTGCTTAAAAATAACTCAAATAATAATATTTGAGTTATCCTCCCACTCAAAATGGTCCGGAACATTGTTTAAATAATCAAAATTTCAAAATATGAAGTAAAAATTCGATTTTTTTATTGGTTTTTTGAATATAACTTTAAAACTGTTCATTTCTGAGAAAAGTTGTACTGGTATAAAAGTTGAGTAATTAAATTTACTATAATATAGAATTGGTTAAAAATTTAAAAAATAGTCACCCTTGTTGCAAAATAGCAATATTTGCGAAAAAAAAACATACAAAAACAAGTATTCGCATTTTACGTTTTTCAACCATTTATGCTAAACTTAGGACCTTCACATTTTGCCCAGAAAAACTTTATGATATAGTAAAACAACACTGTAAATTTCATTAAGATCGGTTTGATAGATTTTGCAAAATAAATTTTGCAATCCAGCTTTCGCAAAAAAAATTCATTTTTTAAAAATGTTGCAGAACTGAAAATAAAGAAGATAGTAAGTTAAATTTTTTTTGCAGATAGAAGTGTACTGTACCTTTCATTTGCAATTTACAAAATTAAAATCGAATAATTACCACGGCGTCAGGAAATTTTTTAATTAAACATTAATTTTTGGTGCTGCGTGCAGGGCAGCGGTGTTCGATTCACACAAGTTGATTTCCATCAAAATTTCTTCTAATCTTTATTTAATATATTATTTTCTTACTCTATATTTTGTTGTATTTTAATATTTTAATTCCACAAAAATCAAACTAATTTTATTATTGTTTGTGAAATATTGTTTAAACAATTGCATATGTTTAAAAATAATAAACTTTTATTCCCTAAGTTAAAATATATGAACAAAGAAAGTTTTTGCTAAAAAAGTGTTATTTCAAAGGATAGAGTATGTGTTTTTATTTTGCAATAAACAAATTTATTTATTTATATCGAAATGTAATAAAAATTAAAATGTATCAATCATTATCAAAGGTCATTGAAATGCCCAATCAGAGCAAACTATCCGCTGTCCTGCGCGTAGCACCAATAATTAATGTTTATTTAAAAAAATTCCTGACGCCGTGGCAGTTAATCGATTTTAATTTTTCAAATTGCAAATAAAAGGTACAGTACACTTCTATAGGCAAAAAAAAATTCAACTTGCTACCTGCTTTATTTTCAGTCCTGTAACAATTTAAAAAAACGAATTTTTTTTGCGAAAGCTGGATTGCAAAATTTATTTTGCAAAATGTATTGAACCGATCTTAATGAAATTTACAGTATTGTTTTACTGTATCACAAAGTTTTTCTGGATGAAATATGAAGGTCCTAAGTGTAGCATAAATGGTTGAAAAAACGTAAAATGCGAATACTTGTTTTTGTATAGTTTTTTCGCAATTATTGCTATTTTGCAACAAGGGTGACTATTTTTTAAATTTTTAACCAATTCTATATTGTCTTCTTCTTCATGTACCATCTCCTCTAAGAAGGTTGGCAACCATCACGGCAATTCGCACTTTCGATACCGCTGCTCTAAAGAGATCAGCAGAAGTGCAATTAAACCAAGCTCTCAAATTGTTTAACCAGGAGATGCGTCTTCTTCCGCGACTCCTTCTACCCTGTATTCTTCCTTGCATTATTAATTGTAACAAGTTATAACGCTCGCCCCTCATAACATGTCCCAGATATTGTAGTTTTCTGACTTTAAGTGTATTTAAATCCTCTTTATCTTTTCCCATTCTTCTCAACACCTCGATGTTCGTGACTCTATCCACCCAACTTATTCTTAATATTCTTCTGTAGGCCCATAACTCGAAAGCTTCTAATCTGTCCGAAATATCCTTCTTTTAATGTCCAAGCCTCCAACCCATAGAATAATACGGAGAACACGTAGCATCTCAGAAGTCTTATCTTTAAAGAAATTGTAATGTCCCTGCTACAGAGTACTTTTTTCAGTTTGTTGAAAGCATTTCTTGCCTGTCCTATTCTTGCTTTAATCTCTTCTGTGTACTCATTAGTTTCATTAATTATTGTACCCAAATATTTATATTTTTCAACCTTTTTAATTTGTTCTCCATGTATTGTTATGCTTTCTTGGCACTGCTGAGCTTTTGTGATTACCATAAATTGTGTCTTTTTTGTGTTTAGGGACAATCCGTTTTCTTGGCTGACTTCTACCACTCTGTCAACCATTTGTTGTAAATCTTCAAGACATTCGGTTAATAAAATAGTGTCGTCGGCAAACCGTATATTATTGATTGGTCGGCCATTTACTTTTATTCCCGTGGTTAGGTCTTCTAGTGCTTCCTGTGACGTGTTGTCACATTCTATATTGTAGGAAATTTAATTATACAACTTTTATGTCAGTACAAATTTTCTCGGAAATGAACACTTTTAAAGTTATAATCAAAAAACGAAGAAAAAAATCGAATTTTTTGATATTTTGATTATTTAAACAATGTTCCGGACCTTTTTGAGAGGGAGGATAACTCAAATATTATTATTTGATTTATCTTCAAGCAATTTCTCCAAAAAAATTTGAGTCACCTCTCAACGTCCAAATGTACTAATATTTTTACAGATACGCCCTGGTCTAAGAAGGAAAAGAGAAATAATAAAACATTATTTATTAAAACAATAAATGAATTTATGAATCGGTGATCTCACGGTGTTACAAACAGAGATCAAGATTACCAAACAAAAAAATGAAAGAAAAGTTTTACATAACAAAAAATAATACCTTGTACAATCATTGCCCTGATTCTTGGTGGTTGTTAAGTCCAAGGCGCGATTTCACTTCACTAAAGTCACTTTATAAATGGATGGGTGCGTTCGGACGACCACAGCGGCTGGACAGCTGAGCCAGCAGTAGCTGTCAGACGTCACCGCTGGAAGTCGGCCGCTGAGAGATTTACTAAGCTTTCCCTATCACGGCTGGATACAACCACTCAGTCGATTTCTGCTGACAGTCAGCTGCTATGGTCGTCCGAACGCACCCATTGATACAGCAACAGTACATAATTGATGAAACCATAGTTTATAGAAAAATCCAGCCTTGTATGCATTCCGCATAGTAAATTAGCTCTACTCAAACAAAATATTAAAAAAAAAGAATTTGTTATCTAGTTCTTTAAACGGATTCAAAATTAACAAAAATAAAAGCATCTTCATGCTTTAAAAGAAAACTTCTACTTCTGCTTGCATGTCAAGAAAGATAGTACCAATAGGGGTACGAAAATATCGCGTTCGCTTAAAAACAGCTGAACGCAGTGGCCTGCAGATTGCTTAAGCCGTACTGGAACAAACACTAACCAAACACAAGAACATATGCAATAAAATTGCACAAACTTGAAACTGGAACTTAACTCTAATTTTGCCGGTAACCGCATCTGCGGCCCGAGGCACCGGCCACTTCTCTCTCTCTCTGCCAGACAAAACTTAACTTGATGGCGGCCCTAATGGAACTAACTGCACCGATCTCCACAAACTCCAATCTCCAAAATTCAACGCCCTCTCCAGAAATCATTCAATCTTCCTACCAACAATTCAACGACCAATTAACAGACTTGACACTCAATCAATCTAAATCTTGTCCAATAGAAAATTGCAAATTACGCTCTTAGGTCAATCCCTCTGGCGTATACCAAAATAGCTCAACCAATCACCAAAAAAATAAACAAACAAATCTCAAAATTTCGTACTGCCCACTTTTCCCATCAAAAATGATTAAGTCAGCTCTAACACATCTGGCCCGCTGAACACTATCATAGCCTTTATCTCCACTATGGAATTTATTATATCAACATCCTAGCTCCTATCGTCACAAGATAAACATTTCTCACAGTCTCAAAGTCGTCAAAAACATATTAGTGGAAAATTTATGATCCCGATCTCTTTGACGGCAAGCTTACAAGCGGACGAAACTGAGACATTCATAAACAACTATGTCACATTTCAGAGAATGGTCAGATAAACAAAATACACAATATTTAATATTGTGAGAAAACGAATTACATAATACTCTGAAACACAACACATGAATCCAACGATTCTAACATACAGAGTGGAGCAAAATTAATACTAGGGATTCGAAAACGTTAATGACTTTTGTACCCGTTACAAGGTACTCTGTGCAGAGTACAAAATGATAGCGGTATATATGGGTAAACTGCTGATGCATTAGTGGAATAGATCCTTAGCATCGCCTGATGGCATGGTTATGCCTTGGGATCACAGTTTACTTTAACCGTTATCGACACTCACTTCATCTTTCCTCGTTAGAGGTCGCTAAAGGCATACAACAGAATTTGACCTTGCATGCCGAACTGCCCAAAATTTTATTTTTCTAATCTTTAGAAAGGGTCAATAGAAGTGTAAATTTAAAATCACGGCTGAATTCCGTTGTTGCGTTAGCCACCATTTTGATTTTAAAGGAAAACCAAGATAACGGTTTTTGCTCAATATCTCCAACATTTTCAACTTTTCGACAAGTTTAAAATGGCGGATATATTGACCAAAAATTGTTCTCCTTTAAAATCAAGATGTCAGTTAACGCACGGCGGAATTCAGTCGCGATTTTAAATTTACACTACTATTGACCCCCCCCCTAAATATTAGAAAAATAAAATTTTGGCAGCTCGGCATGCAAGGTCAAATGCTATCCCGACGGGACTGTACGGTTTTACTTGATTTTTCCAAAAGTACCGAAAACAATATAGTGTGTGTTATTTTTAAAAAGGTAGTTGAACGACCTTTAAAATGAAGTATCACTCAACCCCCTTTTCCATTAAAGATTTTGGGGCTTGTGTCCGCCCCGCTAGAGGGTTGATGTAATTTAGTTGAAAACTGGTTTACAAAATGTCCCCCTCACAAATTACGCCAGGGCAGTAAGACAAAAATATACCATGTTCGGGACACTTGAGCAGGTAGGTTGCAAATGGGTTTTTTGTGTACTATATACTATATATCTAATACATTATATTATATACAAAAATGCCCGTCACAGTTCGGACGAGAATTTTAGTTATTAACAAATAAGTGTCAAAAATGGCAGTGTTTTCGTTTAAATTCGTTTTCGTAATTAAATATCTTATTTATAGTATTCTTCTTTTAGTAGGTTTAAAATAACAGTTTTTGAATTTTAGTCCGATCATTTGTTGC
The DNA here is from genome assembly GCF_917563875.1 of Diabrotica virgifera virgifera. Lineage (NCBI taxonomy): Eukaryota > Metazoa > Arthropoda > Insecta > Coleoptera > Chrysomelidae > Diabrotica > Diabrotica virgifera. The sequence goes on from NC_065444.1 coordinate 68,743,868, forward strand.
TTCGGAAAGTTTAAAATAAAACTAATATTTCGAAAATACAAAATTTGCTATAAATTTTGCAAAAATGACCTTAAAACTTTCATATTGCATGAAAATTTGAAGTCCATATAATGCATAAAGAATTTTAAGACGATTCGTCGATTAGTTTAAATTTTATTTAATTTGTTTATCCCAGAGAGCTTTTTTGCAATGTTGTTGTTCAGAAAATAATAATGATATAGCAATTCTGTGGAAATCACGTGAAAGAAGAATAGTTATATTTTCAACTTATTTAAAGAAAATCATTAAAAAGTCATTTTTGTCATTCCGAAAACATTTTACTAAAGTAGAGTCATTTTTGGCTTATAAACAATTCGAATGACTTTGTTAATATTGACTCTAGCTAAACTAAAACTACTTTGGGATTTGAAAAGCTGGTATTTTTACACGAATTTTCAAAAAAATCTTTTCGCCTAGGTTAATTACGGTCAAAGTTAGCCACTTTTTGAGGTTATACTTCTTTAGGCGCGATGGGAGTGAAATTTAATATGCGCGAATTCATCAAAAACCTTGTTCCTCGGCGCAGACGCATTATATCTTTGCTCTGATTGGGTGTTCAAATGACATATGGGGGTTATGAATAAACAAATATTGTATATTAGTTTTTATTGTTGTGAGGACACAGACAAAAGCAAGTTTATAATTGTATTAACTTTTTAAATCGTTTTTAAAAGCAACAGGTACGTACTTAATTGTAAATGTTTCAGTATTGTAATAAAAAATTACATAAGTAGGTTCTTACCTATTTGGAAAATGTATGACCTATCTATTTATAGTAGGTAATGCTTTGATTTACATAATTTGATTACGAACAAAATTTCTACCACTTTTCATCTAATATACCTATTGTTTTCTTACTCTATGTTTTGTTGTATTTTAATATTTTATTTCCCTTTGTGAACGAATACACACACGCAAAAATCAAACTAATTTGATTAAATTCAGAACTGTCAAACAGTAAAACGTTTAGTTAGCCTACGTTCCCACATGACAAGTACGTGTAAGTGGTCAAGACGGGTGACGGGTGTGTGTAAGTGGATTTCAAATCTAAGAACGCGGGTTCGAATCCCAAGGCAAGTTTTTATTTTTTTTTATACATTTTATGATTGTGAATATATTTGTTATATAATTTTTTTCAAAAAATGCGTCTTTAGTTAAAATTTTTGCCAACAATTATTGTTCAGAAATCATTTCTTTGGTGCATTTTTCAATGTGTTTGTGTGTGTTTTATTCTTTTATTTTTTTAATTTTTGGTATCTATTGTTTTAATAAAAATGTTTGGAAAGTAGTAAGTATTAAGATTAGTTTAATATTTAAATAAAATATAAATAAACTGTTTAAAGTACATATATTAATTTCGTTGGAATCATATAATAGAAGTATAACTTCTTACGTGCGTACAAAGTATACACTCATTCTTTTTTTTATTTAATTCACAGCTACTTTGTTTATAAAAATTTAGCAACCTTTCTAGCGCAATTTTGAAGTTCAAGGTATATAGTTTTTGTGTAGAAGTTTGAGTAAATTTTAAACTTCAACAAAGTGGTTAATAAAGGTTTAAAAATTACGTCCTAACGAAATCGATTCGTGGTAGGTGGAGGGGAATTATTAAAATCTGTGCACTCAAAAAATGAAATTGATTCTTCAAACATATGCTGCAATTAATATCTCCGCAGCTTGTTGATGGATTTTGATCATCATTTTTTTAATTTTTATGTACTCGTAGTCTTGTAGAGTACGTTATGTACACATATCCCCACCTAACATTACAAAATTTTAGGGGGAACCCCCTTATCACTCAGGGATATAAAAAATAGATTACGAAAGATTCTAAGAGCTATCTAATATACATATATAATTTTCTAAAAATCGGTCAAGCGGTCTCGGAGGAGTATGGCAACTAGCACTGTTACAGGAGAATTTTATAGATGGCTATTAAAAAATAGGGGTTGGTGATAGAAGAGTGAACATTAAGGGTTGTATGTATTTTTTAATTCTACACCATATAAAATTAAGGCAGACAATTTTGTCCAAAAAAATAAAAAAAAATGTCAAGGGGCAACCCCCCTTATAAATTATGGGTATGAAAAATAGATTAAAACCTATTGTCAGTCCTACAGGATATACGTGTAAAATTTCTTAAAAATCGGTCAAGCCGTTTCGGAGGAGTATGGTAACTAACACTGTTACAGGAGAATTTTATGTATATAGGAGTAACTAAATTAAACAATAAAAGTGACCACGATTGACCAAGTTTGACCACAATTGAACTAGGAGAAAAGTTTTTTTTTTGAAAATACCAGCTTTTGAAATCCCAAAGTAGATTTACTCTACACTCAATATTGACAAAGCTATTCAAATTATTTTTAAGCCAAAAATGACTCTACTTTAGTAAAATATTTTCGGAATGATAAAAATGACTTTTTATGGATTTTATTAAATGCTGTGAAAATATAAGTGTTCTTCTTTCATGTTATTGCCACAGAATTGTTATATCATTATTATTTTCTGAACAACAACATTGCAAAAAAAAGCTCTTTGGGATAAACAAATTGAATAAAATTTAAACTAATTGACGAATCGTCTTGAAATTGTTTGTGCCTGATATGTACCTACTGGTTGTCTCAATTTTTTATGCAATATCAAAGTCTTAAGTTCATTTTCGCAAAAGTTATAGCAAATTTTTTATTTTCGAAATTTTAGTCTTATTTTGCAATTAGCGAAGCAACAAATGATCGGATCAAAATTCAAAAACTGCCATTTTGAACCTTTGCCCATCTACTAAAAGATGAATACTCTAAATAAGATATTTAATTACCCTATTTTTACCTGTAGCGATTTAACCGAGAAAACTGCCATTTTTGACGCTTATTTGTTAATAACTAAAATTCTCGTCCGAACTGTGACGGGCATTTTTGTATTTATAATATATTAGGTATATAGTACCCAAAAAATCCATTTGCAACCTGGTTGCTCAAATGTCCCGAAAAAAACCTTATTTCTCTGGACTAAATAAATTTGACCTGTTGTTGCATATTTTTAGATTTTTTATTCTACATCGACCAAATTATAGAGGGTGGCACCTTCTCAAATTTACACAATGTAAGGTTGAACCGTATTGAAGTGAGGATTGCAATAATATTTAACACAATGTCTGGAGTGTTGTATTTAAAAAATCAAACTGATTAATATTAGAATAATGGTAAATCTGGGAACATTGCATTTTGGAAGCATCAAATTTGGAATCGCCATATTGCAGAATAGGCGTATCCCGGTTTTTGTTTAATTTCGACCATCCCTTTTATTGTCGACAAAAAATACGAAAATAGTTTGAGCAAAATGCGAAATTTTGTAGTCAGTTTGATTGTGCATTGTTGGCAACATTGAACTTCATCTAAGCTTTCTTCCAGTTTTTAACATTTCTGCAATATCATCTTGTCCAGCGCTTATTAAAATCAAACAAAACCAAAATAACAATATCTCGTGATAAACAAGGATTGATCTTAGACAAAGTTATTTATTTGTTTTCTTTTCATATTAGTTCATTCTCGTATAAATAATTTAAATGATTATACAGACTGAAAGTTTAATAACATTTGGGCCCATAACCTTCAAATCGACTGTGATAAGAATAACCACTTGCTATAAATTCAAGTGATTAAAACTTCATGTCGCATTTTCTATTTATTACAATAATGTTTACATGTTATTGCTATGCATCAGCATAATCATAACTTTTTTAAATATAAATAAGTTTGTTTACCTGCACTTAATTTGTTGAACTCATAAAATTATTTGTGGTGTTGTTCGATAGTAACAAAAGTCACGTCATTTTTCAATGTTATTTTCGTGTGTTCAATGTTTGAAAAGTGTGAATAGTTATTTGCGAAATATTCCAGATACATATTTGTACAAGAAAAAGTTTTACAGATCTAAAGCCGGGTCCAGACTATATAACAAAACATGTTAAGTAACAAAGTTTTGTAACTGTTTACAGAATTTGTAAATGCAATGAGTAAACAGTTTAAAAAATATACTTCAATTATTGATTGTGTCTCTTAAACAGTCAATGAGAGCGTCACAAACCTCTGGCACAATATTCGAAATACTTTGCTTAGAAAATTTAAATAAATATCTTAAACTTTGGTAGGAATCTCCACTTGCAACGAATCTTATCAGAACTGCTATAATCTTTCTCTTACTGGAATTGAGGCGCTCAGAGCAACAGTGGCCTAACCCACAAATTAAGTATTTTTAGATTAATATATAAATAAAAGCAGCAACATTAAAGCTTCCTATTAACAAGGGTTTACACAACCTACCTCTATATTTGGCTAAATGGCGCTATATAATTTGTAGCGCCATTCCATAAGCACAATGTAAATTCGAATGCAAAGATTGCATTTATCTCAAAGCTTCGTTTTTGGGGTTAGACCTGAGCGCCTCAATTGCATCTTGAAAAAATGTGCATTTCCTGCCTATTTTATAGTCCATTCTTTCACGGTTTTTGCTCTATATTTTAAAGAACCGCTTGGTTGGACATGAAATTTGGCATACGTATAGCTTACATGTCTCAAAGAAAAAAAGTGATATTGTGCCGATGTGTGCTTTTGCCCTGGGGGTGAAAAAAATATACAAATGTCCAAAATAAGTCCGGAAATGGGTAAACTGACTAATTTTAAGTAACTTTTGTTCTATAGAGCTTTTTCGCCAAGTCAACACTTTTCGAGTTATTTGCGAGTGAATATGTTCATTTTTCAACAAAATAACCACATTTTTGGACGGTTTTTCGCAAATAACTCAAAAAGTAAGTATTTTGTCTAAAAATACGTTCTTAGCAAAAATATAGCACATAAAAAAGTAAAAAAAAAAATGGTGTACGCGTTAAGTCTCTGGATCTCGTAGAACCAGAGTTATAGCCAATGAAAAATAGATTCATATTCACCAAATTTCAAATAGAATATTTCGACGTGAAATATCCAAAAAGTTAAGCACTTTTTGGGGAAAACCTATTTTAATTTTTTTAAAGTGTTTAAAAAAAGCTTTATTTCTGTTTTTACAAAAAGTTTCTAGCATTAAATTTAAGCAAGTTACGCTCAAAATAAAGTTGGTCCCTTTTGCTTTTGCAAAAAAAATCGGGAAGACCACCCCCTAATTAGCAACTTAAATGAAATTAATCGTTACCGCTCCACAAATTATTTTACTTATGTTGTGTTTATATGATCTGTAAGTTTGATCGAGTCAAAGTGCTTATTTTTGAAACAATTTGGTTTCATAGTAAAATTTTTAAAAATTTAAATTTTGAAAAATATGCTTTTTTTCAAAATAACTTAAAAATTGTTAGAGATACCAAAAATCTCGAAAAACAAAAAAGTCAGATTTGCTTTTCTGAATATTATGTATTTTTTTGTTTTTCTGTTAGACAAAAATTGATTAAGATTTGGTGTTTCTAAATTTGCATACATTCGTGATCAGTGACTCGTTCAACCCCTTTTAACTACAGCCCTTTCAATAATAAGGACTTTGAACCGATGAAACTTACAGATCATATAAACAATATATACACGAGTCAAGAAACTTGTGAAGTCGTAACGATTAAGTTCATTTAAGATACTAATTAGGGGGTGATTTTCTCGATTTTTTTACCAAAACCAAAAGGGACTAACTTTATTTTGAGCGTAACTTGTTTAATTTTGATGTTAGAAACTTTTTTTATAAAACAAAAATGAAGCTTTTTTTAAACACTTTAAATAAGTTATAATGAATTTTCCCCGAAATGTGCTTAATTTTTGGTTATTTCACGTTAAAGTATTCCATTTGGAATTTGACGAATATGAACCTATTTTTCATTAGCTATAACCCTGCTTCTACTAGGTGCAGAGACGTGATATATACACCATTTTTTAAAAATTTTTACAGGCTATATTTTTGCTAAAAATGTTTTTTCGACAAAATACTTACTATTTGAGATATTTACGAAAAACCGTCTAAAAGCCTGGTTATTTTGTTGAAAAAATGAACATATTCACTGTCAAATAACTCGAAAAGTATTGACTTAGTGAAAAAACTCTATAGAAGAAAAGTTACTTAAAATTAGCCAGTTTATCCATTTCCTGACTTTCTTTGGACGAATATTTTTTCACCCCCAAGAGGGGGTGAAAACCACCCCCAGGGCAAAAGCACATATCGGCACAATATCACTTTTTTTCTTTGACTTGTTAGCTATGTGTATGCCAAATTGCATGTCAATCCAAGCGGTTCTTTAAAATTTAGAGGTTTTGCAATATTTTACCTTTAAAGAACGGACTATTATGGCCGATTTCATTTATGAGAAATTCAAAATCAGAACTTTTCATTCTTAAGAAATTTTTAAAACTGCCATCACAACGTCTCTTGTCGATGGGTATTATGCCATCCCTTTTCAGATCAGCTAAAAGAGCTGTACCACCATATTTTGCTAGAGCTACTAATGAAGGCTGCACCCAAAATCTTCATTTAACACGCCGGTGTCGCTTGCACAAAATTTCACAAGCTGCTGCTTGCGACTTCGGCGACGGTGGTAACCGTCGTGGCTCTCCAGAGGGTGATGGTTGGAGGCAAGTAAATTTCGTCAGGCTGGGTCGTAGATCCAGTATGTTGGGCGCCATGTCACTAATAGGGGAATCAGGCTACTCAATTCACCCTACACCCTATTGTGCTCTGTAACTGGACGTGTGGTCAGACACAGGGAATCCAGCTACTTTTTTCAAAGTTCTTTCGCTCGAACGGTAAACCATCGTTGTAGAATCTCGCAGAATCGTAGAAGAGATGCATTTGGCTGGTTCTGATAAGAACAGAGCCAAAGCTCTCACTTTCTTACATTAAGATGAAAACCTATGTTTTCGATTTCTTACATTTTATAAAAGCTGAAAAGCAGGATCAAAAGGTGGTAGACATAAAAGCCAGGTTTAAATGTTTAATTTCTGTCGAGTGGTCCCATTGGCTATTTAAATTCGTGCCCAGATATGTATATTGCTCGACTCTTTCGATATTCTGTTGGTTGATTGTAAGTTGAGCGTTTAGTATTGGTTTTTTACTAATTGTCATAAATTGTATAGCCTCCACAATACTATTAAATCTAAATGCCTAACACGAGCATCAAAGATCAGAATATATAAAACAGTGACTAGACCAATGCTCATGTATGGGCGTGAGACGTGGACCCTGACCAAAGAAATTGACAGAAAACTTTTTTGAGAGATTTTGATGTTTTGAGAGAAAAATCCTCAGAAGAATCTTTGGACCTTATCATGACCCTAATAGCAACCAATACCGAATGAGGGCAAATGCTGAGGTCAAGCAGATGTATAGAGCGAGCGACGTAGTCCAATAAATTAAATCTCAACGTCTAAGATGGGCTGGCAATGTCCATAGACTCCCTAATAACCGCCTTGCCAAGCTGATCTGGGAGGAAGCGCCCACAGGAAGAAGGCGTTAGGACGCCCACGAATGCGATGGAGAGACAAATATGGTCAGATTTAAGAACAATGGGGCTACCGACTGACCCAACTATCATGGACGACAGTTCAAGATGGAAGCGAGTTGTGCAGTCAGCCAGACCCACCCCGGGTTGCAGTGCTACCAGAAGAAGAAGAAGAAGATTAATTGGTAAGGCAACTGTGGCTGCAGTACGACCTGCTTATAATAAACGCCTTCCAAAAAACAGCTTTGGGAGAATATAAAGCTGGGATCCAACCGAACGTAGCGTGGCACGCCTTGCGAAATAGAAAACATGTAATAGAAAAAGATAAAAACTAAGAACGGGAATCAACGCATCGTGAAATAACGTTATTTCCCTCAGAATTTGTGATTTACGATCCTTGGATAAAAACCAATCCCTTTAATTATGGCCAGCGCGGAGTGGTGAGGACTGTCCGGTCGTTTGTCAAAGTAAACAGTTTCATTCAAAGAAAATCAGATGATTGAAACAGGCCCTTCCAACTCGACAACGGCTGGTACGATCAGCGTCATGGTAATTTTGTGGTTTAACGACATTTTGTTATAATTTTTATTATTGTGTGACTCAACCAACCTACTAAAATTCTACCGCCAACACTGGTGGTGTACCTTAATACTATACTAGAGGACAAGATACTCCGACCGTGTTGTCTTTTCTTTTCGCTATTATATATTTCTCTTTGCCAACGTAAACTGATGAAGCATGCCACGCCACACTCCATGGGAGCCCGTCTTAACGGAACAGACATGTCTAAATAACTAGAAAAATCTAAAAAAAAATAAAAATCCTTCATTCAAAACCAATATTTTAAGAAAGAGCAACAAACCGCTGTTTATTTACAACTAAAATAGCCAGTCTACCATCTCTTATCTCTTTAGAAAGGCGTGGTATTGATAATGTCTCTGCCAAAATAATTAAGACTGATGTTTATTAACAATGCAAAATTGAATTTTATTCTACGAATGGGATTAAGATAAGAAATATCAAGTACCTATAATAGTATATTTAAACCTGAACGATATACTTATCACGACACGAGTACATAAAACAAGCGACACGAGTATATAAAACAAGCGTATAATAATGAACATAATTACAAATATTATCTTTAAAGCGCCCACTATACTACTCGCGAAGTTGATGAAGTTCAGCGAGCACGAGAGTGTAGAGAGGTAAATACTTCAGGCGACTTCGCTTCGCTTCGCCTCTGACTACTTCCGTTCTGTGTCGGTTTTTCGCGCCCTAGTCAAAGGACCCGAAGATCGAATACGAAGTGTCACACTATATAGGCCTGGATCCTGCGTACCAAAAAAAGTTGATTAATAGCAAGCTGAAAATTTTAAGGGTGTCTAGTCGGACAAACTTTGATGGACGGTAACACTGGAACAGGGGAAGTTTTAATGATGGAACAGGTTAAAAATTTGGAACGTCAGACTGGAAAGAATTTTCAATTCAAAAATTTATTTCGTCGAAGCGATGACGGTCGCTAATTTAATATTTTTTCCCCATTCAAAAAGTGCACAACGTCCCTCAAGAAGTTTTCACTTCAAATATTTATTTCGTCGAAGCGATGACGGTCGCTAATTTAATACTTTTTCCCATCCAAAAAGTGCACAACGTCCCTAAAGAAGTTTTCACTTCAAAAAATTAATTTCGTCGAAGCGATGACGGTCGCGATGACGGTCCCTAATTCAATACTTTTCCCCCATCCAAAAAGTCCACAACGTCCCTAAAGAAATTTTCACTTCAAAAATTTATTTCGTCGAAGCGATGACGGTCGCTAATTTAATATTTTTCCCCATCCAAAAAGTGCACAACGTTCCTCAAGAAGTTTTCACTTCAAATATTTATTTCGTCGAAGCCATGACGGTCGCGATGACGGTCGTTAATTTAATACTTTTTCCCATCCAAAAAGTGCACAACGTCCCTAAAGAAGTTTTCGCTTCAAAAAATTAATTTCGTCGAAGCGATGACGGTCCCTAATTCAATAATTTTCCCCCATCCAAAAAGTGCACAACGTTTCTCAAAAAGTTTTCACTTCAAAAATGTATTTCATCGAAGGGATGACGGTCGCAAATTTAATACTTTTTTCCATCGAAAAAGTGCACAACGTCCCTAAAGAAGTTTCACTTTAAATATTTATTTCGTCGAAGCGATGACGGTCGCTTATTTATTACTTTTTCCCAGCCAAAAAGTGCACAACGTCCTAAAGAAGTTTTCACTTCAAAAATTTATTTCGTCGAAGTGATAACGGTCGCTAATTTAATACTTTTTTCCATCCAAAAAGAGCACAACGTCCCTAAGGAAGTTTTCACTTCAAATGTTTTTATCGTCGAAGCGATGACGGTCGCTAATTTATTACTTTTTCCCATCCAAAAAGTGCACAAAGTCCCTAAAGAAGTTTTCACTTCAGAAATTTATTTCGTCGAAGTAATGACGGTCGCTAATTTAATAATTTTTCCCATCCAAAAAGTGCACAACGTCCCTAAAAAGGTTTTCTCTTCAAAAATTTATTTCGTCGAAGCGATGACGGTCGCTAATTCAATACTTTTTCCCCATCTAAAAAGTGTACAACGTCCCCAAAAGAAGTTTTCACTTTAAAAATGTATTTCGCCGAAGCGATGACGGTCGCTAATTCAAAGTTTTTCCCCATCTAAAAAGTGCACAACGTCCCTAAAGAAATTTTCACTTCAAAAATTTATTTCGTCGAAGCGATGACCGTCGCTAATTTAATACTTTTTCCCATCCAGAAAGTGCACAACGACCCTCAAGAAGTGTTCACTTCAAAATGTTTATAATTAAGTGTACAGGGTTATTCACTATATTTTGACATCCCTGTAAACTGCTTTCTTTACAGAATTAGAAAAAAATGTGAAATACAAGAGTTATTCGATATTTAAATTATTATTTTTTGACATATATCGTACTAGTGACGTTATCCATCTGGGCGTGATGACGTAATCGACTATTTTTTTTGTTGAGAATAGGGGTCGTGTGCTAGTTCATTTGGAGGATATTTAATTCCCTATTCAGTAATATAAACATTAACATGATTATTTATGCAGGATGTGCAAAAAAACTTAATTTAGTTAATTGACACAAAAAGAAGAATGTATGTAAAGTTGACACCATCTGTCTATCGCCCGTCGGCAAATTCAAACAAAAATATAACTCCAGACCATCTTTTACCACCTTTAGTCCAGACAAATTAATATATGTATTTAATATATTTTTTACCATCAAAAATGAGATATTTTAATCAAATATTGTATCAAATGTAATTTGCAGAATAATTTTGAATTACGTTCTGCTAATGAACTCGCTTTTTTGTCCTTCAAAGTAGAAAAAAGTTTCAATTATATTGCTTAATAGTATAATTGTCTAACAATTTTAACTGTACTAATCCCCAAGAATAAATTTTTAAGTGCTAAACTGATTGATTTACGATGAGTAACCGGCTTGTAAAAATACCGGCATGTGTCTAGATAAAGAGACATCCGTTTACTCGAATTTCATAACATACAAATATTATCTCTTTGAATTTGCCGACGGGCGAAATATCGATGGACCCGACTAATTTATTTAATTCAAAATACATCCTACTGCTGTCAGAAAACAGAAATAAATGTTTATTGAACAGATAAACATTACTTTTCACTTAAATTCAATGTTCAAGCTGCCACCCATCTGTCTCTTGGCAGTTTAAACATTGAATTTACGCATAAAGCAATGTTTATTTGTGAAATAAACTTTTTTTCTGTTTTCTAACAGCAGTAGAAGATATTTTGAATTAAATAAATTACATACATTTTTCTTTTTGAGTCAATTAATTTAATTCAAAAAAATTTTTTGGACACCCTGAATAAATAATTATCTTAATGTTTATATTACTGAATAGAGGATTAAATAACCTTTCAAATGAGCTAGCACACGACCACTATTCTCATTTAAAAAAATAGTCGATTACGTCATCACGCCCAGATGGATGACGTCACTAGTATGATATATATGTCAAAGAATCATAATTTAAAAATCAAATAACTTTTGTATTTTACATTTTTTTCTAATTCTGTAAATAAACCAGTTTACAGGGGGTCAAAATATAGTGAATAACCCTGTACACTTAATTATAAACATTTTATATGGTAAGAGATAAAAACAACTTAAAAATGGCGTATTATAAAAAATTTTTAAAATAATTTGTTGCTCCAAAATATTCAAAATCGTTAATTGTTTATATCTTTTATAAAAATTAACTTATACATATGTGATTGCTCTCAAAGGGGAACTTAACGAGCCCTAAATGTTAGAACAAAGGAAAATTTATTGAAAACGTTCATCTTCCCAGCCTTGCTTCTGTATCTGTAGAGTAGGGAGGGCGAGTCAAGTTCCGCAGCACTTAGACCACAATTGACCGATTGTGCATCTTCTCAGGAGGTTGTCGTCCTTAGTTTATTATCCATCCTGCCATTTCCAGTAAAGCGGACAAATCACCAGGAGACATCTCCCCTATGTCGGTAGGTGTAGGCCAAGGCTCGCTAAACGCATACTCTCGTATTGACGATAAATCCATACATTCACATGGGACATACTCGACAGTTTCTTCATCTCGTTCATACTTCCTGCACAGAGGTGTGTCTACTAGCCCGAGTGTGTGAAGGTGTTTGCTTAGTTGACAATGGTCAGCTAGTAAACCAAGTGTCTAGCGTAGGTTTTTCCTGGTCATTCCCAAGTACTTTTCTGATGCTGACTTCCCAAGGTTCCTTAGTGTTACCTTGGCAAGTGTGCATCCTAGCCCTTTTTCCCATCTTTTCAAGGTTTGCGTGTGGGAGTGACATTTGGCCTGCTGCCTTCCTAGCTAGTTGGTCAGCAATGTTTATTTTCATTGTGTCCTTTAACCCACCTCAAAATGATGTTGTTACCATCCGAAGCTTGGGCTAGTGACTCATGACACTCCATTACTAGCCCTGATATGACACCTGGTCTATTCAGAGTCGGTAGCGCTTGTCTGCTGCCTGTGCAGATTATTATGGTTTTACCGGCTATACCTTTCCGGGTTATCTCTTTTGCGGCTATGGAGATACCATCCAGTTCAGTCTGAACTACGCTGGCATTTTTGCCCATACCTAGTGTGACCAATTAGCCCGAAAAATCCGGGACATGGCCCGAATTACGAAGTCATGTCCCGGACAAGGCTTCCGGGTCATCCGAATTTTCAACGGTTTGGTAAAATTCTATTTTAAAATTTTGAACACGTTATTTTTTTTAAGAATTTACATCAAACTGAATTGGTGGGACGAAAAAAGGTCGACAATTTCTAATAGTCGACCTAAACTAACTGTCTAGTAGTCTAGTGTAAAGTGTAAAACTAATATATATATAACAGCGCTAACAGGCCTTATAGGCCTACGGCTTCTAAATTCTGGATAATATTTCTCCATTCTGTTCGGTCCTCTGCACTCTTTCTCCAGTCCTTCACCCCGATTTCTTCCAAATCCCTCTCTGCAGCCTCTAACCATCTCTTCCTTGGTCGACCTCGTCTCCTTTTTCCCAATGCTCTGTCATTCAATATTCGTTTGACGTTTCTAGTTTCTGGCATTCGAGTAATATGTCCCAGCCATCTAACTCTTTGGGCTCGTATTTTTGTCGTTATTTTTGGTCTCCCATACATCCTCATTACTTCTTCATTTGTTCGTCTCCTCCAGGTTTTCTCCGCTATCTGTATACCTCCAAAAATTTTTCTCAGGATCTTCCTTTCCCATATCTGTATCTTCTTCTCCTCTTGTTGATTCATTACCCACGTTTCGCTCGCATACAACACTGTGGGCCGTATTATCGTTTCATACATTCTGATTTTCGCGTTTATTGATACATTTTTTGCTTTTAATATCGTGTTTAAGGCACCCACAACTCGACTTCCCTTCAATAATCTTTTATCTATTTCTTTTTCTTCCCTTCCAGTACTGGTTACAGTCACTCCCAGGTATTCGAATTCTGCTACTTCCTTAAATTTATATTCATCTCCTTCTCCTTTCATTTTTATATAGTTATCCTCTTTATTTATATCTCCTTTCATTACCATGTATTGTGTTTTTCCTTGGTTGATTCTTAATCCATACCTTTTTGCTTCCGCTTCGAACTTTTGGAATATTTTTTGGAGATGTTCCTTTGTTCTTGTTAGGATGACTAGATCATCAGCGTAAGCTATAAACTGCTGTCTGTTGTTAAATATGGTACCGCTTGTATTAATTTTTATCCTTCTTACTATGTGTTCTAGTACCAAGTTAAATAAGTCTGTAGATAGAGGGTCACCCTGTTTCAGTCCTTTATTCACTGTGAATTGTTTTGAAAAATTTCCTTCCAGTGTTATCCTGTTTTTTGTATTGTTGAGCGTCATTCTCACTAATTTAACCAGCTTTCCTGAAATACCCAAGGATCTCATTGCTTCATATAGCATATCTCGGTCCACTGAGTCGTAAGCCTGTTTAAAGTCAATGAACAACATGTGTAGTCCCAAATTTTGTTCGTAGCTGTTGTTCTGTATTAGTTTTAATAAACATATTTGATCTGTTGTTGATCTTCCTGGTCTAAAACCTCCTTGGTATTCTCCAATGATCTTATTTACCTCCTTTTGCAATCTATTTCGGATGATTTTTGCAAGTATTTTATAGGCCACTTCTAATAGCGATATTCCTCTATAATTTTCGCAACTTGTTTCATCACCTTTTTTGTAGATTGGACAGATGAGTGCATTGTTCCATTGTTGCGGCATTTCCTCTTTTTGCCAGACTGTTAATATTAGTCGGAAAATTTTTTTTTCTTGCAGCTTTTCTCCTCCTACTTTAAAAATCTCTGCCGGAATTCCGCTTTCTCCTGCGCTTTTGTTATTTTTTTGCTTCAATATTGCTTCTTTTACTTCTTGTAGTGTAGGTTCTTCTTCACGTTGTTGTTCTGTGTTATCCTGTTCATGTTGTTTTATTTCCTGGGGTTCTGCTTGTTTATTTTCATTTAATAGTTCTTCAAAATACTCCGCCCATCTGTTCAATTTTTCTGTTGTTTCTCCTAAAAGCACACCGTCTTTACCTCTACAATAACTTGTTTTACTCTTTGCAGTTCCTCGAGATTTTTTTACTTCTTGGTAGAAATTTCTTATTTCCTTGTTTACGTATGATTCTTCTATTGTTTTCAACTGTTTGTCAAGATGTTCTCTTTTCTTTTTTCTGCAGATTTGTTTTACTTCTCTTCTTGCCATTTTATATTTTTCTGTAGTATCCTGTGTATTATTTTTGTCTTTTTCTATTTTTGCTTTATTTCTACGTATCAATGCTATTTTACAATCCTCGTCAAACCAGTCTCTTCGTTTCTCTGCTTGTACTTTTCCTAGACATAGTTCCGTTGCTTCTGTCATCGCTATCTGTATATTCCTCCATTCTTCATCAATATCTTCTGCGGTGGGGTAACGAAGTCTTTTATTTATCTCTGCCACAAATTTGTTTGCCGTTTTTTCTTCTTTAAGTAATTCTAGCCTGTATGTTAATCTTTCTTTTGCTGTTCTTGGGTTTCTTGGCAGCTCTTGTTTAAGTTTGGCTATCGTTAGAATATGATCGCTATTGGTATCTGCCCCTCTGTAGCTTCTGGAATCGGTAATTGCTCTGATATGTTTACTTTCTATTAATACGTGGTCTATCTGGTTTTTTGTCCTTCCATCTGGAGATATCCAAGTTATCTTATGAATATCCTTATGGTCAAATCTTGTGCTTACAATTTTCATTTTATTTTCTGTTGCAAATTCAATTAATTTTTTCCCATTTTCATTTGATTCCTTATGCAAACTTTTTCCACCCGTTATACTTCTGTAAATCTCTTCTCTTCCTATTTTGGCATTCATATCTCCTACGATTATCTTTATGTCATATTTCTGAATTTTATCCATCAAATTACTTAGCTTCTCATAGAACTCTGTCTTGGTTTCTAGGTCTTTTTCTTCAGTGGGGGCATGTGCATTAATGATGCTAATTTTTCTGTACTTTCCTCTTATTCTTAAATAACATATTCTATCTGATATTGCTTGGAAGTCTATAACTAATTTACTTATTTTTTCTGTCACCATAAATCCAACTCCAAAATATCTGTTTGTCCCGCCACTCTTAAAAAAGGTTCTTTTTCCTATTTTGACTATTTCAGTTCCCAACTGTTTTGTTTCTTGTAAGGCCAGGATGTCTACTTTGTAATTCTCCATAATATTATCTAAATTTTTTAAGGCACCCTCTTCGTACGTACTTCGTACATTCCAGGTTCCAATTTTTATTATTTCCTCATGTTTTTCTTTATTTGTATCGTTTTTTCCCTCATTTTCCAAAGTCGTTATTCCTTTTTTTGCCATGTCAATACCATATTTCAGCCGCTGTTCTTCGTTTATTAGTTTTTTGAATTTTCTATCAGCTGGTCTCTCTCCTCGTCCCATATCCAGATTTTGCCATTTACTATTAATTTCTTGTAGCCGATTTTCGTTTGCTTACCTTTGCTTCTTTCTTCCTTTGCTATTTTAGTTATTTCCTTTTGTATTTCTTTTTCTTTCGATGTCAAATCGTTGTTTATATAGATACGGTCTTTATGCTGTTTTAGTTTACTTTTCTTGTTTAGGATTTCCATTTTATCCGTGAAAGTTTCTGTCTCTATTGCGCATACTGTTTCTCCTATTTTTGTTGCACTTCTTAGTTTTATTTGTGTTTGCAACTCTTGGGCTATGAAATTTTCCATTTCTTCTTTTAATTTCTTATCATCATTTGTTTGTACTTTCAACCCAGTTACGATCAAGCTTTTCTTTTTGCTAAATTTCTCCAGTTGCTCCATTCTTTCATGTAGCAATTTTACTTCTTTTTTTAGTTTTTGATTCTCTACTTTTACATCCATTAACTCTTTATTGGTTTGTTGTTGTTCTTTTCTTATTTGTTTTATTTCCTGAAGCATTTCATCATTTTTATTCATGAGCTCTCTCATCATCGTAATCATAACATTTTCCATGTCTTCATTTTTTTCGTTGCCTGCTTTGCTTGGTGACCGTTTTGTAATTTTACTTCTATTAAAACAATCATCCAAGTTTTCTCTTTTGCGTTTCGTTTCGTCATCGGTTTCACTTCCTGTGTCATTATTCTTTCTTTCCATTTTCTAAAAGTGCCCCGCTAAATGTTACAATTAGAAAAATCTGTATAGAATACAATATAAAATATAAGGTTAGTTTAAAAAATAAACCTATATTAGACACAATCTATAAACTTAATTTAGAAATTAACTTTAAGCCAGTTCGTAATCACCGTAAAAATTAAAATTATTGATTTTTAATTCTCGCACTATTTTAGATTTATTTTATAAGTCCGACTCTGCACTGCGAAAATAAATCAAGTCTGTTTGACCCATCAAAACTTGAATTTCTTATCAGTGGTTTTATTTTATTTATATTGTTCGAATAATTATTGGCATCTAAAATACCTGTTTACAGTAAATAATGGAGAGATCTTACTTTTTCGATGCTTTGGACGATTTATTTTCACTCACTAGTGCACTTGTACTTTTATTTACACACTGTGTTAACTTGGCGATTTATCTATTCGTAATTCCAATGGAAATTGGATTATTCACGGAACAGACGTTAATCAACCTCACAATTTGCCTACCAGGACCGTTCTCCACAGTAAAACTAATACCACATCAAAAACTCATGCATTTTATTTCGTGGTATATAGTTGTAGGAAAACTCAAACTCTGGATTTTTTCCGTTTCTGTATTTTAATTCTCGTCATCTGAAAAGACGATTTAAAAACATGACAATGTAATTACGATAATTATATTTTTATATTAACCTAAGGTTCTATTTACATTGAAGTCCAACATCAGTTGATTTTCTAATTTTTCCTTCTTTGAGAACGATTTCCGGATTGGAATCGTAACCATCAAAAACTAACAAAAGTGGGATCATCATTACAACCCATCCCATAAAAAAAATTTTTCAACATAAAAATGATAAATAATCAATAAAACGATTAAAGTTCTATATTTTAAAAAAAATGGCCCGATTTTCATGGGAATGTCCCGGATTTTAGGTATTTTTTTAGCCTTGTCCCGAATTCGACGGAATTGGAGTTGGTCACACTACCCATACCCCATTTTATACTAAGGTTCAGTGATCTGGAATATATCCCGCATCCTGAACCTTCTTCCGTGTTGGAGCCATCGGTGTAGATGCAATACGCATTTAGTACGTTTGACTCCCTATGTTGTCTTGTTTCGATTTTGTAGGGTTTGCCGAAGACAAACGTAGGCAGTGTTCCCAGACCTACTGAAAAATCAGTAGACCTACTGATCTCGATCCTCGTCTACTGATCTACTGATGGCAACCTTAAACCTACTGAAATACTATTAAACCTACTGAAATACTAAAAATTACTAAAATACTCAAAATCATCGTATTTTAATGGAGGGATTCGGTAAATTTAACGAAAAATCGGTTGAATCCATCGATTTTTTTGAAGCATCTGGTTGCCTTCCCCAATAATTCTACTGAATTCTACTGATTTTTCTGGGCGACATCTAGTTGTCTATGTATAAACTAAATTACTCCACCAGCTGAATCTAACGAATTCTAGCGATTTTTGAGGCGACTTGATACTACTGAAATCTACTGATCTTTTGAAGCGACACCTACTGATCATCAAAAAAGTCATCTGGGAACACTGAACGTAGGTTTAATTAAGTCGCCTCCATGGCATGCATGTAGCAGGGGTACTGCCTCCAGCTCACCATGCCAGAAACAACATCTCAATTGTCCCATCCTACATCAGCACCACCTCCTTGATATATATGTCTAAAGAGATGATACCAATGAGCAACTCCATTGCAGCAGTTGGTGTTTTCATGGCAACTGTTATATTTAAGCAAGCCATCCGCTGAATATGGTTTAGATTTTTCCGTAAGTTAGCATTGGCCTAATCCTAGCCTTGCGTATTGAATTAGAGAACGAGATCAACAATAATATTAAAGTCTATCGTTAATAATTAAATCTTGAAATGACTATTAAATTTTTTTTACAATTTAGAAATTGAAATGTTGAAGATATCTAAAAAATTTATAGTCATCGATTCCCATCAACAATTCTACAATTATTAAAGACTTTATCGGGAACGTTTTTATTTTTTTTTTTTATTATTTTTGGCAACACGTTAAGTTTTGATATAAGCGCCATATCCGCTTATATTTTTTAAGAACAGAAGTTAAAAAAAATCTTGTTTCAGGCCGTCGGGAAAGTGTTTATTCCGGAACCTTCAGCGGAGCTTTAAATCCAGCTTTACAAGATCCCAAGGGTCGACCTCGGCGCGACGTTGCCACTATCGTACACATTCTTAATGATCTCCTTTGTTCCGTACCGGAACTTCGTAGGGTAAGTATTTCAATGTTTTTATATAAATTTCTGATTGTGTGGTTCATTGTAAATATAAATTAAATTTTGTGTTAATATGGGATTATCCACAGGTGATTGTAATGACAATTTGAATAGGATTTCAGAACATAGACATAATATGTTATATTAACATAGACCACAGAGTATCATGTTGAGCGAAGTGACGACGCCATTTTTTTAATCAGTGCTGTTTCACTCTTACACATAGTAAAGCTGCGACATTAGTCCTCCCCTACCGTGCCTATACCCCCACTTAGTTTCATATTAGTTTCTCGATACAATGTGCTAGAAAGAGATAACATCAAATCAAACCAGTCCAAGAGATCTTGTCGTCAGGAAGCGCGGATGATACGCTCGGTCTATGTTAATATGTATACAGTGATGAGCGCGCTAATAACCGGAAAAATAATGCAAAAGATGGAAAACATATAAGGTTGTGAGATAAGAGATGAAACTGGTAGAGGTGAGAAATTTAGCGATAGAAACCTATAAATTGATGTAATATTGATTGTTTCCCACCTTTAGACGTATCAGAGGAGTATGTCAACTAAAACTGTCACAGTAATAGTTGCCAAACTCGTCCGATACATCTAAAGGTGGGAAACAATCAATATCATGTCAATTTATTTATTTCTTTCTCTAAATTTCTCACCTCTACTAGTTTCAGCTCTTTTATCTCACAACCTTATATATGTTTTACATCTTTTGCGTTATTTTGCCGGTTATTAGCGTGCTCATCACCACCACTGTATAATAGAACAATCTATCTTTCAGGACTGAAAATCGAAACGTCAAAAACAAACGTAGTAGGCCTGGATTGCGCGTACCAAAAAAAGTTCATTAATAGCAAGCTGAAAATTTGTTAATAGCTTAACGGTGTCTAGTCGGACAAACTTTGATGTACGGGAACACTGGAACAGGGAAAGTTTTAATTATTGTGGAACAGTTTAAAAATTTGGAACGTCAGATTATGAAAACGTCCCGTGTATTTTGTCGGACAGAACATCCAATTGATTTGTTACCCTTTCATTAAACTCTCATGCATAAATCAGACTGCTATTACTAACCAACATGATTCCTGTCATTTGACATATTCTTCGTGTTCCACTCATTAAAATGCCCAGTTGATGATAAACACCAGTCTGATTTTTGCATGAGAGTTTAATGAAACGGTAACAAATCAATTGGAAGTTCTGTCCGACAAAATACATGGAACGTTTTCGTAGTCTGACGTTCCAAATTTTTAACCTGTTCCCCAATTAAAACTTCCTCTGTTCCAGTGTTCCCATACATCAAAGTTTGTCCGACTAGACACCGTTAATAAACCGGGAGATATTAACAGAACTTCAACCACGATTTTCTAAGTCCTGCAATACTGGAAGGTTAGAAAAAATACTTACAATTTATGGAAAAATCCACGGGTTTCCTGTGACATTTTCCTGTGAAAATTAGATTTTTCATGAGGAGAAGAATGGAGAGTTGCGATGAATTTCTGAGTCCTGCCATATCCATAGAATGACAGGATACTATCAATTTTATGAAGAAAATTTTTAGGGCAGGAGGGTTGCAAAAGGACTAAGGGAGTATATAGAAATACAAACATGTAACGAAAATAATGAAATTTTCATAATTTTCTGAGTCCTGCCAACTTAATCAATTAAACATAATTATTTGAAAATGATCGAAAAAAATGATGGCATGACGTCTCCTAATGTTTAACTTTAACTATCCCTTTTAAAATTCTGTGGAAAATTTTCACCCTGGTTCCGTGATTTTCTGAATCATAAAATAAATTTTATTATAAAATAAATAATTTAAGTAGACATTATTTAAAATGGCAGGATGTTTAGTTACACCTTTTTTCCTATACATAGTTAAAAAATGTGTAAGAAAATTCGTGGAAAGTTACACGATTTTCTGAGTCATGCCATTTTGCACATATCTCAAGAATGTTAATATAAAGCTCTTTACAAAGAGGCAGGATGGTTGTGTAGTTATTTCGTATATAAAAATAACATTTTTAGTCTGTGAAATTATTGCTGGTTGTTATACAAACATATTCATATCACCACAATTTTCCGAGTCATGGCATGTCAAGTATGCTTAAAAAACACTAATCTAAAAACCGTTTACAACGTGGCAGGATAATCGCAAAGATATTTAATACATAAAAATTAATTTTTATATCGCTAAAACAATCGTACGATATTAAATATTATTTTCCTGAGTAATGTCTCGGATTTCTACAAACCTTTCAAATCTAATACCAAACTGTAAGATCTTTATTTTAAGCGATTAGATCATATTTATTGTATCTAAGTAAACGTAATAGAAGGAATAGGAAGAAAATCAATAATTTTACAATTAATTGGTTATAGTAGGGATTGTACCTATTATACAGGGTGTCCAGAAACCCTTCTAACAAACGAAGCCCGGAGATTCCTCAGATAATTTTAAGAAAATTTAACTCAATTCACCTAGTCCGAAAATGCTTCCTAAGCCAAGCCGCACACCAAAGAAACATGAAACGAAAAACATGAAACATGAAACGAAAAACATATTTCATGAAACTAAAACACTGCTAAACAAATCTCAAAGTCCGCCTACCAATGGAGCGAGTGTGATTCATGCTCATGACACATTTTTATTTTCGGAGAGTTTCATAAATGGCCGGACGTATATTTGTTTAGCAGTGGTTTATTTCCATGAAACTTAATTTACGTTTCATGTTTCTTTGATGTGCGGTCGGGCTAAGGAAGCTAAAGCTCTTTAAAGATGGCGTATTGTAATTAGTTTTTTTAAATAGCTCCAGAACACTTCTATTTAGAAAAACGAAAATTGGTACACCTATTTATCTTTCAGAGATAAATCGATTCCATCAATTGTCAATTTTTTGTAGTCATAGGCGTCCGTTTAGGGTAGGGAAACGGATATTTTATCGCATAACTTTTCTGTGTTTAACTTTTAAGCATTTTTGACACTGGATTATTAAACTATGGGGTATTCTTGTACTAAAAGGTACTCTGGCTTATACGGGTAGCCCTGTATATTAGAAAATATTTTTAAATTATGATCCTATCTTTGCCCCACGTTTTACCTAAATAACTTTTTTTCGTATCTCATACGACAAACGAGTAATTGGACTTTGTCATACTGATGCCCCATCCTGTATACGAAATAACTATAAAACCATCCTGCCTCTTTGTAAATAGACTTATATTAAGATTCTTGAAACATATGCAAAATGGCATGACTCAGAACATCGTGGAATTTTTCACGAATTTTCTTACAAATCTAGGACTCTTGCCGTCTTACTAAAACCGTGTAACCTTCCTGCCGAGTACCGAAAAAGTATTGATTGCATTTGAGTATTAAAACTTTTTGAAGGCAGGACTCGGAAAATCACGGAATCAGGATCGGAATCACGGATCATTTTGATCATTTTGAACTAAATATATTTAATTTATTTAGTTGGCAGGACCCAGAAAATCATGAAAATTTCATTATTTTCCTTACATGTTTGTATACATATATACTCCGTTACCCCGTTTGCAACCCTCCTGCCCAAAAAATTTTCTTCATAAAATCGATAGTATCCTGTCATTCTACGGATATGGCAGGACTCAGAAATTCATCGCAAAACCCTATTTTTATTTTTTAGGAAAATCTAGTTTTTACAGGAAAATGTCACAGGAAATTTGTGGATGTTTCCACAGATTATAAGTACATCGTCTACCCTTCCAATACTGCAAAAGGCAGGACTTAAAAAATCGTGGCTGAACTTATGTATAATATTTCCCGGTCTATAAGCTATTAACAAATTTTCAGCTTGCTATTAATCAATTTTTTTGGTACGCGGTATCCAGGTCTATAAGTAAAACGTAATTTGTATTACAATAAATTGTGGTTCAGTCCCATATTATAAATAATACTATATTTAACTTGGTACGTGCCACAAGAAAATAGTTTCAGAACCTTTTTATGTACTTAGGATGTAGTAAAAAACGGGAAACAATTGAAAAAGGAAATTATGTGTGTTTACACTTCAAAGAAAGTCTTGAACCCTGATTAACAACATTGCCATCAGACTTCTAGAAACCCAATAGACAGAAAACCAAGAATTTTGTCTTTCAAGTAGGCGAATAAATGCCACCAAACGAGGAAAAACACATACGTAGGACATACTACTACTATCGGTTTACAGGGTTCTTCCGACTCATAATCGCCATTCTTCTCTGTGTAACCATAGACCTGGAGGGATTTGTCTTTCCTCTAGTTCTTTTTCCCTCCCTCCAGCTTCTTCTCGGCCTTCCTCTTTACCTTCTCCCTTGTGGTGTCCATGCCAAAATCTGTTTCGGAATCCTTTGTATCATCTGGCATTCTCTGTGCATGGCCGTACCATAGTAGTTGTTTTGTTTTGATGTCATCAATAATTATATTATTGTATGTGTGGCTCCCATCATTTCTCGTATTCTCTCATTTGGTATCCGATCTCTTCTTGGTTTGCCTGTTGCTCTTCTCCAGAAGTCCATTTCTGTTACTAGTCACATTGTCTCTGTTCTTTGTTTCTGTGGGCAAATTTCACTGCCATATGTTATTACACTGTTAAATACGGTATTGCATATGAGTTGTTTGTTCGCTTAAGATATCGTTTAGTCCCACAGAATGCCGTTCATCATGGATATTGCTTTTCTACCCTGTATGTTTCTGTCTTTTATAGCAACATCGAGTGTTCCATCTTGAGTTATCTTCATACCCAGCTACTTGTATTCATCACAGTGTTTAATTTCTACCCCATCGTCTAATGTAATGGACTGCTTTGTCCCTCCAATACACATGGCTTCAGTTTTCTTAATGTTAATGACCCAATGGGGTCACGTAGGAGATAAAATGTAGTTCATGATCATATCTCAAGGAATTAAAATAAGGTTTCAAAGAAAATAATAAAAAATTTCACTTGATCCGCTAGTCCCAAAGATCCACTCTGTAATGTTATCGTTACGTGCTACGTTGTGAAAACGATATTCCGTATGATATATACGCTAATGCAAACTATTTAATCACCGTTTCCGCGCATTGAGCGAAATACATCCCCAGGGTACCACTCTATCCACACCGCCCCGTTACAACATACTATATAATAGAAGCAAAACCCTGCTACTCTTTTTAGGGATCTTAGGGTTAGTACACGGACTGCTGGGGCAGTTTACCACTGAGGAACATACACGAATTACTCGTGCGGTCGATTGTTGACTACCTGAGTTGTTACTTGTCGCTTTGCTACCGCTCTCGTGCTGTGCACAGCTTGAAGCAATCGTTACTGCTCGAGCTGTCATGTGTACGGCAGCGAATATAAAGATTATAGTTCACCGCGCTGTCACTGCTTCAAGATGTCCGTGTTCGGCCAACCTTATATTTATGAAGACATTGTAGTACAATTCTTATTTTTATTTTTTTGTTTAGGTTACTCGCAAAGGTTCCGAAGAACCCACCGCCCACGTCCCCGTCGAACAGCAAGACGAACCGATGATAACCACGTCGTGCAGCGAAGATCAGAACCTGAGGACTCGCGGCAAGTTGGAACACCTCAGGCTCGTCATGGGTGAGAGACGAGAACGGAGGAGACAACGTAAACAGAAACCTTATTCGCTACCTCAGAGTGACACTGACACTGTCACCGCATGAAACACAGCTTCCTTGTACATAGGTTATTAGTTTTTATTTTCGAGATGGTGAAGCTGATGAGATAAGGGGGGTCGAAGTAACGTACGTGACGTATGGAATAGCGTTTTTTTATTCTTTTCAAACAGTATTCACTATAATAAGTTAGCAGCTGTTTGAGACTTCCTACTAAAAATTCAAACATCTTTAAAAATCGTGCATGTTTTTTGTTTGTTACCCCAAACTGTTAAAAAAAATAAAAATATATAACAACAGACAACCCCGTAACATAGCCTGATAGTTTGGTAAGTTAAAGATTCACTTTCTGTCTAGAAGTGTATCTTTGTTTTTGATATTTCTTACTTTTCGATCTTTTTGTTTTCTATTGTTCCAAATAGTAGACTGAACAACTTCTGGTTGTTGTATAGGGCCATATTTGTCTTCCAGTGGCACTTCAGCCCAAAAATTGTTACTTCAACATTGCCAATCATGGTCCGTTTGCCTTCAAGCTTTGGCACCCATTAGATTTTGTGCTTTCACTGCCACCTCATTCTTCCTCTTCTCCGTGGATTCTCTTTTGGTCTTTGGCTATTTTTTTGTCTGGAGTTCTTTTTGACAATCGTAATTTATTCTCCAGCCATTACATGGCTAGTCTATTCAAGTCTCCGGGGTTTAGCGGATTCTGAAATAGGTATTTCTTTGAACATTTGTTAAAGTTAATGGTTCTGTCTGTCTCGCATCCATATTTTATTGTTGGTCTGACAATGATTCTATAAATTTTACTCTACTATGTTTCGTGTATTTTGTGGAGCGAAATATGTGAATTACGCATGAATAATACCTCGCAGATACGGCACTGAATGAATAGCGAACTCCCGATCGTTTCGCCAGTAAAAGTTTGACAACTCGAAACGAAAATCTGTCATTTCGCGCATCTCAGTATTAGGCAAGGCGCACATTGAGACACATGCGACACAACCCACGCAGGGCAGCACAAACAACACATTGCACTAAATTCATGGGCTGAGTCGGCTAAACGCATATTGTCACACAATAGTTGTGTTGTTTTCTACGTTTGCGGCCATGGAAAATGTATTGCTAAGTTCTGAGTCACATTCGGACGCAGATGGGGAAACAGTAGTTTTGCTTTACGACCTATCAAAAAGAAATAAACCATATTGGAAAAATAATTCCATGAAAAAAGGATGTCATGGTGAACTTAATTTGGCATCTAAATTCTCAGAGTCAAAGTTCACTTTGGCATACTATTCTAGATGTTATCTGTTAGTTTTGATTTCATATATGAGGGATTATGTATTATATAGAACAGGAAAACTTCTAACAGACTCAATTAGGTCTTCCTGCATTTTTCCTAACAAGCACGCACTCGCACGATATCTGTGTCTTGAACAATGAGCGACTCATCTTATTTTGGTGGCATTCATGGCCTACGCTGCGCTGTGTCTTGATATTGTTCGTCCGCTATAACTTTTCCCATGGGTCACGATTCATTTTCAAACAAATTAAGTCAAAACATAAAGTGAAACTAACGCCAATGTGTGTAGTATATAGTATACAGTATACAAAATGTATATACACATCGACGTTCGTTTCACTTTATGTTTTGAGTTTTTTTTTTAATGAATCGTGACGCATGGGAAAAGTTATAGCGGGCGTCCAATGCTGGCCACACGATGCAGAAACGTAGCGTGTGCTGTCTTGCGTGGGTTGTGTCACATATGTCTCAATGTGCGCATTGCCTTAATGATTTGTGTATATGCGAGAAAGAATTTAAATCCGTGGTAAATTCATAACATCTAAGTAAATTGAAAAAGATATTATGAGTTAAAGATATAGTCTATCCTGGTGAATGCCCATTCAGACTTCTCGAATCTCTGTTGTACTTCATTTGTTACGCTTGTATTAGTAAGTGTGTCGGTACTCGTCATAATGGCTTGTGATTAATAAATAGACTTAGTTGTTTCTACGTATAATATAAACTCGTCATATTATAGTTCTAGCTCATTTCTTCGTCTGACTGTTGCTTCTCGTGTTGTTGTTGTTATTTGTAGGTCTTTAATATGGTCAAGGAAAATATCGACTCACGATAACTGGTTCTGCACATGATTAAATTATTTCGTATCTATTAGCAAGCTCATGTGAACTTTGATGTATCCAAAAACTATGATTTGAGCATCGGACGACTTCTTATGCGCATGGAATATTCGAATCATGACGTAGCTTCCCTCCTTCAGTGGCGTAGAAAAGAGGTAAACTCAATAATATTGCAGTAATTTATTTTAGTTAATATATATTATCTATAGCTGTCTGGTAATAGCTATATATTATATTAGAACCGTTTTTATGTGTGTACAGAAATAAGGTATTCGAGGTATTCTTCTCCAACACCCCATCTGAAATTTGCCAATTCTTCCATTATCTGCTGTTCTAATGGTCCAGGATTCGAGACATAACTGAATATTGGGAAAACAAAGGATTAATTTGATAATGATCTTATTTAGTTATATTTGTGAGTTTTTAATATTTTGGTGAAGTTGCGTAGCTGTTTCTAATAGCAAGTATCTCGTGATATGTTTTTCTCTTTTACTGAATGTGTTCTATTTAATAACTAGTTCAAGCATTATAGGATTAAGTTGTTACGGTTGTTGTCAAATTGTTTGTTATATTGTGGGGTTTTTACCATTTTACTCCTTTGTGTCAAAAACATTCCTCAAGTCGACAAAGCTTATATATTTTTGTAATCTTCTCAAGGGAATATTAGTGAGAAGTTCCACCACGGTTGAGGCTAGTAAAAAATGCACCAGAGTAAAATTGTAGAAAGTTTATATACAGGGTGTTTGGTAATGAATGGGCCATATACCTTAGATTCTTGAGGTTGAAATAGGTCGATTTAACTTACTTTAGTACGAAATTTGATAATAACGGAAATACAGGGTGTCTAAGTTCAACTTTTATTTTATTTATTCTTGAATATTTCCTGACAGGCATGGGATAATTCGCCATCAAAAATTATGTATTACCCAGAGGGCGCCACATACCTCTTTTACGCGCTCATTTAATACGTTCAATTTTTTTATTGCCCACTGGACATAGTTTTAGAATCAAAACTTTAATTCCCCTATCATTTTTACTTAAAAAAAATATTACATTCATATCGCTAAACTCCACCGTTTTCGAGATAAACGCATTTTAAATCTGCGATACAACATAATTTTTTGCATATCATTGTAGTTACGCCCGAAAAATAACTTAAAATCATAATAATTTTCAAAAATTTATCGCAAATTCCTTCAAATGGAATTTGTGATTCACAGATATAAATATGGGAACTTGCCCAATTATTATGGTTTCAAGTGTATTTTTCGGATGTAACTACAATGATTATGTAATATGCAGAAAATTGTGTTGCATCTCAGATTTAAAATGCGTTTATTTCGAAAACGGTTGAGTTTAGCGAGATGAATGTAGTATACCTTTTTTATGTAAAAATATTAAGAGAATAAAACTTTACATTCAAAAAGTATGTAGAGTAGGGAATAAAAAAATTGAACGTATTAAATGAGTGCTGAAAGACGTATGTGGCGCCCTCTGGGAAATACATTATTTTCGATGGCGAATTTAGATTTCTCGTTCCAAAAAACCTCCGCTTACCAAAGTTCGTGTTGTCAGCCCATGCCTGTCAGGAAATATTCGAGAATAAATAAAATAAAGGTATAACTTTGACACCCTATATTTCGGTTATTATCAACTTTCGTACTAAAGTAAGTTAGCTTAAATCGACCTATTAGCTCAGGAATCTAATAACCTATGGCCCATTCTTTACCAAACACCCTGTATATGCCATCATCCTAATAAAAATTAAATTTTCTACTGCAAATATTTTTACTATGCTGATAAAAGGTTAGGCTTAATTTATAATCATATTATTTATGCATAAGAGTTGCAAGGATCCTAAACGTTAAATATTACTTGACAAGGTAAAGAAATTGATAATTTTCTATGATTTCTTTATTACTGGTAATTGAAAGGTGAAATTATTGCTGTGTGAAACACCCTCAGCGCCAGTGTATCCTTTTAGATACACACTGTCCTTAACGCTGTGTGCCGAAAAAGATACACATGGCTCATTGTGTTCGATCGGTTGTGTCTCCTAAAAGGACACACTTTTTAAGTTTTTATATGTAGAGAATAATAATGTTATGGCCTGAGCCAATTTCCTGGTATAACTAGGTTTGGCCTTAGACACGTAGACATGAAAAGATAGGCTGTATGTAACTAGAAATTCATATAAACATACAAAAATAGAAAAATACGAAAATAAAGTGCAAATAAATAAAAAAAATTGCTTCAGTCACCCTAAAATAAATAAAAAAAACTCTAGAGCTCAGTTATTTTTTTATGTTCCTCTGTTCGTTCATGAGAATATCGCGAATAAAAGCGAATGTTTCTTATGCTCATTTAAGATAAATCATATCATACTTTCAATTAGCAGTAATGAGAAAATCGCCAAATATTATCTTAGCACAAACATGACAGAAAATCCTGCGATTTTTGCAAAAGAAAATTGAATTTTTACAAGGATTGTCTGGGGAAGGCCACAATTTTGATTATCTGTGATGTATCTTTTAGTACCCTCAACGACGTAATCCAACTTTAGAGTATGATATTCCAGTTTATAACGCCAGTATAGAAGGTTAAGAATTTATCATAAACTTTAAAATAATAATTAGTTTTTATTGCATTTTTTGACTTTTCAACTTTTCAATATTCAACATATAATTGTTGCTTAAACAAAAAATTTGAACGTATTACACTTGCAATCATAAAAAGCCGGTCACTCGACGAATTATTCAAGTTAGATGTCTCAAATTTTCTAAACCTGTTGTCCGATTTGAATGATTTTTTTAGTATGTTATATTCTTATTCTTCAACAATATCGCTATAATAATATTGTTGCTAGACAGGTAAATTGTCATTGTATACCGGGTGTAACAATCAGTGTTTATTCCTCAAAGTTCGGAACACCCTGTGGAATGTTTTAGCATAGATAAAATATTGATATTAAAACTCAATTGTAGCCTTAGGCTTTCTTAACATCTTCTTTTTTGATTTATTTGTTTATGTTGGATAATAAAAAAGTTAGGCAAGTTAGTAACTAGCCATGTTCTTTATCAATACAGGGTGTTTCTAAATAAGTGTGACAAACTTTAAGGGGTAATTCTGCATGAAAAAATAATGACAGTTTGCTTTATAAACATATGTCCGCAAATGCTTCGTTTACGGGATGTTAAAATTGTCTTACAAACTGACGATTTATTTATTGCTCTAAAACCCGTAAAGATATGCAAATGAAATTTGGTAGGTTTTAAGAGGCAGTTATTTTGCATTTTTTGACATACAATTAATAATTCTATATTCACCATTGGCGTGCATATGAGTATAAACATTTTAGATACATCCCGTATGCACGCCAATGGTGAATATAAAGTTCTTAATTGTATGTCAAAAAATGCGCCATAACTACCTCTTAACAGCTACCAAATTTCATTTGCATATCTCAACCGGTTTTAGAGCAATAAATAAATCGTCAGTTTGTAAGAAAAAAAATTAACATCCCGTATCTTGAAACCGAATAATTTGCGGCCATACGTTTATAAAGTAAACAGTCATTATTTTTTCATGCAGAATTACCCCTTAAGGTTTGTCGCACTTTTTTAGAAACACCCTGTATTGATGAAGAACATGGTTAGTAATTACCGTGCCTAACTTTTTTATTATCCAACATAAAAAAAAATCAAAAAAGAAAATGTTAAGAAAGCCTAAGGCTACAATCGAGTATTAATTTCAATATTTTATCTATGCTAAGACATTCCACAGGGTGTTTCGAACTTTGAGGAATAAACATAATATGATTGTTACACCAGGTATACAATGAAACATTATTATAGCGATATTGTTAAAGAATAAGGTTATAACATACTAAAAAAATCACTCAAATCGGACAACAGGTTTAGAAAATTCGAGACATCTAACTTGAATAATTTATCGAGTGACCCGCTTTTTATGATCGCAAGTGTATATAAAACAATATAAGTAGATTAATCTATATTTTCTTTTATATATCTTCCATTGTCCTTGAACACAAAACAAAGATACTGTCAACTTCATTTAAAAAATTCTTCTTCTTCAGGTCTACTTGCTTCACATATTTAAGACAATAACAATGATTGCTATGAATGTTGATACTTATAATCATTAATAGTGGTAATGCAGATACATTCTTCTCCATTCGTACTTACAGGAATAGCTGTTGTTGGTAGCTTGTTGCATTTAAAAACTAACAAAACAACTCTAAATATTATTATCGCCAGCTCATGAATATAGACACCAAAATGCCTATTTAATGCCAAACGTGCCTAGAATTTTCTAGTAAAAACGCAAATTTTTCTCAGGAATAGCACAAAAACTTCAAACTTCCATCAATATTAAAATTGTATTCCTAGCAATAACCTGTATCAAATTCTCCGTCTATAGTATTTTTACTACAAAAGCAAGATTACGTAGGTCAAAATTTCTGACGTCAGAGTACTACCAAATCATTAGAATTTTCAGAGTTTTCATTAAAACATTTTTACTTCATTTCGTACACAATTTAATTCACATAAGGTTTGTTCCAACTCGATACAAAACCGTTCTTGAACGGTTCGTGAACCGCGCAGTAACGAAAAATGTGTTACTGCGACAATTATTCGTTATTGCACATGCGCGTAACGATTCAAGAACTGTTTTGTATCGAGTTGGAACAAACCTAATATAGCTTTAAACACTGTATGTACTATTTTTATAAATACCTACATATAACATTAAATATAGCTTAATTTAAATACTATTGTAATTTTTGTTGTGTACCTATACTTGTTGTGTTTGTATTGAAAAACATTATATGCCAAAGCAAAATGCTTAATAGATTATTTTAAACAAGAACGAAGTAAGTTAAAGAATTTAGATTTCTTAGATTAGGTTTAATAGAAATAAGATTTTTATTAGATTTAAAGATCAGAAAGTTTTCTTGTGAATTTTAGCGTTTGCAGTATTTTAAAAATATTAAATAATCTATTTTAATGATTATACCTACACTATGATATTGTTGTTAATTAATATATTTCGGCAAGTAATGAAAATCAATTGACATCATCAATTAGAATAAATAATTATAGATATTAATTTTATAGGTAAACAAAAAAAAGAAAAATATTTCTGAAAACTAATGGCATAAACGTGGCCATGATGAAAAGTCACATTCTAATGTTTTGACAGTGCTCTTACGTCAGAAATTTGGACCTACCTACGTAATCTTGCTTTTGTAGTAAAAAGACTAATATATAGAGTTATGTGTGGTTTTCTGTGTCAATAGTCACTATATTTATACAGCGTATTTCAGACATGCGATGTAGTGTAGTACTAAGGATAGTACTTCACGGCAGTAGCCGTGATAGGTAGTATTAGGCAGGTACTTGTAGAGGATTATCGCTCTTAACTGCTGTGGAATACAAAAGTAGGATTTATTTATGATAATTCACAGAATCTGTGAAATATGGCAAACCACTTGCAATATACAACACTGATTCTAACGTTTTAAACGCAGTGTAGGTATATCATTTACTCGTATTTCTAAAATATTGCAAAGAGATCTGAAAATAGTGACTATAGATAAAGAGGAACCATACATTTCGTTAAAAGATAATCAATTTCATATCTTATTACAATAGTAAAACAAAAAACACTTAAAACAACTAGATGATTGAGTATACTACTACCTATACTAATATTAAATAAACGTCATCGTCACTCAACATCAAGGTATTTCTGAAAGGAAAGTTAAGTCGAAAGGAATTATAGAATCAATTTAGTCGTATGGTTCAAGTGGAAATCGGTGGGACTGTACATTTTATCAATGAAATTAGATATGTCTGACACTCCAGAAGCTGCTAACGATAAAATGTTTTAACATCGCATTAATCATTGTAAATTAGTGGAGGGATATTAATACAGTGAAAATAATAAGACAAGAACTGGATGATAATGATTATAAAGAATAAATTTTAAAAAAAATTCTACTTTAATGACAAAAAAAGCAAGCTCATTAGCAGAAACAAATTCAAAATTATTTTGCACATCATATGTGAAACATTATTTGGTTGAAAAATTTCATTTTTGTTGGCACAAAAATATATTAATTTGTCTGGACTAAATTACAGTTCTGTTTATCTTAAAAGGGTTATGTTACTATCAACATTCACACAATGTTGCCAAACTGAATTTTGTTATTTTGGGTGTAAATTTTTTCCACCTATCTCCGAGGGTACAATACCCTACAATTTTGCTGGGGAGCGTTTTCTGCCATAATCGAAAAAATCAATGCCAACGACAGGTTCTGGGCCTATGAATGTTTCCCCTCCCCTGCAAATCTGCCCGTTTTTCGTTCCCTAATAGTATTGCAGACACCCAGAGTAAACTTAAGACAGTTCCAAAATAACTTAGACTTTATTTGATTCGATTCCAATGCCTTTAATGCCACCAAGTTATCAGATACATTTTTTATAGGTGTGTCGCTGCAGTTTCTCTTTATTAGTTCCTGCAGGTACATTTCTATAGCATAAATTTTCGTTTGGAAGATGCTAGAACTAGAGTGAGTACCTAAGCTTTCACTAAAGCTTAGCCTTGGTTTCCCTCCGTATACTCCAGCTCCCAACTTCTTTATTAGTTTTAGAGCCGTCAGGATACCAGTATTGATCTGCCATTATTAGATTTGTTTTATTCGACTCTCATTCATTCTTTTCTGGAAAAAGGACGGTAAGGCTTTTCGAAATTATATTTAGGTGGCATTGCATCTGGTACTATTTTCAATTCTGGGTGATTGTTAATTATCTCTCCAGACTTGATCCCGATATCTTATCCGTCTTGGGTATGCTCCTACCTTATTTAGAACTAATCCTAGCTCTTTTTCTTAAATGCAGTCTGGAATCCGGATTTGGATTTCTAGGCTGTATTCCAAAAAACATTTTTTGTGACATTTCATCTATAAGTGTAGCAGACATCATTGAAGACGGTGACCTTATTTATTTATTTTATTTAGCGTATGGCACCTGACACATTTACATTATATTTTGTATAAGACAATACATAGGTTCACAAACGTACATCTAACTTATTTACATAGTCTATCGACTCTGGAGTCGCCATCAGGAAATCCTCTGACCTGCCATGATATGATCTTGTCGGACACTGTTCTGTGATGTGATAGGGTTTGTGGTTGTCCACAGTTACAGAGTGGGGATGGTCGTTTACCCCATTTGTGCATCATGTAACCACATCTGCCGTGTTGGGTTCTGATTCGGTTCAGCATAGACCATGTGTTGCGTGGTAAGTCAAAGCCTGGTGGTTTTTGTGTGATGCAGGGTAAGTTGCTATTTTGTTGTTCCATCCATTCTCGAGTCCATGTTGTCGTTAAATTGAACTCAGTTTCCACAGCAACCTTTGCTGTTTTTATTGCTGGTCGTCTGGAGCGTAGACGGTTACCGTTGGCGGCATCTATATCTTGATGGATTGGCAGGTTCTCGTTATCTACTATCTTTCTGTACTCACTAGTGAGTGCGTGTATGCGTCGTAGTTTGGGTGGTGGAATGTGGCTTAGTACTGGGAGCCATTGCGTAGGGGTGGATTTGATAACTCCAGCAATCATTCTCATTGTATTATTCAATTGGGCATCTACTTTGTGTATATGTGGGCTGTTAAGCCATGCTGAAGAGCAGTATTCCGCAGTTGAGAAGACTAGATCCAGGGCAGATGATCGCAAGGTGGAAGCGGATGCTCCCCATGTTGTGCCGCACAGCTTCTGGATGATGTTGTTTCTGGATTTAAGTTTTTCCGCTGTTTTTATCAGATGTTCCTTGAATGATAGGGTTCTGTCAAGAGTCACCCCAAGGTACTTTGGTGTTTTATTGTAGGCGAGTGTGGTGTTTTCGAACTGAATATTGAGTATTCTTCCTGCAAGCTTGTTATTTAGGTGGAAACCGGAAACCTCTGTTTTCGTAGCGTTTGGTTGGAGTCTCCATTTACGGAAATATTTTCCCACTATGTGTAAGTCCGCCGTGAGGATTTCTTCTGTTTCTTCAAATGACTTACACCTTGTTGCAAGGACCCAGTCATCGGCGTAACCAAACTTCCTTGATCTGGTTTCTGGTATATCAGAGATGTATAGGCTAACGAGAAGAGGAGCTAGGACAGATCCCTGAGGCAGTCCATTCTTCAGTTTCCTTGGGGTGCTGATGTCAGATCCCATGACCACTTGAATCGTTCGGTCAGCTAGCATGCTGTTGATTATTCGAGCGGTGGACTTACAGGGGATTGTACGGAGGAGCTTGTATATCATGCCTTCTCTCCAGACTGTATCGTAGGCCGCTGTTAGGTCTATGAATGCGGTTGCAGTTTTAAGTTTTCGCTGGAACCCTGCCTCAATAAATGTGGTAAGTGAAAGAACCTGATCTGCGCAGCTTCTTTTGGGTCGGAAACCTGCCTGATCAACCGGTATTGTTTCAAGCAGCGTTGGGCTAATTCTATTGTAGATAAGGCGCTCTAGAAGCTTAAACGTCACCGATAGTAGGGCTATTGGTCTGTAATACTTAGGGTTATCATTTGGTTTCCCTGGTTTGAATATGGCAATGACCTTCGAGCATTTGAGTTCCTGTGGTATGATACCGGTCTTCATAATGTCCGTGGGCTATCCATTCTCTAGCACATTTGCCGCAGTTAATTAAGAATTCGGGATGAATATTGTCAAAACCTGGGGCTTTACCTGGCTTTACATCCTTAAGAGCAATAGTGACTTCTTCGGAAGTGAAAGGGCGGGAGTATTCGGTGTCTGTAGATTGGAATTTTAAAGTTTTGAGCTCTCGTTTTACCTTGGTTGTATGTGGCTTGTCTTTCGGTGCTCTAGATGTTGATACCAGATGTGAGGCAATAGTGTTTGGGTTAATCGTTCTTTTGTTCCTTGTTATAGGTGTTCCTCTTCCTAATTTTCTTAACAGTGTCCATGCTTGCCTGCTTGACGTTTGAAAATTAAGACTTTCTACAGTTTCGGTCCATTTTTGTTGTCTCGCTGCATCTAGTCTATGGAGCAGTTCATCTGCTATTTCTTGATCGCCACTTTCAAGGAAATTTTGGTACAGTTCTTCACTATTATGGGACCAACCGGGAATGTATTCTTTTCGATAGCCTCTTGGTATATGCTTTTTTGCCGTGCTTATTACGGCTCCAACGAATCTTTTGTAATTTCTACCGGTAGGGGGTATGAGTCTTGTCCAGTTCCGTAGAAAACCTACTCCACTTAGCTTTCTTCAGATTCCACCGTGGGCGAGGGATGGATGTGATTATAGGAATTTGTGTTCCTGCCTTATTGGGTGACCTTATATCGTCCCGTCACGATTACGTCCAGAAGACGATATAGAAGCCACAATAACAAAAGTTTTGACAAAGTATCATTTGAAGTAATAACCTCGGTTAGCTCAGGAACTCCTCACAAGCAAAATTGGAAAATATGCCTAAATTGACACACTAATTAAGGGATTTGACGCATAGGTTTACCTTGAGTGACGATATATGTTTATTTTTATAAATATTACAAATTTTTGTTTTAATCTGTTTTATATTTTTGGCATAATGTTGAAATAACTTGGTTAAAATATAATTATGTAGTTCCTGATTTAATGTCTAAAAGAGCACAGTTTATACCGTCTCAGATAAATCTAGTAAAAAAAGTGCAAAAAAAGATAGATTCAGTAGTTTCTGTCTTATTTTACAGCTTAAATAAATTTCATTCTGCATCCAACACAGCTGGGCCTGGTACTTTTATTAAACTTCCACACTTACAAATATTAAACAAGTCTTCTTGTATGTATTGTTGCCAAATTTAATTTTTCCAGTTTGTAAGATTTTTGCTTAAAACAGACAACACTGCTCATATATTTTAACGAGCAGTATTATTGAATAAAATCAGTATTCTCAAATGTTTACACTTTTATATTGTACATATACTATCCAAGCTCATATTATACATGCTTAAAACTAATTTCTTCGCAGTGATCTCATTATTTGAACTTGGATCGGTCCATTTACAATATTAAAGGAAATATGTATATTAATATCCTAGGTCCTAGATCAATAGATTTATCTCTTTATATATAGATTTTTGATTTTGTACTCTTCTGCAGCACAAAATGCTTGTACACTAAATATTTTTTGACTGATTATAAACAGCTTGTGGCAAAATGCTTGCAATCTTGAATATATTACCAATTCATAAAAGTGTACATTTAATGACAGATTATTTTTTAATCGTGACCAGACATCTCGTAACGCGACAGTTCGTAACAACGAGAGTTCGTAACTATACATCTTCGTAACGGACAATTCGTAACGTCAAAATTGGATTATTCTGTTTATTTTTGTTAACGTTTAAACTAATTTTTATTACAGTTACAATTGAAATTACTTTTATCAGTTTAATGAACGAGCATATAAACATTTTCAACACATTTCATATTTCGTGGAGAAATAAATTTTGAAAATTATCTTAAAATAAATATAATATTTGTTATTTTTATTTAATTTATTTTTCACACTTAAGAGAATTTTTTTTTAAATCTTTAGTTGTCATATTAACAAGAATATATGCAAAAATATGTGTGAAATATATCTAAAAAGAAGTGGTTTTAAAAAAGTACCATTACTTTTAGTGTAGGAATGTATGCAAAATGCATTTTTATTAAATTCAGTAATACTAAATTTGCTAAAAAAATAAATTTTGGTGTTACGAATATGTATAGTTACGAACTGTCGCCGTTACGAAGTGTCGCTGTTACGAACTGACGTCGTTACGAACTGTTCATTACCATTTGTCTGGTTACGAACTGTCGCGTTACGAGATGTCATGGGAACCTGTTTAATTCATTAAATCCTTATTAAAACTATCTTCCAATAGGAAAAACCTGCTTACATACGTAGCATTTATAGCAAAGTTTATATATAACTGACACCAATAGACAATAAAGACATAAAATGAAGTTGGCTCTGTTTTAACTAAAAAAAAATTACGAATTTTTGTATCACGAACGTCACGATAATCGACCCCCCGGAAAATATGTTTCCTGTTGATGGACTTTTATTTGTTTGACTGATTTTATAGCCTGAGATCAAAAGCTTGCGATAAGTAGCAGCTGCAAATATCTTTGATCTCTGTAACTACAGTTGATTTAGAACAAATAAATTAGATATCACTTGTACTACAGTTATATTTCGGTATTTGCTTGATTCGTGGGAATACTATATTACATTCAAAACGCAGATAATCTCGAGATCCACCCACCGATGGTCGCACCTTGTCATTGGTTAGAAATGAGTTTGTAACCAATGACTAACTGCGACGTCACGACACGTCCACAGATGAGTGCGACCTCGAGCTTAACTTGGTTTTGAATGTAGTATAGTAAAAATATTATTTATGATGGCCGATAATATTCGAAATAGTAATTATATTACAGGGAATACAAGAACTATGTTTTCTCCCTATATACTATTTCAGAGGCCGGGTCAATGTCTGTTTCTCTAGTTTTTTTCAGAGCCAGAAGAAAAATCTTTCTGAATTTGAATCTGTCATCAACTTCTCTTTTTTTGTTGCCATTTTGGCTGCACTTATCTTGGAAGGACAGCCAGACAAAAACTAATTGCCTAGATATAGAAGATCAAATTGTTATGGAGCAATCTGGTAAAGAAATTTTATTAAAAAGTATTTAGGTAAAATAAATAAAAATAAACTTACAATCAGTTTAACATAGGACATATATACCACAATTTGCTATGTATCTGCAGGTCTCGGGCAAGGCAACTAAACGACGCCGATATAAGGAATGTTTTTTATATTTCCGTGCGAATATATGTACTCAAAACTCCGTTATGGTTCACAGGTATGCTAGTTATCAGTTTTACTGCATTTAGACAAATGTAAGAGTGTTCTTGAGGAGAACAGATATAGTAACAACCAGAAAAAAAAGAAAAGTATGCTGTTTATGTATGCAGTTGTTTCTCGAACAGATTTGTTTGTGCGATATTATTTTTAATTTTTATTTATTGCAGATATATGTTTTAAAATATGTTATTTTAATCTGTTACCCATAACGGAGTTACGAATATGTTTCCACGGAAATATAAAAACATTCCTTGTATTGGTATCCTGAAGATTCATAGCATATTGTAGTATACGAAACCGATCGTCTTAGGTATTAAACTTATTTTGGGTAAGTCTATTTTTATTTCTCTTGTTTAAATTGAAATGGAATAATGCATGATACAATATGCAACCCATTCAACACTATAGTAGCAAGTATTAATAATATTAAAAATAACTATATTTCATTGTTTTCCATGATCTGAAATTAGTTATTTCTGTCATTTTGTCC
Organism: Diabrotica virgifera virgifera; assembly: GCF_917563875.1. Classification (NCBI taxonomy): domain Eukaryota; kingdom Metazoa; phylum Arthropoda; class Insecta; order Coleoptera; family Chrysomelidae; genus Diabrotica; species Diabrotica virgifera. The sequence goes on from NC_065444.1 coordinate 68,783,055, forward strand.
GCTGCTTCGGCAGCATCATCGAAGATGAGAAGAAATTCTCTCAGGCCGCAGCTTATAAGCCAGGAAAGCATTCTTATCAAGATAATTAGTATCCTTTGGCGCAGGTTTTGTCTGCAAGCAGAGCCGCAGCACCAGTTTTTAATTTCGTGAAGAAACTTGTCAGAGTACAAAAATAAATTGGACCCCAATTGACAAATTATTTTTTAAGGAACCTATCAATAACATTTGAGTGGATTTTTTATTTGTTCTTTTGTACTGTAGTTACTGAGTTCTGTAATATGTACATTGATATTTTGGCCGTTGCATTTTTAACACATCAAATTTTTTTATGATTCAAGTAATAATTACACTGGGGTGCAAAAATAACCGGACACCTTAAAAATTGGTCATTTTTGATGTCTCAAATTTCCTAAACCTGTTGTCCGATTTTAGTGATTTTTTTCAATATGTTATAGCCTTATTCTCTTAGAATATGGATGTAGTAATAGTGTTGCTGAATAGGTAAATGCCATTGTATGCCGGGTGCACCAATGAAACTCTGTTTTTTCCTCAAACTTTGCATCACCCTGTGGAATATTCTAGAATTTCTAAAATACTAAAATTAAAACCCAACTATAGAATTATATTTTCTCAACATTCTGTTTTTCGCTTCATTCGCTTACGTTAGACCACGGTAGGTACTTTAACAATTAGCCATGTTTTTCATCAACACAGGGCCTTTTTAAATAAGTATGGCAAACTTTAAGGGGCAATTCTACAGGAAAAAATAATGACAGTTTGCTTTATAAACCTATGTCCGCAAATGCTTCGTTTCTGAGATAGAGGTGTTGAAGTTTTTCTTACAAACTCAAGATTTATTTATTACTTTAAAACCGGTTGAGATATGCAAATGAAATTTGGTGGATTTTAAGACGTAGTTATTATACATTTTTTGACATACAAGTAAGAATTTAATATTCACCATTGGCACGCATACGGGTAATATGAGCCGTCATATTACCCGTAGGCGCGCCAATGGTGAATATTAAATTTTTAATCGTATGTCAACAAATGTGCAATAACTACTTCTTAAACCCCACCAAATTTCATTTGCATATCTCAACCAGTTCTAAAGCAATAAATAAATCGCCAGTTTGTAAGAAAAATTTCAACACCCCCTATCTAGGAAACGAAGCATTTGTGGACATACCGTTCATAAAGCAAACTGTCATTATTTTTTCATGCAGAATTACCCCTTAAAGTTTGCCATACTTATTTTAAAACACCCTGGATTGACGAAAAACATGGCTAGTTGTTAAAGTACCTAACTTTTTTATGGTCTAACGTAAGCGAATGAATCAAGAAACAAATTGTTGAGAAAACATGAGACTATAGTTGGATTTTAATTTCAGTATTTTATAAGTGTAAGAATATTCCACAGGGTGATGCGAACTTTGGGGGAAAAACACAGTTTGATTGGTACACCCGGTATACAATGAAAATTTAACTGTTTAGCAACAATACTATTACAGCGATATTGTTAAAGAATAAGGCTATAATATATTAAAAAAATCACTTAAATCGGACAACAGGTTTAGGAAATTCGAGACATCAAAAAAGACCCATTTTTAAGGTGTCCGGTTAATTTTGCACCCCAGTGTATTTTTTTCATGCTTTAGTTGAGTTTTATCAATGAATATTGAATAATATAACATACTATGTCCTTATGAAAAAGTGACAGGTGACAAGAAAAGGGCTTGTGACGTAGGAGTGGTGAGGGTATTTCGAGAGACGCCAAAACTACTTTTTTTTTGCTTTACAAATACAACTACGAGGGTGGTATGATATCGATCCAGTCTGATCGAGAAAAGTCATGATTTTTGTTATTTCTCTTATATTTTTTCAAATGTTTACTATTCGACCAATATACTTGATAAGGCTCTACGAGAACGTTTTTATGCCTTGCAAAAAGTAATTTTATTTGATATCCCCAACATATTGTGAAGTCTCATATGTAACTTCACTGTTCCTTGCAAAATGATGTCTCCGATCCGTTTTGTCAAATCTATCGAATACACTGGCTGGTCTATCTATTTGTGTCCCAATTGGTTTAATTTTACCTGTGTAACGGCCACCTTGTGAACACGAGCGTTATCTTGATATTTCGACTTAAACAAAACTAGTTGTTGTTTTTGCTTAAAATTTTGACAGACGTCATGTATCGAATGACACATGCGGTAATCATGCAACGCCACTACTGGAAGTTAAATTAATGTCAAAGCACCCGTCCTTCTCAAATCAGTTTGATTTGATATTTGACAGTGACCTTCTTGTGATACTGCTAGTTTTGATGTGCAGTAAGTCCAAAAGTTAAAGATGTATACTCGATTTGTACCTGTAGAAGTTTCATCAGAGTTCCTGATTTTAAAATTAACATATTTTTCATCGAAAAAATGGATTCCTTGTTTTTTACAAGACGATTTTATCTCGAATATTTTGTGACTACTACCAGAATTACTGTTCATAGATTAACTGATTCCCTTATAGTATTCCGTTGATATGTCTTTAATTTCCTAAGATCCGATAAAGAAATAGACTTCTTTTGATTAGAACGTAGTACAAATTAATTTAGGAGATACCTGAAGGAGAAAATAAGGAATCTGTAAAATATAAGAACCAAAGTTTTGATGGTAGTTCGTAAAAGTGTTCTAGTAAAGACTAAAGTCATCTCCACCGAAGCACAATCCAGTTCTACGAAGGAAACTTCCATACATATTAAAATGAAGAAATCAGGTAGACTTTCTACAGGTAGAAGCTTTAATGATGGACAGTGAAGCCAAGTAAATATGTCTTCAATTCATAATCTCGCCAGATCAAAAAATACTCCGTAAGATTATTAAAGCACTACCTTTGTAACAGTTGATGATGGCCTGTCAAGCAAAGAAAACATAATCTTTTTAACAAATTCCCTCTGTCAAAAACACTTAATAACGAGTATTCCCGCTTCTATTTGTAATTAATTTTTCACCAAGACTAGGCACACTTAAAAATGAAGTGTGATCTTGATTAATTGCATCCCAAACTTCTCTCACCATAACTTCTATGTCATCAAGAGAGACAGTTGCTTGTTGTTGTCTACGAGTTGATAATCAATAATATGCCACAAATTGTCTATGGGATTTAGATCAGGGCTGCAGGGTGGCCAGTTCGTGTTTTGTATATCAACCTCGTCCAAATAATCACGGAAACAATAAAAAATCGATGAAATATTTTAGATGTTAATCAAAATGTTTAGTTTAAAAATATTCGCTAAGATATGTCCTGATAAATATATTACAAGTTGTCATTTTCGCACAGTTTTTATTCATTACATCCCCACAATACAGATGTCCCCACTACCAAACTAGATATTATATTGTCTGAGAATATCTTTCTTTCTCTTTATCGTGTCCGGACATGTCATTTCGGCTTAGTATCGGGCTACGTCGGTTCCATCTTTGTTGGCGAGCCACAAATCTTCGAGGGTACGCCGATGATGACAGTTTCTGCATGTAGGAAGATATTCCATATTCTGTATTTCTCGAAACACAGTCACAGTTCACATCATCTTTGTCTATTTTCCGATTTTCCCCCATTTTACCATGTTTGATTTTACTGGAGCGACCCCGTTCTTATCCTGTTCATAGTTTCCACATTTTAAAGTCTAGAGATTGGCCAGTCCATTGAACCTGGTGAAGAGGAAAATGCTCAGGCGGTTCATCCTGCACTGTTTCAAGATAGCTTTTCCTGGACTTTAGATCTGTTTAATTGTCTCTATGTGTTCTACAACGCCTCTGCGTGTTGAGGGTTCTACATAACCCGATACTTTATATAGATTTGAGAGTGGCGTTGGTTTCATGCTATACTGCATGTCTCATTTAGCGCAGTATCAACTTGTTTGGTGTGGGCAGATCTGCCCCAACGGGACACGCATATTCAGCAGTTGAAAAACACAGTGCAAGTTTCTCCTCCACTTCTTCAAAACTAATTCCTTGAGCACATATTGCGAGATCGTCAGCATAGATAGAGAAAGTGCTTTGTTTCATTCGGCGTGGCGTGGTCGTTTGTATACAGTAGGGTGCAAATGAAAGGAATAAATTCGTTATTTCGTAAACCGGAGACTCTAAGAAAAAATCCCGAAACAGGTCGATTTTTATTTTTAAATTATGATATTTTAACATATTATGTCATACTAGTGACGTCATCCATCTGGGCGTGATGACGTAATCGATGATTTTTTTAAATGAGAATAGGGGTCGTGTGCTAGCTCATTTGAAAGGTTATTTAATTCTCTATTCAGTAATATCAACATTTACATAATTATTTATACAGGGTGTCCAAAAAATATTTTAAATTAAATTATTTGACAAAAAAAGAAGAATGTATGTAATTTATTTAATTTAAAATACATTATTATACTGCTGCCAGCAATTAAAAAAATATATTTATATCACAAATAAACATTGCTTTTCTCTTAAATTAAATGTTCAAACTTCCAAGAGGTAGGTGGCTGGCGGGAGCTGGCTTGAACATTGAATTTAATCGAAAAGCAATGTTTATTTATGAAATAACCATTTTTTTCTGTTTTCGTGCAAAAGTAAAATGCATTTTAAATTAAATAAATTACATACATTCTTCTTTTTTTTTTCAAATGATTTAATTTAAAAACTGTTTTTGACACGCTGTACAAATAATTATGTAAATGTTTATATTACTGAATGGAGAATTGAATGAGCTAGCACATGACCCCTATTCACGTTTAAAAAAATCATCGATTACGTCATCACGCCCAGATTAATGACGTCACTAGTATTACATACATGCCAAAATATCATAATTTAAAAATAAAAATCGACCTATTTTGGGATTTTTCTTTTAAGTCGCCGGTTAACGAAATAACGAATTTATTCCTTTCATTTGCACCACACTGTATGTATTGAAAAGCATTGGTGCTAAAACACTTCCCTGTGGGAGGCCGTTCTTTTGAACTCTCCACCTACTTACTTTGCCATCCAGCATGACAAAAAAACGTCTGTTTTGCAGTAAGGAATATACAACCTTACCTAGATGGTGGTCATTGAAAGTGTCATACACTTTGTGGAGCAATGTTTTGTGACTTACTGTGTCATAGGCTGTTGTCAAATATACCAAGGCAGCCCCTGTTATAAGTTTTTCTTCGAAGTCCTCTTCAATGTGTTCTGTTAGTGCGAGGACTTGACCGGTGCAGGATTTGCCGGGTCTGAATCCTCCTTGTTGTGGGATTTGGTGCTTGTCGACAGAATATTTAAACCCTTTGGGAACTGAAATACCAGACAAGTTCCAGTAAGAGATCGTTTTCAAAGAAATATTTATGTATATAAAGAAAGAAATGGTCATATATGTATTAGTCCACTTGATGTGACATGTTATGCAACTTCCAATACTCAAGTAAATCGCTGCAAAACAAAAAAACTCTTACAAGCTTGATTGAAGGCTATAATTGTGTAGTAACCGATAACAAAATGATTGTAAGCAGCTGTTTGTGCATTTGTAACTATGATTTTTTTGTATAATTAGAATATATCAATATTATATAAAAATCAAATTAGTTATGTATGTTTAAGTTCTTCCTTTTAACTTCTAGGTATGTCTGATGCAATTAAAACTAGATATTAAGATTTTTTTCGTTTATTTTTATTGATGTGATCATTTGTTGTGATCTAATTTGGAAATAATTGTTTTTGTTCCCTTATTTAGTATATAAAATTTAATCAATCAATTATGTTAATAAAGTATTTTTAAAACTGAACAAATTGTTTCATTATTCGTCACATTTTACTTTATAATATTCTATCTAATGAAGAAAGTCATACTAAAGTCAACAGGACCAACGTACGGTTGGTTAAAAAAAAAGGAGAAGCATGTGAACTGTCGATTCAGCAACGTGGCATCGAAGTAGGGATGGGAAAAACCTACCGGTTTTTTTCCTCGGCGATAATCGGTTTTTTCCGGTTGTTTTTTTGTCCCGGTTATAACCGGTTTTCTCTTTTTAAAGTAATAGCTGGTGAAAAAATGCTTAATTCAGAGAAAAAATGGGAAAATTTTTCGCTCATTGCGCGAAAATGAGAAATTTTCAGCTGACTCAAATCGATTTCACAACACTGATGACTGATTTCTATACTAATATAGACTGATATCGATTCGAATGGAGAATCGCAATCTAAAGCGCAATGTAAATGTAACCTATTGGGTATTGGCTATGAATAAAAAAACCGAACACCGGTTTTTTTGACTGATTAAACCGGTGTTTTGTCAACAACCGCCATCCCTACATCGAAATAATAAAAGTTTTTTCCACCTACCTCTACCGAAAGTATACTTTTCCGGAGCTGATTGTAGGGAGCAAAGTTGTACTTTTCCTCCCTAGGGAGGAAAAGTAAAAGTGACGTCATGGTATTTCATTCATGAAATATAACTTATTGACGCCCTGTACAATATCTATTTTCTATTACGCAAGTATCTATACATTTTAACGTTTATTTATAAAACACCCTGTATTTTGCAGAATGGTAAAAAACAGTAAATTGGTATTTTGATTTAACAATGTTTACATTAATATTTGACAGTTGTATTGTACCTACTTGTTAGTTTTAGTTTTAATAAATTTTGTTGGTTACATAAATAAATTAAGTAAAAATGAAAAATGACTTGTTATTAATTTGAGGAAGGTGGAAAAACCATATGTATAGCATGGGAGTGAAGTGCCTTTTCCTCCCTTGAATGATTACTGCCCTCCGCTACGCGTCGTGCAGTAAACTTCATTCTCGGGAGGAAAAGTAGCACTTTCCTCCCTGGTTATACAAATAGCTATTTATTTTTCGCCACCGATAATCTCGAAAATTTTGAGATTTGTTGTGAATATTTGCCAATAGACAGGAATCCACAGCTATGAAATGCTGCTACAGACAGAATTATTTAATCTTTAATATTCTAACACCTCATCTGACAAGACAATGTCCGGTGACCTTAAGAAGAAGAATTAAATACTATATAACTAACAATACCAAGTGATTATAAAGTGAAAAGCATTAAACCAATTGAAAATTCACTGCGAAAAAGTAATATTAAATAATAATAATTTAATAATGCTAAATATTATATTTAATATACACACACCGGCAAAATTAGCCGAACACGTTAAAAATGGGACATATTTGATGTCTCGTATTTCATAAACCAGTGGTCCGATTTTAGTGATTCTTTTAGTATGTTATAGCCTTATTATTTAAGAATATCGTTGTAATAATATTGTTGCTAGACAGGTAAATACCATTTTATACCGGGTGTACCAATCATACTGTGTTTTTTTCTTAAAGTTTGGAACACCCTGTGGAATATTCTAGCATATGTAAAATATTAGAATTAATACTCGATTGTAGGCTTAAGCTTGCTTAACATTTTTCCTTTCGATTCATTTACTTATGTGAGATAATAAAAAAGTTATTTGCGTTAACAACTATCCATGTTTTTCATCAATAAATCCTCATAGTAGGGGAGGAAAGTATACTAAATTTGCAGTTACTCGAGCGTTATGACCTATTGGATTGTGAAGAGTATGTGCTAAAACCAGAAAAAGGTTAAGTTAAGTTTTCCATAAAGTGGGGGACTTTTCATTTTTTAATTTAATTTTCCATTTGAAACAATCATTTTTCTCAGATTATAGCCCTATCTATCCATAATTCGAAAAAATATGTCGAATAAAAGTTGCTTATTTTTACGTAAAAAATCCAGATCTGCAATAAAAATTGGGGGCTCCTATTTAAGATTTTAAATTAAATCCCCCACCCCACCTCCGTGGGGGCTCGTGACACCCCACGGAGAGGGGTGGGGGGTAAATTAAAAATTATAAATACGAAACCTGCGATATTTTGCGAAATGAACATCATATCGTAAAACTGCAAAATATACCTATTCAATATTTTTCGAAAATCTACCGAATGGCACCAAACACGACTCCCACGGAGCTGAGGTGGGGGTTACATTAAAATATTAAATAGGAGCCCCCAATTTTTATTGCAGATTTGGATCCTTGACGTAAAAATAAGCAACTTTTATTCGCAACATTTTTTCCTATTATGGATAAATGGCGCTATAATCGGAAAAAACAATTGGTGGAAATGGAAAATTAAATTGAAAAATGGAGAGTCCCACACTTTATGGAAAACTTAACTTTTTTTGGTTGTAGCACCCATTCTTCACAATCCACTCCAGGTTCCAAGAACGCTCGAGTAATTGCAAATTTAGCATACTTTTCTCCCCTACTATGAGGATTTATTGATAAAAAACATGGTTAGTTGTTAAAGCACATAACTTTTTTATTTTCCAACATAAGCAAATGAATCAAAAAAGAAAATGTTAAGAAAGCATAATTCTACAATCGAGTTTGAATTTTAATATTTTATATATGCTGGAATATTCCACAGGGTGTTCCGAACTTTAAGAAAAAAACACAGTATGCTTGTTACACCCGGTATAAAATGACATTTACCTGTCTAGCAACAATATTATTACACCGATATTCCTAAATAATAAGGCTATAACATACTAAAAGAATCACTAAAATCGGACCACTGGTTTATGAAATACGAGACATCAAACATGTCCCATTTTTAACGTGTTCGGCTAATTTTGCCGGTGTGTGTATTATGCTGTTAAAAAGCAACCCAAAAAATAATATAGAGTAAGATTATATTGTTAAGATTAGCAAAACAGCTGCTTTTAAACAACTAAAGTTCAAGTAATTCTGGTGCCTTTGAAATTGTTTCTTCTGCTTCTTCATGTGCCATCTCCTATAAGAAGGTTGGCAACCATCATGGCAATTCGCACTTTCGACACCACTGCTCTAAGGAGATTAGCAGAAGTGCAGTTAAATCTTCTTCCACGACTCCTACCTTGTATTATTAATTGCAACAAATTATAACGCTCACTCCTCATGACATGTCCCAGATATTGCAGTTTTCTAACTTTAATTGTATTTAAAACCTCTACATTTTCATGACTCTATCCACCCTAATATCTTTCTGTAGGCTAATAACTACACTTGAGAGCAAAAAAGTCGACTCACTCGATAAATTATACACGGTAAATGTCTCGAATTTCCTAAACCTGTTGTCCGATTTGAGTGATTTTTTTAGTAAGTTATAGCCTTATTCTTTAACAATATCGCTGTAATAATAATGTTGCTAGGCAGGTAAATGTTATTTTATACCGGCTGTAACAATCGTACTGTTTTTCCTTAAAGTCCGGAACACACTGGAATATTCTAGCATATATAAAATATTGAAAAACTCAATTGTACCCTTAGGCTTTATTAACATTTTCTTATTTGATTTATTTGCTTATGTTGGATAATAAAAGGTAAGGTACATTAACAGCTAGCCATGTTCTTCATCAATAAATCCTCATTTTCTGGTTAGTTTAATAAACAAGCCTAAAGTAGGCTATGAGAAATTAACAATTTAATGGATGTCAAATTGTTAACAGTCAAAAAGTGTGCGGTTTGTTGTGAAAATTATGTTTCAATTAAGTCCGTATTTTTTTGTTGTTTGGTTGGAACGCGCTACAAGGAATCTGACCCGCGATGAGAGTGTTCAAGCAGTGATAGCGAAGGACTTACCTACCATGCTATCGGCTCCTTATATTGGTAACAATTTTTTGCTAATGCACGATAATGTAAGGCCTCACGTTCACGAACTGTAAGCATCTACAACAGGCAATTTTTTGGACTTTGAATTGGCCATCGCATAGTCCAGATCTTAACTAGGGCTTACAATACCGGGATTCCGGACGATTTTTGTCCGGTATTCGATACCGGTATTTATAATAAAAATACCGGTATTAGTTTAATTTATAAAAAGTTAATTAATGCACAATAAATTTTCTTCTATGTTTTGCTGTTACAAGAAATTATTTTTGAAGATAAACAACCAATATCGTAAAAAATATTTATTAAACACGGTTATTACACATACAAGTCAAGTATCGCGCTTTCTAAAAGCGTGAATTTCGTTAATTTAAGGCGAAGGGTTATATCGGCTTCTACAACCAAATTATTAAATCTCGTCTATAAAAATACATAAAATGAGTTATATAAAAATTCTTAAATATTTAAAATTAGGCTACATTATTTTATAAATAGGCCGTAAGATTTATTAACCAGAATTGTTTTTACATTTTCAGATCTATTTTTCATTTTTTTGTGTATTGTGGTGTATAAATTAGGTTCACTTATTTTCTGAATTATTAATAATAATTGAAAATATATAGCGCTCTAAATACAGAATAATCCATATAAAATATTTGTCACAGTAAGTTAATCATTGTATTAATATATTTTAAAGTTAAATTAATTTACAAATAGCAAATTTCATAAGTAAAAGTACTACCTATCCTTTTATATGGAAAATTTATCCAAGAATTAAATATATGGTTTTTCTATTTGCACATTTTTTGTATCTACCTATTCCTACTCTCTATGTAATGTTATAAACAACATCTACTCATTTCAAAACAAAATTTAATAGGTTTCATATATTATTTAATAACAAGTCGATATATTATAACAACTGAGGATAGTATAAAAATATAACGTGTATATTTTTTTATTCATAATACCGGAATCCCGGTATTTAAAATTTTAAATACCAAATACCGGTATTGAGATTTTGGATCGGTAATGTAAGCCCTAATCTTAACCCGATCGAACATTTGTGAGACATAATTGACAGAAGAACATAAGCGAATGAATCAAAAAAAATTTAAGAAAGCCTAAGGCTAGAATTAAGTTTTAATTTAAATATTTTATACATGCTAGAATATTCCACAGGGTGTTCCAAACTTTAAGGAAAAACACAGTATGATTGTTACACCCGGTATACAATTATATTTACCTTTATAGCAACAATATTATTACATCGATTTTCTTAAATAATAAGGCTATAACATACTAAAAAAATCACTCAAATCGGACAACAGGTATAGGAAATTCGAGACTTCTAATCTGTCCGAAACATCTTTCTTTAATGTCCAAGCTTCCAACCCATAAAATAATACGGAGAACACATTTCAGAAGTCTTATCTTTAAAGAAATTGTAATGTCCCTGTTAGAGAATACTTAGTTTGTTGAAAGCACTTCTTGCCTCTCATATTCTTGCTTTAATATATCTTCTGTGTACTCATGAAGATTGTTACGCACGGAGAGCTATAATATTATATCTCATATAATCTCATTTCATATCGCTCACTACAGTAATGAGTTCATAATATATGGGATAGAGTGCTCATTAATTATTATTGTATCCAGATATTTATATTTTTCAATCCACGTATTATTATCCTTCCTTGGCGCTTTTGGCCTTTTGTAATTATCATAAATTGTGTTTTTTTTTAAGTTATACTTCTTTACGATCGAGAGTGAAATTTTATAATACCGGGCGCATGCGCACACAGGCAGTATGTAGTTCGTTGCTAACCTTTCGAGATATGTATGTAACAGCGCTGTCAGCGCAAATAAGTCATTAAAAGGGTATATTAGTGTTTTTAGTAAATGTATTATTTATTATAATTTTTGTGTCTTTGGATTTGTCTTTCTCGGGAATAAGATGTTTTATAATAATAGTAAGTATATTTAAAGTATTTTTGTATACTTCACTTGGTCTATTAAATTTTTCAGTATGTATGAGAAATCTTGTAACTTGTAACCTGTCAAAGCGAAGGGAATATAGCTCAGTGGGAGAGCGTGTGACCGGAGATCGAGAGGTCCGGGTTCAAATCCCGGACGATTCATATTCTTTTTTTTTTAATTTTTGGTATCGTTTTAATAAAAAAAAATTTTAAAAGTGGTAGGTAAGAAAGTTAGTTTAATATTTAAATAAAATACAAATAACCTGTTAAGTATATTTATTTCTTTGAAATTATAATATTATATTATATTATAATAGAAGTATAACTTCTTACGTGCGTACAAAGTACACACACATTCTTTTTTTTTGTGTTTAGGGATAGTCGCGGTTTTCTTCGCTGATTTCTACCACTCTTCTTCTCTATAAAATAAATTTTAAATAGTGATATAAGAAAAATTGATGATTAGAAATTATGATAAAATCAAGAAGTTTTAATCCAAGTAACTTTAACTCGTGATAAAACAAAACCTGGATGTCGATTTGAAGATGAAATTAAGTAGGTATAGTACCTACCTACATGTACAAGGTAATAATTTTAAATGGTGAAGTAAATGTAAAAATTAATGCTTTTGGGAATCCAAGATCCACATTACAGTAGATAACATGATACTATAAAAAACAATAAATAACATGTTATTTATAGTATCATGGTAGATAATGTATTTATGATGAAAAGAGTGAAAGGAAGCCAGTGATATGTTGTGTGACAGAAAAATCTCGAAATATAAGTTACCTATAATTAATTATGACGTCCGACACTGAATGTTAAACATCAAAATGAAAGAACTGATAAGTGAAAAAACTTAGAAATAAAGTGCACTTTACATCAACAATAAATTGAACAAGAAATTGACAAAGTTATTCAAGGTACTTATACAAAACACCCAATTTTGCCGTGAATAAAAAGAAAAAAAAAGAAATTTGACAAAATAAAACATATCTAATTGTTCTATTTCGTCAAATTCCTTCATTTTCTTTTACAAACCATGCATTTTGTACACGTTAAATTTGGCCTTGAATAACTTTGTCAATTTCTTATTCAATTTATTGTTGATGTAAAGTGCACTTTACATCAACAATAAATTGAATAAGAAATTGACCAACTTCTTCAAGGGCAAATTTGACTTATACAAAACACATAATTTTGCCGTGAATAAAAAGAAAATAAAGAAATTTGACAAAATAAAACATATCCAATTGTTCTATTTCATCAAATTCCTTCATTTTCTTTTACAAACCATACATTTTGTACACGCAAATTTGGCCTTGAATAACTTTGTCAATTTCTTATTCAATTTATTGCTGATGTAAAGTGCACTTACAAGTGGACATAATGTCCACTTTACATACATCAACAAGAAATTGACAAAGTTATTCAAGGCCAAATTTAACGTGTACAAAATGTATGGTTTGTAAAAGAAAATGAAGGAATTTGATGAAATAGAACAATTGGATATGTTTTATTTTGTCAAATTTCTTTATTTTCTTTTTATTCACAGCAAAATTGGGTGTTTTGTATAAGTCAAATTTGACCTTGAATAACTTGGTCAATTTCTTGTTCAATTTATTGTTGATGTAAAGTGCACTTAAGATAAAATTAAAATAAATTTGAATATTTCTACATTGTGAATGAATACGCTAATTTAAGCAGATCACTCACGTAAGAAAAAGAAGAAAGGAATGGATTTTGGCTTAGAGCATGGAAAATTTTTTGGTAAAAAATTTTCCATACTCTAAGGATTTTGGCATTTTGATTTGATATAACCTAAGACTTCTGTATGAGCTTTCGTAACGTTCGGTTGTGTGACAGTTCAGTGTGGAAGTGATAATTCAAAAAAACGCAGGCGGCAAAAACAAAATAGGAACTACATAATAGAGGTAACTAACAAATTTCCTATCTGTTGAATTCCTAAATTTCCTGTACTTTCTTTGAATAAAATAAATTATACATTATCTAGTTAGGTAAAAAAGAGAGCTTTGCATTACACGGTTAATTATGGGGGATACTACGGGGGGGTCTAACCCCCCGGTGATGAGGAGATGTTAGATAATATAGAAAACACTGAAAATAATAGTAGTTTAAATAATACATCATTACTTGGTAGCAATGCTAATTCAATCACTATTAATAACAATGAAATAAAAAAAGGAAAAAAACATTTCTATTATCAGTACACTGATACAGGTCCCTTTGAGGTATATATGGAGTCAAAAGGCGATAACGTTGGTAATTATAGTTTTTTGAAATTATCAAAATACATAAATGACAAAAAAATCGAGAATGTACTTAAACTTAGCAAAAAAGGAAAAAACCGAATTAGCGTTGCTTTCAAGAAATGGGAGGATGCTAATAAATTTGTTTTAAATGACGTGGTCAGAAATGATGGATATGAATTGTTTATTCCGGCAAATAACGTAACATGTAGGGGAGTCGTTAATAATGTAGATACTAGTATATCGGATGCAGATCTAATCAAATTTTCGGGATTGGCTTCGGTCAACATTAAAGTACTAGAAATAAGACGATTTAAACGGAAGTCTAAATATGACACAGAGAAATATATTGATACAGAAACAGTCGCATTTACCTTTTCGGGAAAAGTAATCCCGAAGGAAGTGAATATATATGGGATCCCTTTTAGGGTAAAACCATACATGATACCAGTAGTTCAATGTTATCGGTGTTTTCTTTTTGGACACACAAAAAATCTTTGTAGAGGGGGAGAAAAATGTAAAAACTGCGCGGACAAAATACATGAAGGGGATTGTTCGATGAAATGTTTACATTGTAATAGCAGCTTTCATATAAGTACCTATGAGGAGTGTCCAGAGTATGTGAGACAGCGGAATATTAAGGCTGTCATGTCTCTGGACAATCTTTCATACTACGAGGCATGCGAGAGATTTCCTTATGTTTCTACTAGAAAATCGCAAGAGAATAATATATTCAGAATGAGCCAGGAGGAATTCCCAACATTACATAAAACTCAAACAAATAATTTAGAGACAATTCCCATCAATATGCGATGGATAGAAAATGTAAAGAGTAACCCTGAACACCTGTTTAGTAGAAAAATTGAGAATAACTCAAACAAAAATAAAAGAAAGGCTAATGAAACAAATAAGACATACAATAAAGAAGTACACAATCAATATTTATTATCTCCAAATGGGAGAAGCGAAGAGAGCACAAACCATACATACTTATAGACGTTTCACGACCATGTTAATCTTTCGGATCGAATTAACGCCATCTCTTGATTGGAATGGGAACTAAATTGACAAATTTTAGTTATGTGAGAATTTCAAATTATAAATTTTGCGGTATTTTTGATGAAATTTCGCAGGTAATTAAAACAACAGAAAGACAATTCAATGTTTTATTCCATATTTTACTGAAAACTTCAAATATTCCAATTTGTTTTCAAAATGCTAAACACTACTGCTATGTGTCACGTGAAAGCACTGATGTGTATCGAGTTGAATGAAAATTTTTGAAAGAATCTTGTATATAGGATGATTGTTTAGATAAATATTACCTTATAATCTTTTACAAACTTCCAAAAATATATAGGTCGGAAATGTTGATGACACACTTGTCTATTGGAATAAACTGTTTCAGGATATATTATATTGTTTTTTTTAATGTGGAGAAACACAACACGGGATGATCAATGTAAACTAAAAATTCTACTCATAAACATGGAGAGAT
The DNA here is from genome assembly GCF_917563875.1 of Diabrotica virgifera virgifera. Classification (NCBI taxonomy): domain Eukaryota; kingdom Metazoa; phylum Arthropoda; class Insecta; order Coleoptera; family Chrysomelidae; genus Diabrotica; species Diabrotica virgifera. The sequence continues at coordinate 68,798,505 of NC_065444.1, forward strand.
TAAATACACTTATTAAAATTGTGATTAAATCTAATTAAAAACGTAACACCACTATAATAAAATAATTAAGCCACAAACTGTAAAATAAAAAGTAAATAATAAATTAATTTAATTGTCAACTGTCAGTTGTTAAATATGACAAGAGAATTGACGGACAGCGACATCTCTGGATTGGAATGGTAACTAATTTGCTGTCTTGACCTTGACAATTTACGTGAAACGTCTATAAGTATGTATGGTTTGTGGAAGAGAGAGCTCGTGCAGTAAACAATGAGACTCCTGGATGTTCCCGTACAGAGCAACTAGAGAGGGACACAGAAAAAACACTGAATGCGATATTAAAAAAACTAGATTGGAAACATAAGGAACATATAATCAATTACTTGAACCAGCTATTTATACATGAAAGCTCATCGAACCAAAAGTTGCTAGATTTAGATGGATATCAAGAATCCACTTATTATCCAATAGAACATAAAAAGTTTAAGCAGTAACTATAACAGTCTGAAATATTTCATAAGCGAACATAGACCCAAATTAATTCTATTAAATGAAACTTGGCTAAAAAATGATCATCACTTCTATCTAAGAGGATATGAAATACATAGGTTTGATCGAGGGGATGGTTATGGTGGCCTAGCTACTGTGGTTCATAATAGTCTGGATCACAAAATAGTGTATAGGTATAATAATAATGTTAGTAAAATTCAAATTTTAGCAACAAAAATAATAGATTGGGACATTACAGTTATTAACATTTACATCCATCCTAGGGCAAAAATAAATTTAAATAGTTGGGTTGGACGCATAAATAAAATCAGGGGAAATAAAATTTTAATGGGGGATATGAATGCACATAATGCACTTTGGGGAAGTCAAGTGTCTGCTAATGTTAATGGAAGAATAATTGCTGAATCCTTAGAGGATTTGGATCTAGTTTGCTGCAATGATGGGAGACCCACGCGGATTACCCTACCTGGACAGAATGCCTCAGCGGTAGACCTAACACTAATTTCCTCGGAAATTGCAAATATATGCCAATGGGATGTGTTAGAGGATTCTGGAGGCAGTGATCATTTTCCAACTTCTTGCAAAATCGCAATTGTAAATGAAAATATAGTAACACAAAAAAGTCATAAAAGAAATACAAAGAATGTCAATTGGGAGAATTATGCTTCAAAAATAGAAGACTTGATGAAGAATGGGTGTGAAGACTATAATTCATTTACACAAATTATGGAAATGGTGAGTGATGAGGAAATACCTCTCTTGAAAACAGAAAAATCTATAAGAAAAAGAAAAGCCCTCCCTGGTGGGATAAGGAATGCTCTAATTTAATAAAAACAAGAAAAGAAAAAATTAAAAAATATAAGGAAGAAGCAAGCAATGAAAATTATATTGAAATCAAAAAAATATTTGCATACAGTAAAAAAATATTTAAAACAAAAAAAAGAAATAGCTTCAAAAGCTTTTGCAATGGATTGACAAGGGACACTCCTCTATCTGAAATATGGCGAACAGTTAAGCTATTCTCCACATATCAAAATGCTGTAATCCCTGCTAAACTTCCCAACAAAAACATAGCTCAGAACATATTAAATAATTTGGCAACTGACATAACAGATCCTGAGTTCACGGTTACCCTAACTAACGAGGATGTGGAGGACATTTCAAGGCAAGAAATAATAAGTGTCATAAATAAAAAGGATAAGGCTACTGGCTTAGATCTTGTAACATATAGCATGATAAACAGACTTCCCCTGGTGGCGCTAGATGCATTGTCAAAAATATTTAATCAAATAGTTAAAAGAAACACAGGTTTTCCACAAGAATGGAAAAACACCCTTGTCATTCCCTTTTTAAAACCCAATAGAGACCCTTTATGTGAGGATAATTATAGAAACATAGCTCTAGAGTCATGTGTAGGCAAAATTTTGCAAAATATAATTAAATTAAGAATAGAACAAATAACGGAAAAAAAATCGATACTAAGCCCTAAGCAGTTAGGTTTCAGAAGAAACAAAGGGTTCAACGATAATTTAGCTTTAACAATTAATTATATTAGAACTGGATTTAGTAAAAATTTAAATACAATTGGAATTTTTTTGGATATCAGTAGGGCATATGATACAGTCAATATATATTTGCTATATAAATACTTATTAAAGTATGACATCCCAATAACTTATGCAAACTTGATCTTGCAATTTTTGTTCAACAGAAATATCTACGTTAAAGACAAATCAAATAATATATTAAGCCCAATGCAAGCATCCACTGGATTGCCTCAAGGGTCTCCACTCAGTCCAATATTATTCAATCTCTATACTAGATCCCTACATGATTTAATAAACCATGAGATGGAGTGTTTTCAATATGCAGATGATTTTGTAATTCTGGTGCAAGGATCTGATATATACAAGCTAATTAATTCCTTAAATACCCATATAATAAATTTACAGGAGTGGTTTGAGAAACACAACTTTAAAATTTCAGCACACAAATCAAAAGCAATAATATTTAGAAAAAGAAGTCAGGCTTATAACTTCCCACATTTGATATATCAAAATATGGAAATTCCATGGAAAAATGAAATAAAGTATCTGGGATTTCATTTACAGTGAAATTTGAATATGACAATTCAAATTAACGACATGATAACTAAAGCAAACAAAGGAATAAATGTCATGAGAGCAATTTGTGGTACAAAATGGGGAGCTGACCCGAACATTCTTTTGAGTTTATACAAAGGAATAGTTAGATCTCATTTAGATTACGCAGCCAATCTTTTAACCCCCTGCAGTAAAAGTTTGATGATGAGGTTGGAACAAGTACAGAATGTTGCCTTGAGAATCGTAACGGGTTGTCTACGTTCTACACCCATCTTAATATTGCAAGCAGAATGTTCAGTAACAACGTTACAAGTTAGAAGGGAGATACTAGCACATAAATATATACTCAAACAAATGCCTGAAAAAAACAATATCATAGTAAAGAGTCTAAATAAGCTAAACGAAGCAATAAATGCAAACAATAGATTCTGGAGGAACAAGGTCATACCAGATTACTCACTAGCATATACAAATATACTCAAAAAAACAAAAAACATAATTAGATATAAAATCAATCCTATATATGAGGTAAAAAGAAAAACTCTTCTATATCCCATTACAATTAAAAGTCTAGAATTTGAAAAATATGAAATTGAATCGAACGAAAGGTTCATAGCTAAATATGGTGGAATATATAATAATCATACCCACGTATATACAGATGGATCAATAGACCCACAAACAAATCAATCGGGATTTGGAATTTACATCCCAAGCATCAATTATAAATATTCGTCACGACTCCATAACTACACACAAATCTGCACAACTGAAATAATAGCGGTATACAAAGCCATGTCGGTATGTATTGAAAAGGAAATCATGAAAGCAGTGATCTTTGTAGATTCAAAAAGTGCCTTATCCAAAATATCTAGTCACAAATGGGACCAAATGGATTATGTAACTATAATGACCAAAAAACTACTGGTAGATGCAAATAATATGGGATTTTCAATAGGATTAGAATGGGTACCGGGACATCAGGGGATTAGAGGCAACGAGGTGGCAGATAGCTTGGCCAATATTGGGAGAGAATTAAGAGTACCATATGATGTAAAAAACATCAGCACAGATATCTTTTGTGTTACAAAAAAGAACATCTTGACTCAATTTTACAATAACTGGTATTCCCAAATTAAAGGTAAATATCCGGACTATTATGGACTGCAGAATAGTTTCCCTATAAAACCTTGGTATAACAAATGTGGATATTTGGGTAGGAACAATATTACTAACCTTAATCGTTTACGAAGTGGACATTGCAAAACTCCTTGTTATCTCCAAAAAATAGGCAAAACGGAAACACCGATATGCGAATGCGGTACTATGGGAACATTGGTACACATCATCTTTGAGTGCCCCATAAATAAACATAAAGATATGGATTTGTATCTAGAACTAATAAAAGCTGGAATAGACAGTCCAATATCTTTACAGAGCATTTTATATAAACCCTCGAATAAAGTTATTAAGATAATCAATAAATTTATCAAATTTTTTCAAGTAGATCTATAGAATTTTCAAAAAATAATAATAATAACAATAACAATAAATAAATACTTCAGAAAATACAGGGAATCTCCTAAAATGTCAAAAATTATATTTGTATCCTTAAAATCCTTAATCCTAACCGAAGGTAGCCAGCCCTAAACCTATGTGAAAATGTTTGGAAGCTACCCCCCAAACCACCCCAAACGAGAAAAGCCCCACCCACTCTTCTATGGAGAAAAGTCACTAAGTTAACCTTAAATGTTGTAACACTTTTCCCCCTCTATCTACAGAAAAACAAGAAGAAGGACAAGGACCAAGGACCACACAGGACCAAAGAAGAAAACAGAAGAAAAAAAATAGATCTCAAGTTGACAGGACACCTGTCTAAATCAAATTTCGACCAAAAACAAGTCGCTTTAAATATGGCGACTGTCGAAATTATTTGACACGGAGATGAATGAATGGCCAAAAGCGAGGTTAGGTTTAGTTTAGATGTGTTTTGTTTATTTCTTGCAAGGAAAACTAAATCAAAAGGTATTATAATATAGCTGGGTTTAATTGAAATTTGCTTGTTTTGAGGAATTAGATAGAATAGTATTAAATTAGAAATATAATAATTGAGAATGTCCACAACATGAATCATCAACTCAATGAAAGATGTGAGGTAATAATCTGGGAAAATTAGTAAAAAACAAGGAAAATTAATTACCAGCTATTTTATTGCTGGACATGCTGAAATCAAATCTTAAGATTTCCTATATTAGTAATATAGCTGTGCAAAGTCCACAGAAAGTGTGCTATTTTGTTTATAAACAAATTAGCGCTCCGAAATCTTTTTTTTTTATTATTGGTCTATAACTCCGAAAATTTTAACTTTAAACCAAAACACTCACATAAAAATTGACAGTAATTTAATTCTGCACATTGATAATTTATTCCAATTTCCTTCGACGGAAATTTTCTTCGGAAAATTCGGGTTTTCCAAACAAAATCTTTAATTTTCAACTAAAATTTGAGGGGAGTAATTATTTATCAATAATTAAATAATTTGGTGACAGTGACATAAATCTTTTTTGTTATGAGTGTCTTGAAGATATGAAAATTTGTATGTACAAAGAGGACCGGAATTAAAAGGTATCTAATGGTTCAAAGATTAAAATCCTGTTGTTTATAACTCTGTCGCAAATGCCGGTCAAATTTGACCGGTTATACCTGGAATCACTCCTCGCAATTCAATTTGTTTTTCTTCGAAAAGGACACAGAAGCCGTGCTCTTTTGAACAGCGTTAACTTAATTTAATTTAATCTAATATTTTCTGAGGGGTTCTATTTGTTTATAAGCCAAAAAATTGTTTCTTTATAACATTCCTGAGACCGCTCAAATGGTCCAATTTCAATCCTGTAAGGTACGTTGAATAGGTATAGTGCTTTTTTATATGAAAATCATAGTTATTCTGGTGTATCATAATCTTTCTGGTTATTATTTCGACCGAAATTTTTTAATTAACATTTTAATTATTGCTAAACTATTGGTTAGATTGTCGCCGGTCTCCTGATATACAGAGAGGGGCTAAATTATGGAATAAATTCATTTTCTCTAAAATGGACGATTTTAGAGAAAAATCCCGAAACAGGTCGATTTTTATTTTTAAATTAAATTTCTTGGCATATATTTCAAACTAGTGACGTCATCCATCCGAGCGTGATGACGTAACTATTTTTTTAAATAGTAATATGGGTTCGTGTTGTAGCTCATTTACAAAGGCGTTCAATTCTCTATTCAGTATTATAAACATTAATATCAATATTTATACAGGGAGGCCAAAAAAAATTTTGAATTAAATTAATTGACGCAAGAAGAAGAATGCATGTAATTTATTTAACTCAAAATACATTCTATTGCTGTCAGAAAATAGAAAAAAATGTTTATTTTGCAAATAAACATTGCTTTTAGCTAAAATTAAAAGTTCAAACTGCCAATAGGTAGGAGGGAGGCTGTTTGTGATTTAATTTAAGCGAAAAGAAATGTTTATTTGTGAAATAAACCTTTTTTTCTATTTTCTGACAGCAGTACAATGTATTTTGAGTTAAATAAATTACATACATTCTTCTTTTTGCGCCAATTAATTTAATTCAAATTTTTTTTTTGGCAACCCTGTATAAATACCTAATGATATTAATGTTTATATTACTGAATAGAGAATTAAACGCCCTTTCAAATGACTTACCACACGACCCCTATTCCCATTAACAAAATTATCGATTACGTCATCACGCTCAGATGGATGACGTCAATAGTATGAAATATATGCCAAAAAATTGTAATTTAAAAATAAAAATCGACCTCTTTCGGGATTTTGCTCCAAAATCGTCCGTTTTAAAGAAATGAATTTATTCCATAATTTAGCCCCTCTGTATAATCTACTATAATAAATCTTTCATGTCTTCAATTATTTAATTATTGATAAATAATTAGGTACTTCCCTAAAATTTTAATTGAAAATGGCAGATTTTTTGGGAAAACTCGGATTTTCTGAGTAAAATTTTTGTTGAAGGAAATCGGAAAAAAAATAACTTTGTGCAGAACTAAATTACGCTGAATTTTTATTTGAGTGTTTTTGGCTCAAAGGAAAAATTATAGGAGTTACAGACCACTAATTGAAAAAAAAGAAGATTTAGGAGTGCTAATTTGTTTATAAATAAAATAACACACTTTCTGCGGACTTGTCATACCCCATATTACTAATATATCGATGCTTAAGATGTGATACCGCGTATCTGCAATTTTTGACAAAATGAGTTTTATTGCTTATTGCATGTAAAAAATACTCTGTCATATTGTGGTGAAAGCGCTAATTTGACCTATACAGTTTGAATGAGTAACGTGATTAGTAGTGACATCGGGTATAGGTAAGCTGAATATCTTTTAATGTGACAGCGCGTATCTGAATTAGTTGACATAGTAACGTGCTGTGGTAACATTGTGTTGATAAAGGTATGTACTTACAAAACCATAATTTATTTATAAAGAAACAAAAAGCATCATAAAATATGTTCAAAGTTGCAGACAGATGTTGTCGAATTGTGGTATTATTTAAAAACCTTTGTTATTTGCATCATAAATCAATAAACTTCAGCGTTAGAACAGGAAAACAGATACGCGATATCACAGTAACCACTTTTTTGATAAATAGGTATACCTTCAGATACCTGAAATCACTAAAGCAGTACATATACGAGTATAATATTTTTTATAAATAGTAAATTATTGTCCAAAGACTTCTGTTTATTTTAAATTTATTTCATTATAATTCGATTAAATATTTTAGATTACTGTTTTGTTCCAGATTAAAATGAGTACCTCTAGAGGTCGTCAAATGGTAACAAATGCAAGAAATGACGTAATAGTTCACGTTTTAAACAATAATATCAAGGACACCATTAAGTGTGCCATAAAAACAAACAATGAAGAAGCCACAGTATTGGAAAATACCGATGCGGATGAGCTGGGACCTACATTATTATCTTTGGAACAAGAGGTTGCCGCAGCCAATCTGCTTTTATTGGGGGAGTCTGCAGTAACAAACGAAACGTTTTCGACAGACATAAACAATGTTACTGATGGATTGCCAAAGGAATCTGATTTTGAAAAAGTGAGTAACTGGCTAAGGAATATTGACAATGAACGTTTAGATTGTGACGCAATATTAGAAACGGTTTCCAATGAAATTTCGACAAATGAGCTCTCCAGGGACAAAACACATCTAGAAGAATTAAGAAATGACGTTGCACTAAACCACTAAGGTATTTTAAATGAAGTGATGTCGAGCTCATCGTCTGTAATTGCTGATCAGATTGATGAATCGTGGTTGCCAGAAAACGAAAATAAGTCAGATTACTCAACTAGTTCGGAAGAAGGCAAACAACAAGAAGGGGAAGATTTAGATTGTGACGCAATATTAGAAACGGTTTCCAATGAAATTTCGACAAATGAGCTCTCCAGGGACAAAACACATCTAGAAGAATTAAGAAATGACGTTGCACTAAACCACAAAGGTATTTTAAATGAAGTGATGTCGAGCTCATGGTCTGTAATTGCTGATCAGATTGATGAATCGTGGTTGCCAGAAAACGAAAATAAGTCAGATTACTCAACTAGTTCGGAAGAAGGCAAACAACAAGAAGGGGAAGAACCAGTAGCAAGGGCCGATAATGACGGTAACAACGAAAATAGAAAAGCTCGAAAAAGAATAGCAGATATCAACGAATGGCACGATATTAAAAATAAAAGACTAAGACAACACGGAAAAAAATATATTGGCTGGACAAGGGTTGGAAAGACAGCGAAAAGAGGAACACCTAGAAATGAAAAACAAATGGGACCAGTCTGCTTATCCTCCGTATGGAGGAACAATTTGAAACTTTTGGAACAATCTCACATGGGACCAGAAAAAAATCTATATCGCTTCTCTGGTTTGCAAAAAAGAAAAAAACAGAAATACAAAGAAAGAGACTGAAGAATCAAGGAGGAAAAATACATTAACCTACACACTTAAAACATTAGATGGCAAGATTTTGACTGTTTGCAAAAAGTTATTTTTGTCAACGTTTGCTCTTAAAGAACATTATGTATTTAACTGTTTGACATCAGAAACAAAGCATGGAATGATAGCAGCAACAGAGGTAAATACTGAGAGAAGAAGAGAGAAGAGAAAAATAGCAGAGATCCAAAAAGAAACTCAATGCAATAAGTCCAGTAACAGCGCCAAAGATGTATTGCGTAATTTTTTAGATTCTCTTCCGAAACTCCCTGCTCACTATTGTCGCAAATCTACAAGTAAATTATATATTGAGCCTATTTTTGGAGACAATATGAGCAAAGTATACCAGGAATATTCCAGAATGTGCCGTGAACAAAATAAGGAATTGAAACCAGTTTCAAGATACACTTTTGATTTAATGGTAAAAGAAAAACATATTTCCTTCCACATACCAAAAAAAGATCGTTGTGATACATGCTGCAGTTATGAAACAAATAATCTAGATGAGAATGTCTATAAGAAGCACATTAACAACAAAGAAAAAGCAAGGCAAGAAAAGGAGAACGACAAACAGACAGGGCATGTAAAACAATGCATTGTCCTAACACAAGATCTTCAGGCAGTAAAAGTATGTCCCATGTTAAATGCATCGGCTTTATACTATAAAACAAAACTTTGCTGTCACAACTTTACCATATTTAATGTTAATACTCATCATGTAAGATGCTACTGGTTTACAGAAACAGAAGCTGACCTATCCGCCAATACCTTTGCAACTTGTATCACTGATTACTTGTTAGACCTCTGTCCTGTAAATATTCCTATTATTATTTGGAGCGATGGTTGCACCTATCAGAATAGGAATGCTACATTGTCAAATGCGCTTCTATCTTTTAGTGTCGAAAAAAATGTTATTATCTACCAAAAGTATCTTGAGCGTGGCCACAAACAAATGGAGGCCGATTCCGTTCACGCTCAAATAGAAAAGACAGTAAAATGTAAGTCTATTTATCTTCCAAGTGATTATATCAGACTCACAAAGGAGTCGAGGAAACAAACACCATACCAGACAAAAGAGGTCACTTATGACTTTATCAAACATTTTTCTGAAACTTTAGTATACCCTTCCATTAGACCAGGTCGAAAAGTGAACGATCCAACCGTAACTGATATTAAAGTCATCAAGTATACGCCTGATGGAATCATCCAAGTAAAATTAGATTATTGTGGTGAGTTTATAGATCTACCTACAAGAAAACCTAGAAGTGCAAAAACCAATGTTTCACAACTAGGCCAGTTTAAACCATTACGTAACGCTCCTATCAAAATAACCAACACAAAATATAATCTTATAGCAATATAAACTTACAGCAACTTAAAAGTGTAATTCCTAAAGACTGCCATGGTTTCTACGACACCTTGCCTCACGAGAGTAAACAGAAGAATTAACAACGTATTTGTTGTTTTATTGATTTTTGTGTTTTCTGCATTTTTTAAATAAATATTTTAAGTCAATAAATTTCTTTCTCCCACACAAATAACAAATTGCAATATTTACATTTGGTAGTGATTACACGTAATCCTCCTCTAACCAACAATTAAACAATAGTGATTCTACGTATCTGCAGCTTTTTGTTAATGAGATTATATTAAAAGAAATGATATACAAAATATTAAAAGAAATGATATATGATGATGAAAAATATATAAAATAGTATTAAAATATTTAATTCTCACACAACAGAACGTTTTTTGCGTCTCCTGTAAAAAGGGGTTTTTGCAGATACGCGGTATCACATCTTAAGCATCGATATGCAATCTTAAGATTCGATTTTAGCAATAAAATAGCTGGTAAATAATTTTTCCCAAAAATGGTACTATTATTTCGATAATTTTCCCAGACTATCAACATAATCCAAGAAACCGAAGCGCCAACCCAAATTCTGAGCAGTCTCAACATGATAAGGTTAATATCCCCAGTTGCTGTCATGGCGGTGTCGAAATGAAATTGCGACTGTCGAAATGAATTAGAATCAGGGGCCTGATTCTAATTCATTTCGACAGTCGCAATTTCATTTCGACACCGCGCGATTCTTGGGGATATTAACCTTATTATGTTGAGACTGCTCAGAATTTGGGTTGGCGCTTCGGTTTCTTGGATTTTGTTGATAGTCTGGGAAAATTATCGAAAAAATACCATTTTTGGGAAAAATTATTTACCAGCTATTTTATTGCTAAAATCGAATCTTAAGATTGCATATATTAGTAATATGGGGTATGACAAGTCCGCAGAAAGTGTGTTATTTTATTTATAAACAAATTAGCACTCCTAAATCTTCTTTTTTTTTTCAATTAGTGGTCTGTAACTCCTATATTTTTTCCTTTGAGCCAAAAACACTCAAATAAAAATTCACCGTAATTTAGTTCTGCACAAAGTTATTTTTTTTCCGATTTCCTTCAACAAAAATTTTACTCAGAAAATCCGAGTTTTCCCAAAAAATCTGCCATTTTCAATTAAAATTTTAGGGAAGTACCTAATTATTTATCAATAATTAAATAATTGAAGACATGAAAGATTTATTATAGTAGATTATACAGAGGGGCTAAATTATGGAATAAATTCATTTCTTTAAAACGGACGATTTTGGAGCAAAATCCCGAAAGAGGTCGATTTTTATTTTTAAATTACAATTTTTTGGCATATATTTCATACTAGTGACGTCATCCATCTGAGCGTGATGACGTAATCGATAATTTTGTTAATGGGAATAGGGGTCGTGTGGTAGGTCATTTGAAAGGGCGTTTAATTCTCTATTCAGTAATATAAACATTAATATCATTAGGTATTTATACATGGTTGCCAAAAAAAAATTTTGAATTAAATTAATTGGCGCAAAAAGAAGAATGTATGTAATTTATTTAACTCAAAATACATTGTACTGCTGTCAGAAAATAGAAAAAAAGGTTTATTTCACAAATAAACATTTCTTTTCGCTTAAATTAAATCACAAACAGACTCCCTCCTACCTATTGGCAGTTTGAACTTTTAATTTAAGCTAAAAGCAATGTTTATTTGCAAAATAAACATTTTTTTCTATTTTCTGACAGCAATACAATGTATTTTGAGTTAAATAAATTACATGCATTCTTCTTCTTGCGTCAATTAATTTAATTCAAAATTTTTCTTGGCCTCCCTGTATAAATAATGAAACTAATGTTTATAATACTGAATAGAGAATTGAACGCCTTTGTAAATGAGCTACAACACGAACCCATATTCCTATTTAAAAAAATAATTACGTCATCACGCTCGGATGGATGACGTCACTAGTTTGAAATATATGCCAAGAAATTTAATTTAAAAATAAAAATCGACCTGTTTCGGGATTTTTCTCTAAAATCGTCCATTTTAGAGAAAATGAATTTATTCCATAATTTAGCCCCTCTCTGTATATCAGGAGACCGGCGACAATCTAACCAATAGTTTAGCAATAATTAAAATGTTAATTAAAAAATTTCGGTCGAAATAATAACCAGAAAGATTATGATACACCAGAATAACTATGATTTTCATATAAAAAAGCACTATACCTATTCAACGTACCTTACAGGATTGAAATTGGACCATTTGAGCGGTCTCGGGAATGTTATAAAGAAACAATTTTTTGGCTTATAAACAAATAGAACCCCTCAGAAAATATTAGATTAAATTAAATTAAGTTAACGCTGTTGAAAAGAGCACGGCTTCTGTGTCCTTTTCGAAGAAAAACAAATTGAATTGCGAGGAGTGATTCCAGGTATAACCGGTCAAATTTGACCGGCATTTGCGACAGAGTTATAAACAACAGGATTTTAATCTTTGAACCATTAGATACCTTTTAATTCCGGTCTTCTTTGTACATACAAATTTTCATATCTTCAAGACACTCATAACAAAAAAGATTTATGTCACTGTCACCAAATTATTTAATTATTGATAAATAATTACTTCCCTCAAATTTTAGTTGAAAATTAAAGATTTTGTTTGGAAAACCCGAATTTTCCGAAGAAAATTTCCGTCGAAGGAAATTGGAATAAATTATTAATGTGCAGAATTAAATTACTGTCAATTTTTATGTGAGTGTTTTGGTTTAAAGTTAAAATTTTCGGAGTTTTAGAGCAATAATAAAAAAAAAGATTTCGGAGCGCTAATTTGTTTATAAACAAAATAGCACACTTTCTGTGGACTTTGCACAGCTATATTACTAATATAGGAAATCTTGAAGATTTTATTTCAGCATGTCCAGCAATAAAATAGCTGGTAATTAATTTTCCTTGTTTTTTACTAATTTTCCCAGATTATTACCTCACATCTTTCATTGAGTTGATGATTCATGTTGTGGACATTCTCAATTATTATATTTCTAATTTAATACTATTCTATCTAATTCCTCAAAACAAGCAAATTTCAATTAAACCCAGCTATATTATAATACCTTTTGATTTAGTTTTCCTTGCAAGAAATAAACAAAACACATCTAAACTAAACCTAACCTCGCTTTTGGCCATTCATTCATCTCCGTGTCAAATAATTTCGACAGTCGCCATCGCCATATTGAAAGCGACTTGTTTAGTGTCGAAATTTGATTTAGAATCAGGGCCCAGGCCCCAGGCCCTTGGTTGTGCATTGCCTTGAGCAAGACGCGCATAACCAATAACACGTACTGGGTAAATCTTAGGGGTAAATGATTAAAAAAAAATCGAAACCCAAAAAAAAGGAAGAAGAAGAAGATATAACCTAACGTAGCTAATGTTTGTTTTGTTTTGATCTTGAACTTTGCAGTTTCTTAATGTCTTGTAATTTACATAGAAGATTTTTTTGCTAATTAACTATACATAAAATCATGCCTATTTTAAAAATATACTCCCTAGATGATCAAGATGAGGCCTCTGTGATTTCTGCTTTTCCTGAAGGTGAACACTCAATAGGAAGAGATAAACTAAACTGTAGAGATAAAAGAATTTCCAGAAATCATGCATTGATTACTATTACAAATAGTTCCATCACATTACATTCTACACACGTTAATCCATCATTTTACAAGCCTCATGGTGGAAATAGTATCAGGTTAGTAAAGAAGGATGAATCAGTTACCATAAATGATGGAGACCAATTTGCTTTTTTGGCAGATGCATATTGGTTTAAGACGAGAATTGAGCAAGATGAAATTAATTTAGCTTCAAATAGCAATAAAAGAATCCATGAGGAGAGTGAAATCCATAACAAAAAGAAAGCAAAAGTCGATAATGTTATAAAAAATAGTGAAGAAAGTAGAAAATTAGCAGTTAGTGACACTATTGATAACCAAGAAAATAAAGATTCGGATTCTGAAGGAAGTATAGACTTTGCTACTTCACTACAAAATGATGATGATATCCCAAATGAAGAGAATCCAAAAGATGCTACTGAAAACAATACAAGTATAGACTTTGCTACTTCACTGCAAAATGACGATGATATCCCAATTGAACAGGATCCAAAAGATACTACTGAAAACAATCTAGAAAAATCAGCAGATGAAACCAATCTAGAAGATACAATACCAACTAAAGAGGAAAGAGAAAATATATTAAACAAAGAAGAAGAATCAACAGAACAAAACGATACAGAAAATGATATAAATAATGATAATGAACTAAATCCATTAAATGAAACAGCACAAAATGATGAAAGTAAAGAAGAAACAAAACCTGATACTGGTGACTGCAGTACAAATGATCAATCAACTAGTAAAACAAAACGAGAGCCTTGTTGGTATGGTGAAAAGTGTTACAGAAAAAATGCAGCTCATAAACAGGCGTTTAGCCACCCTGGTGATTCAGATTATGAAGATAACGAGGTACCTGAATGTCCTTATGGCACTGGTTGTTACAGAACAAATGCTATTCACAGAAAACAGTATAAACACACTAAACCACCAGCACCTAAACCAGTACCAGTACCTGCAACTACAAATAATGATGGATCTGAAGATGAAGAAAGTGATGATTCTCCAGTTGGGAAGAAAAAGAGAAAAGCTGCTACTAAAGCTAAAAACTACGCAGAAACTCCTGAAGATGACTACGACTTGCAAGATCCGTTCATTAACGATGGAAGCAGTGATGATTTTGAAATGACTGATGATGATGAAGATGATGATGATGATTGGCAAGATTCTCAAGAAGCTGATGAAGAAAGTCAAGACACAAGGAGGCTTCTAAAGGAAGCTAAGAAATTCACAAGAAAGAAAAATAAGAAATAATGGATCACAGTGTTTTTTAGCATCACATTTAACATCATAGTTATCCCTTAAATTTATAATTTGTATCATTATTTTTGTATTTTTGCAAACATACCATTTAAACTGTTGATGAAAACCATGTTATGGAGTATTAATAAATGAAAGTAAAATACTGTACCTATTTGTAAATTAATTTTGTTACATATTCTCTATTTTATTAATAAATTTATTGCATTTTTCCTTTAGTTTTTCTCAGATATTTCTGTACACTCAACACTCTGGTCTATTGACATAATTACTGTGTAAGGAGTTGGTAAGGTAAAACTTATGGTTATATTTATGATATAAATGCCAAAGATTCAGAACAGGTCCAATGCTATTTAAATGCAATCATTTTTTTCGAATTAAATATTACAGTATTACCGAGGGCCGAAAGTCCCTTAAGGTATGATTCCGACATCTAACTGCAAAATTTTGTTCTTCATTAAGAAGAACAAAAAAAAATACACTTTCTTCAGATAAACTTTTTTATCTGATACCTAAATTTTGTGTCATTTTAGAACTAGGTACTAATGAAATAAAAAATTTTAGAAGTTCCAAAATGACACAAAATCTAGGCATCGGATAAAAAAGTTTATTTGAAGAAAGTGTATTTTTTTGTTCTTCTTAATGGCGGTACAGGCTCTTTTTTTTAATATTGTATTTAATTACAGAGTAATTTCTACATATTAATATATTTTTCAAATTGGACTCTGTACCGCCATTCTTTATTATATTACGAATACATGTGCCAAATATCTCGAAAAAATATTCAAAATTACAGCCGCAATCTTGGAACGCATTTTTGCTACCTGTTGATTGCTACTGTTTCCTCTTAATTGTGATTAGTGGTTCCTGAGATACAACCGGTCAAAGTTGACCGGCATTTACGGCAAAGATATAAACAATAGGATCATAATTTTCAAACCATCACCTTTTTATTTTTGTCCTCTTTCTTCGCACTAATTTTCATATCTTTAAAATACTCATAACATATATTATTATAATAAAAACTATCGATATTACTAGTGAAAATTGCCAAAATTCCAATCAAAAATTAGGTTGGAGAAAATGTTATCTCAAAGTTCAAAATCGGTATACGTTAAAAAAATGCATTTTCTCGGCTTCTCGAGTTCCCAAGTAACTCGAGTAGAGCCATATAACTAACGCATTATTACATGTCAAACTTGCTTTTGTTTTGTTATAATAAATTAAGTTATTGATTATAACAAAAATTTTTAATTTGTTTAAATAACGATTGTTTAAATAATTATACAACTTTCAAATGAGAATATTTGTATTTTTAACGGTAAAAGGTTTCACTTGTAGTAAAGTAAGTTTACCTAAAAAAAGTCTACAACTGGAAAAATATGTAGTTTTCTTTTCTTATAAATAAATTAATCTATTATAACAAAACAAAAGCAAGTTTGACATTTAATAATGCATTAGTTAGATGGCTCTACTCGAGTTACTTGGGAACAAAAAAAGAATGAAGAAAATTGCTCCATGGGAAGCCGAGAAAATGCATTTTTTTAACGTATACCGATTTTGAACTTTGAGATTACATTTTCTCCAACCTAATTTTTGATTGAAATTTTGCTATTTTTGGCAATTTTCACTCGTAATATCGACAGTTTTTATTATAATAATATATCTTATGAGTCTTTTAAAGATATGAAAATTGGTGTGGAGAAAGAGGACAAAGGTAATGTTTCGAAAATTATGATCCTATTGTTTATATCTTTGCCGTAAATGCCGGTCAACTTTGACCGGTTGTATCTCAGGAACCACTCATCACAATTAAACGTTTTTTCTTTTAAAAGAAGCGTCCTGCCGCCTTTTTTTAATACCGTTTTCATTATTTAATTTAATTTAATATTTCCCGAGATATTCTAATTGTTTATAAGCCAAAAAATTGTTTATAATTTTAAAATATTCCTGAGGCCACTTAAATGGTATAATTTCAATTCTATAAAGTACATTAGATAGGTACAGTGTCTTTTTATACAAAAATAATATTTATTCTTATGTATCGTAATTATTGTGGTTATTATAACGACCGAAAATTTTTAATTAACAATTCAATTGTTGCTAAACTGTTCATTTAATTTCCATCGGCTTTTGGAATTATAATCTATACGAAATGACCCTTTTATATTGCCAAGTTATTTAATTATTGATAAACAATTACTTATCTAAAATTTTAGTTGAAAATTAAAGATTTTGTTGGAAAAACCCGCATTTTTCGGGGAAAATTATCGGGCGGATGTAATTTCGGCCGGAAAAAGGGCAGGTACTAAAAGCCGGTAGGTAAATTCGGCCGGAGGTTTTAAGTTGCTTCTTAATTACTTCTTATTCGTTTTGAACCGAAATTTTGCTAATTTTAAAAAATCAATATATTATATATTGTACAATTTTCAGAGGAAGACCTAACGCTTCGTCAAAACCTAACTTTCGGGTATTAGAGTGTAGAGTACCCCAGGAGTGTAATTACCAATATTTTAATCTCATCGTAAACATCAACCCCTCGGCCGAAATTACCCCTGTCATAAATGGTACCCCTTGATTTATGCAGGTAGGCCAAGGGATTACCGGCCGAAATTATGCCCGCCGAAATTATCGTCGAAGTTAATCGGGAAAAACACGTCTCTATGCAGAATTTAATTACGATGAATTTTTATTTGAGTGTTTTTGGTGTAAAATTAAAATATTTGGAGTTATAGAGCAAAAATTGAAAAAAACACGATTTTCGGGCGCCATTTTGTTTATAAAAAAAGTAGCACACTATCTGTGGACTTTGCATACCTATA
Organism: Diabrotica virgifera virgifera; assembly: GCF_917563875.1. Taxonomy (NCBI): domain Eukaryota; kingdom Metazoa; phylum Arthropoda; class Insecta; order Coleoptera; family Chrysomelidae; genus Diabrotica; species Diabrotica virgifera. The sequence goes on from NC_065444.1 coordinate 68,816,257, forward strand.
TTATTAATATATACAATCATAAGATTCGATTCCAGCAATAAAATTGCTGGTAAATAACTTTTCCTTGTATTTTTGCTAATTAGCCCAGAGTAGATAGAATATTTAAAGAGCTGCAGCTGCAATATTGGAATGTGACGTGAAAGTTTTATGGAATCCTGATAAATAAAATCAGATATACAGATGATACGTGCAAGAATGCAGGGAAAAAGACCTGTTGGAAGACATAAAAAGAGATGGGAAGACAGAAGTCGATGAGGATGCCAGGAACTTCCTGGGAACGCGTTCATGGAAAAGAACAGCGGTAAATCGAAATGATTGGAGAAGCTTATTGAAGAAGGCCAAGGCTCGACTTGGGCTGTATATACTGCCATTGGATGGATACAGATGATACAGTTATTTTAAGTGATGACATGAATGGCCTTTTAAATGCCATTGACACAGTGGGAAGAGAGTTTGGCCTAAACATAAACTGTTAAAACAAAATACATATGGTGCTTATAGCCGTTTTGGCACATCAAGATTCACGGTTATAACACAGAATAGGAAACAATGTTATATGTTGGTCATATGATTCAAAGAGTACCCAGTTTTAAATACCTTGGTTGCCATATTACTTAACAACTAGATCCAGATAAAGAGATAAAATATAGAATCGACATTAATGATAACTTACAACTTCAACTTGGAAACCGCATGGTTACATGTTACATTTAGCCAGTCCTCTTATACGGTATCGAAGCATGGACATTAAAAATATCCACCATTAATCGTTTGGAGGTCTTTGAAATGTGGCTGCACAGACGTACACTAAAAATACCATGGACGGCTATGCTGACAAATGTATCAATCCTTCTAAGAGAGCAAATGCTGCTCGCGAGCTGCTTGATAATATCAAATGTAGAAAGATGGCCTATCTTGGACACTTAGTAAGGGGAGACGGATTTAATGGGTAAAATCGAAGGACGCAGAGGAATTGGTAGAAAACATGCCTCTTGGTTGAAGAATATTAGGGAGTGGACAGGCATAAAGAAAGCAGAGCAACTATTTAGAATAGCTCGAGACAGAGACAGTTTCGCCATGTTTAAATCGCCAACGTCAAGGGAATTTTATGTAAATATTTAAAACATAATATTTAAATAAAAGTGTAAAATGATCTAGTAAAATAGATAACCATACCCAACCATCATCTATTATAATGTTTTACACTTATAGTGGAGTCACTAAAAGTTTTCAGCTCCGATTTCGTTGAACCTTCATCGATTTTCATGAAAATTGGTGAGTGGTTATAAGACACTTCAAGGAACAAAGGTGACATGATGCCAACTTGCGCTTTTACCCTGGGGGTGGATGCCACCCCTTCTCGGGGGTGAAATTTTTTTATTAAAAATAATACCAGAAATCGATAGAGGGGCAACTTCTAAGCAAAATTTGTTATATAAAGTTATTAACATAACCAATACTTTTTGAGTTATTAAATATTAAAGATTTTATTTTTTCTTAAAAAAAATGCATGTTTTAAAGCCGTTTTTCACGTATTACTCAAAAACTATAAGCTCTTGTAAAAAAGCTGTTAAGCTTTTGTAAAAAATCTGTTATTACCAAAATTAAAGATAATAAAAAATTTAATACACTCCCCACTTAAAGAACTAAACTAATGTTATTTCAAAGTGAGTTATGGGTAATTGAATGTATATTTTTTTCGACGAGTACTCAAATCTAAGTATTCAAGCTTACATAACGGGAAAACGATGCATGTTATAGAATATACTTGTTAAATACTTGTCAAAGTACGTTGGAATACCTATCAAATGAGCTCCAGTAGAAGTTAATAGCATCAAAATTAAGCAAGTTATGATGAAAATAAGAGAACGCTTTCGATTTTTTTAGGAAGAAGTGAAAAATTTCGGTTTTTTAAATCTGACTGAATTAAAAATTGGGCCAACCCCCATCTTAAAGTTCAGAAAAAGACTCACCCATTCATATGTCAACCATCCATTTTGGTCCAAGGGTGTGGATTTTACGGCCCTTCCTATTTAGGGTCTGTTTTTCGTTCTCGTCCCCAAAACTCCCAAAAACTTCAAAAATTTAACTCCGAACTTTGCGGCTTCTAATAGAAGTGATCATTACCTTTCCAACGCATGTCTAATTTTGAAAGTCGGTTATACCGTTCAAAAGTTACCGAGCTCAGAAATATGAGTCAATTTTTATTTAAAAAAGGGAAAATATTTGTGGATATGTATGTATGTGTGTGGAAAAGTTAAACTGATCTGAATTGTTTTTTCTGTGTTTGAAGAGGGGGTGAGTGCCGATTCAGAACCGGTGTAGTTTGTGAGTTTTGACTAGCCATAAGCCAGCTATAGGACTTGGTAGGTACAAAACGGCATATTTTTTTGGCGGTATATATCTTCGGTTCAAGAAGAGACAGGAGAACAGTAAATACACCAAATCAATAGCGTTGAGTTAAGTTTTCAAATGGTGTCTAAGCTGTTAGGATCAGACATACACACGGCTCAGTATAGCCGAAAAACTAAACTTTGAAAATTTTGGTTTTTCGACAATTACTCAAAATTTCAACCTACGAATTACGCCAATAACTGAGCGTTTGTAGAAGGACTCTAGACAAATCTAACGGTGTGTACTTTATATCCGGGAAAATTCGAATTTTTAAGTTATAGGCTACATAAGTATGATCAAATCTATTTCTGATGGGAAAAACGGTTTTTCAAGCTCAATAATTCCTGTAACAGACACTAGATCATTTGGAAGATAATGCGACAAAGGCGACCATTTATAAAGCTTAACGTGTAATCGAGAAACATTGCATTCAACTTTATACATTTAATTTATAAATAACTTTGAAAAACTCCTGATACAAGAATAAAAAACCGCTAAACGCCGTAAAAATGAGTGGCGCATACAATATTCCAGCTACAAAAGATCTGATATGAATATTACGTGGCGCGAAAATGTATTTTCATTTTGATGCAAAACAAAATTCTAGTTTTATTTTAAAAGATTTTTTCATAATATTTGCCAAATTTGAAGTAAACGCGCCACAAAAGAGTTTCAAAATTCAAACTGTATCAAAGTTATTCTTTTGTGACGCCTTTTACTTCAAATTGGGCAAATATTATGAAAAAATCTTTTAAAATAAAACTAGAATTTTGTTTTGCATCAAAATTAAAATACATTTTCGCGGCACGGAATATTCATATCAGATCTTTTGTAGCTGGAATATTGAATGCGCCACTCATTTTTACGGCGTTTAGCGGTTTTTTATTCTTGCAAAACACACTACGCCATTTCCACAAAAATTAAAATTTGTAGCAATCCTCAGAAGAATTTCTTTGGGTTAACATAGTTAATGATTTCAACAATTTTGACCGGTTTAGAATGCACATTTTTGAAAAAAGATATAATTTCAAAAAATCAGAATTTTTAAAATTATCGTACTTTTCATTTTCTTTTGATAATAACTCCAAAAATACTCAATATACGTAAAAAATAATATATAACTAAATTTTAGTTTTTTCTGTTCCAAATACTTTACCCATTTTATTATTTCCGTAGAGTAAAAAATAACCGAGATAGAAACGTTTAAAATTTCAATTTTGCTGCGAGAACCATGTAACCAGGGCCATTTAACCTTTTATTTTTAAAGAAGTAAGAGGTTTAAAAGACTAATTTCGTCGTTTTTAATAGCTCTTGGAATCAATTTTTAATAAGTTATTAGGTGAACCTGATATCTGAAAAATTAACGGAGTTATTTACAAAAAACAATAACATTTTTTGGAAAAATTTTTAAAAGATTTAAAACATTTTGAAACATTTTTGGTGCATAAATTTTAATATCAACTTGTTCGAGGGCTCATTTGATAGATATTTCTATGAACTTTGACAAATGTTTAATAAGTTTATGTTATAAAATGCATAATTTTCCCGGTATTTAAGCTTAAATACTTAGATTTGGATACTCGACGAAAGAAATATACATTCAATTACCTATAACTCACTTTTAGTTAACATTGAAAGGTTTTTCTAGTAAGGAGTTTAGTTGATTTTTTATTAGCCTCAATTTTGATAATAATACCTTTTTTGTAAAAACTTATAGTTTTTGAGTTATTTATGAAAAATCGGTTAAAAACATGCATTTTTCTCACGAAAAATTAAAATCTTTGATCTTTAATAACTAAAAAAGTTTTGATTTATTTTAATAACTTTATATAACAAATTTTGCTTATAATTTGTCCCTCTATCGAATTGTGGGGTCATTTTTAATAAAATAATTTTCATCCCCGAGGAGGAGTGGCATCCACCCCCAGGGTTAAAGCGCAAGTTGGCACCATGTCACCTTTGTTCCTTGAGATATCCTCTAACCACTCACCAATTTTCATGCAAATCGATGGAGGTTCAACGAAATCGGAGGTAATAGCTCATATCCACCTTCAGTGACTGCACTATTAACAGAATAACATTTACAGAATAGGAAACAATTGGTTTTTATTCTGTGCTTAAGTGCTTGAGAATGAGTGAATGACTCATTATGATTACTTTCAGTGACGTGTTGATTACTTCAGTATCTAATCGGTATCTGTGAATCTTGTGATTACTTGATTAATTTTCGTATCGGGTAAGTACTGATTTTATTTATACATAAGTATCTTGTAGTTTCTAATGTGCTGTACTTTACATAGAAAATTCTTTTTGCTTAAAAACAAAATAAAACTATGTCTATTTTAAAAATATACGCCCTCTAGATGATCGAGAAGAGGCGTCCGTCGTTTTTGCTTTTCCTGAAGGTTGAACACTCAATAGGAAGAAATAAACTAAATTGTAAAGATAGAAGAGTTTCACGAAATCATGCATTGATTACTATTAAAAATAATTCTCTCACATTACGTTGTACACAAGTTAATCCATTATTTTACAAGCCTCATGGTGGAAATATATATCAGGTTAGTAAAGAAGGATACCTCAGTTACCATAAATGATGGAGACCAATTTGCTTTTTTGGCAGATGCATATTGGTTTAAGACGAGAGTGGAACAGGATGAAATTAATCTAGCTTCAAATAGCAATGAAAGAATCCGTGACGAGAATGAAATTTATAACCAAAAGAAAACAAGACTTAATAATGTTATAGAAAAGATTAAAGAAGAAAGTAAAAAATTGGCAGCTAGTGACAATATTGATAACCAAGAAAATAAAAGATGTGTATCAGATCATCAGGGTAGCATAGACTTTGCTACTTCACTGTCAAAGGAGGATGATAGCCCGAATGAAGACGATCCAAAAAATACTGCTGAAGACAATGTAGAAAAATCGCCACCTACAAACAATCCAAAAGATACAATGATTACTGAAACGGGCAGAGAAAATATATTAATCAAAGTAGAAGAATCGACAGAACAAAAGTATACAGACACAGAACAAAATATAGCTTCAAATAGCAATAAAAGAATCCATGACGAGAATGAAATTTATAACCAAAAGAAAGCAAGACTTAATAATGTTATAGAAAATATTAAAGAAGAAAGTAAAGAATTGGCAGCTAGTGACAATATTGATAACCAAGAAAATAAAAGATGTGTATCAGATCATCAGGGTAGCATAGACTTTGCTACTTCACTGTCAAAGGAGGATGATAGCCCGAATGAAGACGATCCAAAAAATACTGCTCAAGACAATGTAGAAAAATCAGCAGATACAAACAATCCAGAAGATACAATGACATCTGAAGGTGATACAGAAGATAATATAAATGATGATAATGAAGGAAATCCATTAAATGATGAAATAACACAAAATGATGAAAGTAAACAAGAAACAAAAACTGATACTGTTGACTGTAGTACACATGATCAATCAACTAGTAAAACAAAACGAGAGCCTTGTTGGTATGGTTAAAAGTGTTACAGAAAAAATGCAGCTCATAAACAGGCGTTTAGCCACCCTGGTGATTCAGATTATGAAGATAACGAGGTACCTGAATGTCCTTATGGCACTGGTTGTTACAGAACAAATGCTATTCACAGAAAACAGTATAAACACACTAAACCATCAGCACCTAAACTAGAACCTGCAACTATAAAAAATTATAAATCTGAAGATGAAGAAAGTGATAATGATTCTGAAGATGAAGAAAGTGATAATGATTCTGAAGATGAAGAAAGTGATAATGATTCTGAAGATAAAGACAGTGATAATGATTCTGAAGATGACTATGACTTGCAAGATCCAATAATTAAAGATGCACCAACACCTAAATCAGTACCTGCAACTACAAAGAACGATACATCTGAAGATAAAGAAAGTGATGATCAATCTGAAGATGAAAAAATTGATAATTATTTTGAAGATGACTATGACTCGCAAGATTCGTTCATTAATGATGGTTGTGATGAAGAAGATGATGAAGAAAGTGATAATGATTCTGAAGATTAAGAAAGTGATGACGATTCTGAAGATGACTATGACTTGCAAGTTCCATTAATTAATGATGCACCAACACGTAAACCAGTACCTGCAACTACAAAGAATGATACATCTGAAAATGAAGAAAGTGATGATAAATCTGAAGATGAAGAAACTGATAATTATTTTGAAGATGACTATGATTCGCAAGATTCATTCACTAATGATGAAAGTAGTGATGATTTTGAAATGACAGATGATGATGATGATGATGATGATTGGCAAGATTGTCAAGAAGTTGAAGAGGAATATCAAGACACAGTAAGGCTTCTAAAGGAAGCCATAAAATTCTTAAGAAAGAAAAATAAGAAATAATTTATCACAGTGTTTTTTAACATCACATTAACATCATATTTTATCCCTTAAGAGGATCGGTACGTATTTTCGGCTGCAATGCTATTCAAATGGGGATTCATTTTTTTCGAATCCTGAGAAAACTAATAAGTATTTTTAAAAAATTTAAACGCAGAATGAAAGATTACGTTATTAGCGAGGGCCGAAAGTCCCTGAGAACTTCTATAATGTTTATTTTAATAAGTTACAGGGGTGAAAAACTAAGAGAAAATTTAGTGCGATTTTTAATTTCAAATATATCATTCAAAATAAACTTTTTATTTATTCTAAGGGACTTTCGGCCCTCGGTAATAATTTAGTCTTTCATTCTGCGTTTAAAATTTTCAAAAATATTTATTGGTTTTTTCAGGATTCGAAAAAAATGTACACAATGTTGTGGTAATATTTTCCAAATCTATCTTTGTCTTACAACGCACTCAGCGGAATATAATATTGTCAGCATATATTGTCAGTCAGACACTGACAATCAGTGACAATTTTAAATATTTGACATTGCATCGGGAATATGTTGAGTTATTGATTAAATATTATTGATATATAGTGTATTTGATAAATAATTGATTTAAGAAGTGAACTTAATAAAAAGTTATTTATTGTGTATTATTTGTGGAAGATCCAAGCAGAGAATACATCAGGATAATATATTCTGTGATCCAAGTATTTTGTTGTTAAAGATGTTCAAATTTGTAAGCGTTCCATAACAATATATTATTAAAAAATCACTTTAACACTTTTCCTCTTTTCTCGATTGAGTATTAGTCTTTGTTGTACAAATAAATTATTACAATCACTGAATACATAGTTAGTGAAAAAATTATCACATTTATTAACTGAATTAATAATTTGCAATTATAAAAATAACAGTTATCCAAGAACATTCAAAACCCATCTCTTTAAATTAATGATGACATTTTCAAGTAGAATGACATTCTGGTAATGTTTATATATCCATACCAGTGTGAATTTTACTACACGTAATTTGCCGTGTAAAGACAGAAAAAGTAGGGATACACGTAAAATATTTGCGAATTATGTACCCATAGCCTTAAATTTATATTTTGTACTTTTGTTTTTTTTTTATTTTTGCCAACATACCGTCAACTAAACTGTTTATGAAAACTGTGTTATACAGGGTGTAACAAAAATCCAGGTCATAAATTAAATCACATATTCTGGGACCAAAAATAGTGCGAATGAACCTAACTTATCTTAGTACAAATATGCTCATCAAAAAGTTACAGCCCTTTGAAGTTATAAAATGAAAATCGATTTTTTCGAATGTATCGAAAACTATTAGAGATTTTTTATTGAAAATAGACATGTGGCATTCTTATAGCAGGAACATCTTAAAGAAAAATTATAGTGAAATTTGTGCACCCCATAAAAATTTTATGGAGGTTTTGTTCCCTTAAACCCCCCAAATTTTTGTGTACGTCTCAATTAAATTATTATTGTGATACCATTAGTTAAATTCAATATTCTTAAAACTTTTTTGCCTCTTAGTATTTTTTCGATAAGGCAGTTTTTAAATCGAGTTGAGGCTTATTTTTTAATATGTTTACATAAAAATTTTATGGGGGTTTTGTTCTTTTAAACCCCCCAAATGTTTGTGTACGTTCCAATTAAAATATTACTGCAGTGCCATTAGTTAAACACAGTGTTTTGAAAACTTTTTTGTCTCTTTGTATTTTTTCGAGAAGGCACATTTTATCGAGATGTGGCTTCTTTTTTAAAATGGTTCAAAATATACCTAAAAATGTAAATCATACATACATTTGCACATTATTACCAAGTCTCCATAATCGTACTTAACCATATACAAATATGTGGTGTATTTGACAAATATTCAAAATATCTTGATAAAACCTGACGTTTAGAAAAAGTACTAAGAGCCAAAAAAGTTTTAAAAACAGTGTGTTTAACTAATGGTACTACAATAAAAAAGAATGCGTGTGTACTTTGTACGCACGTAAGAAGTTATACTTCTATTATAATATAATTTCAACGAAATAAATATACCTACTTAACAGTTACAATACAAAAAATTAACAATAATTACCAAAAATGAACCAAAACTTAACAATGCCAAATATTAAAAAAAAAAAAAAAGAAAAAAATATGAATCGTCCGGGATTTGAACCCGCAATTTCGCGATTTTTTGATCTCTGGTCCAATGCTCTACCAACAAGGTCATCAAGCCGCATGCTACTTACCTTTCAGATATACATAATTTTACATCACGGTGACAAGTGAAATATAAAAATAGATGTTTTATTATTTTACGCCCAAGGAAGACAAATAAAAAACCTTTTAAACCACCTTTTTCAAATTGCGCAAGTTGTATTATTAATATTAATGTTAATAAATGAAATATAAATATTTTGACGTTTCACAATTTGACAATTCACTTTTAACTGCAGTGCCTTAAAGTAGCATTTTTAACGCTCCTATGGAGTCCTAAAAATTGCATTTTTAACTCGTTTGTAGAAAAATATATTTAAAAACACTAATATATTCTTTCCACACCTTTTCTGGACTGATACATACATAAATTAAAACATTTTGAAGTATAACTTCAAAAATATAATATGAAAACTATTTAAAAAGGCAGTATAACTATTAACTAACCTTTGTTGTTTCTCTTCCCACAAATTTTAAAACGCAACAACCATACATAACCAAACCGTCAACCGTCCAAACCACAGCTGCGCTACAACTGCCATATTGGATAATTTTTGACATGTCATTTGAACATCCAATCAGAACAAAGTTATAATGCGCATGGATCGTAAGTTTAACATATAAAAATTCACCCTCATATCGCGCATAAAGAAGTATAACTTCAATAATTTAATTGGAACGTACACAAAAGTTTGGGGGGGGGGGGCGTTTAAAGGAACAAAATCCCCATAAAATTTTTATGGAGTGTCCAAATTTCACTCTAATTTTTTCTTAAGATGCTACTGCCATAAGAATACCACATGTCCATTTTCAATAAAAAATATCTAATAGATATATCTAATTTTGATATATTGGAAAAAATCGATTTTCATTTTGTAACTTCAAAGGGTTGTAACTTTTTTATATGCACATTTGTACAAGGTAAGTTAGGTTCAATCAAACTAATCTTGGTCCCAGAATGTGATTAAATTATGACCTGTATTTTTGTTACACCCTGTAGACTATTAATAAATGTAAAATACTGTATTTATAAATTAATTTTGTTACAGATTCTCTATTTTATTAATAAACTTATCGCATTTTTCCTTTAGTTTTTCTCAGACATTTCTGTACACTCAACACTCTGGTCTTTTGATGGTCTATGGTATTTGGTCTATTGACATAATTACTGTGTACCTAAGGAGTTGGTAATGTAAAACTTATTGTTATATTCATAAGATAAACACCAAAGATCCCGATCATTTAATGAATAATGAAGTTACACATGCATCATAGCATTTTTGACAAGGAGTGCGAAGAAGCGACAAATAACAAAAATAGAGCATAACTAAAGACAAATCATGCAGGATGCACAAGAAGAGCAAAGGAGAAATACAGAATTCTAAGAAGAGAAAAAAAAAGTAATTTGAGGAAAAATAGTTAGAAAGCATAGAAGAGCTAATAGGCTGTTGATTATATTCAAAATAAGATAGCTAAAAGGAACTACAACGTTAACGGGGTTTTATTATTTCATATGGTCAATGGACATCTATATATGGAAAAACCGCGGAGTGCTACCATTTAAAGGGGTGCGTTTTTGAGAAATGGGTGAATTAGTCCCTGGGCACAGGTTACATTAGGGTGAGTTCTATGGGATTTTGGTACAAACATATCTACATAAAAATTGTTCCTGGTTAAATTTCCTATCTAAATATCACTTTTTAAAGTCAATGATACTTTTTTTTACAAAACTATATTCAAAAGAAAAAGCACAAGGAAACCCAAAAGAAATACATTTTGTTTTTTGTCCAATAACTTTTGTCCACGAGGATACAGGTATAGATATTGCTTTACAAAAAAAATCCTACATATTTCTTCTTTAAAATGTTGTCTAGTAAAGATAATTAGGATTTATAGTTTTCGAAATATAATTTTTCAAAGTTCGCCACTTACAACAATTTTGGGCAATTCTCCTTGTTATTTCGCAAATATTGTTCTGTATTTTTTTTTAAAGAGATTATGGTTTTTCAAGGTTTTATACGTTTAACGATTTTTTATAATATAATATAAAAATAAAATAATATTGTTATATAATATTATATTATATATAGTATATATAATATAATATTATATTATATATCATATAATACGTAATATAAAAAAACATTATTTTTTACATTTTTTACCATTATTTTTGAAATTTCTCATTATAACTTTTTTTCTTCTACATTTAGGTATATATTATATTATATATTAAAAAAAGCTTATTTTGTTTACTTTAAAATAGTGTATTACAAAAAATTCTAGGATTATTTTTGAATACGATATTATTTTTCAAAATGTAATAAGTACTTGCAACGATTTTTGATTTTAGGATTATTTTTAAATTTCTCATTATAACTTTTTTTTTCTTGTACATGAATATACTATATATTGATCAATAAAGAGGGCTTACTTTCTATTCTTTAAAATGGAGTATCATCTATATAATCAAAACCGAGTGATTCTTTGATATTTTTTTACCTGTATTATTTAAAATTATTTCTTTTACAAAAATTACATAAACATTAGTCTTAGAAAACATCACTTTAGTTAAAATTATTTAAACGTTGACATTTAAAAATTTTTCAAAATCAAAGTCCATCTCTTCGTTAGCATTAACTTCAATATCTTCCTCTGACACCTCAGTTATCTTAGAGTTCCCACAATTAGTACCCATGCACATGCACCCTTTGCAGAATATTGAACAACTAATTCCTATCTTTCTACAACCGCAGTTTCTTGTACATCCTTTGGTACATTTACATGCTATTTTTTCAAGCAAAGTAGGAAGGTGCAGGAACTTTGACAGTAAATATTGGAATTAATCCATATTTTGAAGTTTGCCCGGCCGAGTCAAGTGGATCCAAAGTATTATCTATAAAAAATAAGATTCAATCATAACACACAATCGCATAAAAAAGTTATAATGAGCAATTTAAAAAATAATCCTAAAATCAAAAACCGTTGCAAGTACTTATTACATTTTGAAAAAGCATATCTTATTCAAAAATAATCCTAGAACTTTTTATAATACACCATTTTAAACTAAACAGAATAAACTTTCTTTTTCATTATATAATATATACCTAAATGTAGAAAAAAAAGTTATAATGGAAAATTTAAAAAATAATCGTAAAAAATATAAAAACTCGTTAAAAGTAAATCTTGAAAAAGATAACCTCTTTAAAAGAAGTCGTACCACATTATACAGTGTAGAACATTTGAAAGGTAATTGATTTCTTTTCCTCTTACATGTACCATTGCATATGCCTAAAGTTACGTAGAAAAAAGTTACAGAACAATATTTGCGAAATAACAAGGAAAATTACCCAAAATTGCTGTGAGTGGCGAACTTTGAAAAATCATATATCGAAAACTGTAAATCCTAATGACCTCTACTAAACATTATTTTAAAGAGAAAATATGTAAGTTTTTTTTCTGTGAAGCAATGTCTATACCTATATCCCCGTGGACAAAAGTTATAGGACAAAAAACAAAATTTCTTTCTTTTGGGTTTCTTTGTGCTTTTTCTTTTGAATATATTTTTTGTAAAAAAAGTATCTTTGACTTTAAAAAGTTATATTTAGATAGGAAATTTAATCAGGAACAATTTTTGTGTAGACGTGTTTGTACCAAAAGTGCATAGAACTCACCCTAATGTAACCTGTGCCCAGGGACTAATTCACCAATTTCTCAAAAACGCACCCCTTTAAATGGTAGCACTTCGCGGTTTTTTCATATATAAAGATTCATTGACCATATGAAATAATAAAACCCCGTTAACGTTGTAGTTCCTTTCTATAGTACATAATCAATAGCCTATAAACTCGAAAGGTTTTCAAAAATTTAAATCAAATTAGCAGAATTTAAGCCAAGCATAAGAAACTGTAATGATGGACAGGGAAATATTCTAAACGATACAGTCTCAATATTGAACAGATGGGTTGAATTTTTTGACGCAAAACTTAATGGCCATCATATCGAAGAAGCAGATATCACCCTAGCAGATCGAAATTATTGGAATCTATTCAACCCAAACGAAAGACCGCATTGAAGAGGATGCCCAAGTCAGTAAAAAGCCTAAAAAATAATACAGGCCCAGGAACTGATCAAATTTGCAGTAAGCTCTACAAAAACGGTGGTGATGCCCTGCTACACACTGCATAAATGTTCACTTCTTGTGTGGCAAAATGAGATCATGCTCTGGGAATAATCTCAAGGCGTGATATGACCGTTACACAAAGAAGGCAACCATCATCAGTGTGACAACTACAGAGGTATAATTTTGTGAGCAAGTGTAACATCTGCTTATAAAATACTAGCAAATATTCTCTACGAAAGGCCACAGGTTTACATGGGCATAATTGTAAAATACAAGGGCGGATTCACTCGAGAAAGCATTAAAATGTAACATTACTAGTCAATGCTTGTGTTTGATATACCTGAAAAACTTTTAACCAGAATTACATTAACTTAAAAGCCAGAGTTAGGATACAGGAGAGAATTCTAGAACTTATAATTTTTTACATTTGAAGCATTTTTATTATACAGTTATGAGCGCGCTAATAACCGGCTGAATAACGCAAAAGATGGAAAACACATTAAGTTGTGAAATAAAAAGAAATTAAACTAGTGGAAATGGGAGATTTAGCGATAAAATCCTATACATTTACATTTTACTTATTGTTTCCCACCTTTAGACGTATCGGACGAGTGTGGCAACTGCCACTGTGACAGTTTGTTTTTTTTTTGGCTTGGACTATAGTCATTCAGCCAGTCTCAATCAAAAGTAAATGTATTAAAGATATTGCCAATTAGTGAAACATGGTTATTATAATAATATTACAATTTTTTACTTCTTATTTTACCTACTCATTACAGCTAATGTACATGCTATGTTAATAAATATTATAAATATATTATACTTAATGTTTATCAAGAACACATAGTGTATACATTTTACAAATAAAAATATTAACGCTAAGATTTTCGAATCTTATTGGAGTCATCTTCGGAGAGGCGTAGGCCTGCTGCCCCATACTCGAAGTTGCTGCCCCAACCATGAAATGAAAGCTTATCCAAACATTGCAACTGACGTGTACGGATTAGGTGACTAGCGTCATCTGGCAATTGAAAGGTAAAGTTTTCAATCCTAATAGCAACATTAATAATATTGAAAAATATTAAAAATATGTATTACTAAGAGATTTTTAAATTGAAAACTTATTGGTCCATTTCCCTGGTGACACCTCCAAGGCTTCTACAATATGCAAGCCAGATGGATGCTGCAGTGAAGACAAAAGGGAAGGAATTCTACACAACTTTACCTTTTTTTTTATTTGTCTTACATTAATTATTACATCATATCATTAAAAACTTATTTACATTAACAACCATACTGTAAACCTAATAAATGAATACTCTTCGTAATACTACTGGTCGTATTTACAGCAGATTTTACACCCAATTGGAAAACCCTCGTCAAAATAATTTTAGCGTATTCTTGCATCACAGCTACTAATTCAGGCAGTCTTTCCAACACACTCTCCACTACATCTCCATTTTTACTATCAATGCAAGCCAATACGGCCGGCAAAGCCGCACTAGAAGCTTTGGGGTTATATTTCAACCATCGGATCATCAACAACAACGACAATGACCTCGCGGAGCTATTTGGGGAAGAGACGGAGTTACAGAGGTATTGGGAGACTTCTTCGAGCCACTGAGGTCTCTTGCTTGTAATGTGGTCCAGTTCTTGTAAGGCAGATAGGTTATCTGACGCTTGAAGAGCCGATTTAAGTTGAGCCCATTGTGGTGGATGTGATTCTGGTACGGGGGGAGTGACTGTTCCTACTAGAACTTCTGTGGGACCCAACTGGTCGGTTATGGGTAACGATACACTGGATAGTAGTGGACGGACTCCTGGTTGACTGTACTGAATGTCACTGAAAATAATTAAGTACAGATTATATGATTTGAGCAGGTTAGCAAAATGTGTTCTTAAACTCTTAAATATTTTTTTAATAAAACACTAATAACATAACTGTTTTTAATTATGTTCTGTAACGGTGCGAAGGTAGCTAGTATTTTCTAATCATTGACACTTTCGCTAGGACCTGTATTTTAAATTCGTCAAAACCAAGTTTGTGTTTCAGAGAATCATCGGTTCTCGCAAATCTATGGTATTACGTAATTCATTCTCGATTCACATGAATATTTTTAAATTCTCATTCCGAAGAACGTAGGTTTTAGAAGTGTCATGTTTTGTTAGCCGTTATTCCCTCGTGAAATTGATTGTTGGATTTTTTATCAAAAGAATTGGGGTCATAAATTCTTCTCTGATGTGTTTCTGGCGACCAGAATATGATATGATATATTTTTCGTTTGCCGTTCAAGTATCAAGTAGAGCATTTGTTTATCTTCGGCTAGTTATCAGTAGTAATTGCACAAGAGCTCTGAAATTCTATATTAATTTCAGAGGTCGAGTGCAATTTGTTGCGATTATTTCATGAATAAAACTGTTCAAAACCAAAATTTTATTGTAATTTATTTATGTAAGTACCATGAAACACACAGTTTTTATAAATATTTGACGATTGAAAGTCATCACTTTTATTATTTTTAAAACATTAATTGTCATTAATGTCACTGAATGTATTTTTTCGTAGCAACGAAGGGCATCTGACGTAATATACTTAACGACGGGAGATTATCAAAAATTATCGATTTAATTCAGATTTCTGTAGCTTTCTATTGGTCAGAATCTCCTATGAATGAAATAATCAGGGAGATTTAATGATTTTTCGAGATGAGTCTGAATTTTGTTTATCTTAGAGATAAGTAGTTCAGCGATAAGAGCCCTGAGTTTGTCAACAAGTCACAGGTGTCCTTTTTCTGAGTAAGCTAATTTGATGGGAAAAGTTCAACCCAAGGTGACGCTAAACTCTGATTTTTGAAAGAGGCGTTTGGTTTAGTAATCTTGTCTTGAATTGGGACGAGGACAGTAAGTTACGTTTGAGCCGTGAAGAAGTCAAGTTGAGCTAGCCTCGGAAGGTCTGCAGGATTGCAGTACCTGAAAGGTGGAAGTTTCAGTTTCTTTGAGATAGTGAAGTTATTGTGCAATTTTATTGCAGAAGTCTTTGTGTTGGAGTTAAAGTGTTTGTTCCAGTATAGTCTAAACAAGCCACAGGCCACCGCGTTCCGCTGTTTTTAGGCGAACGCGATATCTTATACCAATATCGGTATAATAAATTTTTCTTACATGCAAGCAGGAGTTGGGAGTTTTCTTTTGTGTTACTTGTTTTAACACCACAATTAAAGCACGGAGTTGCTTTAATTTTAGTATTTTTTTGATCCGGTTTAATAAACTAGAAAACAATTCTTTTTTTAATATTTTTATTCGAGTAGTGCCAATTAGTTTTGAGAAATAAATTCAATGCTGAATTTTTCTATAAACTATGGGAGTAACCTGATGTATTGTACTGTTGTTGTATCTATTCATACGTAAAGTGACATTTAGTGGAGTGAATTGTGCCTTGGACTTAAAACCAACCAAGAAGATACAGGACTATGATGTACAAGGTATTATTTTTCTATGTAAAACTTTTCATTTTCTTTTTGGTAATCACGATCTCTATTTGTAACACCGTAAGAGATCACAGATTTAATTTTATTTTGTTTCAATAAAAATAATGTTTGATTTGCAAAATACAATTTTATTATTTGTCTTTTCCTTCTCTCTTGTTTCGTAAGTACAACAAAGATTTAGCTTAGTAAAGACATAGATAAGGTAAGTTGCGCCATATTTGCTTTCATATTATATTGTATATTTTGTATTGACTATGTTTTTTTGTTTAATTTTTGAGTTAGCTACCTTTTCTTTTAATATTTCTATTTGTTGCATAATTTTGGTTCCCATAAGGTAACCAGTGGCGCCCAATATTTTATTTCCTTTTATTATTTGATATTCTTATTTTGATTTTTCTATTTTTTTATTTCTAAGCTAATACGAGCAATATTAATAACATCCCGTTAAGAACCATCCCATATCTCTTCTGATTCTGAGCAACGTGGAGTTGTTCTCCAAATTGTGTAACACGTCACATCTTTATATGACATATCAACATCGTGTCAAATTATATTTCCCATTCATGTTTCAGTTCTGCAAAAAGCTGCAAGGCGAATCATAACATTTCATAAATTCTTGTCCTTCTCTTTCCAGATATTAAGATTTTTATTCAAACACAGAATAAGAATCTAGTAAAGGGAAATACAGAGGCTGATAAATTGGCGAATATAGGCAAGACTTTATTTAAATGTTCCTACAGACATCAAAATAGATAAACTTGACTTTTTACCTTTTATTAAACAAAAAATTATAAAAGAATTTAAAGTTGAACGGACGAAACAGTTCAAAACAAAAGAGAAATAGTACCAATAATGCCAAAGTGAATTCTCTATTAACCTTTGGCACAGTATAATACTAAAAGATCAGTAAGGTCACTCCGCGAAAATCCTTTGCGTCCACATTGGTAAATTTTTCGTGCGTATTGAACTAATAGTTCGTCGCAAGAATTTGCGTCGCACATTTTTACCAGTGAGGACGCGGTACTCAAATCATTTGATCTTCGCTCGAAAGCGATAATCGATGGAGCGTGTGCGTTGTGTGCAATAAAACAATTTACTTCGAGCACGCAACTATTTGCGACGAACAGCTGTTACGCACGAAAAATTTACCAATGCGGACGCGGCACTACGTTTGCCGTGATTGGTCATTATCGTCGGGCATTTAAAATATTGTCTTAAGAGAGGATTGCAAAAAATTGGATCCGTCAAATTCGAGAGAGAATTACTGATTCTTTAGCAGTTAACTGTGCTCTTGGTTCGACAAATTCACATTTGTGGATCGAAGACAGTTGACATCAACTATTAAGATTCGAACAGGTCACTACCTCACACCAGACCATTTGTTTAACACATTGCGTGTCACGTTGCTCATTTTTGATATACACGTATGACTAACTTTCATGGCCGTGGATATCAGTGGCCCCTAAGAGTAGTATCCCGATTAAGGCGTGGCACGCAATGTGTTAAAATCAAATGTAGAGATACTCCTTTTTGTGAATGTGGACAAATACACTGCGGTGCAAAAAAATCGATCCACTAAAAATTTGGTAATTTTTGATGTTTCGAATTTCCTAAACCTGTTGTCCGATTTAAGCGATTTTTTTACCACGTTATAGCCTTATTCATTGACAATATCGCTGTAATAATATTGTTGCTAGACAGTCAAACTGTCATTGTCTACCGGGTGTACGAATCAAACTGTGCTTTTTTCTCAAAGTTCGCATCACCCTGTGGATTATTCTATCATTTATAAAATACTGAAATTAA
Organism: Diabrotica virgifera virgifera; assembly: GCF_917563875.1. Classification (NCBI taxonomy): domain Eukaryota; kingdom Metazoa; phylum Arthropoda; class Insecta; order Coleoptera; family Chrysomelidae; genus Diabrotica; species Diabrotica virgifera. Next base: position 68,834,680 of record NC_065444.1, read on the forward strand.
AACCCAACTATGGCCTCAGGTTTTCTTAACATTTTGTCTTTCGATTCATTCGCTTATGTTGGATAATAAAAAAGTTAGGTACTTTAACAACTGGCCATGTTCGTCATCAGTATAGGGGTTTTCTAAATAAGTGCGACAAACTTTAAGGGGTAATTTTACATGAGAAAATAATGACAATTTGCTTTATAATCATATGTCCGCAAACGCTTCGTTTCCGAGATACGGGATGTTCAATTTTTTTTTACAAACTCACGATTTATTTATTGCTTTAAAACCAATTAAGATATGCAAATGAAATTTGGTGGGTTTTACGACGTAGTTATTGCACATTTTTTAACATACAATTAAAAATTGTATATTCACCATTGGCGTGCGAACGGGTAATATTATCGGTCATAATACCCGTTTGCGCGCCAATGGTGAATATTAAATTCTTAATTGTATGTTAAAAGATGTGCAATAACTACGCCTTAAAACCCACAAAATTTGATTTGCATATCTCAACTGGTTTTAAAGCAATAAATAAATCGTCAGTTTGTAAAAAAATTGAACATCCCGTATCTCGGAAACGAAGCGTTTGCGGACATATGATTATAAAGCAAATTGTCATTATTTTCTCATGTAAAATTACCCCTTAAAGTTTGTCGCACCTATTTAAAAACACCCTGTACTGATGACGAACATGGCCAGTTGTTAAAGTAGCTAACTTTTTTATTATCCAACATAAGCGAATGAATCTAAAGAAAAAATTTTAAGAAACCTCAGGCTATAGTTGGATTTTAATTTCAGTATTTTATAAATGCTAGAATAGTCCACAGGGTGATGCGAACTTTGAGAAAAAAACACAGTTTGATTCGTACACCCGGTATACAGTGACAGTTTGACTGTCTAGCAACAACATTATTACAGCGATATTGTCAATGAATCATGCTATAACGTGGTAAAAAAATCAGTTAAATCCAACACAGGTTTAGGAAATTCGAAACTTCAAAAATGACCAAATTTTTAGTGGATCGATTTTTTTGCACCGCAGTGTAGTAAGTATATCTCATATGTTACTTAGTGCCCATTAACAAAACAGATCAAATTGATCTGTATCAAGAACTTGTTAACATAGGAAGTCCAACCCCCAATGCAACACAAAATCTTCTACATAATATTAATGATCAAACCTTAAAAAAACTCAATCAATTTCTTTTCAAATTAAAATATAAAATAGTTTTTTGACAATCATAATATTTAACCGAATAATAGGTAGGTACAATGAATTTAATGAAGAGAATATATAAAAATCCAGACCCTCTGAAAAGAACATCCAGACATTCTGAAATCCAGACCCTCTGAAACCTATAGCTCAAATACGAGAACTGATCAAGTGCCTAAGAGGTGGGGGCCAAGAAATTAAACGAAGAAGAAGAAGGTCGAATCAGGCTTCAGACATTCATATTTCATTTTAAAATATCAAACGAGAAATAACGCTTACTTGTGAGATACTGTTAATTTAAAAATTAACACTATACTTTTTTTAAACCAGGAGGACTAGACTCAAAAGGCAGATTCACATCCAATAATTTCCCTAGAAAAATCACCCGATTCATCTTCTTTTTGGTTGCTCATGTCGGCCTTTGACGGTAATCCATAAATATTATATTATGTATACTAATACGTCGCTAAACAACTGTTTTTTTTTTATATAAATACGGACTAAAAATCTAAAAACTAACGGAATAATGCAGAAGAGACAAAAAATCGACGATATATCTTAATTAACCTATGACTTTTAAAATACAATAGTGTCAAAATTTCATGAATGTGAATAGTGTCAAAATTTCATAATTTATAATCCGGTCAACTTAGACATCAAAATAGTTGGCAAATAACAAAAATTGCCGGAGAGCCAAATTTTGGTGGAGAGCTAGAGTTTACCATAACAAATAAAGTTTTAAAAGTCCCCATCGAACCCATGTGTGCAACAAAAGTTATTCGGGGTCAAAAGTCAAAATTTGTGATTTTTTGGATTTTTCTCGAAAACGGTAAGTTTTATCAAAAAAAAACATCTAACCAAAGTTGTAGATCTTGACATTCTCTACAAAAATAGTCCTTAAATTTTTTTTTCCTAAGAGTTACCATTCCGGAGATATCGCGATTTTAAAAGTTACTTTCTACATTATATTATGCACATATAAGCGACGTATATACATAATGTGGCACTTAAGATAAGTATAAATGCCTATTTGTGTCTCTTTTATATAATATAATATACTATCCTGAAAATATTTCTTCAAAAGATAATCAGTCCCAAACTGAATTTCCTCTATCCACGTCCACGCGGCCTTAAAAAACATTTGGCTATACCATTGTTTAAAAAAGAACAGATTGTCTGTTATAAACAATGGCTACAGTATTGTCCGTAGGTCTTGTTCATATTATCTGTTTCTTTTAGTGCTAAAGGTTCAGTGCAAGTGAATATAAGTACTTATTACAAGCGTCAACCATTTAGCAGACATTACGGGGTTACAGTGACAGTGATATTTGACGGCTACAGTGACTCGACAAAGAATATTAAAGCTGCAGAATAACGTCGTCGAACTACAAAAACATTATCGGGTTCCGAGATTATCTTTGATGAAAATATAACAGTTCCAGCGAATCAACAACAATTTTTCGCTAACATTAATAATAAATCTCGTTTCATTTCCATGTTAACTGACAAATTAACAGCTGCGAATATTGAAGTGAAACAAGATAAAAAATGACGCAGATGTCCTTGTAATTGAGACAGCAATTGAAAAATTTAAGGCAACAAACACAACAATTGTAGTTGGTGAAGACGTTGATTTGTTAGTACTGCTTACTGCAAGGACTCCAGTAGATAAAGTTATTTATTTTCTGAAACCTGGAAGGACTCAACAGCGAACAGAGATATATTCTTCGAAAAGTTTATCGGCTTATCCCAAATGCCAAAAGTACATTTTGTTTTTACATGCGATAACCGGCTGCGACACTACTTCAGCAATGTACAGAAGGGGCAAAACGTCAGTACTTAAATTATTCGAAAAAAAAAAAGATTTGACTGACTGCTGTAAAGTTTTTACAGAACTTGATTCCACACCGCAAACAATAATTACGGAAGGAATTTGCTTTCTTCTTGCGGTTTATGGAGCTCCAAAAAAATTAGTTTTCTTGACAAATACCGATACTTAACTTTTGTAAAAAATACGCGAAACAAGAAACAAGTACAACTATCATGTCTTCCTCCAACATCAGCATCTGCTTTTCAACATTTGTATCGAGTATATTATCAAGTTCAAACATGGCTAGGCAATGAACTGAATCCAGAAGACTGGGGTTGGAAATTAATAGATAATACTCTGGAACCGATTAAAACCTTGCTCCCACCTGATCCAGAAAAACTCCTTAACACTATTTTTTTTTGTAATTGCAAAAAAGGTTGTAGTACCAAATGTGGATGTAAAAAAGACGGGTTGCTGTGTTCTCTAGCGTATACCAACTGCCAAGGTCAGTCTTGCTCAAATGTCCAGTTTAGTACAACAGAGGAAGACTCCTGTGATTTTAATGAAGAGACCAATGACTCAGTCACATTTGAACAATTTTTGAACATCCAGCAAGAGGAAGAGGAAGAAGAAGAAATCGAAGAAGACTTGACTGTTGAAGTAGACTTTCAAGAATATGAATCTGATTAAAATATCTAAAGAAATCAAAACAATAGTTAACCTAATAATCAATAGCAATATCAATAACCAATATCAATAATAAGGTAATATCTAGAACTTGACCGGTATTGTTTCCTTAAATTATCCTAAAATTGTCAAAACAGTTAGTGGAGTAGGCCTATTCCGGTACAAAAATGCGCCGAGTACACTACCTCACAGGTGGTGTGGAAACGTGTGCATATCATGTATAATGTGACTCTTAGAATCGCGATATCTCAGGAATGGCAACTTTTATGAAAAAAATAATAAGAACTATTTTTGTAGAGAATTTTAAGATCTACAACTTTGGTTTAAGGTTCTTTTTTGATAAAACTTACCGTTTTCGAAAAAGATCCAAAAAATCTCAAATTTTGACCTTTGACCCCGAATAACTTTTGTTGCACACATGGGATCGATGGGGACTTTTAAAACTTTATTTGTTATGGTATACCCTAGTTCTCCACCAAAATTTGGCTCTCCTTCAATTTTTGTTATTTCAAATGTCTATATAGACCGGGTTATTAGTGGAGTAAACTTACCTGTGGTTGGACCAATTATAAACAAGCATTACAAATGTTTTTTAAAGTGTTACTGATGCACAAATAAATACACCAAGGGCCGGTTGTTCGAACGCTAATCAAAAATGATCATTATCAAATATTTAATTACTGTCACCAACTGTCAATGTCAACTTTGTTTGGGTTGCTGAAAACATAATTATGGATTACAATTATGAAATCAGTTAATCAATTATGTTAATAATTGTTATATTAATTGATTAACTAATCTCATAATTATAATCAATTATGTTTTCAGCAACCCAATCAAAGTTGACATTGACAGTTGGTGACAGTAATTAAATATTTGATAGTGATCATTGTTGATTAGCGTTCAAACAACCGGCTCTAAACGTCTTTGTTAGATCTAAAAGAGACACATATGTGCAGATAGTCTGAACGAGTGCGCATAGTCAATAAAGGTAACAAGGTTACGTTAATACTTACTGCAACAAGGATCCGTACTGCTGCAAATATTTTGACGCACCTTTCACGTCTTTAACCATCCAGTGCTGTATAAATATGACGATTCTGCTAACTAAAACGCTCAAATCTTTTCCCTGTCCATGAAATTGTAGCAGCAAAAAGTACGAATCTAACAGTTCGCACAAAGTTGACGTTTGGTTAAATATGTAAGGCTGCAAGAGCTCCATCAGTCCTAGAATCTGTCCGAACAGCATGAAATGTCCTCGACTTTTCAATACTCCCCAATCGTATTGCGCTCTACCTTTTAAACACCCGGCTAGCATAGGCAACTGTCTCAGTACTAATAAGGGATGGGTTGCTACTAGTTTTCTGATGAGCAGTTCTAGCTCTTGACTCTTTTTAGTCCAGTCTTTATTCCTTGGTGTTGCTGCTAGAGCACTTAGAAGGCAATGGGATATCTCATCTATCGCACTAGGGCAATTTTTGTTGTAAATATCCGTACAAGTTTCTGGTTTTACCTCTATGCGGTCTGGCACAGAGTATGGAACAGACATATAGATCATTAGTATCAATTCATGTGTATAAATATCGTTCGCATCGTGCACTAATTTTTTCATGATCGAGACTGCGTTATTTCCTAAGCTTCGTAGGACCAACTGCAAACGACTCTCCATTTTTCTTTTCCACATACTTTCATTCGTTTTTGATTCTTCAATTATGAACTTTATCATTATTAGTACCTGCAAGAAAAAAAAAACGTAATTAAAAAAAAACAACAAATGCGGAATCAACAAGGTTCTAGGTCGGAAAGATCATGTACTGACGATATATTTATAATGAGACGAGTTCAAGAGAAATTATTAGAATGCAACAAACCGGCATATTTATGTTTCATGGACCTTAAGAACGCATTTGGCAGGGACAAATTAAAGGACGTTATCCATTTGTTATACTCAAGAGAGGTACCTCTAGGAATAATTAACCCTTAAGTACTGACATCTTAAATCAATGACGTAAACACTAACTAACCGCCTGACAGACGGGTTTAACATTTTAGTGGTAATTTTTGTTTTTGTTAAATATTTTAATGCAAAAAAATATCTCGATGACTTACTGAAAGTATTGATTATCTAAAAAACACAGTAGTTAATCTAGTTTTTCTGTATTTATTAAAATAAAAAACATTATAACAAGAATGGAAGGATTGTTTGTGTACCTTTTTACTCCTGAAAAAAAAAAGTGTGATAAATATTAAACAAATTAAAGAATCTTAAAAATTTATAACCGAGTTAAACAAAAAGTAAGAAAAATGAAAATAAAAAGGTTTTTAAAAAATGTTTTTTTTTTTTTTTTTTTTTTTTTTGAAAAATGGCTTTGGCAGAGCCAATTAGCCAGACTTGTTTGTGATTGATTGCAGATTCATAGTCATAAATTTCTTATAAACATAAGTACATTCTACAATATTATTTTTATAGATACATTGGTACATTGTGTAGCTTTTTTTTTTTTTTTTATTTTGTTTTTTTTTAAAATTATTTTACTGTTTTTTTAATATATATTTTAATTTGTGCGAAACACTTCTTTTTTTATGTTTGTTTCTATTTTTTTTTCTTTTTTTGTTATGTTTGTTTCTATTTTTTTTTTCTTTTTTTTTATGTTTGTTTCTATTTTTTTTTTCTTTTTTTTTTATTTATTATTTTTTTGTTATTATTTTATTATGTGTTTATATATATATATATATATATATATATATATATATATATATTTTATTTTTTCAAACCACATTAACAAATTATGCCTATTATATTACGTTTACAACTTGTATTTACATAATTTAACATGTTTATAAATGAGATGAAGAATTTCCATATCATTTGTAAATATTAAAGTATTAAGGTTTATTGGGAAAAAACATTTTAAATCTTTTAATTCCTTATAAAAGTCGTTTATGTTATTTATGTTTAAATGACATTCTAATATGACATGTGTTAGATCTCCGATTTTGCCACAAGTACAATTGGGAGTATCTGACAAGCCGATTCTATGCATGTAATATGGCGTAAGAGCATGATTGGCTCTCAGCCGATTAATGGTCTTTATAAAATGTCTGTTATATTCTGCGTAAAACCATCTTTTTGAGAATATCCTAGGGTTACAATGAGCAAAATTTGAGCCAGTATTACATTCTCTGTAATGCAATTGCCAATTATTTTTAAGTTTTTGTCTGCTAAAAGTATCAATATCTGAAGCTGGAATTAAATTTTTGTTTATTTTTTCTCCGATTACATAAGCTGATTTAGCAAAATTGTCAACTATTTCATTGCCTTTTATTCCCGAATGACCCTTAATCCAAGCAACTGTTACATTTACTCCTAATTGTGTAATTTGAAACAGAGTTTTAAGTATATTCAATTCAATGTGGTTTATGTGTTTGACTGTTTGAATGTTACTTAATCTGTCCACCGCGCTTTTACTGTCAGTAAATATAACATAATTGCTAGTTGGATTCAGTAGTACATACTGAACAGCAAACATTACTGCTATCATTTCTGCTGTGTATATTGAGCATTCAATAGGTAGGCTATATTGATGATGGTAATTTTTATTTTCGTGGAATACTGCACAGCCCGTTCCATTTGCGTCTTTTGACCCATCGGTAAATATGTACTGAAAATTTGACCATTTTTCTCTAATAAGTATATCAAACATATTTGGCGCTAAATGTGAGTTTAAATAACATGTTTTAACCTTGTTAGAAAATAATGTTTTTGTCATTGCACTGTAGTAAGGCGGAATTTGGCTTTTATAGATAACTTCACTGTACTTTACCGTACTTAGATAACTTTCTACCAAAGGTATAGATTTTTTAGTTCTCCAGTACCTATGAGTGAGGTCTAAAACTGATAGCTCATGTAGATCTTGAAGGTATTTACATTTTTTGGACAGAATTCGAGTTGCAAATTTATCACTGAGAAATTGGCGGCGTAAATGCAATGGAGGTTCCACTGCTTCATTTTCCATTATTTGGACTGGAGTGGATTTTAAATAACCTAGGCATAATCTTAAGCATTTATTTTTTTGAATTTCAAGTTTATTTAGAAGTGTATTGGTCGCTGATCCAAATAAATGACAGCTATAGTCGAGAATGGGTCTGATCATGTTACGGTAAAACATCAAAGCAATATTTGGGTCTGCTCCCCAATTTGTTTTACAGAAAGCTCTTAAAATATTTATTGAGTTTTCTGATTTTTTAACAATATGATGAATGTGATCTTTCCAAGACAATTTCCTGTCTAGATAGGTACCAAGATACTTAACACAGCTTTTAATTGGAAAATTAAATTTTCCAACGTTAAGATTGCCTTGTGGAACTCTACGCTTTTTTGTAAAGTAACACACCTCAGTTTTTGTGTCAGAAATTGATAATCCTACTTCTTCGTAGCACTGATTTACGATTTCTAATGCGACTTTTAAATTATCCTCACATCTACTTAACAATTTTCCTTCTGTATATAAAACAACATCATCAGCATATTGAAGAATTTTTGTATTGTTGGGTATACTAACTTCAAGATCTATGTTGTACAGGATGTATAAAATCGGGCTTAAAATACTCCCCTGTGGCAATCCAATATTAGTTAGTCGAGGATATGAAAATTCATCATTATTAATTTTTAAATAAGTTAATCTGTTGGAATATAAAGATTTTAAAAAGAGAGCAAATGAATTAGGGATTCCAATATACAACATTTTCTTGTAAAGAATGTCTAAATTAACATTATCAAAAGCAGCGGAAATGTCAAGGAACGCAGCTGCTGTAGACTTATTTCTTGTAAAGTTAAGTTGAATTGACGTAACTAGAGCTGCAGTTGCATCTTGAGTAGACCTAGACTTGCGAAAACCATATTGGGATCTTGGAAGTATACCATCGTGTTCTAACCAATGTTCAAATCTATTTTTAATTATTCTTTCGAATGTTTTTAAAAGACATGAAGACAAGGAGATAGGTCGGTAAGAATTTGAATCACGGTCTGGTTTGCCAGGTTTTTTAATAGGAATTATCAGGTATTCTTTCCAACTATTTGGTACTGGTATCTTATTTGTCCAAATATTGTTGAAAATGTTTAGTAGTGAAATTTTATGTTCGATCGGTAAGTTGTACAACAGCGAATATGACACATTGTCTATACCTGGAGAAGTATTATTTCTATGTTCAAGGGCTCGATGCAATTCCCATAGATGAAAATTTTCGTCAAAATTGTGGTTTTGTCTGGATACTGTTTGAATATCTTCTTGTACGGTGTCGTCATTTGGAACCCATGCCGGAGCAATTTTTCTGTGGAAATCTTGCAACCATGTATCTTCTGGATCAATAGGTACTCTGTTGGCTTGTTTGCGGTTTTTAAAACAATTAACTTTTCGCCAGACATCTTTTAATGGTGTTCGTGAGTTTAGTCTTTCGCAAAAATCAATCCAATTCTTCTTTTTTTTTCTGTTTGAAGATTTTCTTTGCAACAGCGTCAAGTCGTTTATACTCTATTAAATTTTGGAGCGTTGGATTCTGTTTATAATTAATGAACGCATGTTTTCTACTTTCAGCTGCTAGTTGACACTGATTATTCCACCATGGTTTCGGAATATGGCTTCTGTTTTTTTCGTTAATGGAGGAATATTTTGGAATAGCGATGTTGGCTGCCTGGTTTATATGTGTTAACAATTCTTCGTAGATTAATGGAACTTCCATTGCTTCCAAAGTACTGGCATAAGTCATCCAATTGGCTCTGCTAAGGTTCCATATTCTATGTTTTCTACTGGATGTGGCTTCTGTTGCGGAGAAACTTTGTGATGAAATAATGATTGGCACATGGTCAGATCCATGAGGTTCTAGTAGAGTATTCCAATGGAAATAAGAAGCAATATCTCGGGAACAAATGGTTAAGTCTACAGCAGAAGGTTTTTTGGAAATAGCGAGAGTGGGAGACCCATCGTTTAAATATTCTAAATTACAATATTCTATAGCATCTAGAAGATCTTTACCTAATCTATCATCAACTTCGCAACCCCACGCCAAATTGTGTGCGTTAAAATCGCCTCCTATTATAAATGGTTTTGATATATTTTCTAAAAAATTTATCCATTGTTGAATTGAAACTTTATTATTGGGTTCATTATATAAAGAAATTATATGTAAAGGTTTCCTGAAAAAATTTGGAAAAATTATTTCTTCACATTTTATGTTAGATTTCAAAAGGATGGCACATCCGCCATATCCATCAGGGCGGTCAGCTCGAAAACAATTAAATTCTTTAAAATTATAATATTTTCCCGGTTTGAACCAGGTTTCAGATAATAGAGCTATACTGATGTCGTTCTGATGGAGTAAATATTCTAAATTATGTTTATTAGCAACTGCCGAACGACAGTTCCATTGTAATATGTTTATTTTAGTTAGGCCTGCGATTTGATGTTAGATTTTGGTTAAAATGGTTACTAATTAACTGAATTACATCAGATTTTGAAATATTAAAATTATTATTTTGTTTAATTGAATTAACAATTGTAAGAACTGATTCTAAAATGACATTTATTACAGAAGAATCTAACTCTTCTGACTGTGAATCTGCAACGTTTAAGTTTTGTTGATAGAATTGACTTTTAACTATTCCCTCAGAATGTTTTGGAGGGGAAACTACAGATATTATTTCTTTTCTGGCTATATCAGTTGGGTCTGGACTATTTGGCTTTTGCCTTTTATTTGGCCTACTGGTGTTGGTGTGAGGATTAAATATAAATTTAGCAAAGTTATTTCCTTGGGTAGAAGTAGAAGGTTGTGAATTTTGTGAAAAATGTGTATCATTGTTTGTTATATTTGACCTAAGAATACTAGCATATGAATTCTTTGGTATATTTTTATTTGCATCGTAAAAATTAACGTTTGTTAAACCCATCGTCTCTTTTATTAACTTTTGTCGTGTGAATTCTGGACACGCGCTTAAATTCGTAGTCAAGTGATTCCCCTTACAGCTGAAACATACTTGTGTGAACTCAACTTTTGTACAATTTTTAGAATTATGAGATTCTTGGCATCTATTGCATCTTGGCTGACTCCTACACTGACTGCCTAGGTGACCGTACCTAAGACAGTTGAAACATAACAGAACTTTCTGCTTATACACTTCAATTTCTTTAATAACCTTATTTATGACTACATATTTAGGTAACGTTTGCGATTTAAAGGTCACAATACAAGATTTAGTAGGGACATATTCGACAATTTTTTCCTCATTAACAATTTTCTCTAATTTACGCGTAATTCTTTTAACGTTTGCAATTTCAAATATACAATGACTATCATACTGTTTTATTTTACTTTTTATATACTCTTCAGAGAAATCTATGTCTATGTCTCTAATAACTCCCTGTCTGTGTAAAATAAATTTTGGAATATATAGATCCAAATTATTTGATCTAAAAATTTCCAGAGATTTGTTTTTAATAAGATTATTTGCAGTTTTATAGTCTTTGCATTTGACTCTAATCCTATTTCGGCCGATGGCATCTATACTGGAAATCATATTGTCTGCTTCAGGAAAGTTAGACAAAATAATTTCACCAATTTTCAAAGAATTTAATTTACCTTTAAAATCATTAGCACTGTTTTCGATGTAAATGTGATATGGTCCCAGGTCATTACTATTAAATAAAAATGCTTGCCTTACCTCTTTTAAGTTCTGTTTTGTTTCATTATTAACATTCATATTCGTTGTATTTGGATCATTTGGATACTGGTTGTTGTTGTTCTTGGTTGTCAAATTTATTGGAATGGGAGTACTTACAGAAAGTTCCATTTGTTCGGCATCATTTTGACTATCGAATATAATAGTTTTTCTGGGCGGTGGATCAGGAGGCCTACCTCCGCTATTGACACTCATATTGCAGTTGTAGGCGCTTCAGCAAACGATATTGCAGTCGTAAAAAATTCAAATTAAATTAAGACAATGGGGGTTATCTGTAGTCTCAATGATCGTTGTACCGAAGGTACGTCCGATTTCTATGATTACTACTATAAAAATGTAGAAAAAAACGTCGAAAACTAATATTTTTTAAAGAGCAATTTAAAAGACCGGTTTTCACTTTGACGTTTTTCTGTTAAAAAATGTTAAAACAAAAAAAAACTGACAGGTACCATAATTAGTACAGTGTAGCAATGGTAGTCAGTGGCAACATTTTCATCACAAATTGATTCCACTTCACTTATGTCGTCTTCTACCTCATCAAACCATCTCAAAAGAGTTTCCTCAGGGCCGTTATTCCCTTATTTGATGTTTTTTGACGAACTGGGGCACATTGTGTGTAATGACGAACTGGGCACAAACACTAACACCCCGTCTATTAGACGGAAATCACAGTTTGAGGCTAAATATCTTTCGAATAACAACCTGTCGCAAACTGTCGAATTCAATACTACTAAAGAACAACCCAACTTGAAAAGTCATAAACGGATGACCTTCAAAATTTTCTAGGAAGGGAAATATCCCACTTTCGACAAGCGATACCGTCAGAGAGAGTACTTAAGGGTTAACACGATCGAAAACATCTACCAGAACAATACAATAAAAGTACAAGTAGAAGATGAACAAACTAACCCAATTGAAGCTGGCAATGGGATAAGACCGGGAGATTCCCTGAGTCCTTTATTGTTCAACCTGATCATGGATGAAATAATAAAAAACTAAGAACTAAAAAAGTCAAGTGGGAGAAAAACAACTTAAAATAATCTATGTACTATGCAGACGATGCAATACTAATCTTTTAAAGTGTAGATCTGTAGATGATTTACAACGTATGCTGCACCAATTTAATATAACCGCCAGAAAATTTAACATGTTAATTTCCCCAAAAAAGACAAAATACATGGTTATAACAGCAAATCCAATAATATGTAAATTGGAGCTTGATGGTCAGATAATAGAACAAGTGACGGATTTAAATATCTAGGCCAGCGGTTCTCAAACTTTTTTAGTCGCGGCACCCTTGTAGGGCTAAAAATCTTTCGAGGCACACCAACCCTTGAAGCGATTTGGGAAACGACAAAAAATGAAAAAATACAATTCTGAGGCTCATTTGATTTCAATATTAACTTTATTTCAGATCAATAAAATACAGTACATTTGATACTCAAATATTCTTACTTAATGTGATGAATGAAACTATTTCGATGATGTTTTCATTATATCCTTTATAATTATGGGAATCTTTGTAAGTTTGACCCTCAAATCCCTTGATGCTTGTAGTTTGCTTTTGTATTTGTTTTTAATGTAAGCATATGCAGAGAAAGAAGACTCACAGAGATAAGTCGATGTGAAGCACACAAGTTTTTTCACTGCAACCTTACCAACAACATTATTTTCCACCGGTGGGACCGCAGACGTTCGGATACAATTAGCGTCTCTTTGCAAAGACAATGACGACGACTTTGCAAACTAACGAGACGCTTACTCAACACACACTACACATGACACTAGGTACCTAACTTCAAAAATTCACTGTACCTACGATGCCAATGACCATTAGTTGTCGAGGCATTAGCTAAATAAAAAAAAAACATTATTTTCTGAATATTCTTGCATCCAGAACTCTTCTTGGCTTCCTTCACAGTAATTGAGTACACAGCTATATAAGTCATCTGAGTCAATGTCAGGAAAATAGTTTACAATACTGTCTTCCAAACCTTGCAAATGAGCAATAAAAATTTCAAAGAAGTTCGTTTGAAGATTGATTTCATTTGTTACAACAAATTCCTGTAATCGAGAGAAATTTTTGAGGTTCCTCTTTTCAACACATGCTTTGAAAAATGTAACTTTGTTAGACAAGGCTTTGATTTTATCTAATTGTGCTCCTCCTTTGCCTTGAAGTGAAGTGGTGGTTTTATTTATTATTTCGAAGATATATGAATGGTATCCCAATTTTAGCAGCCAATTGACAGCAGCAATAGATTGAAGTGATCCATACCCATGTCTTCAGCGGTGAGCTTTAAAAGGCGTGCTTGAAGCGGACGGCTCTTCACATGGTTAATTATTTTCACAGAACCATCCAATACGTCTTTCAAACCTTGCGGCATCTTTTTAGTTGCCAAAGAATGGCGGTGTAAGATACAATGACTGCTGGAGGCATTTTCTGCCACTACGTTTATTCTAGACACCGCCCCTCTAATTTTACCAACCATTGCAGCCGCTCCATCACTGCAAATATCCACACATTTACTCCACTCTATACCATTTTTTTCTTATATACTTGTGGATAGGCTTGAAAATTTTGCACCAGTGGCATAACTTTTAAGCTCTTTACACATTAGGAGTTCTTCTTCTATTTTCATCCCGAATGAAAACCGCACAAACACAAGCAGAACAGCAAGTCCAGCAACTTCGGTACTTTCATCACGCTGTAACTGAAGAATTCACAAGTTTTTAATCTATTTATAAGCTCTCTCTCTACAAAGTCTGAAATAGTGTGAATTCTCTTGCTTATAGTGCTGTTTGACATCTGCACATTATCAGTCTTCTTGGTCATATCTGGATCTAACATGCATTGTACGTCGTCACTTTTCATCTGCAGTTATATCTAAAACTTCAACTTTTAAATCTAACTGTATTCACTTATCGGCTGCAAGAATTAAACTGTGGAATAGTACAGTATTTCTCATGATCATCTTTCAGTGCGTCACAGTTTTTCGACTTCTTTCTAACGCATTAAATTGTATGTGACAGAAAAAAAGGCACGTCGGTGATTACATTTCGTCGGTGACATTTTTATAACATTTATTCTAGTTATTCTAGTTGTCGATAGATGGCGCCATAATAAAAAAATAATTTTTTTTTAATTAGATAATAATATTACAAATATAATCTGTATAATTTATAAGACTATACAAATCAAAGAAAATACCATTTTATAAATGCAAGAAATACATTTGATTTGTTTTTATTCCAAATTGAAAATAAAATGTGACAACTGTCAGATTTAACTAAAATGTCATGTTAGAATAAATGTCATAAATGTGTATTATCACGGACTTACCCTTTTTCCTATCATTTGTTACGCACTGAAAAATGATCATGAAAAGGACAATAATAGCGTTGATTGAGGTATTGGACGGTATATTAATATTAATATTCATATTTCAATCAACGGTAGTAGTGTGGAATGAATGCAGGTAGCAGTCGCATCGGTCGAATTCGGATGTTTGTTTCTCGGTCGCCATCGAGAATAGGGCTTTTTATTCACAGTCATTTGTTTCGAGCTTCTGTCATATGTCGTATAATCTGTGTATATTAAAATTATACACAGATTATACAACATATGACAGAAGCTCGAAACAAATGACAATCGATGAAAAGCCCTATACACAAGTGCACAAAATAGTCAACATGTTTCGATTGGACAGTGGCGCAGCGGCCGGTTGATCGACTTTTCTCAAATGTTCCACGTCACCCTTGGCAAACACTTGAGGCACCCCAGGGTGCCGCGTCACCCACTTTGAGAACCTCTGATCTAGGCATCAGCTATTCTTTTTCTCATAGACACCTTTCAGTGCGTCACAGTTTTTCGATTTCTTTCTAACGCATTAAATTGTATGTGACAGAAAAAAAGGCACGTCTGTGATTACAGCCATTTATAACATTTATTCTAGTTGTCGATAGATGGCGCTATAATAGAAAAAAAATTATTTACGAATTATATAATATATCTACGAATATAATCTGTACAATTTATAAGACTATACAAATCAAAGAAAATACCATTTTATAAATGCAATAAACACAATTGATTTGTTTTTATGCCAAATTGCAAATAAAATGTGACAACTGTCAGATTTAACTAAAATGTCATGTAATAAATGTTATAAATGTATATTATCACGGACTTACCTTTTTTTCTATCATTATTTGTGACGCACTGAAAAATGCTCATGAAAAGAAGCATACCTAGCCACGGAAAGATCGAAACAGAAGTGTATAATCAAGCGAATAGAGCAAACAGAGCCGCAGGTTGCCCGAATGACACAATATGGAGAAATATAAATACCGGAAAAGAAATGAAAGGCAGAATTTACAATGCAGTCATCAGATCAATAATGACATATACGGCAGAAACACGACCTAACCCAGAGATGACAAAAATATTGCTCGAAAAAGCAGAGATGAATGACAACAAATAGAATAGTAAAGACGGCAAGAGATGGTCCCCCGATAGGAAGACGATCCGTGGGAAGACAACGAAAACGATGGAACGACAACTTAATGGAGGCACATTGAAAGAACAGAGTCATGTCCATACAAAAAGAAGAAGAAGAAGAAATGCTGAATCAGTGAGTTTCGAGAATCAATGTTTCGGGTAAACTTTGGAAGGAAAGCTTCACTATGTTCACTATCAGCTTCTTTAGATTGGAAGTATCTGGGATAAACATATATTTTATACAGATAAAATACACTTTGTGAATGTGGGGAAAAACAGAATGTGGAGCACCTGAGAGTCTGAAGTCTTTGCTCATCACAGTGCACCCTCGATGATTTATGGCTCGCAAGTGTTTACAAATAAGTGACTACTTCACTATTCGGCTTACCTGATTGCAATTCAACTGTAGAACATCTTCAAAGTGACAATGTTTCGGTATAGCTTTATCTCGACCCTGCCAAAGTTTGGGACTTTTTGTTAAGGCAGTTAAAAAATCTAAAGCGGAGGAAGGACACACTTCGTTCACGAGATCATCTCTAAGTAAGTATATCATAATGTTATGCAAAATCTTCCAAGTGGCCCTTTGTAGTACCAGCGACATTAATAATGGTCGAAATTGTAGCTTTTGTTTGGAAAACAGGAGCTCCATCTGTAAACAAGAAAATGAAGAGCTTTATTTTATCAAAAAAGGATAACCACCGAGTGTGAAGATCACAATTCAGTCAAAAACTATTTAGACCGGACAGTACTGTCGCCCCCGCTAGCGAAATTATTCCGATTCGATTTTTTTGCACAAACTTACTCAAAAAGAGGTCCTTATAATATATCCACAGGGTCCCGGGCAGTGCCGCGGTCGAAAAATTGTTTAAACAATTTTTATTAAGCAAATTCACAAAAATAATTTTTTTATTTCGAACAATTTTTTTTAGATAATTTGGGACATTCTGAGCAAAAAAGGTCTCTGGTCATTTTTTTCTAAAATTGATTGTTGTCGAGTTATATGCTTTTAAAAATTTGAAAAATGCGAAAATGGCCATTTTCAAGCTTAATAACTCGATTAAAAATTATTATTATGAAATTTAAAAAGTGACTAAATCAAGCTTCAAACCCCTTCTTCAAGGCCCTAAAAATATTTTTATAATTATTTTATTAAAAAGCTGTTATTTTTAATTATTAACAATTAGCGCTTTTCGCGGTGTGCAAGTACTTGGAAGGGAATTGAGAAACGATCGTGCGCGAATAGCGGAGAAATATTGCAACTTTCTTAAATAATTCATATTTTCAATTGAAATTGTCAAATTGACGTACATTTCATAACTACTGTCATTAAAGGACAAAAATTATATATTGATATGATATGCAATTATTATATAAAGGTAAATTTAATTAGTTGTATTTTGCTTGCAGTACTGCATTTTAATAACTAATTTTATTTACTACATACAATTGTTTACGTTTTAATAACTTGAATCTTATTTTTTCTTCTTATTTATTTTTTTGGACTATGGCCTTGACAATTATCCAGTAACCAGGACTAATATAATTGGCCAATATAATTAAAAGTGCGAATAACGTTGCACAGCGTAGAAATAGGTGTCGCTTTGCCGAACTTGCACGGTCCCAATAGTCCAGGAGGTATCGTCGCCCCTGTTAGTGAAATTATTCCGATTCGATTTTTTTGCACAAACTTACTCAAAAAGAGGTCCTTATAACATATCAACAGGGTGCCGGGCGGTGCCGTGGTCGAAAAATTGTTTAAACAATTTTTTTAAACAAATTCCCAAACATAATTATTTCACTTCGAACAATTTTTTTTTCGATAATTTGGGACATTCTGAGCAAAAAAGGTCTCTTGTGATTTTTTTCTAAAATTGATTGTTGTCGAGTTAAACGCGATTTAAAATTTGAAACATTCAAAAATGGCCATATAACTCGACAAAAATCAATTTTAGAGAAAAATCACAAGAAACCTTTTTTGCTGAGAATAACCCAAATTATCTAAAAAAAAAATCGTTCGCAATGAAAAAATTATTTTTGTGAATTTGTTTAAAGAAAATTGTTTAAACAATTGTTCGACCACGGCACCGCCCGGCACCCAGTGGATGTGCTATAAGAACCTCTTTTTGAGTAAGTTTGTGCAAAAAAATCGAATCGAAATAGTTTCGCTAACGGGGGCGACGACACAGTTGAACTATAGCGCTAATTGTTAATAATTAAAAATGGCAGCTTTGTAATAAAATAATGACAAAAATCTCTTCAGGACCTTGAAGAAGGGGTTTGAAACTTGATTTCACCACTTTTTGAATTTCGTAATAATTTTTAAGCGAGTTATTAAGCCTTGAAAAGTGCCATTTTTGCATTTTTCAAATTTTTAATCGCATATAACTCGACAACAATAAATTTTACAGAAAAATGACAGGAGATTTTTTTGCTCAGAATGATCCAAATTATCTAAAAAAATATTGTTCGAAATGAAAAAAATATTTTTGTGAATTTGTTTAAAAAAAATTGTTTAAACAATTTTTCGACCACGGCACCGCCCGGCACCCTGTGGATATGTTATAAGGACCTCTTTTTGAGTCTGTGCAAAAAAAAAATCGGAATAATTTCGTTAGCGGGGGCGACGATACTGCTCGGTCTAATTAAGTAGTTGTTACTCATTAGGTAGAGTTCAAACTAGCGACAAACTTTTAAAATATTGTTACATAAGACAAAATTTAGGTATTTCAAAAGTGGTACGAACATCGTAAAGTCGATTTTATTTATAAATATGATCGTATCGAAGTTAAAACTACAAAAAAAAACACTAATATTTACCTGGAGCCTATGCTTATTCGAGTTAGCGATTTCCAGTTCTATCGCCGACAACCAATCTACAATCAAGCCAGTTTTTTCTGCCTTGTTATCTCCTTCGAGCAAAATCATCCCTAAACGCTCACCAATTTCTTGAGGATGCGCAACATCGACGTCTGAAGTACTCGCGACGGGACAATCTACCTCCATCTTGATATCTTTTTTGGCAGTAACAGAACCCTTGGTGTATTGTTGCAGAACGACGGCTATGCAGGACTTTTTGTTCGGGATCAATTTCAGAAACTGCGTAGCGAAATTTAACTTGTCAGGGTAGTCCTCTCCTGTGGTGAAAATCAAACGGATTAATGTGGAAATTGAATTGTACTGCATTATCACCGGCAAGGTATAATTGACGGGTATGGATTTTATAAAATTGAAGATTAAGTCCGCCGTGCTTTTCTTTAATGTTACACTCTGAAAATAAAACAAAGATAAAGTGATAAATGGTTATGTTAAATTCGGAATCAATGGAAAAATTGACAAAAAGACTCTTTCGTTATTTACTTTTACTTATTTTCCGATATTTGAAATATACTCTTCTTACCTTAATTAACAACAATATTAGTGCGTTCTTGTCAAACTGATAATGGGGATTAAAAAGATTATTCAAACTCTGAACGACATCTGACTCATTCGTCGCAAGTTTTGGACGTTTCATTAAAGTTGGCAATTGCTTTTTGTTTTCAATGTCTACTTGTATGTCTGCGTCTTGGACTATTGGCATTTGCATCTCTATGGCTTTCACGAAGGTCTCGCCACCTAATGAATTATAACATTATAAAGAGAGCATTTTTTAAATAAGCATACAATCGTATTTAATTATTTTATTGAATGACGTTATAGATTATAGATGAAGAAAACTGAGCTGCATTGTAGGTTGGTAATGGTCAAATTAATTCTTAGTGGTTGGTATGAAGTGACAACTACAGTGACGTCACTTTTTTGAGGTTATATCATATCTTTGAATTATAGTTTTTTACTACAAAAACACGCTTACGTCATTCAAGATTTCTGACGTCAAAGCATTGCTAAAACATTAGAATATGACTTTTCATCATGGCTACGATTCTTGTACAGTGAGAAGCAAGGCATCATTACTTCTCAGAGATTACGGTCAGAGATATTTTTCTTTGTTTTTGTTTACTGTATTTTTACTTTATTCTAATTAATGATGTCAATCGGTTTTCATTACTTGCCGAAATATTTTAATTAACAACAATATTATCATAGTGTATAATCAATAAAATAGATCATTTAATATTTTAAGGCTAGAAATGACAGACAAAAATGACAAATACATGTACTAAATAGTATTTAATAAGAGTAAAATGTTATAGGTATAGCACGAGATTGTTTATAAAGATATAAAGGTTTTGGATTTTTTTAATCAAAATTATGTGTTCACATGATAATATTGTTGTTAATTAATTATTTCGACAAGTAATGGGAACCGTTTGACATCATTAATTAGAATAAAGTATTATAGAAAGTATTTGTTCAGTAAACAAAAACAAAGAAAAATATCTCTGGCAAGTAATGATGCCTAGCTTCTCACTGTACAATAAACATGGCCATGATGAAAAGTCATATTCTAATGTTTTGGCAATGCTGTTAGGTCAGAAATCCTGAATGACGTAGACGTAATTTTGTAGTAAAAAATCTATACATAGTTGTAATTGCGCGATATCAAAACGCGCGTTAGGCGCTTGTCATGTGAACGTGCCCATATTCGTGCGGTATTTCGCGGAGATCAAGTAGAGTAGGCGGGGTTGCCACTTTTAACACGACAGCGCATCTGTTGCATATACGACCTGAGCTTCGCTGGTATCGCCACCTACTTATCGGATTACTAGTATAACTTTCGTTGGAAATTTCGCTGGAAAGAGAAATATGTTGTCTATCCTCTGTGAGTCTCGCTGGTATGGCTGGTATCGCCATCTATCGGATGACTTACTATTTCGGCCGGAAATTTAAAGAGGAAAGGACAAAAGTAAATAATAATTGTTTCAAATTTATTATTTAATTTTTATCGAGCAATATTTACAACGTAAAGAAGTAATTGGATTGTAATCGATAGTTAATATCAATCAGTAAGTACCGAATTTATTATTCATTATGATTATTTTTAAGATTTTGTTTATCGTTTTGAAGTTTATGTTGACAGATAATATTAGAAAAAATTTATTCTGCAAAAAAGTATAATAATTTAATATAATTATAGTATAATTATGCATTTATTGCACTTAAATAATTAATTAAGAGCGTAAACGTAAAATTTCGCACCAACTCTTTTTAAATGCATTACTTTTTTTCGAATACTGAGAGAACCAATAAGTGTATTTAAAAAATTTAAACGCAGAATGAAAGACTACATTATTATCGAGGGTCAAAGTCCCTGAAAATTTCTGTTTTTTTTTAATCAGTTGCAGGGGTGAAAAAAGAGAAAATTTAGTGTGATTTTTAATTTCAAATATCTCGTTCAAAAGAAACTTTTTGTTTATTCTAAGGAACTTTCGGCCTTTTAAATGAGACATTTAGTAAAAATTATATGTAACTCTTAATGCAGAACGTCAAATTTCCAGTTCACTGACTTGTCACTACTGGCGCTCGCGAATTTTTAATTATCCCCTCTACCTACGAGCTCAGAACGGATACAGTCGGAAAAATGAAAGATTAACCATGAACGATCACATCAATGACTTATTTTGTATTTGCTGTCTTTTTCTATTCGCGGTGTGCAAGTACTTGGAAGGGATACGCGAAACGGTCGTACGCGAATAGCGGAGAAATATTGCAACTTTCTTAAATAATTCATATTGTCAACTGAAATTGTCAAATTGACGTACATTTCATACCTATTGTCATTTAAGAAGAAAAATTATATATTGCTTCACAATATTGATATGATATGCAATTATTATATAAAGGTAAATTTAATTAATTGTATTTTGCTTGCAATACTGCATTTTAATAACTAATTTTATTTACTACATACAATTGTTTACGTTTGAATAACACACCTAAATCTTATTTTTTCTTGTTATTATTTTTTTTGACTATGGCCTTGAAAATTATCCAGTAACCAGGACCATATGATTGGCCAATATAATTAAAAGTGCGAATAAAAGTTCAGAGCGTAGAAATAGGTGTCGCTTTTCCGAACTTGCACGGTCCCAATAACAAACGTTTGTTATTTATAGAAAAAGACAGCAAATAGAACTTTTCATTCACAGTCATTTGTTTCGAGCTTCTGTCATGTGTCACATAATATTAATATATCTACGTCATACGTTATTGGTATATACAATGATACAAACCAAAGACGTATGACGTTGATATATTAATATTATGTGACACATGACAGAAGCTCGAAACAAATGACAATCGATGAAAAGCCCTATACGCTGTGAGCTCCTACGTAGAGGGGATATTTACAAATTTGCGAGCGCCAGTAGTGACAAGTCTGTAAACCTTTACCGGAAATTTGACATAAATGTCAAAGTGATTAATTTAAAATTAAAATTAAAAACATTAATTATAAAAAATATTAGTTAGTCAAAGCTGTGGTATATATTTTTACCTTAAATATACTTACGTTTTAAATACTGAATTTAAGTTTTTTACTGTTCCGTAATATGTAATTATAAATTATTCTAATAATCTTAGCGCCATCTACACGATAATTGTGAAAGTATCCGAAGTAAGAAATTCATATTTTATCAATAGAACGTCAAAATGATTAGCAAAATCTTAAAAAAATCGATTACAATTTAATTACTTTTTTGCGTTGTAAATATTAAGCGATAACAATTAAATAATAAATTTAAAAATTACCGGTGAAAGTTGAACTAGTAATCCGCTAGGAGCGCCACCAGCGAAGCTCAGAGCGTATACAAAATAAGTGATTGATGTGATCGTTCATCCTTCCATCCTCTATTTACCTTTTTTTAGCTAATTCATCATTCTATACAATTCATGGAGTATTTTAGATTTACTTACCTGTAGCTCCTCTTTTGTTTTGAACTTCTACCAGTTGTATCATATACGCCTTGTCCAATACGTTGTCCACTACCAGTTTAGTGTCCAAAATTGTAGCTTTATCCAAAGTATGTAAAAGTTTACTGATAGAATTTGTAGGTATACCGAACGATTGAATAAAGAGTACCAGTTTGGTGGGATCTAGCTTTTCAATGGCAGCGTCAACCAGCTGTGAAACATTTGATCTACAAATAATGTCAAATATTACAAATTAGTAATTACATATATATTTTCGTTAATGATGAACTAATCGAAATAAGACAACCATAAAACGATAGAAGTAATAATAGTAAGAATTTTTATAACACACTGAATCCAGTGAAGACATAACCTAAAATAACAAACAAGACAGCAAAAACAAAAAAAAACGTTAGTAATTCCATCGTAAATCACAAAAAAAAAACAGGAAAAACTCTTGATGTAAACTAAAAGAAAAAATGGCATTGCACTGCTTTGTAAAATACAACAGAATTAAACTGATAAATTTTAATACACTGCGCGCCAAAATTAATGCATAATTTTAAAATTATAATTTCAGTCGTAATGAAAAAACGTGTATCTGTAACCTGTGTAAGGTTTAGAACATCTGTAATAATAAAGTTTTCTTTTTTTACGAAAAATATATTACAATAAAACCGACTAACATCATAAATAAATGACGAAATTGCAAATTTTTAAGTTCAAGAAAATTAAACTCGTAGAGAGTATTGCCTTCTCTGGCATTTATGACTGCTTTGTAACGGTCACTCATACTGAGAATTGCCTTCTTATTTCATATTGATCAATTTGATCCCAAATTTCAACTAATCGCAAAAACAGTTGATCTAATATGTTATTAGGTAGTTGTCGTAGTCATCTCCCTACAATGTCTCAAAGATGTTCTATTGGGTTGAGGTCGAAACTTCTCGCAGGCCAAACCATGACAGGAATCCTAACCTCCTGACAATTCTTGCAATTTGTGGCCTGGCATTATCTTGCTTAATGCATAATGACATGCTCTTCTAAAATGTCTGCAATGTATCTGATGTAAGCCGCCCGTGATCTATTCTTATTAACTCCGTACGAACCTCCAAATTAATCCCACCCCACACCATTACCGAGCTCCCACCATACTGTGCAATCGCTACGGTGTTACACTGTCCGTAGCGTTTCGCAGACCTTCTATAATCTCTAGCCAATAATGGGCCAGTAGGTGCCCTTCCAAGACGTATGTTGTTTGCGGCAAGTCTTCTCCTTATCGTATTTTGGCTGATTCTAAAGTTATAACGATCCAAAAATTTATTTTATCGAGAAGTACTGATAACAAACCTTTGTCTCAGTATATGAGGTGTCAAAAGCTGGTCTTGATTAGGAGTTGTAACCCTTCTACGGCTTTGACCCAGTCTTCTCGAGTTACTTCCAATAACAGTAAAACGTGCTAAGACTCATGACATTGTTGACTGAGTGACATTAAAACGTTCAGCGAGTTTAACTTGACAGTATCCTTCTTCGCGAAGAGTAACGAATCTAATACCGTCACTTTCTGACAAATTTCGATTTTCTTGTTGCTGGTGGTTCATTACAAAGGAAAAAGCACTTAATCGACTTGATTAATATTCAGTAGAACGTATTCCAACCCATCTAAATTCGAATTAAAATGAAGCACAACTAGCATGTGTTTAATTTGTTTCCAGAAAATGATAAAAACATCAGCATTTTTAGAGTTCTTTCGATTAATTTTACAATATACCGGAGGCAACAATAATATATTGTCACAAAAATCGAAACATTAAAAATATTTGATTTACTAATTTTTAAAATTATGCGTTAATTATGGCGCGCAGTGTAGTTTAGTAAATGGAAAAAGCTTACCTTATCATCCTTAATTTCATCCAGTCTGGTAAATAAGAAGTGGTCTCCGACGTGTCAGGCGAATATGCTCTTGGATGTTCCATATTATCGGGAAACCAACTGTTTAACAACATCTTAAAGGGTTCATATGTAGACAGAGGTCCGTAAGTTAAGAGAACAATAGTGGCATGAATTATGACAGGCTGCAGAGGACACTGTTCGCCGGTCGCCCAAGAAACTATAACATACTCATGCCCATAACTCTCGTGAATCGTATATGATTCTTCCGCATTTTCTTTGGCCTTTTGAGTGTACAGATAGAACAGCTGTAGTAAATTTTTTAAAGTAATGTTGCCCTCGCTTGGCAATACATACGACGCAACACTATGGCGTTCTATGATCACGGAAGACAAATCTGTCACCAGTTCGTTTAACTCCACAAAAGAGTCGCTACAGTCCTGCTGAGATAAAAAGTTTATATAACTGGATACTCGTGCGGGGTTTGTTTCTATTTGCACTGCTTGACGCAAAAATTGAATCAAAATAGGTTTAATCAGTAGAAAATGGGTGAACTGGTTGATATATTGAGTCAGCCAAAGAGTGTGGTTTTCGTTTGCTACCTCTAAGTCGTCGGTTGGGGCTAAAATAAGGCACAATCCCTTTGTAGCTTGAGTACGACTGGCTCCGTGTTCAGAAGTTAACCTAAAAAACAATAGCTAAAGTTTTCACTATAAAGGAAAAGTCAAACAATAAAGGTTGCACGTAATTTTCCCCTTGTTGCCATATCCTAGGTTTGAAAAAATATATAGGGAATAATCATATTTTTTGACATGCCATGTCTATTACAGCGAGCATTTCATTGGCTAGAGTTAGTGACGAGTTTATATGACGTCATTTTATATTTGGTGAGATTGTAAATGGTAACAGACGTCCGTCAGAATATTGGAGGTTAAAAAATATAATATCAAAATATTGTTTTCAAATTATAATCTGGGAAGACGAAATACAGATATAGTACGTAAATATTTCTGCTGGACACAGGGAATATACATTGAGATAATTGTGGCAACTGCGCTAACCTGTGTTAGTTGAAGCTTCTGTTCGAGTACGAGTATCTGGTGTAATATAGCTGTTAGAACGAATAGAATGAGTGAGTTTGGAAACAAAGCTGTCCATAAATAAATCAAAAATAAAGGTTACGATGAGTTAATAATTTTACTTTAATTTTTAAAATATTTTTTATTTAAAAACTAATTTCAAAATTAAACAGAAACAGTTTTCACATTCACTTCAGCCAAAAATATTTACAGTCCCTGGTCATATTATTATGACCACCTATGAATTTTTACAAAAATCAACTATTCCACTAGGTGTTTTGTTTAAAATATTATTTTTAAATTTAGTTTTGTTATGCAATGTTAATGTTATGCATTAGCTATATATTTAATAATAAACAACAATAAAATATTTGAAAATATTACATATTTAATATTTTTTAATATTTTGTTGAACTTCTGACCTTAATCAGATGGAAAATATTTGGGAGCTTTTAAAACGAGAAATTTCCGATGAAAAGGTCACTAGCGAAATTGTTTTGATTAAAGAACTAATATATCATTAAGACCACAATGACAAATTAAAGCAAAAAAAAATTTAACTGCATTCAAAGTATGCCAAGACGGGTACTAGCGGTAATCAAAGTTAGAGGGTCTCAGCAAAATATTTAAAAAATGCAAATATGTGATATTTTCAAATGGTTTATTGCTGTTTATTATTAAATGTATTATATTTGATAATAAACACCAATAAAACATTTAAAAATATGACATATTTTTATTTTTTCAATATTTTGTTGAGCCCCCCTTAACTTTGATTAGCGCTTGTATCCGTCTTGACATACTCTGAATGTAGCTAAATTTTTTTTACTTTAATTTGTCATTGTGGTTTCAATGATATATTAGTTCTTTAATCAAAACAATTTCGTTAGTGACCTTTTCATCGGAAAATACTCGTTTTAAAAGCTCACAAATATTTTCCATCTGATTAAGGTCAGAAGTTCAACAAAATATTAAAAAGTATAAAAATATGTAATATTTTCAAATTTTTTTAGTGGTGTTTATTATTAAATATAATATAATGAATGTATAACATTAACATTACATCACAAAATTTAATTTAAAAATCATATTTTAAACAAAACGTACCTAGTAGAATAGTTGATTTTTGTAAGAATGCATAGGTGGTCATAATAATATGGCCAGGGACTGTAGCTACTGCATTGTCATGTTTTGACGTTTATTTGTGTCAGCCAAAATGAATTATCAATTATGAGGTTAATACCCCTTAATGCTAACAACCATATTGTCATCGAAAGAGCGCAGTTGCCACAATTATCTCAATGTATATTCCCTATGTCAGCAGAACGACGAGATGGACAGGACACATAGCCAGAATGACAGATGGGCGATGGACAAAAAGGTTATTGGAATGGAGGTCAAGAGAAGATAAGAGAAGCGTCGGTCGGCCTCCTACAAGATGGACTGACGATTTAAGAAGGCTAAATAAAAACTGGAGCGGGGGTTAAATTTTAGACATACAAATCTTTAAGTAGACAAAAAGCAATCTCGTAGTAAGATTGTAATACTTAGTATTTACCAATAAATTTAAAAACTCAAGCTGTTAATACGTATTTGCAATATTTAAGTTATTGTTAATAAATATGTCATAAAAGTGAATGTTTACACATATTTACCTTCTAAATAAGTACTCCAAAACTTCACAAGCTGTCTGCGGTTCATTTCCGTTCACAACGTCCCTTAAATGCGCTAACAACTGCCCATGTTTGGTCAGCTTCTCTGTCGGAGCAGTTGACAGCAAGTACTCGCATAAGCATTGAACGGGAAGATGGGCTAAAACTCCCTCGGAGCTGTGAACTAGCTCTGCTAACCAAGGCATGTGGGCAGTACCTAAATAAACAAAAATTCTCATTAATATGCCAATAAATTCCACAGTATCTTTATATTTGCGTTTTCATATATTATTATTAAGAGTAAAAACATAGTGTAGATTTAAGATTTGAAACTAGCGACGACGCGACTATGTTTGAGCGATGTTATTTGAATTCTTCTTCTTCTTCTTGTAGTGCCTACCCGTTTCGGATGTTGGCGACCATCATGGTAATCTGTACTTTGCACACTGTTGCTCTAAAAAGATTTGTGGTTGTTGTGTTAAACTACGTACGTAGATTTTTCAGCCAAGAAATCCTTCGCCTTCCTGGTCCTTGCTTTCCTTCTACTTTTCCTTACAAGATTAGTTGCAGCAGTCCGTATATTTCACTGTTCCTCATGATGTGACCGAGGTATTTGATTTTGGCTGTTTTTATTGTGATTAACAGCTCTTTTTATTTTTGCATTCTCAGCAAAAAACCCTGATTAGTAATGTGGTCGGTATAAGATATGTTCAGGATTCGACGATAAAGCCACATTTCAAAACCTGCAATTTTCTTGCAGGTGGCGTCTGTGAGAGTGCATGACTCAACTCCGTATAACAGTATAGGAAAGACATAACATCATAGTAACCTGATTTTTATGGGTATCGACAAATCATGACATTTAAATAACTTTTTGCCGCAAAAACAAAGCTGTAAGCTGGTTGATTATGAGACTTATAATAAACAATTAACAATTTTGTCTTATTTTGTTGTTTTCGAAGCAATACATTAATTTTACAACTTCTATAATACGCCACTTAACGCAATTGTAATATGTTAAAAGATAAAATTTAAGATGCTATTTCAATTGCGTATATTTTTAATTGTAAGAAAAAATCAATGCATACATTGAAAAAAATGCATGCAATGCATTTTTCGCACTTAACTGTTTTGTGTAAAAAACTTGTCACCTACCTAGATAATTCGAATTCCTTAACTCATTGAAGTTATACTTCTTTACCGGCGATATGAGGGTGAATTTTTATATGTTAAAACCTATGATCCCGGCGCATGCGCATTATAACTTTGTTCTGATTGGATGTTCAAATGACATGTCAAAAATTATTCAATATGGCGGCTGTGGCACAGCTGTAGTTAGATTATTTATGGTTGTTGCGTTTTAAAATTTGTGTGAAAAGAAACAACAAACAAAAGTTAGTTAATAGTTATACTGCCTTTTTAAATAGTTTTCATATACCTATATTTTTGGACTTTTGGACTATTTTGGACAAGGAATACTTATTCTAATTTGGTAAGTAGTTTTTATTATAATCATATTGTAATTATACATTTGGATTAGGTTGAAATACAGTAGAGCGTCGATTATCCGAACTAATTGGGGGACATAGGTGTTCGGAAAACCGATTTGTTCGGATAATCGAACTACAATATATTGATACATATTTATAGTCATACATATTTATCCACAAGTGAATAAAAGCCATATTTATATACCTACATATTTATTTATATCTTGATAATGACAACTAGCAACTAAACAAAAAGTGCAGTCTTTGCAACAACATAATTATTTTTGGATACAATACTGAAGAAAATTGAAGATATTTTAAGCGTCAATTACTAACGCTTGCTCGGTATTCGAGGGCGGGACGCGGGAGTCGATAGTTCGAATAAGCGGTCGTTCGGTTGATCGACGTTCGGATAATCGACGCTCTACTGTACATTTATTTTCTCAAGAATGGGGATTTTAGAGAGAAATCCCAAATTAGGTCCGATTTTTATTTTTAAGTTATGATATTTTGGCGTAGATTTATTTATCTAGTAGATATGTAATGCTTTGATTTACATACTTAATTTGATTACCAACAAAAGTTCTACCAATCTTCATCTAATATATTGTTTTCTTACTGTTTTGTTATATTTTAATATTATCTTCCACAAAATTTAAACTACATAATTTAATTATATTCAAAACAGCTGTCAAACAGTAAAACGTTCAGTTACCCTATTTTCGACATGACAAATAATGTGGAAATGGACGAGTGAGTCTAGGCTTCGATTACGAATCAAAGCGCCCCGAAATTCACGGGTTCGCTTTCCGATGCAAGTTTTTATTTTTTTATTTTTTTATGCATTTTATGATTGTAAGTATATTTGTTATATAATTTTTTTTTCAGAAAATGCGTATTTAAAATTTTTGCCAACAATTATTATCGTTCAGAAATCATTTTTTCTTTGTGGCATTTTTCAATGTGTTTGTGTGCGTTTTATTCTTTTATTTTTTTAAATTTTTGGTATTGTCTTAAAAATCACATAATATGTAGTAGAAGTATAACTTCTTACGTGCGTACAAAGTACACACACATTCTTTTTTTTGTTACTTTTTTCCCTGGACCATATAAATTCCGGCTCAAAGAACCAATGCGTAAATCGTCGGCAAAGTTCAAAATTATGGAAAATATGTTTGTTAAAAACTTTATATAAAGACAACGGCGACGCGACGACTGATAATATACCAAAACTGACATTATTCTAGAAGCGTATTGCATGCAGTTATGAAATTTTAGTGGTGGTTTGGTGGTCAAAGGCCAGCGTAATTGTAAATTTTATAAACGATGGATCTGCTTCTGTTTAAATCAAAGTATAATTACGATAAGAAAGAATGTTAAAGCTCTCACATATTTGCAACTTGGGGTTGTTGTAAAACTATATAGGTCTGGATCCCGCGTATGAAAAAAAAGTTGACTAATAGCACGCTGAAAATTTGTTAATAGCTTAAGGGTGTCTAGTCGGACAAACTTTGATATATGGGAACACTGGAACAAGGGAAGATTTAATTGTGGAACAGGTTAAAAATTTGGAACCGTCAGTCCACGAAAAAGGCACATGTATTTTGTCCGACAGAACAGACTTAAACTCTCCGAACAGAGATTAAACTCTAATGCAAAAATCAGTCTGCTATTTATCACCAAATGGGCGTTTTAATGAGTGGAACATGTAGAGTATGTCAAATGACAGGAATTATGACAGGTGATAAATAGCAGTCTGATTTTTGCATGAGAGTTTAATCTCTGTTCGGAGAGTTTAAGTCTATTCTGTCGGACAAAATAAATGTGCCGTTTTCGTGGTCTGACCGTTCCAAATTTTTAACCTGTTCCACAATTAAAACTGCCCCTGTTCCAGTGTTCCCATATATCAAATTTTATCCGACTAGACACCCTTAACATATTAACAAATTTTCAGCTTGCTATTAATTAACTTTTTTTTCATACGCGGGATCCAGACCTAATAACTGTCGCTAAATAATATTGACGAATAAATATGATGTAATATCAAATTACTTAAGTGATAACAAAGTTTTGAAAGTTACCTATATTTCGTAAAAATATAAAATTTTATTATTTATTAATACATAATCCGATACAATTTTCAAATTGTTTAAATATATTTTGCAATATGACCAAGCTATTAAGAAATTTTACCAATAAAATTGTCAATATACAAAACTAAACGTGTACGTATTTTTCTATTATTTTTATGTATCTCACCTCCTTGTCTGGACATGATATCCAACAGAAAATCAGGACATCGAGATCTACACAACAAATGACCCAACCTATGTGAGTTGTTAAGAATTTGCAGTTGGTCTAAGACATTCTGTGGTGGACGTCTCGCTTCCCCTGTGGGTCTGAGTTCCATGCACTGAGGTAACAACAAACTGGTTTGTTCGTTGATCTCCACTTTAGTGCTGGCTGCGGCCAAGTGAGATTCGAATTCCAAGATTGTTTGTTTTTCCAGCACAAGTATTTGTTGCTCTTTAGATTGGTAGTCTTCATCGAGAGACGTCATCGTGGGAGGAGGAAAAGAAAAATGGCTGAAAAGACACAAAATTAGAGTTTTTCGTTAAATACTACACTATTAGTTAATATAGAGAGATACAATACAAATAATTCCTTGAGGATCTCGAAAAAACAGAGGCCATAAACTTTCAGGAGGTTTGTTGCGTATTTGGTCACTTTATACGGCTTTCTCCGGGTGCTATCCAATCAGATGACTATCGATTTGATTCCGGAGTGGAGTGATGGATCCATGTTTCATCGATTGTGACATACCGACGCAAAAACCCCGACTTATTTCGATTAAACATTAGACCAGGACGCATCTGTAAAAATATTAGTACATTTGGATGTTGAGAAATAACTCATATTTTTTGCAGAAATTGCTTAAAAATAACTTATATAATAATATTTGAGTTATCCTCCCACTCAAAAAGGTCCGGAACATTGTTTAAATAATCAAAATATCAAAAAATGAAGGAACAATTCGATTTTTTTCTTCGTTTTGTGATTATAACTTTAAAAGTATTCATTTCCGAGAAAGGTTACACTAACATAAAAGTTGCGTAATTAAATTTCCTACAATATAGGATTGGTTAAAAATTTTAAAAATTGTCACCCTTGTTGCAAAATAGAAATAATTGCGAAAAAACCATAAAAAAACAAGTATTTGCATTTTACGTTTTTCAACCTTTTATGCTACACTTAGGACCTTCATCTTTTACCCAGAAAAACTTTATGATATAGTAAAACAATACTGTAAATTTCATTAAGATCGGTTCAATAGATTTTGCAATCCAGCTTCCGCAAAAAAAAATCATTTTTTCAAAATGTTGCAGGACTGAAAATAAAGCAGACAGCAAGTTGATTTTTTTTACATATAGAAGAATACTGTACCTTCCATTTGCACTTTGCAAAATTAAAATCGGTTAAGTACCACGGCGTCAGGAATTTTTTTAAATAAACATTAATTATTGGTGCTACGCTCAGGACAGCGGATACGTTTGCTCTGATTGGGCATTCCAATTGGCTAGTACATTTCGCTAGAATTGGTATAGTATATTTGGATATAAATAAATAAATTTGTTTATTGCAAAATAAAAACACATACTCTGTCGTTTGAAATAACACTTTTTTTAACAAAATCTTTCTTTGTTCATATTTATATATTTTAACTTAGAGAATAAAAGTTTATTATTTTTAAATATATGCAATTTTTTAAAAAATATTTCACAAACAATAATCAAATTAGTTTGATCTTTGTGGAATTAAAATTAAAATACAACAAAATATAGAGTCAGAAAATAATATATTACATAAAGATTGGAAGAAATTTGGGTGGAAATCAACTTGTGTGAATCGAACACCGCTGTCCTGCGCGTAGCACCAAAAATTAATGTTTATTTAAAAAAATTCCTGACGCCGTGATAGTTAATCGATTTTAATTTTGCTAATTGCAAATGAAAGGTACAGTATTCTTCTATCTGTAAAAAAATTTCAACTTGCTATCTGCTTTATTTTCAGTTCTGCAACATTTTCAAAAAATGATTTTTTTGCGAAACCTTGATTGCAAAATTTATTTTGCAACATCTATTGAACCGATCTTAATGAAATTTACAGTATTGTTTTATTATATCATAAAGTTTTTCTGGGTAAAATATGAAGATCCTAAGTGTAGCATAAATGGTTGAAAAACGTAAAATGCGAATACTTGTCTTTTTATGTTTTTTTTTTGCAATTACAGTAAAACCTGCCATATCCGGATGAATGTGGCGACAGACCGATCCGGATATGAAAAAATCCGGATATTAATACCTTCACCTCACTTGTGTGACCACTTCTTTTATAGTCTCTGAAGCGTTTTCTCCTTCATACATTCCAGTAATCAACGCCGTCAATAACTTTCGTCGATAGACACGTTTTATAGATTCTATAATACATTATTTCGCCATCAGTTTTAGTTATTTTAGGTCGGGATGAGAGGGTGCGTTGTCCAACAGCAGGACTGCATTTCTCGGTAGATCCGGACGGCAGAACCGTCCGGATATGGGGAGGTCCGGATATGACAGGTCCGGATATGACAGGTCCGGATATGGCAGGTTGTACTGTATTGCTATTTTGCAACAAGGGTGACAATTTTTAAAAATTTTAACCAATCCTACATTGTAGGAAATTTAATTACGCAACTTTTCTCGGAAGTGAATACTTTTAAAGTTATAATCAAAAAACGAAGAAAAAAAATCGAATTTTCCTTCATTTATTTACATTTTGATTATTTAAACAATGTTCCGGACCTTTTTGAGTAGGAGGATAACTCAATTATTATTATATGAGATAATTCCAAGCAACTTCTGCAAAAAAATGAGTCACCTCTCAACGTCCATCTCAAAACAGATGCGCTCTGGACTATATGTCCAAAAAGCGCCGAGATTCATCAATTCGTTGTTGTTTTTGCTCTGGTGTTAGAAAACGCGGTACCCATTTGGAAAACAGCTTTCTCATACCCAAATGTTCCTGTGTAATATTCAAAATGATGCCTTGATAAGTTTCGTCTACATTTAGTTTAGAATAACTGCATCATTGGGCATTCCGGGGCGCTCAGCATCATTGGTGTCCGTACTACCGCATTTGAATTCAGCTAACCATAGTTTAATCGATAGAACAGAGTCCCGGTAACACTTTTTGAGTGGTTTTTTTAACACTTTTTTCTATTGTTCAAAATCTCTATGAATAAAATAATTGTTAAAAATACTTACTTTGTAATACACATCTCCATGAACATCTTCAAAGTTGGGTACTTATTCCAGGCCAAGCTGCCAAAACTCATTGCATTATGCGCTGCTAGGATCAACAGCATCAACCAAACTCTCCAATACAAAGTTATAATCGCCAATTTAGGAGGTAGATAACCTGGAGGCAAGGCAAAGTTCTCTGGATAGTTATAACTGCACAAATTGAAGAAGAAATCGATAATTTCTATTTTATCGACCACCAGAGATGGCGCACAATCTTGCGGTAAATTAGCAGCTCTTTTAATCAGCTGATCGCAGACATCAATAGCTTCTTGGGCAGTGATGGGATGTTCTTTTGATATCCCTATCAATAAAATTCGAAGTAAAGTGGTTTGTAAGAGAGGGACTTCGCTAGTAAGTCTCAAAAACAAGTTTCTTTCGTTCTCTCCCGGCCAATTGTCCACTTTGTAATAATGCTCAGCCTGCTCCAGGAACAAAACCTTATGTAAAACATGGACGAAGTCCGTAATGCTCGGTCTATAAATTCTAAGAGCCGAATCGTGCAACCAAGTCACGCATTCCTTTTGGATGTTACTAACTTGCATTTGAAACGCCTTCAAAACACCAACATCGCGCTTGCTTTGATTAGCTGCATCTCTAACTGGTGGACTTACGCAGAGCAACATGCTCATGCAACTGAGATCGGCCAGAGATAAGAAAATTCTTTCCCGAAACTCGTGATCGCGTACATTATTGGTAAAGTCCTTCCGTTCTCTGAGAAGAGAGTGCACAACGTTCAAAAGATTTAGTTCGTGCCTCAAAACCCGGTTGATTTCTTTCAGAAGAGCCCGCACGGGACGCAAATAGTCATCTTTGTTTAAAAGTAGCTCCTAAAAAGGAAGAATATAATCAATTTAATGGGATTTAAAAAAGGCGATTCATTTTAATCGTTCAAGTACGAATTAGTTTTGCAATATAGACTTAAAGTACTTTATTGTTTTTCAAAATATGCCCCACCAAGATCGATACATTTTTGCATGCGTTCAAACCAATTGGCCATGAGCCGATGGGTAGAGGGGATTTGACAGCTTTCGCCAGCGCTGTTAGTGGCAGTTTTGTGCATTTATCTGATAAAGTTAAATGGCGCGCCATGGGTAGAGGAGAGGAGATTTGACGGTTATCGCCAGCTCTGTTAGTGCAGCGTTGCCACATTTAGTAGATTTCTACTTTTTTGGTAAATTTTTGATATTTTTTAAAAAATTCTAGTAGGCAATATTTTTTAATAGATTTTTGGTATATTTCAACATTTTCTTATGACAAAAATAAAATTTGCTTTTTAATAGTATTTACCCCATTTCTAAATTAATTTTTAGACATTTTGTTACAATTTCCCAATGTCATTACCGAAAATAAGATTCAGGGGTGGGATTCTGTGTACAATCGCTAACACCGCCGACCGCTTTCTATCAATGTCAAAATATTTGAATTTTTAGTTTTAATTCAAATATTTTCTTGTTTTACTAAGTGCCACTTCAGCATCAACTAGCAAAACTAGAAAATAATTCAATTAAAGCTAAAAATTCAAATATTTTCACGACATCGATAGAAAGCGAAGTGTAGATATCTACAGTGCACGGAATCTAGCCCCAGGACATA
The DNA here is from genome assembly GCF_917563875.1 of Diabrotica virgifera virgifera. Classification (NCBI taxonomy): domain Eukaryota; kingdom Metazoa; phylum Arthropoda; class Insecta; order Coleoptera; family Chrysomelidae; genus Diabrotica; species Diabrotica virgifera. The sequence continues at coordinate 68,870,506 of NC_065444.1, forward strand.
GATGATGAATATTAAACAGAAATAAAACTGATTCTGGTGTAACAAACTTGCAGATTTCAAGTATAGCAGTGCAATCAGTACCTATTTCAGGTGTTATTGAAGAGTTCTGGCATTCGGTGAGCCTGTTAGAAGCTAACCATGGAAAACTAAAATATCTAAGGCCCGGTCTTTTCACCTCCGGATAAAAGTTATTCGGAGGTTTATTTGACATATTTACATGTAATCTGCCGGATAAACTTCCTAATAAATATTTATTCGGAGGTGAAAAGACCGGGCCTAATTATAATATATGTAACTTTGCAAAACAACAAATATTGTGTTTGCGTGTTTCTAATGTAAAATGCGAAATAATTGTTTGAAAAATATGATCCAGACATGCAGATGTTAAAAGCAGCGGATGACAAAATATTATATACAAATATTAAATATAAAACTGATAAAAATTAATAATAGTTGGTCATTTTGTTCCCCAGTTAAAATATAAAAAAGTTTGGTTTTTGTTTACAAACAGTCATATTAATTTCTAGTTAAACTCCCTCTGTGGCTCAGTGGTAAGAGCGCCTACCTTTGGATCGAAAGGACCGACTGGTCGCGAGTTCGAATCTCACCAGGGTAGAGAATTTTTCGTTTATTATAAATTAATAAATGAAAATAGTTTCTATCCTTGTGGGATCGGTACCCACCGGAGGGACCGCAGACGTTCGGATACAATTAGCGTTGGTCAAAGCTGTGGTATATTTTTACCTTAAATATACTTACGTTTTAAATACTGAATTTACGTTTTTTTAATGTTCCGTAATATGTAATTATAAATTATTCTTAGCGCCATCTACACGATAATTGTGAAAGTATCCGAAGTAGGAAATTAATATTTCATCAATAGAACGTCAAAATGATTAGCAAAATCTTAAAAAAATCTATTATAATTTAATTACTTTTTACCGTTGTAAATATTAAGCGATAACAATTAAATAATAAATTTAAAAATTACCGGTGAAAGTTGAATTAGTAATCCGCCAGGAGCGACACCAGCGAAGCTCAGAGCGTATACGGCTCGTTTTGTCATAAGCATTGTCATGCGGCTCGTCATGGGAAAAATCACATGATAAATCATGTAGTGTAAAGTCGACTTTACACTAGCTACCTAATTGGTAAAATCCACTGTACCATCACCATGCCAATGCCTATTAGTTGTCGAGGCATTAGCTAAATAAAAAAAATTTCTAGTTAGTCAGCTGTTATTTTTATTATAAAAAGTCCTAAATTATATACAAATATATTAATAAAGTTTTATAGTATATTTTAGTTTTTGATAAGTAGATTTTAGTAAGCTAAACTTACAGTAGATTTTCTAAATAAAATGTGGCAACGCTGTGTTAGTGGTAGTTGGCAGTTTTGTTTTGTGCATTTGATAAACTCGATAAACTTCATAAACTGAAATGGCGGATAATATGGATTTTTCAAAAAAGAAAACAAGATATTGCAGCTGTTGTATTGATTCATGTAAAAATACTGAATATAACAGTACTGGATGCATTTATTATATTCGGAAACATTGCGTACATGTCCTGCATCTACTAAATCCTTTCCTTGTTTGGTGTTGCTGATTGAAATTGGATATCATGGGAAATAAGACTTGAATCCAGTATAATGTTTAATATCCATTTTGATAGAATTCAAGCAAATAATCATACATTCATACAAATTACAAATTTTAATAAGCAAATCAGTAAGCACACAAAAATAGACAGAGGTAACATTTAAAATGTTAAATAATTCATTTAAACTTATTCTTTTTCTCAATGGTCTCTTGCGTAAGCAGTCATCCAGTCGCACGAACTTATATATTAAATATTAAAATTATAATGAATAAAATAAAAAAACATAATTAATTTTACTATTAATTCTGTGTATTCATTTAGTAATCAGGTTACAATAATATTTCAGTTCATAATTTGTGTCTTTCTAGATAAGTATCTATTTTTCTCGTTTTGTATATTTCACATACATAAATTTTATCAGAAAAGTATAAGTTTCAAACCGCGAGAGAGCGCTACCGTCGAAACTCACAGCCAATTGGTAAAACCATAGTCACCTTTACTTAACAAGCCATGAAGTTGAAACTTGGCAACATCTATTGGTAGACCGATTAATTCTGACAGTTCTCATTTGTTTTTAAATAATATTCACCGTATTTACAGAGAAACTGAAACATTTTACAATATTTCGTGCTCCAAATTATAAGAACATTAAAAGGTATGTTATTAGGATGATTTTAGTTCAATATAACATATTTTTATATAAACTGGCGTGCATATAGAAATCCGTCCACTTAAAAATTTTGTCATTTTTAATGTCTTATATTTCCTAAACCTGTTGGCCGATTTAAGTGATTTTTTTAATATGTTATAGCCTAATTCTTTAACAATACCGCTGTAATAATATTGTTGCTAACCAGTTAAATTTTTATTGTGTACCGGGCATTTATAAAATACTGAAATTAAAACCCAACTGTATATAGACTTCGGTTTTCTTAATAACATTCTGTTTTTTTGATTAATTCGCTTATGTTGGATAATAAAAAAAGTTAGCTACTTTAACAACTAGATTTTTGTTTTTTATCAATTCAGGGTGTTTCTAAATAAGTGCGACAAACTTTAAGGGGAAAGGAACAAAATGCAAAATTTTGACGCCGGTCAAAATTTTCAATGTATTTTAAATGTGATCATTTTTTTCGAATCCTGAGAAAACTAATAAGTATTTTTGAAAAATTTAAACGCAGAATGAAAGATTACTTTATTACCGAGGGCCGAAAGTCCCTTAAAATTAATAAAATATTTTTTTTGAATGACATATTTGAAACTAAAAATCACACTAAATTTTCTTAGTTTTTCACCCCTGTAACTTATTAAAATAAACATAGAAGTTTTCAGGGACTTTCGGCCCTCGGTCCTAACGTAATCTTTCATTCTGCGTTTAAATTTTTGAAAAATACTTATTAGTTTTCTTAGGATTTGAAAAAAATTAATCCCATTTATATTCTTGTTATTGTTTTTTTTTTTGATAATAAACGTTACTTACAAGGAATTACTTTTAATTTTAATTTGTACAAACTTCTAATTAATAATATTTTGAAATTGAAAATGGTTATTCATTTTTGATTTACATTTACTCTGTGTGGAGTATGAAGGGAACCAGTCTCGTTGGAACTTTACCGCGCTGAGCAGATGTGACGTGAATTGTAAATTGTAGAATTCCCTCATCTTCCTTAGTCTCAGCATCCGTATGGCTTGCAAATTGTAGAAGCCTCGGAGGTGTAACCAGAGTAGGTTCCCATTGTTTTCATTCTGATGGGATATGTTATGTGCCATTAGAGTGAAAACTTAGTCTTTTGCTAGCAGTTGCGGCTAGGGCATCTATGCCATTTCGTTCGTTGCAATTCGGGACTGCACGCTGGGGTTTGTTTTGGTTGGATCAGGGAGAGCAGCATATGTGCCTCCTGATGAGAGACTAATAAGTTTAGAAACCGGTAGAGGTGCTTGCAGCACTCTCTGATTGGACTGGAATATGGTTCCGCTGTATTTTCGTTTTGCAACGAAATTGAAAATGGTTATTCATTTTTGAAAATGGTTATTCATTTTTAATAATATTTTCTTGTTCGACTCAAAAAATACTATAAGTTTTACCAAAATTTGTACTTTAAAATCGTAGTTTCGAAAGCGGTAGTCCGAAAGTCAGATACCGACGTCATCAATTGCGACGTTGCCTTTTTCTCTTCATGGCTTGTAAAGTAAAGGTGGCTATGGTAAAACAGATATTCCAGTCTTCAGTTGACACCTGCAAAATCGCTGTTTTAAAGGCATCGATGGCTTCTTCTGGCTACTGGAATCGTCGCCCACGCATTGAATTCTTGATCTTTGGGAAAGTGAAGAAGTCGTTGGGACTTAAATCGGGTCTATACGGTGGATGGTTTAACAATTCGATGTTTTGAAGCTCCAAAAACTATACTGTCATTTGGGCAGTGTGAGCACTTGCATTGTCCTAGTGTAGGGTGATTCGCTGTTGTGTGTTGGTTTGTCGGAGTTTTGTGATACCTTCTGGTAAACAAATGTTATATACTAATCATAAGTAACCATTCATCTATCTTCATATTGTTGCCACATTACCAGATTTTAACACAAAAGTTGCGACCATTTTCTTTGACATACTTCGAGGACGGATCAATTTTGTTTGTTTTTCCTCATCGTGAAATAGTCACACAGCGTATTGGCGTTTATTTTCCGGTTCGTAGGAATCAATTTAAGATTCATCGCCAGTAACTATACTATAAACGGTTTTTGAGCTTCCTTTGTTGAACCGTTACAATTAATGTGTTTCGACACCAATTGATACGAAGCGCTTTTTGGTCTTCCGTGAGAGAATCAGGGATCCTACGGGAAACCAACTTCGTAACACAAAGTTCTTGTAGTCTCTTCTGAATCGAGATCTTTGAAATGCCCAAAGATGCCTCTATCTCTCGGTATGTTACACGGCGGTCATCCTTAATTAGATGACGAACCGCATCAATGTTTTGCCGTGCGACTGTTGTTTTGGGTGGATCTGGCCTGAATTCGTCGCTGAGACTGGAGCGACTACGTTAAAATTCGCAATACCAGCGGGAAAGAGTTGACTGGTGTGATGCTTTATTTCCAAACACAGAAGACCATTTCAGGACATTGCTGTTGGGATCATCCTCTCCGAAAATTGTACAAAATTATTGCTCAAAAAATTATTTATTCGTAGACTGCGATACACAAAAGAAGGCCTACTATGAAGACAATTTTTGAAGCAATAAAAATAAAGAAGGGGCAAAATTTACTGGCAAAATAGACTCTTTTAGCAAATTAGTTAAAAGAATGGCATAGATGGAGAAAAAACAGGAAAGTTTGGATGGAGACATACAATATTAAAGCAAAAGCAACGGAATATTAAAGAAAATTAAAAAAATATAAAGATGAGGGACGGCCAACTATACACTCACCGGCACAAAATTCCGCCACCCAAAATTTTTGATTAAGTTTGACAATTTATAACTTTATTATTTGTGCTCCGATTTTCAAGATTCTTACACCAATTTGTAGGTACATGTATTGATATCGTTTGGTATTATCCCGGTAACAAAAAATTTTTGCTTGCATGGCATTATACAGAGGTGAATGGAAGCGTTGTATTTTCTCCTAACTTTAAAAAATTCTGTGGAAAAATAGAAAAGCTGATTTTGTTTCATAGTCCTGTCATACTATCCCGGAGGCATCACTTAAATTTTGTTTTTTGAACTATTTGAATATCTCTTTTCTTGTAAGAGCTGTACCATTTTTTGTAAATAAAAACACTGATTGACTCATAAAATAGAGGTTGGATTGATAAGATTAGAATGACCCGCATGCAGCCCAGATATCAATCCTATTGAGCATTTATGGGATGAATTAAAAAATCTATTCGCCGTCATCCTAGGCCTCCAGACAATTTGGTACAGTTATGGCCCTGGTAGAGGAATATCGGGCTATTCCCCAGGCAAGGATAACACATCTTTATTCGATGCTAAACAGATTGCGAACAGTCCTTGTTGCAAGAGGTAGATACCCGCTATTGAATTGTTTTGTTTTGTTGTTAATTTTGTTTTGTTGTATTAATTTTAGTGCGTTTGATATTTTTAATTAAATAAACTTTCAAAGCAGTGTTTTTATTTACAGCTCTTATAAGAAAAGAAATATTCGAATAATTCAAAAAAAAACCTTAGTTATACCTTCAGGATAATACAAAAGGAGTATGAAACAAAATCAGCCCTCCAATTTTTCCACAGAATTATTTAAAGTTAGGAGAAAAAACAACGCTTCCATTCACCCCCGTATAATGCCATCTAAGCAACAATTTTTTGTTACCGGACTAATCACAAATGACATCAATACATGCACCTACCTACAAACTAATGTAAGAATCTTGAAAATCGGGGTACAAATAATAAAGTTATAGATTGTCAAACTTAATCAATAATAGGGAACTTGCACATTTTTTTATTACATAATAATGTGCAGTTTTGTATAAAAATGAGATTTCCAAAAATTCACGCTTGAAAAACTCATAACTTAGTACAAATTTAAAGTCTTCTGTATTTTAAAATAGTTCAAACGACCCGTGACGTCACATAGTTTAACTATAGGGTTCCGTTTATGGTTATATTTAGGTATATTCTTCTTCTTCTTCTTTAGTTTATTGGCCTCCATCTACTTGGGTATTTGGCCAGCTCGTCGTCGCGGAATGAAGGAAAAATATTTATATTCTAATGACATTTATCGTATGTCATTGTAATAATATATACCAGTTATTTGAGATTAGAGTTTGATACAGTTTTTGAAGGAAAGGAAAGAAGGTTTATTACGGAAAATAAAACCATTTTGTAAAAGTACAAGTTTTCTATGAATAGTTCAAACGATCAAAAACACTTGTAACGTCACATAACTGTATTTTCTACTGACGTTTATAATGTCTAATTTAAAATTATAGGCCGTTTCAAGACTTTGACGTTTATGACACTATTATGAAAGCTGGGAGGCAAATATTGAAATTATTTATATTTGTACCGCATTGAGTTTCTTGAGTTTTTTACGTTTAATAGTTTTTTTATAAAATAGTTATTGTTGTTATAAAATAGTGGTTTATATAATAGTTTTTATATAATAGTTTAATCGTTGTATAATAGTTTTTTAAAGTTGTATTTTCCGAACATTTTGCTGTTGACTTCCTGTAGCTTTTAGCTGTAGAAGTACTTTACCGACTGTATTTAGTTTTAAGCAGTGAATAAATAAACAAAAGTGAATATTTTCAAAAGCTGTTGGTATATAGATCCAGCAACTATGCCATTTCGTTCGTTGCAATTCGGGACTGCACGCTGGGGTTTGTTTTGGTTGGATCAGGGAGAGCAGCATATGTGCCTCCTGATGAGAGACTAATAAGTTTAGAAACCGGTAGAGGTGCTTGCAGCACTCTCTGATTGGACTGGAATATGGTTCCGCTGTATTTTCGTTTTGCAACGAAATTGAAAATGGTTATTCATTTTTGAAAATGGTTATTCATTTTTAATAATATTTTCTTGTTCGACTCAAAAAATACTATAAGTTTTACCAAAATTTGTACTTTAAAATCGTAGTTTCGAAAGCGGTAGTCCGAAAGTCAGATACCGACGTCATCAATTGCGACGTTGCCTTTTTCTCTTCATGGCTTGTAAAGTAAAGGTGGCTATGGTAAAACAGATATTCCAGTCTTCAGTTGACACCTGCAAAATCGCTGTTTTAAAGGCATCGATGGCTTCTTCTGGCTACTGGAATCGTCGCCCACGCATTGAATTCTTGATCTTTGGGAAAGTGAAGAAGTCGTTGGGACTTAAATCGGGTCTATACGGTGGATGGTTTAACAATTCGATGTTTTGAAGCTCCAAAAACTATACTGTCATTTGGGCAGTGTGAGCACTTGCATTGTCCTAGTGTAGGGTGATTCGCTGTTGTGTGTTGGTTTGTCGGAGTTTTGTGATACCTTCTGGTAAACAAATGTTATATACTAATCATAAGTAACCATTCATCTATCTTCATATTGTTGCCACATTACCAGATTTTAACACAAAAGTTGCGACCATTTTCTTTGACATACTTCGAGGACGGATCAATTTTGTTTGTTTTTCCTCATCGTGAAATAGTCACACAGCGTATTGGCGTTTATTTTCCGGTTCGTAGGAATCAATTTAAGATTCATCGCCAGTAACTATACTATAAACGGTTTTTGAGCTTCCTTTGTTGAACCGTTACAATTAATGTGTTTCGACACCAATTGATACGAAGCGCTTTTTGGTCTTCCGTGAGAGAATCAGGGATCCTACGGGAAACCAACTTCGTAACACAAAGTTCTTGTAGTCTCTTCTGAATCGAGATCTTTGAAATGCCCAAAGATGCCTCTATCTCTCGGTATGTTACACGGCGGTCATCCTTAATTAGATGACGAACCGCATCAATGTTTTGCCGTGCGACTGTTGTTTTGGGTGGATCTGGCCTGAATTCGTCGCTGAGACTGGAGCGACTACGTTAAAATTCGCAATACCAGCGGGAAAGAGTTGACTGGTGTGATGCTTTATTTCCAAACACAGAAGACCATTTCAGGACATTGCTGTTGGGATCATCCTCTCCGAAAATTGTACAAAATTATTGCTCAAAAAATTATTTATTCGTAGACTGCGATACACAAAAGAAGGCCTACTATGAAGACAATTTTTGAAGCAATAAAAATAAAGAAGGGGCAAAATTTACTGGCAAAATAGACTCTTTTAGCAAATTAGTTAAAAGAATGGCATAGATGGAGAAAAAACAGGAAAGTTTGGATGGAGACATACAATATTAAAGCAAAAGCAACGGAATATTAAAGAAAATTAAAAAAATATAAAGATGAGGGACGGCCAACTATACACTCACCGGCACAAAATTCCGCCACCCAAAATTTTTGATTAAGTTTGACAATTTATAACTTTATTATTTGTGCTCCGATTTTCAAGATTCTTACACCAATTTGTAGGTACATGTATTGATATCGTTTGGTATTATCCCGGTAACAAAAAATTTTTGCTTGCATGGCATTATACAGAGGTGAATGGAAGCGTTGTATTTTCTCCTAACTTTAAAAAATTCTGTGGAAAAATAGAAAAGCTGATTTTGTTTCATAGTCCTGTCATACTATCCCGGAGGCATCACTAAAATTTTGTTTTTTGAACTATTTGAATATCTCTTTTCTTGTAAGAGCTGTACCATTTTTTGTAAATAAAAACACTGATTGACTCATAAAATAGAGGTTGGATTGATAAGATTAGAATGACCCGCATGCAGCCCAGATATCAATCCTATTGAGCATTTATGGGATGAATTAAAAAATCTATTCGCCGTCATCCTAGGCCTCCAGACAATTTGGTACAGTTATGGCCCTGGTAGAGGAATATCGGGCTATTCCCCAGGCAAGGATAACACATCTTTATTCGATGCTAAACAGATTGCGAACAGTCCTTGTTGCAAGAGGTAGATACCCGCTATTGAATTGTTTTGTTTTGTTGTTAATTTTGTTTTGTTGTATTAATTTTAGTGCGTTTGATATTTTTAATTAAATAAACTTTCAAAGCAGTGTTTTTATTTACAGCTCTTATAAGAAAAGAAATATTCGAATAATTCAAAAAAAAACCTTAGTTATACCTTCAGGATAATACAAAAGGAGTATGAAACAAAATCAGCCCTCCAATTTTTCCACAGAATTATTTAAAGTTAGGAGAAAAAACAACGCTTCCATTCACCCCCGTATAATGCCATCTAAGCAACAATTTTTTGTTACCGGACTAATCACAAATGACATCAATACATGCACCTACCTACAAACTAATGTAAGAATCTTGAAAATCGGGGTACAAATAATAAAGTTATAGATTGTCAAACTTAATCAATAATAGGGAACTTGCACATTTTTTTATTACATAATAATGTGCAGTTTTGTATAAAAATGAGATTTCCAAAAATTCACGCTTGAAAAACTCATAACTTAGTACAAATTTAAAGTCTTCTGTATTTTAAAATAGTTCAAACGACCCGTGACGTCACATAGTTTAACTATAGGGTTCCGTTTATGGTTATATTTAGGTATATTCTTCTTCTTCTTCTTTAGTTTATTGGCCTCCATCTACTTGGGTATTTGGCCAGCTTGTCGTCGCGGAATGAAGGAAAAATATTTATATTCTAATGACATTTATCGTATGTCATTGTAATAATATATACCAGTTATTTGAGATTAGAGTTTGATACAGTTTTTGAAGGAAAGGAAAGAAGGTTTATTACGGAAAATAAAACCATTTTGTAAAAGTACAAGTTTTCTATGAATAGTTCAAACGATCAAAAACACTTGTAACGTCACATAACTGTATTTTCTACTGACGTTTATAATGTCTAATTTAAAATTATAGGCCGTTTCAAGACTTTGACGTTTATGACACTATTATGAAAGCTGGGAGGCAAATATTGAAATTATTTATATTTGTACCGCATTGAGTTTCTTGAGTTTTTTACGTTTAATAGTTTTTTTATAAAATAGTTATTGTTGTTATAAAATAGTGGTTTATATAATAGTTTTTATATAATAGTTTAATCGTTGTATAATAGTTTTTTAAAGTTGTATTTTCCGAACATTTTGCTGTTGACTTCCTGTAGCTTTTAGCTGTAGAAGTACTTTACCGACTGTATTTAGTTTTAAGCAGTGAATAAATAAACAAAAGTGAATATTTTCAAAAGCTGTTGGTATATAGATCCATGTTCCCTCAAGGGGCATGAGTTAACCTACAGCAGAAGTTTTTTAAGGGTAACTAACATGGACATAGTTACTTATTTAGAGCTTAGCAATAGTTTTTACACAGGTCAACAAATGAAAGCATTCAAGAGTTTAAATTCTTACTTATATTTTGAGGCAGGATTTGTATATAACTGTGGAGCTATAAAAATAAATAATTTCATCATAGTGGTTGGTAATGTAAGTTTAAATTTTATTAGCTCTAATAATGCATGGTCCACCTCAGATATCTTCAAAAATTGCCTTTTTAAAGAATTTGTACCTGCAGTGAGAAAATTTCAAGAGAAGAAACTGGGAATACTGCCGGAAGAGGTGAAATGTTTTTTGATTTTAAATAACGCTCCTGCTTATCCCTCTGAAAATATTCTATGATCAAAACATGGCAACTTTAGTTGTTTGTTTTTGCCAAAAAATACAACATTTTTAATACAATTTTGTTTAATTTGTTGGTGTAGAATGTAAGCACATAACCCGATGACGTCACGACGCGTTTTGGGATGGCTGGTATAAGTTGAATTTTTAATCGTCTTTAGGGGCTAAACGAAAAACAAACAAAACTTTTTTATCTTTGATACATGTTTTAAATTATGTTCTGTTGTGATTTATAACATTTTTTTCGAATTTAAAATTTTATGCTAGTTCCCTACTTTGGGTGGGGGAATTTTGTGCCGGTAAGTGTATATTATAATTAAACATATTATATTCATAGTTCAGATACTGTACCGTAAGAATAGGACGATGGCAAAAAAAATGTTTAAAAGCAGCCGTAGCTAAAAGTAAATGGTTTATTTTCGTACATGCTGGAGGTAAAAAAGGTATTATTTCTGAGACACTTACTATTTTTAAATCGGGCATGAAAACCGGAGATTATCTGTCTTTAATAAATGCGGTTTTAAATACTTACCAAACATATATCAGCAAATGCGTCTGCACTGGACTCAGGTGCAACTTGAAACATAGCTCCAACAACAATTAAGTTATTTGTGTTCCTCGAATTACTAAGTTCATTATAAATGGTATATTTTAACAGCGGGTACAAATTCTCTGGAAACGAGAACACCATCTCACGTAAACAGTTATTGAAGAAATTAACAATAGGCTTATTTTTTAACCGAAGTTTACTCAATGAAGAGATAACTTCATGATCTCTTTGAGAGTTGGCTGAACAGTTATAGCACAAATAAGCCAGAAGCTCCTGAGCTGGCTTCATCAGTTTGTGGTTATGCAACCACGTCTCTATTCGAGAGACAGCTATGATTCTTATCTCTACCAGACCACAGGCTGTGCTCAAAAAGCGTACAAAATTTTTCGTAATAGTTTCTGGTTGTTGCCTTCTTGCTAGCTGTTCTTTTATCGCTTCTAGTACGATTTGTTCTACTTTTTCTTGGGCTTGCGTGAATCTAGGATATACTTTGTATGGCCAAGATTCAACAACTGCACGTTGTTCAGTGAAAACTAAAAGAAAAACATTTTTTTAGTGAAAAAACAGGCTATGTTGAAAAATAAATGAGAAATGTAACAGACATTGTGTATTTTCTTAAACAAATCACGAATCATATACAGGGTGTAACAAAAATACAGGTCATAAATTATATCACATATTCTGGGACCAAAAATAGTTTGATTGAACCTAACTTAGCTTAGTACAAACGTGCATATAAAAAAAGTTACAGCTCTTTGAAGTTACAAAATGAAAATCGATTTTTTCCAATATATCCAAAACTATTCGAGATTTTTTATTGAAAATGGACATGTGGTATTCTTATGGCAGGAAAATCTTTAAAAAATATATAGTGAAATTTGTGCACCCCATAAAAATTTTATCCCTCAAACCCTCCCAAACTTTTGCGTACGTTCCAATTAAATTATTATTGAGATACCATCAGCTAAGCTTTTAAAACTTTTTTGCCTCGTAGTACTTTTTCGTAAAGCCAGTTTTTATCGAGATATTTTGAATATTTTTGTATATGGTTACGTATGACTATAAAGACCTGGTAATAACATGAAAATTTACATTTTTAGGTACGTTTTGAACCAATTTAAAAAAGAAGCCACATCTCGATAAAAGATGCCTTATCGAAAAAATAGTAAGAGGCAAAAAAGTTTTAAAAACACTGTGTTTAACTAATGGTACCACAATAATAGTTTAATTGGAACGTATACAAATATTAGGGGGGTTTAAAGGAACAAAACCCCCATAAATTTTTTATGTAAACATATTAAAAAAGAAGCCGCATCTCGATAAAAACTAGATTATCGAAAAAATACTAAGAGGCAAAAAAGTTTTCAAAACATTGTGTTTAACTAATGGTAATACAATAATAATTTAATTGAAACGTACGCAAAAGTTTGGGGGTGTTTAAGGGAACGAAACTCCCATATAAATTTTTTATGGGTTGCACAAATTTCACTATAGTTTTTTTTTAAGATTTTCCTGCCATGAGAATGCCACTTGTCCATTTTCAATAAAAAATCTCTAAGAGTTTTCGATATAATATGGAAAAAAATCGATTTTCATTTTGTAACTTCAAAGAGCTGTAACTTTTTTTATGTGCACATTTGTACTAAGGTAAGTTAGGTTAAATCGATCTATTTCTGGTCCCAGAATATGTGACTTAATTTAAGACCTGCATTTTTGTTACACCCTGTATATTTCATAGATCACATTTCATACGTATCCGGCGTATGACAGCATTTAAAGGGATGTGGAATGCAAAGGCAGAACTTTCAGTTCCAAAAAAACTTATTCAGCTTGTTAGATATGTGTAAATGGATGTAGATCCAGAGTACGGATAGGTAACAAACTATCAGATTCATTCGAAATAAACAGTGACCTGAAACAAGGAGATGCGATGTGACCTCTCCTGTTTAATATAACCCTAGAGAAAGTAGTAAGAACAGCACAAATTAGAACAGAATTACTGACAGTAATTGGACCAAAACTACAACTAACATATGCAGATGACATTGAAATTGTGGGAAACAGTCACCAATGTGAAGGAGACTTTCAATAAATTGGAGGTAGAGGCAAAAAACTGGTTTAAGGGTAAAAGAAGAGAAAATCAAATACATGTGCATCAACAGACAAAAGAGACGATATAGAATAGGGCAAAATGTTGCAATAAATCCATATAATTTTGAAGAAGTGGAGAGTTTTAAATATCTTGAAGCAACAATCACTTCAGGTAATGATATAATGGAAGAGATAAAAGGGAGAATTCAGGCAGCAAACATATGTATGTATAGTCTTCACAACACTATTAAATCTAAGAGCCTAACACAAACATCAAAGATCAGAATATACAGAGTGGGCCAAACAAAAGAGTCTACCTCGATATTTGGCTGTATTTATTAGATTTTAAGAAAATAAACAAACAGGTCATTTTTTTATCTAAGGGGGACATATTTTTACGGTACAAACATCTGTCATTTGTCAACTCCCTCCCTTCCACTTCCCCCACCCCTTATTTTTAAATAGGGAATAGGGGTCGTGTGATAGCTCATTTGAAAGGTTATTTAATTCTCTATTCAGTAATATCAACATTGACATAAACATTTATACAGGGTGTCCAAGAAAAAGTATTTTGAATTTAATTAATTGCCACAAAAAGAAGAATGTATGTAATTTATTTAATTCAAAATACATTCTACTGCTGTCACAAAACAGAAAAAAATGTTTTTTGATAAATAGACACTGCTTTTCGCTCAATTTCACACCCATCTGCCTCTTGGTAGGTTGAATATTGAATTTAAGCAACAAACAATGTTTATTAATCAAATAAACATTTTTTATGTTTTCTGTCAGCAGTAGAATGTATTTTGAGTTAAATAAATTACATACATTCTTCTTTTTGTGTCAATTAATTAAATTCAAAATTATTTTTCTTGGACACCCTGTATAAATGTTTATGTCAATGTTGATATTATTTAAAAGAGAATTGAATAACCTTTCAAATGAGCTATCACGCGACCCCTATTCCCTATTTAAAAATAAGGGGTGGGGGAAGTGGAAGGGAGGGAGTTGACAAATGACAGATGTTTGTACCGTAAAAATGTGTCCCCCTTAGATCAAAAATTGACCTGTTTTTTATTTTCTTAAAATCTAATAAATACTGCCAAATATCGAGGTGGGCTCTTTTGTTTGGCCCACTCTGTATATAAAACAGTGATTAGACCGGTGCTCATGTATGGGTGTGAAACATGGACTCTGACCAAAGCAATTGAAAGAAAACTTCGATGTTTTGAGAGAAAAATTTTCAGAAGAATCTTTGGACCTTATTACGACCCTAATAGCAACCAACACCGAATGAGAACAAATGCTGAGGTCAACCAGATCTATAGGGCGAGCGATGTAATCCAAGAAATTAAATCCCAACGTCTAAGATGGGCTGGCCATGTCCATAGACTCCCTAATAACCGCCTTGCCAGGGTAATATGGGCAGAAGCCCCCTTAGGACACCCGCGAAATGCGATGGAGAGACAATATTATATGGTCATGGTCAGATTTAAGAATGATATGGTCGAGATGGAAGTGAGTTGTGCAGTCAGCCAAGACCCACCCCGAGTTGTAGTACTACGAGAAGAAAAAGAAGACGACAAATCACACGCATATATAAAAAATGTACTATAAATAATTACTATACCATCATCTTCATCGATACTATTAATTGTCAATGGACTTGATGTGTCCCTGGAAGCAGAAGTCCAAGTTTCTGACTTTAGCAGTGATGATGGGGGCATTTTAGTATTAAACGCTGTTATAATATTATCTACAAATGGTTTGGCAAGTGGGGAATCAACAAACACTCTATCTCCAACAGCATCTTCAACATAAAGCTGAAAAAAGTTACGATTAATATTATTCAAATTGTACAATAGCAAACATACACTGCGTTTAGTTTTCAATTAGATATACGGACTTAAAATGCAACACTGCCGGCTTCCCACATACTATCATTCAATAAGCTATGCTTTATTATAATTTATAGACATGTACACATTACGAGTGTAGGCGGCATACAATCATAGAGTATCAATTTCATCTGCAAAATAGAGGTGGCTATTTCGTTTAGTTTTTGAATATTCTTTGAAAATCGTTACTTGTTAATTGCCTAAATTATTAATTAAACTAATAAGATTATTAACTAACTATATATTCAGTGATGACAATGATTTATACACTATGCAATAAAAACTAATAATCGAGAAAAGAGTGATTTTACTTAATGACATACTGTTAGTATCGGAACAAGTAGATAAATTTTGAAAATCTTTAAGAGTTAAAATACAATTTTAAATGTTTGGTCTATAAATGTTTAAAATTTGAACAGCATCTTTATAGAGATAATCACTTGCCGATATTTGAACAATTGTATTAGGTTACGTACTTATTGTAAACTAGCCATTTCAGAACTTAAAGTTAAACACGTCCGTACAGTACAGTTAAAATTATTATACGATAAGTATAACGCAAGAGAAATTAAACTTTTTTTTCTACTTTTAAAGACAAAATAAGCAAGTTCAATAGCGGAACCGAATTCAAAATTATTCTGCACATTATATTTAAAGCATTATTTGGTTAAAACATCTCATTTTTGGTGGTAAAAAAGTATATTAATTTGTCTGGATTGAATGTGGTATTCGTTTGAATCTTCTGATGAACGATTACGCATGATACTTGTGGGGGCCTCTAAAAATCTACCCGATCTTAACAAACCCCGAGATTCGAAATTAAATAAAAGACTTTGTACTTCTATTTTCTATAATCAGCTTTAAGTCAAAAGAGTTAACAGCTTGCAAAATTATTAAATGGCGAAAAATAAACAATGTATCTTTAAAATGGATAATTATAACACATCGCGTATAATTAAAGTGTTTATACCGTAATCCGGAAATGTCAAACGTGCATTACAGTATCTTCGGAACTTATATTATTACCGGCCGACGCGGAAACATTTCCGATGCTCTTCATTCGGTATCTTGAAAAGTTCTCTTTTTTAGCGGCGACGCGAGAACCACACACATCCAACCGATATCTCACTCAGTAATATTCTGAATACAAAAACTATTTCGTTACCTGGCCGAAATTCTCTTTTCCTGCACCAAGGTTAAATTCTTCCCAGCGATTCGAAGGTTTTCGCCGATTCAACGAAACAATGAACCGATATGTATCTGACGCAATTATTATCAAAACAAACAGATAAGTGGAAGAGGGTTGCTGTGCCCATATTACAAAAATATTCACTACCCAGCGCTTTTAACTCTTCTCAATAAACTAACGGTTTTGCATACAGGGTGCACACAAAACAAGCAACAATTAATATGATATTTAAAATGGCTCGAACAATACTATAGTGGAATAATATGCAATGTTGCCGATTTTAGCGCTTCCTTCACTGTGGTATATCTAATTAAAAAGTAAACGCTCTGTATAATAGTAATAATAATACTTACTCTAACAAAAATCTCTGGCCAATTATCAAATTCTGCATATGCACGGGATAAAAAAGTTAAAAACATGTGATCAACCTGCGGATTACCCCTATTTACAGGTTTTAATCCAGCATTAACGTCTCTTCTCAATACACTTAACATAGCAGTAACTATCATGTCATGTGTAAATATAGAAGCTTTTAGAGAACACACTAGGCCAAGGACTGAATACACCACTTTGCATGGTTTAGATCTCTGGTTTTTTAGATTTTTTATCAGACCAAGGACATAACCAACCTAAAAATTGTACTAAGATTATTATTGTAATATAAAAATATATAACAAACAAATTAAACTGGATACTCCATTTGTATACGAGCCCTAACAACTAAATGTTTAGATGAACGATTTAGTAGTCATCTTCACAACCTTGCTTATTCAATTAAAGAACAAGATCAACAAGGTGTTAAAATCTATCATTAATCATAAAATATTGAAATGGCTTCGTTTTTATAAATTTAATGCTCAGAATGATCTCGTTGGTAAGTAAGGAAGTATTGCGAGAAATGGGCAAAAAATACAAAATAATAAACATAATAAAAATAAGAAAGTTACAATATCTGGGACAGTGATACATACATACATAATCGATTGGCTCTTTTACCATTATAGGTGTCGAGGATTCCTCCTTTATATGACACTCTCTGTAAATTTGCGCCACTTCTTCCTATCTGCTGCTAAAACTTTTGCTTCTTGCCACGATGTCCCTCTTTTCTTAAGTATTTCGTTTACACTAGTGTTCCAGCTTTTCCTTGGTCTGCCCCTCATGCTTTTACCCACTGCTTTGGCCTCCCATGTCATTTTCACTTGTCTGTCACCACTCTTTCTTATCATGTGTCCAGCCCATTTTAACTTCTTTTCTTCAACTTTTTCGTTGAGCGATTGTACCTGTAATTCATGTCTTATATCTTCGTTTCTTCCTTTGTCTAATTTTCTTGCTCCCACCACTTTTCTTAAGTATCTCATTTATGTAGCTTGTAATCTTTTTCTTTGTCTGTCATTAAGTACTCAGTTTTGTGCCCCATATATTGTAATTGGCATATATACGGTTTTATATACTGTCATTTTGGATTTTCTCTGTATTTCTTTTTTGTTCAGGAAATTTTTATACAGTGAATAATAAGTTCTCGTTGTCAATTTTATTCTGTTTCCAATTTCATCTTCTTGTGTTGCTTAACATTATTCCCAAATACTTAAAGAGGTCTACTTGCTTGATTTTTTGCCCTTCGATTTCAATATTTACAGTTGCTTCTTTGTTGGCTATTGTCATTACTTTAGTTTTCTCCACATTTATTATTAAGTTGTAGTTTTTTAGTTCTTCAGACCAGATTCTTATGTTATCTGCGAGAGCCTTTTCAGTTCTTGCAACTAATACAATGTCATCAGCAAATGCACAGGCTTCAATTTTTATTTGCTGCAGATTTCTATACCCTATAGCGCATTTTTTAGTTTTTTTCCAACACTTTTTAATAACTTCATCCATAACAGAAATAAATAACAGTGGGCTCAGCACCCCACCTTGTCTAACCCCGTCATTGTTAGAAAATTCGCCTGAGATTAAGTTACTTGTCCTGACCTGGTTTTTTGTGTTGACATACAAACTCTTTATTACACTTACAAGTTCTTCATCTACTTCCTTGTTTATCAGGCTTTCCCATATTCCTTCTCTATTGACCATGTCAAACGCCTTCTTCATATTTAAAAACGCCAGGTACAGTGTATCGTTTTTGGACAGTGATATGAACTGCTAACACTGACAATACTGGGAAAGATAGAGGAGGAAGGAGTATAGAAAGAAGGAGAGTGTTACGGTTGCAAAATTTAAGGGACTGGTTTAAATGCAGTTCTATAGAGCTCTTCAGAGCAGCGGTAGATAGAGTAAAGATAGTGATGATGATATTCAACCTCCGATTACGAGACGTCACTTAGAGAAAAAGAATACAGCAACTATTGGAACCATGCAAGTTCGGAAAAGCGACACCTGGTTTCATAGCTCAGTAACTTTTTTCGCCCTTTTAATTATATTGACCAATTATATTAGTCCTGGTTGCTGGATACTTGTCAAGGCCATAGCCCAAAAAAATTATAAGAAGAAAAGTAATATTGAGGTTATGTTATTAAAAGGTAAACAATTGAATGTAGTAAATAAAATTAATTATTAAAATGCAGTACTGCAAGCAAAATACAATTAATTAAATTTACTTTTATATAATAATTGCATATCATATCAATATTGTGGAGCAACATATTATAATTTTTCTTCTTCAATGACAGTAGGTATGAAATATACGTCAATTTGACAATATGATTTATTTAAGAAAGTTCCAAGATTTCTCTGCTATTCGCGCACAATCGTTTCTCGTAACCCCTCCAAGTACTTGCACATGGCAAATAATGAATTGTGAAGACCTATATTTAGAAACTTGTAATTTCTTTCTTGAATTATTTAAGAAACAATCGAAGAGGGTTATAGATTAAAGAAAACAATTCATTAGTTTTACATTCACATACATACACCAATGAAAAACAATAAATTAAAAAAAAAATTATAACTAATTTTGAAAAACATACTGCTTTTTCTGAGTTGTCATTATTAATGTGAGTCGATATGATCTCAAAAGCATCTGCTGCATCACACTCCACAACAAGAGACTCCCATGGTTCAGTTCCCCCTGTCATACGTTCAATGGGTAGTAAACCACTGCCACTAGCTACATTTAAGCCAGACCTTGATCCTGGGAGGTTAACTTTGATTTTCTTTGCAGGATTAACTGAAGCTAAAGTTGAAGAAGTTCCTTCCCTCTTGAGTTTATCACCTGAACCTAAAAAAGGTCAATATAAAAACTTGGATTAAATATTGTAGTACAGTAGAACCCCGATTATCTGTGCTCCTCAGGACCAGATGTGGCACAAATAATTGAAAAGCACGGATAATTCGAACATTTTTTTCTTACATATGATACATACTTACACCCATATATATGCGCCTACTATAACAAGTTAACAGAAAAAATAAATCTACTAAGTTTAAACTAACTCACAGTTCAATCTTCTGATGTATTTTTTATTCTCTGCAAAATATCGACAAGTTTCGAAGGATCTCACTACTCAAGTCTAGTAGAATATTCATAGATTCCTCAGCCACCTCAATAATTACTCTTTTGGTTGATACCTTCCCATTATTTCCTTGGTCTTAACTCTCATTTTCATAGTCACTATGAAATGTTCTTTTATTTTCAAGTGTCCGTGTTTTCCTAGCACACATTGGCTCAGAGTTTGTTACATTCTCCGATCATTTCTGCAGAAATCACTTTGGTTGAAAAGTGTTTCATCGAGTTATTGAAAAGTCGATTCTTTAAATGATTTCCTTGCAGATATGTTTTTAATAGAGTCAGATTTAGATATGAAGTTTGTATAAATTTGTATTGTTTGATTGCCAACTTCATAATTTTTTCCTTTCTACTTCTGTTTAAAATCTCTAGTGTTCGTTATACGGCATATGGAGTTAGCTCCGAGTGATTTAGGGCGATGGTAGTTCGATAAACCTCAAAAATGCAATTTAAGTACTAACATATCATAGCACGGATAATCCACAGCCTGGATAATCCGCGCACAGATAATTGGGGCTCTACTGTATATCAGTGGCGGCTGGTCAGAGGAGGCAAGGGAGGCTTAGCCTCCCCATAAATTTTTTACACACACTACACTGTTTTGTTTACTTTGCTATTTTGATTCGCGTTAGAGATATCGCAAAAAGTTATTTGAACAAGTTTTTCCAAATAATATTCTAACCCCACATACCAAATTTCAGCACAAAATTCGCACTTTTAGTTTTTTCATTATTTGTAGTCGGGATCCTAAAATCGCAGAGGAGGCTGCTGGCCGGAAAATCTCACTTGAAAATGCTCCACGTAGCCCAGCAGCGTTTAAGGATGGTTTAAGGAGACCCGGTCTCCTTAGAGCTGCACATCGCTTAACGCACATGCTGCCCAGAGATCGGGCAAGTGAGATTTTTCTGCCAGCAGCCTCCTCTGCGGATTTTAGGATCCTGACTACAAATAATGAAAGAACTAAAAGTGCGAATTTTGTGATGAAATTTGGTATGTGGAATTAGAATAATATTTGGAACAACTTGTTTAAATAACTTTTTCCGATATCTGTAATACAAAGCAAAATATCGGTAATTTACTGTGTTTTTTGCATTCGCAGAGTAAGCCGCTTTTAGAATTAAAAAAATTCAGTTGAGTATCTTAAACAATGTAAACCTTCAACCTGTATGGACTGCAAAACTTCAAATCTGTATTTATTTTGATATGCATATCTACTTACAGAGATAGAACTGTTAACAAATAAACGACACAAACTTTGGTAATACACTTTTACAATTATACTAACTATTTTTAAAATGATATGATATTTATTATGAAATAATTATGAATTATGATGATATTATAAAATGTAAATAAAAAATGGTCAAAAAAATGGGGCCTTAATTAGATTTTTTTGGCGGATTTTTTTTGCTAGTGCAAATTTGTCTAGATAATTTACAGTTAGGTATAGCTTCCCCTATTGAAAAAATCACGATTATTATTATTATTATATTAGACAACTAATAGTAGAAAACCGAAGAGCAAGAGGTAGATGGTAAAGAAGCCGAAATCTTAATGACAAACACAAATATAATTGACTAACCAGACAAATAAGATCAGCTCTACATGATGCACACAAGGCCACATTTGAACACTACATTAGTAACTTGTCTAAAGAAGATCATTTAATATGGAAGGCAACAAAACAATTAAAGAGACATAATGGGCATTTAACTATTGCTTAACGCAATTTTTGAAGATTTTTGACCCGCCCCTGCGTTATGTAATACTTAAAAGGTCCCAAATGTAGAAAAGGCTTTTGACAGAGTATGGCACTGGACTCTTATGCAAACTTAAAAGCATTCTTCCAACTTCCTACTACCTAATTATGAAATCCTATATTGAAGATCGTTACATACTTCCAAGTAAAATAATACACAGTAACTTCCACATATTTTCCCATTAAATCAAGAGTACCACAGGGTAGCATCCTGGGTCCTCTGCTTTACCTATTATTTACCACAGATATCCCAACCATGAAACTACCCAAATCGCAATATTCTCCAATGACACCACCATAATTGCTATCAATGAGGACCTCATTATCTAGTCTGAACAACAGCAAAACCACCTTGACCAATTGGGAACATGGCTCAACAAATCAAAGGTGAAGGTAAATGAACTAAGTCAACCCAAGTTACATTTACAAACCGAAGGGATGTATGTCTAACAATTACATTAAATGATGCACAATTACCAGTCAGCACACAAGTTAAATATTTGGGACTAACCCTTGACAGAAGATTAACATGGAAGCTGCACATTGAAGCTAACAAAACCCGGTTCAAACATCAAAATATGATAAATGAGCTGGCTTACGGGTTGAAAATCAAAACTCACTATCCAAAATAAAATGCTCCAGTATAACTTCTATGATAAAACCAATTTGGACCTATGGTGTCCAACTCCGGGGTTGCTCAAAGCCATAATACAAGTCCAAGCAAAAATATTGAGAATGATGTTCAATGTGCCCTGGTATGTCAGAAATAAAACCCTATATGAGGACTCAGCTACACCTTTGGTAAAGGAAGAAATCCAAAGAATCATAACGAACTGCCTTGATGGATTCAGAAGTCATCCAAATGATGAAGACTCCTCCCGAATTTGCAAGACAACTAAAGAAACTAAGGCCAACAGACTAAGGGTACTTTATATCCCGGTTAAACCTCGGTTAGTTACTAACCTGGGTTTAATCGGGACAGAAATATATGCATAACATAGAGATAAACGCAATTATACTTATTATAATCATAAATAATTATAATAATAATTATAATTGCATTGATTACAACGCAAGAGGCCCTAAGAGATACTTTTCTGTCCCGATTAAACCCTGGTTAGCTAACCAAGGTTTAACCGGGACATAAAGTACCGGCCATTAATAAATTAAATATATGATCAAATGTAAAAAGATAATAGGAGGGTTGTCATAGGGCAGCTTCTCCCTCATGTATTTAATACTCAAACTATTATAGCTTTGATGAAGCAGATTGTAAAATTTTTTTTTTTATTTTATTCTGGCTTTGGTTCAGAACCTTTAGCCACGTAACTACATATAAAATTATTATTCTTCGTTCATAAGTATAAAATTGTCCAGTATACACTTAAAAATAAAAATAATAAAGCTTACAAATAACAATGCCTACGTACTATGTTAATAAATACAACTATATTAATTTTTTTTTCTGTAATTAATTATATTATTTTGTAACCTATGTATGTTTTAGTTGTTACCGTAGTGAAAAAAAAAGATTGTAAATTAAAATATGTAATATAAAAAAAATATATTCTAGAAACCTTTTCCAGAAGATCCTATATGTGAAGAAACTGATGATTTTGGTAAAGGTACTGTCCTTTTAGAATCATCTCGTGAAGACGACTGTTTTGCTCCTAAGGCAATAAATGAATCTGGCAATGGTTGTGTTATTTTTGATTTGGGCCCTCTTGTACCAGGCCCACCTTTACCGCGTTCCATGGTACAAATAGAACGCTAGCCTTTATAGATCTACAAATTATTCAAAATCACAATATAATTCTATGTCACAATAATTTAAAATACGTAAAACATTTTGTAAGTTTAAATAAACTTTTTTCATAACATAACCTATTAATTTATTTGTTGTCTTGTCGTCTTGTCAATGTCAATGGTTGTCAATTTTCTTCCTCTCTTCTTTTTTGAAAATTAAAGCTTTATGTATGTCAAATAATTTTTCATGGAAAAATGTTAAAATGGAAAAATAAATTACCGTATTGGGATAATATCAATATATTGGCAATAAAAATATTAAAATTAGTTTACGCGTGTTTATAAAAAAAGTACAAAAACCTAATTTACAAATGTCATTAGGTTTACACACTGTCAAAATGCTGTCAAAATATTGTGAAATATGAGGTCATTTAATCAATTTAAGAAAACAAACTAAAAGAATATCTATTTTCTGCAGATAATATTGATGATTATTAAAATTTTGCGAACTGTTATCACCTGTAACAATGGGTCCACCTTCCGCAACAAATATAGTGCTATTGGCATGTGGATCTTATAATCCTCCTACTAATATGCACCTTAGAATGTTTGGTAAGTTGTTTTAGAAAATTATTCTATTAAAAAGTATATCTTTAATACAAATTATATGATATTTCAGACTCTAAAACAAAAATTATCAATTCTTTTCATGTGCCATACATAGTGATAATATATTTTCATAGTTATGACAATGTAACATCTAAATAATATTGCAGAACTTGCCAGAGATTATCTTCATCGTATGGGACAACATGTAGTGCTAGGGGGAGTAATATCTCCTGTTCATGATGGTTATGGTAAAGAAGATCTCGCACATTCCAACCACAGGCTTGAAATGGTAAAATTGGCCTTACAAAATCATGATTGGGTTAGTTATTCTAATTGGGAATGTAGCCAAGAGTCGTGGACTAGAACTAGAGAAGTTTTACAGTATCACCAGGTAATATACTTTATTAAAACTAGGTGAGGCAATGAAGCACTAAAAAGCATGAAACCTACCAATCTTCTGCAGCAAATAACTATGAAACATTTTTCATTCGATTCAGGAAAGTTTGTGGACAAAATTCAAGGTGGTAAAATGAAAAAATGAAAATAGCATTTTGTACATAAAGAAAGTGCATAGAAAATAAAAAATTTGCAACTCAGAAAATATCAACAAGAATGAGTTTTGTTACTCAGAGGTTTTCGAGGTCACTGAACACAAATATCATAACAGCAATCGTCCACAAGCTACCTGGTGGCTAGGGTGAACCTTGTCTCCTGGAGGTTTTGTTAATTTCATTCGAAATCAGGCGATCGTCAATACACAGAGGGTTTTCGAGGTCTCTAACTACGAATATTATAACCTTTCAAATGAGCTATTACACGACCCCTTCTCTCATTTAAAACAATTATCGATTACATCATCACGCCCAGATGGATGACGTCAGGAGTATGATATACAGTGGAACACCGATAAGTCGGCCTCCGATAACCCAGAAGTCTGGTTAACTTGGACTGATTTCCCGGACCTGATTTCATCAGACAAAACAAACATTTTTTCACTTTGACTGAGTTTTTTAGCAAGATATAAACAATACTGTATACAACTGTACGTCATTTAGATGTATTGTGCAATTATAATGTGTATTTGTTTATTATTTATTTGTATTTTATTCATTTTTACCATATTCCCCGGCTAACCCGGATTTTCGATAACCCGGATTGGTTGCAGTCCCGATTAATCCGACTTTCGGGGTTCCACTTTATATGCCAAAAAATTATAATTCAAAAATAAAAATCGACCTGTTTCGGGATTTATCTCCAAAATCGCCCATTCTCGAAAAAATGAATTTATTCCAACCTAAATGTCCTCACTGTATATAAAAAATCAATGAATTCTTCCAAACATATTATAGGCGTATTCCTTTTTTTGTCAATCAGTATAAAATAAAGCCGTTTTGAGAGTGGTATTGAATGAAGTTTCTTTTATTTTATATCGTTATCATATTTCGAGCGACCTTGTAACCCCCCAAAGTAAATTCAACTCATTCCTGTTGATATTTTCTGAGTTGCAAATTTTTCATTTTCTATACATATTTTACCACTATGAATTTTGTTCACAAACTTTCCTGACACTTTCCTGAACTGAATGCTAAAAATTGCATAGCGATTCATTTTGCTGCAGAAAATTGGTAGGTTTAATGCTTCAGAGCATAGGCGCAAATATTTTATGGCTATCCTTACTTTTTCTTTCTTTACACGGCCAATTTTGTTTAGTAAAATTCTCACTGGTAATATGGAGATGTAAACATTAGTTGAAAAAGACATTGTCATCATTAACATAGACATAGAGAATGTTCATCATTAACAGCTTTTGAATGTTCTTGGATAACCATTACTTGTATAATCACTTGAATTATTAATTTAGTTAGTTAATAGGATTATTTTTTCACTAACTATGTATTTAGTGATTACAATAATTTATATACTATACAATAAAAACTAATAATCGCGAAAAAGTAATTAAGTGATTTTAATAATATATTGTTACTATGGAACGCTTAGATAAATTTTGAACATCTTTAACAACAAAATACTTCACAATTCACAGAATATGCCCTGGTGTATTCTGTGCTGTGCATGGATCATCCATAAATAATAAACAATAAATAACTGTTTATTAACTTCACATATTAAATCAATTATTTATCAAATACACTATCCATATTATTTAATAATATATAACTCAAAATAATCCTGAAGCCATGTCAAATATTTAATAGCCTTGTTTGTCACTGTCTTGTCACCACATTCTGTTCAACTGAGTGCATTGTATGACAAAGATAGCAAATGTTCGATTTGGATAATATCAACACTAGACATGGTGTTCATTTTTTTCGAATCCTGGAAAAACAAATAAATATTTTTGAAAAATTTAAACACAGAATGAAAGATTAGATCATTACTGAGGGTAGAAAGTCCCTTATAATAAACAAAAAGTTTGTTTTGAATGAGATATTTGAAGTTAAAAATCCCACTCAGTTTTCTTATTAAAATATACATCATAGAAGTTTTAAGGGACTTTCTACCCTTTGTGATGATGTTATCTTTCATTCTGCATTTAAATTTTTCAAAAATACCTATTAGTCTTCTAAGGATTAAAAAAAATGAATGCATTTAAAAAGCATTACGAAATTGTGCGCCTAAGCTCATAATTGCCTCGCCTAAATACAAGTGAGATGTAGTGAT
Source organism: Diabrotica virgifera virgifera (assembly GCF_917563875.1). NCBI lineage: Eukaryota > Metazoa > Arthropoda > Insecta > Coleoptera > Chrysomelidae > Diabrotica > Diabrotica virgifera. The sequence goes on from NC_065444.1 coordinate 68,897,302, forward strand.
TGCATATTTGTTTTAGAACCATATAAATGCAGCCGTAAATGAAAGCATCAACAACCTTTATGACGTTAATGAAAATGAATTGAGGTGGATTCCAGAAACTATTAGGAATGGTGATACTGGCCCTGTTAAAGTAAAATTATTATGTGGTGCTGACCTTTTAGAATCATTTGGGACACCAGGTCTATGGGCAAATGAAGATGTAAGAAACAGTTCAGTTTAAATATTGTCTTATATAATTTTTATATACCTAATTTTTTAGTTAGAAGAAATTGTTGGAAGGCATGGACTGGTAGTTATAACTAGATCAAATTCAAATCCTGCAGAATTCATTTACAATTCAGATTTACTGACAAAATATATGGTAAGTTACTTGGTACTTTTAGATTTTCTTTTTTAATATGTATATTTTTTTTGTTTTTTGTAAGTTTTTTGTCTAACATTAGTTTACTCAATCACAATGCTTCAATAATTCTGGCACTCCTCTTGTGGTATTTGATGATTTTACAATTGAAGAGTGGCCAAGCTAAGTGATCTAAATGCCAAAATTAAAGATTGCCAGAATTCAAAGAAAACTTGAATAACCAAAAAAAAATAAAACAAATATACAGGGTGAGTGGGGAGGAACACATCAAACTTTAAGACAGTATAATATACATAAAAATAATCAAAAATAACTTATATGTTGTTATTTGATTTTCATTTGTTTCCGAGATAAGCGATGTTAAATTTTTTCTTACAAACTGACGATTTATTTATTGCTCTAAAACCGGTTGAGGTGTGCAAATGAAATTTGGTGGGTTTTAAGACATAGTTATTGCGCATGTTTTGTATAGTCTGAAATTTTTTAAAGATAAAAATGATACGCCACTGAAATATTTCAAATTAAAAATCTTTATTGAACTCTTCATTCAATTTGTGACAAAAAAATCTATCTTCCTTTTTTTTCATGCGACGCTTCGTTTTCATGCAAAAAATAAAACACGTTAACGCTTACTATAGTTTATTTTTTAACCAGGAGGAGTAAACTGAAAAGACACATTCACATCCAAGAAAGTCACTTCAAAAATAACCAAATACATCTTTTTTGGTTGACTATATCAGCCCTCAACGGTAATCCATAAATATTATATTATATTAATACGTCACTAAAGAGTTCTAAAAATAACTGCTTTTTATATAAAGGCAGACTAAAAATCTAAAAATTAAAGGAATAACACAGAAAACCAAAAAATCGCCGATATAACTTAATTAACCTATGAAATGTCAATCGTGTCAAAATGTGATAAATGGCATTAGTGTCAAAATTTTATATCAGTGGAGTAAACTTGCCTGCGGTTGGACCAATTACAAACAAGCTTACAGCGCGGTAAATTTGAATCACTCCTCTTGGTTTTAAAACAAACCATAAGTTTTCGACGAAGTTTCTATATTAATGTGTAGAAACTTATTTCGAATACTTTGTAAGCGTTAAGATATTTTATTTTTTGCATGAAAACGAAGCGTCGTTTGAACAAACATGAAGATAGATTGTTTGTCAGAAATTGAACAGGGAATTCAAAAATAATTTTTAATTTGAAATATCTCAGTGGTGTACATGGTACAATAAAAATTACACTCGTGAAAATTTATTGAATTATTTAAGAATTACCGACTGACTTCGGCTCAGCATCGGGATAATATTCTTTATATTTTAGGAGCAATTGATTGTATTGTTCATTTTTCTAAATTTCGTTACTATAATCTGTGCTCTTGACATATTCCACAGAGCCGGTAACAACCGATACATATTGATGCAAAATACAGGGTGTAACGAAAATACAGGTCATAAATTTAATCACATATTCTAGGACCAAAAATAGTTTGAATGAACCTAACTTACCTTAGGGTCATTTCATATGAAATCAACCAATAAAATGGTGACTTTGGATTTTCATCTTCCCGATTTTGATAATTTTTGGTACACTTATTCTACTTATAAAGTAGATGAAAAATCTGAATTTTCAAATTTTTTGGTCCAGTAGTTTTTTTGTAATTAATTTTTGAAAATTACAAAATTACCAAATTTTGCTCTTACATAGGTATAGAAAAATAGGAATATCTGTAAAACTACTTATTGGATATGCATGAGCGATACCTTGTTAAAAAGGTCTTTTAAAGGCCTTTCAAACGATGTGTCACATGACACATTTTCAAAATAAAAAAATTGAAAAAAATTTTGAAAAAATTTTTTTTATTTTTTTCAAAAACACCATTTTTATTTTTTTTCAAAAAAATATATATTTTTTGCCAATATTTTAGTGAGAAACTGACCAAATTTTAAGATGGAGAAATCATGGGTTTAGGTACAAAAAATAAATAAAGTTTTCAATACACATGATTTTACCTTAAAAAATTAACTTTTTAAAGCTAATTTGGTTTCTCTTGGTTTTTGTAAAACTTATTTTGTTTCTATGAACCACTTTTTAAACTAGATACAAAAACTTGCATGTTCACGTTTTAGCTAGGCCACACCTCAATTTCCCTGATTGGTCAGTCTTAGAAATAAATTAGAATGCATGTTTTTGCAGGAAAAATCCTGCATAAAAGAAGCACAGGGGTAAACTCATTTTTAATTTATTTGAGCTCAACAAATAGACGTTGGCGTATGTATTGTGGTGTAAGAGTACGTGTTTAAAACTGTAAAAAAATTGCAAGTGTTGTTTTTTGAAAAATAGTGATTTAGGGGTTACGGCAAAACAATGTCTGAAAACCAGGCAAAAGAATGGTACAAGTATTCAACTAAGGGCCGGTTGTTCGAACGCTAATCAAGAAGTTGATTATAATCAATCATTTATTGTAATCAATTTTCTTGATGGGAATCAAATTGCGACATGAAAAATACATGTAAAACACTAATCAGTTATTGATTGTAGGTAAAACAGTAATTAAAATATAGCCGCAGCTCATAAATTATTAAAAATTGCTTATTATTATTATTGATTTGTAAGTAAAAACAAGAAATTAACATCAGAAAGAGTTTAATTATGTTTTATTTTAAATTAAAACCAAAATAATAAAATAAATCAGTCAACATAACCTCAAAATGCGACATCTGTCAGAAGTACGCTTAATCAAATATAATTGTAATTAAATATTTGATAATGATCAGTTTTGATTAGCGTTCGAACAACCGGCCCTAAGTGTTGTGATCCATTTAAAACTGGAAAACATTCAGGAAAACTTAGAAATGTTACTGAAGCCATGTGCAATCGCGTCGACATAAAAAAAGGAATGAAGATTTGTGATGCGTGTAGGCTAAAGTACATGAAGACTTTGAAAAATGCTGAATCTCCTGAAGCCGGGTAAGTTTTAATTTATTATTTTTTTTACAAAAGTAAACATCTACATTGGATTTTTTTATTATATAGACATGAACTTTATTTATTTATATTAAAAAAATATTTTTTATTTATTTTATAATTTTTTTGTAACTTTAACACTTATTCAGTTCTTTTTTTTTCAGACCTTCAACAGAAAATCCATCCCCCAATTTTAATGCCGAACCTAAGGTTGGACCAGACCTGTCTTTAGAGCTACTTAACCAATCACTTGAGCTTTTAGGAGAATCACCAATTAAAAAGAAAAGATTGACAATGCAGAAAGCGGAAAAGGTTAAAACTGTTATTGAGAAAAAATTAAGAGAGGAAAGACGAGCTGAAACTGAAGAGCCACCTGTTGAAGCTGTAAAAGAACATGAATGCGAGATGGTACAGCAATTAAAGAAGAAATTTAGGGAACTTACAAAAAGGAGCGAGAAAATGCATTTGCTATCCTGCCTGCCTATTAGTTGGAGTAGATCAAAAATAGTGAAAGAATTCGGAGTCAGTCAGTATATGGCAAGGGCTGTTAAGCAGATGGTAAAAGAAAAAGGGATTCTGTCCACCCCAAATCCAAAGCCAGGAAAAACGGTTTCCCCTGAAATAGTCAAGTTAGTTACAGAATTTTATTTAAGAGATGACATAAGTCGTATGATGCTAGGAAAAAAAGACTGTGTTGTGGTCAAGCAAGAAAACCAGAAAGAACACGTTCAAAAACGCTTACTTTTAGCCAACTTAAAAGAAATTTATGCCCTATTTAAACAAGAGAATTCTGAAGTTAAAGTTGGATTTACAAAATTTTATGAGTTAAAACCAAAAAATTGCATATTAGCAGGACAAAGTGGAACACACTCAGTATGTGTTTGCACTATTCATCAAAACATTAAATTAATGATTAATGGTTCAAAACTGAATAAAATAATTGTTAATGAAAATAACAAACCTAGCTATCCGGATTACTATGCTTGCTTAACCAAAATAATGTGTAATCCCCCAAATATTGATTGTTATTTGGACCGATGCTCAACATGTCCTGGCATAGAAAATTTGAAAAATCATCTTATGGAAAAGTTCAATGAATCCTTCATTGATAATGTTTCCTACAAAAAGTGGATTTCTGTTGACCGGTGCAATATGGAAACGGTGATTAAATCTACAGAAGATTTTGTTGAAGACTTTGGTGAAAACCTTTTAAAATTAAAAACACACTCATTTATTTCAAACATTCAAAAGGAATTTTATAATGAGACCAAAAATAATTTAAAAAATGGAGAAGCGCTCATTACGTCAGATTTTGCAGAGAATTACTCATTTGTTTTACAAGATGAGGTACAATCGTACCATTAGAATAATTCGCAAGCCACCCTGCACCCATTTGTGATTTACTACAGAAATGAGCAAGGAGAAATAAAGCATATGAATTATGTTTTCATATCTGATTGTTTAATACATAATACAATAGCTTTTCATTTATTTCTAACTGTGTTGATACCGGAATTGAAAAATGAAATTATGAATCTATCAAAAATATTCTACTTTTCTGACGGATGTGCCGCTCAATATAAGAACAAAAAAAATTTTTTAAATCTGTCCTACCACGAAAAAGATTTTGGTCTTACAGCTGAGTGGCATTTTTTTGCCACATCACATGGTAAAAGTGCCTGTGATGGTCTAGGAGGCACAGTCAAAAGATTGGCCACTAAGGCCAGTTTGCAAAGGCCTTACGAGAATCAGATACTAACACCAGAGCAATTATTTCAATTTGCCACCGAAAATATTCACGGAATCACTTTTAAGTACTGTTCAACTGAAGAATATAATGAACATACTCAAAAATTAGAACCAAGATTTGCTAAAGCCCAAACAATACAAGGGACACAAAAAGTGCATGCGGTTATTCCTTTTTCAGAAACACAAATCATAACCAAAAATTATTCATTAAGTTCTGATCAACAAAAACAACTAATTCAGAAAGATTTGTCAGAATTAAATCAAATGGAACTTAAACTAATTGAATCTGGATTTGTAACGGTAGAGTATAACAATGCTTGGTGGGTGGCTTGTATTATAGGCAGAAATGATGAGACAAATGAAATTAAAGTTAGTTTCTTACATCCAAACGGGCCAGCCCCCTCCTTTTATTACCCCAAACCTAAATCAGATATTCTAATTATTGAAAGAAAAATGATTTTAAGAAAAGTTCAACCCATTACCGCTACAGGTCGGACTTACACACTGACAAAGGAGGAAATGTCAGATTCCACCCACATTTTGGAAAGAAAAATAACTTTAAAAAATATTTAATTTATTTGAAATTTAGAGAAGCGTTTGTGTTACTTATAAAAAATTATTGTTTTCTATATTATAGCATGTATCTTTGACTTTTATGTGTTTTACTTAAAAAAGCTACCATTTTTTACATGTTTGAATATTGTTTTATTTTTTTTTTTCATATGGAACCCATCATTTCTCCATCTTGAAAATTGGTGTGTGTCTTAGTAAAACATTGAAAAAAAATATATATTTTTTTCAAAAAAATAAAAAATGGTGTTTTTGAAAAAAAAATAAAAAATACTTTTTTCAATTTTTTTGAAAAAAAAATGTAATTTTAAAATGTGCCATGTTATACATTATTTAAAAGGTTTTTAAAAGACCTTTTAAACAAGGTATCGCTCATGAATTTCTGATAAGTAGTTTTAGAGATATTCCTATTTTTCTATACTTATGTAAAGGCAAAACTTGTCAATTTTATCATTTTCAAAAATTAATAACAAAAAAACTGCTGGACCAAAAATTTTGAAAATTTAGATTTTTCATCTACTTTATGGATAAAATAAGTGTACCAAAAATTATCAAAATCGGAGAGGGTGTCTGCCAAACCCCTGGTTGATTTGATATGAAATGACCCCTTAGTACAAATGTGCATATAAAAAAAGTTACAACCTTTTGAAGTTACAAAATGAAAATCGATTTTTTCCAATATATCGAAAAGTATTAAAGATTTTTTATTGAAAATGGACATATGGCATTCTTATGACAGTATCATCTTAAGAAAAAATTATAGTGAAATTTGGACACCCTATAAAAATTTTATGGGGGTTTAGTTCCCTTAAACCCCCCAAACTTTTGTGTACGTTCCAATTAAATTATTATTGTAGTTACCATTACGTAAACACAATATTTTTAAAACTTTTTTGGCTCTTAGTACTTTTTCGAAAAGTCAGTTTTTATCGAGATATTTTGAATATTTGTCAAATCCACCACATATTTGTATATGGTTAAGTACGATTATGGAGACTTGGTAATAATATGAAAATTTATGTATGATTTACATTTTTAGGTATATTTTGAACCGTATTAAAAAAGAAGCCATATCTCGATAAAAGGTGCTTCTCGAAAAAATACAAAGAGGCAAAAAAGTTTTAAAAACACTGTGTTTAACTAATGGTATCGCATCAATATTTTAATTGGAACGTACACAAACGTTTGGGGGGATTAAAAGAACAAAACCCTCATAAAATTTTTATGTGAACATATTAAAAAATAAGCCTCAACTCGACAAAAACTGCCTTATCGAAAAAATACTAAGAGGCAAAAAAGTTTTAAGAATAGTAAATTTAACTAATGGTACCACAATAATAATTTAATTAAGACGTACACAAAAGTTTGGGGGGGTTTTAAGGGAACAAAACCCCCATAAAATTTTTATGGGGTGCACAAATTTCACTATAATTTTTCTTTAAGATGCTCCTGCTATAAGAGTGCCACGTATCCATTTTCAATAAAAAATCTCTAATAGTTTTCGATATATTCGAAAAAATCGATTTTCATTTTGTAACTTCAAAGGGCTATAACTTTTTGTATGTGCATATTTGTACTAAGGTAAGTTAGGTTCATTCGAACTATTTTTGGTCCCAGAATATGTGATTTAATTTATGACCTGTATTTTTGTTACACCCTGTATATTTGAAGCCAAATTTTTAACTGCACCACAATGTTCACAATAAGAGCGACAAAACCCCACTGAACCAAATTTGCGCAATATTTTGTATTTTACACAACAAAAATCAAAATCATGTTGATTGACGCAATATATTGCGCAATCGTGCAATGTGGTTTACAGACGATCAATATAACGTGTGATCCAAAATTATTGTCACCATAGGTGGCTCTGAACGACAGGTAGGTATACAGTGCATGTCTATTCTTAATTCAGATATACTTTCCAGTTTACGTCAACTTTGCAGTGTACGTCAACTTAACAACAAAAGTTAGGTCATGTAGAGATGTTGGTGTTGGACATTACAGCATCTTGTTTGATTTTATTTATTATTTTTACTTATAATTTTGTTAATTCTTTTTATTTTTGATTAATGTTCTGTGTTAAAGGTTTTGACTGATTTTTTATGTTTTATAATGTTAATCAAAATTAATTGATAAACCAATGATATAAATTCAGATTAAAACATGACATACGTAATATTTTGCACGGCTAGCTTTGATCCCAATAATTGTGGATCGCTCGTTATTACACAATATTAAATATTGTGCACGTTATTACACAATATTAAATATTGTACAATATATTGACAAAAATATTGAGCGTCTAGGGGCCGCTTATCTCTAACATTATAATACATACAGTATTGAGAAGACTGATTTTAGGCAAACATCACAATTGTAACGGAATGGATAGCGAATGAAATTAGTTCAACTAAAGTAAGAAGAGCACTAAGAAGAAATGAATCCGTCAAGTACATTTTGCCTGACAAAGTTATAGATTATATTCACAAAAATGGTTTGTATGGATCACAAAAAACTATGTAAGTATCTTAATGTATAATTTTATTAGTTATTAAATTGGCAGATTTATCTTTTATTTTATAAATACAGTGATGAGCGTGCTAATAACCGGCAAAATAGCTCAAAAGATGGAAAACATAATACATTGCGAAACAAAAAGAGATGAAACTAGTGGAGGTGGAAATTATCGTTATAAACGTATTAATTAACATTATCTTACATAGTTTCCCATCTTTAGACGTATCAGAGGAGTATGGTGATATGTGGAACGCCATCTAATATAACTGGTATTTACTGTCACCCTGGGAGCTAAGGGTGGTAATACATCAGGTTCTTTTCAATGTTAAGTAGTTAAGGGAGAATGAAACATCTTACCTCGACGAACACCAAGTTTATTCTGATCTTCGACACTCAATATTTAAATAAACAATCAAGGTAAATGTTAGTCGATATTACACAATCTTGACCCAGTTCAATATTGGATATTATTTAATATAATTCATCTTCTGATACTGATAAAAATCTTAATCTCATAATCTTATTCCATTTCGTCACAACTGTCACTGTGACAGTAGAATTTTATAAAATACTCCTGTCACAGACGTCTAAAGGTGGGAAACTATGTATTGTAATGTTAATTTAATACGTTTATAACGATAATTTCCACCTCCACTAGTTTTATCTCTTTTTGTTTCGCAATGTATTAAGTTTTCCATCTTTTGAGCTATTTTGCCGGTTATTAGCGCGCTCATTACTGTATATTATTTATCCAAAAAATTTCAAAACTTTATCTCAACTCTCTTTTTTGAGTCAGGCTATAGTTTTTCAGTTTCTTCTGTTTTCCAGTTTTTGATAATACTCATTTTTTTATCTCTGTGTGTTTTCCTGTGTGATTTTTTATCTGTTATTTATACACAAATGAGTAATCGATTTTCATAGTAATATTTGTGCCATTTTGTGAAGAAACCAACTAATTTTCTGCATCGGTTTGTTACGATATATAGAAAATTTGGGCGCCAAAGTTAACAATAACTGGGATATGAACAAAGAAAGAAGAATACGCATTGAAAAAGCCAGAGCCACCTTCTATAAACTAAAGAAAATTCTCATTAATAGAAATATTGCATTAAACGTTAAAATCAGAATATGCTGCTACATATTCTCTACATTGCTATATGGCATGGAGAGCTGGACTCTTTCAGAGACACTAATTAAAAAATTGAAGGCCTTTGAGATGTGGATCTTCCGACGAATATTATGGATAAGTAAGGTTGATTGAATAATAAATGAAATAGATTTACACAAAAAAATTTGAAAGTTACAATATTTCGGCCATGTAAAGAGACATTCAAAGAGAGGTATAACCTTCTACACTACATAATACAGGGCAAGATCGCCGTAATAAGAGTCACAGGTCGAAGAAGAATCTTCTGGCTCCGGAATCTACGAGAGTAGTATCAAGATAGATCCGCTAATCTGTTTCTATCGATTATTGCCAATATGATAGATTCGATAATCGGATACCTACTGAAAGAAGAAGAAACAAGTTGAAGCATCGCTGGGTCAAGTGCAGTGGCGGTTCTAGACCAAAAAACTGGGTGGGGGGCAAGGGAACACAACCAGTGAATAAACAAGATAATGTGCCTTCTTAAGAGCAAACAGTAGTGATCAACAGGTAGCAACAAACGCGTTCCAAGATTGCGGCTCTAATTTTGAATATTGTGTCGAGATATTTGGCACACGTATTCGTAATATAATAAAGAGTGGTGGTACAGAGCCCAATTTCAGAAATATGTTAGTATGTGGAAATTACTTTAGAACTAAATAAAATATTGAAAAAAGGAGCCTGTACCGCAATTAAGAAAGACAAAAAAATACACTTTCTTCAAATAAACTTTTTTATCCCGTGCCTAGATTTTGTGTCACATTGGAACTACTAAAAATCGATTTTTTTATAACAAGAAATCGAACGTCACTGACTTGGCAACATTTCGCGCCTGTGTATGTGTATAAAAATTATTGTTTTTGATAGTATACACGTCACTGTCAGTGTCGAATTACCGACGCACTGTTGCCTCACTTTTGAAAGTTCGCAGAACTATCGCAATCTTGTACCGCGTTTGTTGCTACCTGTTGATCGCTACTGTGTGCTCTTAACGAAGATTGTAGTACAAAAGTCCTGTAAAAACTGCCCCCCCTGCCCCGGGCTAGAACCGCCACTGGTCAAGTGTATCGAGCTAACAGGAGACTATGTTGAGAAATAAACCACCTGTTTTCCAAAATTTTCCTTTTTCTTTTTGTTTTGTGGGTTAAGCGCTTGTCGTACGGCCAACTTATATCCATATATTATTAATTAAATTCCATATTTTTGTTGGTAATGCCATTTTCTTTTTGTTTTTTTTTTCTGACAGCAGTGTTTTATGCAGTGTCACTTGAGTGAATGTTATGTTATTGTCTAAATTCTTTTAAAAAATTCGGTTTAAAATTTCTTTTAGTAGAAAATTCCCGCTCCCAGCATTGTTTGAACCCACGACCGACCAAACATTTGAATTTTTTATTTAGTTCATATTTTTTGCCTTCAGAAGTATATTGCTTTGGTCAAAATCATCTTATTATTTCTTAAATTCTTTATTTTTATGTTTCTTTGCTCTAATCATTGCTTTGCTTCATTCTTTATTTTTTCATTGACTGGAGTAACTTGATTTCCTGTGTTCTATATTCTCTTTAAAGTAATTCTCTGTAATTACAAGAAGCTTCCCATATATTTTTTAAAATAATTGAATATTAGTGTTTTACTTTATAGTCTAAGAGCTAGTGAACCCTCCGACTAACGGTCGTCCTGTAAGGCTAGAAATTTTTCTAGTGATAATTCATAGCACACCAAGGCTAAAAACCATGACCTGGCAGGCATCAGCCGTGCACGTGTATCTACCAGGTGAATCGAAAAGTGCATAGTTTAGGGGTAAAATAAACTTTCTCCTGTAAGGTTTAAATTTAAGTATGTGTTTGAGTAAGTCATTTAGAAGAAATGTGTACAATGGCAGGCGATTCTGAAGAGCATAAGACCTTGCCAGGCGAGGGGAAAGATTAGGGGTTTTTCCTAAAATTATTTTTTTTTTGCATCGAACAAATTTTTTTTAGGTTTTTTGAATCATTACAAACAGAAAAGGTCTTTAGTGATTTTTCTCTTAAGTTAATAGTTTTTGTTATATAAGCGATTGAAAATTTTGAAAATTATGAAATCGGCCATTTTTAACCCTAAATCGGACATTTATCTAAAAATTTCAATGTTGCCAAGGTACGTAGATATTCTTTAAACATTGATTGATGAAATCCCGAAGAGTTTTTTGCAATAAAATATCGAAAACCCCTTTGTTTTTTTAATTGCTAATCAAGCGGGCGCCACATTGTAATATAAGTGAGGACTTATGAGTTTGCATAAATTCATTATCTCGAGAATGGGCAAATTTCAAGGTAAATCCTCAGACAGGTCGATTTTTATTTTTGAATTAGGACTTTTTGGCATAAATATAATACTAGTGACGTCATCCATATGAGCGTGATGACGTAATCGAAGATTTTTTTAAATAAGAGTAGGGGTTGTGTGATAGCTCATTTGAAAGGTTATTTAATTCTCTATTCAGTAATATAAACATTAACATAATTATTTATACAGGGTGTCCAAAAAAAATTTTCTTCTATTTGTCAAATTTAATCAAAGTTAATTTAATAAAAAATTTTTTTGTACACCCTGTATAAATAATTATTTTAATGTTTATATTAGTGGATAGAGAATTAAATAACCTTTCAAATGAGCTATCACACAACCCCTACTCTCATTTAAAAAAATCATCGATTACGTCATCACGCTCATATGGATGACGTCACTAGTATTATATATATGCCAAAAAGTCCTAATTTAAAAATAAAAATCGACCTGTCTGAGGATTTCTCTTGAAATTTGCCCATTCTCGAGTTAATGAATTTATGCCAACTCAAACGTCCTCACTTATACTCAGTGTCGCGCCCGCTTGATTATCAATTAAAAATACAAAATACAAAGGGGTTTCCGATATTGTATTGCAAAAAACTCTTTGGGATTTCATCAATCAATGTTTAAAGAATATCTACCTACCTTGGCAACTTTTAAATTTTTAGATAAATGTCCGATTTAGGGTTAAAAATGGCCGATTTCATAATTTTCAAAATTTTCAATCGCTTATATAACAAAACTACATATTAACTTAAGAGAAAAATCACTAAAGACCTTTTCTGTTTCTTCTTCTTCTTCAAGTGCCGTCTCCTAATCGGAGGTTGGATATCATCATCACTATCTTTACTCTATTCACCGCTGCTCTAAAGAGTTCTATAGAACTGCATCTAAACCAGTCCCTTAAATTCTTTAACCATGACACTCTCCTTCTTCCTATACTCCTTCCGCCTCTTATCTTTCCCTGTATTATCAGTCTTAGCATTTCATATCGCGGTCCCCTCATTACGTGTCCCAGATATTGTAACTTTCTTATTTTTATTGTGTTTATTATTTCGCATTCTTTACCCATTTCTCGCAGTACTTCCGTATTCGTTTTCCTCTGTGTCCATGCTATTCTAAGCATTCTTCTGTAACACCACATTTCAAATGACTGTAGCTTATTTATGTGTTCTTGCTTTAATGTCCAGCTTTCAAGTCCATATTGTAGTATCGAGAACACGTAGCATCTCAAAGCTCTTGCTCTCAGTTCTAAGCTAAGGTCTTTGTTGCAGAGAACTGTTTTCATTTTTACAAACGCATTTCTTGCTATTTCTATCCTGGTCCTTATTTCTGTTGTTTGATCAGTTTTCTCTGAAATCCAGGTTCCTAGGTATTTGTATTTATCAACCCTTTCTATCGGTACATTTCCCAAATGCATGCTTGTTTGTATGTTTGTTTTCTTAGTTATTATCATGTATTTGGTCTTTTTTATATTCATTTTTAGTCCATATTCTTTACAGAAATTGTTTGTTTTGTTCAGTAGTAGTTGGAGTTGTTCAGCAGAGCTTGCTATAATCACGGTGTCATCTGCATATCTTATGTTGTTAATAGATCTTCCGTTAATTATTATTCCTTCACTTTGAGATAGCAATGCTTCTTCAAAAATGGCTTCACTATATGCATTAAAGAGTAATGGAGACATAATACATCCCTGCCGAACTCCTCTCCTGATTTCAATTTCTGGACTGGGTTCGTTATCTATTACAATTTGTGCTCTTTGATTCCAGTAAAGGTTTGTTATTATTCGTAAGTCCCTTTTGTCTATGTTTTTTGTCTTTAGAATTTGGACTAGTTTTTCATGTCTTACTTTGTCAAAAGCCTTCTCAAAATCAACGTAACAAACATGCACATCTACATTCATGTCCATGCATCTTTGAGCTAACACATTAAAAGCAAATAACGCCTCTCTGGTTCCTAGTCCGTTTCTGAACCCAAACTGACTATCATCTATTCCTTCTTCTAGTTTTTTGTTTATACGACCATGTATTATTTTCAAGAATAATTTGAGAATGTGACTTATTAATGATATTGTTCTGTATTCACTGCAATCTTTAGCGTTTGTATTTTTAGGGATAGCACAAAAGGTTGAGAGTAACCATTGTTTTGGTATGTTTCCTGTTTTGTACACTGTGTTAAACAAGTCTACGATAATGTCTAAGGTTTCATCATTTATACATTTTAAGCTTTCTACTGGGATTTGGTCTGGACCTACTGCTTTACCATTTTTGCTGTTTTTTAATACCGATTTAATTTCTTCTTTTAATATCTTCAAAACCGTATCATCTTCTACTTCGACTTCCATCTGCTCTGTTCTATTGTCTTTGAACAATTCATTTATGTATTCTGTCCATCTCTTTAATTTTTCGTTAGTACTCAACACAAGTTTCCCATCTGTATCTTTTAGTATTCCCGGTTTTCTTTTTCTGTTGATGTGCGTTAATTCCTTAATTTTTTTATGTGTGTTAAAATTATCATGTCTTTTCTGGTGTTCTTCTATTTCTGCGCATTGTTCTTTTAACCACTGTTCTTTAGCCTGTTTAATTTTGGATTTTATTTGTTTATCCACATTTTTGTACATCTGATTATCTTTGTTTTTATGCTGACGTCTTTCTTCCATTAAATCTAAGATTTCCTCCGTCATCCATTGTTTCTTTTTGTATCTGGTTGGTGTAAGAATTTCTTTTTGACATTTTTTATCTATTTATGTCTTTATGAATAACCATTTTGTCTCTGTTTCAGTATTTTGCTGGATTTGTTCTTTAACATTCATTAAACGGTTATTAATTTCATCTGTCAGGCGTTGTTTTATGAGTGGGTTTCTTAGTTTACTTGTATCGATTTTTACATCTGTTGTTCTGCGTTTTATTATTTTCATTTTGAGCCTAATTTTGGTCACTACTGGGTTGTGATCTGATCCTATGTCGGCACCTGGATAGGTTTTTGAAGATATAATTGCGTTCTTGTATCTTTGTCTAATCAATACATAATCTATTTGGTTTCTTACAATTCTCCCTTCTTGATCTGCTGGTGACTTCCAGGTATATAGTCTTCTCTTTGGCATTTTAAACAATGTATTAGTTATGACAAAATTATTGTTTTGGCAAAATTCGATAAGCCTGTCACCTCTTTCGTTTCTGTTGCCCAGACCATATCCTCCTGTACATTCTTCTACTTTTTCTTCTCCAACCTTTGCGTTAAAATCTCCCATTATAATTGTAACATCCTGCGTTTTAATGGATTTTAAAATATTGTCTAGGTCTTCGTAGAAAGTTTCAATATCGCTCTCTGGTTTGTCCGCAGTCGGAGCATAAACTTGTATTATCTTTAATTTGGGTTTATTCTGATTTAATTGTAAGAGGATAATTCTGTTGGAGTATGGAATGAAATTTACTACAGCTTTATCCATGTGTTTGTTTAGTATTATCCCGACACCATATCTGTGTGAACCGTCTTGACTTCCTGAATAGTATATTGTTTTATTGTTGATTTTCATCTTTCCTGAGTCGGGCCATTGGACATCGCTGATTCCTAAAATGTCTACATTCAGCATTTTCATTTCATTAACGGCATAAATGGAAAATTCTGATAAACCGGCAAGTCCATAAGCCAACACTTGGAATTAGAGCTGAAGGAATTTTCATCTAGATTGGAACAAAGATAAGTGTACTTAATTAATGTTCTCATTTATAGACCGAATTGTGTTCCGCAATATATTATATATTTATTGGACATTTGTTGTTAAGTACTAGATTATTTTTTTAACTTCCCTTATCATATCTTTTACTATCGGTTGTGTCTACACAACCAATAATATTTTGTCAATTTTTCATCTAAATTTTTCATAACTTTTCTGTTTGGAATGATTCAAAAAACCTAAAAAAAATTTGTTCGATGCAAAAAAAAAATTATTTTAGGAAAACCCCTAATCTTTGCCATCGCCTGGCAAGGTCTTATGCTCTTCAGAATCGCCTGTCATTGTACACATTTCTTCTAAATGACTTACTCAAACACATACTTAAATTTAAACCTTACGGGAGAAAGTTTATTTTACCCCTAAACTATGCACTTTTCGATTCACCTGGTAGATACACGTGCACGGCTGATGCCTGCCAGGTCATGGTTTTTAGCCTTGGTGTGCTATGAATTATCACTAGACAAATTTCTAGCCTTACAGGACGACCGTTAGTCGGAGGGTTCACTAGCTCTTAGGAACTTTATAACAAACTTAAAAACTTTTTGTAATACAATAAAAGTCACTTCTACTTTATAAGCCTTGCTATTAGAATAAGCCTTAATTAGAACTGACTTATACCCATCCCTGTATATGGAATATAAACTGTGAATAGAGTTAAACCGACCGTCTAACGTTGCCAAATGAACAACAGCATGGCTTGAGAAGTAAAGGTGCCTTTTAACGTGTCCTTTTTATGTAACTTCAATATAGTCTAAAATATTTCTCTTTTTCTATTTGCTTTCTTGGAAAAACAGTAAGTATTTGCACGTTCCCAACTCAGTATTCCTTACGCCTTCACCGACAGACATCATCATGGACTCACCGAGTCCCAAAAACTGCATGTCCATATGTGATAACAACCTATTCTCCAGACAACAATACGGCACACGCTTATCGATTGACACCGTTGACAGCTTCGTAAAGACTGGCATGAAACATCCTGGCCAAGCTGTCAAAGTTGTCAAAGACAAGCTCAAAGTACATACCATCGTTCACAACCAACCTGAACAGAAGGTACGTAAAGAAGAGAAAACGAAAAGTAGCGATAAATACAAGGGCGTTGTAAAAGATGAAGACGATTTTAAAACTAAAACAAATGACAAACGCAGTGACGTAACTAAAGATAATGTTAAACATAAAAACAAAGACAAAACTATTGGCAATACTAAAGATAAAAGTAGTAAAGGTATTAAGGTTTCTAAAAGTTTAGCTAATATTAAAGATAGAGATCCAACTGTGAAACTGAAGGGTAGCGAAAGTGTTTCAAACTTAAAAGAAAACAAATTAAATAGGGAACCAGTTAAAGTTAATGAAAATCATATTAAATTCATTTTTACTGAGAATGGTGTAAAGTTTATTAGTGATATTGAGACGATGGTATAACAATAGTTTGTTTGATGTAATACAAATGTGAAAACTAGCGCAACGGTCACCGTATAATGCTAAAAAATCAGTAGGGTCACTCCGCGAAAATCCTTTGTTCTATATGTTCCATTTTGATGATGGCTTATCAAAAATTTTAGTCCATTGCGCAGATGAATGGCAGCAGTTAACGGCATCCTGCGTTTGCCGTGATTGGTCGTTATCTTCGCGCAGTCAAAATTGTGTCTCAGGAATGAATTGCAAAATTGGAACCGTCATTTGAAAGTATGCTTCTTTTCATGAGCATTTTTCAGTGCGTCACAAATGATAGAAAAAAAAGTAAGTCCTTGATAATATACATTTTAGTGACATGACATTTTAGTTAAATCTGACAGTTGTCACATTTTATTTACAATTTGGCATAAAAACAAATCAATTGTGTTTATTGCATTTATAAAATGGTATTTTCTTTGATTTGTATAATCTTATAAATTGTACAGAATATATTTGTAGATATATTATATAATTCGTAAATAATTTTTTTTCGATTATAGCGCCATCTATTGACAACTAGAATAAATGTTATAAATGTCACCGACGTGCGTTTTTTCTGTCACATGCAGTTTAATGCGTTAGAAAGAAATCGAAAAACTGTAACGCACTGAAAGATCCTCATGAGAAAAAGCATAAATTAACTGATTCTTTAGCATTAAACTGTACTACAGTTATACAATACGTATACAATCACAAATTACGCATTTAATGTATGTGCATGTGTCTAAGTCATTTATTTCCAACAAAAGTCTTCCTTCAGTAAGACCTAACGTAATTTATATAATATTTAACATACATAACATATTAAAGCCTACCCGTACGTACATAATCTATTTTAAAAGTTTTGTAAATTATAACTTTATAGTATACAGGGTGTTTCATTAATAATTGTCCATATAGTAACTCTAGAAACCTTAGCACAAAATACGAAGATTTAATCTAAAACACTTAAATAAAATGTGGTTCCTTACTGAGTTACAGGGCGCTTTATCTAAAAATTTAAAAACTATTTTTGCTCAGCATTTTAAAACTATTAGACGTATCCTTTCTATACTTGGTAGGAAGTATAGGTACTGTACAAACTACTAAACTATGTTAAGGAAACGTTTCTGTCTATTACCAGAGGCGTACGAAGGGGGAGGAAAGAGATTGGTTGACCCTTTCCAAATTCTACGCCACTGGCGGAATTGCTATTTTAGTTCAATTTTTGGATTCTCCAATACTTTCTATGAAAATAATATACTCTTCATTCGCAACGATAAAGTCATTAGTTTTCGAGATCTTCGATGTTAAAAATGAAACGACACGGTTATTTTGATTAATGTATTGTGTCGCTTCATTCAAATATCTCGAAAACTAATCATTTTATCGTTACGAATGAAGAGTATATTATTTACATAAAAAGTTTTGGAAAATCAAAAAATTACACTAAAATAGCAATTTCGTCAGTGGCGTAGAATTTGGGAAGGGTCAACCAGCCACTATCCCCTGTCGTACGTCTCTGGTAGTAGCTAGAAACGTTTATTTATCTTAATTTAGTAGGGTGTACAGTGCCTACACTTTATGCCAAGTATGATAAGGATACGCCAAATAGTTTTAAAGTACTGGGTACAAATAATTTTAAAATTTTAATCATATGAATCATAATATCATAAATTAATCAAAATAACTGTGCCGTTTCATATTTAACTTCAAATATCTCGAAAACTAATGACTTTATCGTTACCAATAAAGAGTAAATTATTTACGTAGAAGGTATTGGAGAATCTAAAAATGGTACTAAAATAGTAATTCCTCCAGTGGCGTAGAATTTGAGAAGGGTCAACCATTTACTATCCCCTGTCATACGCCTCTGGTAGTAGCTAGAAACGATTGTTTATCATAATTTAATAGAGTGTATAGTAGTCGCAGTTTCTGCCAAGTATAAAAAGGATACGTCGAATAGTTTTAAAATGCTGAGCAAAAATAGTTTTTAAATTTTTAGATAAAACACCCTGTAACTCAGTAAGGAACCACATTTTAATTTAAGTGTTTTAGGTTAAATATTCGTATTTTGTGCTAAGATTTCTCCAGTTACTATATGGACAATTATTAATGAAACACACTGTATAGTAAGTGGCTTAATTGTTGGATTACATACGCGCTGTCGTGTTTAACGTAGCAACCGCACCTACTCTGCTTGATCTCTGCGAAATACCGCACGCATATCATCTTTTTCTGCAAGTGCCATCTCCGCGACGGAGGTTGTTAATCATCATAACTATTCGGACTTTAGAGGCGACTGCTCTGAAAAGTTCATTTTCTAATATAACTGGAATATATATGTCAGGTTCTTTTCAATGTTAAGTAGTTAAGGGAGAATAAAACATCTTCACTCGACGAACACCAAGTTTATTCTGTCTTTTTATTATATTATTTTCAACAATCAAACTATGTTATTGTTATCATCCACAGGTTGCTTATTTAGCACCCATGGCTCAATATTTAGAACACCTAATATTTAAATAAACAATTAAGGTAAATGTTAGTCGATATTACACAATCTTGACCCAGTTCAATATTGGATATTATTTTACATCTCTTAATTTATCTTGTAATACTTATGAAAACTTTTCTCTCTTATTCCAGGACAATTTGATGTACATCCATTCCATTCTATCAGGTAGCGCAGCCACAATATTCTACGTCTCCTAAAGCTTATTTTTCCTTTAATCTTTCCCTGTATAATCAATTGGAGCAATTATAGTTTCTCTCTGCCCGTGTAATATGTCAGACATATTCCAATTTTCTTGTTTTATCTTTGTTTATGACGTGTTCTGTCCATAGGCGTAACCAGGATGATCCTAAGGGGGGGTTACAACTACCTGAAAGGGGGGGGTTACAACTACTGGGAGGTCTCGGTTGGCTATGGTGTTAAGCGTATAGAGCTCAAAGTACATCCCAATGGGGGGGGGGTTATAACCCCCAAAACCCCCCCTGGTTACGCCTATGGTTCTGTCCACGATATTTTCAGAATTCGTCTATATACCCACAGCTCGAATGATTCCAGTTTTTCATTGATGCCACATTTAAGGTCAAAGCTTCGATTCCATAATACAAAGTCGAGAAAAAGTAGCAGTTAGCCAACCTAACTGGTAGCTTCAATTTCAAATATCTTGTCATTTTATTAAAACTTTCTCTACCTTTTCTATTCTGATTTTGATAACCTGGAAGTAATCATTTGTGGAATTGTTCATTGTTCCAAGATGTGCATATTGGTCTACTCGTTCGACATTAGTGCAGTTTATGAAGAGATTCTCGTTATTTCTTCATAGTTTTCAATATTCTCAAAAATTTTGTCTTCTTGGCGTTCATTGTTAGACCGTATTTTTTTTTTCATACTCCGCTATTCTGGTCAAAACACATATGTCTTCCGTCAAAACATTTGAGGGTAGAGATGGACGAATGTGTGATATTCGTACAACAGGTACTCAATGTATTGCTCACTCGAGATAATTATTGAAGTACGTTACAATAGTGAGGAAAGTGTGACAAGTAGTTCTTTTTAGACAACAGACTCAGTAAAACCCAGATTCAAAATAAATAAATATATTAAGGATATTTATATACGAAGTAAAATTAAAATAATAAAATTCTGTCTTCGCTCCGCTCCCAAAGAAAGGGCACTTGGCTGACGTCTGTAAAAGAAAACTAAATTGTATTAACTGTTATCAAAATCGTAAAAACAGTATTATTAAAATACAGGGAGCAATCACGTTATACGGAATCAATATATAAATAACTATACACGCACTCGTAGCCCCCATTATACCTCAAACCGGTATAATCACACATACTCTCGAAATCAAAACATCGACAACTATATACACAGTTACCTATACAACAACTCCGGATTGGAGATGGCAGCAATCACTTACTGCGGTTACACAGTTACCGGCGAAGCATCTCTTCAATACAGAGTTCCTTCGCTCCGGCAGGTTCCGACTCAATCCATCGCATCACTACCGCTGGCTCTCAACCCACTCCATTGGGAACTGGGTTTAGTTCCTTTTCATTTCATTACACTGAGTGAAACTGATTTCGTGATCCTCGGCTCTCTTCTTAAATACACTCAGCGGTCAATATCCATCGGCATCAAATTGGGGTGGGACCAACTTAGTGGATTTGCGTTGGTATCGATGCGGTGGTTCGGTCATCTGCTGATGAGCTGCTGAATGCCGGGCGGAAGGCACATAATCATTACAAACGGCAACAGCAAAAGGTTGCCGTTTTTAAGATAATTCAAGGATTAATACACTGAATAAAACAAAATCTATTTTAATATCTTTAAACAAAATTAAATGCACTCAAGAGGTATTTTGTTGTCGGAATTTAGTTTCTCCTGAGATTTTATGTGTAACTGCGGCAGGCAGACAGTATTAAAGACGATGCGACATCATCATCATCAGTGGCGTTACAGCTCTTTATGAGCCAAAGCCTTCTTCAGAACAATCCTCCATTCGCCCCTGTCTCTGGCAACTCTTCTCCATATTCTAATTCCAGTAGATTTCAAATCATTTTCTAGGTTGTCTTGGTACCTAAGTCTCGGTCTTCCTCTTGCTCGTTGTCCTATCGGCCCTCTTCGGTCAAAAACTTTTCTGACTGGCATCTTCCTTTCGCCTGATTACATGACCTATCCATGTAACGCGTGCTACCTTAATGAATTGTACAACGTCAGGTTCTCCAAAATTTCTATACAACTCAAAGTTGTAACCCCTGCGCCACAAACCTTGTTCTTTTATGCCACCATATATTCGTCTTAGAATTTTTCGCTCAAAACGTTTGAGCAGTTCTTGGTCATTCTGAGTAAGTGACCAAGTTTCTGAGCCGTATGTTAGCATTGGTCTTATTAGTGTTTTGTAGACAGACAAACACACAACAACTGCACTGGGATGGCTTGGGTATAAACATAAACGGGCAATATCTGAATCACTTACGATATGCTGATGATATTGTATTAATAGCAGAAAGAAGTGAAGAATTACAAAGAATGATGGAAGAACTAGATAGAGAATCGACAAAGATAGGACTGAAGATGAATTACAGTAAAACAAAAACCATGACCAATTAACAAGAAGAACTAGTCTTTACAGTGGCACAAACAAGAATAGAACAAGTAAAAGAGTATATATATATATATATATATATATATATATATATATATATATATATATATATATATATATATATATATATATATATATATATATATATATGTCTTCATATCAAGGCGAGATCCGTTTGTATCATAAGCTATACAAGATGAGATCCGTTTTGCAAGGCGAGATCCGATTTTGGATCTCACCTTGTATTCACGTGTATATAGTGACATCTCGATGTAACAATGGTTAGGGTACAAGGAAATCGATTTTTGTCTGGACCTCATTTTTCACCCCTTTTGGCGAATTTTATATTGCAGTGGTTCCACTAAATCCGCTGTAGAGGGCAGCGCGCGCGATCCGTTGTGTATATGGTAAATATATATTTTGCAGACAACCCGAGATCCGGTAAATTTGGAAACATCGCAAATGAATTTCACGGTCAGCTCTCTCACTCGGCTTATGTCTAGCTTGAATAAGAATGTTTACATTATTTAAGGGCTCTGTCCAGAAAGGCGATTGTCAAATATCTCGAGAACTAAACGGCATATCGAAAAAACTTTGGAATGCTTTTTGAATGGTTTTTCAAAATCTATATACTTATGCAATAGCAGGGTTCTTATTCTGCCTGCGAAAGCGGTGGGTGTAGCAACTTTGAATTTTCAACTGAAACACTTTATTTTGAATTAAATAGTTGAAATTTAGAATTAAAAATACACAACTTTTGTTTGAATCGATAATAGCTTCTTTAATCCAGTCGGAAGAGCTTCAAAATCGTCGTTTTGATGACATTTTTAGGGTTTAGGGGTACCTCAGGTAGTTAGCTTAAAACGTAAGAAATAAATTTGAATAGTTAATGTTTATTGATAAACAAAGCTCCAATTCTATTTTACTTCAAATCATTTTAAGGCTATTTCAATAAACTAATCGGTTCTTTTTTCAGTTTTTTGGTAAAACATTGTAACTTATAGACGAAAATTCTTAAAATCGGCTATTTTTCATTTAAATTGTCAATAAATAATTAAATTGAGAAAAAATTGGTCAGATTTACATAAATTTTGTTATTCCGTCCATATATAAACTAAAACAATTGTTACGTAGTTACACTGAGTGTCATAAAAACCGTGTATTTTTACTCATTTCTTTGAGCTATTTCACGTAATATCGAGATATAAGTTGTATTTTTTACATCAGTTATATTAACGTTAAACTGACTTAAAATTATAGTTTTATAAGCAACAATTAAGTATAGCGACATTTACTCGTAGACAAAAATTGGCAAAATGTGCATTTTTGACATCAAATTGTTGATAACCAACATAGTTACTACTCAAAATATTAAAAAAACTAACCGTCGGTATAACAGGTTGCTTGGAAACCAGATGCAGAACAGTACCATAAATGTTTTAGACTTTTTAGCACTTTCTTTAAGTGAAATTTAAAATCATTTACCACCCATGTACACTCATTACGGAATCTGTTACAAGAATTTCAGCGATTTCAGCCATTTTTTCAAAATTTATTTGGATTTTCTCTAGTAATCCTTCCAAAAGACAATACATAAATGGTGAATACCTTTTACACCAACTTCAAGAAGGGTAATTTATACAGGTACATACCTGGAATTATATGGACCGTTCACTCTTGTTAGAGTATAGTTCGCTCAAATATGAGCTCTTTTAATCCATTTCACGCGGTAAATTAGTCCGCTTTTCCTTTAGGTCTTAGTTCATAGGTTGTGATGTTTTTTTGCCCTCTCTACTATCTTCTTCCACTCTCTCCGGTCCTGAATCTTTTCTCTCCAGTTTGCAATTTCCATCTTTGATATATCGTCTAGCAGTTGATCTTCCCATCTAATTTTTGGTCTTCCTCTTGGTCTATTTTTTACTGGTTTCCAGTTCATTATCTTCCTGATCAGTTCTTCTACCCCTCTTCTTTGTGTGTGCCCAAACCATCTGAGGCTTTGTGCTTTAATGAATTTTACTATATCTTCTCCTTTATTTATATTTATTATTTCATGGTTCATCAGCTTTCAATATTCCCCTGTTTCTGTCTTTACTGGGCCATGTATCCTTATAATTTTTCTCTCAATTATTTTTAACTTTTCTTCGTCTTTTTTAGTAAGGCACATTACTTCTGCTCCATAGGCTATCACTGGTCTGATTGCTGCTGTGTATATTTTTGATTTTGTTTTTTTTGCTCAGGTTTTTGTCCTTGAGTAGTTGGTGATATTTCCAATATACTCTATTACCTGCTTTAATTCTGTCGTTTATCTCTATACTCCTTCCGTTTTTGCCGTCCACCATCACCCCCAGGTATTTGAAGCAATCTACTCTCTGGAATGTATTTTCACCTATCTTTATTTCTGCTATTCTGTTTACATTGTCTCGTGTGCTTATAAGATATTTTGTTTTATTCTGATTGATTATTAGTCCTCTCGTCTTTGCTTCTCTTACCAGGGTTAAAAGTGCCTCTTCTAGTCTTTTTTTATCTCGTGCTACCAGTCCCAGTTCATCTGCATATCCTATGATCTGTGTTGAGCTTTGAATAATTGTCTTTTTCAGCCCTGTGTCCCTAATTACTCCTTCTAGAGCGATATTAAATAGTGTCGTTTGTCGTTGACAGACTGTCTCCTTGTCTTACTTCAAGTTCTATTTTGATGTCATTTGTATCGCCCTCATTTGTTTTAACTTTTGCTGTTGAGTCTTTTATTGTCATTCTAGTTAGTCTTATTAATTTTGCCGGTATCTCCATTTTTTTCATTTCTTTTAATAATTGTTGTCTGTATATGCTGTTGAAGGCCTGTTGGAAGTCGATGAATAGTATGTGTAATTCTATGTCATGTTCATATAGGTCTGGATCCCGCGTATGAAAAAAAAGTTGATTAATAGCAAGCTGAAAATCTGTTAATAGCTTAAGGGTGTCTAGTCGGATAAACTTTGATATATGGGAACACTGTAACAGGGGCAGTTTTAATTGTGGAACAGGTTAAAAATTTGGAACTGTCAGACCACGAAAACGACACATTTATTTTGTCCGACAGAACAGACTTAAACTCTCCGAACAGAGATTAAGAGGCTACAGTAGCGAGCAACAGGTAGCAGCAAACGCGTTCCAATATTGCGGCTCTAACTTTGAATATTTTGTCGAGATATTTGGCACACATATTCGTAATATAATAAAGAATGGCGGTACAGAGCCCAATTTTAGAAATATGTTAGTACGTGGAAATTACTCTATAACTAAATAAAATATTGAAAAAAGGAGCCTGTACCGCCATTAAGAAGAAAAAAATAATAAACTTTCTTCAAATAAACTTTTTTATCGCATGCCTAGATTTTGTGTAATCTTGGAACTACTAAAATTTTTTATTTCTAACAAGAAATCGAACATATTATAACTAAATAACTAATTAGGCAACATAGAGAAATTATCAGTGTCATTTTGACAAACCTGCGTCAGATTTTCTCTAATTTGTTCTGTCATCTTTATTGATATCAGTCCAGTGCAGTAGTGTGTTAATTTAAGAATTCGTTATAGTTGTTTCATAGGAAAATAGAGTTTATTGATAGTTATTTATTATATTTTTGTTGTTGTTGTATAAGTTGTTGGCCTGTTTGAAATAATAGATGGTTGTTAATTGTGTTTTATTTAGTTCAGTTCTATGTAGGTAGGTAAGTATATTTTACGTAAAAACATTTCGAATTCTAATGCGAGTATAAAGATTTAGGAGGATATTTTATTTTTAACACATTATCAATAGTTTAACGAAATGGGAAAAGTTAATCAAACGACAAATAAAGCGAATAATTCCAAGAAAAAGTCCATTAAAAGCCGTGCCAAAATTATGAGAACATTGAAATTGGAGCCACCACAAATTTTAACAATGTAAGTACCTATGAAAAGTAATCTACTATTGTCATACATAAAAAAAGTGTGAAAAGTTGTTTCCCATGAAAATGAAATTCGTAATAAATCTATGTTTAGGTACAGAAATCCTGACTACAGTACAAATGCCAATTTTTTTTAGGTAGATATTCATAGTCCTGTCGCCAAGGGGGTACAACGGCCTCCTTTATTCAGATGGTCTTACCCAAGATTTTTATGTATCTTGACCCGTAGAACACGAATTTGTTGGGTAACAGTTGATCCGGATGTCGATAAGATTGTTATAAACAAAGAACTTGAGGAATTACATAACAGCGATTTCTCGCAAAACAAAACATTTTTTTTGTATTTTTTGGGTCATTCTAAGCAAAAACTGTTCTGACAAGTTTTTTCGTAGGATGCATAGTTTTCGAGATAAACGCGGTTGAACTTAAAATCGAAAAATTGCAATTTTTGAATCCGAAAAAATTTATTTTTGCTAAAGGTGATACAGTAGCGATCAACAGGTAGCAAAAACGCGTTCCAAGATTGCGGCTGTAATTTTGAATATTTTTTCGAGATATTTGGCACACGTATTCGTAATAAAATAAAGAATGGCGGTACAGGGCCCAATTTGAAAAATATATTAATATGTGGAAATTACTCTGTAATTAAATACAATATTAAAAAAACGAGCCTGTACCGCCATTAAGAAGAACAAAAAATACAATTTCTTCAAATAAACTTTTTTATCCGATGCCTAGATTTTGTGTAATTTTGGAACTACTAAAATTTTTTATTTCATTAGTAGTTCCAAAATGACACAAAATCTAGGCATCGGATAAAAAAACTGAAGAAAGTGTATTTTTATAAAAAGTGCAGGAGCTAACAATGCCGAGGAAGATCTATCAGGCTGCATCTCACTTCCCGCCTGTCCAGCACGGTAAAATTCCAACAAAGCTTAGTTCCGAATACTCAGATTACGAGTAGAACTAATCAAAATATTAAATAATCATTCCATGAAGTACGACTTAACCTGGTAGATTTCCCTCGGCCTTCTTCGGCAATTCGTTGGCTTGCAAATTTTAGAAGCCTCAAGCCACGATTGGTTTAACCAGAAGACTAGTTCTAAGTTTTATTTTATTTTTGATATTGTTAATATTAGAAGTAAAACTTTCGTTCGTCTTTAGCAGATACCGCCACGGCATTCATGCCATCATTTCGTTGTGAACCGATAACGGTAGCCCGAATTTTAGTAGTTCAAAGAGAATGAAATATGCACCTCTGATGGGACCCTAAGAAGGGTTAAAGGGTGTTCTAGAGTGCCTTTGGCGCTCTATGAACTAAATAAAATAAGACTGCTCTCGTTTCGCTTCACAATGAAATTATTATTTATTATTATTTTTTCGTACAAATACCTATGTTAACATAAAATTTTCACCCATTTGGGTTTATTTTTATAAATATTTATTTACTAATAACAAAATTTTTGTTTTCGGTTACTTCCATTTAGCGCGCCTATGAGTTAAATTGTCAATAATATTAATCTTACATAATGTCAAAGATTACCAATGTTGCCAAAGTTTATGATACTATCTCCCGAAGTTATATTTTATTGCTACCTGTTGATCGCTACTGTTTACTCTTAAACTCTCATGCAAAAATCAGACTGCTATTTATCACCTGTCATAATTCCTGTCATTTGACATATTCTACATGTTCCACTCATTAAAACGCCCATTTGGTGATAAATAGCAGTCTGATTTTTGCATGAGAGTTTAATCTCTGTTCGGAGAGTTTAAGCCTGTTCTGTCGGACAAAATACATGTGCCGTTTTCGTGGTCTGACCGTTCCAAATTTTTAACCTGTTCCACAATTAAAACTTCCCCTGTTCCAGTGTTCCCATATATCAAAGTGTGTCCGACTAGACACCCTTAAGCTGTTAACAAATTTTCAGCTTGCTATTAATCAACTTTTTTTTCATCCGCGGGATCCAGACCTAATAGCTTTTTTCAATTGTTTGTGTCAGTACGTGTATTGCATCTATTGTTGATCTTCCTTTGATCTATTGTTCTAAAACCCTGTTAATATGGTCCTATAATTTTTTCTGTGTATTGATTTAGTCGGTTTCTTATAATTGTGGTCAATATCTTATACGTTGTATTTAGTAGCATAATTGGTCTGTAGTTGCAGCACTTAGTTGGATCTCCTTTCTTAAAGATTGGTGCGATGTGTCCGTTTTTCCATTCTATGGGCATGCTTTCGTCCTTCCAAATTGTAACCATTAACTTGTGCATTCGCTTCGTGAGCTCCTCTCCGCCGTTGATGATCAGTTCGTTGTTGATTTCATCTGGCCCTGGCGTTTTGTTTACTTTTAGTTGTTTTACTACCTCCATGAATTCCTAATAAGTAGGTGCGACTTCCTCTTCATCTCTGTTATCTCTTATATCCTCATCCTCTGAATATGCCTTATTGTCGTTTTTGTATAGGTCCGTGAAATGTTTTTCCCAATCTTTTTTGTTTATTTTTGTGACAGATTTTTTGGTAAGTACTGTGTTGTTGTTTTATCTATTCGAACAATTTCTTGTTGTCTTTATTATTCGTTTCTAATTCTTGCATTTGTTCAGAGATCCATGTGTTCTTCTTTCTTCTATAGAGTTTCAATGCTTCTTGTTTTTCTTTTCTATATTGGTCCAGTTGTTCCTGTTCGGCACTTTGTAGCCATTTGTTTCTTGCGAGGTGCTTCAGTTGACTTTTTTGGTGACATTCCTCATCAAACCATTCTTTCGATTCTTTGTTTTTTTGGAATCCTATTATTTGCTCTGCTGTCTCTATTATGCTGTTCTTTATGTTTTTCCATTCTCCTTCTATTTCTATGTGCTCGTACTGACCCAATTTCTGTTCCAGTTGTTCTGTATATTGTTGCTTTGTTTCTTGCGTTTTCAGATTGGCTATATTCCATTTCCTCCTTTTCCTTCCTTATGATTATTTGCTGTGATTATTTTCATCTTAAGTTTTGCTATCAACAATATGTGGTCAGTGCCTCCATTTGCCTCTCTATATGATCTTACGTCTTGTACTATTTGTGTCCACTTTTTCGAAATTCGAGTATGATTTATTTGGTTTCCATCCATTCTTCCTGGTATCATCCATGTTATTTTGTTTTCTTTTTTATGTTTATGCCCAGTACTAACTATATATGTATTTGTTGCTGCTGCTAGGTTGCAGATTTCTCCTCCATTATCATTCGTAGTTTCATGAATGGTTTCTTTGCCAGCTACATTACGATTATAGTCCTCCTTTCCGATCTTTGCATTGAAATCACCCAATATTATTAATGTCATTCCTCGGAATATTTCCACAGGTTTCTTCCAGGATGTCTTAGAATTCTGTTTTATCTTCTTGGTTTGCTTCTTCGGTGGGTGCATAGCAATTGACTATCGAGATGTGGGCTTGTTTATTTTCTTATGTAAGATATCCTTTCATTAACTGCTTTGAATTGTATCAGTTTTTCCCTAATTTTTTTGTTCACCATAAATGCCGTACCATTCGTTCCCTGTTTGATTTCTCCCGAATAATATTGTTCTAATATTCCAAGAGCCCATTCTAATGGGTTTTGTTCTTTTCTTCTTATTGAGATTCTTTCTTTATTTTGTGTGCGTTATTTTGTTTTCGTTAACCGTTTGCATTTCCGAGTCTTTTTTTGCCATGTCAATATCATATTTCAGCCGCTGTTCTTCGTTTATTAGTTTTTTGAATTTTCTATCAGCTGTTCTCTCTCTTCGTCCCATATCTAGATTTTGCCATTCACTATTAATTTCTTGTAGCCGATTTTCGTTTGCTTACCTTTGCTTCTTTCGTCCTTTGCTATTTTAGTTATTTCCTTTTGTATTTCTTTTTCTTTCGATGTCCAATCGTTGTTTATATAGATACGATCTTTATGCTGTTTTAGTTTACGTTTCTTGTTTAGGATTTCCATTTTATCCGTGAGGGCTTCTGTTTCTATTGCGCATACTGTTTCTCCTATTTTTTTTTTGCACTTCTTAGTTTTATTTGTATTTGCCACTCTTGGGCTCTGAAATTTTCCATTTCTTCTTTTAATTTCTTATAATCATTTGTTTCTACTTTCAACCCAGTTACGATCAAGCTTTTCTTTTTGCTAAATTTCTCCAGTTGCTCCATTTATTCATGTAGCTGTTTTACTTCTTTTTTTACTTTTTGTTTCTCTGCTTTTACACCCATTAACTCTTTATTGGTTTGTTGTTATTCTTTCCTTATTTGTTTTATTTCCTGAAGCATTTCATCGTTTTTATTCATTAGCTCTTTCATTATTGTAATCATAACATTTTCCATGTCTTCCTTGTTTTCGTTGCCTGCTTTGCTTGGTGACCGTTTTTTAATTTTACTTCTATTAAAACAATCATCCAAGTTTTCTCTTTTGCGTTTCGTTTCATCATCGGTTTCACTTCCTGTGACATTTTTTCCATTTTCTAGGAGTGCAGCGCTAAATACCTGGAATACCGATATTAGATTATCAACAATACTTAAAAAATGAAAGTTACCAATTCACCGGTAGTTAATGCGTTATTTAAAAATTAGCTGCGCACCAGAGTTGCCAGTTGCTCTGTAATTAGGATGGGGATTAAAATAGATACGAATTCACCGGGACCCGGAAATATGCACACCCTGATATTCTAGTTACGTAAGCTCGTCCGATTGGCGCATGACGTTAACAACAGAGTAAAGCATAGTCCCGTCTATGCGTTCGTAATACGAACGCGAATGAAATTTGAGAATAGTACAAATGAATGAATTATGACTAAAAGAAACTAAGTGATTTTTATAGTTTAGAGGAAAATTATTAAACTATTTACTTTTATTTAACTTGATTTTCAGTTATTTGTAACGTTCCCAGTTTCTTGATTATATTGGTATCCGGAAAATAAAAATATTCATATAATCGATATCTACTAAAATTATTATATTTCGTTAGTTGGCAAAAATTGATTAGTGGCCTACACATTAGTAAATATAATTTTTACCAAGGGGAAGAAAAGCCCCAAAATAAAACCATAAATCTAATGGATTGATAAAAAACAAAATTTTTTACTTTTTAAATAATGTATTTCATCAGATTTAAGTAAGAGGCTTGGAAAAGACAAAAATAAGTTTTACAGTTTTCATGCCATGCACTTTATTTAAATTTTGTGCATGTGAAATAGACGTACATACGCAACTATGTAGCAGTTTTCATAATTTTTCTTTTACGCAATGTCAGGTTGTTAAGAGACTTGTTTAATTCTTTAATTCGGAAGTACATCCGAGACCTAAAAAATAACTTGTTCGCTTTGTTAGAACAGTCTACAGTTACACTTTTGGACATAAGGTTTTCTAAATAATTTTTAGTTACCAAAATGGAATCACCATTCATGTGGAAGGAAAAATTGTCTCCAGTTACTTAATATATGACAAGAGAGTGTCTGATGGTTTACATAAACCACACTTACTCAAATGATCAACCCACGTGTACGTTGAAACATCTTCTGATTGAATACTGGAGTCCTTCAATTTATGGCAGATATAACCAGCCAAATTCTCCAAACCATCATACTCGAGGTCACTAATGTTTTTTCATTCTAACTCTCATTGAAAACTTGAAAATCCACAACTGTTTCGTTGTTAGAATCCAGCCTTTGGATCAATTGTCCAGAAATTGGTAAATCTGGGATGTCGTCTGTTTAAACGTTCGAAAATTCGTTCCGTTGTCTCTCCTACCCGTATATAACTTTCATAAAATAAAATAAAGCTTTTTGTTAACACTTTAAAAAAATTTTAATGGGTTTCCCCGAAAAGAGCTTCATTTTTTGGTACTATGTATCACGTTAAAATATTTGATTTGGAATTTGAAGGATAAGATCGTCTTTTTTATGAGCTACAAATTTACTTTTACTGGTTCTATAGACTAAGAATATACCATTTTTTCGTTTTTTTATATGCTACATTTTTTCCAAGAATATTTTTTCGATATAATACTTACTTTTTGAGTATTTGCGAAAAACCGCCGAAAAACGTGTTTTTTTTTTGTTGAAAAGTAAATATTTTTAGTCGCAAGTGACTCTAGTACCTACTACTAAATTAACCTAGTACCTAAGTTAAAAAAACTCTATAGAACAAAAGTTGCTTAAACTTAGTCAGATATGTTTCCGGACTTATTTTAAACGTATATTTTTTCACCCTCCAAGTAAAAGCAATCAACGGCACAAATTCAACTTTGAAGTGGGGGATGGGTAGAATCTAAATCCAAATTTTCATGCAATTAGGAGTTGACCCTGAAAATTATGTATGTTTCTTTTTATCTTTTAAATCATTTTACTTAAAATCATTTTTTAACTATCAAATAATAATTACATATTGAGTTATTTTATTTTTTAAACTTTAATAATATTTATAAAAAATTTTACTTTCTTGTAATGTATTTTTAAAACAAGCAATCATTTAAATAATTATTTTGTAACAATTTGTATTATTTAAGAATATAATAATTACATTTTGGTTTCGTAGTAAGTGTTTTTTAAGAATAATAATGTATAGTTTTAAAATATTGTATTGCAAATAATTATTATTATTAAATGGTTATTATTTGTCAAGTATTCTTTTTCTTTTTTCACACCCTTAGTATGTAATAAAACTAAGGGACTTTCTGAAAGGTCAATCGTAGACTTTAAAGACACAAAAGAAGCGATACTTAAAAGTTACGCCCATTATATATCTTTATATCGTGGGAAATATACAATACAACACGAGCTCCAACCGCTCGACTAATACTCTTTAGAGCTGGCATCAGTGTGTGATCTCGCGTTGAACGGTAAATATCTAAAATTTCGTATATAAGTCCTCCCCTTTACTTTTCAGCGACGGATCTCGTTTCGCTGTAAATTTATCAGAAAAATTTAAGTACAAAAATCTTTTCCCCTCTAAGTGTGCCATGATTAATATGTTAATTATAAAGATACTTATGAACAATATACTCCAATAATTAATTTCCTATTGGTGGATCTCGGGTTGTCCTCGATTTAGTCGGATCTCGCCTTGATATGAAGACGTATATATATATATATATATTCTAATTTCACTTCTAATCAGCCCAAAACACATTGACTGCATTCCCCAAAATTATTCTTTTTGTATTATTAACAGTCACTACATATTAATAATCATATATATATATATATATATATATATATATATATATTATATATAAAATGAATAATTTTGGGGAATGCAGTCAATGTGTTTTGGGCTGATTAGAAGAGAAACACTTTGAACTTTTGTCGAGCTTTCGGACAATTTATTTCCTTTATCAAGACAATCTAAAAATACAAATGTTTAAATTTAGATGAAAACTAGAAAAATAACAACTTTTTTGACATATTTCAAAATTAATTTACGTTTACAATTTATATTTTTTAGAAAGAATTTTTATGTTTTTTATAAGTATGTTAGTTATTTTGTAAACCACGAGCAGTAAGTTGTTATTTTTCTAGTTTTCATCTAAATTTAAACATTTGTATTTTTAGATTGTCTTGATAAAGGAAATAAATTGTCCGAAAGCTCGACAAAAGTTCAAAGTGTTTCTCTTCTAATCAGCCCAAAACACATTGACTGCATTCCCCAAAATTATTCATTTTGTATTATTAACAGTCACTACATATTAATAAATGTATATATATACAGAGAGAGTCTGTAAAGTGGAATAAATTCAATATCTCAAATACTAATTGTTTTTATGGAAAATGCTCAGACCCGTCGATTAGTATTTCAAATTGTCCTTTTTGACATTCAATAAAAATGTATACAGGGTGTCCCAATTTAGAGATATGACGTCATCATCGATTTTCTTAAATGGCAACACTGTCATTTTGATAGCTAATTTGATAGGGTTTGTAAAGTTATACATAACTGCAAAATATCAAATTTTTATTCTCTACCATTTACAAGATAATAGAAAATAACAAAGTTATATCTGTAATTTGGAATATATTCAATAATTAAAATACTAACTGTTTTTTTGAAAAATGCTCAGACCCGTCGATTAGTATATCAAATTGTCATTTTTGACATATAATAATAATGTATACAGGATGTCCCAATTTAGAGATATGACGTCATCGTTGATTTTCTTAAATGGCAACACTATCATTTTGATAGCTATTTTGATAGCGTGTGTAAAGTTATACACATCTGAAAAATTTCAAAATTTTATTCCGTACCATTTACAAGATAATAAAAAATAACAAAGTTATGAAGAACAAGAAGTAATCAAATAATAATTGAATTTATTTATTTCAATTAAGCAAATGCTCATAACGTTGCCCATTGACAATTTGACAATAATTGAGGGCAACATTATGAGTTTTTGCTTAATTTATTGAAATAATTAAATTCAGTTATTAGTTGATTACTTCTTTTTCATAACTTTGTTATTTTTTATTATCATCTAAATGGTAGAGAATACAAATTTGAAATTTTGCAGTTGTGTATAACTTTACACACCCTATCAAAATAGCTATCAAAATGACAGTGTTGCCATTTAAGAAAATCAACGATGACGTCATATCTCTAAATTGGGACACCCTGTATACATTATTATTATTATATGTCAAAAAGGACAATTTGATATACTAATCGACGGGTCTGAGCATTTTTCAAAAAAAACAGTTAGTATTTTAATTATTGAATATATTCCAAATTACAGATATAACTTTGTTATTTTCTATTATCTTGTAAATGGTAGAGAATAAAAATTTGATATTTTGCAGTTATTTATAACTTTACAAACCCTATCAAATTAGCTATCAAAATGACAGTGTTGCCATTTAAGAAAATCGACGATGACGTCATATCTCTAAATTCGGACACCCTGTATATATTATTATTGAATGTCAAAAAGGACAATTTGAAATACTAATCGACGGGTCTGAGCATTTTCCAAAAAAACAATTAGTATTTGAGATATTGAATTTATTCCACTTTACAGACTCTCTCTGTATATATATATATATATATATATATATATATATATATATATATATATATATATATATATATATATATATATATATATATATATCTAGGACAAATCACTAGATTAAATAAAGAAAATCAGACCGAAGAAATAAAGAGAAGAATAAGATTGGCCTGGGCATCATTCGGAAAACTGTCTTATATTCTAAAGAACAGAAAATACCTGCAATACCTAAAAACAAGAGTCTTCAAGCAATGTATACTCCCTGTTTTAATATATGGCTCTCAGACATGGGCGTTTACAAAAGAGAATATGGAAAAAATTGCAAAGACAGAAAGAGCCATGGAAAGACAAATGCTGAACATTAAACTATCAGACAGGAAAAGAAACGAATGGATCCGTAACAAAACAAAAGTGAAAGATGTCTCTACCCAAGTAGCAAAGCTTAAATGGAAGTCCGCCGGACACACCCTACGGCAGAAGGATGAAAGATGGACTAAGATGATTATACATTGGAGACCGTGGAACACAGATGCGATGGTCAGATGACCTGAAGAAACACACTGGGTCAAAATGGATGCAAATTGCCCAAGATAGAGAGGCATGGAAGAAGGAAGAGGAGGCCTATATCCAAGGATGGATGTTTAGGGCTGATTAGATAGATAGATAGATAGATAGACAGTCAATTTAATTTTTCTAGGTATTTTTGAGGCCATCTGTCTTCTTAAGCCATAGTAGCACTTATTGGCGAGCACTATTCTTCTTTTAATTTCTTCACTGACATTGTTATCTTTAGTTAGCAGCGAGCCTAAGTATATGAAGGTGTCGAC
The DNA here is from genome assembly GCF_917563875.1 of Diabrotica virgifera virgifera. NCBI lineage: Eukaryota > Metazoa > Arthropoda > Insecta > Coleoptera > Chrysomelidae > Diabrotica > Diabrotica virgifera. The sequence goes on from NC_065444.1 coordinate 68,933,002, forward strand.
ACCTTCCAGTTCTAGGTCGTCAATTATTATTCTTGCAGGTGTCGGGTTGCTTGACCTAGTGCAACACATATATCACACATTGAACATTTATATTTAGCCCCATTCTCTGTGCAGATGCTCTTAACGACCGAAATGCTTCAGTCAGAGATTCTTTAGATCTACCTATGATGTCTATGTAATCTGCGTATCCGACAATTTGTACTGATTTGTTAAAGATAGTGCCATTCGTATTAATTTGGGACTCTCGAATTATTTTTTCTAATGCACACGATAGTCCATCACCCTATAGGGTGATGGACTATCACCCTATATCACCCTATAAGGGTCTTGAGAAATCGTTCTGGATCTTTACCACGCTCTCTGCTCCTGTGAGCGTAAGTTCAGTTAATTGGACAAGATGAAGCGGTATTTTAAATTCTACCATAGCAAGTAGAAGTTTACCTCTATTATCTGAGTCGTTTGCGGCTTTGAAGTCCACGAATATGTGGTGGGTGTCGACGCCGAACTCTAGGGTTTTTTCAAGGATCTGCCTCACTGTAAATATCTGGTCCGTTGTTGATTTATTAGGACGGAAACCGCACTGATATCCTCCTACTATTTCTTCAGTGTAGGGGAGAAGTCTTTTGTACAATACGTTGGACAACACTTTATATGCCATATTGAGTAGAGTGATGCCTCTATAATTATCACACACCACCATGTCTCCCTTTTTGTGTAGAGGACACAGTACACCCAACTGTCAGTCTGTGGGTGTTTCTTTCTGTTGCCAAATTGCAGTTATCAGTTTATACATGTGTTTCAAGAGGGTGTCGCCGCCGTTTTTGAAGAGTTCAGCAGGGAGATTATCCGAACCGGGGGCTTTGTTATTTTTCCCATAGAGCCACTAAGCAGTTCTTCAAAATGTTGCGCCCATCTGTTTAGTATCTTTTCCTTGTTACTAATTATAGAGCCGTCCCTATCTTTACAGGCTATTATTCTGGGTTTGAAGTCTTTTCTGCAGCTATTTATCTGTTGGTAGAATTTTCGTATGTCTTTTCCATTGTGGTAGTTAACAATTTCGTTTAGAGCGTGTTCGTATTCTTCTTTCTTTTTTCTTCTGAACATTCTCTTTTCTTCCCTTCTAAGATTTTCATAATCTTCAAGAGTTGATCCCGTTCTGCGCTGCTGGAGTCTCTTATATGCTTCATTTTTTTGTTGGTTAATATGTCTACACTCTTCGTCGAACCAATCCTCGTTTTTTCTGGTCTTGATAGGTTTTAATACAGTGTCAGCCGCTGTGTGCATGGCTTCTTTACATTTAGTCAAATGCTCTTCTATACTTCTATGCGTCTTAAGATTTTCATGTAATTAGCTCTAGCAGTTTTAGATTTTAGCACCTCAGTATTATATTTTGTGGATTTTGTGCTGTGACCTTTTTTGCGTTAGATATGCGTGCTCTGAGCTTTGATTTTATAAGGTAGTGGTCGGAGTCTATATTAGCACCTCTACATGCTCTCACGTCCAGTACATCAGAGAAATGTCGACTATCTATAAGTACGTGGTCAATTTGATTCTTGGTCTGACCGTCTGGTGATTGCCACGTGGCTTTGTGGATGTTTTTGTGTGGAAAGCACGTACTTACTACCGCCATTCCTAACGATGCCGCGAGTTCAATCAGCCGTAAACCATTTTGGTTACTGACCGTACGGAGACTATGTTCGCCAATAGTTGGTCTGCAGATTGTTTCTTGACCAACTTTAGCATTAAGATCGCCGATAATAATTTTTATGTCATTGTCCTGACATTTCCTATAAGTGCTTTCCACTTTCTCATAAAATAGGTATTTCTCCTCGTCTTCTTTGTCTTCAGTTGGAGCATGAACATTGATAATGTTGTAGTTAAAGAACCTGCCCTTATTAGCAATCTACATATTCTTGGGCTTATTGGGCGAAAGCTTTAACCGTTGATTTTACACGATGCGACATCACTTCGTATTTTTTCCGTCAAGTAGTAGGCTAAACCAAATAACATCTGTCGCACTATAATAGTTGCGTTCGCGGGTACAGTGGACAAATTGTCGCCGACAATTTCTAACCTCATTTAATATAAATAATACCGTTAATAGATAAATATACAAGGTATATTTACTTTTAATTAATATTAATACCTAATTTTTAAATTATACTAGGTAAATCTATCTTGTATATTTATCTATTAACGATATTATTTATATCATTTTAAAATGCGCATGCGTTTTGCTGCTAATTTGTCGCCGACAAGCACCCGCGAACGCACTTAATAGGTCAGATCCGCCTCCGCATCACCTTTGATGTCTGTTGCAGTTGCAGACGAAATGTCAATAACAACGGCGCATGAACTGCTGTAACAATGTAGGTACTCTTAAATGCACTGTTTATAAATTTCCAATAAACTATTCCAATAGTTGATGTTTAATTGAGTGATATAATTCGTTACCAGTATTAAAATGATGATTAAATCATAAGTTGAATGTTTGTGATACAATAACGTTCCTCTTTGTCACGTAGTTTCCATTTCAAAAATAAATTTTACACAAACAACGAAGTATTTTAAGACTTTTTTGGTAATTTAGTTACCTTGTAAAATAACGCTTGAAGCGACCGGCGATTTTTAATGTCAGTTACGCTCGAGAAATCAATTTTTTAAGTAAAATTCGATCAGAGTGTTCTATCGACAAAAATGAAAATGCTTTTTGAAGATGAAGAGAACAAGCTTTTGTACGCAATGTTTGCCGCAAATGTCCGTTTCTATAAAATGAATAAACGTTGCACGATTTTTGTCATTTCTTACGATTCTCATGAGATCAATCAAATTTATCACTTTCATTAACCGATCGCTGTGAATTTTCCATTGTTAGAGCCTAATCTTCAAAACATATAACATGAAATTTTCATTTTGCGTTGTCAACAAATATGAGGCACTGCAGGTATGCCTAAAAAACGCTGAATTTAAACTTTCACATACAAAGGTTCTCACGTCACCGTGAATGCTTCCATCAACACGGCATTGGGTCGTATTTGTAGCTGAAATCGCGTAGTTTCGAAAAACGTACCTGTACAGTCGAAAAGAAGCAGTTTTAAATGTTTTAGATTTTTTGTACAGCTCTTCCATAAACAACACTACGATGTCTTTTTCAATATTCTCTTGCATGAATTTAGATCTTGATATAATAATTATTAGAAAATAAAGATGTTTGTAAGGTTAATGTTTAAAAAATTCAGTAAGTTAGTATACAGAGGATAATAATTAACGAAGATTATGATATGAAGAAATTATAACTAAATAAATTATATAAAATTATATTATAATTATTAAATATAATTGAAATTAAATAAAAAGCAAATAGAAATAATTGTTCAAACTACAGGGGGCTAATTGTCATAAATTTACTCTCGAGACTCTATGAAAAAATAATAAAAAATAAAATCTAATAGATGACGGATGTAGAAGAACAAAATGGCTTTCGTGCAGGCAGATATGGAAAGCATATTTTCGCTAAAGCCGGCTATTGAGAAAAGATTACTAAATTACCTTTTAACTCATATAGTCTTTATATATCTGACAAAGGCATACGACAGAGTACCACTTTCAATGCTGTAGGTAACAATGAAAAAAAAAGGAATAAACAAAAAATGAAAAAAAAATAAACAAAAAGATATAAAAGCAGTACAGCAGCTTTACAAAAATAAGCCGGTAAACATTAAAACTGGAAACAAATTAACTAGAGAAATTCCTTTAGTAGGGGTCTAAAGCAAGGCTATTTCCGCAAGGTAGCTAGCGGAAATATCAATATTGGGGACAACGAAGTAGAGCTGATGGAAAAATACATATACCTTGAGTAGCCTATAGCCTGAGTAGCCTATAGAAAACTCAAAGACATCTTTAACAGCGATATACCAATTTCTTTAAAACGTAAAACATTTGACGAATGTGTGTTATCTGTGATGACCTATGGTGCCGAAACTTTGACATTGACAACTACAACTTCTAAAACGCTGCAAATAGCTCAGAGGAAAATGGAAAGGTCAATGCTGAATATATCGCTTCGTGACCGAGTTACATGATGACTTAAGACGAAGAACAGGAGTTACAGTTTGTAATTTTCCGAATTGCCATACTGAAATGGAACTGGGTCGGACACGTCGCCCGAAACAGTGATGAAAGGTGGACTAAGAGATTACTTGAGTGGAGGCTGAGATTAGATAAAAGAACTAGATCTCAAGAAAATGTCAAGACATTGGATGCAAAGTGCTCAAAATAAAGCACAATGTACAACAATGAGGGAGGCTTGTGTCCAGTAGTGGACTCAAAGGGCTGGGTGATGATAATGAAAGCAAGGCTGCTGCACAGCACCTGCACTCTTCAAAATATATCTGAATGAAACGCTCTCATTGTGGAGAGAAGAATGTGCTGCAATATGAGCATCCCAATCGAAGACAAGAGATTGTACATGATATATTTTGCTGACGACCAAGCCATTCTAGCTGAAGACGAGAGCGATATAGACTTATACAACAAAATACGTTTTTACCCCATTTTATCTCTATGTATTAAAAAACTTACATGAAATTATTTAAACAATTTTTGCATGTCTAATATGTTTTGAGGATAGTATTTTTAATTTACTTTTTATTGAGTAAATGTAGATATAGTATATTTCACGAATTTGTGACTATCTTGGATGAGGGATAAAAGCCTTGACGTAAATGATGTGCTGTGCTGAGAAATTTTATAGAAAATTCCCCCAATATTTGAAACACTGTAGAGGGCAAGCAAAAATACAGATTTAACTAATAATGTATGTATTTTACATTCATTTTGAGAAATATACAATTTATTAATGCAAAAATAGAAGAAAATTATGTCTACATATCTCGTCTTCTTCTAATGGCGCACAACCCTTTGTGAGTCTTGGCCTGCTTAACAATGTTCTTCCATTCTGCTGTGTCGATACTTTCCTTCGCCACTGCTGACGTTCATCGTTTTATGATCTTTCTCTACGTCGTCTTTTATCTTTTACGGGGCCTTCCTCTTGTTCTATTTCCTTGGGGCCTCTATCTCTGGATTACTTTTACAACTATATTATCTGGCATTCTTTCTAAGTGATCAAGCCAGTTTAGTCTTGGTGAGTTTACAAATCTAACAATATCTGCGCTCTGCATTCGTTCGTCGAGCTCGTGGCTCATTTTAATTCTCCACGAACCATCGCTGCAATGTGTTGGTCCAAATATCTTCCTTAGTATTTTGCGCTCAAATATTGTCAGTTGATTTTCATTAGTGGTTGAGATTGTCCACGTTTCACGTCCATATGTAACCACTGGTCTAATGGACCGTGATAGTGTGACGTCAAATATTTTTCCAAACACATCAAAAATCAATAAATGTTTGACGTCTGTCAATGGATTATACACGTGATTTGTCTAATTATTTTTAATTTTATTTTGTTTTAACAAGCATCTGCACATTTTTTCTAAAGACACAATCCTTGTTAGTCATATCAATCATATTGCTGTTAATTTTATAAATGTCCCTACACAAAATCAAGGATTTACACACTACAATAGTACTTACTGTGTTTTTTCAGGTTCTTAACCAGTCCTATTTGGAAATATGGTGGAAAATATACTATGATCATTGATTACAATCACGGTTACCCAACACACTACTATTTTGTAAAAGTTAAACATCCTACAAGCAATATATTCCAATTATAAAAACGAAAACAAACACCAAGTGTGAATCTTTGTTTTGTTTGGCAAATATTCCAGAGTAGCCAACATTGATTTGACGTCACGTCTATCACGGTCCATTACTGTTTTGTACATTCTAAAGACTCACGTGCTTGTATTTTTTGACTGGCGTTGGTGTTGTCATTTATTATTGAGTCTAGCTAGTGAAAAGTGGAGGCATATTCGTATTACTCGCATAATATCGTCTTATATAAATATTTTTGATTTTTCATTCCATTTGGCTAATTGTAGTAATTCTGACTTGAAATAATCCCGAGGAAATTAAATATTTCCATTCGTTAACCATTCTTTTATTTTATATACTACCCAGGAATTTATTGGTGGCTTATTTAAAATTTTCGAATGTTATGGGTCATTATCCAAAACTATAGTAGATGGATCATGTACACTGGGAAGTCGTTTTTCTTTCCACCATTTCACAAACATCTCAAACACACAAGATCCGCTCCGTCAATAAAACTATGTTTCCCACCCGCAGACAATATAATATGCCCCTTTCCCTCTGTATCGGTGTGTTTTATGGATTTTATACTCTCTTCCTGCCAAATCCGTCTTATTCCCTTTTAGTAAAAATCCACGTTTCCTGTAAATAAACAAATTAAACGTGTTCTTTTTTAAAATTATTATAGTTTCTTAAAAACTCGATTCTTTTGTGACCGACACTAGCTCTTTCACTCAAGACTTTTCTATTGCCTTCAATTTTGAACCTAAACCCAATCTGTTTGAAAACTCTCAAGAGACTCCCTGGAAATTTTGAATAATATATTTCTCTGTTTTAATGTTTTTAACACCGCGGTTTTAACTTTTGTTGAGACGGTGCACCGTGAATCCCTAAGGATATGGCCCTTGGGCATTATATGACTCCAACGAGGCACGTGGGTCGCTAAATAGACAATATTATATCTTCACATTGAGGACGGTGAGTGGCAACTGAAGTAAAACTTAAGACCATTTCCGACTGATGTCAGAAGAGACTGTCAATGCAACGTGAAGTTTTGTGAAAATTTTCCCGTTGACGCTTTGACAACGGAAATGCTCTTAACTTTTACTGCAGTTGCCACTCACCATCCTCAATGTGAAGACATAATATTGTCTATTTAGCATCCCACGTGCCTCGTGGGAGTCATATAATGCCCAAGGTTCATATCCTTAGGGATTATATCCATATCCATCCTTTGGATTTTTCAATTACTTTATATAATAAATTCAATACTTAATAGATTTTAGCCTATTTATTTTTGCTGGCTCAGCATGTCATGCCTGTAAATATAACCAAACTTTGCTTTTTTACCTTGGTCAACATTTTAAATTTTTAACATTTGTCTTCACTAATATGGTTATACTTATTTTAGGTAACAACAGTGATGATGCTCCTTTTAGACTAAGGCTTTATGGCTAGGCCTCTAATGTAGGGTGAAAACCCTTACAAATATTAAATATCAAATAGATGTGCTTAGAGACAATGTGGTAGCCATATTTTCTCTAAGCACATCGATGTGATATTTAATATTTGTAAGGGTTTTTACCCTAGATCAGAGGCCTAGCCCTGTACCAATTTACTTTTAATATGTTGTTTGTCAACAGTTACTCTTCTATGAGGTTTTTATACCTATAAGACGAAGCTCTGATGATGGCATTTGCTATGCCGAAAGTACTTAGCTGATTTTAATAAATTCGTTTTACACACTATCAGTTTTTGTGAACATACACCTGTTGCCGTTTTGACTTAATTGCATTGGCTGCTTAGTGTCTAGCGATAATCCAAAATAGTCGCAAATTCGTGAAATATAATTTAAATGCCCATTTTCAATATTACATCAAGATAACTTAATATTCTTATTACAATTTTTTGACTTCTATGTTTTCGTAGCATCAGTTCTGCTCGTATTGATAACTGTAGATAAAATTTGTATTCTGGAATTAAATATGTTGTGTAAAAATTATCATATAGATTTTCAGGTTTCGAATCATAAAGGGCAGTCTAAAAAGAATTTAACTATGGTGTTGTTTTCTTTATTGGCACCATAAATAAACAGGGTATAAAGTAATATAAATCGCTAAACGCAAAATCTAATGTTAAGAACATTATTTTAGATCGTCCTGAAAACGTTATGTGCCTTGTAAAATTTAAGTTTTTAATTCGCGACTTAATAGATACTCTGTAGTTTAGAAGATAGATTGTGTTAACAGAGAGCCATTTTATAATCATTCTGGTATGTACTTTAAAAACCTCAGAAGATAATGTCGATATTTTAATTACTTTTGTTTTTGCGATTAGGTGTATTGCTTAGGATAATTTTTTATCAACTATTCGTTCAAATTGGAAAAGGAATTCATTGTATCTAACAATAAAACATTGAAAACTTTTGCTTTCAATACTTTCTCAAAATTTATTACAAGATGCCACATCAACTCCAAAGTGCCTTTCTCAAGTAATGTATTTTACTATGTGTCTGCTCTTTAAAGTCTCTAACTTAATAGGTTGAGTGAAAAACTGCTTGTCTCTAGTTGGTCATTCAGAACTATATCTGTATTTTTTTATTTATTGATTTCCATAGATTTTAATAAAGATAGCTTAAGACACTTATTTTGAATATGAAGAATTTGAAGCTGTTCATTAAAAGAATGATTACGATCTAGAACGGTGTTTTACCCCAGGCTGTGGGTGAAAAAACGTGATATAATTCAGGAATTTTTGAAACCTATCAGGTGTTGTAAAGGACGATGCCAGGAATAACTTCTACTAAAATGTGACCAAAAATATTGTGAGCTTTTTTTTTATTGCTATTTTCATTTGTTAAATTTGCAATTTTTAAAGATATTTTATTTTGCAGCTTAGGATATTCATTTTAGAGAAAAACTTTTTAATAGAAAGTTGTAGTGAATTAAAAAACCTACAATTTGAGCTATGGTAAGTTTAATTCCGTTTATTGGTTATTGGAAAACAGCCTGCGAAAGGTCCAAAATGGCCGTTTTTTACAGTTGCATTATTTATTGTACAAATCATTTTTTTATATTTTTTTAAAGCTTTAAAATGAAGATCTTTCGATTCCAAACATAAAAAAGTTGTAAAACCAGATTAACGAATTTGTTGCTTAGATATTATAAATTGTTTATCCCAAGAGGTCAAATGTAGAAGGCTATAACTTTTTGAAAAAAAATCGTAGAGAGTTGGTGAAACATCCAATCTCCTTCTATACTCCGTCTACCCAACAGACGGAGTAATTACCTGAATAAATCACAATATTTCTTCAAAATACCTTAACGCACGACCTTCTACACAATACCTATAACAAAGTATTCGGTAACTGGTATTATCAGCATTGTGTACAAGGCCGTGCGTTAAGGTATTTTTAAGAAATATTATGATTTATTCACTTGATTACTCCGTCTGTTCGGTAGACGGAGTATAGAGAGTTATATTTTCATATTCTGATGTAAATAAATGCGTAAAACATTTTTAAATCTCAAATTTTTGGGTTTGAAAATAAGGGGGCAAATTTCGTTATAAACATTTAGAGCTGAAGCGGCCCTGTACATCCTATGAGTTTTTAACTTACAGATTATTGTTACTGAAGACGAAACGCAGATTTATAAGAAAATAAAAAAAAATTACGACCAACTGAAGCCAAGATAATTTTTGGGTTTGAAAATAAGGGGGCAAATTTCGTTATAAACATTTAGAGCTGAAGCGGCCCTGTACATCCTATGAGTTTCTAACTTACAGATTAAAGTTGCTGAAGACGAAACGAAGATTTATAAAAAAAATAAAAATTTTCTAAAACCAACTGAAGCCGAGATAATTGTTTTTTTTTTTCTTAAATCGTAGTGCCTTTATTTATAACAATTAAGAAATTATTTTACAGTCATTGACTAAAGAAGGACTTATGTTATCTTAAAATAAAAATTATTATAAAATATAATTACATTTAATTATTAAAAATTATTTTTAAAATCGGTGCTTTTGCAAGCGGCCGAATTTTGCAAATCGCCGGCTCGCTTCAAATCCGCGCGCTCGGAAAATGTTTACGTAACTTGTATTCAATTTTGACAGAAAACAATTTAATAATATTATCATTATAATATACAGTCTGTTTACCACTGTGTTTGTTTTTCTTGATAAACTTTTATATGTGAAATCTGATTTCTGGAGAAATAATATTACAAAAATGATACATACATATATATGAAATATATAACTATATTTTTAATTTTCTCATTGGTATATAAATATAATAATAATAATGTTACTTCTTATTATACAATATAAAACTTTTTCTTCTTGTAGTGACTATCCGTTTTGGATGTTCGCCAACGGATAGTCACTACAAGAAGAAAAATTTTAAATTGTATAATATTCTTATTATACAATATAAAACTTTTTCTTCTTGTACCTAGTGACTATCCGTTTTGGATGTTGGCGAACATCCAAAACGGATAGTCACTACAAGAAGAAAAAGTTTTATATTGTATAATAAGAAGTAACATTATTATTATTATATTTATATAACAATGAAAAAATTAAAAATATAGTTATATATTTCATATATTATTATATGTATCATTTTTGCAATATTATTTCTTCAGAAATGAGATTTCACATATAAAAGTTTATCAAGAAAAACAAATACAGTGGTAAACATATTATAATGGTAATATTATTAAATTGTTTTCTGTCAAAATTTAATACAAGTTACGTAAAAATTTTCCGAGCACGCGGATTTGAAGCGAGCCGGGCGATTTGCAAAATTCGGCCGTTCGCAAAAGCACCGATTTTAAAAATAATTTTTAATAATTAAATGTAATTATATTTTATAATAATGTCTATTTTAACATAATATAAGTCTTTATTTAGTCAATAACTGTAAAATAATTTCTTAATTGTTATAAATAAATTAATTACGATTTAAGAAAAAAAAAACAATTATCTCGGCTTCAGTTGGTTGTAGAAAATTTTTATTTTTTTATAAATCTTCGTTTCGTCTTCAGCAACTTTAATCTGTAAGTTAGAAACTCATAGGATGTACAGGGCCGCTTCAGCTCTAAATGTTTATAACGAAATTTGCCCCCTTATTTTCAAACCCAAAAATTATCTCGGCTTCAGTTGGTCGTAGATTTTTTTTATTTTTTTATAAATCTTCGTTTCGTCTTCAGCAACAATAATCTGTAAGTTAAAAACTCATAGGATGTACAAGACCGCTTCAGCTCTAAATGTTTATAACGAAATTTGCCCCCTTATTTTCAGTCCCAAAAATTAGAGGTTTAAAAATGATTTACGCATTTATTTACATCAGAATATGAAAATATAACTCTTAAGAAGGAGATTGGATGTTTCACCAACTCTCTACGATTTTTTTTTAAGTTATAGCCTTCGACATTTGACCTCTTGGGATAAACAATTTATAATATCTAAACAACAAATTCGTTAATCTGGCTTTACAACTTTTTTTTATGTTTGGAATTGAAAGATCTTCATTTAAAAGCTTTAAAAAATATAAAAAAAAATGATTTGTACAATAAATAATGCAATTGTAAAAAACGGCCATTTTGGACCTTTCGCAGGCTGTTTTGTTATAACCAATAAACGAAATTAAACTTACCATAGCTCAAATTGTAGGTTTTTTAATTTACCACAACTTTCTATTAAAAAGTTTTTCTCTAAAATCAATATCCTAAGCTGTAAAATTAAAAATCTTTAAAAATTGCAAATTTAGCAAATGAAAATCGCAATATAAAAAAAAGCGCACAATATTTTTGGTTACATTTTAGTAGAAGTTATTCCTGGCATCGTCCTTTACAACACCTGATAGGTTTCAAAAATTCCAGAATTATATCCTGAAATCGACCTATTTTTCACCGTGACCCGTCAAAATAGCCCGGTCAAAACAGCCCCGTCAAAAAAGCCCCGTCAAAATAGCCTCAACACAAAATAGCCTCGACAAAATAGCCCGCACACAAAATAGCCCCGACAAAATAGCCCGCACACAAAATAGCCCCGGTCAAAACAGCCCCGGCTAAAATAGCCCCGGCTAAAACAGCCTCTTATAAACAATTACATAATTATTTATACAAGGTGTCCAAAAACTTTTTTTTAATTTAAATTATTTGACAAAAAGGAAGAATGTATTTAATTTATTTAATTTAATATGCATTTTACTGTTGCCCGAAAACAAAAAAAATGTTTATATCATAAATTAACATTGATTTTTGCTTAACTTTATTGTTCAAACTTCCAAGAGGCAGGAAAGACAGGACTCGAGTTCTCTGAAAAGACAATTTTTATTTAATGTGGTTAAGATAAACATCTGAATAGAGGATAATTACCATTTCCGAAAAAATGTATTTTTAAGGTATTATTTCATGATGAATTCTGAAGGGAGCTTTTTTTTCGGGGCTATTTTGTCGGGGCTATTTTGTCGCCGGGCTATTATTCCGCGGCGATTTTGTCTGCAGGCTATTTTGTCGGAGCTATTTTGTGTGCGGGATATTATGTCGGGGCTATTTTGTCGGAGCTTTTTTGACGGGGCTATTTTGACGGGGTACCATTTTTCACCCACAGCCTGGGGTATTTCCCAACCTTTTTGTGCCATGCCCCACCCTAGCCATTATAAAATTCTTATGCCCCCCCTATGTAAGCATGTAACATAAATGATGTTTTAGGAAGAAATCACTAGAAAATTGTTAACGAAACAGTTAAGTAAATTTTCAAAACATATAACGAAAACTCAAATTCAAATTCCAAATAATTTTAATAATAATTTTTCTATATTAATGTATTATTTTAATTTAGTGAAATCCCTTGTACTTGATTCCAGCTGCACGGATATTTTATATTAGGTTCCAATTTGGTTAGCTTCAGTCTCAAGTCTCCACGTTGTGTTATATCCAGTTATATATTTCTTTTTTTACCAGTAAACCATCACTAAGTCCACATTCGGCTAAGTATGAAGATGAAAACGGTAACAATAGTTTTCTTGCACATTTGTTCTGTTTTCTCACAATGTCGTTCCTTTTATATTAGAAAAAGTTTTAACTGATTCATCATTTTGAAATTCTATGAGTTTTTCTTGATACTGTATATTTGTTATATCAGATAAATCCACTAACATTGGCTGCATCATCCATGTTGGAATATCAATTTGTTTTAAATCACAAAATTTTTCTTTTAAATCAGCCCTTGTAATATTCAGATGATAAGAAGTAAAGCGGTATCACTTATTTCACATTATTGGAGCCAACGAAATGGTTCAAAGTTTTTGTTGTTAATATATTTCTGATATAGCTCAATATGGGTAATGAAAACAAATATCTTCGCTTTTGCATCGTCAAGACTTTTATTTGTTTTTTTTTGTTTACTCACAAATACTTTACTAAATACCGATTGTTAACAGATACTTCATTTCAGGTGTATCGCTTAAAAAATCACTAACCGTATCAAACAGTTCCACAAATATACATCTTATTTCAGTATGAAGTAAAGTATCACGTGGTCATGTTGTTCTTCACAAAATAGCTTGAAGAGACGCTCACATTTGGCATCAGATTTAGTAGCATTACAGCACCACCAAATTCACTTTGTATTTGAGATTTGGATGCACTGGACGTTCCTATTTTTAAATTTTTTTAAATTTTATTTTGGTAACATCTCGCCAAATAAAATAGCTGCACGGTACAAAAATAAAATTCAGAAAATGTGGAACAACCGAACGTCAACAACACTGCGCATTCATATCTCAAATATTAAGTGAATTTGGTGGTTCTGCAACACTTCACACACTGTCTTACGGAATGTAGTACTTCATTTAGAACAGACGAGATGTTTTTAGATGTGAGTTTTTAGCTTGGATATCAATGAATAACCCAATGCACAAGAATCATTTCTGAATTCGCATCTTTCATCAATTTTAAGCCCGTCCTTGCCCGTCATATTAGGAACACCATCAACAGTACAATATGTTATATTTTTCATTGTTGTGCGTTCTAATCTTTTACAGAGCAACATTTTTTCAACAAAATGCCCTGTCTCAATATATCTTACGTAAGTTATCAATTCTGCCTCGCGTCTCTCAAAATTGATTCATCCATTTGTACTGAGAAATTTCTTGTTTTCCGCTTCAACAAGTTGTTATTCAATATCTTCACCAATCTCGTCTATTCTTCTACTAACAGTATTGTATTGTTACTGAGTGGTATAGCTCTTACATTTTCTCATCTTTTTCCAGAACCGTTTTAAGAAATGCTGATATTGACGGTTTTATTAAATTCTCTCCTATAGTATGTTCAGTTTTAGCAATGAATAAAGAAATTTGATAACTAGCCTGAATAATACGATCATTAGTTGAAGTATGAGCAGTAAATAGAGACTTTAGAGAAAGGGCTACACTCGTGTCGAGTCCATATTCGAATTGCCCCCCTTAACAATCAAATTGCTCCCCTGTGGGGCGTGGGCCCCACGTTGGGAAACACTGATCTAGAAGGTCAAGTGCGTACATAGAATCTGTTTTTCTATTATTGAAAGCTGTGTGTTCTGCTATACGTTTGTCAAAGTTTCTGCTAGTTTGACCGATGTAAGTTTTTGACAAACGTATAGCAAAACACAAACGGGCTTTCAATAATAGAAAAACATATTCTATGTACGCACTCCACCTTCTAGAATCTAGATCATAATCGTTATTTTAATGACCAGTTTCAAATTCTTCATATTTAAAATAAAGGTATTAACTATGTTTATGAGAATCTATGGAAATCAATAAATAAAAAAAATAGAGAAGTAATGCTGAATGACTCACAGACAGTTCCCCACTCCTCAACCTATTTAGTTAGAGACTTTAGAGTGCAGACACTTAGTAAAATACATCACTTGAGAAACGTGCTCTGGCGAAACAGCTGTAGTGACATTAACTTGTGTTATGTAACTGACTTTTTACGCGGTTGACTTTACTATTTTATTATTTACGTTTTTTTAGGCACTAAGTTTAATTTTAGTTGACTTTATTTATTTTTAGTAACTTACAACTAAACAAATGAAAAACAATGAATTTATACCTTTTATTTTACAAACTACGATAAACACTTAACATTAATTAATTTATTAGAAAATACTACACTAATTTTATACGTTACAAAATAACCACGGCTTTATTATAATTTATTTACAACTTATTTCGCGACGGCTACAAATTTATGACTAAACTCTAATTCCAAAAATGTCTCTTTATATAGTTATAAAATTAATCTACTGATTTCTAGAAAAATCGAAAGGTAAGTATTATTTACAGAGCAATAAAAAAGGTGTATTCGATGGCCTTCTAGATCGTAAACAAGTTTCCTCTCGCCCTCAGACAGTTCGTCGCCAGAAAGTTCTGGCGTTGACAGGGCCGGCCTGGGACCGTGACACTTGTAATAAATTTTGTGCAAGTATTGAAAACATAAGTTTTCAGTGTTTTACTGTTAGATATTCTTGAGCTACTTAAAAATCGCGTTCACGACATACAACAGTGTATACAATTTTTGATGGTTATCTGTTGACACAATCATAAAATCATTTTTAATTATTATTTTGTAGCATGTGTGTTTTTTGTTTCAGGCCTCTTTAGTACGACCTGCATGTCTTTAGTTTCTTTCCATATAAGTATCTGTGGTATGCTTGTAAACTACAAGGTGATAATTCAGACTCTATATGCTACAAATTATGTTTTAGGCTTTTTAGATATAAAAAAAATAACATCACATACAAGTACTGTTAAAATAATGAATTTTATTATCGTAAGTGATCAAAGATTGTAAGTTAAATTGTTGATTTTTTTATTTTCCTTATTGTACTTAAACTTTTATTAAACTGTTATTTTATTTGTTTTGTAATAAAAGTGTCTGTTTATTTTAATGTGAGTTTTATTTATGGTACTACATCCAGTTTGTATTGGGATGTTGCTCAAAATATACGAAGCTCTCGCTGCTTGAGATAAACAGTTTGACCAAAAAATAATATAAATATGGCGCCAATAAATGTTAATATAAACATTTTTTAATAGGTACTTTGGACGTAATAAAAACAGTAGGTATATGGGAGTATAGGCATATTGTAGAACAGCATAATCAAAATTTAAGAGCAGTTATGACTGAAGAAATGAAAACGTTCAATCTGTATAGCTGGTGGCAATTCTTTCGGAGTTACCATTTCTTAGTAGAAAGGTTCCTGCATTTATGATACCTGAAACTTACTTTTCTGTCTTACCTGCTAGCATTATCCAGAGGGCAGCAACGGGGAAGTAAGAATTTGACTTACAACAGATTTGCCTGTCGAAGGTATGAGCATTTCTCAGTACCAGTTAATGTTCGACTAGGTAGATGACCCCCTGGGGTCTATACTAGCCTTTTAATCTCCTGAATCGTAGCATATCATTCATATTCATTGGTGTTACAGCCCGTTGAGTCTCGAGCTTCCTGAACTTATTTCTCTATTCGGTCCTATTCTTTGCACCTTGCTGCCAGTATGCAACACCGATTTGCCTGGCATCTTATCCATACCATTCGTTCATCTAGTTCCTTATGGCTTCGCCCATAGAGTACGCTTTGAAGGATAGCTTCAGGCTAGATGTTCTGCCCACTTCTCGTAGCACTAGGTCTTGGCTGACTGCACAATTCGCTTCCATCTCGAACGCGAACGATCGTCCATGATAGTTGGGTTAGTGGGTAGCCCCATTGTTCTTAAATCTGACTATATATTGTCTCTCCATTGCATTCGTGGGCGTCCTAAGGGCCTTCTTCCTGTGGGGGCTTCCTCCTAGATTAACTTGGCAAGACGGTTATTAGGGAGTCTATGGACATGACCAGCATCTTAGACGTTGTGATTTAATTTCTTGGACTACGTCGCTTGACCTCAGCATTTATCTTATTCGGTATTGGTTGCTATTAGGGTCGTGATAAGATCCAAAATTCTTCTGAGGATTTTTCTTTTAAAACATCTAAGTTTTCTTTCAATTGTTTTGACCAGAGTCCACATCTTACACCCATATATGAGTATAAGCACCGGTCTAACCACTGTTTTATATATTCTGATATTTGATGTACCTTTTAGATTTAATAGTATTGTGGAGGCTATACATACATCTGTTTGCTGCCTGAATTCTCCCTTTTCTCTTCTGTGATATCGTTATCTGCAGTGATTGTTACTCCGAGATATTTAAAACTCTCCACTCTTTCAAAGTTATATGAGTCTATTGTAGCATTTTGCCTCATTCTATCTCGCCCCTCTTGTCTTTTGATGCACATGTATTTAGTTTTTTCTTCACTTACCCTTAAGGGTGTAATGGATTTACAATGCATTTAGTTTGTCGAATCCTGAGAAAACTAATATGTATTTTTGAAAATTTTAAACGCATAATGAAATATTACATTATATTACCAAGGGTCGAAAGTCCCTTAGAATAACAAAAAGTTTCCTTTGAATGAGATATTTGAAATTAAAAATCACACTAAATTTTCTATTTTTTTCACCCCTGCAACTTATTAAAATAAACATTATAGAAGTTTTCAGGGACTTTCGGCCCTCGGTAATAATACAATCTTTCACTCTGGGATTAAATTTTTCAGAAATACTTATTCGTTTTCTCAGGATTCGAAAAAAATTAATGCATTTAAGAGACATTGGCGCGAAATTTTGCTCCTACGCCCTTAACCAGCTTTCTTTGTCTCTACCTCCAATTGATTGAAAGTCTCCTTTACATTAGTTACTGTGGTTCCCACAATGTCATCCGTGTATGCTAGTAGTAATTTTGATCCATTTACTGTCAGTTATTCTGTTCTAATTTGTGCTGTTCTTACTACTTTCTCCAGGATTATATTAAAAAAGGAAAGGTGACAATCTTTTTCTTGTTTCAGGCCACTACTTATTTCGAACGATTCTGAGAGTTTGTTACCTATCCGTACTCTGGATCTACAGCTATTTACACATATCTACACAAGCTGGACAAGTCTTTTTGGAACAGAAAGTTCTGCCATTGCATTCCACATTAGACCAGGGCTCATCTGTAAAAATATTAGCACATTTGGACGTTGAGAGGTGACTCAAATTTTTTTGCAGAAATTGCTTGAAAATAAATCAAATAATAATATTTGAGTTATCCTCCCTCTCAAAAAGGTCCGGAACATTGTTTAAATAATCAAAATGTCAAAAAATTAAGGAAACATTCGATTTCTTTCTTCGTTTTCTGATTATAACTTATAAAGTATTCATTTTCGAGAAAAGTTGTACTCACATAAAAGTTGCGTAATTAAATTTCCTGCAATATAGAATTAGTTACGAATTTATAAAATAGTCACCGTTGTTGCAAAATAGCGATAATTGCGAAAGAAACATACAAAAACAAGTATTCGCATTTTACGTTTTTCAACCATTTGTGCTACACTTAGGACCTTCATATTTCACCCAGAAAAACTATATGATACATTAAAATAATACTGTAAATTTCATTAAGATCGGTTCAATAGATTTTGCAAAATAAATTTTGCAATCCAGCTTTCGCAAAAAAAATTCATTTTTTCAAAATGTTACAGGACTGAAAATAAAGCAGATAGCAAGTTGAAATTGTTTTGCGTATATAAGTGTACTGTACCTTTCATTTGCAATTTTGCAAAATTAAAATCGATTAATTACCACGGCGTCAGAAATTTTTTTAAATTAACATTCATTATTGGTGCTACGCGCAGGACAGCGGATAGTTTGCTCTTATTGGACATTCCAATGACCTTTGATAATGATTGATACATTTTAATTTTTATTACATTTCGGTATAAATAAATAAATTTGTTTATTGCAAAATAAAAACACATACTCTATTCTTTCAAATAACACTTTTATTAGCAAAAACTTTATTGTTTATATATTTTAACTTAGAGAATAAAAGTTTATTATTTTTAAACATATGCAATTGTTTAAACAATATTTCACAAACAATAGTAAAATTAGTTTGATTTTTGTGGAATTAAAATACAACAAAATATAGAGTAAGAAAATAATATATTAGATAAAGATTAGAAGAAATTTTGGTGGAAATCAACTTGTGTGAATCGAACACCGCTGTCCTGCGCGTAGCACCAAAAATTAGTGTTTATTTAAAAAATTTCCTGACGCCGTGGTAATTAATCGATTTTAATTTTGCAAATTGCAAATGAAAGGTATAGTACACTTCTATAAGCAAAAAAAATTTAACTTGCTATCTGCTTTATTTTCAGTCCTGTAACATTTTGAAAAAATGAATTTTTTTTGCGAAAGCTGGATTGCAAAATTTATTTTGCAAAATCTATTAAACCGATCTTAATAAAATTTACAGTATTGTTTTACTGTATCATAGAGTTTTTCTGGGTGAAATATGAAGATCCTAAGTATAGCATAAATGGTTGAAAAACGTAAAATGCGAATACTTGTTTTTGTATTGTTTTTTCGCAATTATTGCTATTTTGCAACAAGGGTGACCATTTTTAAAATTTTTCACTAATTTTATATTGTAGGAAATTTAATTACACAACTTTTATGTCAGTAAAACTTTTCTCGAAAATGAACACTTTTACAGTTATAATCAAAAAACGAAAACAAAAATCGAATTTTTCCTTAATTTTTTGACATTTTGATTATTTAAACAATGTTCCGGACCTTTTTGAGAGGGAGGATAACTCAAATATTATTATTTGATTTATTTTCAAGCAATTTATGCAAAAAAATTTGAGTCATTTCTCAACGTCCATCTCAAAACAGATGCGCCCTGGACTACATCTGTTCCATGTTAATGCTGGTGTACGCTTGTCGAAAATTTATGCAGATATTATGGATAGTTCTATTAAATTCCCACCCCTTTTCAAGCAGCTGCCTTAGAGTAAAAATCTGATCTATGGTCGATATATTTTTTCTGAAGCCGGCTTGGTATTCCCTTATGAAATTTTCTACAAACGGTGTTATCCTACTTAATAGGATGTTCGATAAGATTTTATTATGACGTATTAAGTAGAGATGCCTCTATAATTAAAGCACTTTGTTTTGTCTAGTTTTTTATGGATGAGGATTATTACACTTTCGTGCCATTTTGTTGGTATTTTTTCTTCGTTCCATGTAAGTGTTATTATTTTGTGTATTTGTCTATTTTAAGTTTTTCCTCCGTACTTAAGGAGTTCAGCCAGTATGCTAGTATATTGTCCGGAGCCTGGAACTTTTGCGTTCAAGTTGTTAATTGATTGCAATGTTTCGTCTATGTTTGTGCCCACTATAAGAGTCCGATGTGTTCAATTTGTTAATTGCTTGCAATGTTTCGTCCTCTGTAAGAGTCTAATTTTGATTGCAGTTATTGCTAATATCTCGTCTATTGGTGACCGACTAGATCTGACGCAACTTTGATATTCACTTAGTCGATGGTCTCCAATACACGCTGTAAGCAACCTACGGCGTCTATTGGAGACAACCGGCTAAGTCGGTGGTCACTTCTCAATTCACCCCATAATTTGAATTTGTTTTAGAATTACATACTCTTTTTTAACTATTTTCGGTTGTAAGATAGTTTTTGTCCTTCAAAGTTTATTAAAAGTAACAAAAATGAACAATTACAGCGTGACGCTGTACGCAGCCTACAGCGTCTATTACCAGACTACCAGAAACCACCGGCTTAGAACTTCTAGAATTGTATTAGAGTATTTTATATTTGTCTAGGATTATTAAAAAACTCAGGTTTAAAGTAAAAATAAAAATAAAAATGGCATTCTTTATTAAATTCCGATAACATTGAAATTAATGTTAAAAACAAATTTAAATTTTTAAAATAATACAGAATTTTTTAAAAACCTTCATTACTGGAAATACGTATATAAAATGTATATATAGAAAACAATATATAAAATACAAAAAAAACAATTTCAATACTACACCCATGATACAATAAATTTAGGAGATATGACACCAAAGTGTTTCAAATTCGTTCGGTTCTGCGCATGACGTCAATACGTGACTAGTTAGCGGCGCCAATTTGAAATAACCTATGGATAACACGAAGAGTGGAAGCATTGTGGTAACAAAATTACGGATTATTTATGTTAAATTTCTTTTTACGAAACGTAGTGATAAAGTAATGGATTTATTGAAGACAAAATAGGCAAATGTGCACTTAAAATAGTGATGTTTTCATTAAAATTATTATCACACTAACGTAATTATGACATTCACTGAATCCAATGAGAAAAACCTTTACCTACTAAATTTCAATACTTTCCGTTATTAAAAAGGTTTTTCGCATCTTCATCAGTCCCGTCTTTGAGAGTATGTGGAATCTTATTTTCGTTAGAGGTTTGGTCATCACATCTGTAACTTGTTCTGCAGTGGAAATTTGTGTGAAGGATTTTTAGTTTGATCACAATTTCTTAGGTTATATCTTCCTGTTTCCATATCTACCGATTCTTTTATGGTCATCACCATTCTGTGAGATTATTTCAGTATCGATCTCATTTTGTTCTAATTGAGAAATAGCTATATAATGATGGTCATATTTAGAATTATTTTCTATAAGGAGGTATTGTAGAGGCAATTGAACTCGTTTCTGACAACCAGTTTTTCCAAATGTTTAACCTGTTACATAAATATCAGAAACAAACAACAACAAATGACAAAAATGTCGGGATCGTCACGTATTGACGTCACTTGACATTTGACAGGAGCTGCGTGGTGTCATATCTTCGGTTTCATTATATCATGTACTACACCGTTCATTCCCCTCTCTTAGATTTTAGATTGCTCAATAATCTAAACATCACTCGGTTTATTAACTTTCTCAAAACCTCTAAAGTTTTGGTATCATGTTTTTTGCTTAACAGAATTGGTTTCAGTCTTCTTTGTGCAATCGCACCATGGCGTTGCAGTGTGATTGCAGTACAACTTAATGTTCATTACAAGTACAGGAGCGCCCTCTATTTCCATATGTTTTCTACTCACGACTTCGTATTTGACGTCATGCAAGCCCGTTTGGCGGTCTCTGCGTCTTGTTACTTCGCGTTGGTTATAGCACTTTACTGCGTCTCTTTTCCGTTCTTTACCGTGAATGTGCCTGCAAAAAATCGTTCGTATCAAAAATCAAAATACTTAAGATATATTTTTACGTAATATAATATGAAATCACTTATGGAATAAAATAATTTCTGTCCTTGTTAAAAAAATATATAAAAACGCTAGGATCGGTCGAGTTTTATACATAAATATGCGATTACTAAAGATGAATTTAAATGTACAGGGTGATCCACGCAAGCTTAGTATAGTCCATAAGTTTTATTTGTAAGGGAACACCCTGTATATTTTTAAAAGCTCCTTAAGGCTATGGGTACATAATTCGCAAATATTTTACGTGTATCCCTACTTTTTCTGTCTTTACACGGCAAATTACACTGTAGTAAAATTCACACTGGTATGGATATGTAAACATTACTAGAATGTCATTCTACTTGAAAATGTCATCATTAATTTAAAGAGATGGGTTTTGAATGTTCTTGGATAACTGTTATTTTTATAATTGCAAATTATTAATTCAGTTAATAAATGTGATAATTTTTTCACTAACTATGTATTCAGTGATTGTAATAATTTATTTGTACAACAAAGACTAATACTCAATCGAAAAAAGAGAAAAAGTGTTAAAGTGATTTTTTAATAATATATTGTTATGGAACGCTTACAATTTTGAACATCTTTAACAAAATACTTGGATCACAGAATATATTATCCTGATGTATTCTCTGCTTGGATCTTCCACAAATAATACACAATAAATAACTTTTTATTAAGTTCACGTCTTAAATCAATTATTTATCAAATACATTATATATCAATAATATTTAATCAATAACTTAACATATTCCCGATGCAATGTCAAATATTTAAAATTGTCACTGATTGTCCGTGTCTGACTGACAATATATGCTGACAATATTATATTCGGCTGAGTGCGTTGTAAGACAAAGATAGATTTGGAAAATATTACCACGGCATTGTGTTTATTTTTTTCGAATCCAGAAAAAACCAATAAATATTTTTGAAAAATTTAAACGCAGAATGAAAGACTAAATTATTACCGAGGGCCGAAAGTCCCTTAGAATAAATAAGAAGTTTATTTTGAATGATATATTTGAAATTAAAAATCACACTAAATTTTCTCTTAGCTTTTCACCCCTGTAACTTATTAAAATAAACATTATAGAAGTTCTCAGGGACTTTCGGCCCTCGCTAATAACGTGATCTTTCATTCTGCGTTTACATTTTTCAAAAACACTTATTAGTTTTCTCAGGATTCGAAAAAAATGAATCCCCATTTGAACAGCATTGCAGCCGAAAATACGTACCGATCCTCTTAACCTGATCTCAACGAACTACATCATGTACGGTCTATTATGAAATACAAGGTGAAATTTTGAAATTATAAAGTGTGAAAACCACCAACAACTAAGGTGGACAGGGCATGTACTTGGACTAGAAACTTTCTTTTTTTCTTCTTACAGTGCCTGTCCGCTCCGGATGTTGGCTGTCAGCATGGCTATCCTAATTTTGCTTACTGTTATTCGGAATAGTCCAATTGTAGATGTATGAACCACTTTCTCAGATTTTGAAGCCAAGATATTCTTCTTCTCCCTGGTCTCCTCTTTCCAAATACCCTGCCCTGTAGTGATGTTGATTATAGTTACTTTCGAGTACTCGTTACAAATCGTTACGTTTGTATAAAGTAATCATTTACAGTATTCGTTACTTTGATTACTATGATTACTTTTGTATTTGAGTACATACCAGTAATCATATCGAGAATCGTATTTCTCAGTAGTTAGGTATTTTGTATAGGTATTCCCATATAACAACGACCTTCACCGATCTGGTTAAGGGATAAAAATGATTTGATGATTACTTTTGTTACTTGTGTATTTGACTACCGGTAATCATATCGATAATCGTATTTCTCAGTCCTCACCCTCACACCCTTAAAACGCTTCATACCGATAACGATATTCGATAACACTCGTAAAATACCGGTCCCATCCGGTACTCGCTGGGATACGATTGGTAGAAAGTAATCAAGTGATACTGTTTCTATCAAGTGATAAGGTTGTTGATAGAATTGTCGTTACTCGCTATGATACGATTGGTACGAAGTAATCAAAGTAGATACAATAGTCGTTACTCGCTCTGATACGATTAGTAGCGAAGTAACGAAGTAATCAGAGTAATCAAAGTAACGATTTGCCTCTCTGTATAGTAATCGTTACTTTCGGTATTCGTAAGTAACGAGTACTTTGTAACGAATACATACTTTTTCAACATCTAACATCTCTACTGCCCTGAATAATGAGTTGCAACAAGCCATACCTCTGTTCATTCCTCATAACATGGCCAAGATATTCTAGTTTCCTCTCATCGATATTGCGTTAACAATCCCGCATTCCTTGCCCATTCTACGTAGAACCTCAACATTAGTCACACGATCCATCCATGAAATCCTTAAAATGCGTCTGTAACAGTACATCTCGAAGGCCTCGAGTTTACTTAAAGAATCATCGAAAACCTCTGCTCGATATAATAACGTAGAAAATACATAGAATCTAGTATTGCATTGGTTGTTGATTAACCAAAAGTCGTGTATTCAATATTTCGCGCTTATGGACTAACCATATACTTGTTTTTTTCGTATTGAGTGTTGTGAAAACAACAGTTAAATTAATTCGCTTTATGTAAATCTTTCTTGTAAATTTTTGGGATAATCTCTATTAGTATATATATTTTAGTTCTCTCAAAAGTTTGTGTTATGTAGGCACAAAAGATAACGCACATGTGGTTGCTATTAGAAGAGACATTCTAGCCTTGCGAACTAAGGCCGCTATTATATTAGGCAACTGGTGACGCCACCAAGTTGCTCCACCAGTGACTCATGACGTCACGGAGCATTTAAGTAAATGAGACCTATTAGACTACGGCAACTGGTTGCGCCACCAGAAATTGTTGTCGATCTGGTGGCCGAACCAGTCCACCAGCCGGGTAACCGGGTCTGGTGGTGCCACCAAGCCAGGGCATTATGTTATATGGACCCTATTAGACTGAGCAACTGGTGTCGGCCACCACTAGTTCATTTGTATTGTAATCGAGTGCTTCGTATTCCTTTTCTATTAACTTCTATATTTTCTATTAACAAGCGTATATTTTTCTAAAACCTTTTTTGTTGATTTATACGTATGCTATATTAAAAAGTTCTTCTCGCAGATTTAGCCGTTAATTGTTTATTCATTGTTTAAACAATAAAAGCTCTTTTTATATTTTAGAAATATCGGTGAATTCATCACTTTACCTTGATCAAAAATGTTTCTATATTGTTTTTAATTATGCTGAATCCGAATGTGACGTTAATCGGATAATTTAAAAAAATTGAGCTTCTATATATAGGTACAGTATGTCTGCGTAACTTGGAACCATATGGGAAACTTTTTTCTTAGCAATTTTACGAAAAAAAAATATTCTTTATAAAATGCTCTGCATAGTCTATGTTATACGAGGTATGTCAAGAAAATTGTATGTAAAGTACCTTTAGATTTCACAACATCGAAAATTGTTATTATGAAAAGTTGTTAAGAATTAAAAAAACTATGTTTTGGGACGCATTAATTTTATTAAATCATTCTAATTGAAAAAAAAATGCAATACCCAACATCATTTTATTACAAATATCTATAAGTATTTTATTATTAATTTTACGAAAAAAGTTATTTTTTACAAAAAGCTTTATATGGTCTAAAATCTAAGATGCAATCATAATATATAAACTTTTATCAATTCTATACGAGGTATGTTAAAAAATATGAATTTCGTCCAAGAGTAAAGTACCTTTACAGTTCATAATATTTCAATTAGAAGAATGTAATTGCATATTCAAACATAGCTTTTAATTCCGAACAACTTTTTATAAAACATTTTTCGATATTGTTTAATATAAGGATACTTAACTCTTAAGCGAAATTCACCTTTTTTGACATACCTCGTATAAAATTCACAAAATTTTAATCTGATGGTTGCATCTTATGGTAGGGGAGCAAAGTATGCTAAATGTGCAGTCACTCGAGCGCTTTGGGGACCTATTGGGTTGTGATTATTAGGTCCTAAAACCAAAAAAAGTTAAGTAAAATTTTCCATTTTAGCGGGCGCTTGCCATTTTTTAATTTAATTTTCCATTTCCATTAATCGTTTTTTCCGAATATAGCGCCATCTATCCATAATTCGAAAAAATGTTTCGAATAAAAGTTGCTTATTTTTATGCAGAGAATTCAAATATGCAATAAAAAATGGGGGCTCCCATTTAAGATTTTAAAGTAACCCCCCACCCCACCTCCGTGGGGGGTCGCGTTTGGTACCATTCGATATATTTTTCAAAAATATTAAATAAGTGTATTTTGCAGTTTTTCGATCTGATGTTTATTTTGCTAAATATCGCGGGATTTGTATTTAAAATTTAAAATTTACCCCCCACCCCTCTCTGCGAGGGGTCGTGTTTGGTATCTATCGATAGATTTTTGAAAAATATTGAACGTGTAGTTTTTAGTTTTTCGATCTGACGTTCATTTCGCGAAATATTCGCCTTTTTCTTGTGAAACTTTGTGACTCACCAATTCCCTTACGCCCCGCTCAAATCGTCAGATTTTTTAAATATACACTGTTTTGCATGTACTTAACTTACCTTATCTTAATCTGACAATTTCGAGTATTTTTAAGGATAGATTTCTTTTTTTCGGGCCCCCCTAAACGAACTCCCCTGTGTTAAGAGCCAATATATGGCAGAGGTACATCTGCAGGGTACCACGTTTCTCCCCATATGATAATCTGACGCGCTCGAGTAACTGCAAAAATCCCCGCTTGGGCTCCCCTACCATTATATTTTATACTAATAAGAGCATTTTATGAAGAATAATTTTTTTTCGTAAAATTGATAACAAACAAGTTTCCAATTGCATTTGATTATTTTTCCAATTCCAATTCATTTTATTATTTTTGCTGGTGACTATTCTCGGCCACCAGTTGCCCGTGCTAACAATTTGGTGGGCCCACTAGTTGCGCCACCAGTTACCTAGACTAATAGAGCCCTAAGAAAAACATGTGTGTCGCCCTTTTTCAGGCAGAAAAGTGTAAATTAAGATATTAATGCAGTGATTTTGAATATAATTTTAGCAGTCCATTCTCAGGGTCCAAGGCGACTAGTTCGTGTGTTGCTCTGTTGTTCTCCCGCTCGCAATAATTACCACGCACTCTAAATTTTAAGACGGTACCTAATGGGTATAATAAAGACTCTCTTTCGCTACTAAGACGATTAATTGTTAATTCCGTGCATTGATTCAGTCAATTTGTACTCTACGAGCTCCCTAGCGGGAAAGTTTTGGGGTAGTTCTGATTTCTTTCATTATATATGGATTTTGGGCTGCTGAATCCGAATATGAGGCTTGCGGACAAAATTTCTTGCTGGAACATTGAAAAAATCGCGAGAAAATCGAAAAATTTCAGCTTTTTTCCGCGTTTATGCTCAAATCTCGAAAACTATTAACTTTTAGTAAATTATCTATTAACAGAAATTAAAGCACTTAAAATTATCTACAAATATCACTATTTACTTTTTTTCAGACGAACCGTTCGGTCTAAAGTGCAAGTTGAAAATTGCCAATTTTTAACGGTCTCGGCAAAACCCACCTTTTACATTCCAAAACTTTAGTTTTATTAGAGTGCTGTCATTTGATAAATTTCTCCTAGTTTTCTGTACAAATAATAAATGTTAGTTCATAATATGAATATGGTATGTCTCTTCTCACAGCTTCCATGAATCCATTCCATCCTAAAATACCGAGAATGTCTCTTTTTCCCTTAGAGCCACAGAAGATCAGGCACAGATGGAGTCACAGTTTCAGTTGGTGTGAACATTTCCTTCGGATCTTGATTTCTGATAAACCTTGAGGTTTTGTCCTTTCAAAATGTATTAGTTGAACAGCTCTCTGACTTCCATAAACCTAAGGTGCGGGTTTAGTTTTTAGTCGAGGAATTTATTGGTTAGTAGCTATTGCATGTTTTGGTGCAATACAAGAAATGCCAGCCATGACGTAAAGAGTGTGGTATCCGTCGATTGTATGTACGTTAATCCTTTCTGTCCCAACGCTGCATATATGTTTTTGAAAAAATGGGTCTGTATTCCCAGCCGCCGTATATATACGGTCAAGGTGTTATGATCTCAATTTACCAAAGCCGAAAATATGCGTTGCTTATAAAATTTTAGACTCATCGGTGTCCCAATGCCGTATAAATATGTCCGAAAATGTTAGATTATTGTTCCCAAAGCCTCAAAATGTTGGCACCTAAGACAGGCCATGCGGACCCATTGCCGTATACAGGGTGAGGCAGATAACTGGCCTATTAGAAATATCTCGAGAACTAAAGGCAACAGAATCATGAAAATTGGAATAAGGGGGTTTTGAAGGATGATCTATTAAATGAAAATATTTTCATCTCTTTGCAACTTCCGGTTATTCCGGTTATAACTTCGTTTTTTTAAATGGGACACCCTGTATATTTTTACATTTTTGGATTTTCTTCGATGTCTTCTTTCT
The DNA here is from genome assembly GCF_917563875.1 of Diabrotica virgifera virgifera. Classification (NCBI taxonomy): domain Eukaryota; kingdom Metazoa; phylum Arthropoda; class Insecta; order Coleoptera; family Chrysomelidae; genus Diabrotica; species Diabrotica virgifera. The sequence continues at coordinate 68,961,408 of NC_065444.1, forward strand.
TAAAATATAAAGTTTTGTAATATTATACAGGGTATTTTAAAAGATAATTACGTTTTTTTATTAATTTCGTAGCAACATTCACACCCTGTAGAATTGTAGTAGTTTGACATCTAAAACTCTACTTACGTTCAAATGATTTTTAATATACTCTACTATTGTTAAGAATCATTAGTATAGCTAAATTTTTAATTTTAGTATACAGGGTTGGTCGAAACTCGGAATGAGTATTTTCTGAGTTTTCTTAAATGGAACACCCTGTATTTTAGTATTGTAATGAAATGATATTTTATGGTACTTTTTTATTTCTTAAGCATTCCCTATACCTAACTGCTTTAATTTGTGCTTAATTGTTAATCGCACCAACAATCTTAACTAAGTAGGTATTTCGAAAGGACCAGTCTGGATTAATATGTATTTATTTCTGAAAAATTATTTGGGATTGAGTATTTTCACGGCCAACCTAATAAAATTTTACGTATTTTTTGTTGCAATTAATGTTTAGCTTGAATCACCAATAACTCACAAATTAAAGCAGTTAGATATAGGGAATGCTTAAGAAATAAAAAAGTACTATAAAATATCATTTCACTACAATACAAAAATACAGGGTGTTCCATTTAAGAAAACTCAGAAAATACTCATTCCGAGTTTCGACCAACCCTGTATACTAAAATTAAAAATTTAGCTATACTAATGATTCTTAACAATAGTAGAGTATATTAAAAATCATTTGAACGTAAGTAGAGGTTTAGATGTCAAACTACTACAATTCTACAGGGTGTGAATGTTGCTACGAAATTAATAAAAAAACGTAATTATCTTTTAAAATACCCTGTATAATATTACAAAACCTTATATTTTAAGAAAGAAGACATCGAAGAGAATCCAAAAATGTAAAAATATACAGGGTGTCCCATTTAAAAAAACGAAGTTATAAGCAACTTCCGGTATAACCGGAAGTTGCAAATATTTTCATTTAATAGATCATCCTTCAAAACCCCTTTATTCCAATTTTCATGATTCTGTTGCCTTTAGTTCTCGAGATATTTCTAATAGGCCAGTTATCTGCCTCACCCTATATATTTGTTCACATATTTTAGATATATCTATATTGTAGCACTGGTGGCAACGCTTATAGGTAGCTGCTAGAAGCGTTTGTAGCCACAGAAAAGACCAGAAACAAAAATAAGCGAATCGAGATACATGTCTGCAAGATGCGGAATCGGCCTTTGCGTAGTGTCATGTTTTGAAGAGTACCACACAAAAGAAAACTTTTAATGTTAATTTACATAACATTATTTTTTTTTAAGTTAGTTACATTTTTCAAGTTGGTTTTGCTCTCTGATGAGTACTTTTGAAAAGAAAACGTTTAAGTTGGTTAAAAAAAACTCATTAAAAAACATGTTTTGGTCATTTATTTGTTTATTTATATGCGACGTTTGTATAAGGCAATGGGGCTCTAAACATGAAAAAACCTTTGTGATTGAGAGACCAACATGCAAGTTAGGGCCTGGCATAGAAAGGGTTAAATCAGCGTTTTCGTACACCGTTGTGTAAAGCACGGCTGGTCAATTTTCTGCGGATCGCCTGCGATTGCTGACACTTCCAGATAAGCAACGCGCTTGCTCAAAGTCTTGTAGCGGCAGTAAGGCCCAGATAGTTGGTCTCACCATTCCTTGCAGGGTTGGCCGTTTTCTCTACAAAAAGTACGGCTCAAGAAAATAGGTTGATGTAGTTTCCTCTTTGGGGTTTTGTTCATCCTATACAGAAGCTGTTCGCCTGGAAGTGTCAGCATTCGCAGGCGATCCGCAGAAAATTGACCTGCCGTGCTTTACACAGCAGGTGTACGATAACACTGATTTTAACGTACATACAATCGACGAATTCCACACTTTTCACGTCATATGTGGTATTTCTTGTATTGCACCAAAACATGCAGTAGCTCCTAAGCAATCCATTCCTCGGATAAAAAAGAAACCCGCGCCTGAGGTTTATGGAAGTCAGAGAGCTGTTCAACTAATTCATTTTAAAAGGACAAAACCTCAAGGTTTATCAGAAATCACGATAACAGATCCGAAGGAAATGTTCACACCAACTGAAACTGTGACTCCATATGTGCCTGATCTTCTGTGGTCTCTGAAAAGCAGTGACATTCCCAGTCTCTTAGGACGGAATGTACTCATGGAAGCTGTCACAAGAGACATACCATACATATGAACTAACATTTATTATTTGTACAGAAAACTAGGAGAAATTTATCAAATGACAGCATTCTAATAAAAAATAAAGTTTTGGAATGGAAAAAGTGGGTTTTTCCGAGACCGTTAAAAATTGGCAATTTTCAACTTGTACTTTAGACCGAACGGTTCGTCTGAAAAAAAAAGTAAATAGTGATATTTGTAGATAATTTTAAGTACTTAAATTTCTGTTACCAGACCATTTACCAAAAGTTAATAGTTTTCGAGATTTGAGCAAAAAAGCGGAAAAAAGCTGAAATTTTTCGCTTTTTTCGCGATTTCTTCAATGTCCCGGCAAGAAATTTTGTCCGCAAACCTCATATTCGGATTTAACAGCCCAAAATCCATATAATATATGGATTTCATTATATTATAATGAAAGAAATCAGAACTACCCCAAAACTTTCCCAGTCAAAACACAATTTTATTGAAACACATGTGTTAAACTCGTTGTTAATAAATGGTTTGTTCGTTTAACACTTTTATTTCTCGTTTGCACAACAGACCAAATAAATCTTAGAACCAGCTGCCCTAAAAGTTCACTAGTTTGTTAATATCGAAGGACATTTCTCTGCTTTCGGGCATACGCGTGAAGTTCAAAAATATTCACCTATGTCCAATTAGGCAAAAGGTAATACACTTTTCGCTACGGTGGGGTAAGATTCAGTAAAAAGTCTCACCATTGAGATCAAGTTATTTTTTTCATTCAATTCACTTAAAGACGCTGTTCCAACTTTTTTGCACTTCGAAAACTAATTTTACTCTAATTCCTCAAAATAGTGTGGAATTTAGGCGATGACCTCATCATTCATTGCAAAACGTCATCCTCCAAGCCTTTTTAAGTTTGATAACAAGAAATAGTCCAAAGGGGCTAAATCTGGCGAATATGGTTAACGATCGATCAATTCGAATGATAATTAATGTAATTTTGCCTGTACAACGATGTGTGGTATTAATTAAATAGTTATTTTCCTAACTAGTGCGGAAAGTGATACTTTCACGCACGAGACTGCCGTTGACCCGAACGACGCGATACCGGAGTTCGAGCAAGCAGTCGAGTGCGGGAAAGACACTTTCCGCATGACTTAGGAACAATATTTTTTCTAGGGCTGTACGTTTGGAAAAAGCCACAAAAAATAGTTATATCAATTTTTATTTAGAAGTGAAAATACACAAATTAATTCTTTGACAAGGTTGTCAAAATCAAACTTTCAATATAATGGGTTACCACGACGACGATATTGGTTTCCATGACGACGATTCAAAACCATTGTAATTTGGTCTCACTTTTAAATATTATGTCAAAATAATTTTATTTGATCGAATTATCGCGCTAGTTTCATTAAAACATGAACACAATAAGATAAAGGCTATAGCGGGATAAGATGGTCAAAATTGCACCAGGCTCGATTCAGTTTTGGGTTTAGCCATTCGAAAATATATAATTGAAAACTCACTCAGCCAAATTTTCATGTCCCTAGGTGCACCGGGGGGTCCGCTATGGAAAAAAACGTGTTTTTTTGAAAACATTTTTTTCCAGACGCTGTATTGCTGCAAAAAATCTGAAAAAATTAACGAATGCGTATCTTAACAACACAAAGCTGCCTGATTTTTTTCAGATTTTTAGCTTTAAAATTGAGCGCAGAAAAAATTTTCGAAATTTTCAAAAAAATTTTAGGTTATGTTGTAAATTTTTCGCCAACTTTAAAATATTTTTGTTTTGTGTATTTTTTTCCATTCTTTCGAATGGCATAGGCTGTATTATTATTTTCGACGAGGAAAATACCTAAAAATCGAAAAAACTATTTTTTTTTGGCATAACTACTTAAGTAATAATTTTTTTTTAAATAATAAAATAAGAAAATCTATGGTTTCGTTTTGATTAAAAAAATTTAAAAAAATAAATAAAAAAAAATTTTTATTAAACGTTAATTGGGAATTATTATTTAAATAAATAATTATTAAATTATTTGAATTACTTAATTGATTAAATAGTGCAACCTAAAGAGTGCAGAGTGTTTAAAGGGATTAATAAATTAATTATTAAAAAGTTACTACACAATCATGAAATTACAAAATTCAAATTAATATATAGCATGGTGCAAAGAAAGGAATAAATTCGTTATTTCGTAAACTGGCGACTTTTGTAGAAATACCGAAACGGGTCGAGTGTGATACGAGTGACGTCATCCATCTGGGCGTGATGACGTAATAGATGATTTTTTAAATGAGAATATAGGTAGTGTGGCAACTCATTTCAAAGGATATTCAGTTCTCTATTCATTAATATAAACACTAACACAATTATTTATACAGGGTGACCAAAAAAATTTGAATTAAATTAATTGACATAAAAAGAAGAATTTAAGTAATGTATTTACTTCAAAATATATTTTACTGCTGTTAGAAAACAGAAGAAAATGTTTGAGATATAAACACTGCTTTTCACTTAAATTCAATGTTTAAGCCAGCTCCTGCTAGCCACCTGCCTCTTGGAAGTTTGAACATTTTATTTAAGCGAAAAGCAATGTTTATTTTTCGAATAAACATTTTTTTCCCTTTTCTGAAAGTAAAATATATTACATTATTTTTTTTGTAAATTAATTTATTTAAAAAAAAAATTGGTCACTCTGTATAAATAATAAGGGTAATGTTTCCATTGTTTTCAATCTGGTGGGATGTGGAGTAATAGTTTTGATGTTATTTTATGTGCTATTAGATTGAAAATTTAGTCCTTTCTACTAATGGTAATGTTTATACTACTGAATAGAGAATTGAATAACCTTTTGAATAACCAAATTATAGAAAAGTCCCAGTGATTGGCTGTGTACCATAAATAAAAAACTTACACAGAAATAAAAAACTTCGGTTTGTATAATGGTATAAAATTCTATTAAAAAACTTTTAAAAAAGTCATCCAAATAGATTATAGAAAAACATCACAACATTCTCTATCTAGTCAGATCTTCTTCAGTGACATTCTGTTTAGTTACTGAAACTATAGCCCGCTAGTTGATATATTATTATGTAGTCTTCAAAATTACATAATTATTTATTAAAACTTCCCATATAAATACCTAGTTAATCATAAAAATGCCAAAGGAAATAGCTTCAGAACAACATTAAAATTATACTTTTGAAATGCGGCACAATGTCGATATTAATGGATTTTACTAAAGCTCAAAAGCAGCATGGCTTCCCTGCTCGAAAAACTGAAGGGGTAGTTGTCACAACGAGTTCGAGGTCAAGACGGAATTCGGTCTATGTCACTCGTCTTGACTTGTCATTCCAAAAGTATAATTTTAATAAAAATTTTATTTTAACAAAATTATGTAATTTTAAAGACTATATATCAACTAGTGGGCTAGTTTCAATTACTACACAGAATGTCACTGAAGATGATTTGACTAGATCGAAAACATTCTGGATGTTCTTGGATCACTTTTTTAAAAGTTTTTTAATAAAATTTTATACCATTATACAAACCAAAGTTCTTTACTACTATGGTTTTTCAAATAACCGAAATTCTCATCAAAAAAATTCATCGATTACGTCATCGCGCCCAGATGGATGACGTCACTACTAGTATGATATATGCCAAAAAATCACAATTAAAAAATCGACCTCTTTCGGGATTTTTTCTTAGAATCGACAGTTTAATAAATAACGAATTTATTCATTTCCTTTGCATCATACTGTATGTTAAATTTAATTTGAATTTTGTAATTTCATGAGTACGTAGTAACTTTTTAATAATTAATTTATTAATCCCTTTAAACACTGCACTCTTTAGATTGCACTATTTAAGCAATTAAATAATTCAAATAATTTAGTAATTTATTTATATAATAATTCCTCATTAACGTTTAATAACACGATTTTTATTACGTAAGTAGTTAGTTACTTCGACGGCAGTACTTGAGGAGTGGTTTTTTTGTATCGAACACTACAAACATTTTATTTTTTAAACGTTAAAAAAAATAATTTATTGATTTTTTTATAAGCCTATAGCAGGATACCCTTAATGGAACGATATTATTATATATGAAATTCAAATAATCGTGCAAATAAATCACTTATTTAAGTATTAATTGTATTACATTCTATCGATAACAACAAAATTTTAATTTTTTAAACGTTGAAAAAGTTATTTTTTGACTGATTTTTGAGGCTATTTATTAAAAAAAAAGTTTTATTAGCTGATTTTGATGGTAAAGATAAAAATACATACAAAAAGGTAAATTATGATTAATTTAGCTTTATGTTGTTGAGGTTATGAGTCAAAACCTTCAGAAAAAAAAAGTTTTTTCGATTTTTATGTATTTTCCACGTCGAAAATGATAATGATGCCTATATAAGTTGGCGAAAAATTTCCAACATAGCCTAAAATTTTTTGAAAATTTCAAAAAAATTTCCTGTGCTTAATTTTGAAGCTAAAAATCTGAAAAAAAAATCAGGCTGCTTTGTATTGTTAAGATACGCCTTCATTAATTTTTTTCAGATTTTTTGCAGCAATACAGCGTCTAAAAATATTTTTTTCAAAAAAACACGTTTTTTTCCAAAACACCTAGCTCCTGGGGATCCTGTTATTTTTTAATCAAAACGAAACCGTAGATTTTCTTATTTTATTATTTTAAAAATATTTTTATTACGTAAGTAGTTAGTCGCTTCGACGGCGGGTACTTGAGGACTGGTTTATCCCGAGTTTTTTCCAAAAACGTGACAGAAGCGCTTCCTTGCGTACGGCACCAAAGTGCCGAGCTTTTTTAACCTTAGCGCGCTTTTAAAATCACAATCGCAACAAGCATTTTTATAAAGGGGCAACATTTTCTATTGAATACTACAAAATTTTTATTTTTTAAACGTTAAAACGTTAAAAAAATTAATTTATTGATTTTTTTTATAAGCCTATGGCAGGGTACCCTTAATGGTACGATATTATTATATGAAATTCAAACAATCGTGCAAAACAAAAAAATAATTTATTTAAGTATTAATTGTATTACATTCTATCGAGAATAACAAAATATTAATTTTTTAAACGTTAAAAGAATTATATTTTTTTACTGATTTCTGAGGCTATTTAGTAAAAACAGGTGGGGGTTGAGGGTGAGGGGTTTTTGAGCATGCTGTAGGAAAAAAATAAGTTCTAATAGCTGATTTTTATTGTAAATGTAACAATACATATAAAAATGTAAATGATGATTAATTTAGCTGTATGTTGTTGAGTTTATGAGTGAAAAACTTCAGAAAATGCAAAAAAAAAAACAGTTTTTTCGATTTTTAGATATTTTCCACGTCGAAAATGATAATATGGCCTATGCCATTCGAAAGAATGGAAAAAAATACACAAAACAAAGATATTTTAAAGTTGGCGAAAAATTTACAACATAACCTAAAATTTTTTTGAAAATTTCAAAAAATTTTTCTGCGCTCAATTTTAAAGCTAAAAATCTGAAAAAAAAATCAGGCAGCTTTGTGTTGTTAAGATACGCATTTGTTAATTTTTTCAGATTTTTTGGAGCAATACAGCGTCTGAAAAAAAATGTTTTCAAAAAAACACGTTTTTTTCCATAGCGGACCCCCCGGAGGACCTAGGGACTTGAAAATTTGGCTGAGTGAGTTTTCAATTATATATTTTCGAATGGCAAAACCCAAAACTGAATCGAGCCTGGTGCAATTTTGACCATCTTATCCCGCTATAGCCTTTGAAATAAATTAGTAAATAATATCTAAATATTAGTTTATGTATTATATGTATGTAAAAATAAAATAAAAATATGTGGCTAACGGACTCGCATCCAAGCCATTTTTTCACACACACACACACTATTATATGTATGCATGTATTATAATATATTATAATGCCATATTACAAGGTATTTTACTTTTCCGCACGCCGTGCGGGAAAATTTACTTTCACGCACGCCGTGCGGGAAAGTGCAACTTTCGGAAACGAAATGCGTGTGTGAAAGTGGCTCTTTTAGCACGGCCGTAGAAAAAAGTATTTTTTGCGATACAAACGAGTATTTTTTTCCCAAAATCGACATTGAAGTTGTTCAATAGAGCTGCATAGTACACACTAGCTGTTGCTTTACGCCTTTTCAAATAATATATGTGAATTTCAAAAATCCTTTCGTCACAGAACGCAGTCATCATTCTGTAATAAAACATGTAACCCAAAAATAAATCGGGAAAGAAGAACTGATATAAACAATAAATTCTGGGAACACCAGCACCAATTTATGTTGTCCAGCATCAGCCAGACAACATTATAGTGTCCAACATTAGGACATATATTCAGGATATTGTTCAAATCACCGCTCACAGCGGATCAATGACTCATGGTTCATCAACCAACAGTGACGTATCATCGAAAGAAAGCTAGATTAATGTCAAACGTCCCTCGTAAATGTAAAAATAAATTCTTTATTAACGTTAACTTTCACTCAAATCGGAAAATAAACGACTTCCGATTTAAAATTCAATTTATATTTCTATTAATTGTGGTATTATTCCTATGACACATTACAGGATTCCTTAATAGGTTTTTCTGCAATCTGAATATTACTGTAATTAGTCCATGTATTCTTTATGTATACTCTGATAGTAATTAAAAAAAATTAAAAAGTAAAAAAAAATAAACAGAACTCACAGTATTGCTCAATATAACTCTTATTGTGCAAAAATAAGCCAGTGTTCGGTGCATCCTAGTTTGGAAACAAAAATGGTCCAACGGGGCTAAACCTGGAGAATATGTTTAGCGATCGGTCAATTCGAATGACTTACTTACTTACTTAGTCCTAAGCCGTTCTACCTTTAGGCGTAAGGCTGGTGGAGTTGAGTTTGGCATTGTAGTCTCCATGCTTTCCGATCTTGCGTTAGGTTTCTTGCACTTTCCAATGACAATCCCTTCTTCTCGACTTCTTTCCTGATTTCATCTACCCACATAACTCTTGGTCTTCCTCTTTTGTTTTTCCCCTTCACTCTAGTTTCAAACACTCGTTTTGTTAGCCTCTCGTTCGACATTCTACACACGTGCCCGAACCATATAAGTTGTCCCTCCACTATTTTGTCATTGATTGGTTCTAGTTTTAGATTTTGTCTAATTGTTTCCTTTCGTATTTTGTCTGTCCTCTTTCTGTTTGCTATTTTCCTTAGGAACCTCATTTCCATAGCATTGAGTCTGGATTTTTGTCTCCCCGTCAATGTCCATGTCTCGCTGCTATACATGATTGTTGTTCTAACTACTGATTTAACGACTGCCGTTTTTACTTTCTCCGGTATCTCTTTTTTCCCCAAAAATGTTGTTTTCATAGCGTTAAATAAGCTTCCTGTTCGTCCTATTCTCTCGTTTATTTCCATGTCTTGTTTACCATTTGATTCGATTATTACTCCTAGGTATTTAAAATATTCCACTTGCTCTGGATGTTTCCCGTCTAATTCTATTGCGTGTGTCTTCCTCGTATTTGAAATTATCATTGTTTTTGCTTTCTCTGTATTAATTTTCATATTTATGTTTGACAGTTCTTCTTCTAGGATTTCAAGATTGTTCTGTAAGTCTTCTCTGTTTTCTGCTATCAATACCATGTCGTCTGCAAATAGTAGCTCCGATAATTGAGTCTGTTTCATTTGCCAGTATCCTAATTCTCTTTCTTCTCTTCGCTTTCTTTATCGCTTCATCCAGTACCACCGAGAATAGCAGTGGACTCAGCACGCATCCCTGTTTGACGCCTTGACTTGTAGTAAATTCTCTGGATTCCTCGTTATTGGTTCTTACTGTATTTGTATTATTTTTGTACATATCCTTTATTACTTCTATTATATGTGTCTGTCGACTCTCCTTTCTTCCATGTGTCTTCCATACGTCCGTCCTTCGGATTCTGTCAAACGCCTTTTCCAGGTCAATGAAGCACATATGTATCTCTCTATTCTTCTTGATTACCTTCTCACTTACTTGTCTTAATGTGAATATTAGGTCCTTCGTCCTTCTGTCCTTCCTGAATCCACACTCTGTGTCTTCCATAATTGTTTCTATTTGGGTTTTTATTCTTGTCTCTATTATTCTTGCGAATACCTTCCCAGGGATACTTGATATGGTGATACCTCGGTAATTATTACAGTTTCTCTTGTCTCCCTTTTTGTGTATTGGTAATATAATGTCTTTCTTCCAGTCCTTTGGTAATTCTGCTCTATGTATGATATCATTCATTAGTTCTTTCATGCTATCCATTCCCTCTGTCCCCATGGATTTTATCATTTCCGGGGTGATTGATCCTTGCCTGGTGCTTTGCCCAATTTTACTCTTTCTATTGCTTTCTCTAATTCCTCTCTTGTTATGGATTCCACTTGTTGTTCTTCATTCCTTTCTTGTATCTCCCCTAAGTTGTTCGTGTCTGCATGAGTTAGCTCTTTGAAATGTTCTCTCCATCTTTCCATTATTTGTTTTTCTTCTGTTAGTACGTTTCCATTCTTGTCTTTTATATTCGGCATCGTGTGCTCTTTTTTTTGTCTGAGTTGTTTTAATGCGCCGTAGAAGAGTTTTTGGTGTTCCCTATCAATTCGAATGACGATGTAAATTTTGCCTGTTTCTCTAAAGGATTTTTAGGATACAGATGCTGCATTGCAAGAAGAGAGCTGAGCGAGTCGGTGAGAAACAGAGGTTTTGAAATATTTACGAGGTTTGCGTGTTTTAGGGCGCGATACAGAGCAAATAGTTCAGCGGTGAAAACGCTTGAACTAGGCGGTAGTTTTAATTTCAAAAGCAGATTTGGAGTAACAAATGCACAACCAATACCATCATTAAATTTACAGGCCTCGGTGAAGATGTTTGTGCAGTTTAGGTAGTCTCATTCACGAATCTCGTTCAGTTTGTTTTTTATTAGTAAGGTGTTGGTGTATTTTTGGAGAACTCTATTAAAGAGGTGTTGCAATTTGGGATGTCTATTAACCCGGTGGCGCCCAAAATCCCGACAGTCAAAATCCCGACGGCCAAAATACCGACACGTCAGAATCCCGACACACCAGAATCCCGACAGGCCAAAACCCCGACAAGCAACAATCCTCGCATAAGCAAAAATCCCGACCACTACATTTTGAATATTTATTGTTTCCTTTTCAAATGCAATACCAAATCATATTATAGAGTATTGAAATTGAAAAATTAATTACTTACTAATAAGTACGGGTACTAATTATTATACAGTGCGTCCATAAAGTAACGCATAAATTCGTTATTTCGAAAACCGGCGACTATAAGGCAAAATCCCGAAACTGGTTGATTTTTATTTTTAAATTACGATTTTTTAGCATACATATCATTCTAGTGACGTCATCCATCTGGGCGTGATGACGTAATCGATGATTTTTTTAATGATAATAGGGGTCATGTGATAGCTCATTTGAAAGGGTATTCAATTCTTTATCCAATAATATAAACATTAACATAATTATTTATACAGGGTGTTCAAAAAACATTTTTTAATTAAAATAACTGAGACAAAAAGAAGAATATATTATGTAATTTATCTAATTCAAAATACATTTTACTACTGTCAGTAAACAGAAAAAAATTTTATTTGACAAATAAACATTGATTTTCGCTTAAACGAAATGTTCAAACGGCCAAGAGACAGGTGGGTGGCAGCTATAACATTGAATTTAAGCGAAAAATAATATGTATTTGTCTAATAAACATTTTTTTCCTGTTTTCTGACAACAGTAAAAAGTATTTTGAATTAAATAAATTACATACATTCTTCTTTTTGTCTCAATTATTTTAATTAAAAAAATGTTTTTTTGAACACCTTGTATAAATAATTATGTTAATGTTTATATTAGTGAATAGAGAATTGAATACTCTTTCAAATGAGCTATCACATGACCCCTATTCTCATTTAAAAAAATCATTGATTACGTCATCACGCCCAGATGGATGACGTCATTAGTATGATATATATGCCGAAAAATTGGAATTTAAAAATAAAAATCGACCTGTTTCGGGATTTTTCCTTGATGTCGCCGGTTTACGAAATAATGAGTTTATGCGTTACTTTATGGACGCACTGTATATTTTAAAAGAAAATATCATTAAACACTTCATTTTATAATATAAAAGCTATACTTACTGAAATGGAAGGTTGTAAGTGACATTATTATATCTATTATATGAAAGTAAACTTGAATTCAGGATTTGATTATACATTATATTATTAGACTATATTGGCAAAAAAAATAATTTAATTCACATACCCATGTTAGAAATTTTATTTAGAAAATTAGTTCATATTAAATGGTAAATACTTTTGTTTAGTAACAAAAAATAAAAAACAGATGGCCACAAACAAAAAACCAGAAATAAATAATGTAATTATATGTTAAACAGGAACTTATCAAACCTGTCTGGATTCTGGCGTGTTGATATTTTGGCCGTCGGTATTTTGGCTGTCGGGATTTTGGGGTAGACCCCTATTAACCATTAAGTTGGATGTTGGATGTTACAGTGAAACACGTCTGGAATTGTTGCATCAAATTCATTTAAAATTTATCTTATTTGTATGTAATAAGGTTTTCCAGTACGAGGTCTATTAGAGAAAATGTCGAGATTATTTTTGGAAAAAGTATTTTCGAATAGTGGATGATCCCTATTGACAGCTACAAAAGAAACATGTGAAAGTGTGCTCTTGCACTTGCTCTTTTATTCTTCCATGCGTTCTTAGGATTTTTCACTCGAAACGTTTAAGCAGTTTTTGGTGTTTCTGTACAAGTGACCACGTTTCTGCTCTATATGTTCGCACTGGTATTATTAATGTTTTATAGACGGCACTATAATTGTTCTGGGAAGTTTTGAGGCCAAAATATGTTGAAACCATAGTAATACTTATACGCCAGTCAATGGGAGCAAGAATAGGATATTACCTCCGAATTCTATCCTACTGCATGGATTTTAATGAAATTTTGGGCCTAGCCGCTACTTATCTCCTAATTCAAAGTCTACCCTATGCCGATGTGTGCTTTTATCTTGGGGGTGGTTCCCACCCCTTCTAAGGGGTGGAAAATTTTTTGGTTAAAGTTACCACGAATTTCGCTAGATAACCTAATTCTAAGCAAAACCTCTTCTATCATTTTTTTTTGAAAACTCAATACTTTTTGAGATATTCGTGGTTGAAAATTGGCCATTTTCATTGAAACATAATAGGTACCTTTTCGAACGGTTTTTTTCGAATACCTTAAAAACTATGCATCTAACTAAAAAAACTATATTAAACATTTTTGTAGGTTATAAAAAAATTAAGAGACACTTGCCTTCATAAATCTTCTAGTTATAATACAAAAAGATATATGGTAGGTGAAAATAGTTTGTTTTTTGGTACATTCTCAAATTGGTGTATTCAACTTGAAATAACAGAGAAACGGTCAATTTTAGGTGTATAATGCTACTAATACCTTTTGTAGTGCTTGAAAATACCTTTAAAATGAGCTATATTAAAGGTCCATTACATTAAAACTAAGCGATATATGCTGCAAACAAAATTGATAACTACTGTATTTTAAGAAAAAATGAGAAGTAATTTTAACCCCCATACACAAAAATGTAAATGCATCGTTTTCCTTCCACAATACCTTTTATTATAGTGTAATTTCTATGTACAAAAAGTTGAACGAGTATAAAATGAATGGTTTTTGAAAAAAAAAAGATCAAATTATAGAGCGCATTTTTAAATTTTCTTAAAAATCTTCCTTTTTCTCCATGTAACTTGAAAATGATAAGAGATACAGTAATGGAAAATAAAAAGAAAATTTTTATCTACAATTTTGAGTGGTATCTTCTTTTCGTATCTCTTATCTTTTTCGAGTTACATGGAGGAAAATGAAGATTTTTAAGAAAATTTAAAAATGCGCTATATAATTTGATCTTATTTTTTTCAAAAACTATTTTAACCAACTTTTTGAACATAGAAATAACACTATAATAAAAAGTATTGTAGAAGGAAAACGATGTATTTAAATTCTGATGGATGAGGGGTTAAATATACTTCTCATTTCTTCTTAAAATACATTAGTCATCAACTTTTTGCAGAATATCTCGCTTAGTTTAAATAAAATCGACATTTAGTATTACTCATTTAAAGGTCTTTTCAAGCACTACAAAAGTTATTAGAATCATTATATACCTAAAATCGACAGTTTCTCTGTTATTTCAAGTTGAATACACCGATTTGAGCATGCAGCAAAAAACAAACTCTTCTTACCTACCATATCCCTCTTTGTATTTTAACTAGAAGATTTATGAAGGAACGAATCTCTTTGTTTTTTTATAACCTACAGAAATATTTTATATAGTTTTTTTGTTAGATGCATAGTTTTTAAGGTATTCGCAAAAATCCGTCCGAAAAGGTGTCATTTTTCAATGAAAACGGCCAATTTTCAACCACGAATAACTTAAAAAGTATTGAGTTTTCAAAAAATAATTATAGAACAGTTTTTGCTTAAAATTAGGTTCTCTAGCCTCTTCCGTGGCTATTTTAACCAAAACATTTTTCACCCCCCGAGAAGGGGTGGGAACCACCCCCAAGATAAAAGAGCACTCGGCATAGGGTAGCCTTTGTTTCTTGAGCTATTCCCTACTTACTTTGAAAATATCAAGTAAATCGATGTAGTAGGATGGAATTCGGAGCCAAATACCCTCATTGACTGCCCTATTATTGACAAGCACTATTATTCTTTTCATTACAAACGTGAAACAGATCGGAAAAATTTGTGAAAATATTTTAATAAGAAATAAATTTATATAACGACTTCCGATTTCAAAGCGAGTTGATATTTCTATTAATGTGGTACTTTTCCCATGACACATCGCAGGAATCTCTTAATAGGTTTCTACAATTTGAATATTACTGTAATTAGTCATTATACATAATGCTTTGTCTGTTGTATATGCTGCTGTTAATTTCCAAATTTTAAAAAAGACAGACAATATTGTGCAATATATCTCTTAAAGTTGTGCAAAAGTAGGACATTATTAGGTGCATCAAAATTTTATTATTTTTAATGATATCAACATTATCTCAAATTATTTAAATGCAATATCAAATAAAGATATTATTCTCTGTATAGATTATATTTTTAACTGTTTTCTGTTATCATGATAAAGCACAATGTACATTTTATTATAAATGTTCGCGGTAGTTCTCAAAAAGCAATATATCAGAGAGATTATCTTAGATTACCTTGGCATTATTAAGCTAATTGTTCATTAAAAAAAATCTGCAAAATAGGGATAAACTTTTTATTTTATGAAAAAAAATGACAATATTTTTCTTCTTCAAACCGGTTCGTCCGGACTTATTCTGAAAAATTATTCAAAACATTCAGTTACTACCTACTATAAAACCCACTGAGAATAAGTAGATCGAAGATCCGATTCAAAGATGATCTTTACTCCGTCAATGTACCTTTACAAACCATACCCTATAGCCCAGGGGTGGGCAAAGTGCGGCACGCGGGCCGCATGCGGCCCTTTAGAGATTTTTCTGCGGCCCTCAGAAAAAGTGAATTATTTTTATTTAAAGAATGATTGTTTTTTAGTTATTGTTAGTAGTAATGTAATAAGTAAATAAATATAACATAAAACGTCATTTTAGATCTAAACATAAAAAAAATTTTAATTAGCCAAAAATTAATTAAAGAGAACAAACCATTCTCAATGGTGAATTTATAAAAGATTGTTTAGTTAAAGCAAGAGGAATTTCATGTCCAAAAGAACAACAAAAATTCAAAAATATGAGCTTATAGCGAAAGACTGTCGTCTGAAGACTTAAAATAATGAATAAAATTATACAAAATCAACCGAAATCTATTTTAGAAACTAACTTGATGTGGTATTCAATTCTATTGGATGAAAGTGTTGATAGAACTGACACAGCTCAGTTATAGTCTGTTCGCTAAACTCAGACGTAACTTTCTAGATATTGTAGTCGGTAATTTTGCCAATTTTAGCAAAATTGGCAAAAAATAATTTTTAAATAGTTAATAATCACTAAATATTTAGTAATTTTGCCAATTTTTGCAAAATTGGCAAAAAACAAAAAAAAATATCGACTAAAATATCTAGCCAGTTGCGTCTGAGTTTAGCGAACCGACTATATTAATATTTACTCGAGGAATTAATACCGATTTGGATATTTATAAAGAAATGTTATCAACGGAATCCATGAAATCTCAAACAGCAGAAAACGATACTTTTGAAGTAGTCAGGAATTTTTTGGAAAATTATAAATTACCTCTTAAGCAATTAATAAGAAGTGTAAAAACTGACAGAGCACCAAATTTAAGAGGAACAAATATTGGCATGTTGAGAAAAATATTATGCTCATGAACAATTTCCAGAATTGATTTATTATTATTTCACTGCATAATCATCTGGTATTTTTCAAAAATATTTTGCATGTAGACAAAGTCAGAAAGTTTCAATTATAAGTAATATTGTTAATTTTATTCGTTAACGAGGATTAAACATTGTGAATTCATAGCATTTTTGGAAGAGTTAGAAACAAAACACACTGATGTCTTACTTATACCACAATCATTTTCGATGGATAAGCTTGGGAAAAATTCTTAAAATGTGCTGCAAATTAAGGGAGGCAATTTCTTTATTTTTAGAAATGAAAAACTGCGACACATTTGCTAAATTTATAAGTTTTGAAGGGCCATGCGATTTTGACTGTACCTGGACATAATCATTTAAATATTTTAAACATAACATTGCAGAGCACAAATTTATACACACAGAAACTTTTAAAATGAAACTGAATGAAACTGTTCATTCATCATATTTATAAAAAAGTTAGAATTCGTTCATGTTTCATCATTAAAATCATTAAATAATGTAGCAGAAATATTTTTTTATTATCTAATTCTTTCAAAGAAAACAAAAACAGTACCTAATATTATATTTGGGAATTAAGCCACAATTTAAGTTTGAAATTAAATAAGTATATTTGACGTTTCGACTTCCATTTCGGAATTCGTCATTTTTTTCAAAAATTGTAATTTGATAACGATTTCCGAAAAGGAAGTCGAAACGTCAAATATACTTATTTAATTTCAAACTTAAATTGTGGCTTTATTAGCCACAGCTTCAGAACATTATTAAAAAAGAGTGAAGGGAATCTAAGAATTTTTCAAATTTATAAGTTTATTTATTTTTATTTAAATGACGTTTCCATATATTTAAGCACGAAATTTCTCTTTAAATATATAAATAGCTAATAGCAACGGGAAAAAAGAACTATGTATTTATTTCTATTTAGCTTAAGAGAGCAGGCGCAAAAGTTTATTTTGAATGAGATATTTGAAATTAAAAATGTCACTTAAATTTCTCTTTTTTGCACCCCTGTAACTTATTAAAATAAACATTATAGAGGTTTTCAGGGACTTTCGGCTTTCGGTAATAATGTAATATTTCATTCTGCGTTTAAATTTTTCAAAAATACTTATTAGTTTTCTCAGGATTTGAAAAAAATTAATGCATTTAAAAAGCATTTGTCCGAAATTTTGCGCATACGCTCTTTAATGCCTCGACAACTAATAAAGGCCATTGTCATGGTAAAGTCGATTTCGCAATAAGATTATAGTGTCATATAGTTGAGTAAATGTCTTGATACTTGGTAAAGTCGACTTCATTGTCTTTACAAAGAGACGCTAATTATATCGAACATCTGCTGTCCCTCAAGTGAGTACCGATCCCACAAGGAAAGAAATTAGTTTTATTTATTAAATTTTTATAAAGAAAAATCTGCTACCAAGCTAGGATTCAAATTCACAGCCCAAAGAACGTCATTTAATCAAAATTATAGTAAAGTTAAAAATTTGAATATGTCAATTTAACAAATGCGGCCCTTGATAAAGGACCAAAAACTTTTTTGGCCCTTACCAAAAAAAGATTGCCCACCCCTGCTATAGCCCATAAAATGAGACTATATCCTAGTTCTTTAATTATTTAGGCTAATTATTTAAGTTTTGTAAAAATCAATATATACCTATGATATTGTGCCCGAAGTTGGGTTTTGTGATACTTAACAAACCCTCAAAATTTTAGATCGATCCATCAATTAGTTTTAAAGTTATTCAATTTGCTAATGACAGAGATGTTTTTGCAATAAAATTAGTCAAAATAATGAAGTTACAGTAATTCTAGTGGTACCATATGACAGATGACATTTTTAAAGCAAAATCTTTTGCAAATTACTGTCATTTATAACTTAAAAACGCTTAGAATATTTTCTAAAATATTGCTCGTAGATGACATTATTTTTCATATTCAAAAAGCTCGCATTTTTACAAAGATTAAAAAAATGAAGTGAACTTAAAAAAGTTGTTCTATGACAATTTAGAGCAAAAGTTAGTTTTTTTTAATTCATAGTACAGACCGGGCAGTATCGTCGCCCCCGCTAGCGAAATTATTCCGATTCGATTTTTTTGCACAAACTTACTCAAAAAGAGGTCCTTATAACATATCCATAGGGTGCCGGGCGGTGCCGTGGTCGAAAAATTGTTTAAACAATTTTTTTTAAACAAATTCACAAAAATATTTTTTTCATTTCGAACAATTTTTTTAAGATAATTTGGGACATTCTGAGCGAAAAAGGTCTCTTGTCATTTTTCTCTAAAATTGATTGTTGTCGAGTTATATGCGATTAAAAATTTGAAAAATGCGAAAATTGGCATTTTCAAGTCTTAATAACTCGATTAAAAATTATTATGAAATTCAAAAAGTGACCAAATCAAGTTTCAAACCCCTTCTTCAAGGTCCTGAAGAGATTTTTGTCATTATTTTATTACAAAGCTGCTATTTTTAATCATTAACAATTAGCGCTATAGTCCAACTGTATCGTCGCCCCCGTTAGCGAAATCATTTCGATTACATTTTTTTGCACAAACTTATTAAGGCCCATTTATACATATCAGGGCCGTGTCCGTTCCGTGTTAAGACAGGGCCCGGTCTAAAAAAAAAACAATATGTACTCTTATGAGCATGTTTATACATTGGCGTTTCCCGGACGGAGCCCGTCCGGGCCCGGTCTGAAATTAATCCCAGCCGATATTTTTGCTGTCGGCACTGGCGATGCACGAAAATGACACGGATCGCAGGGACTTGTATAAACACGATTTTATTGTTTTGTGAACGCGACTGCTGGAAAACAGACAAGAAATAGAGGTGAGATCTTTTATCCAAGCCGAAATATTTTCAACTATCTTTTACACAGAGATATGTAATAACATTTTCCTCTCTTATTCGGCCCGTTACGCACACTGCCACAACCCGGTTGTATGTGAATATCGCAATAAAAATACCCGGACTCGGCACTGACCCGGAACAGACACGGCCCGGGTATGTATAAATGGGCCTTAAATCAAAAAGAGGTCCTTATAACACATCCACAGGGTGCCGGGCGGTGTCGTGGTCGAAAAATTGTTTATTTAAACAATTTTTTTAAACAAATTCACAAAAATAATTTTTTTATAGCGAACCATTTTTTTAGATAATTTGGATTATTCTGAGCAAAAAAGGTCTCTCGTGATTTTTCTCTAAAATTGATTGTTGACGAGTTATATGGCCATTTTCACATTTTTCAAATTTTAAATCGCGTATAACTCGACAACAAGCAATTTTAGAGAAAAATCACAAGAGACCTTTTTCCTCAGAATGCCCCAAATTATCTTAAAAAAATTGTTCGAAATGAAAAAATTATTTTTGTTTTTTGTGAATTTGTTTAAAAAAATTGTTTAAACAATTTTTCGACCACGGCACCGCCCGGCACCCTGTGGATATGTTATAAAGACCTCTTTTTGGGTAAGTTTGTGCAAAAAAATCGAATCGGAATAATTTCGCTAGCGAGGGCGACGATACTGCCCGGTCTAGTATGTATGTAGTTAAATTGCACTGCTAATTTTTTAATAATTTCAATAAAATCTGGTATAAAATAAAAAAAATGATTTTTTAGTCTCTTTGTAAAAGATTTTTGCTTGTGTTTTGAGGAAGAACTAAGATACTTGAAAGACCGGATAAAAACTGTAGTGTCAATTATCTGAGCACATACTGGTAGGATATAGGTTACATGTTACACCAAATTATAAGAATCATAATTAAAATATAATTATTGTTAATGAATATTAATACTAATGATCAGTTTCATATATAATTATTTCCAAATCCTAAAATAATGAGGAACTATTCATATGGTTTAAAATGGAAATAAAAAATTAAATTAATTGACCATTGTTTTATTACACAATATTCTGACAACATACTTACGAAAAGTGATATTGCATAATAATGCATGTGTGAGTGTGTATGTGGTTGGATATTTCTTAAATTATATCAATAATATATGCAACTAATACAATTGTACTATAAGTTTATTTTTTAACCAGGAGGAGTAAACTAAAAAGACAGATTCACACCCAAGAAAGTCACTAGAATAATCACCAAATACCTCTTCTTTTTTGGTTGATCATGTAGGCCCTCGACGGTAATCCATAAATATTATATTATATTAATACATCGCTAAAGAGTTCTAAAAACAACCATTTTTTATATAAAAGCAGATAGACAAGGCGAAAACAGCGGGTTCGTTGGAAAAAATATTCCCATGGGATTTTTTTGCATAATTACATTCGTGAGACATCCCAGAATAAGGTTCAAGAAGTCGCCCACGTGAAAAGTGGGCCAAATTTTTTTTAACAATTTTTTTTTAATCAAATTGCAAAAATCAATATTTTTGGCACGGACAATTTTTTTGTAGGTTTTTTTAGACCATTCTGGATAAAAAAGGTCTCTTATAATTTTTCTCTAAAGTGGATCGTTTTCGAGTTATAAGCAATTTAAAATTGAAAAAAAAAACGAAAAATGGCGATTTTCAAGGCTTATTAACTTGGTTAAAAGTTATTATTATGAAAGTCAGAAAGTGACTAAATCAAAGTTTAATGCCCCCCCTACAAGATCCCTAAGAAATTTTTGTCATTATTTTATTACTAAGCTGTTATTTTTAAGTAATAATATTGAGCGCCATGCACGTGATAGCCGGCTGTAAATGCTGAGTGCGAGTGCGAGAGAGATGCCACTCCGGCAGTCCAATAATTGTGCATCTTACTTGCACTCACATTTACGGCCGCCTACCACGTGCATGGCGCTCAATATTATTACTTAAAAATAACAGCTTAGTAATAAAATAATGACAAAAATTTTTTCGGGATCTTGTAGGGGAGGCATTAAACTTTGATTTATTCACTTTCTGACTTTCATAATAATAACTTTTAACCGAGTTATTGCCTTGAAAATCGCCATTTTTCGTTTTTTTTCAATTTTAAATGGCTTATAACTCGAAAACGATCAACTTCAGAGAAAAATTATAAGAGACCTTTTTTATCCAGAATGGCCCAACAAACCTACAAAAAAATTGTGCAGTCCAAAAACATTGATTTTTGCAATTCGATTAAAAAAAATTATTAAAAAAAATTTGGCCCACTTTTCACGTGGGCGACTTCTTGAACCTTATTCTGGGATGTCTCACGAATGTATTTATGCAAAAAAATCTCATGGAAATATTTTCCCAACGAACCCGCCGTTTTCGCCTTGTCTAAGACTGAAAATCTAAAAATACAAAAAATCGCAAAAACCCTATGAAATGCCAATTGTGTCAAAATTTGATAAATGTCATTAGTGTCAAAATTTTATAACAGTGGAGTAAACTTGCCTGCGGTTGGACCAATTACAAACAAGCATTACAGCGAGGTAAATTTGAATCACTCCTCTTGGTTTAAAAACAAACCATGTTACAAGGTATGTTCATGGTATTTTTCCTTATAAGTATGTTTACTACAAAGGTTTATTTAGCAATTGAATTGATGATATTTTTGGTGATTACTAACAGGTACCAACAAAAAAAAAAACAAGCTACCTAGATCTTGCACGAATGTGGTGATATACTGTTTATTAGCACAGTACAGATAATGAGAAACATCTATGGCAAAATATAAAACTATTTGAGAAAGCAAATAGTCTGGAGTCATTTATAAACAGAAAACATTTTGGTTAGAACACAAATCAAAACTTGCAGAATCTTAAACAAACCTATATAAGTTCCTTTATAATAAATTACAAGACTGGAATACAAAATGAGAAGTCCCAGCAGGGGCGACTCGTGATAGTATAAGGCGGTGAAGCACACTACACCTGAGGAAGTTTATTATTATGGTTAGCTTCTCTTTAATGGCCAGAAGGTTGATCTTGTGATGTCATAACGCTAGGACGAATCTAGGACCAATAATCCTGGACAAGAAATCCCCAGACAAATAATCCCTGGACAAATAATCTCCGTACAAAAAATCCCCACAAAAAATCCCGGACAAATAATCTACAAAAATTTTTTATTCAAAATATCCTCACAAAGAATTCCGGAAAAAAAATCCTCAAGAAATATTTGCTGTCGATTAGTTCTCTAAAACTTTTCCAGTGAATGCGATCGACTCAAATGCTTTCAGCCTCAGTGCATAGAGTTATTTTGAATTCCAATTCCATATTGAAAACTTCAAATTTTACATAACAAAAGAGTGTGCGTTTTTTCAAAAATCGTGGAAGATATGGGGAATGATCTAAGGCTGTGGGAATTATATTGCAATATTATTCGCTTAAATATTTTGCTCACTCTGATTTGAATAAGTATGTTCAAAAAAATTTTACAAAAAAAACACAACCACAGCATACAACATTTTTGAAAGACTTAAAACTACTTTTTTATGTAAATGTAACAAATAAATAAATAAAAATAATTTATTATGTAGTTATATATTTTACAAAAAAAAAAACACAAACACAAAATGCAACATTTTTGAAACACTTAAAAACTACTTTTGTATGTAAACGTCCGATGTGGAAGTGGAAACGTTAATAAAATCATTTTTTAAGTTAAATTGTATAATCTTATTTCTCATTTAGAATAATAAATTACATAAATGCCACAAAGAAAAAATAGCTTCAGAACAATATATTAGGTGATGATGAACAATGATTTAAAATGAACACTGTTTTAAATGCATATCCATAAACTTCTAAAATATAATAATCCATTCGTATATACCGCGTGTAGTATAATATTCATATATATACCACGTTTAATACATAGAAAGCTATGATCTGCAATCGACTTGTGCTTGTACTAGTCGGTTCAGTTCGGCTATTCCCATTCCGTTCCGCGGAGCCTGAGGCTGTTCGGCTATTCCTATTCCGTTCCGCGGAGCCTGAGGCCAGCCTCAAGGATGGATAAATTTTGTTCCTAGAATCGGTGGAACATTTTTCAAATTTTGCCGGTTTTACTGTTGGCGTTGTCCCATACTGTTGCAGATGGTGTGAGGCTAGCTTCAACTGTAATGATTTGAGAAAGTTGGAATGGCACGTGGAAGACAGATATATAAGAAGATAAAGAGTCAGGGCCGTACCGATTTTAATTTTTTTCATAAAAATAAAGGTATTTAGGAAATTTCAAAAAGCTAAATTATATTTAAAAAACTGATTATAAAACAACGAAATAACGTAAATAGTGGATTGATATACTGGTGAGACACTGCCTCACCTGCCTCATAGGACAAGCCGCCACTGAGTCCCAGATCCAAAAATCTGAAGATCTCTACCGTGGAACCAATTTCTGGGTACAACCTTAATCTCTGTCTTCTACAATTTACAAGGCAAGCAGACGACGAATAAATGAGACAAAAAGGACTCTACAATATGCAGTCACATTTCACCATTCGTCTAGGTAAAAATTCCAACGAAAGTTGGTTCTGTGTACTCACAATATGAGTAAACTGAAAAAATGAAAGAGAGCTTATCTTTTATTTTGGTTCAGAGATCAATCATCCCCTTAAATATGTTTCACTCTCGCTAGAGATCTTCAGAAGGCCTATATGATCTGCTCTTATAGGGGCTATATGATCTAGAGCAGATAATATAGCCCCTCTGAAGACAGTGAAACATACAGTAAGGGGATGATTGATCATCTCTGAACCAAAATAAAACAAGCTGTGTTTTATTTTCATTTCAAGACTGGAATACATCCAGAAAAGCAATATTGCAATTGCAGGAGTTATGTTAAGCAACACAACAGTATTCTACCCAGTATTAAAAAACTGAAGTAGACTTAATTTGATTACCAAAACCACACAAGTTGTACTTACTTAAATGTATCACTCTGTCCTGTAGTAATATTCACTGGTCTAGTTATATTTAAATGAGCATCTTTTAGACGAACATAAAATTCATCATCTTCTAAGCCCCAACCCCAATATCTATTTGATAAGCCTTTGACTAGTTCAAAATGGAGTCTAAAACAGTAAGAAAATTACATAAAAGAATCAAGAAAATTCTTTTTACATACACATAAACAGAGTGAGATCAATACAAAACTTTTTACTAGTCTTTAGATACTCATCTTCATGATTAAAGTGTTTTACTTATATTATACTGTTAGGGATAATGCTTAAACCTTATTTTATTAAAATTGATATTATTTTATTAAAGTAAAACTTTCGCTTGTTTATTCCACATTTTTTCTTTGTGCTCTTACTCTATATCTAGATCACCATAGTGATACTTCGTTCAGATACTAAGTTCATTCACAACATCTCTTAATATTTTATTTTGTAGAAATTGTGTATGTGTATGTATGTATGTATAGAGTGACTCTATGCGGTTCATTTGTGATTTATGTTAATTTGCATTCCCTTTCTTTAATGCTACATAGAATTTTTTCTCAATAACCTATTTAACTTGTACATAATATTCTTTCAACTATACTAGCTTGAATGTTATGTGACCACATCGTAATGATTTCCACACATGTACCTATGACCCACAGGATTCATATTGATCTACTCGAAAACATAGGATTTGACTTCGATCTACCTTTTCGCTTTTTATTCTTTTATTGCAATATTTGCTTTTTATTTATACAATAGATGTCCTAAATTTTACTTCACATGGTGTAAACATAGCAATGTTAAGAACACAAGCGAAATTATAATAATTACTCACCTATTAATTAACAAAATGCCTCCAATAAATTTTTCATAGTGATATCTAGGATGTAGTGTCGGAGCAGCTATGTGAATAGGTTGCTTTGGATAGGTATATACTAGTTGGGTATTAAGAGGTAGCAGATCTACATCATGCATTGCGATATAATCATAATTTGACTTTGTTTCCAAAAATCCTGCATTTATAAGTGATGCTCTATTAAACCTAAACTGGTCTACTTGATTTAGGACTATAATATCATGCACTATTTTCTGTTTATTTAAAAAATTGTGCATATAGGGTACGAATTCCATCAATTCTTCAAATCTCTCTCTATATGGTACCAATACTGCGAGCTTATGTTTGGAGCTGATCAATTTCTTTGATATAACTGCAGTAAAAGTAGTTTTTTCATTGGAACAATTACATCCATTAAGTTCTAAAATACATATAATTATTGAATAATACTCCTTGGGGACGAATATGTACTACCTGTTAAGATGTAGAAGATTAAAATAGCTGAAAAGATAAACATTACAACAAGGCATATCGTTAAATAATAAGGGTATGAAAGACGTAAAGTTTTGACTCGCATTTTTACTTATTTTTTAAGTAATTATCTTTCATGTTCATCTTTTCGTCAGAGTTGTAAAAAGAAATATAAATAAAACATTTTTAATTCCTGATTAAAACCCAAGAACCTAACTTTTCAACCCCGAACCTAACATTTTCTTCTTTCAAATTTGAAATCGATTGTGCCTAAAATTGGACTGCCAGCGAAAATTGCCGACAGACATACAGAGAAATGATAAAATAAACAAAACACTGATCTGACAGAAGAAAATATAAACATCAAAATTTTTTAATAAGTAAATACGCTAGATTTGTACATTTTCTTAATTTATTTGAATTTAATGTACCTATTTATGTATTAAATACGTTTGCAAAATCACATCTAATAAGATTGTCCCAGAATATGAAACGTAAGAACTAACAGCTAAATTTTAGTTTCCATTGCATTTACTAAACAAGGTAAAATATTTTTAATAAATATTTAACCAAAATAATCAATATTGTGCAATATTACAATTTGAAATTAGGCGTATTGATCAAAATTTTCTTGTGAAATTGTCAGTGAATCAGGGTTCTGCGCAAACGCGCTGATCCGAAGTTGCACGAATCTATGCGGAAAGTGACAATATAACATTTTTTCGCGGTCAAAAGAAGCGAAGTTGATCACATTCTGTTCAACTGAAACCATGTTATTGAGTTTTACAACATTTTCATCTAAAGTTAAATGTCAAGTGTCGAGTATAGGTGGTCAAAACACTTTAAAAAACAGTCTACCGTCTTGATTAAGTGCTAAATTAGTTGTTTTATTTAGTAAATTTAAGAATAAGTTTATTTAATTTTGTGACCATGCCGAAAGGAAAACGAAAGGGAAGGTCTGGTAAGTATTTTAAGTTACCTACGAAATTCACCTTTATGGACATAGGCAATAAGACGCCAAGTATCGTGTGGTTTACGTCAAACGATAATTTTGCTTTAAAGTTCCACAAATTGGTGGCATATGGCATGCACATACATATTTTTATATATTGCGATGATTATCATGTCATGAAAAGTGGGTTTTCCACTTCACATCTGTAACATCGTTCCAAAATACCATTGCACAATATGCACACATTTAGCTGCAATGTGCAACATTGATTTTCAGAATCAATGTTTTTGAATTGCCAATTTAACGTCTTTCAACATAGACATGAACTAATAAATAATTGGACGATTTCTAATTCTAATTTAATAACATATATCTCACGTATGAACAGGATGATATAATAGATTTAAATAATAAAAAAATTGTCAAGGTTATATCTAATACCATTATCTACTTATAAATTAATATTTATAGATGTCTATCACAAGATACTTTTCTAAATCGAGCTAGTTCCTTAAAATAAGAATAATTTTCAACATTGGAAGGTTACTCAGTTATTTTTAAAAATGTGTACCTATAATACTAATTATTTTGGCAAGAAAAATTGTGCAAAAGTTAATGTTTCTTGGAACATGACTATTCAATTATTCACATGATCTACACATTCTTTATGTTTTTATACCCTTGTTTGTGGATGCAGTAAAGCTATAAAAATATGTCAATATTTCACCATAATAAATTTAAATATTATCTATTTAGTTTCTTTGTTGCTGCCTCTTTTATTGTTTGTATAATTTGTAAATAAATCAGTTTGGTAAGCTTCCAAAAGAAACATATGTTTGATATATTACTCAATCTGGTTAATCAAGACAATATGGATAATTATTTGAGGAGATTAATTACATAATTTTTATATTGATCAATTTTTTTTAACTTACATTGGAATATGTACATTACATTGGAATATTTAGAATCCAATGATTCATGATTCATTGATATATATATATATATATATATATATATATATATATATATATATATATATATATATATATATATATATATATATATATATATATATATTGATGATTCATCTTAATGTTTGTCCTTGAAAGGAATTTACTTTTTTATGGATTAGATAACTAGTGTAGATTTTTGTTTATTTCATAATTTTTGGGTTGGTTGTAGAGATTTATTAAGGTGTAAATGTTCAAAAGCCCAAATATATATGTTCCTCTAGGTCAAGTAACCTGACACATACAAGAATAATAATTGACGACCTAGAACTGGAAGGTGTCGACACCTTCATATACTTAGGATCGCTGCTAACTAAAGATAACAATGTCAGTGAAGCAATTAAAAGAAGAATAGTGCTCGCCAATAATAAGTGTTACTATGGCTTAAGAAGACAGATGGCCTCAAAAATACCTAGACAAATTAAATTGACTGTCTACAAAACACTAATAAGACCAGTGCTAACATATGGTTCAGAAAATTGGTCACTTACACAGAATAACCAAGAACTGCTCAAACGTTTTGAGCGAAAAACCTAAGACGGATATATGGAGGCATAAAAGAACAAGGTTTGTGGAGCACGTGTTACAACTTTGAGTTGTATAGAAGTTTTGGAGAAACTGACGTTGTAAAATTCATTAAGGTAGCACGCCTCAGATGGATAGGTTATGTAATCAAAGCGCCTATAGGACAACGAGCAAGAGGATGCCGAGACTTAGGTACCAAGACAACCTAGAAAATGATTTAAAATCTATTGGAATTAGAGCATGGAGAAGAGTTGCCAGAGACAGGGGCGAATGGAGGATTGTTCTGAAGAAGGCTTTGCCTCATAAAGAGCTGTAACGCTACTGATGATGATGTAGAGCTTTATAATATCAATAAGGGTGTAATAAACTGTTCTTTTACCTTCTTTATTAAACTGACAAAATCCTTTGCATGTAATTCATCATCTTCAACAGCTGTTCCATACATTGTCAGATGTACACCTCCCTTAGGTGTGTCCATTAATTCATGTTTGTTGTTTTTGTAACCATTCGTGGCTCGCCATTTGCTTGATGTCATCAGTCCGTTTTGAGGTCTGCTTCTATTTCTCTTAATTGCTCTTGGTCACCCAAGAATTCGCTTTGTCCAATGGTTGTCTTCCTTTCTTCCTATGTGTTCTGCCCAGTTCCATTTAACATTTTAATCACCATTGTACCCGACAGTTGGGCTTCAGATCCTATGGTTGTACAAACTCTGATACACATATAGCAACCTTCAGTACTATAGTCCGTCCCACCTAAACTTTACAGTATGAGGAACATAGGCAATGCAGTCCTTATGAGAGTTTTTAGCGTGGTGATGCTGATTTTATCAACAATAATTTGTAATCGAACATTAGACAGATTAAATTAAAACTATTCTAGAAGGGCAAACTACAATTTTATGTGTTTAAGTTTATTTGATATACTTTTTATGCGGATTATTTTTATGCGATTTTGAAGTTATGCAGTTGGTATTTTATTCAAAAATGTCTATTATTAATAATTAGTATAATTAATATTAACTATTCCCATCCAGTAGTCTGAGAGTTTGCAATTCGAGTAT
The DNA here is from genome assembly GCF_917563875.1 of Diabrotica virgifera virgifera. Taxonomy (NCBI): domain Eukaryota; kingdom Metazoa; phylum Arthropoda; class Insecta; order Coleoptera; family Chrysomelidae; genus Diabrotica; species Diabrotica virgifera. The sequence continues at coordinate 68,990,755 of NC_065444.1, forward strand.
TCCCCTTGTTACATGATGTACCATGCAGCTATTATATCAATCTGAATTTCGCATTGAAAGGTATTAGGTCTGGATCCCGCGTATAAAAAAAAGTTGATTTATAGCAAGCTGAAAATTTGTTAGTAGCTTAAGGGTGTCTAGTCGGACAAAACTTTGATATATGGGAACACTGGAACAGGGGAAGTTTTAATTGTGGAACAGGTTAAAAATTTGGAACGGTCATACCACGAAAATGTCATGTGTGTTTTGTCTGACAGAACTTCCAATTGATTTGTTACCCTTTCATTAAACTCTAATGCAAAAATCAGACTGCTATTTATCACCAAATGAGCATTTTAATGAGTGGAACACGTAGAACATGTCAAATGACAGTAATTATGACAGGTAATAAATAGCAGTCTGATTTTTGCATGAGAGTTTAATGAAAGGGTAACGAATCAATTGGAAGTTCTGTCGGACAAAATACATGTGACATTTTCGTGGTCTGACCATTCCAAATTTTTAACCTGTTCCACAATTAAAACTTCCCCTGTTTCTGTGTTCCCATATATCAAAGTTTGTCCGACTAGACACCCTTAAGCTATTAACAAATTTTCAGCTTGCTATTAATCAACTTTTTTTTCATATGCGGGATCCAGACCTAACCTGTAATAATTGTTTTGAAATTAAATTTAAATGTTGCTGATTTCAAGTTGCAGTATTTTGATTTCTGGATTGAAACATTTAATTCAGTGTCGTAAAGATTTATGTTCCATATAGAAGAGGTTTTTGCAATCTCAATATCGTTAGTCTGCATTTTAAATTTCTTCTTTTTTTTGGACCAATGAAGAAAAAAACATCAAAGACACAATTTTTAGTGGACAAACGGGAATGTATCCCTACTTTTTCAATGCAAGTAAAGACTTTTTTATGCGATTTTTTTATATGTGGTTTTCTGAAGAACATATCCACTGCATAAAACGAGACCTTACTGTATTATAGTTATTACGCATATGAATCCTAAAATTTTAAAACGTTTATCCACCATATAATCTGATGAACTTACTAGCTTTGAACAAACCGTCAATCTCTAGGATTCTTCTAAATTGTTAAGTTGTGTAAATTGAAACTTTAGATTATAAAATTAGTTGTGTAAATTAATAATACCCGTATCCCTACTTAGTATGTGGTTAGTCACCCTGAACGATCTGGGCGTGAAAAGTTTTTTTTCCCCTTACCTACCCTGGATTGTTTTTGTAATGGATTCGGAGATGGATTCATAATGGTCTTGGTATATGGTGAGGCATCGATTTCAAGAAGTGTTGCTGGCTAAATGGACACAGTTCTCAAACGCCATAAAAGAAAAAAAATCCTAAAATTGTAGATTGCCTGTCTAAAATAGTTTTAATTTAATCTCTGTAATGTTCGATTACAAATTATTTTTGATAAAATCGGCATCACCGCGCTAAAAACTCTCTTAAGGACTGCATTGCCTATGTTCCTTATACTGTAAAGTAAAGGTTAATTTAAACTATTAAGTCATTAATTTAAACTATTTGTTAACATTGTGAGTTGGTATAACGACTATTGCATAAACATATTTTAGATATTAACCTTAAATTGTAATTGTAAAATATAGAGTAAGTAGGTATTTCTTGTAAATTGTTATATATTAAAAAAAATATAATATAAAAAATAAAAAAAGAAGGAAAAATATATTAAAAAAATATGTAGAAAAAATGAATGACGAACTTGGACAGTCTATAGTCAAAAAGCTTTCGAATTAAGTAGAGGGCTAAAGAAGAATGTTGCTGTTTTTGCTGTGGAACTCTGAGAACATCATTTAAAAAAATACAAAAAAATATATTATAAAAAATTATTTAAAAAAAAAATAGAAAAATAATTATTTATTAGTAGAATTGTTTATTAGAGATTAATAGTAGTTTTAGGATAAGATACGAAAAAAACGACTAATAAAATAAAAAATAGTAAAATTGGTGAATGGAGTTAGTGTCCTCAGTCATATAAACCCAAATAAACAACAAAAGTCAAGGTGGGATTGACTATAGCATGAAACATGGTAAAGTCTGTCTAAGTTGGGCTTGGGTGTGGGATATTTTTCGCTTCATTTGGGTGATTATCATGTTAACAGCAATCTTCTGGATCACATCTCTTACTTCTGATCATCTTCTTATCTCTTCCTTCTTACCCTGTTGGCAAAAGCCCATGTTTCAGTTCCATTCAGGGTTGTTTCGTTTTAAACATTTCGTTTTAATCAACAGTTTTAAACATGTTGTAAACATTTGTTTATGTTTAAAATAGTTTTTGTTTAAAACATTTTTAAAACACTTAAATTAAACAAGTGTTTTTTTTTTCATTTTCTTTATTAATATGTATAATGAACATCAAAAAAAATTATTAAATAACTTTTTAACATACATATTATTTATTTATTAATAATCAGAATGCAGAAAAAAAATGGAAAACTTAAAACATTTTGCATACAAGAGTTAATCAATTTCTCAAAACTGTTTCAGTCTCATAGTAATATTGTAATCTAAATCAACAATCTGATCAATCACGTCATCACTGATGGAATTAAGTTCTTTAAAAATTGAAACCAACTTAGAAGCTTTGACATTGCCTAGTGGGCCTAGCTGATCACATAGTTTGGTATGGTAAACCATATGATGAGAAGAGTCTTTCTATGTTGGCTGACGATGCAATAGCTCTGTGAAGCTGTTGAGCAAGTTTCAATGCTGTAGTATTTATATTTTTCTTGAGAACGCCACCATGCCAATGGTTTTACATTCTCAATTAGATGTTTAGAAAACATATATGGTTTAAAGTTTAAAGGGTACACACTTTGCCTGGTAATAATAATAATAATTGAAAATGCTTCTGGATGATTAATTTATAATGGATGGATGATAAGTTTATTTCCACTAAAGCGATGATCAAGCAAATTTGCCAAAAAATGAGCTGCGGTCACCACAAAATAACTGAAAGTAGAGGTTATTGCAATAGCTAACTTGGAATGCGAATTTATAAATAATAAATAGTCTGGGGTTCCCCAGGCAATTTCTTATCTATTATTTAGTAGAATAATAGATCAAACACCTTCAATTAATGTTACGTTTAAGAAAATATGATTTAAACAATGTTTTCTTCTAAGTTTTATTTGTTTAAAACATTGAGTTTAAAAACAAGAAAAAAACATGTTTAAAGCAAAAAAAGGTTTAAAACAAAAAAAAAACATGTGTTTTAAACAAGTTTTATTTGTTTAACACTAGAATGTCTGGCTTAGCATACCTACCTAGAAAGCCGGAAGGGATCATTTTGGCCCCACGTTCTTTAATCAATTAAAACTCAGTTTAAAGAAATTAAATCAACTCTAGACGGTAGAATCTAATTTTATTTTTTACTTTTATTGTTTAACACATTCGCTGCCAATAAAAAACATTCGGAACACCATACAATTTGCAGTTTTTGATATTTGCCACACATTGCCTTGTTACAACCGTGGCAATGATTTGAAGTATGATTTCCTCTACAACATATTTTCAACTGATATTTTTTTCGTTTTTGGATAGTAACAGTGATAGTTGTTGGTAGACCTGGTGTTGCTAGACGTAGTTCCAGATTTCGGGAGATAAGGTATGGGGCCCATAATTCTTCACACAGCCGAAAAATAAACTTACAGAAACTGAGTCTACTTCCAGTTATTTCTTTATAAATAATCCATGCATTTATTGCTTCCAAGTCAAGAGTATGATAAAACACGTACATAGGCCATCGTCTTGAAGTTGCTTTTGTAGTATAAAGATGCGTCATTTGGTCCTCTACACCAACAATTGCATCTTTGTGTTCACTTGTGTTCGCCAACAATTGTATCTTTATTACGTAGATGATCAGTACCAGTATAAGGGTAACCATTTACAATAAACATACATAAATATAATTTTACCCATTCGACAGGAATATGAAAGAAAGGATCGTCGAATTTACCAGAAAACGATAATAACTTACACGGGGCCAATTTGGCCCCTTTAGACTTCTATGGTAGATTTGTTAAAAAAACCATTAAATAAATTTAGTAAACAATATTTTTTTGTTTTAAATCAGGATTTGTATCAAAATATTAAAAGTCATAAAATATGAAAATATTATTGCCTCAAATAAAAGAACTACAATAACTTTAAATCGCAACAGGGGCCAAATTGGCCCCTCCGGCTTTCTAGTGTTAAAACATACAATTTAAAAACAAAAAAAAATGTTTAAAACAAAAAAAAAACATGTGTTTTGTTTGAAATTAAAAAAACATATTTTTTGCAACCCTGGTTCCATTTGTCAGAACCGGCAATACATACTGATTGAAGAAAACGTAATAATACACCTATTATGTGAAATAGATATCACAATGTTCAATCAACTTTAGAATGAAAAATAGGTATACCTACTTCAATTAGAAAGGCATGATAGCAGTTTTATGGTAGAATCATCTAGTTTCCAGAATTTTTCTTCCTCTGCTAATATTTTAGCTTATTTTCAGATGAAATTTTTGGTATTGAGTCACTTAGTAATTCACCTCACAAGATGGTAATTGCAATACTGTAACATGATAGTTTGCTACTTCCTGTACAAATTTTCGATTGTCCTTCTCCAAAGCAAAGTCAAATATTTCCACGATGTTTTCTTGTTGGGTTTGACAAAGTTTGATCACTATTAATATCTGCTAAAATGTTTGTCCAAAGTAGTCTTATTAAAGTAGTACCAGCTATCTTAGAAACTCATTAACATTCCTCTCAGTGGGGTGCTATTGTTGGCGGTGTGGCATTCCACAAACAGGGATCTAGCTGTTTTATGAAATGATCCCTTGTTTGTGTAATTTTACACCTCACAAGAGCACCCTGCTGAGCTGAATATTAATGAGTCTCTTAGATAGCTGGGACTGGTATACCTACTTATAGGGAAATAAAATGAAGGCACTTTTCTTCTTTGAATGTGTTATTTTCATTAATGACAATGACTACTAAGTATGGGGCTTCTGCAAAAATTCCTCGCTTTCTTTGTTTCAAACATCTATAAATTGTTGCTTCTTCAATTCTATCATACTTGAACATGATGAATTGTACTGTAAACAATACTATGCTTCTTTTCATGAACATTTTTCAGTGCGTCACAAATGATAGAAAAAAAGGTAAGTCCGTGATAATATACATTTATAACATTTATTCTAACATGACATTTTAGCTAAATCTGACAGTTGTCACATTTTATTTGCAATTTGGCATAAAAACAAATCAATTGTGTTTATTGCATTTATAAAATGGTATTTTCTTTGATTTGTATAGTCTTATAAATTGTACAGATTATATTCGTAGATATATTATAAAATTCGTAAATATTTTTTTTCGATTATAGCGCCATCTATTGACAACTAGAATAAATGTTATCAATGCCACCGACGAAATGTAATCACCGACGTGCGATTTTTTCTGTCACATACAATTTAATGCGTTAGAAAGAAATCGAAAAACTGTGACACACTGAAAGATGCTCATGAGAAAAATATTAGTAGGGCGTTATTCTAGAAGAGCCTCCTGTACATTTAAAGCTACAGTCTTCAAACCTATCATTAAAAGGCATTTTAATTTCACTGGAGTGAAAATTAGAAAATATTGCTTTCTTACTATTATTAATATGAAATTAACAATCTTAAATGTTGTGTTTTAAAGGTCTACAGAGATGTAAATCTTAACTGAAGTAATTGACAATAGAATTGCTAACTGCACAAACAATTTTTAATACGAAAGGACTCCGCACACCTCTTATGGAAAATATAATGTCACTCATATTCAATAAAATTTACATGAATAGATTCCTCTCAAAACTACGATCACTTCATATCATTGCGCCAACTGTGAATTTAGATTAATAACGACACAAATTGCAATTAAAATGTATTGAAATCACATTTTTAAAGTCCATAAAAATATCATTCATAAATACTATTAGTATAGGTGCTATTCACAACAGCTTAAACCCAGAGTGAGCTAAGGCGATTGGAGGAAGTATTATACTTTGGTACAATTGACCTGCATGAGATTTATGGAGAAGTAGAAAATTATAAAATCTTTTTTCTCTGTCGTAACTTACCTATGTATCCATTTGATTTTAGATTTATTTATATCAATGTATGCCATTAACCCATTTAGCGCCAAAGGTGCGAAAACGCACTATTTTTTTGTAGAATTTTTTTTTGACAATTCGTTAATTTTTTTTTTAAATCTTTGTATTTTTTAAGCAACCAGAAGATATAAGTGTAACTAAATTTAATTTTGTTTAATTTCCAAACTCCTGATTTCATCACAAAAATATTTTCTAAATGTCCGACATTTGCAATCCTTCGACACAACTTTATTTTTACGGTAATAATTTTATTGACATAACACTTTTGTGGTCAAATAAATTAAAACATTATTTTTTTAACCTATTTTTACACCAATTGTTATAAAAATACAAAAAAAAATTCTGAGTCCTCAAATCTCGTGTTTGAAAATAATGGTTCGATAACGAACCATTGGCGGAAGTCGACATATAATCCTGTCTGATCAGGAATAAGTTAAAGGTGATGCACAGGCAGTAATTTGTTGGGATATCTCTTTATTATGTGTAAAAACACGTATCCACTATGCTTGCGCTCCGAGCTCCTGCAACTGCTCCACATAGTGGACACGCTTGGCGCTCCCGGACTGTGCATTTGTGCGCACTGTGCCTCGGCGTCCAATCTGTGGCAGTTTATATGTAAGGGAGCGTAAACCGTATCGATTGGAGCAGTTGCAGGGAGCGCGGAGCGCAAGAAGTTCGTGAACATAGTGGATGGTTGGCGCTCTCGGATCATGCAACAGTGTGCACTCCGCCTCAACGGTCCAATAGGTGGCGATTTATATGTAGAGGAGCGCATGCATGTAGATGGGAGCAGTTGCAGGGAGCGCGGAGCGCAAGGGGTTTGTGAACATAGTGGATGGTTGGCGCTCCCGGACCGTGCAACCGTGCGCGCTCCGCCTCGGCGTTCCAATTGGTGTCGGTTTATATGTAGAGGAGCGCATACCATATCGATTGGAGCAGTTGCAGGGAGCACGGAGTGCAAGAGGTTCGTGAACGTAGTGGATGGTTGGCGCTCCCGGACCGTGCAACAGTGCGCCAACGACCGTGCGGCAGTGCCTCGGTGGTCCAATATTACGAACGTAGTGGATACGTACCTTTAGAAAGATGGGTATTCTGGTATTCAGTTTTGTTATAATCTAGGGTGGGGGAGGGGAGGAGGGGGCTACATAAGGGCGGTTGTGTAGAGTTGTAGACAATATGTCGATTTGTCGAATTTATGCAACTGGCACAGTGCAAGATACAGGATTGGAAAGTGTAAACTGGAAATATCTAAAATAATTTCTAAAAAAGATAGAGGGCCGTTCGACTTCGTTTTTGAGAAAGAAGCTGAAGAAGGTGTAGGCAATGTTCTACAGGATTGGAAAGTGTAAACTGGAAATATCTAAAATAATTTCTAAAAAAGATAGAGGGCCGTTCGACTTCGTTTTTGAGAAAGAAGCTGAAGAAGGTGTAGGCAATGTTCTAACCATACTATTTTTGTTTATCAAAACTTCCAGGTCCATTTACACTCTAAATGTTTTGAGACTTTTCACAAAAAATAAAATTGTGTATTTCAATTTTTATATCTCATTTCCGCCAAAGGTTTGAAAACGAACCATTTTGTTGTTGTGACACCTGCCATTATCAAAGTGTAAAACAATTTTTTTACGAATGTTTAAGTTTATTTTACTCTAGTTAATTAAATATATTACATATTATTGCAGTATTTCTTTGCTTGGCGGTTAATGGGTTAATAAGCAAAATTCAGAGTTGACACAATGATATAAAATGATCATAATTTCGAGACGAATCTATTCATGTAAATTTTATTGAATTTGAGTGACATTATATTTTCCATAAGATGTGTGCAGGGTCCTTTAGCCATGGATATGTTTATTGAGTTCAATAGCCAATCAACACAAAAGGTTTAAAAATAGAGATCTGTAACATTGATTTTTAATTCAAAAAATTTTCCACTTTTTCAATTGAGACAAATTCAAATTCTACTTAACAATTTTTTGGAAGACATTTTTTCAAAAATCTAAGTTTAGGCCTGCTACAACCAAGGCAGATTTGGTGTGGGCAAATATATCTTTGTCAAAACATAAAGGAATGTTTTATTTATAAATTTGAAACCTTTTTAAAATACAGAGTTTTCAATTAGAATTATTCTAGTTTCTAGTTCTTGTCTACAGTAGGTTGTAGTGAATTATTCATTTATTATTATTGAATCCTTAATATTGACCTTGATTATAGTATTTATGCGTCATATTGTTTAACAGAGAGAACTATATAAATAGGAACCTTGATCTTTGGTGAATAACCTGCTTAACTTTTCTTTGTTTGATATTTGATAATATATCACACATTAGTGAGATGCCAAGTGTTATTTTTTGAGGTTATCTTGGTTTTATAGGACCTCATTAACATTATTGCTTATTGATGTATTAAAAATAATGCATATTTAGGTTTTCTCTCTCAATAAATGCCTATCTTATATTTTTAAAGTATTTTGCTTATTTTTTAAAGTAAATTTATCTTTAAGAAGCACCAACCACGAAAGCACCTACTAAAAGGGGTGTTTTACCAGACAATGAATTTTGATCTTCAAAATTTACCTTTATTAATGCTCCTAAATCTATTATGTGTACTATCTTTCAGAATAGAGGAATACACAACCAGAATTGTTGTACACAAATTTCAGTTAAATTTATTCTTCGTAAAGTGCCCTCTCCTCATTGGAGGTTGGCTACTACAATTACAAATTCTTGTCCGTCTTCAGCTGTTCTTATTATCTGTACAAAATTTAGCCTTCTCCATTGTCAGATGTTTCTTAGCCACGATAGTCCTTCCTAGTCATCTCATTCTCTCGATCTTTCCTTTTACTATTAGTTGAGTATACAGTGATGAGCATGCTAATAACCGGCAAAATAACAAAAGATGGAAAACATAATACATTGTTTATTTATTTATTTATTACGGGATGTCCCCATTTTTACAAATAACAAAAATAAAGTATTATTACGTAATTACTGTTAAAATAATACTTTCGGTTCGTTTATACGAATTTATTTATACAAGTTACAGATCGAATTTATATTATCAACTAACTCTATTTACAAAATTCGTATCGTTATATACTCTAACCCTAACCATTATTCTCGATCATTCCAGGCTAAGCCAGGTCTCTGGCTATCGTGTGACCTTCCACTCACCGCGCGTCTTTCTCCTCCGATTCCACGTATATCATCGTTATTCTACCAGAAAGTTCTCGAGATCAAACCTTTCGGAGCTGCTACTTACGGCCGGTGACTCATTCTTTTGCTACAGTATCGTAACCATAACACAAATACTAAACTTTAAATAATTAATAAATATTGTTAAACAAATGATCATAATTTAAGTAAATTAAATTTCCTGAAAATATTATTAGAGTGAAAATCGCTGACAATTAAAATCAAATGAAATGAAATGAAGACTCCAAGGTAAAGGTTCGAGACAAAAAGAGATGAAACTAGTGGAGGTGGAAATGATCGTTATAAATGTATAAATTAAGATTACATTACATAGATTTCCACCTTTAGACGTCTGTGACAGGAGCATTTTATAAAATTGTACTGTCACAGTGACAGTTGTCATACTCCTCTTATATGTCTAAAGGTGGGAAACTATGTAATGTAATGTTAATTTATATCTACGTTTATAACGATAATTTCCACCTCCACTAGTTTCATCTCTTTTTGTTTCGCAATGTATTATGTATTCCATCTTTTGCATTATTTTGCCGGTTATTAGCACGCTCATCACTGTATTGGTATGATACTTATTGTTTCTCAGTATTGAAGCACGACAATTGGATAAACATGAAGATATACTAAGATTTGACAAAATTTGTGCTACAAAATTTATTAAGTACCTCGGAAGCTCAAGTCATCAAGAGATTTAAGGGAGTGGATTCTTATAAGGTGTTATGACATACTCTTATTAGCTTAGAAAAATTAGAAAGATAGAAAAATCGGAATATGGATGTGAAATAAAAAATAAAGAAAAAAAATAAAATATTGGGCGCCACTGGTTACCTAAGGAACCAGAATTTATACAAAAAAACAAATATTAAAAGAAAAATGGTATTAGATAAAATAAAACAGAAAATAGTCAAATAAAAAAATATACATAATATACAGAATATTATAACGTAACTTACCTTATTTATTCAGAATTCTATACTCAGTCAATTTTTTAATGTTCTTACGATTCAAGAGAGAAGGGAAGAAAATAAATTATATGTTGAAAATCAAACATTATTTGTTAAAAACAAAAAAATTAATCTCTGATCTCTCTGTTACAATTAGAGACCAGATTACCAAATAACCAAAGATGAAACGAAAAAGTTTTACAAACATACAAATTATACCTTACAATGAATGTCCTGTTTTCTTCTGTTGTTGGTTGGTAAGTCCAAAACGCCATTTCACTACGCGAGAAAACACTTCACTGTTAATAGCTACAGCAAACAGTACATTGTTTATAAACAAACGTTATTATAGAAAAATTCAGCTTTCAACTCGAACATAAATAGTTTAAAAGTTCGTTAAACTGGATGAAATTTTACTTTTACTCGAACAAAATTATTTAATTAAGACTCGAACATAAATCATTTAGTTAGACTCGAACATGATTATTGAAAGTTCATTAACTTTGACCAAAATAAAGTATGTGAGCATACTACATGTTTTAACTGCACTATTAAACATAGTAATGCGAAAATTGAAACTCTTCTCTCCTACTTCTGGTTCTGACTGCTTAAAAGAAATTAGTGGATACGAAAATTGGTATGAAATGATAACGACGATTTGCTTAGAAACAGCGAGAAAATCGCCGGGGTTCACGATACTCCATCACCTTCGCCGGGCTGGAATCAACCTAGCCGGCTGGGAAACTGGAAAACTACATTCCGAAACACTCAATGGAACTCAACTCACATGACGATGGCCCTAAAGGAACCAAAACTCAACTTAACTCGATGATGGCCCTGGTGGAACTTATCACTCAACTTCACTTGATGGTGACTTCTACGGAACTCAACTGAACATGATGATGGCTTCTACGGAACTCTTTTCTCGGACCGCCAACTCGACCCTTCTAAAACTTGGGTTCCTTCTCCCAAAAAAAGTGACTTCCTACTTAGACCAATAGGAATCATACCAGATATTTCTCTACCAATCAAATGGTCAGAAAAACTCTCAAGACATCCCTCGAACGCCATGATGGTTTTACTTTCAACCAATTACAAATACTTAAACTTCGCAATAACAAAATCCCTTGAGTTTACACGAAATGCGATGACTCAGAATATTACAGTTAGTCCCCAGAAACAATATTTCAGAGTTTTTCTAAAAGCATCGGCTTAGGTTAAGCCTTTCCTGTTGCAATACACATACAATAGCATTCTTGTCCGTGAATATCATAAAAACCTTTCATCTTCTAGACTGCAACAGTCTACAGCATAGCAGGGGTTCTTCCTCTAGCTATTTGGATATACCGACGAACATAAACCAAAACTGTAAATATCATAAAAACCTTTTAATACTCTGAGTCCCTACTTAACGTGGAACCTCTTTGAAAAATATTCCGTTTACAATTTTGTAGGATATCAACAATTTGGGGCACCTTAGTACACCAAATTTCAAGGAATCGCATGAACCGAAATAAACATCCAAATCCCGTGAGAATTGAATAACGCCATACTCTGCACTATGCGGAAGATCGATATACAGGGCGTAGCGAAAGTATTACTGGGTCGGAATTTCAAATATTTAGAAGGGGGGACTTTGAGCGTGTTTCAGTATGTGGCCTAGGTATGATGTTTTTCTTACTTTCATTGTGTTAGAACGTTCTCATTCTTTGTCTATTAGTCTATTCTATGCAGCACTTCTTAGTTTGAGGTATGTTCATGGAATTTTAAAGATTCTCCGGTAAATCCACATTTCAAATTCCTCCAATTTATTTACGGTTGATATTTTAAGAGGTCGACTCTTGACCAGACGTAGCATTTTGATACATATTGGGACCGTGCAAGTTCGGCAAAGCGACCTCTATTTCTACGCTCTGTACTTTTATTCGCACTTTTATTTATATTGGCCAATTATATTAGTCCTGGTTGCTGGATAATTGTCAAGGCCATAGTCCAAAAAAATAATAAGAAGAAAAAATAAGATGCAGGTTATGTTATGCAAACGTAAACAATTGTATGTAGTAAATAAAATTAGTTATTAAAATGCAGTACTGCAAGCAAAATACAATTAATTAAATTTACCTTTATATAATAATTGCATATCATATCAATATTGTGGAGCAATATATAATTTTTCTGCTTCAATGACAGAAGGTATGAAATATACGTCAATTTGACAATTTCAATTGACAATATGAATTATTTAAGATAGTTGCAATATTTTTCCGCGACTCGCGCACGGTCGTTTCTCGTTTCCCTTCCAAGTACTTGCACACCTCGAATAGTCGAATTTCGAGTTTTATTCAAGAATCACATTGTACAAGTGTTTTGATTTTTTCGAAAGATTTTCTGGCCTGTTCTATTCTCGTTTAAGTTTAATTTACCTGTAGAGAAACATATTTTATAGAAAAGGTCTTATATGTAGGTATAATTTGTTGTTTACTGTTGTTTATCTTTTAAAACTGATAATGACTTACTTTATTTTCAAAACAAAAGTCTGTAAATATTTGGAATTTATGAAAAAATTCATTTTAATTTACCTGTAGAAAAACACATTTTATAGAAAAGGTCTTATCTGGATAATTTGTTGGTTACTGTTATTTATTTTTTAAAAGTGATAATGACCTACTTTATATTCAAAACAAAAGTCTGTAAATATTTGGAATTTATGAAAATATTTATATTTGTAAAGTATATAAATATATTTGTGAAAGCTTCACATACAATTTTTGGCTTTTGTAATGTTAAAAATTCTGAAAGAGAAATGAAAAATTTAATCATTTTAAAAAGTTCACACTATGACCAATTGCACAAATTCAAATTAAAACCTTCTTCCTATTTTTCAGTTTCCTATAAATATTTTAGGCCTATTTTATTTTAAAACATTGTTTTTTGCACTTATTTAAGGGAGAAAGCTTGACTCCATTGGAAAAAAATTCTTCACATAAGAAGGGTCAAGAAGTAACTCATGCAAAAAGTGGTTCCAATTTTATTTAAACAATTTTTTTAAACAAATTGTAAAAACCAACTTTTTTGCCTCAGACAATTTTTATTATGTTTTTTTGTATCCTCAACAAAAAAGGTCTGCTGATGCAATGTTTTTCTAAATTTGATTGTTAATCAAAAGAATTTACAATTTAAAAAATGATTTTCAAAATTCAATAATGTAAAACACAAGTAAAAAATACTATGTTTAAAATCACCAAGTGCCTAAATTTAAGTTCAAACCTTCTATCAGTCCCCTATGAGTTTTTTTGGGCTTATTTCATTTTAAAACATCGTGATTTAATTGATAATGAACTGCTTATTAAATAAGGCGAAAAGTACGGCAGTAGTATTTTCACAAACCTAATAACTACAGAGCGCACGTGATCGTATAAGAGCTTCATTAAAACTAAAAAACAATATTTTAAAATAAAATAAGCTTAAAATACTTATCGGTAACTGATAGAACAAGGTTTGAACTTGAATTTGGGTACATGGTGAATTCAAAAATATTTTTATTTGTGGTTTTGTTTGAGCCTTAAATATCGTCATTTTTCTTTTATTTTTCAGTTTTAATTTGTTTATAACTCGAAGACGAGAAAAATTACAAGACCATTTTTGTTCACAATGATAAAAATGCGTAAAAAAATTGCTCGGGCCGAAAAAATTGATTTTTACAAATTGTTTAAATAAATTAAAACCACTTTTCGCACGGGCGACCTCTTTAATCCTATCCTGGGGTATCTCATGAAAGTGACTAAGCAAAAAAGTCTCATATTTTTCTGAACGAACCCGAGCTTTTTAGTTTAAGATACGATTTGCACCGATCCATTTAATGTATAAAAATTATTGGGCAATATGTAATTTACTTAGTATGTTAACAATTATAGAAAAAATAAGGGGTGTCCGATCTAATTTTGTTCTGATTGTAATTAATTAATAATTATGTACTTAAAACGTGACTTTTTTTGGATCATTCTAAACAAAAAAGGCCTTTTGTAATTTTTCTCTTGGTCGTTTTCGAGTTATAAACAACTTAAAACTAAAAAACACGACGATTTTAAAGGCTCAAAGACATAAGTAAAAGATATCATTTTTGAAATTACGAAGTACCTAAATTAAAGTTCAAACCTTATTCTATCAGTTCTTGATAAGTATTTTGGACTTATTTAATTTTAATACATTGTTTTTTACTTGTTAATGCCTGTCTTCCCATACGGAACCTTCCTGATTTACATTAAAAAAAAAATTTTTAGAAAACATGGCAAAAATTCTTATCGGGACCTGATAGCAGAAGGGTTGAACTTGAATTTGGGTACTTAATAATTACAAAAATAATATTTTTTACTTATGTTTTTGGGCCTTGAAAATCGTCATATTTCCTTTTTTTCAGTTTTAAATTGTGTAGAACTCGAAAATGATCAACTCAAGAGAAAAATTACAAGACATTTTTGGTTTAGAATGAGAAAAAAAATCTGAAATAATATCTGCCCGGGTCGATTTTTTTTATTTATAAAAAAAGTCATTTTTAATAATTAGATATTAATTAATTATAGTCAGAACACAATTAGATTGGATACCCCTTGTTTTTTATAGGAACAGTTTTAGTGTTTAAAAAGAAAGAGGAACAACGAATGCATGTAGCGGAAATGAGAATGCTTAGAAGGATGAGTGGAGTGACAAAGAAGGATAAAATTAGAAATGAGTATATTAGGGGAAGCTAGGTGTGGCACCAATTGATGCCAAAATGAGAGAGACGTAGAGAGAGTTAACGGAGACAGTAACAGCAATGGTTACCAGAATAATAAACGAGGAAGTGGCTCAAGCGCTTCAAAAAATAAAGAAAGGAAAAGCAGTCGGACCAGATGATATTCCTGGGGAAGTATGGAGAGCATTGGGAGAGACAGGAATAAGTTGGCTAGCAGGTTTATTTAATAGAATTATGGAAGTTGGACAAATGCCAGACGAATGGAGAAGCAGTATATTAGTACCTGTCTACAAAAACAAGGGAGACATACAACAATGCACAAACTACAGGGCTATAAAACTACTTAGCCACACCATGAAAATATGGGAGAGAGTAATTGATAGACGGATACGTGAAGAGACCGAAATATCCGAGAATCAATTTGGCTTTATGCAGGGCAGATCAACAACAGATGCAATTTTCATTATAAGGCAGTTGATGGAAAAATACAGGAGTAAAGAAACAAACGCTCATATGGTATTCATTGATCTTGAGAAAGCATATGATAGAGTTCCTCGAGAGATTCTGTGGTGGGCACTCAATAAGAAAGGAGTCCCTGGTGAATATGTAAAGATTGTGAGGGATATGTATGAGGAAGTACCGACTAGTGTTAGGACAGGTGTGGGAGAGACTGATAAATTTCATGTGAAAGTAGGATTGCACCAAGGCTCTGTGCTTAGTCCTTATTTATTCTCATTAGTTTTAGACGAGATAACAGCGAAACTACAGGGTAACATTCCATGGTGCTTAATGTATGCTGATGATGTCGTGTTAGTAGGAAATAGTGAAAGAGACTTAGAACAAAAACTGGAACAGTGGAGACAAGCTCTGGAGGAAAAAGGTTTAAAACTTAGTAGGACAAAAACAGAGTATTTGGAATGTTCATTTAAAGATGGAGTTACTACAAATAAAATGGTATCTTTGGATGGTGAAATGATTGTGAAAAGCAATAGTTTTAAGTACCTAGGATCGGTATTACAGAGTAATGGAGAAATAGATGGAGATGCATGCAGTATAATTAGGGCTGGATGGATGAAGTGGAAAGAAGCGAGTGGTGTGTTGTGTGACAGAAAAATTCCAATGAAGCTGAAGGGAAAATTCTATAAAACAGCCATAAGACCGGCTATGATGTACGGAACTGAATGTTGGGCAGTGAAAAAGAAAGAGGAACAACGAATGCATGTGGCGGAAATGAGAATGCTTGGATGGATGAGTGGAGTGACAAAGGAGGATAAAATTAGAAATGAGTATATTAGGGGAAGTCTAGGTGTGGCACCAATTGATGCCAAAATAAGAGAGCATAGGTTAAGATGGTTTGCTCATGTTCAACGTCGAGACGTTAATCACCCAATACGAAGAATAGCTGAAGTGCAGATTCCTGGAAGGAGTAGGAGAGGAAGACCAAAGAAGACCTGGGGGGAGACGATAAGGCAGGACATGTTGGTAAAGGGGATTAACATTGATATGACCCAAGATAGAATTGTGTGGAGAAATGCAATTAGGGAAGCCGACCCCGCATAGGGATAAGGCAAAGAGAATGATGATGATGATGACCCCTTGTTTTTTTATAATTGTTAACATACTAAATTACATATCCAATAATTTTTATCCATTAAACAGATCGGTGAAGATCGACCTTATATCGGATCCACTATTTCTTCTTGCCTGTAATGTCTCCCATTCATTTCAGCAATATACCTAGTTTTCCAAAAATTGAGAAAACACGATAAAAATAAACAATAACGTGTATATACAGAAATACCCACATCTATTAGAAAACTAATTTATTCATTCACGTGGAGCATTATTTGTATTTTATTATTATTACGACCTTGACTCTTGAATTTTGTAGATTAAGCTAAGCAGATTGTTACTGGTTAAATGTTTTTATTTGAAAAACTTGTTTTATGATCGGCATGCCAATATTTTTATCTATGTATGTTATTATTAGTAGGACTTTCTAATCAATTAACAGATTTTTATTACATTTTAAACACATTTTAATGAATTTCCATATCAATTTTTGCATTCATAAGTAAGTTTCAACAGTTTCTTTAAGTATCCAGAAATATTGCTTTTGGATGAGACTAAAATAGACCAGGGCATTTAGCACAAAATAAATCGATTTTTAATTACCGCACCTAGAAACTTTTTGCATCATGTTTAGGATGGGCTTGGGATGGACTTGGGAAAACGTCAGGAAAAAAGTTTGAGGATAAAGAGACTTGGTGGTGGTCAAACGAAGTACAAGGGAAAATAAAAGAGAAGAGAAAATTATATAAAAAGTGGCAAGAAACCAGATCCGACACAGATCTTCAAAACTATATGGTGGCGAAAAAGGAAGCGAAAGTAGCAGTAGCAAAAGCCAAAGCAGAAGCGTATTCAAACCTATACGATCAACTTGATACCAGGGAAGGCGAAACGAAGATATATAAAATAGCCAAACAGAGAGCAAAGAAAACAAAAGATTTTAATCAGATTAGATGTATCCGAGATGAAAATAATAAAATACTAGTTCACGAAAGGGATGTCAAAAAGATATGGAGAAAGTACTTTGACAGCTTATTAAATGAAGAATTTGACAGACAGCCTGTAGAGTCAATGGAGACAGTAGCAGCAATGGTCACCAAAATAACAAACGAGGAAGTGGCTCAAGCGCTTCAAAAAATATAGAAAGGAAAAGCGGTAGGACCAGATGATATTCCTGAGGAAGTATGGAGAGCATTGGGAGAGACAGGAACAAGGTGGCTAGCAGGTCTATTTAATAGAATAATTATGGAAGTTGGACAAATGCCAGACGAATGGAGAAGCAGTATACTGGTACCTGTTTACAAAAACAAGGGAGATATACAACAATGTACAAACTACAGGGCTATAAAACTGCTTAGCCACACCATGAAAATATGGGAAAGAGTAATTAATAGACGGATACGTGAAGAGACCGAAATATCCGAGAATCAATTTGGCTTTATGCAGGGCAGATCAACAACAGATGCAATTTTCATTATAAGGCAGTTGATGGAAAAATACAGGAGTAAAGAAACAAACGCTCATATGGTATTCATTGATCTTGAGAAAGCATATGATAGAGTTCCTCGAGAGATTCTGTGGTGGGCACTCAATAAGAAAGGAGTCCCTGGTGAATATGTAAAGATTGTGAGGGATATGTATGAGGAAGTAACGACTAGTGTTAGGACAAGTGTGGGAGAGACTGATAAATTTCATGTGAAAGTAGGATTGCACCAAGGCTCTGTGCTTAGTCCGTATTTATTCTCATTAGTTTTAGACGAGATAACAGCGAAACTACAGGGTAACATTCCATGGTGCTTAATGTATGCTGATGATGTCGTGTTAGTAGGAAATAGTGAAAGAGACTTAGAACAAAAACTGGAACAGTGGAGGCAAGCTCTGGATGAAAAAGGTTTAAAGCTTAGTAGGACAAAAACAGAGTATTTGGAATGTTCATTTAAAGATGGAGTGACTACAAATAAAATGTTATCTTTGGATGGTGAACTGATTGTAAAAAGCAATAGTTTTAAGTACCTGGGATCGGTATTACAGAGTAATGGAGAAATAGATGGAGATGCATGCAGTAGAATTAGGGCTGGATGGATGAAGTGGAAAGAAGCGAGTGGAGTGTTGTGTAACAGAAAAATTCCAATGAAGCTGAGGGGAAAATTCTATAAAACAGCCATAAGACCGGCTATGATGTACGGAACTGAATGTTGGGCAGTGAAGAAGAAAGAGGAACAACGAATGCATGTGGCGGAAATGAGAATGCTTAGATGGATGAGTGGAGTGACAAAGAAGGATAAAATTAGAAATGAGTATGTTAGGGGAAGTCTAGGTGTGGCACCAATTGATGCCAAAATGAGAGAGCATAGGTTAAGATGGTTTGCTCATGTTCAACGTCGAGACGTTAATCACCCAATACGAAGAATAGCTGAAGTGCAGATTCCTGGAAGGAGTAGGAGAGGAAGACCAAAGAAGACCTGGGGGGAGACCATAAGGCAGGACATGTTGGTAAAGGGGATAAATATTGATATGACCCGAGATAGAAGTGTTTGGAGAAATGCAATTAGGGAAGCCGACCCCGCATAGGGGTAAGGCAAAAAGAGAATGATGTTTAGGATGATGTCAACAAAGAAGTCCACTATGGAAAAATGGGTGGAAACGCATAGTTGCATTTTAAAGTGCATAAAATGCATCAAAAAGTGCATAAACATGCCAAAATTAGTGTATTAACCCGCGAGTAGTCGCGCCGTTAGATAGAATCTCACATTTTATCCTTTTTCGCGATAACTTGATGAAAAATTTTGCAATTTTGAAAAAATTTCGTAAGTGCCTCGAGGAAGGGTGTAGTAATGCGTAGGTATTTTTTTCATCTTCTTTTTGTGTAATTTATGGCTTTGGGGAGAGCCAATTAGCTTTAATAATTGTTAGAAATAATATTTCTAACAGCAAGTAAATAAAAATACTATAAAATAAAAATTTGTTGTAAATTCGTATTGTGAGATGAAATCTAACACGCGACTATTCACGTTATAGAAGTGAGCGCGACCACTCCCGGGTTAAGGACCAGAGATTTTATTATTTGGGGGTTTTTTTGGGGTCGCTGAAGACAAATACGCTGTCAGAACCAACCATAGGAGCACGTCATGGCCTGCCAGGTACGTCATCTGTAGATTCTAGGGTTTTCGACACTAAATTGATGCAAACAGATTATTCGGGGGGTTTTGGGGTTTTTGACCAAGAACACGACATCAGAACCGACCCCCGCTGAACCTCCACCGACCCCGGTGCCCAAAAACCCTCCATACTCCAGAAGATAACAGGTCTTAGCAGTGACCTTGAGCACCAGGTGGTCCGGGGGTCAGTTCTGATGGCATATTTGTTTTTAGCAACCCCAAAAAAAACCCAAGAAATTTGCATCAATTTAATGCCGAAAACACTACTCCAGAAGATGACCATGCCTGATGAAATGTCATGTTCTGGATGTTCAAACTAAACAAACATAAACTAAATGTTCAAACTGCTAAGAGGCAAGTGGGTGACAGCTTTAATATTGAATTTAAGCGAAAAACAATATTTATTTATCAAATAAACATTTTTTCCTGTTTTCGGACAACAGTAAAATGTATTTCGAATTAAATAAATTATTAACATTCTTCTTTTCGTCTCAATTAATTTAATTAAAAAAAAAAATTTGGGCACCCTGTATAAATAATTCTGTTAATTGCATGAAATTGAAAATGGTTATTCATTTTTAATTCTGTTAATGTTTATATTATAGAATATAGAATTGAATAACCTTTCAAATGAGCTATCACACGACCCCTATTCTTATTAAAAAAATCATCGATTGCGCCATCACGTCCAGATGGATGACATCACTAGTATGATATATAGGCCAGAAAATTGTAATTTAAAAATAAAAATCGACCTGATTTGTAATTTATCTCCAGAGTCGCCCATTCTCGAGAAAATGAATTTATTCCAACTCAAACGTCCTCACTGTATGTGTATATCTTAAAACCATGATTTTTTGGAGCTATGCGCCCATTGAGTCTTTTGTTCTACACATCAAGGACTGCCAGAACCCAAAGTTTCAGAGCATTTGACAGAGAGCCATTTCCCATAAGGTTTCTGCGGGGTCCTTTCTGAAGATGTAAGGAGCATGCAGAAAAATGACAAATTACTGTGCCATTTTATGCTATTTATATGATGCCCCTTTGATTGAGAAATGCCGGATATTTTTTGGAAAATTTACATTTTAAATGTTGTTTTAGCTTCCTGACAAAATTTCAAAACATGATCTAGCACAGTGGTGCTCAGACTTGTACTGCGAGGGATCTACCACATAAACTGCAAGCTTTCAGCGATCGACTAATAGGAAAAAAAGCAATTTTGAAAATAAAAATCTTTATTGCGCATTTCTATTTGATAAAAAGTTGTAACTACATAGAGTTGTAATTACGGCAACGTTTTTCATCTTAATTTTATTTGGATGTTCGTCAGTAAGCCGATTACGACACTTTAATTTTACCACCTTCATTGGGGAAAAAGCAGACTATCACACAAGTGCGTTGATCCAAAGAATGCTATGAGCTGAAGAGCTACTTGCCTCAAAGAGGATTTGTCAGGGGATATGCACGACCAAAATTTCGTATCGGTAGCTCTGGACTTTTATTTTCAGTACCTCATTTTGGACGGAAATTATCTCCATATTGAAAGTAACGGATATTTCAATGGCAATTTTTTCCACGTCTTCACAAGAAAACGGATTAGACATGAATGTTACAAATGTTTATATACAAATAGACATGAATGTTTTAAAAATTAGCGAAGCTTCTTTTAAAGTCGCTACGAATTGCTTGCAGCTCCATCTCATAATAAACATAATTCAAATGAGCGGTTACCCTTTTTTCAACCATGGAATGTTGTTTAACTCCTTTCTTTTCCTTTGATCAATAATTTCAATTTGTTGAGTCGGCAAGTGTGGTGAGTCAGCATAGTCCCCGTCTTTTCCCATTTGTATTTTTTTCAGTGAATCGCGATCGACTTCAAAAACTTTGGATCGACCCTTTGAGCACCGCTGATCTAGCAGGTTTTGATTCTATAGGCCTCACTTAGTTTCATTTCTAACAAAAATTGATAACGAGAAACGATCAGAAAATGTGTTAATTTTGAATTTTCGGCTGAATATTGAGTGGAGATTATTAAATTTTAAACTCGTTCTAAAAACGTATAATTTGCAGAGTTAACTTTTGAAATTTTTAGTAGAAACTGTCAAAAGATTGTCAATTAACATAGTATTTTTTTCTTTCCAGATCGCGGGCGAAACGACGGCTCCCTAAATTCATCCGACGATGAATCTTTTATGGACAACGCAAGTGTTGTCAGTAACTATTCCGAAAACAAAAGCGGAGAAGAGTGCGAGGACGCTGATCTTCTCGCACAGGAACAACTGGAAGAAAAATTAGTAGAAATCCTCGATGGACTCACCCAGAAATCATCCCAGGGCAGAATCAATTGCTTCGATACGCTAACCAAAGGTTTTGTCAAGAAATGTATGCCTGGATTTATCAGAGATCGGTATGTATAATACTTTTTTCCCAGCCTTTATGAGTTTCTAAGATTCTTCTTCTGGTAGCACTAGAACCCAGGTTGGGTCTTAGCTGACTGCACAACTCGCTTTCATCTCGAACGGTCTCCATGGTAGTTGGGTCAGTGGGTAGCTTCATTGTTCTTATATGTGACCATATGTTATCTCTCCATCGCATTCGTTGACATTCTAAGTAGTCCTGTCGCCAGGGGGGGTACAACGGCCTCGTTAATTCAGATGGACTTACCCAAGTTTTTTTTATGTATTTTGACCCGTAGAACACGAATTTTTTGGGTAACAGTTGATCCGGATGTCGATAAGATTGTTATAGACCAAGAACTTGAGGAATCAAATAACAGCGATTTTTGGCAAAACAAAACAATATTTTGTATTTTTTGGGTCATTTTAAGCAAAAAATATTTCTACAAGTTTTTTAGTAGGATGCACAGTTTTCGAGATAAACGCGGTTGAACTTTCAAAAAATCGAAAAACTGCAATTTTTAAACCCGAATAACTTTTGATTAAAAAATAAAATAGCAATTCTGCTTAGCGCCTTTGAAAGTTCAAGTCAAATTATGTCGGTTTTGATTATTTGCATTGCTAAAAATTTATTGTGTTATTGTTAAACAAAGCTACAAACAACTAGTGCGTGAGTGATGTTTCTATGATTTCTCATTTAAAATCGAACGAGTAGGTAGAATAGGTACTAGTGCAATCAAGACTATTTCTACGTTACATGCGTTAAAACACATGTAAAAGCACGGGAAACCCTACGTGTTTATAGCTTTGTTAAACAATAAAAAAATAAATTTTTACCAATGGAAATAATCAAAACCGATATAATTTGACTTAAACTTTTAAATGCGGTAAGCAGACTTGCTATTTTATTTTTTAATCAAAAGTTATTCGGGTTCAAAAATTGCAATTTTTCGATTTTTTTAAAGTTCAACCGCGTTTATCTCGAAAACTGTGCATCCTACGAAAAAACTTGTAGAAATATTTTTTACTTAAAATGGCCCAAAAAATACAAAATAGTGTTTTGTTTTGCCAAAAATCGCTGTTATTTGATTCCTCAAGTTCTTGGTCTATAACAATCTTATCGACATCCGGATCAACTGTTACCCAAAAAATTCGTGTTCTACGGGTCAAAATACATAAAAAAAAACTTGAGTAAGTCCATCTGAATTAACGAGGCCGTTGTACCCCCCCTGGCGACAGGACTAAAGGGTCCTGTCGGGACTTCCTCCCAGATTAACTTGACCAGGCGGATGTTAGGGAGTCTATGAACATGACCTGCCCATCTTAGACGTTGGAGTGTAGTATCGGAGACTATGTCGCTAGCCCTATACAATCTGTTTGACCTTGGCAGTTCTTCTCATTCAGTATTGGTTAGTATTCGGATCGTGATAAGGTCCAAAGATTTTTCTGAGGATTTTTCTCTTAAAACGTCTTTTTTCTATTGGGGATTCTTAACAAATTGTGGTGTGGTTATATAATCCCATTTGCTTTTGCTTTATCATCCATTCAGGTATGCCTTTTACATTACACACCAGTTCTACGTTTTCCCCTTTTTTTCTGTTAAACCGTACCTGATATTCTTCAAAGAACAGAAGTTTTTTATGGATATTTGTTGCATGGTTGGCAGGTTTAAACCAACATGCTTAAAACCTTGGTTTAGACCAACTGGTCTTATAAGATAAAACCTGGTTTTTTATTAAGCCTCCAAACTGGTGGTTTTATTACTGCCTCAAATGAAGTAAATTTAGATAAATAACTTATATTTTTTTACTTTCAAACTTAGTTATTTTGAATATTACTACCTACGTTTGAAGGTGACTTTTTTTGTTATATTAATTTTTTGTGTGTGTACATAAAAATAAAAGTTGTCTTAATAATTTTTTTCATATTTTATTTCTATTATTTTATAAAATAATTTATTCATTCTTATAGTATTTGACTTATTTTGCTTTGTATCAAATAAACCTGGTTTAAACAAAATAAACCTGTTTTAAAAACCTTGGTTTTTTTGGTTTTTTTTTTTGGAAAAAAACCCTGGTTTTTGCCAACCCTGATTTGTTGCCCTTGATGAACATATCGTTTATTCTAAATATTCAATTCTCATTACAGTCAGTTCACAATCTGTGACAGCATAGAAAGGAGTTTGAAAAAAGGAGGAGGTCCCGAAAAAATAGCTGCTGCCGAGTTAGCCACCGTTATTTGTGTCCAGCTCGGAGGCGAAGATGCAACCGAAGACATTTGCAGGCTGCTGAAACCGATCTTGCTTAGTTTGATTTGCGACAACTCGGTTGCTGCACCTGTTAGAGCAAAAGTGAGTATTTTATTTTGAATTCCTCAATAAAAATTTATGTTGTACGTTGTATTTGACGCAAATTTTCTCTTGTGCGCTGAAATTTTTGTTGATGTGGACTGTACGCCGCATAATATGATAACGTAAAAACATTTTCGTGACGAACAACGCACGCTATTCATCGAGCTGTCGGTTTTTCAATCGACTTCAAAGAAATTTGTGCCGCACAGCAATGTTAGTGTGGACTTGATTATCCACTTGTCGCTAAGTGGATTCGGCAGTACAATACACGAACTAAATATTTATGTCGTAAAAATACTTGACCATATTTAAATTTGCACCGCAAATATTTTTTCTGTATTGTGAAATACAACACATACACAAATTTTTATTGATGTGGATCCGCCTTAACAATACCAACATAGTACATAATGTGTATAAATATCATCATCATCAATTAGCCTATTTGTCCACTGCTGAACGTAGACTTCTCGTAAAATTTTCCACCTATCTCTTGCATCCAATTTGTGATGATGCGCTTTACATTATCCCTCCGTCTAGTGGGTGGTCGTCCTCTGCTTCGATATGCCTCTGTCTTGGTCGCCATTCCAGAATCTTCCTGGCCCATCTCTCATCCGTCAATCTGGCAACATGTGCAACCCAAGCCCATTTAGCCATAGCTATTCTTTCAACTGCATCCGTGACTCCTGTTCTTATTTCTATGTTTGGTACTTATTTCTGATGGTAATTGGTATTATTGATCATTGATGTTTCCATTGCGTGTTGTGTAACACATATTTTATTTATTGTTCCTTTTGACAGACTTAGGCCGTCCACACATGGGGCGACGCTCGAACTACTCGACTCGATTCCAGTCGCGTAAGTCTCTCCCCGCCAGTCAAGTTCCTTCGTTGTGGTATTGAGCTCCGTACACGGAGCGTTCAAGGATTGCAAATCTCCTCGTCTTGTACGACTCTCGTCGCTTGCGATCCGTAGCGCACGAGAGTGAGACGCACGTTTCCAGTCATATAGGTAGTTTAGTTTATTTGTTTCCTTCGTTTTTTGTTGTTTTTTGCACTGAATGAAATTTTAGTTCTATTTAAAGATCGATGCATGTTATGTTCGTTGATTGTACCTACTAGCTTTGTGGAAATATATTGTTTGTAATATAAAATTCTGAAAACATTGAACTTCTGTTTCTAGGTGTCTGTATAAAATTCGTTGGGGAAGTAGAAAAATGTCCTCCGTATAATGCTCATCGTATTGAATTTATATAAAAATAAAACAATACCGTACTTTTCACAGATCGAAATAGTTGTTTTGGTTAATATATAAAAAATGCTTTCTTCCTGGTTGGAAGATGTGAGCAAACTGAATCGACTAGTGTGCGGAGAACAATCGCTTGTGCCGCAGGGTTCGTACAAAACGAGCAAGACGCGCGAACTTCGAGACGTGTCTTCGATCGACCCATGTGCGGACGGCCTTGTGTTTCTGCACCATATGTTCGAACCGGTAAAACACATTGGTCAAAAACCTCCCTTTTCAAACAAACTGGAATTTTAGACTTGAAAATGTTGTCCAATCTACCAAAGGTGAGACCTATCCTTCTTTGTATTTCAGTTGTCTGTTTATCTCGGCCTAAGCGAATCTCATGCCCTAGATATTTGTAAACTATTGCTTGGTCGATGCTATGGCTTTCAATTTGAATTTTATTTGCTGACTACAAGGTTGGTCATAAATTTTGTCTTTGAGGTGTTAATTTTAAGACCAATTATTTTTGACGGTTCAGAGTGTTTCGAACATTTTTGTAGCTTTATCAGCTCTATCAGATGTTAAAAGGACGTCATCGGCATTAGGTGGTATGGGAGTCCCTTAAAAATGGGACTTTAAAATATGGGAATTAAAAAAATGGGCATAAACACTAACCTTAAAAGTAAACAACATACTGCATAACAGTTACGCTACACGCTCAAAATGGTTGCCAGAGGAAAAATAAGAGTTCCCGATACACAGTTTCCAGCAATATAATTTTGCGCATGAGTAAGTCTTCTGTACAAACATCAGTTATTTTCTTTAATCGCTCCTCAACATATCTTCTAATGGTGCCACAAATTAGTTTTAAATTTTGAAATAAATCAAAACAAAATGTGTAAATATGTTTTGCTTTCTTTTTAGTGCTGCACTGCTTTAGGAAACATCATATTCTTATCAGGAGGCGAAATAGGAGACGTTCTTCTCCTGATGCAACAATTGGAGGCTATCTATTCCGCCAGTTACTTAAAAGGCGATGGAACCGTTCCGACCATCAGTCCAGATCTAGGAGTACTTCACGCGGCTGCCATCCAATCTTGGAATTTACTTTTCACGTTACTCTCTCCGGGAAATATTGGAACCATGATTAACAATTCTAAAGCTTTACCGTAAGTATAGAATTATTTACATCGGTTATGATACAAGGTTTGTATTTTTAGTTTTGCATATAGCCGGTTAGAGGGCGCCACCAATAAAACCTTCCGACACAAATGTAACCTCAATGTTTTGTTGACATAAATCCAGAGTTTCATTGCAATATAACAAGTCGTGTAAATACAGTGAATTTTTGAAATTAGCAAGTCGGTTGAAAAATTGATCTTAGCCGGGAACATTTTCAAGCAATAATTTTTTACAATTTTCGGAGAGGATTATCCTAACAGCAATGTCTCGCCGAAATGGTTTCTGTGTTTGGGAATGAAGTATGACACCAGTCAACTATTTCCCGCTGGTATTGCGAATTTCAACGTGGTCGCTACAGTCTCAGTGACGAATCCAGGCCAGGTCCACCCAAAACAGCAGTCACACAGCAAAACATTGATGCGGTTCGTCAGCTAATTAAGGATGACCGCCGTGTAAGATACCGGGAGATAGAGGTATCTTTGGGCATTTCAAAGACCTCGACCCAAAAGATCCTACATGAAGAACTGGGTGTTACGAAGTTGGTTTCCCATTGAATTCCTCATTTGTTCACAGAAGAGTAAAAAGCAGTTCGCGTCAATTGGTGTCGAAAAACATTGGAACGGTTCAACAAAGGAAGCTCAAAAAACGTTTATAGTATTGTTAGTGGCGATGAAATTAGTGGCGTTAGTGGGATTTACTCCTACGAACCGGAAAATAAACGCCAATCCGCTGTATGGGCGTCTCACGATGAGGAAAAACCAGTTCGCTGTGTGCAAATACTTGGAGCGGATACAAGGAACGATCTTGCGCGAGTAGCGAAAAAATCTTGTAACTGTCTTAAATAATCCATTTTAGGTCTGTTCCAACCAACAGTCAAATTAATCAGAAACCGTTAGCAAACAGTTGGCCGGTGCGAGAACATGATACAGTCATCGGTGCTATCCCCTCTACTCGAGCTGGTCGACTATTCGCTGATAGTTTCTGACTGGTTTGACCGCTAATTGGAACAAACCTATTGTCAATGGAAATTGTCATATTGACATATTTCATACCTACTGTCATTGAAGAACATGGGATTTCTCAAATGCTGTGTTATAAATTGTAAAAATTCAACAAAAAATTGTCAATTTAAGTTCTATTCGTTTCCAACTTCTAACCACAAATTAATAAGAAGAAAAAAGTGAATTTCATCATAATAAAGCAGAAGTACTAACTTTATGTACCTTAGGTTGTCATTATGAAATAGGGCATTAATGTTGCTCCACAATGTTGATATGATATGCAATTATTAAAGTGAATTTAATTACATAATTGTATTTTACTTGTAATACAGCATTTGAATAATTAATTTTATAGCCAACCGGCACTAAAGTCATTCATTATTGTACTCATTTGCCCTCATTTGCGGCAGTAAAGTAACACTTTATTGTACTGAAAGAAGAATTTTACTTTACCTGCCGCGATTAATCGAGATTAAATGTAAGTGGTCGATGGCAGTAATCGATTATTTATTTGAGTAACTTATAATTTATTTACTTTAGTTATTTAAAAATATTCTACACAATTTGCGACATTATCAATTAAATTTATGTCAAAAAATGAAATTATGTAGTATTCTGCAATTATATTCATATAAAATAAATTAAAACTTTACCGATTTAGTAATTATTCAATATTGATAACTATCGATTAAAAATCGAAAGCAACCATCTTGCAAAAGTTATCTGTCATCACTGTCATGAAATTATTATGACGTTTAAAATTTAAAAGTTCTTAAATTGTAAATTGTAAGTACCTAAGTGTTAAAACCAATATAAAATGCGATAAAATTGTGTATGCACCACGTCAGTAAAGATTCTTTATCGAACTCGTCTGTTATTCGCCTGGCTCGCTACTCTCGCTCGGCTCATAATATCAGACTCGTTCGATAAAGAGTAACTTTACTGACTTGGTATTGTCCTTTTCATGATCATTTTTCAGTGCGTAACAAATAATAAGAAAAAGGGTAAGTCCGTGATAATACACATTTATGACATTTATTCTAACATGACATTTTAGTTAAATCTGACAGTTGTCACATTTTATTTTCAATTTGGAATAAAAACAAATCAAATGTGTTTCTTGCATTTATAAAATGGTATTTTCTTTGATTTGTATAGTCTTATAAATTATACAGATTATATTTGTAATATTATTATCTAATAAAAAAAAATTATTTTTTTATTATGGCGCCATCTATTGACAACTAGAATAATCACCGAACTAGAAATAATTACCGAAGTAATCACCGACGTGCCTTTTTTTCTGTCATATACAATTTAATACGTTAGAAAGAAATCGAAAAACTGTGACGCACTGAAAGATGATCATGAGAAAAAGAATACATAAATAACTATTATTTGCTACATACAATGTTTACCTTCTAATAACATAACCTCAAACTTACTTTTTCTTCTTATTCTGTTTTGGGCTATGGCCTTGACAATTACCTTCTTCAAACAACTTCTTCACTCTCCCAAAGATCAAGATTTCAATGCATATGTAGCGATTCCAGTCGCAAGAATAAGTCATCGATTCCTTTTAAACAGCGATTTTGTAGGTGTCAACTGAAGACTGGAATAACTTTTTTACCAATCGGTTTGAATATATGTAAAAATGTATCACTCTTGGTGGGGCATATTTTGAAAAGCAATAAAGTACTTTAAGTCTTTATGGCTATATGCAAAACCAAAAAGACAAGCTTCGTAGAGATTTTATTCAGTGTATCGGTAGTATTCAAATTCATCTATATTCTATACTTACTAAAATATGTTTCAGCTCACTCGAAAAACTCTCAGAACTGTTGGAATCGGCACATTTAGACGTCAGAATGGCCGCAGGCGAATCTTTAGCACTAATATACGAATTAGGTAGAGAAGAAAGTGAGGACTTCGAAGAAGAGTTTGCACTAGATGTCACAGAAACTTTAAAACAGTTAGCTACAGATTCTCATAAATACAGAGCGAAGAAAGACAGGAAACAACAGAGGGCCACGTTTAGGGATATACTACAATTTATAGAGGTAATTATTATTGGAATCTTATTACATAATACGTTTTTGTTTTTGCAGTTTGATTTTTTTTTTTCGAAAAATTTCTTTGGTTTTTATACAACAATAATAATAGTCTTCATTTTATACCGCTAACGCTGCTTTGGGATTATAGCGGAGTAGTCTGCTATCTCTAGGGCCTGCGGTATACAAGGAAGGTAACAGGTTCAGTGCTACGCTTCTTCTTCTTCTTAAGGTGCCGAGACCGCTTGTCGATCGTTGGCTCTCATGTTGCCCAGCATATTAACAATCACTGTCTTATTTACAGCCGCACGAAATAGTTCAGTGCTAGTTTTCACATTATTTTACCTTGCATGACAAGGTGAAGTATGCAATATTTTTCTGGGTGACGCATTATATGACCAAAGTATTCCAATTTGCGCCTTTTAACCGTGTTCACTACTTCGCAACTTTTATTCAAACGTTGCAAAACCCTTTCGTTTGTGACTCTTTCTACCCAACTGATCTTCAGAATACGGGGGTAGACCCACATCTCAAATGCTTCTAGGTTTTTAAAAAGCGATTCTGTGAGGGTCCATGCTTCAACCTCGTAAAGTAGTACTGGGAATATATAACATCGAACCATTCTTATGCGAAGTTCCAAATTTAGATCATGACTGCACAGGTTTTCTTAAATTTCATAAAAGTTGTTCTTGCTTTGGCAATTCTACTTTTTATTATTATTATTATTATGCTACGCTTCAACCGCCTATTACTACCCCCGGTTTTACCCAAGGTACTCATTCTGCCGAGTCGACCTGGGGCCTGTTCTTATAATTTACATTTTTCTGCACATCTCATCATCTTTCTGTAATCATTATCATCATCAGCCGTTTTGAGTTCATGGCTGAACATAGGCCTTCCATAGATAATTAATTACATTGCATCCGATCTTAAGCATCCTGATTCCAGTTGTGCTGGATGCGCTTGATGTGATCTGACCACCTTGTTCGAAGATGTCATCGATCATGATAAAATTTCTTCTCCATTCTAACATTTTCTTGATTCATCTTCCATCTTTGAATCTGGCAACATGTCCTACCCCATTCCATTTCAGCGTTATAATTCTTTGGACTGCGTCTGCAGCACCAGTTTTTCTCCACACACACATGCTCATATCAACCGCAGCTCCGGGGGACATGTGTGTTCCAATGGAAAAGTGGAACCCACATGTCCGAAGATCAAACCGGTCACACCCCGTAATGGAGTGGTACCTATCTGACCCCCAAGCTATACCACCACCCCTCCCCATCGAAGGACATACCGAATGGGGAGGCGTTGAACTTAAAATTACTTTGGATACCCTGGGTAATGGGACATCCTCTGTATTACTTCATGTGGTTAAGCCACCTGACTTTAGGGGTAGCTAGAAGAGCTTTTCTCCCTATTAATGACTTAGGTTAATTTGTTACTTTACTTTGGACTTGTGTCCTAAAAAAAATGTGTTCCGGACTTCAAGACACCGATCTAAATCGGTGTCGCTGTCCAGACCGTGTGTGCTCGGTCACTCAGCCGCCGAATTGGCAAAATAAATTTTGTTCTCCTCGACGGCTAAGCGCCCGAAAGGTGTGGCCATCAAGCCCACGTCTGTCGGTACGTGACATCGATGCTCAACTTCCGCGACTATGGTCCATTTGACGTACCTGAAGGGCACTTAGTGCCAGAAGGGCGACGTTTGTGCTTCGATTATCCTGTGGCTATCTCAATTCTTCATTCTTAAGGGTTTTCTCTACATCCAGCTAACTGCTGTCTAGGCCGTCTATGTACCGTTCTTTGGTTTTCGTCATAGTAAGTCAATTCTCTTAATAATCTGCTGGGATGGTCCTGATATTGTCGAATATTTCGTGTGCTCTTTCATATATCATTCTCAGAACTTTCTTTTGTTGCGTATGTCCAAATACGTATCTTAATGGGACATATCTAGGTATATTCAGAGCTTCCCTGATCATGTGGTTTTGGATGGTTTGTATTTTTTCTTGTTGGTTTTACACGTGTTTTACATTTTACCCCTAACTATTTTATTTGAAACTCTGTCTCTGACGAATATATTCAACATTGGCCTCTCCATTGCTCTCTATGTGGCACTTGTATTTTATAGATTACTTTATTGGTAAGAATCAATGTTTCTGCTCTATACGTCCTTTTTATAATAGGAAACCAAAAATTCGGAATACTGCATTATGTTATTCTGAAGAGCAAGCCCCGTAGAAACCAACAAATTGGAGAGTTCTAGGAAGACCAAACTGCAGGTGAGAAGACCAAAACCAAATGAAAGGAAAAAAGGACCAACTTTGATCAAATGTCTTGATCAAGTAACCTGAGGAAACATTTTCAAACAAATATAGCTTTTCCGCGCCATTGCCAATAAAGTAATAATAGGCATAATGGTCGCCATATTCTACGACGAATCGGCATTCATAGAAGAATTGTACATTTGGTGCATTCAAAAAACAACATTTTTGGGACTTTGTTATTTACTACCTATATATTCTATTTGTGCCACATTCTACGCACTTTTGACTCTTGTAAAAGGCGGTAGCCTTTCTAATAATGTTCCACGGTAGCCACACTGGTTGACAAACTGTTACCAACTCCCCGTATTTGGTCGCCATAGCTTCATTTGGTATCTAATAGGGTAGACGAGGTCGACGTTAAATTTGTTCATTATTTACTAATAATTTCCGTTTTTTTCAGAGTGACATAGTACCTGAATTGCAGATTAAATTTGGAAAGGAAACGTTGGTGCTTGATTCGTGGATAAGAAGGAAGCAATACGAGATGTTGTGCAATATCTTAGGACCAAGTATAAATGTGCATTTGACCGAAAATGATCTGCTTAGGGATATTTTCGAAATCGCCCTTCCTGCTCCCAGCAGCGAAATGCCCGCCCATGCTCAACACCAAATGGAAAGGTATAGAAAGGTAAGTAAAAGTATTATTAAAATATAATGTAAAGCAATTTCTGATCGTATTGACCGTAAGAGCGGAAACTCTTTAATTACATAAAATGAACTTAAAAAGAAAGTGTTTTTGTGGGGTTAAGTTAGGTTACACTGTGCAAAAATCGCCTTCATCATCATCATCCAGCCTCAAAAGTCCACTGCTGAACATAGGCCTCCTCTCCTCGTTTCCAACCCCATCTATCCTGCGCCGCCCTCATCCAGTTTTTATTTACCTTTCTTAAGTCGTCAGTCCATCTTGTAGGCGGTCGACCGACGCTTCTCTTGTCTTCTCTTGGCCTCCATTCCAATAACCTCTTCGTCCATCGCCCATCTGTCATTCTGGCTACGTGTCCTGCCCATCTCCACTTCAACCTGGCTATCCTCTCGATGACGTCAGTCACCTTTGTTCTTCTCCTGATTTCTTCGTTTCTGATTTTGTCTCGCAGAGTTATTCCTAACATTGACCGCTCCATTCTTCTCTGCGTGACTCTTAGTTTGGTAGCCGAGGCTTTAGTTAAGGTAAGTGTTTCTGATCCTTACGTCAAGACTGGGAGGACGCACTGATCGAATACCTTTCTCTTTAGACATGTGGGTAACTCACTTTTAAAAGTTTCTCTCAGTTTTCCAAATGCTGCCCACCCAAGACCGATTCTTCTCTTCAGCTCATGAGTCTGGTTATCCCTGCCAATCGTAATTTCATGTCCCAGGTATTTATATCTATCTACGAGTTCTATTTCCTTCCCACCAATACTGATGTTCTGGTTGGGTACCAAATTTGTCATTATTTTTGTTTTTGAGATGTTTATATTTAAACCTACATTTTCTATAGTTACAACGAGTTCTTGTACCATCTCTCTTGCCATACCTAGATCCTCAGCTACTATGACTATATCATCGGCGAAACGTAAGTTGTTAGGTATTCTCCATCTATTTTTATTCCCTTTGTCATCCAATCCAAACTCTTGAAAGCATGTTCTAAGACCGTATTAAAAAGTTTAGGTGACATTGGGTGGTCTCCTTGTCTAACCCCCCGTTCTATTTTTATGCGATTACTGTTAGTATGTAATTTGACAACCGCCTTGCTTACTTTGAATAACCTTTCTTACCGCCGTAAGTAAAATTTTCACGACCATTATACTGAAAAGATGAACAAAGTTGAATTTCAAGCTAATCAAGCAGGATTTAGATCATAGTCCTCTTGCATATACTACATTAATACTGTGAAAGTAATCATGGAATAATTGACTGATTGGAACACACCCCTACACATGGTTTTTGTCGACTTCGAACGTGCAGTTGACAGCTTATCTCGTGCTGCTATATGGGAAATTTTAGAACTAAGCAACATGCGCCAAAGAATAATTTCCATTATAGTTTGAGTACACTGAGACGAAATGCAGCATGACACAATGGGATAACAGTGACGAATTTAATGTACTTACTGGAGTCAGACAGGAATACGTGCTTTCTCCCTTTCTTTTTAACCTAGCTGCAGACTATGTTCTCTCCAAACTAGACTCCGATGCAAGAGGGATACAATGGATGGACGTTAACCACACGCCTAAGCGATCTAGAATACCCCGACGATAACTGCCTATTAGGACAAAGGTTTTAAGATGTGGCTGACCAATTGGAAACACTTTCCACTGAAGCCAATAAAGTAGGCTTGAAAAGCAATATTAATATGTAATACCAAATGTATGAGAATAAATGCAAGAAACAACATACTATTTACTATTAATAACATGCAGATTCAAAATGTGGAAAATTTTACGTATCTTGGAAGTATAATAGAAAACGGAGGTACAGAAGACGATTCTTGTATGAGGATACGAACAGCTCAACAAGCATTCAGGTAGTATACTACAAGGACCAAGACCCGAATATTCCAGTCAAATGTCCTGTCTGTTGACTATATGGATGTGAAACCTGGAAAGTGACAAACTGCAGGTCTTTGTTAATAAATGTCTATGAACAGTTGTTCGTATTTTCTGGCCTAACATCATTGGAAACGACGATCAGCTACACATAAACGAAAAAGAGAGTAGAAAATGAAATAAAGTCCAGAAAGTGGGGTTGGATCGGCCCCTATCCGAAAAAAATAGCATAGTATTGCAAAGACTGCCCTAGAGTGGAATCACCAAGGAAAAAGAAAAAGAGGTCGCCCAGCACAAACTTACAGAAGATCTATCATGGACGTAATCAGGGGTCAAGGAAATTCTTGGAATGCCTTTGCGCAAAATAGTGCCCGATGGCGCGTTTTCACTGAAGCTCTATGCTCTACTTAGGTGTTCAAGAAACTTATATAAGTTACCTTAAGTGGTTATTGAGCCACTGCATTATACAAATAACTGACTTCAGACTCCCATTGTATGTTTACTAATAGCAGGTACTGTACGAGACAATTAATAAAATAAAAAAACAAGCAATAAACACTAATTACAACACCTGCTAATGAATTTTATACCTTCTGATAGCCAATATTGAGAGAAAGTGGAAGTTCTCCATAAGCGCAATACAATAATATACACAAATTCAAATTAAATTGGTTGGTAAATATTTCAAAACCGAAACAAAGGAGATATATAGGTAATAACAAATAAAAGGTAAAAACTTGCAATCAAAGCATCAACGGCGAAACCAACACTATTTCGCGTGTGTACACTTGAGTGGTCTGGATGCATCGCATTCCTTATATCATAGGGAAAGAATTTTTGGATCTCAAGTGGGTAAGCGTCCGATCCTCTTATTCGCGACACATGTGAACTTCGATAACATGCTAGTAAGGAACAACACAGGCGTCGACAAGGGTAAAAAAGGGATATGATTTCGAACTATTTAAACAACCAAATCACTTTTATCGGATTTCCAACACCCATGTTTAAATAAAACACTGTTTAAATAATATGTATTTAATAATTGTAAAATATAACAACTTTTTAATATTGTATTAAGTACTGATAGTATTCTAATTAACATATTTTTTTATTTTTTACAGCGATTGATAAATGCAGCTAACTTCAAGGCGAGAACTTTATCGAGGGCGAGGAATAGGGACAAACGGTCAGATTTCTAGTTACCATCATCAGCAGGATCTATTTTCTATATACTTTAATTTAGCACAATTTTTATAGTGATTATCTATTTCTTGTATATGATCGCTATTTATTAAATTATTTAAAAGTTATTATGTAACTATTATTATTTATAGGTGTGACATATTAATAATTATTGTAAAATCATTTGTTTTTGGAATACACAATTTAAAAATTATTTAGTTTGTTTTATTGCATTTTCACGGGAAAATTAATCAAGGTATGTGATATTTGTAAGTCATGGGGGCAACATAGTTAATGCAAAATACGCATCGAAGTACTCTCAGATAAAAAGCAATGGGGAGAAATGAGAAGTCCCAGATCTAAACAATAAATCTGAAAATTCTTTTCTGGTAACATCCTTAATCTACGCCTTTTACAATTTATAAGGCAAGTTGTCGACGAATAAAGGAGATGAAAAGAACTCTACAATATGCAGTCACATTCCGTCTATTCGTCTAGGAAAAATTCCAACGAAAGTTGATTCCGTGTACTTAAAATATGAGTAAAATTAAAAACAACTTATGTTTCATTTCTGTTGAAATCTAGTTACCATCATCAGCGGGATCTATTTTCTATACAGTGATGAGCGCGCTAATAACCGTTAAAATAACGCAAAAGATGGAAAACATAATACATTGTGAAGTAAAAAAGAATGAAACAAGACATGACATGACACAAGAAAATAGCTTCACAACAATCTAAATTACATTCTGGCAAAATTAATTCATACATCTATTTTTTTTTAATATCTTAAATGTGCCAAAACATTTTGAAAAGAACAATAATTTTGAGAATGAAAAATAAGTTTGATAAATTAGTCAAAAAGGGCAGGAACTAAAATTCGAATTGTTATCCTCTGCGCTTTTTAAGATGGAAAATACAAAGCAGAACAGGCCCCTGATTCTAATTCAAATTTCGACTCAAAATAAGTCGCAATCAATATGGCGACGTTGAAATGCGACTGTGCGAGCCTTGTGGATTTTAGTTGAACTAACGAAATGATGTAATGAAATAGCGACTCCAAAAAAGTGGTTGATATTATAATTTCGAGTCAAAATTATTGTGACACGGACATGAATGAATGGCCGAAAGCGAGGTTAGGTTTAGTTTAGGAGATGTGATTTGTTTGTTTCTTGCAAGGAAAACTAAAGCACAAGGTATTAATATGGCTGGGTTTTATGGAAATCTGCTGGTTTTGGAGGAATTAGATAGAATAGTATTAAATTAGAAATATAATAATTGAGAATGTTCACAACGTGAATTATCAACTCAATGAAAAATGTAAGGTAATAATCTGGGGAAATTAGTATAAAACAAGGATAATTATGTACCAGCTATTTTATTGCTGGACATGCTGGAATCAAATCTTAGGATTTCATAAATTAGTAATATAGCTATGCAAAGTCCGCAGAAAGTGTGCTATTTGGTTTATAAACAAATTAGCGCTCCGAAATCTTTATTTCAATTGTTGCTCTGTAACTCAGAAGATTTTAATGTTAAAACAAAAACACTCACATAAAAATTCACTGTAATTTAATGCTGCACATAGATATTTTTTTTTCGATTTCCTTCGGCGGAAATTTTCCTAGGGTAATTCGGGTTTTCCAAACAAAATCTTTAATTTTCAACTAAAATTTTAGGGAAGTAATTATTTATCAATAATTAAATAACTTGGTGACATAAATCTTTTTTGTTATGAGTGTCTTGAAGATATGAAAATTTGTATGTACAAAGAGGACCGGAATAAAAAGGTAATGGTTCAAAGATTGAAATCCTGTTGTTTATAACTCAATTCGATTTTTTTTTTCTTCGAAGAAGCCGTGCCCTTTTCAAGAGCGTTAACTTAATTTAATTTAATCTGATATTTTCTGATGGGTTCCATTTGTTTATAAGCCAAAAAATTGTTTCTTTATAACATTCCTGAGACCGCTCAAATAGTCCAATTTCAATTCTGTAAAGTACGTTG
The DNA here is from genome assembly GCF_917563875.1 of Diabrotica virgifera virgifera. Classification (NCBI taxonomy): domain Eukaryota; kingdom Metazoa; phylum Arthropoda; class Insecta; order Coleoptera; family Chrysomelidae; genus Diabrotica; species Diabrotica virgifera. Next base: position 69,028,790 of record NC_065444.1, read on the forward strand.
AATAGATATAGAGCTTTTTTATACGAAAATCATAGTTATTCTGGTGTATCAAAATCTTTCTGGTTATTATTTCGACCGAAATTTTTTAATTAACATTTTAATTATTGCTTAACTATTGGTTAGATTGTCGCCGGCCTCCTGATATATACTACTAGGTATAAAAAATCTTTCATGTCACCAATTTATTTAATTATTGATAAATAATTACTTTCCTAAAATTTTAATTGAAAATTGCAGATTTTTTTTGGGAAAACTGTGATTTTACGAGGAAAATTTTTGTTGAAGGAAATCGGAAAAAAATAACTTTGTGCAGAACTAAATTGCGGTGAATTTTTATTTGAGTGTTTTTGGTTTAAAGGAAAATTCTTAAGAGTTACAGAGCACTAATTGAAAAAAAAAAAGAAGATTTAGGAGTGCTAATTTGTTTATATTTGTAGAAGCACAGGTATGTATTCAAGGACAGATCACTGATGCGTTTACGATAACGCAAGGACTGAAACAAGGCGACGGACTGCTTTTTAATCTTGTTCTTGAATATGTAATTAGACGGTTGACGGTGAGCGGAAATAACATACTTACAAACAAATCTACCCAATTAGCAGCATACGCAGATGATATAAACATAATGAGCAGAACAATGAATGCAGCGGAAGAAACCTACGTTGAGTTGAAACAGAGTGCAGAAGCAGTAGGGCTACCAATAAATATAAATAAAACAAAACTACTCATACAAACCAGATCAAATAGACCGGCGCAACAACACTTTATTGACGATATAGAACATGTGAATAGATTCACGTACCTAAGAATGGATCTGGTCGCAAGCAATGAAGAAGAACCGGAAATAAGTAGAAGGCTTGTGCTGGCAAATAAAGCCTATTTCGCGATGGGCCACATATTCAAATCGCGAGACGTACACCGGAAAACAAAACTCCGGGTCTATAAAACAATAATCAGGCCCATAGTAGTTTATGGCTGTGAAACATGGGTGGTGACACAGAAATCTGCCAATGCATTAGATGTGTTTGAAAGAAAAATATTACGTAGGATACTGGGCCCAATAAGTGAAAATAACAACTGGCGAATTAGGTATAATAGAGAAATATACGAGCAATATAGCGAACCAACTCTAGCACAATACACCAAACTGCAGAGATTACGGTGGGCAGGGCACGTGGTTCGCATACATTAGAATAGAACCCCCAGAAAATTGCTAAATGCAAGAATGCAGGGAAAAAGACCTGTTGGAAGACCTAAAAAGAGATGGGAAGACGAAGTCGATGAGGATGCCAGGAACTTCCTGGGAACGCGTTCATGGAAAAGAACAGCGGTAAATTGAAATGATTGGAGAAGCTTGTTGAAGGAGGCCAAGGCTCGATTTGGGCTGTAGTGCCATTGGATGGATGGATGGAATTTGTTTATAAATAAAATAACACACTTTCTGCGGACTTGCTATATTTTAGGGGATTTTAGCAAAAAAATAGCTGGTAAATAACTTTTCCCAAAATGACATTTTTTCGATAATTTGCCCAGACTATCAACAAAGGTTGCGGTGGTTGCATAGCCAACACATCCAATACTCAGGAGGACCAAGCCAAATTCTGAGCAGTGTCAAAATGATAACGTTAATATCCCCAGTTGGAACTAATATCGAAATGAATAAGAATCGCTATAAATTACATCTGTCATGACGGAGTCGCAATTAAATTGCGACATCGAAATGAATTAGAATCAGGCCCCAGAGTGGGGAATTAGTTGACAAGGGGATCTGTAATTCTTAACTTTACGGAAAAATCTAAAAAAAAAATTAAAAACAGTGTTTGATAAAATACACAAAATAGAAAAAAAATAGTCCTCCAGCCAAATCCAAAATAAAGTTGCACGCTTTTTCAAAAAAAAAAAATATTTTAAAATTTTTTTGAGGTTATGTATACTCGACCTACCAGAGTTGGGTCAGATACTGAAAAAAAGTATCCGGATACCGGATACGGATACTCAAAATGTATCCGGATACTTTTTAAAAAGTACGAATACTTTCATTTAAAAATGTATTCGGATACAAGTACCCGGATATTTTTTTCGGATACTTCCTAGGATACTTTGAATGATACTTTTTTTAAGAAGGACATAAATTATTAGTATTAGAACTATGTGATGTGCATGTATTTTTAATGTAATATATAATAATAAAAATATATTAAATGATGGAGAAAGAAATCAGAAAATACTCAAAAAATTGTTTATTGCTTATGAATAATAAAACTAGAACATAAACTTATAAGGAAACATTAAATTAAAATAAAAACGTACTAATACAGAAAGTATTCCAATTGCTGAGGAAGTCAGAAGTGAAGTGCCTTTGAATTTGCCTTTGTAAGTACCAATACCTCAAAGTGTTCATCGCTTAAAGCTTTTCTTTTAGGCGTATCAATCATAGTTGCAAAAGAGAAAAGTCTGGATTGAAGGAATGGCAGTGTTGTGTCTACGTTAGGTGCATTATCGGCGGGCGATAAATATTTAAAAGTATCCGAATATCAAAAAAAGTATCCGGATGCCGGATACTTTAAAATTTGATCACGGATACGGATACCGGATACAAAATTTAAAAAGTATCCGGATACAGCTTTCGGATACATAAAAAGTATCCGGATATTGTATCCGGATACAGAAGTATCCTGATACTACCCAGCTCTGCGACCTACTGATCTATAAAAAATAGACATGATTTGGAAAATCCTCAACTATGTCTATGAATTTTTTGAAATTTTAAAATTGATTGCATCCCACCTAAAAAATAAAAACGAAAAATGAATTTTTTGATGGTGGGAGAAGGGGAAGGGGGTGGCGGGATAAAATTACGCTGAGCCTAATTGTTTAATCACATAGAACTTTAAAAAATAAAAAAATTGAATTCTGGGAGTAACTGAGGGTACTTTTTGGCACTGTCAACGCATGTGCCACTAAAAATTGACGGCACAATGTTCATTCGTTTTATTTTAGGTTCTACTATTTAAGTTATAGGGTCTTATCGTGCCTAAAATGATTAGCAAATTTCACCTATACCGGCTCCTAGTCTAGAATAATAATTGCAAACGGGTGTTATCATGATCTATCATAAAGTACTTAGCTAACAAACGTCTGTCTCAAAAAACTGGTATACGTTGAGTCCAGGGTTCTTTACCCGTGCGTCATCATTTAAAGCATACGAAATAAGTCGCTGATAAGTCGGAAATTGAAATTTACTAAACGCAACAGCAAGTGACAGTAAGTAGCTACTGCTCCTATCGCGGGTTAAAATTTGAGTTATCAAATATATGTTTTATCTCGCCAGGTATTAATGAAGCACGGGTAAAGAATCCTGGACTCAAGTGTAAGGCTGTATAGAACATTGATAGTCCCCGTTCTCACATATGGATCAGAGGCATGGACGCTAACTAAAACAGATGAATCCGCTCTATCGATTTTTGAAAGAAAGGTGCTACGCAAGATATTCGGAGCGGTCTGTGAGAACGGAATATGGAGACGTAGATATAATTTTGAACTGCAGAATATCTACAAGCATACGCTTGGTGGAAAAGATATTATTGTACCCTCGGAGATCGCTGGGAAAATTTACACTCAAAATAACAAAATTCAGTTTGGCAACACTGTGTGAATGTTGATAGTAACATATCCCTTTTAAGATAAATAGAACTGTAATTTAGTCCAGACAAATTAATATATTTTTTTGCCAACAAAAATGAGATTTTTCAACCAAATAATGTTTCAAATATGATGTGCAAAATAATTTTTAATTGGGTTCTGTTAATGAGCTTGCTTTTTTGTCATTAAAGTAGAAAAAACTTTAAATTTCACTCATTAAAATCATTATTGTCCAGTTATCGTCTTAATTATTTTAACTGTACTAATATCCGTCGACTAATTCTGGATGATTAATGGGTTGTTAAAACATTTTAACTGTAGCGGCTTCTGGAATGTCTTAAAAATATCGAATTTCATTGATAAAATGCGCATATCTCACCGATCTTCACTTCGATCATACCACTATAATTAAGCAAAACCGCCTGCAGTGGGCAGGACATGTAGCCCGGGCCCCTGAATCGAACATGATAAAAAAGATTCTAACAGCGCAACCCGTGGATGAGTAAAAATTCAAAAAGCAAAGATATAGCAAAAATTTTTAAATTGTACTTTACTGCAAATAATATTTTATCTTGGTTGCAAAAAGTTATGATAAAATGATTAATCCATGAAATACGTTCAACAGTTTGACTATACAACTTAGCTAATAGATAAAATTAATAACCTAATAAAATAAAAAGTAATAGTATGGAATGTTTTGAACACAAAATTCATTAAATAAAAAACATTATCAGGCAAATAGATAATAAATTAAGGCTAGTCTAGAATTTAAATAATACTAGAAAGTATATTTACATAAATGAGATATATAAATAAACAGGGTTGAATATAATAATCTTTCATGTATACATGTATGTAAAAATATTTGTCAAACTAATTATTTTTAAATACACTGCGCGTCAGAGAAAACAGGCCACCCACAAAATTGGTCATTTTTGATGTCTCAAATTTCCTAAACCTGTTTACCGATTTAAGTGATTTTTTTAATATGTTATAGCCTTTTTTTAACAATACCGCTGTAATAATATTGTTGCTATGCTTCTTTTCATGAGCATTTTTCAGTGCGTCACAAATGATAGAAAAAAAGGTAAGTCCGTGATAATATGCATTTATAACATTTATTCTAACATGACATTTTAGTTAAATCTGACAGTTCTCACATTTTATTTGCAATTTGGCATAAAAACAAATCAATTGTGTTTATTACATTTATAAAATGGTATTTTCTTTGATTTGTATAGTCTTATAAATTGTACAGATTATATTCGTAGATATATTATATAATTCGTAAATAATTTTTTTTTCGATTATAGCGCCATCTGTGGACAACTAGAATAAATGTTATAAATGTCTGTAATCACAGACGTGCCTTTTTTCTGTCACATACAATTTAATACGTTAGAAAGCAATCGAAAAACTGTGACGCACTGAAAGATGTCTATGAGAAAAAGAATAGACAGGTAAATGGTCATTGTATACCGGGTGTACCAATCAAACTGTGTTTTTTCTCAAAGTTTACCACACCTTGTGGAACATTCTAGTATGTATTTATAAAATACTGAAATTATTAAAACCCAACTATAGCCTCAGGTTTTCGTAACATTCTGTTTTTTGATTCATTCGCTTATGTTGGATAATAAAAAAAGTTAGGTACTTTAACAACTAGCCATGTTCTTCATCAATAAAGGGTGTTTCTAAATAAGTGCGATAAACTTTAAGGGGTAACTCTGCATGGAAAAATAATGACCGTTTGCTTTATAAACATATATCCGAAAATGCTTCGTTTCTGAAAAACGGGATGATTTTGATTGAAAAACCGGTTGAGATATGCAAATAAAATTTGGTAGGTTTTAAGAGAGGTCTTTGACATACAATTAGGAATTTTATATTCATCATTGGCGTGCATACAGGTAATATTACCAGATCAGTGTTGCCAAAACTCTCAGGCACGTGTTGCTACTAGACTGGCCGATATACGATTCATTATAATCAGACGGCGTGGCATCGGCCGCTTCTATCGTCTATAAGAAATACGTAGCCCTATCTACGCACTGTAGATAGGGCTAACATATCAGGTGCAAAAATATTAATAACTAAATTTGCAAAACGGATATCGAATAGATTAATGCTGTTTTCACACGAGAGATGGTGTTGATAAGTAATTTTATATAGGTTATTGTTTTGTCGATAGATGTGTCATGTCGTCACAGCTTATTAATTTCTAACCAATGAAAAACTCCGACGACTGGATACACCCACTGATGGGTGTGATCTCGAGCTTATCTTAAGAACGAACGTAGTATAGAAACCAGAATAAATTGGTCCTCTGATTTGCTGCAGATATCATTGCTGCCATCAAATAATGGCCAATTAGTCAGATTAACAGCGCTTTGTAAAGCCGCTCAAATGTGTTTATAGTTTATATGTTATGTAATTATGCACTCCTTGATATTGTATGTGCTTCACAACTTTTAGTGAATCCTAAGTTAAAACTTAATATTCGTGAGTAAAGTATACTTTAACAGTACAGATTTTTCTAAATTCATTTGTTTATAATTAATATAACTAATATCTTTAATTATTAATATCTACAATATGAACCTATACCACAGTTACAATAGACAGAGCGTTATACCTAATATCAAGATCGAATATATTCAATTTTTTCATAATAATTTTGAAATACATTGTTCAACAATGGACAATATTCTGAGTAATACTTTTTATATCTTCATGAATCATAAAACGGTATATAGCAAAGTATAATATTATATTCTTTTATTCCTACAACTACATGTTTCCTCCTCATCAATGACGTAAATATGTCATAATAGACCTAAAACCTAAACGTTGTACGAAAAATGTTATTGGTGAAGAGTATCGAAAGTTATAGGAAAAATGTTATATCTAGTATGCTCCTTTTCAGAGGCATCTTTCAGTGCGTCACAGTTTTTCGATTTCTTTCTAACGCATTAAGTTGTAAGTGACAGAAAAAAGGTACGTCGGTGATGAAAGTCATTTTATAACATTTATTCGAATTGTTGATAGATGGTGCTATAATCGAACAAAAAATGATTTATGTATTATCTATACGACTATAATCTGTACAATTTATAAGACTATACAAATCAAAGAAGGTTCCTTTTTATAAATGAAATAAACACAATTGATTTGTTTTTATACCAAATTACGATTACGATTCTGACAACTGTCAGATTTAACTAAAATGTCATGCTATGATTCTCTTAACTCTTAAAATCATATATTACGTCATTAATAACACACTGAAAGACTGAGAAGAACTTTAAATTATAGTCGTATAGATATGTAATAGGTAAATAATGGGTAAATACCTAAATATTTTTTCCGATTATAGCGCCATCTATCAACAACTGGAATAAATGTTATAAATGTGTATGTATCACGGACCTATCTTTTTTTCTGTCACTTGTGACGCACTGAAAGATGCCTCTGAGAAGGAGTTTATTTGTTAAATTAAAGGTTAAATAAAATTTATTTTATAAATAAAGCGGTTAAGAGCAAAATTACCAATATTTTTTTAAATAAAAAAACTAGATTATTTTACTTCTATACCTAGTTTTTAAACTAGGAGGAGTAATTCAAATTTATCGCGCCGTAATCCTTGTTTGTAATTGGTCCAACCGCAGGCAAGCTTACTCCACTAAATTATGAAATTTTGACAATATTGACATTGATGAAATTTTAACACTATTGACATTTAAAATTAATAGATTTTTTGTGTTCTCTGCGTTATTTCTTTAATTTTTAGATTTTTAGTCTGCATTTGTGTAACAAAAACAATTGTTTTTCAAACTCTTTACAGTGACGCAATGTATTAGTATAATATATTTATGGATTACTCTCGAAGGCTGACATAATCAACCAAAAAAGAAGATGAATCTGGTGATTTTTGTAGTGACATTATTGAGTGTGAATCTTTCTGTTGAGTTTACTCCTCCTAGTTTAAAAACAGGGTATAGACTATTTTACTAGTAGTAGTAGTATAATCTTTCATCTTTTTTTTTTGTATTTTTGACAAATTTAATTCATTCAAAAATATCAAGTACCTACTTGATAAGACACCCATAATTAATAATAATGCTTGATTTTGTTTCTAACCCGTTCATTTATAAATAAATAATAAGAGATAACATACTCGTATGGGTAACTGATGTGATATTAAAGCTATTTATGATATATCACTGATAATAAATTTTAAAATAACAAATTCGAGGTTCATAGGTTCTTTTTTAAACTATTATCGCTGAAAAAATTTCAAGAGCACATTGTAACGAAAGAAAACACATGGCAACGTCGCACGCTTGTTTCTCTTACCGCTCAAACCGACGAAAATTCTCGCAAACCAGTGAAAACACAAGGGAATTGTGAGCAACTCAATGAATTGTAGTTTATGCTTAGTAATTTCATGTTGTCTTCTTTGAATTAAAACAACTAATGCAAAAAAATATTGTCTATTATAGAGCTTCCAAAAAATAATTGTCTTATGCATATTGGCAACCTGTTGTAAAATTTGCCGACTTCTGTATGGCATAGTGAATGCAGCAAACATTGTAACGGATATGTTCTACGCAATTTAGACCTGCATTAATTTGTCAGTGGTCGTCTCAGTTGCTTTTCAAATGTTGACCTGTGTGTACACTTCGAAGTGCAGTAACTGAATATTTTATAAATGGATACTTCACCAGTAAAGGCGCCCGTTCAATTGCATAATTACGAGAGCGCTATAGTCGGAGGACTGTCGCCCGTCGCCTCCTTATAACGCAGTCTGCAGTCTCAAGGGCTTACCGTTCATACCAAGAGACCGGTAGCTATAGTCGACGACCAGGTTCGGGTCGGCGACGTGTAATGACAGAGAGGGATGATCGGTTCATTGTCCTGAGTGCCTTGCGGAGTCAGCACGAGATAGGAGTTGAGCCTCAACAATCCTTGAGGAATATTTGAGGTGTCACCGTTACTTATTGGTTAGTTAGTTACTCGACTTCAGTTTGCCCGAGAACACGTCATTTGGGACCTCAATGGAGCAGAGTTTTATTCTCTGACGAAAGTCGAATATGCTTGTAAAGCGATGACAGAAGACGACGCTTCTATCAGAGACCCGGAGAGCCATTTGACCAGTTCTGCAGTGATACATTAGTGAACTATGTAGGTGGTCCGTGTATGTTTTGGGGTGGTATATCTTTAGAAGGAAAAAACAGAGCTTGTGTTCGTGCCCGGTGGTGATCGCCGAGGGGGTTTGACAGTGGATCCTTACATTACGGATATTCTCCAAGACCATGTTGTTCCTTACGCAGGCTACATAGGCAACATATATATAGTGACTGTACACCCCGATATGGGGCTAAGTCGCGAAAGCTTTCTAGATCCTATTTCTTGGGCGGATCAGTCCCTTTTGCTTATGTTCTTAACGAGTTCTCTCCATTTTTTCCTGTCTCTAGTTTTTCTCCGCCATATTCTGACTCCTGCGTTTTTTAAGTCTTCTTCAACTTCTTGACCATTTTGATCTTGGTCTTCCTCTTTTCTTTCTTCCTCCTGGATTCCATTCTATCATAGCATATGTTTCTGCTTCATCTCCTGCGCGCCAGATGTGACCTAACCATCTAACTCTCCATTGCTTTATTTTGGTCACGATATCTTCTTTCAGTACTTTCCTAATCTGTGCATTTGGTCGGCTTCTATATTCATTTTCCTCTGTTCTGATTGGTCCCAGTATGGTTCTCATGATCTTTCTCTCCACTATTCTTAAGTTTTCTTCATCTTTTTTAGTCATCGTCATTGTTTCTGCTGCGTATAATAATATTGGTCTAATTGTGGTGTTATACATTCTCATCTTGATTTTAATAGTCAGTATTTTGCTTTTAAGTACTGTTTTATTTGCAAAATATGCTTTATTCGCTGCCAATATTTTTTCTTTTATTTCTGGTATTCTTTCACCCGTTTTGCTTATTGTCACTCCCAGGTATTTGAAATTTTCTACATCTTCAAACTCTGAATTTCCTATTTTGGTTTTTCCTTTTATTGCTGTTTTCCCTAGTCCTAATATTTTTGTCTTTTCTTCATTTAATCTGAGTCCCATTGTCTGCCCTTTCTCTTTTATTTCTTCTAGCATTTCTTTCATTATGTTTCTATTCTTTGCAATAATAACAATGTCGTCTGCGTAGGCGATTATTTGTCCACCTCTTCTTCTTAGGTTCCCTTTGTTTATATTTCGTAGTACATATTCTAAAGCGAAAGCGAAGAAATGAAGAAATAAAGAGAAGAATAACACAATCCAGAAAAACAATAGGTTGTCTAAACAGCGTACTGTGGAATCATGAAATAGGAAAAAGAAGAAAACACAATATCTACGAATCTCTTATTAAAAGCAGTCTATTGTACGGAGCAGAAACTTGGCGAATAACCGAAAACAACAGAAGAAAACTGGAGGCAGTAGAAATGGACGCTTTTAGAAGATCAGTAGGAGTGTCACGCAGAGAGAGAATACGTAATGATGAGATAAGACAGCGAATGGGGGTTGACGGCTCTCTAACAACAGACATAGAAAGAAAACAGCTGATATGGTACGGACACGTCCAGAGGATGGATAACTCAAGACTCCCTAAAATAATTATGCAATGGGTACCACCAAACCGCAGAAAGAGAGGAAGACCCAAGAAATCTTGGAGAGAGGGAGTAACGAAGGCGATGAGCGCAAGGGATCTTAGAGAGGGCCAATGGGATGATAGAGTGTCATGGAAATTAGGCATCGGACAACGTCGCAAGACGTTTTAAAACCGATTGATAGATAGATATTCTAAAGCTAGATTGAACAGTGTCGTGGATAAGGCATCTCCTTGTTTCACTCCTTTATTTATAATGAATTCATCTGTCTCGCCTCTTTGCGTCTTTATGCTAATTTTGGTAGTTCTCATTGTCATATTTATTAATTTTCTGAGTTTGTGTGGGATTTTTAATTTTTCCAGGGCAATCATTAGTTCTTTTCTCTTAATCGAATCAAATGCCTGTTTGAAGTCGATGAATAGCATTTCTAATTCTAGTTTGTATTCATTTGCTTTTTCCATTATTTGTTTTATCGTGTGTATAGCATCTATTGTTGATCTTCCTTGTGTGAATCCACATTGGTATTGTCCCACTCTCTTCTTCGTGATCTTTGACAATCTTTTTCTTATTATTGAAGTCAGTATTTTATACGTTGTGCTTAGTAATGTTATTCCTCTATAATTTTCACAAATTTGTTGGTTTCCCTTTTTATGTATTGTTATTACCTGCCCTATCTCCCAGTCCGCCGGTATCTTCTCTTCCTTCCATATATTTTTCAATAGTGATAGTATTTTTTCTTTCAGTTCCTTTCCTCCATATTTATAAGTTCCATGTTAATTTCGTCTTATCCTGACCAAATTTCCTGACATAGGCAACAGCTTCATGTTAATGCATGATACGCTCGATGTCATATAGCGCGGATTACGAAAGATTACCTATTTATCATTTCTTTAAGAAAGAAGCCTAAACATTGAAAATATGACCTCTGATATTATGTACGTGATTTAATTTTGCCTGCCCTTTCAAGCACAAGCAAGAGTAAGATCATACTCATAGCTAGACAAAATTAGCGCGCTTTTAGTTTTAGGTCAGAGTGTTAACAATTCCAGTTACAAACAATTTTTTTTACAATCACCTTAAAAAAATTAAAACGTTCACCGAAGTATTAACCATTTTCTAATTCTTACACCCACGACATACACTTGACTTGACATTCTGATTTAATTCGTATAAATTGAATGATGACGTACGTGTAAAGAATTAACGGACTGAGTATACTTCGATATTTTATATATTCATGAAACAGATATTTGTGGCACGCGGCACTGTCTTTACAGAACCTTTAGTTGACCGGCATTTAAGGCAAACATGTAAATAATAGGATCATAATTTTCAAACCATTACCTTTTTATTTTTGTCCTCTTTCGCCACACCAACTTTCATATTTTTAAAATACTCATAAAATATATTATTATGATAAAAACTATCGATATGAGTGAAAATTGCCAAAAATAGCAAAATTCCAATCAAAAATTAGGTTGGAGAAAATGTAATCTCAAAGTTTAAAATTGGTATACGTTAAAAAAAATGCATTTTCTGCGTTTCCCATGGAGCAATTTTCATTATTTTTTTGTTCCCAAGCAACTCGAGTAGAGCCATGTAACTAACTTTTGTTTTGTTATAATAGATTAATTTATTTACAAGAAAACTACATATTTTTTCCAGTTGTAGACTTTATTAGATAAACTTATACAAGTGTACCTTTTAACTTTAAAAACACAAATATTCTCATTTGAAACCTGTATAATTATTTAAACAATCTCTATTTAAACAAATTAAATTTTTTTGTTATAATACATTAATTTATTATAACAAAACAAAAGCAAGTTTGACATTTAATAATGCGTTAGTGAGATGGCTCTACTCGAGTTACTTGGGAACAAAAAAAGAATGAAGAAAATTGCTCCATGGGAAGCCCAGAAAATGCATTTTTTTAAAGTATACCGATTTTGAATTTTGGGATTACATTTTCTCCAACTTAATTTTTGATTGGAATTTGCTATTTTTGGCAACTTTCACTCGTAATATCGATAGTTTTCATTATAATAATGGAAAGGCAGTTTATTTAGAAGTTCTCCTAAAAATTATTAATTTTTAAGGTTTTTTCTTAACTTTTTGAGTATTACGAGTAGTATAAAGAAGTACTAAACCAGTGATCTGTAAGAAAGTGTGAAATTTAGCGCCTAGAAGTTAAATTTCAGAAAACAAATAATATGGAAGGTATACCACCCGAACCTCCAGATAAAGGTAAATTTTATGTAGAAATGGAAGGAGATGGGATGATGGAATATGAGGAATTAAATAAAAATAACAATAGAGTAAATAATAAGGTAACAAACAAACAAAACCAAACAAGTAGTACTATTGAGGTAAGTAACAAATTTATTTGCAATAACGATGAAACTTTGACCAATTTAAATCAAACAGATAAGTCAGGTAAGCAAAATTTAAATAAAGTAATAAATTTAAGATTAAAACATAGATATCAATTTGGAGATAATGCACCTTATATAGTACACATAGAAAATAAAAACGGTAACATTGGTCGATTACACAGGATCGGCACGGCCCGTTTGATTTTAAGTGCAGTACCTGAAATTGAAAATAATATCACACAAATTACAGTAGTTGGTAGAAATAAAATCAAGGTAGAACTAAATAATTTTGCTAGTGCTAATAAATTAATTGATTCTCAAATTCTTAAAAGCAAAGAGTATGAGGCATATATTCCAACGTTTTTTACTCAAAAGAAAGGTGTTATAAAATTGGTAGATAAAGAGATAGAAGATAATGATTTAGTATCATTAATTAAACCTAGATTTGGAATTAAATTCGAAGTATTACATGTAAAAAGAATTATGTGGAAAGTGATTCAAGATAATGGTAATACTAATTATGTAAAAACAGGAACCGTAATTGTCACTTTTAAAGGTCAGTCTATACCAAAAAATGTAATAATAGAAAAAATGATATACGAGGTGGAAAATTATACACCCAGAATAATCCAATGTTTAAAGTGTTTGAGATTTGGGCATATAAGTGCCCAATGTAGAGGAAAAGATAGGTGTGAAAGATGTGGCGAAGAACACAACAAATCTAATTGTTCCAATCCGAATAATTTACTTTGTGTATTGTGCAAAGGAAAACACAGCGCTACTGACAAGGGAGCAGATTGTACAGAAAGACAAAAACAGGAATATATTAAAAAAATTATGAATAATGAAAATATAACATATTATGAAGCTAATAATAAATATAAAAAATGTTATTCAACAGTAAGTAAAGACCAAGAAAATACTTCAAATAAATATACAATATCTAAACGAAAAAGATCAAGTAGTATTGATTCTAGTAGTGTAGATAAAGAAACAATGGAAGCACGCAGAAAAATTTTGCAAACACCAAGAGTACAAAGTCAGCCTTGTTATAATTTTAATAATCCCATTTATTCTAACACAACACAAACACAAAACGATAATCAAAATAATATAGGAGAAATAATAGTAAACTTTATTTCAGCAACATTAAATCAAATTAATCACAATTTAGATCAAAAAACGTTGGAATTATTAAAAAATAATATTTCACAATTATTATTACCTCGTGATGGCTAACGTTTCATTTCTTCAATGGAATGCGAGATCAATTAAAACAAATAAGGGTTATTTAGAAAAATTCTTGTATGACAATAAAATAGATATAGGATTAATATCAGAAACTTGGTTAAAAAAAAGTAATTTTATTAACTTTACTGGTTATAATGTCTTTAGGAATGATAGAGATGATGGATATGGTGGAGTAGCCATCCTTTTGAAAAAATTAATAAAATTTTACAACAGTCCTACTTTTCACCAAATTAATGACATAATGTGCAATAGCATATCAATTAAAATTCAATCCGGAAAAAAGTTAAACATTTATTCAATATACGTAAAACCAAATCTTAAAATCACTCTAAATGAATGGAAAAAGTTTTTTAATAGTCTAGAGAAGCCTTTTATAATTGGTGGTGATTTTAATAGCCACAATTATGTTTGGGGTTGTAGTACTGTAGATACTATAGGAAAAAATCTGTTAGAAGCTATTGAGGACTGTAATCTTGTAATTTTAAATAATGGTAAAGAAACTTTGATGCGTAGACCGAATAGCAATAATAAATCTGCAATAGATCTTACAATATGCTCAGCAAATATTAGTCATTTTTTCGATTGGGATGTTGTGGACGAGACATTAGGATCAAATCATTTTGCTATTATTATTAAGTCAAATATTAATGTTAATAAAGCGGAATGTGTAAATACAAAATTCCAATGGAACATAAATAAAGCGGATTGGTCTCTTTTCTCTTCTATCACTGATAATTTCATGGAAATAGATAATAATTTAAATTACCAACAATTTTTAAATAAATTAAACGAATATTGTAAGATATGTATACCGGAGAAGAGAACAGGGACTAATCCACGATTTAGAAAAACTTGGTGGAATGACAATTGTAAAAAGGTAATAGAAGAACAAAAACTAGCTTTACGCAAGTTTAAACTACAGTCTAATATACAAAATTATATAAATTATAATAAATGTGTAGCGAAAACCAAAAAAGTTGTATTAGAGAGTAAGCGTAATGCATGGAGAAATTTTTGTAAAACTTTAAACAAAAATACACCAATTAAAGATATGTGGAATCAAGCCAAACGATTACAAAACATTTTTAAACCACAAGTAAATCCAGTGACTGAAGGAGAATGGGTTGAGGAGTTTTTAAGAAAATTATGTCCAGATAATATATTTTCAAAAATTAATGTAATGGAAAGAAAAAACTCTATGCATCCACTTTCAATTCCATTTAGTTTCTGTGAATTAGAAATAAGCCTTGAGAATAAGAAAAATACTTCTCCAGGTATAGATAATGTACATTATATTATGTTGGCCAATTTACATCAAAAAGGGAAAGAAACACTATTAAATTTTTTTAATCAAATATGGTTATCAGAAGATATTCCAGATAACTGGAGAGAGTACCGGGTGATTCCTATTCTCAAAACAAATCGGAATCCTGATTCAGCAGAATCTTATAGAGGTATTTCATTGAGCTCCTGCATAACAAAAACACTGGAAAGAATGATAAAACTTAGGCTCGAAAGTTGGCTAGAAAAAAACAATAAATTATCACAAACACAATTTGGATTTCGAAAAAATCATTCTACTGTGGAAGCTGTGAGTCATTTGGTAACAGATATAAATTTAGCGTTTACGAAAAATTCTTCAGTAATCGCTCTTTTATTAGATGTTGAAGCAGCATACGACAACGTTAATTTAAATATACTATATAACAAAATGATACAAATAGGTCTGCCAGAATGCTTCTGTCAAAAAATAATAAAATTGTATGACTGTAGAAAAATTTATATATCGGTAAATAATAACACATTTGGTCCAAGACTAGCGATGGGTGGTTTACCTCAAGGAGGAATATTAAGCCCTTTGTTATATTTAATTTACACTTCTGATATAGAAAAAAATTTAAACTCAACAAAAATTTTACAATTTGCAGATGATATAGTTATTTATCAAGAAAACATTAAAATAGAAAATGCAGTCAAATCCATTGAAGAAGGAGACAAACATATTAAAATATGGAGTGAATTACATGGACTAAATATATCTGATTCCAAAACCAAATTATGTATTTTTACAAGAAAACGAAAAGAAATACCCAATCACATCTTAATAAACAATATATCCTATCCTGTACAAAGTTATGTAAAATATTTGGGTATTACTCTGGATAGACAGCTTCTCTGGAAAGAACATATAGACCATATAGTTAAAAAAACAGAAAAAGGAATAAACCTTCTTCGATTCGTATCACACTTACGTTGGGGAGCAGATCCAAATATTTCTTTGTTGTTATTTAAAAATAATATAAGAGCTATATTCGACTACGGATCAATATTATACAGTGACGCATCACAGTGTCATTTAAATAAAATAGACAAAATCATTAATAAATCCCTTAGATTGTGTATAGGAGCCCTAAGAAGTACACCGATAAATAATCTACAAGTTGAATGCTGTGAAATGCCGATGGATATAAGACGAAAAAAACTTGGCATCAACCTTTTAGTTAGATTGTATGAAAAAAAGGCAAGTTTAATTTCCAAAATACATCAACTGTTTTTAGCAGACTTGACAGAAAAATATTGGATAAAAAAGAAAACTCTAAATATGGTAGATTTATATTCAAAAATGACAATATATGATAAACAACTTTATAAATATGACATAAACCCAAATTATAATATTGACTTTAATAGTATGGAACAAGTTCAGGTATACTTTTTAAGGGACTATAGCAAGTTGCCTATATCTTTAAGAAAATTAGTGTTTATCTCCGACAGTTCACAAATGTTCAAAGATTATTGTATGCTATACAGATGCATAAAAAAATATTGAAGGTGTGGGATGTGCCTATTGGGATAGCAGTAATAAAATTAGTAAAATGTTTAAACTAAATTCTATTATGAGTATATACACAGCTGAATTAATAGCGATAATGGAAGCACTAAAATATTTATCTAATATAAATCATTCAAAGTTTATAATTTTTAGTGACAGTAAAAGTTCTCTTAGTAAAATTAGTGCTATAAATCCTAAATCAAAAGTGAACTACATTGAATTATATATCATAAATAAAATTAAAGAACTTCAGCAACAAGGAAAGTCTGTTAAGTTGGCATGGGTTAAAAGCCACTGTGGAATAACTGGAAATGAAATGGTAGATGAATTGGCTAAAAACGCGGTGACACAAGGAGTATTAACCCATTATCTTTGTACGCCAAAAGATATTGAATCAAATTTATTCAAAGAGATTAAGAAAGAATGGAAAGAAAGGTATATTGATGAAAACGTAAATACAGGAAACCGCTACAGATCAATCAGAAACTATATAACGGATAAACCTTGGTTTTCTAAAATGGAGTCGACAAAAGATATGATAAGAACCATATGCAGAATGAGATTTGACCACTGTCTTACTCCATCATATTTATTTAAAATTAATATAGCTGATAGTCCACAATGTATTTGTGGACAGTTGGGCAATCTACAACACAAAATTTTGACCTGTTCTCTTATCTCTAATAAAGTTAATATGTTTTTAAATTCACTGTATTCTTTGACTGATGTCCACCATCCCATTAATTTAAATTATTTATTAACATTAGAAAATAATGAGTTGGTATACCGACTATTGTATAAACATATTTTAGATATTAAGCTTAAATTGTAATTGTAAAATATAGAGTAAGTATTTCTTGTAAATTGTTATATGTTAAAAGAAAAAGAAAAGAAAAGAAAAGAAAAAAAAAAAAGAAAAGAAATATAAAAAAAATAATAAAATAAAAATAAAAAAATAAAAAAAAATAATAAAAAAAAAGAAAGAAAAAATATAAAAAAGATATATAAAAAAAATAGAAAAAAAAAATATAATAATTAAAAAATATAAAAAAAATATGTAGATAAAAATGAATGACGAACTTGGACAGTCCATAGTAAAATAGCTTTCGAATGAAGTAGAGGGCTAAAGAAGAATGTTGCAGTTTTTGCTGTGGAACTCTGAGAACATCATTTGGAAAAAAATTAATAAAAATATATATATATATATATATATATATATATATATATATATATATATATATATATATATATATATATATATATATATATATATAAAAATATTAAAAAAAAAATACAAAAATAATTATTTATTAGTAGAATTGTTTATTATATTAGTATTAGTTTTAGGATAAGATACGAAAAAATGACTAATAAAATAAAAAATAGTAAAATTGGCGAATGGATTTAGTGTCCGCAGTCATATAAACCCAAACAAACAACAACAACATTATAATAATACACTCACCGGCACAAAAAACCGCCACCCCAAAAAATGGGTCATGTTTAATGTCTTGTATTTCCTAAACCTGATGTCCGATTTAAGTAATTCTTTTAATATGTTATAGCCTTATTCTTTAACAATATCGCTGTAATAATATTGTTGCTAGACAGTAGGGTGGGCCGAAAAAATTTTTTTTGGAAATTTTAGTTGGCATAGTAGAAAAAAGTTGCAAAATGGGTCGACAATTAAACCTATTTTTTTTTAATTTTTTCTTTCAAAAAAGAGCCGCGCCCCAGGGGGCCGAAAAAAAATTTTTTTTTAATAATATTTTTTTAATTTGGTATAGCAAAAAACTAGAAGATATTAATTCACTTATAATGTGGAAAAAATTTAGTTAAATTTTTTTAATATTTAGCCGCGCCCCTGGAGCTTTGAAGAATTTGATTAATACTTTTGAATATTTAGCCGCACCGCCCCTGTGCAATTCGCCTAAGTTGGCGACCGGAAATAGGAATATCATACGAAACAGACATCAGTTTGTCTTAAACTGTTGTTAGAACATGGTATTGTTCATTAAAGGCATTTTTTTACCGCGAGAACTGAGAACGTTACGCCGTGTTGTGTCATCGTATCCAGGACTGCCTTTGTTTATTCAATCAGTTAGTGATAAGTGATAAATTACATAAAATATCCGTGCAAAAAAACATTGGTCGTGTTATAGTGCAATTTGGACACATAACATAAACATGGATAAAGTTAAAACTAGGAAAACAGACATTTGCCCAATATTTGGCTTTTCTTCCGACTTAGAATGTAAAAATTGTTTGCCGACCAAAGAGGATGTGTTTCGATGTTATTTATTTACAAGGGAACAGATCAAGGGAAATTCGAGCAAGCAGCCGCCTGAGTGGGAAGTTGCGAAACTGGTTGCCAATAAAATAGAAGCTATATGGAAACTTGCTTCACTTCCAACAGTTGGTTCCAAACGCGTCATAGCCATGATAATAGCATATCATAAGAAATATCGCAACCTAAGAAAACCCCTAAAAACACGAAAATCGCCATCTTTTTTACAAAAAGTGCAAAATTTCAAACTGGACTCTAAAAAATTATTTGACATTTCTTCATGTAAATGCAGTGATTTTAAATCTTGTAAATGTGAAAAACTCTATAAAGTGCCTTTGTTAGAACAAGGGTTTTTAAAGGATCAGAGGAATGATGCGAATTGCTGGAGTAGATAAGTTAAATACTGAAAAAAATAAAAAAAGGGAAGAAAGGCTTCTTAAACTTTCAATACCTTCGACAAGTAGTCAAAAGATTGATACCAACTCATGTAGAGGCGAACCCGAAAGTGAAATTTCCTCCAGCGAAGAAGACTTTACCAAAGATGAAGACTTTAAGTGGTCATATTCTCTAGAAGAGCCACAGGAGAAAAATTCACTAACGAAAACATCCAACCAACTCAGAGTTGCATTACCAAATGTTGCTCAGATTGCCGATATGACTGGTGCATCAAATCGAACAGTAGCCAAAATTGCAACAGCTACATTGGAAGATTTTGGACTTGTCACGTCAGATAATCTAATTAATGTAGTGGATAAAAATAAGGTTCGTCGAGAATTACAAAAAAGAAGAAAACACTTACAAGAAAATGCTACCAAACAAAGAAAAAACATTGAAGCTATTTACTTTGATGGTAGAAAAGATCAAACAATGAAGCTAGTTGAAGGCCGCCGTAACATTGAACAAGAGGAACATGTAGCCTTATTAGAGGAGCCGGGAAGCAAATATTTTGGTCACCTATCAATAAATCCACCAGCAAACGCTGCCAACATAGCGAAAAATATTTTATCTTATATGAAGGAAAATTTCGTTAACCCAAGAAACCTTAAAGCAATAGGCTGCGATGGCACGAACGTCAACACTGGCTGGAAGGGCGGTGTAATTAGAACAATTGAGGTTCAAATTGGAAAGCCACTTCAATGGGTTGTTTGTTTGCTACATGCAAATGAGTTACCCCTACGTCACTTGCTCCAACACTTTGATGGACAAACGAAAGGACCAAACTCGTTTTCGGGACCAATTGGTTTATTGCTGGCATCATGCGAAACCAAACCCATCCAAAAGTTTGAGTCAATTGATATCGTATTACCTGAAGTTGACAAAAATAGTTTAAGCACAGATCAGAGATATCTATATCAGATTTGTTGTGCAATTAAAAATGGTTTTTGTTCTGAAGCTTTATCTAAAAGAGATCCTGGAAAAATCAATCATGCGCGGTGGTTAACCACAGCCAATCGACTACTGCGCTTGTATGTAGCCACAACTAATCCTTCCCAGAATTTTCTTCTTTTAGTTGAGTTTATTACGAAAGTTTACGCACCTATGTGGTTTAACATAAAATCGCGTCCTTCAATTGAATATGGCTCCATACATTTATGGGAAACCATAAATAAATCAAGACACCTTCCTGAAGAAGTGAAAATAATTATAGATAAAGTGATTCAAACTAACGCTTATTTTGCCCATCCGGAGAATATATTGACAGCTATGATTGCCGACGAAAGAAGTCATATTAGAGAACTTGGTTTTCGACGCATATTAAAGGCTAGAACTAGAGATCAACCAGAAAAAGTTCGTGTTTTTAAAATCCCTGCCATAAATTGGAATGCCGAGAATTATAGTGAGCTAATTAATTGGAATGAATGCTTTTTAACAGAGCCCCCGCTAACGATGGGTTTTAAAAATGAAGAACTGCTAGCAGCTATTAAAAATAGGTCGTTTTTAAATATAAGCAAATTACCAAGTCACACTCAAGCCGTTGAGCGATGTATAAAGATTGTAACAGAGGCATCTAGCAAAGTTTGTGGTCACTCGGCTAGGGACGGATTTATAAGAGTTAGACTAGAGGCAAGACAGAACTTACCTACATTCGAGAATAAGTCACAATATGTTACAGCTAAAAAGGTAAGAACATCAAATAATTAACTTTTACTTTACTACATATTATTAAATTTAGATTTACAACATAAAATTTAAGGGAGGGAGGCGGGTGCAACTCGACATGCAGCCACCTCCCCGTGGTGAGTTGTGGGTTGAATAAATGATGATAAAAATAGAATGTTATTGCAAAATTTAAATAAATCATCATTTTTTCAAGCGAAGAGCTGCATATTTCGAATTTTTTATTCAAGTGCATTTTTCAAAACGCCAGGGGCGCGGTTAAATATTAAAATAATTTGACCAAATTTTTTTCTCATCATAAATGGGCTTATATCTTTTAGTTTTATGCTATACCAAATCAAAAAAAAAAAAATTCAGAAAAAAATTTTTTTTGACCCCTTGGGGCGGGGCTAAATTTTTTTTAATTAAAATAAAAAAAAACTGTTTGATTGTCTGCCCATTTTGCAACTTTTTTTTACTATACCAACTTCATTTTCCAAAAAAAAATTTTTCTTCCCTTTTTCGGCCCACCCTACTAGACAGGTACACTGTCATTGTATACAGGGTGTACGAATCAAACTGTGTGTTTTTCTCAAACTTTGGAACACTCTGTGGAATGTTCTAGCTTTTATAAAATACTGAAATTAAAACCCAACTATAACCTCAGGTTTTCTTAACATTATGTTTTTTGTTTCACTCGCTTATGTTGGAGAATAAAAAAGTTAGGCACTTTTAACAACTACCCCTGTTTTTCGTCAATACAGGGTCTTTTTAAATAAGTACGGAAAACTTTAAGGGGTAATTCTGCATGATAAAATAATGACAGTTTGCTTTATAAACGTATGCCCGTAAATGCTTCGTTTCCGAGATAGGAGGTGTTAAAATTGTTCTTACAAACTGATGATTTATTTATTGCTCTAAAACGGTTTGTGATATGCAAATGAAATTTGGTAGATTTTAAGAGGTAGTTATTGCGCATTTTTTGGCATACAATTAAGAATTGTATATTCACCATTGGCGTGCATACGGGTATAAACATTTTAGATATATCCCGTATGCACGTCAATGGTGAATATAAAATTCTTAATTGTATGCCAAAAAATGCGCAATAACTACCTCTTAAAATCTACCAAATTTCATTGGCATATCACAAATCGTTTTAGAGCAATAAATAAATCGTCAGTTTGTAAGAACAATTTCAACACCCCCTATCTCGGAAACAAAGCATTTGCGGGCATACGTTTATAAAGCAAACTGTCATTATTTTATCATCCAGAATTACCCCTTAAAGTTTGCCGTACTTATTTAAAAACACCCTATATTGACGAAAAACAGGGGTAGTTGTTAAAATGCCTAACTTTTTTATTATCCAACATAAGCGAATTAATCAAAAAACAGAATGTTAAGAAAATCTGAAGCTATAGTTGGGTTTTAATTTCAGTATTTTATAAAAGCTAGAACATTCCACAAGGTGTTCCAAAGTTTGAGAAAAAAACAGTTTGTTTCGTACACCCTGTATACAATGACAATGTACCTGTCTAGCAACAATATTATTACAGCGATATTGTTAAAGAATAAGGCTATAACATATTAAAAAAATTACTTAAATCGGACATCAGGTTTAGGAAATACAAGACATTAAAAATGACCTATTTTTTGGGGTGGCGGTTTTTTGTGCCGGTGAGTGTATATGAAGGGTACAGGGGAAGAACGGCAATAGTCCATTTGGATTTTTCTCGAGCACACTGAATGTTAAGGTTTATTAACTTTTTATAAAATCAAATTTAAAGAAAAATAATCAGTCAAATTTAAAGAATAATTGTTATTCTTTAAATCCGAATGCCACCTCTCACATCCAAAAATAGACGTTTTTTCGCAGATCCTTACTGGTCTATAAATGCCGGTCAACTTTGACCGGTTGTATCTCAGGAACCACTCATCACAATTAAACGTTTTTTTATTTTAAAAGAAGCGTCCTGCCGCTTTTTTTCCAATACCGTTTTCATGATTTAATTTAATATTTTCCGAGATATTCTATTTGTTTATAAGCCAAAAAATTGTTTATAATTTTAAAATATTCCTGAGGCCGCTTAAATAGTCCAATTTTAATTCTGTAAAGTACATTAGATAGGTACAGTGTCTTTTTATACAAAAATCATAGTTATTCTTATGTATCATAATTATTCTGGTTATTATAGCGGCCATAAATTTTTAATTAACAATTCAATTGTTGCTAAACTGTTCATTCAATTTCCATCGGCTTCTGGAATTATAATCTATACGAAAAGAGCCTTTATATTACCAAGTTATTTAATTATTGATAAACAATTACTTATCTAAACTTTTAGTTGAAAATTAAAGATTTTGTTGGAAAAACCCACATTTTCCGGGGAAAATTTTCGTCGAAGTAAATCGGGAAAAACACGTCTCTACGCAGAATTTAATTACGGTGAATTTTTATTAGGGTGTTTTTGGTGTAAAGTTAAAATCTTTGAAGTTATAGATCATAAATTGAAAAAAACACGATTTTCGGGCGCCATTTTGTTTATAAAAAAAGTAGCACACTATCTGCGGACTTTGCATACCTATATTATTAATAATATACAATCATTAGATTCGATTCCAGCAATAAAATTGCTGGTAAATAACTTTTCCCAAAAATGGCCTATTCTCCGATAATCTACCCAGAGTATCAGGCACCAGTAACGCTGGCACCAGCTATACTTTATTCCACGTTAAGGACGGAACGTGTGCTTATGCAGATCAGTGTTGCCAAAACTCTCAGGCACGTGTTGCTACTAGTTTACCGATATACGATTCATTCTCGATACGACAGAAGCGAGATCGGCGCGCTTCTATCGTTCATAAGAAGTACGTAGCCCTATCTATGCAATGTTACGTTTTTAACGTGAAACGCTCTCTATTACAATATATGATAATAGTTTAAAAAAATAGCTCCATGTAACCAGCAAAAAACTTTCGTGATTCGAATATCATCGACTTAAATAAAACACGAATCTGTTAAGGCTTTCAGATGACTATTATTTCGAGTTGTTTCGCAAAGATTGATTTTGCTTGTTAATCTCGCTGGTAACGTACTCCCAAGAGTTGACGGTGGCTTGGTAGTAGTTGATTTGTTTATTAACGAAGTCTAGTAATATCTTCTTCAAGCACTGTTGCTTTTCGGAATGCCATCGCTGAAGGTCGCTCCGCAACGACTCGTTGGCGCACTCGAGGTTATCCTGATTCGATTCGACTTTCTTAATCAGCTGAGGAATGTATGAACCTAATTTTTCTAGTTTATCGTCGCAACTTGATTGCTTCCAGAGAGAGAAACCTGCTGCTGATTGGGACGGATTTTGGGAAATGGCCACCAGCTGAAACAATAATTAATATTACAATATTAGGCCAGAAAATGAAGCATTTTGGCTCGCAATTTTTTCGTCCAGCATGGATTTACTTGAAATTTTCAAGAAGGTAGGAAATAGCCCAAGGACCCAGGCAACCAAGTGACGTCAATAACGTCAGCTTTTGGTTGAATATATACACGTGTTTGAACATTACGTCGTATAAACGTCTTCTGTATGTGATTTTAAATACGTAAGAGTAATGACGTTAAAATACGTTAAAAATATGTTTTCATTTCAGAGTATTTCAGACAGCTCAAGTCTGACGTCACAAAAATGGGAGGAGCTTAACGGGTTGATGCTTATAATGTATTGTCATAAGAAATTTTTCATTTATTGTTTACGTGCTTTGTGTCGTAAAATAGTTATTTTCCTAACAAGTGCAGAAAGTCATTCTTTTCCGCACGCGACTGCAGTTTGCCGAACGACGCGAAGCGGGAGTTCGGCAAGCAGTCGAGTGCGGAAAAGAGACTTTCTGCAAGAGTTAGGAACAATATTTTTTCTAAGAGTCTTTAAAAAATTACCAAATCTTAATCAATTAATTTAATTGATATGAAAATACATACACAAATTAATTCTTTGACAAGGTTGTCAAAACCAAACTTTCAATATAATTAGTTAGCATGACGACGATCTTGGTTTCCATGACGATGATTCAAAACGACTGTTATTGTCTACCGATTTGACTTTAGAATATTATGTCAAAATAATTTTATTTCATCGAATTGTCGAGATAATTTCATTAAAACAGGAACACAATAGAATATATTTGAAACAAATTAGTAAATAATATCTAAATATTAGTTTATTGCATGGATTATAATTACTTTAAGGCCATATTAACATATCTAAATTAACACGCGTGCGGAAAAGTAAAAAACGCGTGCGGAAAAGTAACACGCGTGCGGAAAAGTGAAACTTTCTAAACTAAAATGCGTGCGCGAAAGTAGACATTTTTGCACGCTCGTAGAAAAAAGGACTTTTCATTTAGATATTTAGTTGAAGAAATGTGTTAATCAAGAGATTTTTATTCGTTTTTCTCAAGTGAGTTGTGAGTTAGTTTAATGCAATAGTTCTGGTGATAGTTCTTCTTGAAAACGGTTTGTGATTATGTGTTTTGTTTTGATGAATATTTTCTGGTAATGAACTAATTATGTGTTGTCGAGTTTAATTAAATTAATTTGTTAATAAATTATTTATTAGTTTATATGTTGTTTCAGTTTTGACACAGTAAGTAGGTATACCTTAGCCTATAAGCCAAATTTAAAACAGTTAAATGAAAAATTGCAATACCAACAATACCCATACGAATAATTATTATTGTGTATTTTTAAAACCATAAAATGAAAAATAATTTGAAAAAGACATAAAAACTACGTATTTTATATCTTCTATTTAAAACGTGATGAAAATGACGTCAGTTATGGTGGGACATATTTACGTGACTTTCGACGTCAAAAAAACGTGACAAACTGACGTGGTTTGGTGATAATTATGACGTCTTTTCAACGTTTTGTAAACGTTATTTGGTTGCCTGGGGATCATTTTCTATATCATGCCGCTGTACGCTAAAACCTTGGGGGTGGTTGCCACCCTATCTCGGGGGTGGGAATTTTTCATTACATTTTAACCATGGAAATCGATGGAAAAAGTAATTCTAAGAAAAATCATTCTTTACGTTTTCTTCGTAAAACTAACATTTTTCGTGTTATTCGCGGTTAAAAGTAGCAGTTTTTCGACGAAAAAATCCACTTTTGTAGAGGGATTTTGAGAATAACTCGAAAAATATGCATTTAATCAAAAAACTGTAGTTATTAAAATGGTATCTCTTAGAAACACAAACAGAATCAAATTTTTATAATTTTTCTACTGAAGCTATTTCCTTGTGGCATTTTTATGATTAACTATTTAGATGGGAAATAAGCCACAATTAAATTGAAAAAATAATTTTATTTTTTATTTTATAAATCGAAACGTTAATAAAATTATTTTTTCAATTTAATGGTGGCTTATTTCCCATCTAAATAGTTAATTTTTCTACGACCAATAGAAACCGAGAAACGGCATGTTAAAAGTTAGCTTTTTTCGTCAAATGCATAACATGAAATATTCAAAGCCAAATAACGGGAAAACTTTGCATTTTTTGAGAAAAACTTACAGAACCTTTTTTCAAGCATATAATTAGGCCTTTCAAAATAAAAAGAAAAAAATGTCTAGCATAAAAATTGAGCGACTTATGATCAAAATAAGATCGGTACCTACTTTTTTCTACGAAAAAATCAGAAAAAACAACCCTCTAACTACCCTCCTAATTAAAATTATTGATCTTCACCCTTCTGTATTTTTTTTATGTATGTATTATCAATAAACGCAAGAAGGTTGACCTATTTAAAAGAGGTGATTTTAGAAAAATTGGAGTTTAAAGATAAATTGATTTTTTGCAATTTCGTATTTTTCACCATTTTCTTCAAAATATCTCCGAAAATACTAGAAATACCAAAAAAATGATAGAGTACGAAATTGTAGCTTTTTTAATAACCAAAATTTTCTTGTGCATAGATTCTCTTTATAGTGAATATTTAGCGAGGTATAGCTGTTTAAACCTCTATTTACGAGCAAACACCCCTTATTCGAGCCCTTTAAACTCATCCCACTTAAAAGCTAAGGGATCTTACGGAATTTAATTTACACAGTCTTATAGCTCTTCAAAAACCCTACAAAATTGTTTTTGAAAAACCTTTTTTCAACAAAAATGAAGGAACTATGTTTATAAAACAAATTTTTTTTTCGAAAAATTCGAATAGTCTGCTTGGGAGTACAATTTTCAATGTATATAATACCACAGAACCAGTTTTTCGGCAGTAATACGTTATATGTTCCACTTTCTCCATTCAAATCGAAAGACAGAAAAGAAGAAACATCTGCTCATGTGTCTGCGTGTGTGAGTGTATAGATCTATTAAATTACTTTAAAAAATTGCAATGTATTAAGAGTTGTTTTTAAGGGTTGAAATATTATGATATTATATCCTAAAGCGTAAAACAATCATTATTGAGCCAATCAAAAAAAACAATTTATCCATATTAAGGTTCACAATGTTTTTATATAATTTTTGATAATAAGGGGTAGTTTACACCCCTAAAAATAATCAACGCCCTTGAGCATGATATAGAATATGAAGTACAGGGTGAGATGATCCTAATCCCAAATTTTTATGCAAATCAATGCAAGCCGAAATCCTTATTTTAGGATAAATACATTTTTCATATATAACTCCAACAAGGGTGGTTTTAAGGGCTGAAGTATTATGATATTATATCCTAAAGCATAAAACAATTATTATTTACCTAATAAAAACCAAATGTTGACCATATTAAAGTTTAAAATGTTATTTTATAATTTTTTACAATTAGGGGTAGTTTTCACTCTTAAAAAACCAAAAGCGTACAACGGCTCAATATAGATAATGAACTAGTGGGTAAAATGAGCCTAATTCTAAATTTGGACGAAAAAATTGCGAGGTTTTGCCATTTTTTTAGCTTCATTTTCTGGCCTATATTCATTTTAATACACTTTACAATCAATATAAAAGGTTAGTTGGAAATTAATCTGTAATAATGCTGGACAAACAATGTAGTATTTGGAAGGAGGTTTAGGATATTTTTAATGTTAAGCAGTTAAGGGAAAATAACGACACATCTTTGTTTGACGAAGTCTATCTTTATTCTGATTTGTTAATCGAATATACAGGGGGTCCCGGAAAATAGTGCGTTCCTTAAAGGTATGGGCTGATGACAGCACTTACACCAAAAAAGTCATATTTTTTTCTAAATCCACATTAATCCATTTGATTATTGTCCACAGAAAAGCCATTCCAGCCAGCAATGTTGCGCTCCTTATTATACTACGTTAAAAACTATCATGAAACAGCGATCGATTAGGCATAATTTTGTATTGATACTGATAAAAGAGATACAGAAATACGTTTTGTTTTTATTAAATATCCAACAGTATACAAACCCAAATAAATTATTTGGGTTTGTATACTGTTTTAACTTGAGAAATTATGATTACAAAAAATGCTCGAAGTGATCGCCGTAAATGTCTTTCTTAGGGTCATTCTTTCACGGTTTTTGCTCTAAATTTTAAAGAACCGCTTGGATTGACATGAAATTTGGCATACGCATAGCTTACATGTCAAAGAAAAAAGTGATATTGTGCAGATGTGTGCTTTTGCCCTGGGGGTGACGTTCACCCCCTCTTGGTGGTGAAAAAATATAAGTCTAAAATAAGTCTGAAAATGGATAAACTGACTAATTTTAAGTAACTTTTGTTCTAGAGAGCTTTTTCGCCAAGTCAACACTTTTCGAGTTATTTGCGAGTGAATATGTTCATTTTTCAACAAAATAACTACATTTTTAGACGGTTTTTCGCAAATAACTCAAAAAGTAAGTATTTTGTCGAAAAAAACTTTCTTAGCAAAAATATAGCCTGTAAAAAGATAAAAAAAATGGTGTCCACGTTAGGTCTCTGGACCTCGTAAAACCAGAGTTATAGCCAATGAAAAATAGATTCATATTCACCAAATTTCAAATAGAATACTTCGAAGTGAAATATCCAAAAAATTAGGCACTTTTTGGGGAAAACCTATTACAACTTTTTTAAAGTGTTTAAAAAGAGATTTATTTCTGTTTTTATAAAAAGTTTCTAGCATTAAATTTAAGCAAGTTACGCTCAAAATAAAGTTGGTCGCTTTTGTTTTGGCAAAAAAAATCGGGAAGACCACCCCCTAATTAGCAACTTAAATGAAATTAATCGTTACCGCTCCACAAATTATTTTACTTATGTTGTGTTTATATGATCTGTAAGTTTCATCGATTCAAAGTGCTTATTTTGGAAAAAAATTGATTTTAACGTAAAGTTTTTAAAAATTTGAATTTTGAAAAATATACTTTTTTTCCAAATAACTTAAAAATTGTTAGAGATACCAAAAATCTCGAAAAACAAAAAAAGTCAGCATTGCTTTTCTCAATATCATGTATTTTTTTGTTTTTCTGTTAGACAAAAATTGATTGAGATTTGGTGTTTCTAAATTTGCATACATTCGTGATGAGTGACTCGTTCAACCCCTTTTAACTAGAGCCCTTTCAAAAATAAGGACTTTGAACCGATGAAACTTACAGATCATATAAACAATACATACACGAGTCAAGAAACTTGTGAAGTCGTAACGATTAAGTTCATTTGAGATACTAATTAGGGGGTGATTTTCCCGATTTTTTTACCAAAAAAAAAGGAACTAACGTTATTTTGAGCGTAACTTGTTTACTTTTGATGCTAGAAATTTTTTTTATAAAACAAAAATGAAGATTTTTTTAAACACTTTAAATAAGTTGTAATAAGTTTTCCCAGAAATGTGCTTCATTTTTGGTTATTTCAAGTTAAAGTATTCCATTTCAAATTTGACGAATATGAACCTATTTTTAATTAGCTATAACTATGCTTCTACTAAGTATAGAAACGTGATATACAGGGTGTAACAAAAATACAGGTCATAAATTAAATCACATATTCTGGGACGAAAAACAGTTCGATTGAACCTAACTTACCTTAGTCCAAATGAGCATACAAAAAAAGTTACAGCCCTTTGAAGTTACAAGATAAAAATCGATTTTTTCCAGTATATCGAAAACTATTGGAGATTTTTTAATAAAAATGGACACGTAGCATTCTTATGACAGGAACATTTTAAGAATAAATTATAGTTAAATTTGTGCACCCCATAAAAATTTTATGGGGTTTTGTGCCCTTAAACCCCCCCAAACTTTTTTGTACGTTCAAATTAAATTATTGTTGTTAAACCATTAGTTAAACAGGATATTTTTAAAACTTTTTTGCCTCTTAGTACTTTTTGGAAAAGCTAGTTTTTATCGAGATATTTTGAATATTTGTCAAATCCACCACATATTTGTATACTGTTACGTACGATTATAGAGACCTGGTAAGGTAATAATATGAATTTTTTTTTATAAATTACAGTTTGAGATATATTTTGAACCATATTAGAAAAGAAGCCACATCCCGATAAAAGGTGCCTCATCGGAAAAATACTAGGGGGCAAAAAAGTTTTAAAAACATCCAGTTTAACTAACAGTACCGCAATAATAGTTTAATTGGAACGTACACAAACATTTGGGGGGTTTAAGGCACAAAACCTCCATAAAATTTTTATGTAAACATATTAAAAAAGAAGCCGCATCTCGATTAAAACTGGTTTATCGAAAAAATATTAAGAGGAAAAAAAGTTTTAAAAACATTGTGTTTAACTAAGGGTACCACAATAATAATTTTATTGGAACGTACAAAAAAGTTTGGGGGGGTTTAAGGGAACAAAACCCCCATAAATTTTTTATGGGGTGCACAAATTTAACTATAGTTTATTCTTAAAATGTTCCTACCATAAGAATGCCACGTGTCCATTTGCATTAAAAAATCTCTAATAGTTCTCGATATAACGCAAAAAATCGATTTTTATCGTGTAACTTCAAAGGGCTGTAACTTTTTTTTTGTGTATATTTGAACTAAGGTAAGTTAGGTTCAATCGAACTATTTTTGGTCCCAGAATATGTGATTTAATTTATGACCTGTATTTTTGTTACACCCTGTATACACCATTTTTTTAAATTTTTTACAGGCTATATTTAAGCTAGGAATATTTTTTCGACAAAATACGTACTTTTTGAGTTATTTGCAAAAAACCGTCTAAAAGTGTGGTTATTTTGTTGAAAAAATATACATATTCACTGGCAAATAACTCGAAAAGTATTGACTTAGTGAACAAACTCTATAGAACAAAAGTTACTTAAAATTAGTCAGTTTATCAATTTCCGGACTTACTTTGGACGAATACTTTTTCACCCCCGAGAGGGGGTGAAAAGCACCCCCGGGGCAAAAGCACATATCGGCACAATATCACTTTTTTTCTTTGACTTGTTAGCTATGTGTATGCCAAATTTCATGTCAATCCAAGCGGTTCTTTAAAATTTAGAAGTTTTGCAATATTTTACCGTTAAAGAACGGACTATCTTACGAACAATGTTTTTAGAAATGCCAACCATTCTACCTACATATCGGATACCTGCTGTTGGATTATCACTGATTGTTCTGCATTTATTCTATGGTTTCTTGGTGTCCTATCGCTAGTTTTTATAGGTACCGCACACGGCACACACAACCCGTCTCTAATAACCTTTGAGACACATTCACAAAACTTCGGGTATTAGGAATGTCGTTGTTCGGTATAGCGTTCAAAATAGAATTCTAACAGTCCTATTATTAATTGTCATAGTGAGATTCTCCGTACGTAATTAACATATCGTGATATTCTATCGTCCGTTTACTTTGTAAATTGTAGAAAGCTCGGATTTAGGTTGCGACCAGAATTTGTTTTCCAACGTAAGAAATCTTTAGATCCCCGGTTGTTTACCGTTTCTTTACACGAGATTTCATTTTGCTTTTAATAGATGTCGCTGTTGTGTCTTGTACAAATTATTTTTAATATTTTGCAGAGATTTGGTTTCTATTCAGAGGACACCAAAGGGCCATTCTGATGAGACCAAGAGGACGAAATGTGGTGGTCTCTAAAACGAAAATTTTAAGGCCATGGGTACATAATTCGCAAATATTTTACGGCTATCCCTACTTTTAGTGTAGTAAAATTCTCACTGGTATGGATATGTAAACAATCAGCCCTGTGATGGATGACCGAAGTTATGGTTAACGTAAAGTTATCCTGTAGTTATGTTATAACCATCGAATTGGTGTGATGTACCATACTTAACTTAACTATTTGCGTTATTTCTTGACAGTTCTTGAGTTATCTGGTCACTTTATAACGCGACGTTAAACCTCAAGTTATGAGATAACTCTGTAGTTATGCAAGGTTAGGTTCATCTTTTGACTTGTTTTTAGACAGAAATCAAGTGAATTTAGAAGCTAGTAATTTAATAATTAAGAATAGAAGGGTAATACAATTTTAAAAATTATACAAAAATCAAATCGAGCGATATAAGTTGAAATTTTATTTTAAGTACCTACTGAGCTTTCTATACAGAGTTGCCAGATGATATTTTATAAATCCCCCACTTAGAAACTGAAATTCCCTGAAATTGAAGCTCAAATACCTTAAAGTCCCCAAATTTAAATTGTTGCCGTATTTTAATAAATTATTAGTCAAATGAAAAGAACAGTAAAGCAAAATTCATACTACAATATCAACGAGGGCCATGGAAATAATTCATAGTTCCTATCGTCTTCGATTATATGGGAGTATAATATACAGTTCTATGTACATTCGCAAATTTAACTTACCATGACCCCTTAAAATCATCCATAGTTTTCCGCCCCCAAAAAATCCCACTAAAATTTCTGCTTAGAAAAATTTCAATAGACGCTTTCAAATTAACCCAAAATTTTGGGAAAATACACCAATCTGGCAACCCTGTTTCTATCTACCGTTTGAAAGCAACTTACAAACACCAAGGAACCCAAACAGCTGTTTGCTGTTCGGTCATCGGCGGTAGCCGACGACGGTTATGTTCGGAACAATCTCTCTCGCTCACTCCAACTTGTACTATTTGTACATCAGGTTCTCTTTGTTACTTCAAAATTTGTTCCTCAAAACTTCTTTCTAATATAACGTTGATGATATAACTATCTCATAACTGCGAGCGATACATCACACCAAATTTTACCTATACAGTTATGG
Source organism: Diabrotica virgifera virgifera (assembly GCF_917563875.1). Lineage (NCBI taxonomy): Eukaryota > Metazoa > Arthropoda > Insecta > Coleoptera > Chrysomelidae > Diabrotica > Diabrotica virgifera. Next base: position 69,062,088 of record NC_065444.1, read on the forward strand.
GCACGTTATTCCTGAGAGTTATCTTAACTTTAACTCAAACGTTAAACTTAACTTCGGTCATCCATCACAGGGCTTCAGAATGTCATTCTACTTGAAAACTCATTAACTTACAAGAGATGGCTTTTGAATGTTCTTGGATAACTGTTATTTGTATAATTGCAAATTATTAATTCAGTTAATAAATGTGATAATTTTTTCACTAACTATACTAATACTCAATCGAGAAAAGAGGAAAAGTGTTAAAGTGATTTTTTAATAATATATTGTTGCTATGGAACACTTACAATTTTGAACATCTTTAACAACAAAATACTTGGATCACAGAATATATTATCCTGATGTATTCTCTGCTTGGCTCTTCCACAAATAATACACAATAAATAACTTTTTATTAAGTTCACCTCTTAAATCAATTATTTATCAAATACACTATCTATTCGACTGAATAGAATAGAATAGAATAGAATAGAAATATGCTTTATTGTCACTGAAAATTATACAATTTTATGAACAAAGCTTAACATAGAGTCACGAAAAGATATACATAACAATAACAAATACAATTTTATAAAATTAGATAAATCGTCAATAAAAAATATAAACAAGTTAAAAAAGTGAAGTAAAAAAACAAAAACCAATATATTGCAAAATTACTATAAATTGCAAAATTGAACATACAACATAATATAATAAAACACAAACAAAGGAACTAATAAGTTTAAGCTGCTGTATGTGACACCCAAATATAGATAAATACACTTTAGTTAGTTGTACATTACTGTATTTCTTAGTTAGTCATTAAGAAACTCTTCTACTGAATAATATGGTCTTTTAGATAAATGAGCTTTTGTCATTTTACGGAACTTGAGAAAGGATGTTGCAGATTTGAGTTGTAAAGGGAGATGGTTGTATAGTTCTTTTGCGGAATATAGTATAGATTTCTTTACTAACTCAGAAGACGGGATCGGTAAATAGACATCAAAAGTTGAATTTCTGGTGGAGTAGTCATGATGAGGCCTTGCTGGAAAGACATGCATGTGTTTACGAATTAAGCAAACAGTTTCTAAAATATACAAAGATGGAAGGGTTAATATTTCGTGATATTTAAAGTAACTTCTGCAATGGGTTGTTCTTCTGAGGCCAAACAGATATCTTATTGCTCTTTTTTGTAATTTGAAATTAACATCAAATTGGGCAGCTGTACTAGACCCCCAAAAAGGAAGACCATATCGAAGATGAGACTCGAATAAAGAAAAATATGTTATTTTAGAAGATGCTAAATTGAGTTCCTTCGAAAAAGATCTTATGGCATAGCAGGCTGAGGCGAGTTTCTTACTTAACAAATCGATATGAAGGGACCATTTGAGGTTGCAGTCTAAAAGAATACCAAGACATTTTACAGAATCAACGGTAGAGATCTGGCTGCTATTCACAAGCAGGGGTTGAAGAGCACCTTTATATGATAATGCTACCGTTTTATCCACGTTAAAGGAGAGTAAATTAGAGTCAGACCAGGTTTTTATCGTAAGATCAGAAGTTATAGTTGCATGAAGAGTTGCAATAGTTGAGTGGCTCCAAGTGATACTGGTATCATCAGCAAAAAGAAAAATTTTTCCATCGATTTTTAAATTAGTGAAGTCATTTATAAAGATAAGGAAAAGTAGAGGACCCAATACTGAACCTTGTGGTACTCCACATACAATGTTTTTGAGACTAGAGTCAGTATCATTTGCTCTAACCAGTTGTTTCCTATTATCTAAGTAAGATTTGGACCAATTCAAAGAAATACCTCGAATTCCATAGAAATTAAGTTTTTTAATCAAAATGTTGTGATTTACACAATCAAAAGCTTTGGAATAGTCACAGAAAACAGTGGCAGTATAAAGATTATTGTTTAGTGCTTGGTAAACCTCGTGAAGTACAGAAACATGGCATCAGTTGTACATTTATTAGTTAAGAAGCCGAACTGATTTTGTGATAAAATATTGTTATAAAAGAGAAAGGACATAAGTCGGGTTTTTATGAGCCTCTCAATAATTTTGGAGAGTACCGGTAATAGGGCAATAGGTCTATAGTTGCAGGCATTAGATTTTTCGCCACCTTTATGAAGAGGAATAATAATGGCTGTCTTTAGGCACTCTGGAAATTTACCGTTTTCAAAGGAATCATTAATTAGTGATACGAGGAGTTCTAACACATTATCTGTGAGATTTGAGAAGATTTTTATGGATAGTCCATCAGTACTACAAGATTATTTGCTTTTAATACTATTGATCGTTTGGATCAATTCAGATTTATAGATTGGTCTTATAAAGAATGAATTCGAGACAATTTCTGAATTAGGGAGATAGGAAATGGGATCTTGTTGAGACTGAATAGTTGATGTTACATTTTTACTCACGTTAATGAAGTATTCGTTTAGATTTTCAGGGTTTGGAAGGGCAAATGTTTGAGCTGCGTGGGTTTTATTTCGAAGATCGTTTATTATGGACCAAGTTTCTTTTGCAACACTTTTGGAGCTTCCCAGAAGATTTTGATAGTAGGCTTTTTTAGCTGATTTGATGAGTTTTAGGTATGTGACTCTGTAATTGGTGATATATTGAGTGACAGAGACGTTGGTAGTAAATTTCTTGATATAAAGTAGTGAACGCATATTTTTTGCTGATATGCGGATACCTTTGGTAGTCCAGGGTTTGCGACGTTTTGGCTTAATCGTAATTAAAGGAAATGCCTTATTGAAGATACAGAAAAGCTTCTCCAAAAAATCACTGAAATTATAGTCCACGTCCGTAGAAGGAAAATGCCAGTCAGAAGTTAAACATAAATTTTGGAATTTATGAAAATTCCGAGCGGAAAAAATCCTACCTAAACGTCGGGTTTTCGAGGAGGGTTTGCTGAAGATGTTAAATTTCGTATATACTGCTTCATGATCCGATAGTTCCGCATTAATAACTGTAGAGCAGACATCAAGGGGTGAGAAATCGGAGACAATATAATCAATTATGGTAGATGTAGTTTTTGTAATCCTTGTAGGAGAATTAACGTGCATTGAGAGACCATATGATTCAAATATGTTGACCAAGAACATTTGGGTAGCACAAGCAGCAGCATAATTTATGTTGAAGTCTCCGCATAGAATTTTTCTGCTTTTGTGAGTCAAGTCATCTAACATTTAGCAGGTTCTGAAAAAATAGTTCCACGGAAGAGTCAGGTGATCTATAGATGCAAATAATAATAAGTAAAGATTATTAAAAACTAAGGAAAATTCAAAGAAGGCTTCATTCAACAAAAAGTCATATTTTGTTATCAGAGAAAAATCATTGTTCGCAGAAAGAATTAGGGTGCCTCCATGAGCTGAGTTTGGACGATCATACCTAGCAATTGTGGTATATTTCTCTACAAAAAAGGCTCGTTGACTTCAAGCCAGTGTTCTGCAACAGCAACTATCTGGGGAAATCCTAATTCCTCTAGAAACAAAAATAATTCGTCAGTTTTATTTCTTATAGAACGAATATTAATCAGAACCATACTAAAGTTGTCATCACTAAAATTATTCGAGGTTTCTAGTTCCTCAGAACACGTCGTATTATTTAAAAATTTCGTCTTGCAGAGCTAGTGGAATAATAATTTCGGTGACATTCCCTTGATTTTTGCAGGTGAATAATTCTTTCCGAAGTGAGAAAAGACCTAAAAGCAGCAAGATCAGCGTCTACCTCATCTGCACCAATTCCATTAGCATCGTTGAATTCTAGAAGAATTTTTCTTAGATCTTCACTCTTAGTTGGAAGTCCTTCGGAAGCCAGAAACAGTTTAACACTTGTGTTGGTATACCCATAATAAAATACTGATGCAGGTTGGTCGTGTAGAAAAGCAAGATGAAGTTTAATGGCCTTCAAGATATCCGGTTCCCTTAATCTGTCTGAAAGATATCGACTATTCGAGTTATTGGTCAATCTAACTCTTGGTGGGGTCAAAGGATCCAGATTTATCGACGGTTCTAAAGTATCCTTCTTAATGAAATTAATATGAGAACGGAAAGGATCTTTAGATTTGCAAATTGCAATGGCCTGCTTGTCTGTCAGTATATTTGTGGTATCAACTTCATTCTTGTTGTTACTTGGAATGGTAATTGGATTTTCCAAGTTAACCGTGCTTCTGATGTTCTTCCGATTTATATTTGTCTCAGATGAAGTCGTTGGTTCGGAGTATAAGGATTCTGTAGACCACTTAACGTTTACACCCGGTGGCCAAATTTCTTTATTAAATAATAAGTCAATATATGTTTTAGACTTAATACCTATTTTGAATGAGGAGCCAGTATCTGAGTTGGCATGCAATTTTTGTTTTTTTGACTGTACTGGTTTCGAAATGCTGGGTGTCTTCAGTTTGGGTACTTGAAGTGGCATATACTGTTTTTCTTCGATACCTCTTTCTTCGTTGGTATAGTAGGTAGTTTGTTGGAAAGATTACACATTTGATTAGATATTTCACTGATGTGTGAAGAGAGCCTCTCTAATCCCAACTTTATCTCAGATGAATTTGTATCTTGGACTTGTACCTTAATCGTGTCATTTGAACAGCCGAAAAAAACTGACGATATATTGAAAATATCTTGTTCCATCTGCCTTATGGATTTTAAAAGATATTCAGGATTTAACAAGTTATTTAATTTATGAATCTCGTCAATTTTTTTTTGCAAGATAGTCTAATTTGCCGTCATTTTTTGGTAATAAATCATATGTCTCTATAAGTACAGGCAAAGTATCTGTGAGTTTTTTAGTAACTTGAAGTAAGGCGTCAAAGTTCTCTTGTGGTATTTGATTTTTTGTTAAATTTGTTGCTTTTTCATTTAAACATCTGAGGCTAGGTGAATCACATAATGTACAGAAATATTTTAAATGGGCATTTTTTGGATCTAGTAGAGTTTTTGAGGTGGTTTTATTGAGACCAGAACACTTAAGACAAAAATATTGTCTACAGTCCCCATGGCAACGTATCTTATATTTGTCGTTTTCGGAAAATTCAATCAAGCAAATATCACAATTGTAGATCGTGGTGGTCAAGGTTAAACAATATTTAATTGGGTCGTTGAATGTAAAAAAAGTAAAAAAAAATGTAGAATAGTAAAACAAATCTGGTAACACAACGAGTTTAGTTACACAACACTCCAAAACAATAACAAAAACACTTAAACAAATTTGAGTAAGTCGGTCGTGATGACAACCAAAACAAAACACAACTGGTCACATCGACGACTGAAAACGAACTGAGTGCGTTGTAAGACAAAGATAGATTTGGAAAATATTACCACAGACATTTTGTTCATTTTTTTCGAATCCTGAAAAAACTAATAAATACTTTTAAAAAATTTAAACGCAGAATGAAAGACTAAATTATTACCGAGGGCCGAAAGTCCCTTAGAATAAATAAAAAGTTTATTTTGAATGAGATATTTGAAATTAAAAATCACACTAAATTTTCTCTTAGTTTTTCACCCATGTAACTTATTAAAATAAACATTACAGAAGTTCTAATGGACTTTCGGCCCTCACTAATAACGTAATCTTTCATTCTGCGTTTAAATTTTTCAAAAATACTTATTAGTTTTCTCAGGATTCGAAAAAAATGAATCCCCATTTGAATAGCATTGCAGCCGAAAATACGTACCCATCTCCTTAAACTGTATTTACCTTCGTTTACTCACAAATTGAGTTCTAGGAATCAATTCGTTGGATTATTACTTAGATAAATTGACGTGTTGTGGGATGCATATTGTAGATTCCCCACGTCTATCCATTTATCGTCCGTTTGCTTTGCAAAGTATAGAAATCTCTACATCTCCGGCTTTTAGATTTTGTTTTGTTATTATTATTTTATATTATATAATCCTAATCTACTATTTACTGAATTTTCCAATGTTACGTAAGAGTGGAAATACTACTCATCATACTACAAATCTAACCTGTACCAAGTACGAAAGGGCATGCTTATTTGGGTTTGGTTATTGTTCTCATTTAGTTTTCAAAATATGTATTACCAGTTGTTCAAAAGTTTTTATAGGTATTATTAAGAGGATGGGTACGTATTTTCGGCTGCAATGCTATTCAAATGGGGATTCATTTTTTTCGAATCCTGAGAAAACTAAATAAGTATTTTTGAAAAATTTAACCGCAGAATGAAAGATTATGTTATTAGCGAGGGCCGAAAGTCCCTGAGAACTTCTATAATGTTTATTTTAATAAGTTACAGGGGTGAAAAACTAAGAGAAAATTTAGTGTGATTTTTAATTTTAAATATCTCATTCAAAATAAACTTTTTATTTATTCTAAGGGACTTTCGGCCCTCGGTAATAATTTAGTCTTTCATTCTGCGATTAAATTTTTCAAAAATATTTATTGGTTTTTTCAGGATTCGAAAATGAACACAATGTCCGTGGTAATATTTTCCAAATCTATCTTTGTCTTACAACGCACTCAGTCGAATAGAATATTGTCAGCATATTGTCAGTCAGACAGTGACAATCAGTGACAATTTTAAATATTTGACATGGCATCGGGAATATTTTAAGTTGTTGATTAAATAATATTAATACCTATATAGTGTATTTTTGATAAAAATAATTGATTTAAGACGTGAACTTAATAAAAAGTTATTTATTGTGTATTATTTGTGGAAGATCCAAGCAGATAATACATCAGGATAATATATTCTGTGATCCAAGTATTTTGTTAAAGATGTTCAAAATTGTAAGCGTTCCATAGTAGCAATATATTATTAAAAAATCACTTTAACACTTTTCCTCTTTTCTCGATTGAGTATTAGTTTTTGTTGTACATATAAATTATTACAATCACTGAATACATAGTTAGTGAAAAAATTATCACATTTATTAACTGAATTAATAATTTGTAATTATACAAATAACAGTTATCCAAGAACATTCAAAAGCCATCTCTTTAAGTTAATGATGACATTTTCAAGTAGAATGACATTCTAGTAATGTTTACATATCCATACCAGTGTGAATTTTACTACACGTAATTTGCCGTGTAAAGACAGAAAAAGTAGGGATATCCGTAAAATATTTGCGAATTATGTACCGATGGCCTTAACAAAAAACATGATAGGCTATTTGGAATGTCCTTCAAAAACCGTTATCATTTAATGAGCTAAAAATATACACCTCAGCTGAAATGCTAAGTTGACCATCCTGTATCTAATATATCCTATTGTTATCAAGGAGTAAGAAAAGTGATAGTCTAAACAGTTTCCTAATTATTTTACAACTCAATTGTTTAGTTGTGTACATAGATCATTTAGGAATGACTTATAATTTATAACATTGTTACTTTAACCTTGCTAATCAGTTGATGTAATCAGGTACACAGTTTTTTTTTTCAGTGCCAATGTTACACTTGTAAATATTCAAAGTAATCAAGCAAGTCAAGGTAAAAGGAAACAACAGAGGTTGTTGATATTAGTTTATAATTACAACCCCCTCTTTTGAAAAATTACTTAAGCCTTCGATATACATATAATAATTATTTATACAGAGTGAACCAAAAGTCTGGAAATTGCTAATTATCTCTTAAATGGATGATCCGAATCATACAAAAACCGGGATCACCTATTTTTCAATATGAAGATTTGAAATTTGAAGTTTGTAGCATTGCCACATTTAATTACCAAATACATTTAATTTGGTTTAAAATGAAAATCATTAAGGATTTCAATTAAGATAATTATTTCAATAAATGAAAGCAACCTATCTCTAAGTATATCTATAGAATGTAGCAGGATTCATTTCTTGTTGTTATTAGAATTTATTAAATTGGAAAGATTGGAAATAATAAAAATAATAAATGATGACTACAATATATTAAAGAAATGAAAACAAGAACATGTCAAATGCAAAATTATATCCCTAGCATAGAATAAGGATTTGTAAACAGAGAAGAAAACAAACCTCGAGACAAAAATTGACTCCTATTAAAAATGTTCATGAATAAAATTAGAGCTGTAATTTTAATTCACATATATCTAAAAATTAACTTGTTGTGTCTTAAATTATCTAAACATTCACATATATGTCAAAAAACTTTGTTGTTTTCATCTATTTAGAACAAATGTGAAAACTTTGAATTATCCACGTCCGTTCGTCCGTCCGTAAACACAGCTCCTCCGTCATTATACCAGGTAGACTGACAAATAAAGTGCCAAATAAAAGCTTATAACCCAAGGATAGAATTAAAGGTGACCCAAAGATTAAATTTGGCCTTGAACTTTCCGTTTTAGAGTTGTAATAGGAAGTACTGTTTTAAAGTCCAAATAATCCAAAATAATACCGGCAATATATTATTTGACGCGCCTTAGCAAGACGATATATCCTTCCGGTTTCATGCCTGCCTGTTCGTCTGTCCGCGAATATAACTTCTCCATTATTAAAACAGATACAATGACAGATGAGGGGTCCAATTAAAACTCAAAGATGGTATTAAAGATGAGAAATTTGACCTGGTACTTCCGGTTTTAGAGTTGCAACCAGAAGTGATGTTTTAAAGTCGCTGAAAGAGTACAAGTAATATATTATTCTACGCGCCTTAGCAAGACGAAAACAAATATATACTTCCGGTTTTCATATCACTTCCGGTGATATAAAAGAATGTGTATTGTGCAAGCAATCTGTATAGTGTAATAGGTAAGATTTGTAGCTTTAGGTTGTTCTTCTTTAAGCTATTAGGCCGGCAGCTGGTTTTTTCTGGTAATTAAAAATGTAGTTAAAAATATTTATTTATACTTTAGGTAAATACCGTTAAAGCAGGACATAATATCGTATGTGTTAAAATTAATTTTATCAATTTTTTAATTACATTTAAACTCTTACCGCATGCTTGCATTAATAACTGATGTAGAATAGCTTTTATAATTAATCTTGTTATTGTAAGAACTATTGATACTAAAAGAACTTTATAAAAACACAGTTAGATTTTAGGTAGAAAAATTACTTTAGGTATACAGTTCAAAACTTTTAAAATTCAGCACAAAATGCAAGCATGTCCCCGCTCTTTTTTTATTTATTAAAAATACAAAATCTAAAAATATTTTTTTAACAGTCTTTTCATTACTACACTTATGCTTGGAAAATGAATTGCACAACACAACAATTAAAATACTGATACACTTAACTCATTTTCTCCTTCTTCCGTATTTTCTTCGTCACTATCATCGCCCAATTCAATAATAAATTTATGTCCACCATTAATGTGGAAGTGCTCAATCTTCTTATAATATTCTTCCACTTTGATCACTTTAGCGATTCTATTCTGCCAGTCTACTTTGGTCATATTGGCTACTTCTTTTTTAATTATCTCAATTACCTTTTTGTCAAATTTAGGAAATGTATTTGAACGCCTTATACTTGGTTTTAATTGTCCCCAAGTTAACTCAATAGGATTGAAAACACAAAAGTAGGGAGGGAAGTCTCAATATAGTGTGTCCATGCTTTTCGGAAATACTCTTTAGGCGTATAATTTTCTAAATTGCTTCGTGTGTAGAACTTCAATAAGTTTTTTTTTGTGTAAAAATCTTCGAAATACAAATCATTTTCCATTAAAAAATTTTGCAGGTCAGCTTTCTTTGAAGATGTATTTGGTATTTTAGTAAGCTGTCGGGAATGATAGGAAGCGTTGTCAAGCACTATTACGCTGTTTTTCTTCAAGTTTGGGATTAGCGAGTTTTCAAACCAATCTTCAAAAATGTCAGCTTCCATATTCTTGTGGTAGTCAACGTTACAATCTTCCATTTTCTTCCCACATAATTTTAAAGCATTCAGAACCCATCCCTCACTTCCTCCCCAATGTACAATAATTAGCCGCGAGCCTTTATTTGCAGGCATTTCTGGTATGCACATGCTTGAACCATCTGTCCATCCTTTCTTTACTGTATCGTGGGTATCATACCAAGTTTCATCTAAATAATAAATTCTCCTATTTTCTTGCCTATATTTAATAATTTCTTCTAGGTACATATTACGTCTGTTGACTATTCTTCGGCTTTCCATAATTGCTTGACGTTTATTTATTTTTTTGAATTTAAAAACCATTTGTTTTATCCAATTTTGAAGAGTTCTCACAGCAGTTCATATTTCGACCGGTTGTTTCCGATTTCTTTCTTATTATTTCTATTGTAGGTATTTCATTGCTTTTGTAACAGTCGTATATTGTGGTTTTCAATAGTTTTTCAAGTGAAGGATTTAAAGGTCTTAAAAATTTGTAGTCACATCGTTTCTTGCGATGATAGGGTTCATTTTTAACTTTATATACAGTAGAAAGTGGAATTTCTGTTAAATCAAAGGTGGCTTGTGCCAATAGTGTTTCATCGAAGCCGAATTTCGTACGTAGATTTTTGTATACATTCAAACATACTTGCTATGTTTCAACATTTAAATGCATTCGAATCTTCTTTACGGGCACTTTTTTTTTAATAATTACATTCACACTAGCACTGGCAATTTCTACAATATCAGCGTTATCGTACGCGATATTTACATTATCCCACGGGTACCACATCACTATTCACATTAATTAAATTACAATAATCAACAATTTACACTCTCCAATCGAAATACTAAACCAATATTCAAAATAATTACAGCAAACAAAACACTCATAAATATCACTTAACATACGTACACTCCAGTGCTACACTGCTACCGAACTAAAACTAACGTTTTGCACCACCTTATCTATATTTTGCACGAAACTTGTGAATAGATATGGGAGGTCTGGGCGTAAAAACACAGATGCGTTCAAAGGGCCGCTTCTTAAACGTTTGACCTAATATCTTTATTTGAAGAATATCATATTTCACCGGCTTAAAGCTATTCCACAAAATATTTTACTCGGACTATAACCGGAAGTGGCACATTATAGCCACAGAAATAGTACATGGGATATACAATCATCGTGTATTGAAAAGTCGAGCTCGAATATTTAGTTCCGGTTTTGATATTATTTCCGGTTCAAAAGTTATGACCGGAAGTTTTGCAAAAATTACCCAAAACTAGTAAAATCGTATATCAATCGACGCAAAGTTACATGAGGAGTTCGAATATTAACTTAAGTGTACTTCCGATCACATTGGGTGAAAACATAGGACTTACGAAGTCCAATTGCTTGTTTCGCTTTTTTCTTAAAACTAAAACTTTCTTGCCTTTTCCTTAAAACTAAAACAGATGGTAAAACCAGTACAGTGCGTCCATAAAGTAACGCATAAATTCATTATTTCGTAAACCGGAGACTTTAGGAAAAAATCCCGAAACAGGTCGATTTTTATTTTTAAATTACGATTTTTTGGCATACATGTCATACTGGTGACGTCATCCATCTGGGCGTGATGGCATAATCGATGATTTTTTTAATGACAATAGGGGTCATGTAATAGCTCATTTGAAAGGGTATGTATTTTTCTATTCAATAGTATAAACATTAATATAATTATTTATACACGGTGTCCAAAAAATGTTTTTTTTAATTAAATTAATTGGTACAAAAAGATGAATGTATGTAATTTGTTTAATTCTAAATACATTTTATTTGTGCCAGAAAACATAAAAATGTTTTATTTAAAAAATAAACATTGATTTTCTCTTAAGCGTAATGTTAAACTTCCAAGAGTCAGGTGGGTGGCAGCTATAACATTGAATTTAAGCGAAATAGCTACATGTAAATCAAAATGTAAATTCGTACAGGTTGAAACAAATTTTGTATCAAAGTTTAGGTGGGTACAAAAGATATTTTCAAAAAAGTATCCAAATCATACAAGGGGATCTATAAATTATACTATTTTACAGAAGAAGTTGCGCTATATCAGTATTAATAAAAAAAAATGGTCCAAAAATATTTAATATTTTTTGAGATATTGAATTTGTTTATTAAATGTTACTCTATTTTCAATTGCAAAAACGCGGTTGTTGCCAAAAGAATATTCACCTGTATTAAATCTTATTATTTTTATTTTTATGTATATTTTCGATAAATGTATTGATACATTCAAATTTCAATTAAACTTCCCCCTAAAATGGCATTTGAAAATTATTTAAATTTGTTTTTAATTTATTTTTTTAATAACGTCGCGGGGATTAAATATTTTGAAATGCCGTTTCGATAATTGAGTTCCTGGGAATTTTTCACTAATTAACAAATTTTTTTGTCTTTTTTCCTCTTCTTTTTTTTTCTTGGAGTTATATTACTACTTTTAGGGTTAAGTTTCATTAAGAATGTTGAATCTCTAAGTTGTAGATTCTAGACGTAAAAATATTAAGATTGGTCTAAAATGACTTAAATAAAATGTAGCTACTTACTGAGTTACAGGGTGTTTTATTTAAAAATTTAAAAATTATTTTTACCAAGTCCTTTCAAACTATTTGACGTATCCTTATCATACTTGGCAGAAAGTGTGGGTACTCTACAGTCTACTAAATTGTGAAAAATAAAAGTTTCTAGCTGCTACCAGAGGCGTACGACAGGGGACAGTTAATGGTTAACCCTTCCCAAATTCTACGCCACTGAGGGAATTACTATTTTAGCGAAATTTTTTGATTCTCCAATACTTTGTATGTAAATAATATACTCTTTGCTGGCAACGATTAAGTCATTAGTTTTCGAGATATTGGACGTTAAATGAAAGGGCATAGTTATTTTGATTCATTCATTCATTCATTTTAAACTTCCAATATCTCGCAAACTGATGACTTTATCGATACCAATAAAGTTAATTACATACAAAGTATTGGAGAATCGAAAAATTTCGCTAAAATAGTAATTCAGTCAGTGGCGTAGAATTTGGGAAGGGTTAATCATTCACTATTCCCTGTCGTACGCCTCTGGCACTAGCTAGAAACGTTTATTAATCACAATTTAGTAGAGTGTATAATATCCACACTTTATGCCAAGTATGATAAGGATACGTCAAATAGTTTTAAAGTACTTGGTAACAATAATTTTTAAATTTTTAAATAAAACACCCTGTAACTCAGTAAGTAGCCACATTTTATTTAAGAGATTTTAGTTAAATCTTAATATTTTTAGGTCTAGAATCTACAACTCAGAGATTCGACATTCTTAATGAAATTTAACCCAAAAAGGGCAAGTAGTAATATAACTCCAAGAAAAAAAAAAGAAGAAGAAAAAACGACAAAAAAATTTTGTTAATTAGTAAAAAATTCCCAGAAACCCAATTATCGAAACGGCATTTCAAAATACTTAGTCCCTACGACGTAATTAAAAAAACAAATTATAAACAAATTTGAATAATTTTTAAATGCCATTTTAAGGGGGAATTTCGTTGAAATTTGAATTTATCAATACATTTATCGAAAATATAGATAAAAGTCAAAATAATGAGATCTTATTCAGGTGAATATTTTTTTAGTAACAACCGCGTTTTTGCAATTGAAAATATAGTAACATTTAATAAACAAATTCAATATCTCAAAAAATATTAAATATTTTTCGACCAATTTTTTTTTGCTTAATACTAGTAATATACCTCAACTTCATCTGTAAGAAAAGATATTTTATAGTGTTTATTTAAAACGCTAAAAATATTTTTTTGCAAATCTGTTTTTAAAGTTTTATATACAATTATTTAAATAAATAGGGGGTCAAATTTAATTTAGTAAGCCTTATGTGAAAGATTTGCCCTTCAACTTTACAGAAAATAATCCTATTGACCTTCATTAGTAATTGAATGAGCGGCCGTGGGTAACGGCATAAACGCTGGCCTCATACGCCAGTAGACGTGGGTTCGATCCCTGCCAAAGACAAACCATTTTCATTTCCAATAATGGCACGAGCCGTCTCACCGTGCCTCGGAGAGTACGTTAAGCCGTCGGTCCCCCTGGGCTAGTGTACATCGACACTAGTTACTTGAAACAGGGTTAAAGATGTAATTGGCGCTGGAACTATCCGAAAGGATCTCCCCGGCAAAAATGCCATACGATATTATTATTATTTAGTAATTGAATGACCTCAGCAGTTAGAAAAATAATTTTTTTGCAAAAATGACCCCTTTTTAATTATTTAAACAATGATCCCCTTATATGATTTGGATACTTTCTTGAAAATATCTTTTGTACCCACCTAAACTTTGATATAAAATTTGTTTCAACCTGTACGAATTTACATTTTGACTTTTTTTTATTTTATTAGGCTAAAAAGTAATATTTATTATTTGTCAAATAAACATGTTTTCCTTTTTTCTGACAAAAGTAAAACGAATTTTGAATTAAATAAGTTACATACATTCTTCTTTTTGTCCCAATTAATTTAATTAAAAAATTATTTTTGACCACCCTGTATAAATAATTGTTATTGGTTGTATTAGTAAATGAAGAATTAAATACCCTTTCAAATGAGCTATCACATGGCCCCTATTCTCATTTAAAAAAAATCATCGATTACGTTATCAAGCCCAGATGGATGACATCACTAGTATGATATATATGCCAAAAAATTGTAATTTAAAAATAAAAATCGACCTGTTTCTGAATATTTCCTTTCAGTCCCGGTTTATGAAATAATGAATTTATGCGTTACTTTATAGACGCACTGTATATTAACTTACCTTATCCTTTTCACTATGTCTTTTATTTAAGTCCTCCACAGAAACCTCATAGGCATACTGGTAGGATTCCCTTTTCCTCAAAGTCTCTTGAGCTATTTCAATGTATGACAAAAAGTCCTTAATAGGATTACCTACAGTATTACTATAACTTTGTACTAGAGCATTTTGTGCTGCAGAACTCCTCTCCATTGCACTGCCAATATTTTGTAACATTTCTGACAGTTCAGGTTCTGAGGTAGCCCAAGTGGTGAATATGGGGTGGTAGCTATTCAGTTCCGAAACATACTCACATCTTTCTTTATTAATACGACTAGATATCTTTTCTATTGAAGAGAGTTTTTCTGATAGAGTTGTTAGGTACGTTTTGGTTTTATCAAATTCCATATGTTTATTTTTTAAGACACTATGGGATGAGTTACCATGATTGAATGTCCTTATTTTCTGTTGGACGGGATGCCTTTGTCTTCTGTGCAATGTAAAACCCTGAAAAATAATAATCATACAATTTTAACATTATCTCACAGTAATTTCTTATTAAAAAGGTAAATTGAATGTTACAATATACACTTGAGTCCACCACGAGTCTTTACCCGTGCGACATTAATACCTGGCGAGATAAAACACATACTTTTTATCTAGCATCATTATCTTCCATGCATGAAACTAATGACAAATCAGCTACCGCCTGTTATTAAGTAAAAACACATGTTAATTTTATGACGATCTAGACTCAGTAAATTGAAAAGAGATAGGCGATTGGGGATGTTTTCACATATTTTAAGTACAATTTCTGACGTTTTAGTTTGTTTACTTTTGTGGCTGTCAGTTTGTTGAATTTTTTGCTGTTATTTTGGCAAATTTTTGCATTTTGTTTTGCAAGTTTTTTTATAGTAGATATACAAACAGTTGTTTTCACAACTAATTTTATATTGGAGTTTGAAATTTTGTGTTAAGTTTATGTTATTTTACGATTAATTTTGACAACGTACAAAGCTAACCTCATTGACACAGTTAAGGAATGCTTGTGTTTAAAGAAAATATGTTATTGATTTTTTTTTAAATTGTTTATTTATTTATTAATCAATGATAATAAAAGAATTTATTAAGCTACTTCAAATGTAGCTATAATTATGCACCAAAATTTTAAAGCAAAACTTAAATTTGACATTCTACTTATTTGATAACGTCAAATTTTATGCTATAACCCGTGATCGGAGTAATATCCACTTTCTGTCACTTGCTGTTGCGTTTAGTAAATTTCCGACTTATTTCGTATGCTTTAAATGATGACGCACGGATAAAGACTGGTGGACTCAACTGTACCGGGTGTCCCAAAAAGAATGGCTCTCGGCCATATCTCAGGAACCGTTTATAGTACAGCTTGGGGAAAAAAATATTTATAACAAAAGTTGCTTCGGTAAAAGCCTGGATATTATTTTCATAATTGCAAGTCCACCACTAGAGGGCGTAATTGAATATCAAAAATTAAAAAATCAAAATTTTACAAAATTTGCCTAATGAAAGTGCACTGGAAATCCGATCATCGTATTCTTCATAAAATTCTGTGCATATTTGATTTCACTAGTTTAAGTCTACTTTTGAAAATAAGAGGTGGGGGTGAGTGGGAACCTTGTTATGAAAAAATGGCTGTAGGTCCGGTTCTGATAAATCGATTTTGGCAAACTTGGTCTTGTTGAAAACAGCTCTTTATCGCCAATGTAAAAGTTATAATTTCGAAACAGTGTAGTAATAAGTAATATGCCAGCTAGGAGGCGGTATTTAATTTTTTTCAGGAATCTAGATTTCTTTGGAAAATATTAAATATAAGTATGCACTTGTAATCCTGTATTACAAAACTAGACCAAATTAGCAACAGAGTTGCGAAAACCGCATGTCGATACCTTTTTTCTATCTCGAGATATCTTAATAAACGTGTAAATTGTAAACATAACTGTTACTTTCATCGGTAAACGAAGTTAAGGAAATCAAAGAGGAAACGAGTAGTGTGCTATGGAAAAAATTAGAGCGTGGCGCTGGCGGAGTGCCGACAGAAGTGAATATTTCTTATAGATTTGATTATATTGGGTTCGATTTAATTCGATTCCATTCGATTATATTGAATTTTATTTAATATAAATTATATTATGCCTATAATTTAATATATATCGACGCTGCCAAGCCAAAACGGCATGAATGATATTAACTTGCTTTTTCAAGAAACACAAAGAACTGATTATTTTTATTTTTAACAATGCTGTTATCTGCACCGTGGCTCAAAAAAAGTGGTGTTTTTTTTCAAATTTTAATCATTTGAACATTAACATGGCTTAAAATATTGTCTGAAATAAATTAAAAGCTAAAAAATGGAGCTCATTATTATGTCAAATCAAAATATAACACTGGTGAATATGCCAAACTTACCTCTGGCGTTTATATCGATCGTATCGCTGTAACGTTAGCCAATATGGCGCTTAAAAGGGATGTATGCCATAAATGAAAAAAGGCGAAAATTAAAAATTGTCGTTAATGCCAACAAAGAAAATTATAAAATTATGAATATTTTTGACAGCCTTTATTTTTAATTAATCAAAAATACGTTCTAAATTGCTTAACGGTATTTACCTATCTACTGTTTCTCAGAATCATCAGTTTAATCATCAGTCACGTTTAATATTTGGATCATCATCCTTATTGGTTTCTTTGCTTGCATGCACGATGGTTGTCCGGCGCATTTCTCTAGATTAGTTAGAGCTTTTTAGATGGGACATTCGCTCATAGATGGATAGGACGTGGAAGCCTTTCTTTTTTGGCCAGCCAGATCACCAGATTTAACTATTTTAGATTTTTTTAGATTTTTAGAAATGCCATTCAAACCATTTCGAAAATAGAAATTGAGACTGTTCTTCAATTTACTCTTGAAAGAGTAAATGCTTGCATCGAAAATGATGGGCAACAATTTGAACATTTAGATCGTCACTAAGTAGTTTTTTTATTTTTTTGTTATATTTTAGTGTTGTGTGTTGTGTGTCTTGTTGTTTTAATTTATTATACACGTTGACATCTGGAAACTGTTTGAATGTGAAAATTGGTTTTTCCATAGCACACTACTTGTTTCATTTCCACTTTGATTTCCTTAACGTCGTTTGCCGGTGACAGTAACAGTTATTTTTTAAATTTACACGTTTCTTAAGATAATATCTCGACATAGAAAAAAGGTATCGACATGCGGTATTCTGTTGCTAATTTGGTCTAATTTTGTAATACAGGATTAAAAGTGCATACTTGTATATAATATTTTCCAAAGAAAACTAGATTTCTGAAAAGAAATTAAATAACGTCTCCTAGCTGGCATATTACTTGTTATGCTGTTTCGAAATTATAGCTCTTACATTGACGAAAAAAAGCTGTTTTCAACAAGACCAAGTTTGCAAAAATCGATTTAGCAGAACCGGACTTACAGCCATTTTTTCACAACAAGGTTCCCACTCACCCTAACCTCTTATTTGCAAAGGTAGAAATCAAATATGTGCAGAATTTTATGAAGAATACGATGATCAGATTTTCAGTGTCCGTTCATTAGACAAATTTTTTAAAATTTTGGATTTTAAATTTTTGATATTTAATTACGCCCTCTAGAGGTGAACTTACAATTATGAAAATAATTTCCAGGCTTTTCCCAAGGCAATTTTTGTTATAAATATTTTTCCCAAAGTTTTACTATAAACGGTACCTGAGATATGGCCGAGAGGCATTCTTATTGGGACACCCAGTACACTACTCCAAGAAATTAACGCACCACCTTAAAAATCGGTCATTTTTGATGTCTCGAATTTCCTAAATCTGTTGTCCGATTTGAGTGATTTTTTTCATATGTTATAGCCTTATTCTGTAACAATATCGCTGTAATAATATTGTTGCTAGACAGGTAATGTCATTGTATATCGGGTGTACCAATCAAACTGTGTTTTTTCTCGAAGTTCACAATACCCTGTGGAATATTCTAGCATTTAAAAAATACTGAAATTAAAACATAACTATACCCTCAGGTTTTCTTAAGATTCTGTTTTTTTATTCATTCGCTTATGTTGGATAATAAAAAAGTTAGGTACTTTAACAACTAGCCATGTTCTTTATCAATACAGGGTGTTTCTAAATAAGTGCGACAAACTTTAAGGGGTAATTCTACTTAAAAAAATGATGACAGTTTGCTTGATAAACAAATGTTCGCAAATGCTTCGTGTCCGAGATACGGGATGTTGAAATTTTTCTTACAAACTGACGATTTATTTATTGCTTTAAAGCCGGTTGAGATATGCAAATGAAATTTGGTAAGTTTTAAGAGATAGTTATTGCGCAATTAAGGTACCTTTAAGGTACGATTCTGAAAACGGCTGTAGATTTACAGTTGTTACCATGACAGACGTCATTACTTTGCACTATTAATTTGTATAATTATTAGCAATTGACCTTCTGCCGCACAGCAGTTGCAGTCAGATGTCGGAATCAGTCTCATCCAAATTGATAGTGCAAAGTAGTGACGTCTGTCACGACGACAACTGCAACTGACGTCTGCCGTCGTTGTCCGATTCGTACCTTTTAATGGGAAACAATACGACGGCAGTTGCCGTCTGCAGTCGTTGTCGGAATTGTACCTTTAGAGCAATAAATAAATCGTCAGATTGTAAGAAAAATTTCAACACCCCGTATCTCAGTTGCATAATATTTGCATATGTATATGCGTACCATTTGCAGAAATACGTTTATAAAGCAAACTGTCGTTTCCTTTTAATTCATGCAGAATTACCCCTTAAAGTTTGTCGCTCACCCTGTATTGATGAAAAGCATGGCTAGTTGTTAAAGTACCTAACTTTTTTTTATTATCCAACATAAGCGAGTGAATAAAATAACAGAATGCTAAAAAACCTGAGGCTATAGTTGGGTTTAAATTTCAGTATTTTATAAATGCTAGAATATTCCACAGGGTGTGGTGAACTTTGACAAAAAAACACAGTTTGATTGATACACCCGGTATACAATGATAATTTACCTGTCTAGCAACAATATTATTACAGCGATATTGTTAAATAATGAGGCTATAACATATTCAAAAAATCACTTAAATCGGACAACAGGTTTAGGGAATTCTAGACATCAAAAATTACCCATTTTAAGGTGGTGCATTAATTTCTTAGTGCACTAGGACTAAGAGTAGTGCATTAGGATTTGTAAATATCTTCAAAAAGTATTTTAAAAAGTTTGAATAGTAAATATTGCCTTAATAAGATTCTAAATTTTTTAAAGTTGGTAGTATTACAGCACAAGAAAGCTATAGTTGCAGTAAGACATAATAGTAGAACAATCAGATTTGTAGGTTTTGACAGTTCTGCTTTAAAATATAGTGCAGCAGCTGGACGTTCTGGTAATTAAATATGTAATTAAAAATATTGTAGTATTACAGCACAAGAAAGCTATAGTTGCAGTAAGACATAATAGTAGAACAATCAGATTTGTAGGTTTTGACAGTTCTGCTTTAAAATATAGTGCAGCAGCTGGACGTTCTGGTAATTAAATATGTAATTAAAAATATTTATTTTTGACCATTTTTTTTATTTTCATTTCACCTTACAGGCCTGGATCCCGCGTACCAAAAAAAGTTAATTAATAGCAAGCTGAAAATTGGTTATTAGCTTAACGGTATCTAGTCGAACAAACTTTGATGTACGGGAACAGAGAAAGTTTTAATTGTGGAACAGTTTAAAAATTTGGAACGTCAGATTACGAAAACGTCCCATGTATTATGTCGGACAGAACATCCAATTGATTTGTTACCTTTTCATTAAACTCTCATGCAAAAATCAGACTGCTATTATAACCAACATGATTCCTGTCATTTGACATATTCTTCGTGTTCCACTCATTAAAATGCCCAGTTGGTGATACACACCAGTCTGATTTTTGCATGAGAGGTAAATGAAATGGTAACAAATCGATTGGAAGTTCTATTCGACAAAATACATGGAACGTAACCTGTTTCACAATTAAAACTTCCCCTGTTCCAGTGTTCCCATACATCAAAGTTTGTCCGACTAGACGCTGTTAAGCTATTAACAAATTTTCAGCTTGCTATTAATCAACTTTTATTGGTACGCAGGATCCAGGTCTATTATAGGGACCCTCCCTCTTACTGCATGCTTTGATTTATAAATGATGTAGAATAGCTTTTGTAATTGACTACAAAAATAGAATTATATCTAAAATTAATGTAAGTATACAGGTCAAAATTTTTAATTACACTTTTAATTTGTCAAAATATTAATTGTACAACACAACAATTAACAATGAATCACTTAAAATACTTCCTATACAAAAATCTTTAAAATCTTCGAATCTACTCTACTGGTACTTTTTTAGGAATTACGTTCATACAGGTATATATTGGCACTGGGACTTTCTACAAATTCAGATCTTACACAATATTTTCAACCACATTGTCTCATGGTTACCACACCCTTCACACTACTAACGAACTGCTACATGCTATTCAAAATAATTAAATTACAGCAAATATCATTCTACACTCTACTAACAAACTGATTCCCAACTATAACGCTTCTGGTGTGCTTAGGCACAGGCCTCAGGTCAGTTGTAAAAATGAAGAGATCAAAAATGTAGCTGCATTTAAAGCATTCTACAATATTGATAACCGCAACTATAGGTTCCTCTTTTTTAGTGGCTCTTGAAAACAGCTTGAACCAGCGTGACCTAGGCCAATAAGAGGAACTATATACGATAAGAACGATATTTGGTACGACTGACCAAATTATACCCATTTTATTATCTACAACATAAAAGTAATCCTCTGCCTTAATACTTGCAGAAAGCTTTATGAACTGGCGAATCACAAAATCTCTCTTCTCTCTTTAACTCATTTACATACCCATTTGATTTTAGATTTCTTTATATCAATTTACTCCGTTATTAACTCTCTTTAACTCATTTACATACCCATTTGATTTTAGATTTCTTTATATCAATTTACTCCGTTATTAATCAAAATTCAGAGTTGACACAATGATCTGAAATGATTGTAATTTAGAGACGAATATATTCATGTAAATTTTATTTCATTTGAGTGATTTAAGTGACATTATATTTTTCATAAGAAGTGTGCCGTGTCCTTTAGTTATATTTCTGTGGCTTGGTTCTAAAAGGGCCAAAGTCAATTTCTTGCTTTTTTTTGTACAGTTTTTTTTAATTTAATATTGACAAAACAAAACACAAAAAATTGATATTGGCCCTTTTAGCATTAAGCCACAGATTTATGTTAATTTATAGATCCAATCTTTCATCTTCTAGTTATTATTACTAATAACTGTTGATATTTCAAAATGTTCCTTGCTGTTCGTTTAATCAATGTTCTGGCATTTCTAGTATTGTGACATTAGACTAGATTTGGCATAAATTTAGACACACAAATTTAAAATCAATGTAGTGCATGTTTATATTGACATTAAATTTCAAACAAGGCTTGACATAAATATCTTCAATCATAATAATAAAACAATTTGTAAATGTAATAAGTATTCATTTACCTACTTAAGAAATGGAAATAAAGCATTCAGGTTAATTATATAATGGATCAACTTTATATGTAATACTTACTAAAGAGTGTGCCGTTAAAAACACTTTAAAGTGTTCATTGCAGCTTAAAATAGGATGCTTTGCAACTCTTGTTATAAAAACATTTAAAGCTTTCATTCTTAGAAGTATAAATTCTTTGGAATATCTATCTAACTGACCTATTAACGAGTGCTTACCAGGCAAAGGCTGAAAAACAAATTCAGATTAATCCATAGAATATGAGCAAAACATAAAGAATAATTAAAAAAACTTAGATAAATAAAAGAAACTTGCCATTTTCCTGTGTAAAATGGTATGTTTTATTAACATGTGCTGTGTGGATGACATACATGTGAGCCACATGATGCCTTCACCAATGTGCGGACGCCACGCATGTATGCCACTGATTATACACATTTTTAATGTGTTTTTTTTTGTCCGTTCAGAGAATAAGTCCTAGTCTCAGATATCCGCACGCAATGTGTTAAAAACTTTTAAACCCATCTAAATGGATTACAAAAATTCCAGAAAGTTTTAGGTCTTATCAGGCCATCATCAGTGAAACATTCTACTTGTAGATGAAACTAGCCCACTTTCTTGTTTATAAAAACCTTAGTGTTACATGATTGTGATGTTAAAATTAATTTGAAACGACACTAGGTCGATGTTATAAAAATAACTTAGGGGCAACATGGATGTCCCTGCTTGAAAAATTGGGGGTACTTATTGCTATGAGTGATACAGACTGACTGCAGTCTGAAACGTTCTGAAATTTTTGTAATCCATTTGGATGATTTTAAAGGTGTTTTAATAAAATATACCATTTTACACGTTAAGTTCTTACTTCTTTGCAAGTTTCTTTAAACTATGGTATACAGTCAAAATCAAGTAATGTTGAAGGTCTCCAAATTATGCTTGATCATATTCACAAGGTACGAGAGGAAATGGGCATTAAAATAAACTCATAACAAAACCAAATTTTTAGTCTTTAGTCGTGCTCACATCTAGACTCACATAGAAATAAAACGTAGAATAGCAATGTCTAAAACTACGTTTATAAAAATGAAGTTATTTCTTTGCAATAATCGTCTCAATTTAGAATTAATAGGGGAGTGCATACCTATAGATTTTCACTTCGGAAAAAATCAAACAAGATAGAACTCTTTGTAATTTCATTAAGAAATGTTTAATAAACATTTCAAAAAATTCTATTCGAGAAGTGGGTGCTTCATTTTTTATTAAACAAATGAACTGCGAAATTCGATGTTTTTTTAAATAACTCCGAAAATATAAATTTAAAAAAAAACTGACTTGACCATTGAAAAATTCAGAAAACTTGACAAAAAAACCTTATATAAACATTTTTCTAAAATTAAATCTGTAGTTTCTATAATTTTTTATTTATAACGCTAAAGTCACCCTTCTCACAAACTTTGGCGCACTGTAAACTAGCGTTCGGCGAAGTGCACGGTTGAGTTATTTTAATGTAATTCTTTAACTAATGGATAAAATGAAATTTTACAAATTGGACACGAAAGAAGAATAATAATTACGCTATCTTATGGTTATAATAAAAACAAATAAAATATCTGGACATAAGTACGGTGTGGGCGGAAAGTGAGACTTACATGAATTTTGTTTAAAAATGATATAAAAATGTGTAACTAATACAACTTTTCGAATAAAACCCTCAATTTTGCACAACTTACCTTTCAAATAACTTTATAAACGATGTTTCATTCAAAAAAAATCTCAAAAATTTAATTCAAATGATACGACGTCTCAAAAAATGTAATTTTTAAAAACTTCGTAGATTTACAGAATTACTACCACTTTTGGACGGCATTATTCAAGTTTGAAGAAATTTATTACGAGTTTTTAGGTGCTTTTTTAAAGCTTAGGATGTAGTCTTTAAAATGCACTAACTGATTTTACTTTAAAAGTGAAATAAACTATTTCTTTTTGAGAAATTAAGAAAGATAACACAAATGTAATACAAAAACCGAAAATTACCAGCTAAAACAATGTTTATACAAAATGATCAAAACTTTTTTCTGTAAAACTTACCTAAAATACATATATTAATAAGCTTCAACAATAATAAATGTTCAACAAAAAAAACTTTTTTTCAGCTCTTATACAGTATGTCTGCGTAACTGGGAACCTATTGATAACTTTTTTATTGTGAGTTTTACGAAAAAAAATTATTCTTTATAAAATACTCTGCATCGTTTATAATCTAAGATGCAGCCATTAAATATCAAATTTTATTAATTTTATACGAGGTATGTCAAAAAATATGAATTTCACTCAAGAGTAAAGTACCTTTATATTTCACAATACCGAAAATTGTTATTAAGAAAAGTTGTTTGGAATTAAAAAATATGTTCCAGTATTCAATTACATCCTTCTAGTTAAAATATTGTGAATAATAAAGGCACTTAACTCTTGAGAAGAATTCTTATTTTTACATACCTCATAAAGTTGAAAAAGTTTGATATCAGATGGTTTTATCTTAGATTTTAGACCAGGTAGAGCATTTTATGAAGAATAACTACTTTTTTTTCGTAAAATTGATAATAAAATAGTTATCATAATTGTATTAAAATGATGATGGGTATGTCCGTAATTTGAGAAAAAATTGAAATTTTTTTTCGTGATGTAATTGTATATTAAAACAGTTTTTAATTTCAAACAACTTTTCATAATAGCATTTTTTGATATCTGGAATATAAAGGTACATACTTTACTCTTTAACGAAATTCATAATTTTGACAGAACTCATATAAAATTGATAAAATTTGATATCTGATGGTTGAGTTTTACATTTTTGACTATCCAGAGCTTTTTATGAAGAAAAACTTTTCTTCGTAAAATTGATAATAAAAAAGTTTTCCATGTGGTTCCTGTTCCTAGCTAAGCAGACATACTGTATAAGAGCTTCTGTATAAGAATTTTCACATTGTAATGCCATATTCGGATTCAGCATAATCAAAAACAAAATTGAAACATGTTTGATCAAAGGAAAATGATAAATTCAATGATATTTTTAAAATTATTTATACAAAACAATTGTTATTGTTTAAACAATTAATAAACAATTAGCGGCCAAATCTACGAGTAGAACTTTTTACTTTAACATGTAAATAAGTACATTTTATGTACCATTCCATAGTTTAATTATTCACTTTTTTCGTTCGTACCCAGAGTCTTGAATTTAGCAAACTCCCTTTATAGTCCAGGGCGCATCTGTTTTGAGATGGACGTTGAGAGGTGACTCAAATTTTTTTGCAGAAATTGCTTGAAAATAAATCCAATATCAATATTTTAGTTATCCTCCCTCTCAAAAAGGTCCGGAACATTGTTTAAATAATCAAAATGTCAAAAAATGAAGGAAAAATTCGATTTTTTTCTTCGTTTTTTGATTATAACTTTAAAAGTATTAATTTCCGAGAAAAGTTGTACTAACATAAAAGTTGCGTAATTATATTTCCTATAATATAGAATTGGTTAATAATTTAAAAAATAGTCACCCTAGTTGCAAAATAACAATAATTGCGAAAAAACCATACAAAAACAAGTATTCGCATTTTACGTTTTTCAACCATTTATGCTACACTTAGGACCTTCATATTTTACCCAGAAAAACTTTATGATACAGAAAAACAATACTGTAAACTTTATAAAGATCGGTTCAATAGATTTTGCAAAATAAATTTTGCAATCCAGCTTTCGCAAAAAAAAATTCATTTTTTCAAAATGTTACAGGACTGAAAATAAAGCAGATAGCAAGTTGAATTTTTTTTTGCTTATAGAAGTGTACTGTACCTTTCATTTGCAATTTGCAAAATTAAAATCGATGAATTACCACGGCGTCAGGAAATTTTTTAAATAAACAATAATTTTTATTGCTACGCGCAGGACAGCGGTGTTCGATTCACACAAGTTGATTTCCACCAAAATTTCTTCCAATCTTTATCTAATATATTATTTTCTTACTCTATATTTTGTTGTAGTTTAATATTTTAATTCCACAAAAACCAAACTAATTTTATTATTGTTTGTGAAATATTGTTTAAACAATTGCATATATTTAAAAATAATAAACTTTTATTTTTTAAGTTACCATATATGAACACAGAACGTTTTTGCTAATAAAAGTGTTATTTCAAGTATGTGTTTTTATTTTGCAATAAACAAATTTATTTATTTATATCGAAATGTAATAAAAATTAAAATGTATCAATCATTATCAAAGGTCATTGGAATGCCCAATCAGAGCAAACTATCTGCTGTCCTGCGTGTAGCACCAATAATTAATGTTTATTTAAAAAAAATCCTGACGCCGTGGTGTTAATCGATTTTAATTTTGCAAAATTGCAAATGAAAGGTACAGTACACTTCTATACGCAAAAAAAATTCAACTTGCTATCTGCTTTATTTTCAGTCCTGTAACATTTTGAAAAAATAAATTTTTTTTACGAAAGCTGGATTGCAAAATTTATTTTGCAAAATCTATTGAACCGATCTTAATGAAATTTACAGTATTATTTTACTGTATCATAAAGTCTTCCTGGGTGAAACATGAAGGTCCTAAGTGTAGCATAAATGGTTGAAAAACGTAAAATGCGAATACTTGTTTTTGTATGGTTTTTTCGCAATTATAGCTATTTTACAACAAGGGTGACTATTTTTTAAATTTTTAGCTAATTCTATATTGTAGAAAATTTAATTACGCAACTTTTATGTTAGTACAACTTTTCTTGAAAATGAATACTTTTAAAGTTATAATCAAAAAACGAAGAAAAAAATCGAATTTTTCCTAAATTTTTTGACATTTTGATTATTTAAACAATGTTCCGGAACATTTTGAGAGGGAGGATAACAAAAAAATTTGAGTCACCTCTCAACGTCCAAATGTACTAATATTTTTACAGATGCGCCCTGGTCTATTACAATTTACAACTGTTCGACAACTCCATCAGTCGTTTTAAAAGAAATTTACATGGGATCAATATTTGAGTGAAACGTCTGTAATCTGTTAACTTGTTTTTATATTATTTCCTATTACATATTTCTATATTATATTTATATTTGTGTATGTCTGTTTTTTATATTATATTATGTTATTGTTTTTATCTATACACTATGTATTTATGTAACACTTTATGTGCAATTAAAAAATGTAATGTATTTTTTTTTAGAATTGGGCTTGCCCGTAAAATAAATAAATAAGTCAACTAACAAAAATAGTTTTAGAAAAATATAAGCTTGTTTGATTTTTTCCGAAACAATGAATGTTTTCATTCTAATTGCACATACAATTGACAAAGAATGCTTAAGTGCTAAGTTTGGTCTGTACTTTTGTATGGTGCACAAGTATGGACGCTAAAAGTAGTGATCATGAACAGAATTGAAGCATTGGAAATGTGGATTTATAGACAAATGGTGAAGATAACCTGGACAGCAAGAAAAACTAATGAAGAAGTACTAAGGAGGGTCAACAAAGATAGAGAACTGCTAAAGACTGTTAAACACTGGAAAATGTCTTATCTGGGACATATTAGTGAGGGTATGGTGGTACGAGGGTTGATACCCCTGATGATGGGGTTGATTTGTTAAAACACTATTTACCAGAATATATTTATTTAGAACACTAAATACGACCGTAACTAGTTGGTGGACAACGTCTCTGATCTAACCACGTCGATGTCTGAATAATGAATAATCTCTTCTTTACTTTCTCTGTATCTATAAATAAATAGTAATTGTTTTGTTATGATTGACTACACCTGAATGTGACGGTGAAAATACTAATAGTAACATAATTGCTGACTTCGTTGTTTTCAAAACGAGTGGCCTACATTGCAAAACCAATGTCACCCATTTACGTAATGTAAAAAATACATGTAAATATTTGTTTGAGACTTTAAAAATTAAATCGATATGGATTACTCTTATTTTTTGGATGCTAATATAAATCCTGTACAAGGGGAAATCTGTATAAAATATTACAACTGATCCTTAAAGGCAAAATAGAGAGCCGTAGAGGTGTAGGAAACAAGTTTTTTATTTAAAAACATTTGTGAATGAACTCAGATATCAAATACAGGACAACTATTCCATATTGCAGAATATAGAGAAGACTTCACATGGTGATCCCCAACGTCAGATAATTCTGATATGGCAGGTGAAGAAGACGATACAGTCAACTACTTGGAATATCCCTTTTAATTCTTTATAGAATACTTACTGGTACAATGCAAAATGGATGGCATTCTACTAGTTTTTGACGCAGCCACAAAAAATCATTATATCTTCTATGGACTACATATTCATTATCAGAAAATTCTATTCTAGCTACCTTCGTTGTTATTCTAAATGTTATATATGTTTCTAACGTTTCTAAATGCTTCTGAGGATTGTCAATTTTTACACACAGATCCGAATTCTCGTCCATATTAAGTTCGGCCAAATTTTCAATATCATGTATTGTTGAAAAGCTTTCTATGCTCGGAGATTGTACCTAGAACATTGACATTGAATAAAAAACGCAAGAAATATATTAGTCATAACTTACGAGCGAATTATCAAAGGTGGAATCTCCACTACAAACACTACTGGGATCGACTTCTTTATCTTTTGCCGCTCCCGTGGATATTTCTTTATTTTCTACTACTACATCTAAGACCGCTGAAGCACTACTGGCCATCCTTATTAACGATTATTTTGATTATGTTCTTAATATTTTTTTATTTAAATAATTAGAAGGTTAGATTAGAAATATCAAATATCACTAAACGTCAAAATTATATACAGTAGCTGTTTGCTTACGTTTACATAGGACGTTTTCTGACACCTTCAAAGTAAGCTGTCAGACTTTACCAGGACCGTACCGTAATAAAATTGGCCATTTTCGGAATAATGCACTAAATTTTTAGTCCATTCACTCACGGTAAAATATTGTAAGACATTTTTATTTTAAAGAACCGCTTGTAGTAGGGGAGGCAAATATGCTAAATTTGCAGTTGCTCGAGCGTTACGGGGACCTATTGGGTTGTGAAGATTAGGTCCTAAAACCAAAAAAAGTTAAGTTTTCCATTTTAGTGGGGATTTTCCATATTTCAATTTAATTTTCCATTTCCAACAATCGTTTTTTCCGATTATACCGCCATATATCCATAATTCGAAAAAATGTTAAGAATAAAAGATATTTTTTATTTTTACCATTAGGAATCCAAATCTGCAATAAAAAAATATGGACGGTCCTATTTAAGATTTTAAAGTAACCCCCCACCCCACCACCATGGGGATCGTGTTTGATGTCATTCGATAGACTTTAAAGAAATATGGAACACCTATTTTTCAGTTTTTTGATCTAATATTCCGCGAAATATCGCTGGGTTTATATTTAAAATTTTAAAGTTACCCCCACCCCCTCTTCGTGGGGGAGTCGTGTTTAGTATCATTCGATATATTTTTGAAAAATATTGAAGACTTTCCTACTTGTATGTATACACCGTTCTTAGGCGTCAACGCCCTTCGGTAGGGATCTATGGAGGAGTATCACCGAGCCGGAAGCCCTTATCCCTTCCCGTACCGCTCCTCCATAGGCCGATCAGACGCCAGTTTATTTCAGACCAAGCCGTAGACTCTATTGAGTTTTATACTACGGCGTTGGCCTTTTATAAATTTCATGACCTAGCTGAGGCTCGAACCAGCGACCGCAAATCGCAAATCCACTAAACTTGTCGATCGCCTGAGCCCCAGCTAACTGGACCGTCAAGACCGACAACTTTCCTACTTTCCTACATTAAGTAGACTTTCCTACTTACCTTATTTTAATCGGACGATTTTGAGATTTTCTAAGGACAATTTTTTTTCGGACCCCTTAACGAACTCCCCTGTATTAAGAGTACATAGGGTAGGTGGGGGCAAAAGTACGCACGGGGCAAAGGTACGCACTTACATTTTTCGTAACTTCTTATATGTTGGCGACAACATCTTGTGGCATATGTTTTGTACTACTCGCAGTAGCATTGGATGAGAAACTTTGGCGCAATCAGGGCGAATACAACAACAAAATGAGGTAAAAATTATTTTTGTACCTTTTGATCAAATTTTTCTTAAAAATTGATTGATTCTAATTCTTTATCTTTTAAACTCAGATTATTCATTCAGAGCGAAGTGACGACACCATCTTTTTTATTTGGCTTAGTGCTGTTTCACTCTTACGCATAGTAAAGCTGCGACCGTAGTGCTCCCCTTCCGTGCCTATACTCACACTTAATGTATAGTTTGTCGATACAATGTGCCAGTCCATGAGATCTTGTCGTCAGGAAGCGCGGAAGGTAGGCTCACTCTATGTTAATATATACCTCTATGGTTGAAAGTTTATTGTTAGAAGACTTCTTCTACATGACAGTTTGAAGTTCACATGTGCATAGTTTTATATTGAGGTTAGATATATATTGGTTGCCGAATGGGGCAAAAGTACTCACACAAATGGGGCAAACGTTCGCAGTGCGTACCTTTGCACCCAGTGTGAGGTAGACTTGGCAAATGCATGTTTCAAGTCAATCTTCAAAGTGAATATCAAGTTGAGCTTGATATTCTATCAGCTAATTTTGCCCCATTGGGTGGGGCAAAAGTACACATTTATATTTTTTTTCAAAAAATTATCAACACTACAAAAATAATATTGAAGAATTTCCATTTGCCTAATATGATTACAAAATGTATCAATTTCACTTTCATCTATACTCTGTGCCAATTTAAGCATTAGGAGATTCACTAAAGATGAAAATTTAGAAAATGCGTACCTTTGCCCCCACCTACCCTATATGGTAGGGGTACATTTACAGGTGATCCCAAACCCTTTTTTCTGTGCGTGATAGTTTGTCGAATTCGCTCTAACGCATTAAGCTCGAAGTGACTTATACTTAGAGATGTATAATTGGTTGGCAATTACAGTACTCTAAATAGATAACCAATTTATGCTGCGAATAAAGATAATTTGAAACAAAAGTAATCTATCCTGACAGTACTTTTACTGTTAACAAATAATATGATAAAATGACAATTTTGTAATTCTAGCTTAGAAATTTGTCAACGACGTAAATATCAATATTTTGTCATTGGTATATGCGGACATTGTATTCTACATATTTATTTATTTATTCCTCAAAATATTTTAAATATTAACATTCTGGCAAATATTTATATTAATATAAACATAAATATTCTGACAACTGTCAGAATTAACTAAAATGTCATATGTCATGCAGCGATTCTCAACATTCTTAAAATCATAGAATCAAGTCTCAAGAGACTTTTTCGATATTTCACACATCAGCTCTGATTTGTCCATTGATGACCATAGGCCTATTCTATCTAATTGGTCACAATTATTTTGAGCCTCTAGTGGGTTTTCCCCGGCATTGTTTGTCTGCCCGTGAACTCCACTCAAGCAATTTTTTGTTCAGCTGTCTTCTTTCATTATTGCAACATGTCCCGTCAATCTCCACTTTGTCTTGTAATACGTTAGATGTCTTCCAGTCCGGTTCGTCTACGAACATCCTAGTCTCTCAGTCTATTTCTCAAGCTTATTCCAAACATTGATCTCTCCATTTTAGGTTGTCTTAAATTTTTCTGCTGTTTTTGCAGAAAAGGTTTTTGCTGCAGAGGAGTGGTAGAACGAACTGGTTGAGAGTTTTCCTTTTAAACGGATTGTTTAGTTGGGGAAATAAGCAGGATTATTTAGTCCTTCGTCATACTTTTTTGGATTTTGTAAGTACATACATGTTTTAATGTACCTATAATTTTGTTGCGTACTGCTTCCGATAGCTCGGAACTAAGGCTAGAGTCCTGGCTATTTAGTTTATCTAAGACAAATTTCATGCTTGTGTCGGCCGTTACCAAACTGGACTCTCTTCTGCAAATAGCTTCTACAGCCAGTTTCACAGGTTGAAGAGTGGCGATCAACTCATTGATTATTGGCCACTAGCCAGCAGAGAATTTTATTGCAGAATCAACATCTATCAACGCTTTATCGATGCAAACTTTTAGACTGTAGAAACGTTCCAGCATACTGAGCAAACTGTTCCACCTGGTGAGACAGTCAAGAATCAAACTTAATTCCTTGCTTTCCTCTTCCTTGATATATATTTGCAAGAACATGTCGTCTTTCATAGGTGATTAGAATGATAGAATGGCAAGTTGCCGACTCACGGCTTTGAATAGAGAGGCTAATGACGACGTGAAGTAACTTATTTCGAATTTGACACGTTTGCACCGCACTGCTGGATGTAAAAAAAACGCTGGATCTACCTCGATTGCTGGGTTCAGCAATTGCAATCTTTAGTTGTATTTGATGAAGGAAAAATACTAAAAGAGGAAAAGAAACAACACCGAGACAAACAATTTTATTTTGAATATTGCAACATCCACGTAAAACTGGAATCTTCCGAACTTCTCTCAACAAAAAATAAACATTTTAAAATTCTTACCTAAAAAACGTATGAACACAGTCACAATATAAAAATAGAATATATTGTAAACATAAAATGTCTCTAGATATATTTAACGCAAATTAATATCATAAATTTTGTTTATTTTTAACAAGTTCAACCTCTAAAGTATTAGCGAAGATACATTGTCACTAGACGATCAAACTTTAGAAAAACTAAATTGCTTCTTAACACAGGTTTCTTCTTTGTTTCGTAACAAATGGCGTTTTGAATAAAGCAGAGTAAAAAATGTAAAAAGCCCAGATCACATATTTTGCACATGTTCTACATCTGCGACCATTGAATAGTTTACACCCTTACATATCTAGCAACTGATTTTTTGAATTTCTACCTCTTTTAACCCCTTCGGTATGGTGATGCACCCGTGTGCATCATGCTTGAGTGTCCGCTCAGTACGGTGATGCACACGGGTGCATCATGAGTTTTCGTTCGCCATATACGGCGGGCCACCATCTGAATCATATATGTATCTATTTTTGTTCCGTCCGAATTACCTTATTCAAATCTACATAAAAGTGGGGAAACCACGCCCAAAAGTGGGTGATGTCCAGAAGGAGACTAGATTTAGTTAATTTGATTGATGATAAAGTGATAAGGTTGTTTGGATGTTTGACTGATGGGATTGTGTGGGAGGTGAAGTTACTGTGCTGCTGTTTACAACTTACCGTACTCATCATCATTCTCTTTGCCTTATCCCTATGCGGGGTCGGCTTCCCTAATTGCATTTCTCCACACAATTCTGTCTTGGGTCATATCAATGTTAATCCCCTTTACCAACATGTCCTGCCTTATCGCCTCCCCCCAGGTCTTCTTTGGTCTTCCTCTCCTACTCCTTCCAGAAATCTGCACAACTTACCGTACTATCCCTTGCAATATAATTCGGATGGAATTTCCCAGATTAGGAGACTGGGGCGATATCAAGCACAAAATAATCTGGGGAATTCCATCCGAATTATCTTATTTACCTTTTTTAATAATTTTTGTTTAAAATGACATTTTATGGATAAAATTTAATTTAACTCACATACTATGTAGAATAATAAATTTAATAAAAATAGTTTTATTTCTAAAATTAGTGTTATTATTCCATTAACTTTAATTAGTTGTAGTGTGATACTGTATTTTAACCGACCGCGCGAAGCCGCCCGGTAAGCGCTCGAATCCGTATATAGGAGCCGACTTGCCGAATGACGATCCGGCACGAAGGGGTTAAACGCACTTTTTACGCCAACATGACGAAAATAGAAATTAAAGAAATAAGTTGTTTTGAATAAAACGGATTATGTAAGGCAAGCAAGCAATAGTGATTTAACCGAGGCTGGGAGACTTGCTCACCCCTAGAGAATGACGTTCGGGTGATACAATTCATTGGGGCGAGGAGGATTAACTCATGTATGCAGGAATCACCCACCCCGCTCCAATGCTCCAGACTATCCACTGCCCCCCCGATAGCACTCTGATGCGCTATAGGGGCTCTCAATCAGCAAAGTGCTTATCATGTGAGGGTCCTGGGTACACGGACTCCCACATGAAATCCTACCTCGATCAAGGCAGGCCAGCGTGAGGCGCTCTATTCCCGCTATCTCTAATGACTTATCTTCGATCTGAATTGCTTGCTCGGGCGCCGAGTCCTCGCTCTGGGCTACGTCCAGTTCGGTGACTCGGCGCTCGAGGATGTGGGCCTCTCTTGCCCGTTTTTTGGGTTTTGTTAAATGTTCTTAAGGGGAAAGGAGCAAAATGCAAACTTTTGACGCCTGTCAAAATTTTTGATGTGTTTTAAATGTATTCATTTTTTTCGAATCCTGAGAAAACTAACAAATATTTTTGAAAAATTTAAAAAGTTTATTTTGAATGAGATATTTGAAATTAAAAATCACACTAAATTTTCTCTTAGTTTTTCACCCCTGTAGTTCAGAGAAATAAGAAAAAAAAATATCTTGTTGGTGACACAACCCCCTCCAGGCCGAAACCAAATTTTTTGAGTAGTATTGACATCTATATTAATAACCTAGATGTTTCCTGCAGCCGATTTTGATGATATACATAGTTATAAACAAATAAAGGTCAAAAAAGGTACATTTTCGCTTTTTTCGCCTATAACCAAAAAGTTAAGTATTTTAAACAAATTTGAGAGTGATAAACTCATAAATCATATAAAAAACTTCGATATGGCGTTCGCTGAATATGTCTATCCTTATTGGTTGCTTAGAAAATTGGAAAATAAATCATAAATTTTGAGTTTTTATGAATATTCATAACTTATGTAAAAATAACTTAGAACGTTCCTATTACACGGAATGCTGAGACTTCTGGTGCTTAAATCATACCCTAAATTTCAAAGCAATTGGTCAAATAGTTTAAAAGGTATTTAATTTGTTTATCCCAAATTAATTTTTTTTGCAAGGCTGTAAGTCAGAAAATGATGAAGTTACACTAATACTTTGGATAGTTTATGAAAGAAGAAGATTTATACTATTAACTTAATTAAAAAACATGACAAAAAATAATTCTAAATACTGCAAAATTATTTTGCAAAAACATGTGAATTAAAAAAAAGGGGGGCTAACTTCGTCCCTAATTGTCCTAGGACAATTGTTTTTCTTTCTGAATGTGTATAAAAATTCAGTCTTTCCAAATATGAAAAAATAATTTTTCTACGGGCAACGGTTAAAAAGTTAGCAAAAAATCGACGTGTTTTTGCAAAATAATTTTACACTGTTTAAAATTACTTTTTGTCATTTTTTTTTAATTAACTCAATAGTATAAATGTTCTTCTTCCATAAACTGTCAGAAGTCTTACTGTAACCTCATAATTTTCTGACTATAGTGTTGCAAAAAAAATGAATTTGGGATAAACAAATTAAATAACTTTTAAACTATTTGACCAATTGCTTTGAAATTTAAAATATAATTTAAGCACCAGAAGTCTCAGCAATTCGTGTAATAAGAAGGTTCTAAGTTAATTTTAACATAAGTTATGAATATTTATAAAAACTCAAAATTTATGATTTATTTTGCAATTTTCTAAGCAACCAATAAGGATAGACATATTTAGCGAACGCCATATTAAAATTTTTTATACGATTTATAAGATTCTTACTCTCAAACTTGTTTAAAATGCTTAACTTTTTGGTTATAGACGAAAAAAACGAAAATTTACCGTTTTTTGATCTTCATTTGTTTATAACTATGTATATAATTAAAATCGGCTGCAGGAAACATATAGGTTATTAATATAGATGCCCATACGACTCAAAAAATTTGGTTTCGGCCTGGAGGGGGATGTGTCACGAGAAAAATCTTATTTCTCTAGACTACTGTAACTTATTAAAATAAACATTATAGAAGTTTTCAGGGACTTTCGGCCCTCGCTAATAACGTAATCTTTCATTCTGCGTTTAAATTTTTCAAAAATACTTATTAGTTTTCTCAGGATTCACCCAGTTTGGGACAAAATCTTAGCTCGATCCTCAGTATCTGTCTCATTTGACTTTCAAGTTTCTGTTTTATAGTTAAAAATTTGTTGTGCGAATATACATTAATTACTTGCTTATAAAAATGCCATTTGTCATCGAAACATTACTGAGTACGGTCCTCACTTTAGAGCTACGGTTAAAAATACGTATTTATGAGTAGTAGATACGGAAACGCGGCTAGGTCTAAAATAAATAGCTTCTTTAAATAATAAATTATAAGTTACTGGAATGTTTTAAAATAGTAAAATATTAGATAGCTATCTAGGAATTATATTAGTTAAGAAAACATGTTTTGCTGGGTAGCGTCGTTTTCGAAATCGCTCCAAGCGTTGTTCAGTTCCATGAATATGAGCTTCGCCAGGTTTTCATTATCTGTACCAGTTTGCTACAACAAGTAAGTATGGTATAAGTCTTTACAATAAAATAGGTAACAAAAAAATTAAATTGTAAATAAATAAAGATTGATCAGTCAGATAGAAGCCAATTTTCTTCACTTCCAATGAAGTCCAAAACGATGCCATCGGCGGAAAACACAATGTTCGTCGGTCGTTGTTTTGGGGCACAAAAGTAATTTTACTGCTTAAATATCTCGGAGACCTGGACAAAGAAGTGAGAAATCAAGTACAAAAATCAAATAGACTGGAAGGATGCCTTAATAACACTATTCGCAGTGTGCAAGTACTTGGAGGGGATACAAGAAACGAGAATAGCGGAGAAATATTGTAACTTTCTTAAATAATTCATTGTCAATTAAAATTGTCAAATTGACGTATATTTCATATCTACTGTCAATGAAGAAGAAAAATTATATATTGCTCCACAATATTGATATGATATGCAATTATTATATAAAGGTAAATTTAATTAATAGTATTTTGCTTGCAGTACCGCATTTTAATAACTAATTTTATTTACTACATACAATTGTTTACGTTTTAATAACATAACCTGAATCGTATTTTTTCTTCTTATTTTTTGGATTATGGCCTTGACAATTATCCAGTAACCAGGACTAATATAATTGGCCAATATAATTAAAAGTGCGAATAATGTTGCTGAGCGTAGAAACCAGGTGTCGCTTTGCCGAACTTGCACGGTCCCAATAAGGCGAAACCGACATATTAACACTGAGATGAAGTCAAGAATTTATAAAGCCAGTGTACGACCAATAATGACATATGCATCAGAAACAACACCCACAACACAAAGACTACTAGAAACGGCAGAGATGAGAGTACTGACAAAAATTACAGGAAATATTGAAAGGGGAGTGAAGACATTAGAAGACAATGTAACGTATAGTGTATAAACGAATGGACACTAAATAGAAAAAAAAAAGAATGGAATAACCACATAAGCAGAATGGGCGAGACACGTGTGGTTAAAATTGCAAGAGATAAATCACTAATCGGTAGAAAAGTAAAACACCCACAACACAAAGACTACTAGAAACGGCAGAGATGAGAGTACTGACAAAAATTACAGGAAATATCGAAAGGGGAGTGAAGACATTAGAAGACAATGTAACGTATAGTGTATAAACGAATGGACACTAAATAGAAAAAAATAATGGAATAACCACATAAGCAGAATGGGCGAGACACGTGTAGTCAAAATTGCAAGAGATAAATCACTAATCGGTAGAAGTATCGACCGAGCGTGCAAAAAATGCAGTGACAACCTTCCATAGAGGTATCAATCCGCCAATGAACAAGCAGGATTGCTTATAAAAAGGAAGGAGAAATATCTTGAAAAAGGTAAAACCCTAGCTGGAAAATATTAAAATTTAATTTGTAATAAAACTGAAAGAAAGTCTTCGTGAAACAGATCTCGATTAGTTTTTTTTTTCATTAGTACAATCCACCTACTAACAAAAGTGTATTGTTAAGTAACGGGAAATTCAGATATATGCACTATGAAATGCTCAATTTTTTGCACTGTGACTGTAGATATGTATCTTGCCCCACTTATAGATGACCGATTCAGATTTGAGATAAAACCACTGAAAAAATGTCAGATAACCTATAAACAGTGATCTTAGAGTCTTCGAAATAAATAAAGCAAGCAAGGCCCTATTCAAAATTGTCACATTAACATAAAATATATAAAACGAAACTCAAGAGGTACAGAACGAGCTACGTTTGATCCATAAACGAGAGATTAAAATTATGATAATGATGACAACAAATTGATAACAGATGAAAAAATATAATAATTTTATTAGAGTGTGAAAAACACCATGAAGTGTGAAACATTCACTATATTCCTTATATTTGGCTCCCTCGGACCCATAGTTATTCTCAAATAGAACAACTTCTGGAGAGAACTAACACTAACACCTACTGTTGCGTCCCGATATACAAACATTTTTGAACAGCAGTGTAGTTAATATTTTTGGGCAGCAGTGTATCTGATATGTGCGCATATGTAACTATTTTCAAGAACGCGATGTCATGCGTGCCAAGATCCTCATCACACACGTCCACACGAAGCACGCAGGTCTCTCTCATCGAAGATCTACAACGATTAACACCATTTTGTAAATTATGTATTTTATTTTCTCGAAATAAAGTTAAATAACAGTAATTTTCGTTCTGTTAGTTGCAGAAAACCGTATAATTAATTATGCTAAATGTACGGAAATTCACATCTACCTTGGTTGTAATCTAAATGAGAACTGGGACATAAAGCAAAGAAATTAGGATACGTATAGAGAAGGCCAGAGCTGCATTCTTTAAGATGAAGAAACTGTTATGTGAAAACAATACGTATTACTTTGAGTCTGAAAATTAAATTAGTGAGATGTTACGTGTTCTCTACTCTTTTGTATGGTGTCAAAGGCTGGACTTTAATGGATACACTCCTCAAGAAACTGGAAGCCTTTGAAATCTGAGTGTATCGGAGAATCCTACGAATAAGTTGGGTGGATAGAGTTCGTAACAAGCTGTTTTGCATCGGATGGGAAAAGTTACGGAAGTCGTCAGAACAGTTAAAAATCGCAGAGATATATAATATACTTCATTTAATAATCCAAGGTAAGACAGCCGGAAGAAACGGACCAATTCGAAGAAGAACGCCATAGCTTAGAAACCTGAGAGAATGGTTTAACAGATCCTCTTCATCTATTTTCGAGCTACCGTCAACAAAATTACTGTAGCGAATTTGATAGCCTACGCTCGATAATGGAGCACGGCACATAAAGAAGAGAAGAGAACAACTTCCTCATTGGTCAGTAATAACGAAGCCATTGCGAATGTGATCTGCTACTCTTTCAAGGTACCACTACAGATAAATAATAACAGCAGTGTGATTTTTCAAAATTGAGATCCCAGATCTTTTTAGATCACCCTAGTAACTAAATTAGAAAATAATATTCTTGTCATAAAAATAACATTGCACCACACTATTAGCAATTAGTCTGGGCAGATTATCGGAGAATAGGCCATTTTTGGAAAAAGTTATTTACCAGCAATTTTATTGCTGGAATCGAATCTTATAATAATAATAATAATGGAGTTTATTTGTAGCAAATAAATTGTACATGATAAAATAAACTCAGTTCCTCACTGAAGTTGTACATACAACTTGTATATACTTATGATTGTATATATTAATAATATAGGTATGCAAAGTCCGCAGATAGTGTGCTACTTTTTGTTTATAAACAAAATGGCGCCCGAAAATCGTGTTTTTTCAATTTTTGCTCTATAACTCCAAAGATTTTAACTTTACACCAAAAACACCCAAATAAAAAATCACCGTTATTAAATTCTGCATAAGGAGACGTGTTTTTCCCGACGTACTTTGACGAAAATTTTCCCCGGAAAATGCGGGTTTTTCCAACAAAATCTTTAATTTTCAACTAAAATTTTAGATAAGTAATTGTTTCATCATCATCATTCTCTTTGCCTTATCCCTATGCGGCGTCGGCTTCCCTAATTGCATTTCTCCGCACAATTCTATCCTGGGTCGTATCAATATTAATCCCCTTTACCAACATGTCCTGCCTAATCGTCTCCCCCCACGTCTTCTTTGGTCTTCCTCTCCTACTCCTTCCAGGAATCTGCACTTCAGCTACTCTTCGTATTGGATGATTAACGTCTCGACGTTGAACATCACCAAACCATCTCAACCTATGCTCTCTTATTTTGGCATCAATTGGTGCCACACCTAGACTTCCCCTAATATACTCATTTTTATTTTATCCTTTCTTGTCACTTCACTCATCCATCTAAGGGTAAGCACAGAACAAGTAAGTCGCGGTGGAGGTGTGGGTCGCGGTAGATGCTACTAGTTAAGTCGCGGTCGATGTCGACAGCACATAGCAAGGAGGTCACCTGCGCTGTCAGTCGAGCTAGAACCACTATCAATTGGCTGTAAATAATAAGATCCTCCTTCATATTTCAAAAATTTACTGAATTTAATTACTTTAGAAATTCAAAAATAAACTGAATACAAAAAAGGGATTATATAAAAAGTATCAACTCAAATCATCCTTGTAGGCCGCGCAGTAGACATCCATGTAAAACAAACTGATTTTATTTTCAAAAGCATCGATGTAAACCTCCTGGATGGCGTCGCGCTAAACCTCCATCGCGACTTACCTGTTCTGTTCGCTTACATTCATTACAATGTGTTTGTTTTACATGGATGTCGACATCGACCGCGACCGACACATACAGCTCCACCGCCACTTACTTGCTCTGTGCTTACCCTAAGCATTCTCATCTCCGCCACATGCATTCGTTGTTCCTCTTTCTTTTTCACTGCCCAACATTCAGTTCCGTACATCATAGCCGGTCTTATGGCTGTTTTATAGAATTTTCCTTTTTCAGCTTCATTGGAACTTTTCTGTCACACAACACGCCACTCGCTTCCTTCCACTTCATCCATCCAGCCCTAATTCTACTGCATGCATCTCCATCTATTTCTCCATTACTCTGTAATACCGATCCCAGGTACTTAAAACTATTGCTTTTTACAATGAGTTCACCATCCAAAGATACCATTTTATTTGTAGTAACTCCATCTTTAAATGAACATTCAAATGATAAGTAATTGTTTATCAATAAATAAATAACTTGGTAATATAAAAGCTCTTTCCGTATGGAGTATAATTCCAAAAGCCGATGGAAATTAAATGAACAGTTTAGCAACAATTGATTTTTTTTTCTCTGATTCTGGCTTTGGTTTAGAACTAGAACCTTTAGCCACGTAATTGTATAACTTATCACTAAGTCAGGGGAGTAATGTGTAGTGTGTGTGTTGAGTAAGTGTCTTGTTACTTTGCAAAGTCGACGTCATTGTCTTTGCAAAGAGACGCTAATTGTTTCCGAACGTCTGCGGTCCCTCCGGTGAGTACCGATCCCACAAGGACAGAAACTATTTTTCATTTATTAAAACAATTGAATTGTTAATTAAAAATTTGCAGTCGCTATAATAACCACATTAATTATGATACATAGGAATAACTATGATTTTTGTATAAAAAGACACTGTACCTATCTAATGTACTTTACAGAATTGAAATTGGACTATCTAAGCGGCCTCAGGAATATTTTAAAATTATAAACAATTTTTTGGCTTATAAACAAATAGAATATCTCGGGATATATTAAATTAAATCATGAAAACGGTATTGGAAAAAAAGCGACAGGCCGCTTCTTCTAAAAGAAAAAACATTTAATTGTGATGCGTGGTTCCTGAGATACAATCGGTCAAAGTTGACCGGAATTTACGGCAAAGATAAACAATAGGATCATAATTTTCAGCCAATCACCTTTTTATTTTTGTCCTCTTTCTCCACACCAATTTTCATATCTTTAAAATACTGATAACATATACTATTATAATAAAAACTATCGATATTACGAGTAAAAATTGCCAAAAATAGCAAAATTCCAATCAAAAATAAGGTTGGAGAAAATGTAACCTCAATGTTCAAAATTGGTATACGTTAAAAAATGCATTTTCTCGGCTTCCCATGGAGAAATTTTCTTCATTCTTTTTTTGTTCCCAAGTAACTCGAGTAGAGCCATCTAACTAACGCACTAATAAATGTCAAATTTCATTTGTTTTGTT
The DNA here is from genome assembly GCF_917563875.1 of Diabrotica virgifera virgifera. NCBI lineage: Eukaryota > Metazoa > Arthropoda > Insecta > Coleoptera > Chrysomelidae > Diabrotica > Diabrotica virgifera. The sequence continues at coordinate 69,104,419 of NC_065444.1, forward strand.
ATAATAAATTAATTTATTAATTATAACAAACATTTTTAATTTGTTTAAATAAAGATTGTTTGAATAATTATACAGCTTTCAAATGAGAATATTTGTGTTTTTAACGTTAAAAGGTACACTTGTAGTAAGTTTATCTAAAAGAAGTCTACAACTGGAAAAATATGTAGTTTTCTTTTCTTATAAATAAATTAAGAGGAGAAAGAGGACAAAAATAAAAAGGTGATTGTTCGAAAATTATGATCCTATCGTTTATATCTTTGCCGTAAATTCCGGTCAACTTTGACCGATTGTATCTCAGGAACCACTCATCACAATTAAACGTTTTTTCTTTTAAAACAAGCGGCCTGCCGCTTTTTTTCAAATACCGTTTTCATGATTTAATTTAATTTAATATTTCCCGAGATATTCTATTTGTTTATAAGCCAAAAAATTGTTTATGATTTTAAAATATTCCTGAGGTCGCTTAGATAGTCCAATTTCAATTCTGTAAAGTACATTAGATAGATACAGTGTCTTTTTGTGCAAAAATCATAGTTATTCTTATGTATCATAATTATTGTGGTTATTATAGCGACCGTAAATTTTTAATTAACAATTCAATTGTTGCTAAACTGTTTATACAATTTTAATCGGCTTCCGGCATTATAATCTATACGAGAAGAGCTTTTATATTACTAAGTTATTTAATTATTGATAAACAATTACTTACCTAGAATTTTACTTGAAAATTAAAGATTTTGTTGGTAAAACCCGCATTTTCCGGCGAAAATTTTCGTCGAAGTAAATCGGGAAAAACACGTCTCTATGCAGAATTTAATTACGGTGAATTTTTATTTGGGTGTTTTTGGTGTAAAGTTAAAATCTTTGGAGTTATAGAGCAAACATTGAAAAAAAAACACGATTTTCGGGCGCCATTTTGTTTATAAAAAAAGTAACACACTATCTGCGGACTTTGCATACCTATATTATTAATATATACAATCATAAGATTCGATTCCAGCAATAAAATTGCTGGTAAATAACTTTTTCTTGTATTTGGCTAATTAGCCCAGAGTAAATGATTAATAACTACCCACACACTACGTACGTAACTACCTACACTACCTGAGTAGTTTTTAATCAAGCAAGCAAGCAAGCATAGTGATTTAACCCAGCCTGAGAGACTTGCTCACCCCTGAAGAATGACATTCGGGACATACAATTCATTGGGGCGAGGAGGATTAACTCCCGTAAGCAGGAATCACTCCACCCCGCTTCAATGCTCTAGACCATCCACTTACCCCCCGATAGCACTCTGATGCGCTATAGGGGCTCTCAATCAGCAAAGTGCTTATCATATGGGAGTCTTGGGTACACGGACTCCCATATGAAATCCTACCCCGATCAATGCAGGCCAGCGTGAGGCGCTCTATTCCCGCTATCTCTAGTGACTTATCTTCGATCTGTTTTGCTTGCTCGGGCGCCGAGTCCCCGCTCTGGGCTATGTCCAGTTCGGTGACTCGGCGCTCGAGGATGTGGGCCCCTCATGCCCGTTTTTTGGGTTTTGTTACTAATATTTTTTTGTGGCTTTCGCCTATTGTTAATATTTTTTAATCAATGCTCTTAGGTAAAGGAAACACTGCTGAAAACTAGAAAAAGTGGACAACCAAATCAATAATTGAATAAAAGTAGTAGATAACATTGGGTTAGCACTTCTGATCTCTATTGGAAAGAGAGATCAGAAGTAACAAGAAGGTGAAATAAATAAGACAAGTAAGGACTCAGAAAAATTGATACATCAACATAAAATTTTTTAAAAAAGACAAAGAATTATTCTTAAAAGATGAACAGAACACGCTAAGTTTCATCTACAAAACAAAGCGACTAAAATTAGAATGATGAGGATAAAAGGATAAGAAATGGAAAAATATATACTAATTTTACTAAAGTATGTGAACAATTATATTAGTAAGAGAAGGTTCTATTAACATCTGGATAAATATCGATTCAAACTGCGCAGAATAGACGAATGTAAAAAAAAGGAAAAGCCAAAAATGGATGTGTATATCGTATCAAATAAAATAAACTAGAGTTGTATAATGCTTACCTTATCCGGATGAACTGCTAAACACGCCTTTCTATAAGCCTTCTTTACATCAGCAGGGGAAACCAGTGTATGCATTTCACATTTGTTCCATTTCGCTCCTTCCCAAAGAATTGTGTGCATCGAACATAGAAGGGCTCTTATATTATTTTTCTTTCCTTCTTGCTACAAAAAAAAACTCATGTTCGTACTTCAATCAAATTACAGTCGGAAAAATGAATGATTACCCATGAACGATCATATCAATCATATATTATTCAGATTATTAATAATCTCTCTTTCTCGTTTTGCTATTTATGAAAAAAAAACAGCAAATACAAAATATGGGATTGATGTGATCGTTCATGGGTAATATTTCATTTTTCCGACTGTACGTAAACATTATCAATAGTATACAGTAATTATTTCGTACATATTAATGAAATGGTGTTGGCATCATGTGTTAGACATTCTTTGGCCTCCCGTGTTTGATTTTGTATTCAGCCCTAGTGCCTGATGCAAACATGGGAGCCTGAAATAACGTCATAATAATCTGTTGATTATCAATTTAAACACGAGAGGCTTACGAATTGTTCTCTACGTCTTATACTGGCTTTTAATATATCTAGGCAATAACAAGCTTTTGCTAGAACATGTGAACTTCTGCACATTTACGGGACATAAAACGATATTATTAAGTTGTTTTCGTTTATGGCCATCAAAGTAGACGGCGCCTTTGTATTCTAACCACTTGAATGAGAAACAATTAAAAGACATTCGTTGGTCTCCCGTGTTTGTGAAATTGTATTCCTTATGAAGGAATAGGAGCCTGAAATGTCGTCATAACACTCTGTTGATTATCAACATTAAAGGTCGCGGCAGATTATCATGCTCGAATCGTTTCCAGCACGTAGCGTAGTCTCCGAAAAACCTGATTTTAGAAAGAGGTGTCTGATACGATACGTTCCGGACAGTGTGAATTGTTCATATTTAAAACCATTAAAATCAATATTTTTCGGAAACTAAACGCTACGGGCCGGAAACTACACGTGCATGATAACATGCAGAAACCTTAACAGCGAAAAATCCGATATACTTCCATCTATTTATCTACTTCTGACATTGGTATCAAATATCACTGTGCACATCTCCATGAATCTAAACAATACTGAATCTGCACAAATGAACTATTTAAAAATCTGTTTTCTCTTTTTATTTTTATGTTGAGTGTGTGAGAAGGTGGCTTGGAGCAGGTCCGTTAGCCACAGATTTTTATTTGTTGTACACACTTTACTGTACCGGGTGTCCCAATAAGAATGGCTCTCGGCCATATCTCAGGAACCGTTTATAGTAGAGCTTTGAAATAAAAAATTTTATAACAAAAGTTACCTCAGGAAAAGCCTGGAAATTATTTTCATAATTGTGGGTCCACCGCTAGAGGGCGTAATTGAATATCAAAAATAAAAAAATCTAAATTTTACAAAATTTTCCTAATGAAGAGGCACTGGAAATCCGATTACTGTATTCTTCATCACATTATGCGCATATTTGATTTAACAAGTTTAACTCTACCTTTGTAAATAAGAGGTGGGGGTGAGTGGGAACCTTGTTATGAAAAAATGGCTGTAAGTCCGGTTCTGCTAAATCAAATTTTGAAAACTGGGTCTTGTTGAAGACAGATATTTTTCTTCAATGTAAGCGTGATAATTTTGAACCAGCTTAATAAGTAATAAGCCAGCTGGGAGGCGTTATTTAATTTTTTTCAGAAATCTAATTTTCTTTGAAAGATATTAAATACAAGTATGCATTTTTAATCATACTTTATAAAATTAGATTAAATTAGCAACAGAATAGCGAAAACCGCATGTCGATACCTTTTGTCTATCTCAAGATATCTCGAGAAACGTGTAAATTTTATACATAACTGTTACTATCACCGGTAAACTAAGTTAATGAAAAGTAGTGTGCTGTGGAAATAAACAAAATAACATTTTCCAGATGTCAACGTATAAAAATATAATTAATTAAAACAACAATATAAAGAGAAACAATACTATTAAAATTAAATATAACACAGAACAAAAAGAACTACTTAGTGACGACCTAAATATTCAAATTGTTGCCCATTATACACTACTCTAGAATACATTATCCAGAGAATACTAAACGCCATTCAAAGCATATCGAGAGCAGAAATTGAGACTGCTGTTCAATCTACTCTTGAAAGAGTAAACGTTTGCAACGAAAATGATATGCAAAAATTTGAACGTTTATGTCATCACTAAATAGTTGTTTTTATTTCTTTGTAATAGGGCTTTTCAACGCTTCTTATTTGTTTCGAGCCTCTGTCATATGCCGTATAATCCGTGTATAATATTAATATACGAGATATGAACGAGGCTCGAAACAAATGAGAAGCGTTGAAAAGACCTAATATACGTTGACAGCTGGAAAATGTTTCTTTGTTGTTTCCATAGCAACTACTTTTAATGAATTTCGTTTACCGGTGACAGTAACATTTATGTTTTTAAATTTACACGTTTTGTAAGATATCTCGAGATAGAAAAAAGGTATTAACATGCGGTTTTCGCTATTCTGTTGCTAATTTTGTCTAATTTTGTAATATGGTATTAAAAATCCATGTTTGTATTTAATATTTTCCAAGGAACACTAGATTTCTGAAAAAAATTAAATAACGCCTTCTAGCTGGCATATTACTCAGTAAGTTGGTTCGAAATCATAACTTTTACATTGACGAAAAAGATCTGTCTTCAACAAGACCAAGTTTGCAAAATTTGATTAAGCAGAACCGGACTCACAGCCAGTTTTTCATAACAAGGTTCCCACTCACCCCCACCTCTTATTTCCAAAGGTAGACCTAAACTTGTCGAATAAAATATGCGTAGAATTTTATGAAGAATACGACGATCGGATTTCCAGTGCCCCTTCATTAGGGAAATTTTGTAAAATTTAGATTTTTTAATTTTTGATATTCAATTACGCCCTCTAGCGGTGGTCCTACAATTATGAAAATAATTTCCAGGCTTTTCCTGAGGCAACTTTTGTTATAAAATTTTTTATTTCAAAGCTCTACTATAAACGGTTCCTGAGATATGGCCGAGAGCCATTCTTATTGGGACACCCGGTACATTTCAACTCATGTAGCACCTTTAGGGCCAATTTCTCATATCGAGTTCAACTCCAGTTTAACCTGAACTTCTAGTAAACGTCAGTTTAAAGTCAAAATCGTCTTTCTCAATTCGCACGTTCAACCGATGGCAGTTTAAACTTGAACGATGCTTGAACGGTGGAATTCGGCCGTTCAAAGATTTCAGAACTCAGTTCAGATGATTTCATGGACTACGCATGCGTTGTATTAACACGAAACGCTGTCATAATATAAATATATCCTATTTTATTATATTAAGCCTAACGATAAACGATAACATTATTTTTGTTTTTGTAATATTTATTTATAATTATTAAAATGACTATTTGACTATAAGTACTTAAATTTAACTTTATTCAAGAACAGCATAAAAAGGTAGTTCAAAATGGCGACAGTTTTTTTACCTTTTGCCATCTATTGGCATTTCTCGAAAGCTGTAGAACGAGCGCTGACATGAACGTGCAATGAGAAATGCATTCCAAACAAAACCACAGATCACCGGTGAACCTGGTTCAACTGAACCATAGATTAACGCAGGTATGAGAAATCGACCCTTAAGAGGATCGGTACGTATTTTCGGCTGCAATGCTATTCAAATGGGGATTCATTTTTTTCGAATCCTGAGAAAACTAATAAGTATTTTTGAAAAATTTAAACGCAGAATGAAAGATTACGTTATTAGCGAGGGCCGAAAGTCCCTAAGAACTTCTATAATGTTTATTTTAATAAGTTACAGGGGTGAAAAAACTAAGAGAAAATTTAGTGTGATTTTTAATTTCAAATATCTCATTCAAAATAAACTTTTTATTTATTCTAAGGGACTTTCGGCCCTCGGTAATAATTTAGTCTTTCATTCTGCGTTTAAATTTTTCAAAAATATTTATTGGTTTTTTCAGGATTTGAAAAGAATGAACACAATGCCGTGGTAATATTTTCCAAATCTGTCTTTGTCTTACAACGCACTCAACCGAATATAATATTGTCAGCATATATTGTCAGTCAGACACTGACAATCAGTGACAATTTTAAATATTTGACATTGCATCGGGAATATTTTGAGAAATTGATTAAATATTATTGATATATAGTGTATTTGATAAATAATTGATTTAAGACGTAAACTTAATAAAAAGTTATTTATTGTGTATTATTTGTGGAAGATCCAAGCAGAGAATACATCAGATATATCCTGTGATCCAAGTATTTTGTTGTTAGAGATGTTCAAAATTGTAAGCGTTCCAAAATAACAACATATTAAAAAATCACTTTAACACTTTTCCTCTTTTCTCGATTGATTATTAGTTTTTGTTGTACAAATAAATTATTACAATCACTGAAAACATAGTTAGTGAAAAAATTATCACATTTATTAACTGAATTAATAATTTGCAATTATAAAAATAACAGTTATCCAAGAACATTCAAAAGCCATATCTTTAAATTAATTATGACATTTTCAAGTAGAATGACATTTTAGTAATGTTTACATATCCACACCAGTGTGAATTTTACTACACGTAATTTGCCGTGTAAAGACAGAAAAAGTAGGGATACACGTAAAATATTTGCGAATTATGTACCCATAGCCTTAATGTCATCTAGATTGTAAATCTAAAAAATATAATAATATTAGTACTTACCCATTCCATTACTTTCATCTTCTCGGGATCCATATAAGCAGCCATCTCTTTTTTCATCATGGCATTCATAGTTCTCGGAGCATTATCCTTCTTTCCCGTAAAACTGTACCCCTGAGAACCCAACAGATCTCCGAACACGTCGTCGCTTTTCACCTTTTCTTTAGGCTCGTTTTGTGGCTGCTGCTGCTGCTGTTGGTTCTTGTTCAAAGTGTCGAAGTGTGCACGGTTGTAATCTGCTCCACCTAACGGTGACCGAGCCTGGTGTTTGGGGGTGGCCGTATTCGAGCTCGGCATGTGCTGGGGCGTCGTTGGTGGCACTTTGTTAGGGGTTTGAGACCCGCTGGTTGGAGTTGTCGATGGTGGGATCGTGGATCCGAAGTTTAGGCCTCCACCCAAATTACCTACAGTAATAATAACGAAATTGATATACAGTGATGAGCGCGCTAATAACCGGCAAAATAATGCAAAAGATGGAAAACATCGTGAAATACATTGTGAAATAAAAAGAGACGAAAATAGTAGAGGTGGAAACTAGTATCGATATAAACGTATAAATTAACATTACATTACATAGTTTCCCACCTTTAGACGGTATTTTATTCGCAAAATTAAATTCCAACAGAGGGCGCTCAAAATTTCAAATATGGACGACAACTCTAGGAAAACAATTCATTTTGTCATTTGAATTCACAGTTCTAAAACGTTAAATTAAAATCATTTACAGGAGTGTTTTTCTAAAGTAACCACTAAATTTTGCAACTAAGACATCTTATAAGTTAAAGACGACTCAAAATTATGTTTAATCTGTATGCATTCATTAAAATTTGACGCTAACTACTGATTTGTTTTTACCTTTTTTTCATAAAAAAATCTGGCCCCCCGATAATCACACAGCGTTCTAAAAATTATTTTTTTTTTATTTAGCTAATGCCTCGACAACTAATGGCCATTAGCATTGTAGGTACGGTAATTTTGAACAGTTAGGTACCTAGTGTCATGTGTAGTGTGTGTGTTGAGTAAGTGTCTTGTTACTTTGCAAAGTCGACGTCATGGTCTTTGCAAAGAGACGCTAATTGTATCCGAACGTCTGCGATCCCTCCGGTGAGTACCGATCCCACAAGGACAGAAACTATATTCATTTATTAATTTATAATAAATGAAAAATCTCTGACCCTGGTGAGATTCGAACCCACAACCTCTCGGATTTTTTCGATTAAAAATTATTAATCTATTTTAGCATTTCTAATTTTGTTTTTAATTTAATTAATAGGTGCACTACAGTTTATTTTACACCAACAGATAACAATTTTTAATGAAATAAAAACTGGAAACTTGGAAACTAAGTAGGTGAATTTATTTTATAATAATTGTGTTCTGGAAATTACCAAGTGGTCGGGATATTTTGCATAACAATGTACATTCTATGTACAGAATATATACTACATTTTATTTATTTATTTAATTTTGCAGTCGCTTAAACATTAAAAAATACTACGTTTAATACAAACGTTAAATTAAGAAAATGTGTGATTTGGCATTGGTTAATTTAGGTCATTACGTAGAGTATAATAGGAATGAATACTGAGGAACACTGCAATAGTTTTTTTAAGTCGAAATTGTTGTTAATTACAGCATAAACTGACCGCAAATATGTACACAAATTAATGGCAAAGTCAATGTTTTCCTTGAGTTGATGCTTTTCAAATTCGCCACCAGGCATCGCCCACTTTGCGGTTCCTCGCCAATAAAATTCTCCTGTCACAGTGACAGTTGTCATGCCCCTCCGATACGTCTAAAGGTGGGAAACTGTAACGTAATGTTAAGTTATACGATAATTTCCACCTCTACTAGTTTCATCTCTTTTTACTTCACAATGTATTATGTTTTCCATCTTTTGCGTTATTTTGCCGGTTATTAGCGCGCTCATCACTGTATAGTCTGGGCAGATTATCGGAGAATAGGCCGTTTTTGGGAAAAGTTATTTACCAGCAATTTTATTGCTGGAATCGAATCTTATGATTGTATATATTAATAATACAGGTATGCAAAGTCCGCAGATAGTGTGCTACTTTTTTTTATAAACAAAATGGCGCCCGAAAATCGTGTTCTTTTTAATTTTTGCTCTATAACTCCAAAGATTTTAACTTTACACCAAAAACACCCAAATAAAAATTCACCGTAATTAAATTCTGCATAGAGACGTGTTTTTCCCGATTTATCTCGACGAAAATTTTCCCCGGAAAATGCAGGGTTTTTCAAGAAAATTTTTATTTTTCTACTAAAATTTTAGATAAGTAATTGTTCATCAATAATTAAATAACTTAGTAATATAAAAGATCTTTTCGTATAGATTATAATTCCAGAAGCCAATCTAAATTGAATAAACAGTTTAGAAACAATTAAATTGTTAATTAAAGATTTACGGTCGCTATAATAACCACAATAATTATGATACATAAGAATAACTATGATTTTTGTATAAAAAGACACTGTACCTATCTAATGTACTTTACGGAATTAAAATTGGACTATTTAAGCGGCCGGCCTCAGGAATATTTTAAAATTATAAACAATTTTTTGGCTTATAAACAAATAGAATATCTCGGGAAATATTAAATTAAATTAAATTATGAAAACGGTATTGCAAAAAAAAGCTGCAGGCCGCTTCTTCTAAAAGAAAAAACATTTAATTGTGATGCGTGGTTCCTGAGATACAATCGGTCAAAGTTGACCGCAATTTACGGCAAAGATATAAACAATAGGATCATAATTTTCAACCAATCACCTTTTTATTTTTGTCCTCTTTCTCCACACCAATTTTCATATCTTTAAAATACTGATAACATATACTATTATAATAAAAACTATCGATATTACGAGTAAAAATTGCCAAAAATAGCAAAACTATAATCAAAAATAAGGTTGGAGAAAATGTAACCTCAATGTTCAAAATTGGTATACGTTAAAAAATGCATTTTCTCGGCTCCCATGGAGAAATTTTCTTCATTCTTTTTTTGTTCCCAAGTAACTCGAGTAGAGCCATCCAACTAACGCATTATTAAATGTAAAAGTTGCTTTTCTTTTGTTATAATAACTTAATTTATTTATTATAATTAATTTTTTAATTTGTTTAAATAAAGATTGTTTAAATAACTATACAGCTTTCAAATGAGAATATCTGTGTTTTTAACGTTAAAAGGTACAACTGTAGTAAGTTTATCTAAAAAATGTCTACAACTGGAAAAAATATGTAGTTTTCTTTTCTTATAAATAAATGAATCTATTATAATAAAACAAAAGCAATATTAACATTTAATAATGCGTTAGTTAGATGGCTCTACTCGAGTTACTTGGGAACAAAAAAAGAATGAAGAAAATTGCTCAATGGGAAGCCGAGAAAATGCATTTTTTTAACGTATACCGATTTTGAACTTTGAGATTACATTTTCTCCAACCTAATTTTTGATTGGAATTTTGCAATTTTTGTCAATTTTCACTCGTAATATCGATAGTTTTTATTATAATAACGTATGTTATGAGTATTTTAAAGATATGAAAATTGGTGTGGAGGAAAAGGACAAAAATAAAAAGGTGATGGTTCGAAAATTATGATCCTATTGTTTATATCTTTGCCGTAAATACCGGTCAACTTTAACCGGTTGTATCTCAGGAACCACTCATCACAATTAAACGTTTTTTCTTTTAAAAGAAGCGTCCTGCCGCTTTTTTCCAATACCTTTTACATGATTTAATTTGATTTAATATTTCCCGAGATATTCTATTTGTTTATAAGCCAAAAAATTGTTTATCATTTTAAAATAATCCTGAGGCCGCTTAAATAGTCAAATTTCAATTCCGTAAAGTGCATTAGATAGGTACAGTGTCTTTTTATAAAAGAATCCTAGTTATTCTTATGTATCATAATTATTGTGGTTATTATAGCGACCGTAAATGTTTAATTAACAATTGAATTGTTGCTAAACTGTTAATTTAATTTCGATCGGCTTCTGGAATTATAATCTATACGAACGGATCTTTTATATTACCAAGTTATTTAATTATTGATAAACAATTACTTTTCTAACATTTTAGTTGAAAATAAAAATTTTTTTTGAAAAACCCGCATTTTCTGTGGAAAATTTTCGTCGAAGTAAATCGGGAAAAACACTCTTTCATCTCTATGCAGAAATTAATTACGGTAAATTTTTATTTGGGTGTTTTTATTGTAAAGTTAAAATCTTTGGAGTTATAGAGCAAAAATTGAAAAAAAAACACGATTTTCGGGGGCCATTTTGTTTATAAAAAAGTAACACACTATCTGCGGACTTTGCATACCTATATTATTAATATATATAATCATAAGATTCGATTCCAGCAATAAAATTGCTGGTAAATAACTTTTCCTTGTATTTTGCTAATTAGCCCAGAGTAGTATAATAATCGGATTTGTGATTAGATGCCAATATTCCAATATTCAATCACTATAGTGTATAATCACCAGTATACTGGGCTTCTCTATTTCTTACTTCTATTGGAAAATTTGTAAATTTGGAGTATTAGGCCAGAAAATGACCGTTTTGGAGTATAATTTGCGGATTTGCTTGAAAATTTGGATTTAGTTTCCTCTTACCCTCTACTTCACTTTTAGACTCAAGCCCAGGGTTGGTTTTACTTGGGGCTGAAAGCCTTCCGGTGGTGAAAAAACATTCGTTCAACATAAGTCCGGAAATGGATAAAATGACTAATTCTAAGCAACTTTTGTTCGATAGAGTTTTTGAAGTGAATATTTCTTGTCGCTCGGTATGGAATTTTGACGTGACTTAAATCGTATTTGACTTCATGTATATGTACGTATTTATACACTTATTATTTATTTATTATTTATATTTTAAACAATTACATAGGTGCGTTATTTTACAATAATATTTTTAAAATGAAATAAAGGAATTATATTATTATTTATTTATATTATTTTCCCTGAAAAGTGTTGCATTTTTTGGTTATTTCACGTTGAAATATTCGATTTGGAATTTGACGAATTAGAACCCACTTTTCATGAATTACAAAATTATGCCTCTACTAAGTTTACAGACTTTTACATACACCATTTTTTGTTGTTTTTTTATAAGCTACAGTTTTGATATGAATCTTTTTTTGGATAAAATACTTACTTTGCGAAAAACCGTCTCAAAACGTGTTTTTTTTGTTGAAAAATTTGTTGAACTTTTCGCTCGCAAATAACTCAAAAAGTATTGACTCAGTGAAAAAACTATAGGGCAAAAGTTGCTTAGAATTAGTCAGTTCATCCATTTCCGGACTTATTTCGAACGTATGTATTTTCACCTCCGAGAAGGGGTGGATTTAACCACCCAAATAAAAGCAACCGTGGCACAAGTCCAAAAGTGAAGTAGAGGGTAGGAAGAACCTAAATTAAAATTTTCATACAATTCGGTAGTTACACGGAAAATTACACGTTATTGCCGTATTTCATGTTCATTTACTGACCTAAAAGAATTATTGGACCTCCTATTCACCAGATTTGCTTCCTCCAGACTATTTTTATTTCCAAATCTTGAAAATTTGCCATTTTGATGGCAATCATGTGATTGAACAAACGTATTGAACTCAGTGGAAAAAATCAAATTTAAAAACGTATACTAATATTTTGGACAGTTTGGATATTAGTGCACGCTAGGTAGCCCACAGCTGAATCTTATGTTTGTGCGTCACAGTGTTGCCATACTGTTTTCTTTATTTCTTTCATAATTTCAATGAATGTTAAATGTACCTACAAGAATAATAGAATAATTTTATAAGAACGTTTACTTCTCCGTCATTATACAAGGTAGAATGACAAAGGAGGTGTCAAATGAAAGCTTATAATCCAAGGATGGTACTAAAAGTGAGAAATTTGACATAGGCTGTCTGTCCGCCTGTCCGTCCGACCGCGAATATAACTCCTCCGTCACTATACCAGGTAGCATGACAAATAAGGTGTCAAATGAAAGCTTATAATCCAAGGATAGTACTAAAGGTTATAAATTTGACGGTTTGTCCGTCCGACCGCGAATATAACTCCTCCGTCATTATACCAGGTAGAATCACAAATGAGGTGTCAAATGAAAGCTTATAATCCAAGGATGGTACAAAAGGTGAAAATTTGACCTAGGACTTCCGGTTTTAGAAATGCGACCAGAAGTACTGTTTTAAAGTCACTGGAATAGTACAATACTGGAATATATTATTCGACGCGCCTTCACAAGACGAGAATAAATATATACTTTCGGTTTAATGACTGTCTGTCCGTCCGCGAATACAACTTCCTCCGTTATTAATTCTACATCAAAAGTATTCTGATGTAATTCTACCTGGTATAGTGATGAAGGAATTATATTCGCGGTCAGACGGACAGACGGACAGCCTAGGTCAAATTTCTCATCTTTAGTACCATCCTTGGATTATAAGCTTTTATTTAACACCTCATTTGTTGTTCTACCTGGTATAGTGACGAAGGAGTTATATTCGCGGTCGGACGGACAGGCGGACAGACAGCCTATGTCAAACTTCTCACCTTTAGTACCATCCTTGGATTATAAGCTTTCATTTGACACCTCATTTGTCATTCTACCTGGTATAATGACGGAGTAGTTGAGTTTACAAACATACAGACAAAACGGACGGACAGACGGACGTGGATAATTCAACGTTTTCACATTTTTTCAAAATTGGTGAAAACAACAACACAATAAACTTTACTTAATTGGTGTTTCAAAACTACTTATTTTTTACACATTACACAATATTACAAGGTTTCTAACAAGTTAAACTTCACAATGATTTAAAATAATCAAAGTAAAAACCTATCTATACATAACTTATACCTAAAATACACAAATGATACATTTCACACACAAAAATATATCACAAAAAATTGTAATGTGATAGTATGAAAAAATAGAGGATACGGCAACGATGTTACCTGTCATGCTCGGTTCCAATGTTAAAATCTACAGAGACATATTAGGGTGCACTAATATATAAGCTGTCCAATATTTTTACTATTATACTTTTATATAAATATACCTATAAAGTGCATTCTTAAAGTGTGGAAACGCTCTATTATCTCATGATTTAATTATTTTCAGAGTTAAAGCTCTGACAGGTCGATTTTTATTTTTAAATTATGATTTTTTGACGTATATCCCATAATAGTGACGTCATTGATTTGGGTGTGATGACGTCATCGATGATTTTTTTAAATGGGAATAGGGGTCGTGTGGTAGCTCATTTCAAAGGTTATTCAATTCTCTATTCAGTAATATAAACATTAGCATCATTATTTATACAGGGTGGCCAAAAAAATATTTTTTGAATTAAATTAATTTCAGCAAAAAGAAGAATATATGTAATTTATTTAACTCAAAATACATTTCACTGCTATCAGAAAAGAGAAAGAAAAAAGTTTATTTCACAAATAAACATTCCTTTTTGCTTAAATTAAATGTTCAAACTGCTAGGAGTCAGGTGGGTGGCTGTTTGACATTTAATATAAGCGAGAAAATTTATGAAATAAACATTTTTTTACATCTTCTGGCCCAAGTAAAATATATTTTGAGTTAAATAAATTACATACATTCTTCTTTTTGCGTTAATTAATTTAATTTAAAAATTGATTTTTTGGCCATCCTGTATAATTAATGATGTTAGTGTTTATATTACTGAGTAGAGAATTAAATCACCTTTCAAATGAGCTACCACACGATCCCTATTCCCATTTAAAAAAAAATCATCAATGACGTCATCACGACCAAATCGATGACGTCACTATTATGGAATACACGTCAAAAAATCTTTAAAAATAACAAGCTGAAAATGCGAGCATTATCATAACGAAAACTTTCTTTATTTACGTATTTTAATTCATAATATGGAAAATTTGCTATTATGAAAAGTTGTTCAGAATTAAAAATTATGTTTTAATGTGCAATTATATCATTCTAATTTAAATGTTGTGAATTATAAAGGTACTTTACTCTTGATCGAAGACTATCGTGGCTCAGAAACATCCGACAATGGACAGGGCTAAATTTTGAACAGCTGAAGACAGAGAAGAGTTTGCAATTGTAGTAGCCAACCTCCATTGAGGAGACGGCACTTTAAGAAGAAGAAGACTCTTGATCCAAATTCATAAATATTTTTTATATACCTCGTATAAAATTAATAAAATTTGATATATGATGGTTGCATCATAAATCTTAGACCATGAAGAGCTTTTTATGAAGAATAACTTTTCTTCGTCAAATTAAAAATAAAAGAGTTATAAATGAAAATGTTGTTAGTATCCATAATTTGAGAAAAATCTTCAAATATTTTTTTCCATTAGAAGGATGTAATTGCACATAAGACCATAATTTTTTATACCAAACAACATTTCATATATTCGGTTCGCTAAACTCAGACACAACTGGCTAGTGAGTTTAGTCAGTAATTTTGCCAATTCGACAAAAAAATAATTACTAATAGTCCATTCTTTCACGGTTTTTGCTCTAAATTTTAAAGAACCGCTTGGACTGACATGAAATTTGGCATCCGGATAGCTTACATGTCAAAGAAAAAAAGTGATATTGTGCCGATGTGTGCTTTTGCCCTGGGGGTGACTTTCACCCCCTCTTGGGGGTGAAAAAATATGTGTCCAAAATAAGTCCAGAAATGGGTAAACTGACTAATTTTAAGTAACTTTTGTTCTATAGAGCTTTTTCGCCAAGTCAACATTTTTCGAGTTATTTGAGAGTGAATATGTTAATTTTTCAACAAAATAACCACATTTTTAGACGGTTTTTCGCAAATAACTCAAAAAGTAAGTATTTTGTCGAAAAAAACGTTCCTAGCAAAAATATAGCCCATAAAAAAGTAAAAAAAATGGTGTACGCGTTAGGTCTCTGAATCTCGTAGAACCAGAGTTATAGCCAATGAAAAATATATTCATATTCACGAAATTTCAAATAGAGTATTTCGACGTGAAATATCTAAAAAATTAAGCACTTTTTGGGGAAAACCCATTTTAACTTTTTAAAAGTGTTTAAAAAAAGCTTTATTTCTGTTTTTACAGAAACTTTCTAGCATTAAATTTAAGCAAGTTACGTTCAAAAGACAGATAGTCCCTTTTGTTTTTGCAAAAAAAAATAATCGGGAAGACCGCCCCCTAATTAGCAACTTATATTAAATTAATCGTTACCGCTCCACAAATTAGTTTACTTATGTTGTATTTATATGATCTGTAAGTTCCATCGATTCAAAGTGCTTATTTTTGAAAAAATTTGGTTTCAAAATAAAATTTTTAAAAATTTAAATTTTGAAAATTATGCTTTTTTTCAAAATAACTTAAAAATTGTTAGAGATACCAAAAATCTCTAAAAACAAAAAAAGTCAGATTTGCTTTTTTGAATATCATGTATTTTTTTGTTTTTCTTTTAGACAAAAATTGATTAAGATTTGGTGTTTCTAAATTTGCATACATTCGTGATCAGTGACTCGTTCAATCCATTTTAACTACACTCCTTTCAATAATAAGGACTTTGAACCGATGAAACTTACAGATCATATAAAAAATATATACACGAGTCAAGAAACTTGTGAAGTCGTAACGATTAAGTTCATTTAAGATACTAATTAGGGGGTGACTTTCTCGATTTTTTTACCAAAACCAAAAGGGACTAACTTTATTTTGAGCGTAACTTGTTTAATTTTGATGCTAGAATTTTTTTTATAAAACAAAAATGAAGATTTTTTTAAACACTTTAAATAAGTTAAAATGAGTTTTCCCCGAAATGTGCTTCATTTTCGGTTATTTCACGTTAAAGTATTGCAATTGGAATTTGACGAATATGAACCTATTTTTCATTAGCTATAACTCTGCTTCTACTAGGTGTAGAGACGTGATATATACAATATTTTTTTAAATTTTTTACAGGCTATATTTTTGCTAAGAATGTTTTTTTGACAAAATACTTACTATTTGAGTTATTTGCGAAAAACCGTCTAAAAGCGTGGTTATTTTGTTGAAAAAATGAACATATTCACTGACAAATAACTCGAAAAGTATTGACTTAGTGAAAAAACTCTATAGAACAAAAGTTGCTTAAAATTAGCCAGTTTATCCATTTCCTGACTTTCTTTGGACAGATATTTTTTCACCCTCAAGAGGGGTGAAAACCACCCCCAGGGCAAAAGCACATATCGGCACAATATCACTTTTTTTGTTTGACTTGTTAGCTATGTCTATGCCAAATTTCATGTCAATCCAAGCGGTTCTTTAAACTTTAGAGGTTTTGCAATATTTTACCGTTAAAGAACGGACTATAAATAGTTAATAATTACTAAATAATTAGTAATTTTGCCAATTTCGGCAAAATTGGCAAAAAATAAAAAAATTACCTACTAAAATCACTAGCCAGGTGTGTCTGAGTTTAGCGAACCGACTATAATAACAATTTTCATTTCATAACAAATGGAACAGTCCATTTATCATTAGGTAGTCCCATTAAAGGGGAGGCCGTATACTCGTATAAACCTTTTTAAAGTTAATAAATTATTGCTTTCAAAATATACTCGAATTGTATTTTTGAAAATCTTATTTATTTTATATAATAATTAAATTCACTATCAAATGTCATTGATATTTTATTAATACTTAATTTAAAATTTAGTTTGACATTCACGAAAATGTAAATAACCTATGCTTTGCTTAACAAATTCAGATTA
The DNA here is from genome assembly GCF_917563875.1 of Diabrotica virgifera virgifera. Taxonomy (NCBI): domain Eukaryota; kingdom Metazoa; phylum Arthropoda; class Insecta; order Coleoptera; family Chrysomelidae; genus Diabrotica; species Diabrotica virgifera. The sequence goes on from NC_065444.1 coordinate 69,122,051, forward strand.
AAAAAACTAGCCTACTTACTATAAACGATTTCAGCTGACGTTTAGTGTGTCGACGGAAAATAAAAGGATTGTGACGTCACATTTTAGACTTTGAGATCGATTATCTCGAAGACGGTTAGAGATATCGAAATGCCGTTTTCAGATTCGGATTCAGAAGACAAAACTACATAAGAATCTATCGATAACTCTGCTCTAAGTATTACAGGAGCTGCGACGCAATAACAAACAGACTTTGCGAATTTATAAACGAAAAGTTTTCGTTGAAAATCGACCTGTCAGAGCTTTAACTCTGAAAATAATTAAGTCATGAGATAATAGACCGTTTCCACACTTTACGAATGCACTGTATAATTTTACTATTAGTCCTTATAACAAACTATAAACTTACCGAAATCTGCAAACGGATCAGTTGACTTTTGTTCCTTGGCGTGATTCTGAGGCGTCGCGTTTTGAGCTGGAGTAGGTGTCGGAGCTGTAAAGTTGCTCCATCCACCTAAAAGATTATTGCCATCGCCAGCGCCACCTAGCGACGCGAACGGATCGAACATATTGCTACCGTTGCCGTTCGTGTTGGGTTTATTGATTGGAGCCGAATTAAAACTAGCGAAATCTTCGTTTCCGGAGTCACCGCCCAGCTGGCTCAATAGGTCGAAGTTGGAACTTGGCGAGGGCGAGAGTTTAGCTGCTGGAGGTTCTGCGTTTGAGGAAGAATTGAGATTCAGTAGATCGACGGCTTCTATTAATGGTTCTGGTTGACTCGGCTTTGGAGGTGGAGGAGGCTGTAGTAAAAAAAATGCATTGAAAATGAGGATTTGAGCAGTTATTTTCAGCGTAGTAGATGACATAACGTAACAAAAGGAATACGTGCGCATAGTGTAGACCTGCTACAGTGGACCTTTGTAGCGATTCCCAAAAAGTGAAGTGCAACAACCTGCTCAGATCACATAACAATAGCTTTAATGAGTCACACAATTAAAAACATTTTTGAAAATGTTGTTCTGAAGCTATTTTCTTGTGGCATTTTTGCAATTAACTATTTTTGATGGGAAATAAGCCACAATTTTACTAAAAAAATGATTTTATTAAAGTTTTGACGCCCAAATCGGGTGTCGTTGTCAAAATATAAAAAATATTAATGAATTAAACAAAAATGTTGTTGCTTAGTAACAAAAATTCTTCTAATAATTTATTTAATCTGACTCATTTATATTGGCAATTCAGACATATATTATACATTTTAAAGTAGAACACTTTAAAATGATATTGCCAATATTTATGAGTTGCGTTCCTAGGACGACTTTGCTGAAAGATAGTTCATTCGATTACATGAAATCAACCCCAACTCAAGAATATCCGTCACAAAAAAATCATGACATGTGATCTGTCTTTAAAAAGACAACCACATGCAATGGTGACAGTAAAATTCTCGCGCTAGAGATTCCATAGTAAATCACGAGGGAAAACCAGGAAAAAAAACCTCGTGAACTATCCCGACATCGTAAGAATTAAGTCTTACTTTAGTTTACTCCCAAAACTAATACCAAATTCTGACCTTAATGTGTACATATGTTATTTATATGTTATTGACTTACTAATCCTGGTATTTTCTTTCTATTGACTTCCTTTTTTAGTATGGGTAACCACATCCTACTGCATTCTACCGAGGAATTAGCGACACAATTGGTTTCATTTAGCATAATTAAAGCCGCTTCTTTGATTTTTCTTTTTTTACTATATGTTTCTTTCAGGACTATACTTCAATCTCTCCACTGAACTCTATGTTCATTATCCCATGCGTGTTGACATATTTGAGATATATCAAATTCTCTATTTTTAATATAAGACTGATGTTCACTTATTCTAACGTTTAATGGTCTTGACGTTTCACCTAAATAAAATTGTTCGCATTCACGAGGTATTTTTTATAAATACAGTTCTTTGTTCTTTCTTGTTCACTGTTAGGTTTAGTTTTAGATAGAATAAATCTCAACGTGTTTGTTGTTTTGAATGTTGTTGAAATGTTGAATTTATTTCCTATTTTTTTAAGTTTCTCCGATAGTCCTTTTATATATGCATATTCTTGAGTTGGGGTTGATTTCATGTAATCGAATGAACTATCTTTCAGCAACGTCGTCCCAGGAATGCAACTCATAAATATTGGCAATATCATTTTAAAGTCTTCTACTTTAAAATGTATAATATATGTCTGAATTGCCAATATAAATGAGTCAGATTAAATAAATTATTAGAAGAATTTTTGTTACTAAGCAACAACATTTTTGTTTAATTCAATAATATTTTTTATATTTTGACAACGACACCCGATTTGGGCGTCCAAACGTTAATAAAATCCATTTTTTTAGTAAAATTGTGGCTCATTTTTGAAAATAATACACAGCAGAATTTTTAAAACTCTTGAATATAAAATTATACTAAATTTACAATCATGATGCAATAAAAATAAACAAACCAAGACACGTTAAATGCTACTAGGAGCACTTCCAAATCATAATTTACAATGTATAAACTTTGAAAATCATGATTTGGGATTTACAGTGTATATATACATTGTAAATTATGATTTGGGAGTGCTCCTAGTAGCATTTAACATGTCTTGGTTTGTTTATTTCTACTGCATCTTGATTGTAAATTTAGTATAGTGACACACAATTTGGCTTCAGAAATGGTATCAGTACAACAGATGCTTTGTTCGGCTTGAATGTGCTGGCCAGGGATGCATGGACATGAATCAGGATATGTACTTATGTTTTGTAGATTTTGAAAAGGCATTTGATAAGGTTCAACATAAAAAGCTTGTAGATATATTAAAAAGCAAAAATATTGACAGTCGTGATATGAAAATTATATCTAATCTATATTGGAATCAAACTGCCAAGGTAAGAGCTGACAATCAGAACACCCCAAGCATCAAAATACAGCGAGGAGTCCGTCAGGGTTGCGTGCTATCCCCACTACTCTTCAATGTCTACAGTGAAGCGGCATTTCAAGAAGCGCTTTCAGATTCAATAGAAGGTATATCTATCAATGGAAAGTTTTGAACAACTTACGTTTTGCAGACGATACAGTAATAATAACGGATAACAATAATGATTTACAGAACGCAATGCAACGCCTTAATGGACGCTGTCATGAGTACGGACTGAAGATGAATTTAAAGAAAACTAATTGCATGATCACGACTAAATCAACACACGCAAACATCCAATTGACTATTGAAGATACTGTAATTGAGAGTGTGGATAACTACAAATACTTAGGAACATGGATAATATCAAATGTACACCAAACCAAAGAAATTAAGGACACGTATTGAAATAGTACTTGCATCATTCTTTAGATTTAAAAAGTTTCTCTGTTGTCGGAATATAAGGTTAGAACTACGCCTAAGTATTATTTCTTAAGTAACGCCATCTATGGCTGGATTATTGTCAAACAGCCTACTTATTTATAAATTTACAAAAATCATACTAATTGGAGGTGGAAAGATACTTACAGCTTGTTCCACGTCTGAAGAGGAATCTTCAGTATCTTGGAGAATACTGGTAGGTGGAGGAGGTGGTCGAACAGGTCTCTCTGGAGGCCTTTTCGGTGGCATTTCCGGTTTGTTCGCGGGGGCTGGTGTGCTAACTATAAAATAGGACAAACATACAATAATAGAGATAACGAGAAAAAGATAGAAAGTCAACTCTTCGTCAACCAAACCCCCGTTGAAAGAATGAAGCACAACTACCTCGGCACCATAATGGTAGGGGAGCCCAAGCGGGGATTTTTGCAGTTACTCGAACGCGTCAGATTATTAAATGGGGAGAAACCTTGTACCGTACCCTGAAAATGTACCTCTACCATATATTGGCTCTTAATGCGGGAGAGTTCGTTAAGGGGGGTCAGAAAAAAATCTATCCTTAAAAAACCTCAAAATCGTCAGATTAAGATAAGGTAAGTTAAGTACATGCAAAACAGTGTATATTTCAAAAATGTGACGATTTGAGCGGGGCGTAAGGAAATGGATGAGTCCCAAAGTTTCACAAGAAAAAAGCGAATATTTCGCGATATGAATGACAGATCGAAAAACTAATAAATACGTGCTCAATATTTTTTAAACATCTATCGAATGATACCAAACACGACTTCCCACGGAGAGGGGTGGGGGTAAATTTAAAATTTTAAATACAATTCCCGCAATATTTCGTGAAATGAACATCAGATCGAAAAACTGAAAAATACACTTATTTAATATTTTTGAAAAATCTATGGAATGTTACCAAACACGGCCCCCACAGAGGTGGGGTGGGGGGTTACGTTAACATGTTAAATGGGAGCCCCCATTTTTTATTGCAGATTTGGATTCCTTACGTAAAAATAAGTAACTTTTATTCAATACATTTTTTCGAATTATGGATAGATGGCGGTATAACCTAAAAGAACGATTGTTGGAAATGAAAAATTAAATTTAAAATGGAAAGTCCCCACTAAAATGAAAAACTTTACTTAACTTTTTTTGGTTTTAGAACCTATTCTTCACAACGTAATAGGTTCCAATAACGCTCGAGTGACTGCATATTTAGCATACTTTACTCCCCTACCATAATTAATAAAGAATGGACCAACCACTAAGAGATAATACCGCGCATCGGAAAAGCTATATCCACCTTCAACCGGATGGGGGCCTTTTGCCACAACCTCTCACTTGGTATAAAAGTAAGATTGCTGAGATTCTACGTCTTTTTTGTACTTTTTATGGCGTTAAATCGTGGACCTTGAAACGAAGATATGTGCAGAAAATTGGAAACATTTGAGATGTGGCTGTATCGGAGAATACTTAAAATCCCGTGGACTGACCGAGTCGCAAATGAGGAGGGTCTCAGAAGAATGAAGAAGAACCTGTAACGATGAGTAATCCCATCGTTACTATAATATTTATTCAGATAAGCAACCTAATAAGTATGCAACCAACTATGCGAAGACGAGTAGGTAGTCTCGCCTAGATTTTTACTAAGTATTGGTATTAGGTTGGTAACCTTTTGGTGAATTTGGATTTATAAGTTGTTCGTGTGTCGATACCGCTTCCGGCTGACCTGATTGTCATATCGGCAAAAGCGGCTGTTGGTCACTCAATTTTCGGCTTTTGCTGAATCAACAAGTCCATTCCCCAGTGGCCATTGCTTAAAGAATACAAATTTTGGTTAAAATATTCATTTATTAGAAGAATAGTTTACGTTGGAAGGAGTTATTTTTTGTTTTGGATTTGTGAAGTGTGAAGAAGTTTTGTTTCCAATCCTTTTTTAAAAGGCAATGGGTATGTATAAGAAATGTCACGTAGCTGTTTTTTTATTTCTTTCCCTTAAAAAAAATAACCATCTTTATCCTTCCTAATACTAGATTTATATTATATTAAAATAACTGTTATACTTCAACAATTAGATTTTCAATACTTCATTACTTCTAATCTACGTTCTACATATAAAAAAGTTCTAAGAATTACATTTTCACTCAAAATAAGTTTAAAATCAATGATATTTTCATTCTCTCTTTTATCTAAGTCTGTAAAGTAATCCTTTATTGCAATATCCATATATTATTGGTTTATATTTCCTTACATTTTCATTTCTGTTCAAGGTCAATGACACTTCACTTATAAACGTCAATAATCCATCTTTTTGTTTAAGTTCTTCTATAAATTTTTTATAAGGTTTTTATACCTTTCTTATATGCCCTGTTTCTTGTGTACTCAAGAAAACCAGCTGATCACGGTTTTTGTATTCTTTTAGCCACTGGAGGAGAGGTAGAAGATTAAGTCAAATTGGATACTTTAGTTACTGTAATTATAAAATAAACAATCATTTTGGGGTTTCTTTTAGTTTGGATTTGGATGGATGTTGGATTATTTTTTTTTGGTTTTTTTTTTTGGAATAGACGATTTTTCCGGTACTAGGAAGTACCTCCTTGTCGTACCTCCTCGTCGTACCTCTTTGTTGATGAGAAAAACCTCCCCTAAGGTTGGGAAAACCGGAGGATACCTTACTTGGCTCTCCTCTCATCAACCTAACCGGAGTTTGTAGAAGCGACAGGTTTTTATACTAAAATTTACATTTTCAATTCTCTTAAATAATATTTTTCAATAACTTTAAATAAATAACTTTAATTATAATATAAATTCATTTTTCTAAAACCTATTTACTTTATAATATTCAATATTTTTCAACAAATTTTATCTTTCACTTTGTATCAAATTTATTTAAAATAGTCTGAAGGTTATAAACCATCTTGTAAGGGTGTTGTATACAATATCTGGTGTTTATTTCCTTATTTCATGACCTTTATTTCAGTTATCAGGTATTGTACTCAGGTCTATCACTTCCGGTCAGACACGAGATTGTCAATTGATAATTTAACAACATTAATAATACATTTTGTTCAGGTACATGCCTATTTAAACCAATTAACTGTCTTAGTATAATAAATTCAATCAATATTTTTTTCTCTAGTGTAAAACCTGCATTATCGACAGGAGCGTACTATTCCAGTACGTCAGGTGCTTAGTTAGATTGTACAAATTTGTATATAGGGGTTATAGGTTTTTCTAATTAAATTGAGTTATACATACTTATATGTTTTATTATCCTACCTTTCTAGTAACTATGAGGTATTAGTTAAGTACAGCAGTTTAAGTCACTCGGCGAAGTATTTATTCAATATTTCCCTGGCGCCCTCAAAACGTTCTTCTTAATATCTTCTGTCAGTAGTTCTCTTTCTTTGTATTCTTCTTATTTTAATTCATTTTCTTTAATATATAAGTTCTTTCGGTAGATACTGTCCTAGGGCGTGCAAATTTGGCCTAACCCTATTCTGAGTCCCACTTATCAAGTCTCTTGAATTTCCAGCTAGCCTAGCTTCATCATATTTCAGTATCTGGTCAAACTGTCCATTACAATCACACAGGAATTTGTAACATTGGCTACATTATATTCGAGAAATACTGACCACCATCAAATCTCGAAAGTTACAGTATTTCGGACACACTTTACCAAGGGTAAAGTAGAGAGAAAAATATCCGTAGGAAGACGCCAGAACTTGTGGCTGAAAGACCTGAGAAGATGGATTGATCGCTTATCTTCAGAAATTTTACGTGCAGCAGTTTCCAAAGCTACAATTGTCATTTGGATCGCCTACCTTCGAAATGAGACGGCGCAATAAGAAGAAGAAGAATTCTCCACTACCCTATTTGAATGCACTTAATATTATAATGTAGAAGATACATACCAAAATTATCTACAGTTTCGTCTTTTTCGATTTGCGAAGTGAACATCGTATCGACCATTCGTTTGGTTTGATCAGTCTGCCATGGAGCTGGTTGTGAAGGTTTTCGTTCCGTATCCGTGACAAATACGTTAAGTGACACCGTGAATCTGTCCTGGAAATGATCCTGGCCCTCCGCTAAATCATCTAAATCCGATCTAAAAACAATATTAATTTTTAATAATAATCTTTCAGAAACAAACGACTTTAAAAAAAAATGTTAAAACACCTCAATTTAAATTTTTTGAGTGGCCATAAATTAGACACTCATGGACAAAAATATTGCATATTTTGAAATTATCATGTGAAGTTTTTCGTGCTGCAATCCTTAGCTCCCAGTAGCATAGAAATAGGATTTCTTTTCAGAATGCGATGTTTTAAAGTGTCATATTAATGCTCGATCGGATTTAAATCTGATATGGTGGCCAATATTATTTTTAAATCGAATCTCATTAAGGTACGCATTCGCTATTCTAGCGACAAAGGACGTGCGTTATCGTGCATTAGCACGAATCTGTAATATCCAATGTGGATTGCAAATGGCAAAATATGATCTAAAATTGTGTTCAATGTACATGTCAGCTGCTACAACGCTCTGTATGAGGTTACAACTGGCATACCGTTCCCCAACTCTTTTAAAGACAAAGTTTTGTTAATCTTGCTTCCATATGGTGAACAGGATGCCAGTTGTAACGTCATACAGATCGTAAATTTTGGTGATGGTGGCATAGTGCTATGTCACCATGGTAGTGGTGGAGTGGAGTGGTATTTCTTGGAAAGGACATACCGAATTTGTGGAGGTGATTGGGTGAATGACAGCTGATACATTAAAAACATTTTAGAAGATCATGTTTTACCATTTGCCAGTTATATTGGATATGACAGATTCGTGCTAATGCACGATAACGCACGTCTTCATATCGGTAGAACAGTGAATACTTACGTTGATGAGGTTCAGTTTAAAAAAATTATGTTGACCACCACATAGCCCATATCCAATTAAATCCGATCGAGCATTTACGATACTTTAAATCATCCCATTCCAAAAAGAACTACTATTTCTATGACACGGTGGGAGGGGGGCTAAGGATTGCAGCACAAAAATTTCACTTCACATGATAACTTTAAAATACTGTTGTAGAATTGTTTTTTTTTAATAAAAAAAATTATAGTTCATCATTTAAACAGAAAATTAAATTTATATCAAAGATCATTAGATCATATATTCTCATCCCAATCTAATTTAGCTATTAGACAGTGTTTCGGGAAAGAGAAAACGATTAGTGATAATGATTCGACGAAGTGAATTGGTACACTAACAAACAATTCGGGAATAGAAAGTGGACATATCGTTTGGCGAAAACAATAATGTTTTTAAAATGTTTCCGGGAAGGTTTAATGATGGTACACACTTTGTTTTAGTTTTTAGAAGTAAAAGTAATATGTAGGAAAAAACTAATTATATTTCTTAAAATTTGACAAATTGGAAAGTTATATAGAAAAATATTTGGTTCTTCAGAAATGTGGTATGAAAGGTTTTGAGAGAGACTTGTTTTTGATTGGGTGAAAAAGATCGGTAGAAGGGATAAGAAAGTTGGAGCCTGAATTTTGGAGAGAAGAGAGGGCCACTGTAGAATAGATACAGTCGAACCCGCTTATTGGAATAGCCTTTGTGCAAGGCAAAAATATTCTTATAACCGGGATATTCTAATAACCGATCATTGGTGGCTAGTCGAAATAAGTGTTACCGAATATACGTAATAATATTATTTACATACTATGCCAATGTGTAATTTTACATACTATGCCAATATGTAGTTTTATTACATACTATGCCAATATGTATATCATATATGTACCTACATAATCAGTGTATGTAAATGGTTTTAGGTCTTTTTACGTCAATAATACAGTAGTGTAACTAGTACTTACCTATGTATGTGTTAAATACCAAATTACATTACATGTATGTGAATGAAAACATTATATAATTAATATGAAATGTATGCAATATGTAGATATGTAAATATTTTCTTATTAAAATGCATATATAACATAATTACTTTTTTTTTCTTGAGAAATTATTGGTAATTATAGCTTTTTCGTTGTTAATCCGTGTGGTCATCCTTAATCCATTGGTTGAATAGAAATTTTATTGGCGTCAAGAAATGGATTGTTACATTCTTGTTCTTTTCTCTTCTTTTCGAATTTAACAAAGCCATAATTCCATCTTGCAAACAAGTAGGTACTCTCCGAGTGAATTCTAAATAAACTGCTTCTAACAATTTTATAACAGGTAACAGTGCCTTTGTGTAGACAAATAAAGATTATTTTATGACCCATGCATTTGTCGGCCATGTTAAAGATCGAATTGGTATTCGTAACAAAGTAATAAATATTTATTACCCTAATAATATCTAATCCAGCACTACAGGCCGTTGACGACAAACCATAATAGCAAACATAATTTAAATTTTTAGTAAATTGTAAAAAAAATATTCTTTGACGTGCAAAATATGCTAATAAGCGGTATTATCTAGTTAGATCCTATTCCAATAAACAGATAAGTTTATTAAGGAGTAAATGGAAATGTTTCGGGAACTTGAATTTATATTCCATAAACCGGGATATTCCTATAACAGGGATTCTAATAAGCGGGTTCGACTGTATCTGAAGAGAGCAGTCGAGTTTCCAAAAGTGAAAGATCAGTGTATAGTGTTGTGATCGGCCTTTGCGAGCAGAATCAAGTTAAAACCGAATTGTCGACCGGTTGAAAAGTTAGTTTTCCTGGTCCGAGGGAGATTCCTTTGTTTTGTCTAGAATGAGTAGCTGATTGATATCTATTTGCACAAGATATCGAGCAAGGAAAAAAGTGAGTAAGAGAATTCGAGCAAGTCCCTGTGTGTTGTTTTGGGATCAGTTTTTACGAGAGGGACCTTTTCGCAACATCCAGAGAGTACGTTGGGAGAATTGAGAACCACACAGTCCAGAAAAAGAGGAGGTGAAGAAACAAAAAGGTTAGTCAAATCATTTGTCGGAATGGAGAGAATTTGTTGATATCAAAACCATATTTGCTTATTTGTTTATTGAACATTACTATAACGCAGTTGGTCATTTCAAATTTAAGAATTCAATTCAAATGAATAAAAGTAAATTTTATTAAATTTAGTATGAGAAAACAATAATTTATTTAAATAATATTTTTGTTAAAACAAAGAGATATCAGAATTAAAGTTTGATTTATTAAGTAAGAAATTGTTGCAACAAAGTTAAGTTTAGTAATTTTTAAATCATATGTACACGGATTATTTGGTAAATGAATAATATATTACATTTATATGATATTGAATGTTTTTAATTTCCCTGTTCCATCCTGGAAGAAGTAAGCAACTAGAAATACTAGAAGCCACAAATCACAGGTATTGTATCAAATACAAAATTGGCCCTGAGAATAAATTTTATCGGAGTATTTAATTTGAATTTAGTTTTGTTTTACATAGGCAGTGATTAAAGTAATTGAATAATTAATTAAATTAAGAATTTGCTAATCAATCTAAATAAAGAGATAAAGTAGAGCATAACAATACATATGCAATATTTTTGTCCATGAGTTTACATGTGTTGGACATTACGTCATCAGTGTTGGCGTAATGACGTAATCGACGATTTTTTTAAATACAAACCGGCTAATGGGATACCTACTTGAAAGGTCTTCTAATCGACTTTGCAACGATTCAATTATTTAAATATTTATTTCTGCATAGTTAACCAAAACTGTTGGTTTATTAATACAATTAACTTATGTTAAATGTTTAGTAACATACAATCAAATTTTAAGAAATGTATTATGACAGTTTGAATTGGAATTTGAATGGCCTTACAAAGACAATGGGAGGAGAGAAACTAAAAAGAAATGGATTCGTGTATTAAGAGATCAGTAGTTCTTTACCATCAGGGGGAGTCGGTCACCGCCATGAGGAAATGCGAGAAGAGGAAAAACAAAGATTAAAATAGATAAGAATCTAGTTTCCATGAAATTATTATCAATTGATGAATACATCTCATAAATACCACATCGTTCAGTAAGTTCCAGGTCGGCACTGACGTAGATAACGCCACCAACAACAGATCTACAGGTAGTGAGAAAGTACCATCCTTTAGACGTCATTTGTCGAAAGTTAAGCTCAATAGAGGTATTAATTTAGAATTTAGAAAATACGGGCATTTAAGTGATGATCTTTTTGCAATTTCACTGGAATACCTTTGAACAATTAGAAAATCTTGAATACGCAGATGATGTATGCCTACTTTCAGCAAGGAGACAGAGCATTCAGAAAAACAGTGAGAAATTAAACATGAATAAAACTGAATTAATGAGGATTAACACACCGAGAGAAATGGGCATACAAATAGAAAGCCAAGAGCTTAAATCAGTATATCTCCTTCTCCTATGTTGTATATCTCCCTTGTTTTTGTAGACAGGTACTAGTAACGTATGTCACTAAAGTTTTCGGAAAATTTTAGATTTAAAATTATTATTGGTAGGAAGCGTTGGATCAAGTTGCCATTGGAAACCAAAATTAGTAAACAACTTAAACAATATAAACAATGTCAGTTTTGACAAATACGGTTCGTTAAGATGTCGTACAAACTTAATATTCGTCAAAGTATTTATCGTTTAGTTGGACATGTACCAAAACGCAATATTGTAAGAATTTTTAGTGCTCAAAATATTTCTGTGTCAACGATTTACCAGACAATTAAAGAGTGCGAAAATGGTATACCATGCCTTAATTTGCACAAAAGTGGAAGACCAAGAGTTTTAACTCCTGCTCGAGAACAGAGATTAATTCAGAGTATGGAGAACCAATTAGGAAAATCTTTGCGAAATGTTGGCCGAAGATATAATGTTTCACGAATGACTGTAAGTAGAACAATTTCTAGAAATAATTTAAAACGATATAAAAGAAAAAAAGCTCCTAAGTACACACCAACCCAGTTAGAAAAAATTCCTAGATGTTGCCGTGCATTGAGACGCATCCATTTTCCTGGTAAAATTCTCATTATGGATGATGAAAAGTATTTTACTTTATCCAATTCCGAAATGAAGGGCAACGACGGATTTTATACACGCAATGTACAAGATCACCGGACGAAGTTAGGTTTAAGGGAAAAGTGAAATTTGCCGATAAAATTTTGGTATGGTGTGCCATCTCAGAAGCTCGTGTTTCACAGCCGTTTGTTGGGCGTGTTCGCGGTGAAGCTCTCAATGCTGACATTTACATTGACAGGTGTATTACAAAGCTTGTTCAATTTATAAATACTCATCACTCCAATGATGAAATTATATTTTGGCCCGACTTAGCGTCATGCCATTACGCCAGGAGAACTACAGATTGGTTAACTGCTCAAAATATAAATTTTGTTCCCAAGCGCGACAACCCTCCAAATGTGCCTCAGGCGAGGCCTATAGAAGAGTTTTGGGCTGTTTTGAGTCGAATGGTATATAATAATGGCTGGGAAGCCCAAAATGAAGATCAGCTAAGGCGAAGAATTTTGCAAAAATTTCGTGAGATCGATTGAGAAACAGTCCAAAGACTTATTGCACATGCAAGACCAAATTTACGTGCCATCGAAGATCACGGACCTCTTTCTGTTCTATAAAAATACATTATAAACCTTAAATATGTAGACTTAATTTTTTGTATTTAGTTAATAAAATAAAATTAATTTACAATTAAAAAATACATATATATTTTTTCCGAAAACTTTAGGGACATACGTTATACTGCTTCTCCATTCGTCTGGCATTTGTCCAACTTCCATAATTCTATTAAATAAACCTGCTAGCCACCTTGTTCCTGTCTCTCCCAATGCTCTCCATACTTCCCCAGGAATATCATCTGGTCCTACCGCTTTTCCTTTCTTTATTTTTTGAAGCGCTTGAGCCACTTCCTCGTTTGTTATTTTGGTGACCATTGCTGCTACTGTCTCCGTTGACTCTACAGGTTGTCTGTCAAATTCTTCATTTAATAAGCTGTCAAAGTACTTTCTCCATCTCTTTTTGACATCCTTTTCGTGAACTAGTATTTATTTTAATCTAATCTGATTAAAATCTTTTGCTTTCTTTGCTCTCTGTTTGGCTATTTTATATATCTTCGTTTCGCCTTCCCTGGTGTCAAGTTGATCGTATAGGCTTGAATACGCTTCTGCTTTGGCTTTTGCTACTGCTACTTTCGCTTCCTTTTTCACCACCATATAGTTTTGAAGATCTGTGTCGGATCTGGTTTCTTGCCACTTTTTATATACTTTTATTGTTGTATATTCTAACAAATTTTAATAGTTTTTTTTCTACAAACGTGTTAAAAATGCAATAATACAGTTTAAATTATATTTTAAAAAACCTTTTAAACCACCTTTTTCAAATTGCGCAAGTTGTACTATTAATATTAATGTTAATAAATGAAATATAAATATTTTGACGTTTCACAATTTGACAATTCACTTTTAACTGCAGTGCCTTAAAAATTTTAAAGCACTAGTGCTTTAAAATGGCATTTTTAGGAAAAAGTTAGGAAAGAGTTAGTTATCTAGGAAGCATACTGAACTCGACAGGAGGAGTAGATGAGGATATTAAACTCGAATTGGCAAAGCACAGACAGCATACTATATGTTAAATAATATATGGAAATCTAATGAGATAAAACTGGACACCAAAGTAAAAATCTTCAATAGTAATGTAAAGGCAGTACTATTATACGATTATTATCACCGACTTGGAGAATAACAGAACTTCTTCTTCTTCTTCAGGTGCCGTGTCCGTATTCAGACGTTGGCCGTTAACATGTTTACAAGTTCCTGAAACCCCTCTCTATCGGCTGCTGCGCGAAATAACAGAACGCAACACTGGAAAGATTCAACCCTACATCAATAAATGCTTAAGAAAAATTCCAAGAATATTTTGGCCCAACCGTATCACAAACACAAACTTATGGAAAAAAACGAAACAAGAACCAATACATAAAGAAATAAGAAAGAAAAGATGGAAATGGTTGGGCCATACTCTGCGGAAACCGGACACAGACATAACAAAACAAGCATTGGAATTCCAACCTCCCGGAAAACGGAAACAGGGGAGACCGATAAATACATGGAAGAAAACAATTATTAAAGAAGCAGAAAACGTCGGCCTAATCTGGAAAGAAGTCAGAGAAAAAGCACAAGATCTGCAAAAATGGAGAGTGACAGTAGATGCCCTATGTTCCAGTGGAAACAAAGAGGATAAGTAAGTAACTTTTGCAATTTGCAGTTTCGTAAATGAATTCTTCCTGATGAGGAAAAATACCGTTAAGCAAAGTGGTGACAAAATGTTATTCTGACTCTGTTTTACCGGATACAGTGGTTAAATGGTGGTATGATAAAATTCGGCAGTCGTCCCGGAAAACAAAAAAGGCCATACAATCATTTTGGTTGATCGTTAATTATTGAAGTTGCTCCAGAAGCAGAGAGTAGATAACAAAAGACAACAGAGTATTCACCATTTTGATTGAACGTTTGTCCTGATCTGCGTGACGAATATACTTACGGTGTTGACGATATGGATTGAAATTGTTTAAATAGTAAACAATGAGAAAAATAGGGAAAGCCTGTGTAAAAAATGGATATTTTCAACGAAAATGTTTCGTTTATAAATTCGCAAAGTCTGTGTGTTATTGCGTCGCCGCTCATGCAATACTTAGAGTAGATTTATCGATGGATTCTTATGTAGTTTTGTCTTCTGAATCCACATCTGAAAACGGCATTTCGATATTTCTAACCGTCTTCGAGATAATCGACCTCAAAGTCTAAAATGTGACGTCACCATCCTTTTATTTTCCGCCGACCACTAAACGTCAGCTAAAATCGTTTGTAGTAAGTAGGCTAGTTTTTTTAATCTGAATTTGTTAAGCAAAGCATAGGTTATTTACATTTGAGTTTGACATTTCGTGAATGTCAATTAAGTATTAATAAAATATCAATGACATTTGATAGTGAATTTAATTATTATATAAAATAAATAAGATGTTCAAAAATACAATTTGAGTATATTTTGAAAGCGATAATTTACTAATAACTTTACAAAGGTTTATACGAGTATACGGCCTCCCCTTTAATGGGACTACCTAATGATAAATGGACTGTTCCATTTGTTATGAAATGAAAATTGTTATTATAGTCGGTTCGCTAAACTCAGACACAACTGGCTAGTGATTTTAGTAGGTAATTTTTTTGTTTTTTGTCAATTTTGCCGAAATTGTCAAAATTACTACTTATTTAGTAATTATTTTTTTGTCGAATTGGCAAAATTACTGACTAAAATCACTAGCCAGTTGTGTCTGAGTTTAGCGAACCGAGTATATGAAATGTTGTTTGGAATAAAAAATTATGGTCTTACTCGTATATGTGCAATTACATCCTTCTAATGGAAAAAAATATTTGAAGATTTTTCTCAAATTATGGATACCAACAACATTTTCATTTATAACTCTTTTATTTTTAATTTGACGAAGAAAAGTTATTCTTCATAAAAAGTTCTTCATGGTCTAAGATTTATGATGCAACCATCATATATCAAATTTTATTAATTTTATACGAGGTATAGTCGGTTCGCTAAACTCAGACGCAACTGGCTAGATATTTTAGTCGATAATTTTTTTGTTTTTTGCCAATTTTGCAAAAATTGGCAAAATTACTAACTATTTAGTGATTATTAAGTATTTAGTAATTATTTTTTGCCAATTTTTCTAAAATTGGGAAAATTACCGACTAAAATATCTAGAAAGTTGCGTCTGAGTTTAGCGAACAGACTATATATAAAAAATATGAATTTCGATCAAGAGTAAAGTACCTTTATAATTCACAACATTTAAATTAGAATAATATAATTGCACATTAAAACATAATTTTTAATTCTGAACAACTTTTCATAATAGCAAGTTTTCCATATTATGAATTAAAATAAGTAAATAAACAAAGTTTTCGTTATGATAATGCTCGAATTTTCAGCTTGTTTATAATACATTTAGTTCATAATACTTTGAAGCGCAATACTTACTTCATATATTTTATACAGGTGTCTTCTTCTGGTATATAACCAGTATGTAGTTGAATTTGAAAGATTTTGATACCAGTTGCTTTGCCCTGGGTCATTACACCACCCAGTATATTTCTTGCATGGTATACTATTACGGATACATCTCCACATACAGTGGCGTTAATGGGAAGGAAACACTAAAATACAAAAATCTCAAAGTATATTAAAATCGATTTTTTAATAATATGTGTAAATTAAGTACTTCGTTTAATTCAAAGACTACATTGATGGCAAACCACTCTTGTATAAGACTGTCTAAGTGACATTGTTGCTTACCTTTCCTTCTGCTATATTAAAAAGCCTCATTCTTTCATAATCTTGTAAAGTAGATAAAATACATCTATTCTCACTATAAACTTCTACATAAGGCCTGCAACCATCCCTGTAAAACGGAATTAGAGAATTATTTAGTTAAAAATTTTAGTCTGGCTATCCAGACACACCTGGATGAAGGACGATGAAGGAAAATGTTAAAATGTTAATAATACAAATAGGAATTAAATCACGCCTAAAGATAGGAAACAAAGCATGTCTGTTGAAGTTCGAAAACCAAGAAGAGAAGGTAAAATTAATGCACAACAATAAATAAAGCAGTTTTGTTTAAAATGTAATACATTTATACTGTATATTTAATATACAGGGTGTCCCAAAAGTAGCAAGACGGCCGAATATTTTGCGAAATGAACATCGGATCGAAAAACTGAAAAATACGTGTTCAATATTTTTCAAAAATCTATCGAATGTTACCAAAACACGATCTCCCACTGCACCCCTGGAGACGGGGTGGTGGTAACCTTAACATCTTAAATAGGAATCCCATTTTTTATTGGAAATTTGGATTCTTTACATAAAAATAATTTAATTTTTATTTGATACATTTTTTCGAATTTATCGTGATACTCTAGGTAAATTACAGAAACGGTTTAGTATCTCGAGAATACACTTCCAATGAAAAATCAAAAACCACGTTTATGACATCATAAAATCATAATATTTTTCAAAGACCTATCGAAATACACTAAACTCTACCCCCCTGGAGGTGGGGTGGAGGGTAACTTTAAAATCTTAAATAGGAACCCTCATTTTTTATTGCAGATTTTATTTCTCATGAAAAAATAAGTAACACTTATTCAAGATATTTTTAGAAATGTCGATAGATGCCGCTAATAAATAGTATTTTCCCTATTATGGCGCCATCTATCAACAATTTGAAAAACTGTCTCGAATAAATGTTACTTATTTTTTCATGAGGAGTATAAATCTGTAATAAAAAATGGGGGTCACTATTTAAGATTTCAAAGTTACCCCCGCCCCTACATAGGGGTTGGAGGTGCAGGGTAGTATTTAGTGTCACTCGATAGGTTTTTGAAAAATATAAACACGTGTTTTTTTGGTTTTTCATTTGGAAGTGTATTTCTCGAGATAGACAGACCGTTTCTATAATTTACCTAGGGTATCACCGTTTTTCTCGATTATAGCGCCATCTATCCATCATTCGAAAAAATGTCATATATATATATATATATATATATATATATATATATATATATATTCAAAGTGATTATTATTATATATATATATATATATATATATATGAGACCAGAAGGGAAGTCTTTGCTGACAATGTTATATAACAAGGTTGTATTCTTGGGGAATTCAGCAAATTTTATGTGAAAGAAAACACTTTTTACTTGATCCAAGCTTTCGTAAACTTTAATGAATCGTTTACATCATCAGGGTAGACTGTAATAAAAAACACCTTAGTGCCATTTATTCCAATTTACTATCTAAAGATAAACCACCTTGAAATTAACAAATTGTAATATCCTTGTCTCCTTTACATTGAGATTGACTACCTAATACTAATATTTTAATATTATATTAGAATACTTAAAAATAAAAAAAACATAAAAAAAAAACTATATCTTAACAATAATAACTTACTATCAATCTCAAATGACTTTGATTACAACATTATAACTTTTGTTCAAATCATACTGGAGTTGGCTTAATACTTATTAATAACAAGACCATGGCTGAATAGTTTAAAAACCGATTTTTTATGATAAATCATTCTAATATTTCCTGCCTGTTATTTACTTGTGTAATCCGATCTGTCATAGTATATATATTCTGTGATATTTTGTTTTTTAAAAAACTGTTTACAATTTAAAAAACAATTGTAGTTATCAATGTAATAAAAAAATATTTTAACCATCACTTTTTAAACTTCAAGAGACATTTTATGATTTTAATTAACTTTTTTACAACACCTTTTTGTGAACAACCACAACTTACTGTGAGTATATTAATTTATAAGGTCCTATACCAAAAAAACTACCATCGTTTTTTATTACAGTCTACCCTGATGATGTAAACGATTCATTAAAGTTTACGAAAGCTTGGATCAAGTAAAAAGTGTTTTCTTTCACATAAAATTTGCTGAATTCCCCAAGAATACAACCTTGTTATATATATATATATATATATATATATATATATATATATATATATATATATATATATAAATAAACGTTGCTTGTTTTTACACAAGGAATCCAAATCTGCAATAAAAATGGCGATTCCTATTTAAGATTTTAAAGTTACCCCGCACACCTCCAGGGAGCGGAGTGCGGGGTCGTGTTTGGTGTCATTCGATAGATTTTTGAAAAATATTGAACACATATTTTTCAGTTTTTAGATCCGATGTTTATTTCGTGATATATTCGATCGCCCCGCTACTTTTGGGGCACCCTATATATTGGATGTTGTGTAGCATGAGCGTTTATGTGCATGTGCGAGTGAAAGCAATTTGACGCTGAGCGTTAGATCTTTGTGAAGCGGGATGCAAGTAGCAATGAGTATAGAATATAAATAGCATGGATTGTTATTAGACAATAAAGCTATTAGAATGAAAGATGATTTGAAAGTATCAGAGAAGAAAATGCAGAATTAACAAAATCATCAAAAACCTCGAAATGAAAGTTACTAAAACATGGAAAAGTGGAAATTGAAATGTCAAAAATAAATCAATTGTGGTTAATTTTCCGTACAGTATAAGAGATAATACAGAAATGTGAAAAAAAATTTCAGGGCTATATTTGATATAGTATTTGAAAAGTATGAAATCAAATAGCATAAAAATTATAAGATCATTGGAGCTTTTTTAATGACGGCGGAGACGTTAGCATGATGGGGACATATTTTATAATTAATAATCAGGTAAAAAATTCCATAGTGGTGTTCGAGTGCATATCTGATAAAATTTGTACCTTGAGGCAATAAAAAATTATCACAGAATTCATATCAGGATATAAAATAGCAACTTTATAATAACATTAAACTGAAAACTGAAAATGTAACAGAACAAGATAACTGCCGCCACACTGGTGGCGTATTGTCTATACTCCGGGTACGACCGATTTGATCAAAGAGTAAATATTTATTAATTGCACAGTAACATGAGTTACCAACTATGTTCAACTATTTTTAATGGGAATAAGCCACAATTTTACCAAAAAAATCATTTTATTAACGTTTCGAAGCCCAAATCGGGTTTCGTTGTCAAAATACAAAACACTACTAAAATAAACAAAAATGTTGTTGCTAAGTAAAAAAATTCTTCTAATAATTTATTTAATCCGACTCATTTATATTGGCAATTCAGACGTATATTATACATTTTAAAGTAGAAGACTTTAAAATGATATCGCCAATATTTATGAGTTGCGTTCCTGGGACGACTTTACTAAAAGATAGTTCATTCGATTACATGAAATCAATCCCAACTCAAGAATATCCGTCACAAAAATCATAGCATGTGATCTGTCTTTAAAAAGACAACCAAATGCAACGATGACAGTAAAATTCTCGCGTTAGAGATTCCATAGTAAATCACGAGGGAAAACCACGAAAAAACCTCGTGATACTATCCCGACATCGTAAGTATTTGGTCTTACATTTAATTTACTTTCAAAAAAACTAATACCAAATTCTGACTTTAATATGTTTAAATTTTAAATAATATTAATAATACATAGATATACAATAAGTAATACTAAAATATAAAATTTGTACTAACTCGATATGTTATTGATTTACTAATCGTGGTATTTTCTTTCTATTGACTTCCTCTTTCAGTATGGGTAACCACATCCTACTGCATTCTACCGAGGAATTTGCGACACAATTGGTTTCATTTAGCATACTTAGAGCCGCTTCTTTGATTTTTCTCTTTTTACTATCTGATTCTTTCAGGACTATACTTGAATCTCTCCACTGAACTCTATGTTCATTATCCCATGCGTGTTGACATATTTGAGATCTATCAAATTCTCTATTTTTAATATAAGACTGATGTTCACTTATTCTAACGTTTAATGGTCTTAATGTTTCACCTAAATAAAATTGTTCGCATTCACAAGGTATTTTATAAATGCAATTCTTTGTTCTTTCTTGTTCATTGTTAGGTTTAGTTTTAGATAGAATAGATCTCAATGTGTTTGTTGTTTTGAATGTTGTTGAAATGTTGAATTTATTTCCAATTGTTTTAAGTTTCTCGGATAGTCCTTTCATATAAATATGGTATTGATATTTTCCTCGTATTATTTCTTGTGAATGTTGTAGGATCCCGTTCTAAGTTGTTCTGTTCCATTCGATCCAATCTTGACAATTCCTTATTTATAAACGATAATCATCTTTTAATAAAACAGATGTTAACAATTGTTTTTCTTCTAAAAATGAATTTTCGTTAGAACAAGTAATTTTGGCTCTATCATATAAGGATTTAATGATTCCCTTTTTAACGTTGATGTGATTTGATTTTGTTACTCTTCGCCGATGTTACCGGTTTTTATTGAAGGTATGCGAAGGTAAATAACTAGTTTTATTTTCTACCAAACAAAAAAATAATAATAAGAAATCAAAAAAATCGGAGAATTCACAAACTATTTATTCTTATTAACCAAAACTAAAAAAATTCATATTAATCTTAATTGAAAATATAAAAAAAACCAAAAGGAAAAGGTAAAAAGCTCAACTAAAGTTTATATTTGCCTCTAAGAATATTCTTTTCAGCGTACACCCATATTATAATTCTTAAAACTATGTAATATTATATTTAGGTACTATTTACAAGAAAAAAATAGAAAACCAAGATATTTGTCAGACTGCTGTATGGTGTGGTGGCTTAGACAGGCAAAACAACGTTCTTTTAAGAGAAGTATTGGTTTAATCCTACCTTATGTTTTCTTTTGTCGATGTTATACACGTGGACGATGTCGTACGGCATTTACATACTTGGATACTTCACAGTTATACAGGTTATATAATATATCGACCCTGGACAAGGGTGTTTCAAAAAAAACTCACAACATCAAAATGAATTGGAGAGAAAGAAAAATTGCTGGCCTTAAAGATAGCGTATGGCCAAAAAGAAAGGTCTTGGGGACCTAAATATCCAGATATTTTAAATCCTTGCTGAGCAAGACAATCGTCAACTTCATCAAATTGAATATTTCTTAATTAGTTATCTGGATTACTTCTGATTAAATATCCTCAAGGAGTTTCATAGGACAATACTAACTTGTCCTCATGAAGTGTAAATCAAAAGTGAGCAAGATATGACACTAGACAGGTAAAGACAAAGAGATGACCCTTACTAGACAGGTAGCAATGTATACCTAAAGCCTACTTCATGCCTGATTTTCTATATGATTTCGGACTTAAAAATGGCTTGATAGCAGCTAATGTTCAAGACAATATAGAAGCCTGATTTTTATAATTGTTTAGGCCAGTACTTGTGACAATAAAGCAAAAATTATGACAATCTTATTTATAAGAATCGTTTCTAGTTGCTTAGCGACTTTTAACCCGTAACAACCCCACCCTTACTTGCAAAAAGTTTCAAAGAAACTTTTAAGTCCTAACGGTACAAAACAAAATAAAAATAAAACAAAAATAAAAAAAACAAAACCAAAAAAAATAAAACAAAAACTTGTAAAGATAACAAAATCTTACAATAAAATTTTCAACACATTGTAACTCTATACTTCCACATCAGGAGGTTTAGACTTAATGTCCTTAACCTCACTGTCCTGAGTAACCGGTTTCAAATCTTTTGCATTCCAGGTTCCTGCATGAGAGCCATTTTCATCAACAAGTTCATAACTCCATGGGGAGACCACTTTCTTAATACTAAATGGTCCTACAAACTTTTGGGCCAATTTTGCGCTGAAATATCTTGTAGCATCAGACTGAACGAAATTTCTTCTCCAAACCATGTCCCCTACTTTATATGTTTCTGTCCTTCTTCGCAGGTTATATGGAACTTTACTTTTCTCATACGCTGACTTAAGTTTCTTCCGAACATCAGAAAACAGTTTATCCAGAGATTCCTTCCTTGTTCCGATATTATACTGACCTTGTTCAGACTCATGTCTATTTCTATTGCCATTCAGATTGATTTCCCTACCAAAATTAATAAGGTTCGGTGAGACTCCGGTGACTTCATGAACCGAACATCGCAAGGCACATGTAATCTTTGGCAAAAGAAGATCCCAGTGTCTTTGATTTTGAGAGACATAGGCCGTCAACATAGTTTTTATTACTCTATGAACTCTTTCCACGGGATTAGCTTGTGGATGGTATAGTGCTGTAAACTTTAATTCAATACCATAGTTTGAGACAAGTTGTTGGAATGTATGGCCACGAAATTGTGCTCCATTATCCAACAAAATTCTCTCTGGTACACCATAGACTAGAAACACCTCATTTTCTAGCAACTTAACTATGTTGGCTGATGTCGCTGCTCTAATCGGGAAAGCTAAAATAAATTTGGAAAAGCAATCTAACACGGTGAAAATATACGAAAATCCTGAAGTGGTCCTAGGTAAAGGTCCAACTAAGTCTATACTGATGAGAGTCCATGGATGAGTGGCAGTCGGCTGCTGAGATAACAATTGACCTCTAGGACGTTGCTGTTCTGGTTTTATCCGTTGACATATTGTACAGTTCTTTATATAGCGTCCTATATCTGATCGCATCTTTGGCCAATAATATTTTTGACTAAGTCTTCCAAATGTTTTTGAAACGCCAAGGTGTCCATACGTTGGAGGATCATGATGATCTCTTATAAGGTTTAGTCTTTGTTCCCTTGGAACAACCGTTACCCACTCTGATAAAGCTAGTTCAGGGTATCGCGGTTTTATATTCTTCAAAAGTTTTCCTCCCTCTATCCTCCAAAGTGGATAGTTTCTAGGAAATTTGTTGACCTTGGAAATCATACCCAAGTACCATCGGTCTAGACTGACCTGTGTAGAAGTAGAACAGTCTACATCCAAAGCATTTATGCAAGGAACTGCACGAGATAGTGCGTCAGGCACTAGATGATCTTTTCCTTTCCGGTGTATGACTTCAAAGTCATATGCCTGCAAACGCAGAGCCCAACGAGCAATTCTGCCTATGGGGTCTTTAATGGAAAACAACCACTTTAAACTAAAATGGTCTGTAATAACTACAAATTTAGTAGCTTCTAAGTATGGTCTTAGTTTCTCTACAGCAAATAGAACGGCGAGACATTCTTTCTCTGTAGTAGAATACTTCCTTTCGGTTTTTGTCAGTGATCGACTCAAGTAAGCTATAACGTGTTCTTCATCTCCATGTTTTTGAGAAAGAACAGCCCCCAATCCATAGTCACTTGCATCTGTCTCTACTATAAATGGTAAAGAAAAATCTGGACACGCCAAAATGGGTGCCGAAACTAAATATTCTTTAACCTTATTCAGGGCGTCCTCGCATGTCTTATTCCAAACGAATTGTACATTTTTTCGAGTAAGTTGAGTAAGCGGTGAGACAACAGTACTAAATGATGGAATAAATCTCCTATACCATGATGCCATACCTACAATCCGACGAACATCCTGAACAGTTCTCGGTGTCGGTATTCCCAGTATTGCTTCTACCTTTTCTGGATCGACAAGTAATCCAGATTTATTTACTACGTAGCCTAAATACTTCAATTCTGAACGACATATTAAACACTTCTCCCTATTAAGAGTAACACCAGCGTCGGTTAAACGCTGAAATACTGTCTCTAAAACTTTTAAATGCTGCTCAAACGTTGATGTACAAATAATTATATCATCAAGATATACAAAAACATAACTGTCTAATTCGGGACCTAAAATATTGTCAATTGCACGCTGCCATGTAGCAGGAGCTGAATGTAGCCCAAAAGGCATACGACGAAACTGAAATAAACCTCTATTAGGCACTGTGAAAGCAGTTAAAGGTCTAGATTCCATAGCTACATTTATTTGCCAATATGCTGATTTGACATCCAAGGTAGTTAAATATCGTGCATCTCGAAGTTTATCTAGAATAGATGACACATAAGGAATTGGATATGCATCCGGAACGCTTACCGCATTTAACTTTCTATAGTTAACACAAAATCTCCATTTGTCATTCTTTTGTACCATGACTATGGGCGACGACCACGGTGAGGTTGAAGGTTCTACTATGCCTTTTTCTAACATTTGGTCCAGTTCGGTATTAACTACCTTTTGTAGAGCTGGTGACAATGGGTAGTACCTTTGTTTAATGGGTGGTGAATTGGTATGTATCACATGCTCCACGCCCTTTATACATCCTGTCTCTTGAGATGTCATTCCTAAAAACGCTTTATCTACAATCTTTTGTAATTGATCACATTGTTCTTTATTTAATGAATCAAAGTCCTGGATTCCAGAAATTAATACACTATTTAACTCTTCTTCACGGTTAAAAAACCATTCTCCCTTAAAAAGGTCTGGGACTATCCCCATAGCTGACCAAAAGTCAATACCTAAAATAAGCGAAGAAACAAGGGATGGAATAACTAGAATATTCAAAACACGAACCCGATCTCTTAACCGTACTGGTACAGTAATAGATCCTATACTTTCACATGAATCACCTGAAGCAACTATACATGATTTCTTGTTATCTTCATTTAATGGGCAAATGTCTTTAAACACATCCCAACCAGATTTTCCAAGAATGGTTCGTGATGCTCCACTATCCAATAATCCAAGTATATCCTTTCCAAGAATTGAGACACTCAAGTATGGTCGTTGATCACCTTCAGCATGGGCTAAAATGTATTCAAGGACCGCTGTATTATCAGTTGTCGGAGTTGATTTACATTCCACTCCACTCGTCCGACTTACCGAGGGAGAGAAGCTGCGTTTTTTTGAACATCTGGGACAGTTTTTCGTTGTCACATTGTTGCATCCACATTTATAACAGAAGAACTTCTTAGGCTGGTTACAATTTTTAAACTTGTGTCCCTCAGATCCACAATTAAAGCATGTACCCTTATTCAAATGTTCAGATTTATCGCTATTTGCAACTTCTTCTGTAAACACAGGTGTTGTAACCGGACTCGTAAAAATAGGAGTTGACGGCTTTCTATAAGCTAATTCAGGTTCTACCAAAAGTCTGGTGCTTGAAGGAGGAGGGCAAAATTGTCGAATCCTTGTTTCCATTGCTTCCATAGCCTTGGCTAATGAACAAAGATCACTGATGTTGCTAATTTTTGTTAAAGCCAAGCCCTGCTGAATATAAGGAAGCATATTCCTACGAATGATATTCAGTCTTTCTTCTTCGTTAGGGGGGATCAATAGTTTCTTGAATAGATTTTCCATGACTGAAATATAGTTTATAACTCGTTCCTGTGAGCCCTGTGTTCTTCTTCGGATTTCCTCCCATAAGGAATTCTCATAGTCATGGGGCTGGAAAGCAGACCTAAGTTCCTGGACCAGATTATCCCACGATGTAAAATTTCCCATTCTGTACCAGAGTAAGGCGTCTTTGGTAAAAAGTTCTGGAGCCGAACGAAGTAGTCTCTCTTTAGATACTCCTCTTGAAACTCTGAGTTCCTCCACTCTTTCTAGAAAACTAGTAACGCTCGAGATTCCATCATATTGTAATCTCCATCTACTTATATCAACGTTCTGAACATCATGCTTTAAGAAATCTAGCGAATCCATTATTTTACTGTTGAAGTTAGATGAAGGTGTTTCCAGATTAAAATGTCGAGCTAAAGTATTATCAATCTCCCTTGTAGGTACTGTTGCACTACTTCCATTATTAAAATTGTGCCTTGATAATCTTGTATCAGTTTGTGGTTCCGTATGCCTAGTGTGATTTTCAGAAGAATTCATTTCTCTACTTGAATTAAGTGGTCTATTTATAGCACTGGACATATACTCTTGATTCCCATCTGATATTCTGCTTGAAACCCTCAGAGAACTAGAACATCTTTGAGAATGTACTTGTGGTTGTATCGTGCTATCATGTTGATTTTCTTCAAAAACCTGCCTTAAGAATGAAACTCTATTGCCTGCAGTTGGTGAACTGTTAGTAGCTCCAAACAGCGCAGCTTCAATAGGATGCTCTTCAGCTAATGATTCTGAGTTTACCAAACCACATTCATGAGACCCGGAATGAACAATTTCAGGCAATAATGGAACTGAAGTATCCAAAAGTGAGATGTGCTCTACTTGATTATCTTTCCCAAAGCTCTCATAAATCCTGTTGACTTCTAATAGTAACCGTTTGTGCCAATCTAATAGTTGATTCCTTTGAGCTTCCTGTTTTTCGTTGCATTGAAGTCTGTTAAGTCTAAGTTTAACATGTGTTAGACGGGAACTAATTCTTTTAAATTCATTAGTTCTGTTCTGTTCATTAAAATGTTCTATACCTTCTTCCAGATCGCTAAGTTTCCCTGAGCACAACGAAAACTCAAAAGATGGGTCTATATTAACCACCTTAGGAGAATCTCTTTGTCCCTCTCTTTCTGCTTTAAGAGCTTCTCTCAACGTAGCCCTTTTCGTGTGTACATTTGCATCAATTGGTAAACTTCTTATTGATAACTCATAACTGAGTTCATCACCCAAAAGTCTATTAACCTCCATATTAAGTAAACCGAAAAAGAATAAAATAAAACCCTATCTCGGTTAGAGATAAAAAAATATGATAAAATAAGAGATGAAGTATAAAGTAAAGACAAAAAAAATCTCAACAATATATTATAGTATCCTATTCTTAAATATTTTTGCGTGAAATGGCAACACGCAACCCTTACCCAATGTTACAAAAAACAAAAAAAAATAACTTCAACTACTACTTTAAGTTATGCGAGCTTACAAAAAACAAAAAAAAAATAACTTCAACTACTACTTTAAGTTATGCGAGCTAGTAGTAAGTCAATACACAACTATTGGGTTAAATCCGAACACTAAAACCGATAAAATACTATGCAATATATATTTTATGAGGTGCAATAATTTTGAGCCACCCTGTATATTGGAAATAAAGGAATAAAATTAACCATTTATTTGCAAGAAATCAAGAAAGTGTCCACAAAGCACAAAAATCAAAAATATTGTGCCTAATACAGCAGTGTATATTAAAATATCTGTGTAATATGTAATAATAATTAATATTAAGCCACTATGCCATATCAAAAATCAAAAATTTTATGCCTAATAATATTTATGTACAGCAGTGTGTATCAAAATATCTGTGAAATATGTACCTAACAATAATTACTATTATGCCACTATGCCATATCAAAAATCAGAAATTTTATGCCTAATAATAGTTATGTACAGCAGTGTATATCTTTATATCTGTTAAATAATAATATGTAAGAATACTCAATGCTTTATAAAATAAATAATAACAAAAAATTTTACGTTGGAGCGCCAAATGTTACTCTTCGCCGATGTTACCGGTTTTTATTGAAGGTATGCGAAGGTAAATAACTAGTTTTATTTTCTACCAAACAAAAAAATAATAATAAGAAATCAAAAAAATCGGAGAATTCACAAACTATTTATTCTTATTAACCAAAACTAAAAAAATTCATATTAATCTTAATTGAAAATATAAAAAAAAACCAAAAGGAAAAGGTAAAAAGCTCAACTAAAGTTTATATTTGCCTCTAAGAATATTCTTTTCAGCGTACACCCATATTATAATTCTTAAAACTATGTAATATTATATTTAGGTACTATTTACAAGAAAAAAATAGAAAACCAAGATATTTGTCAGACTGCTGTATGGTGTGGTGGCTTAGACAGGCAAAACAACGTTCTTTTAAGAGAAGTATTGGTTTAATCCTACCTTATGTTTTCTTTTGTCGATGTTATACACGTGGACGATGTCGTACGGCATTTACATACTTGGATACTTCACAGTTATACAGGTTATATAATATATCGACCCTGGACAAGGGTGTTTAAAAAAAAACTCACAACATCAAAATGAATTGGAGAGAAAGAAAAATTGCTGGCCTTAAAGATAGCGTATGGCCAAAAAGAAAGGTCTTGGGGACCTAAATATCCAGATATTTTAAATCCTTGCTGAGCAAGACAATCGTCAACTTCATCAAATTGAATATTTCTTAATTAGTTATCTGGATTACTTCTGATTAAATATCCTCAAGGAGTTTCATAGGACAATACTAACTTGTCCTCATGAAGTGTAAATCAAAAGTGAGCAAGATATGACACTAGACAGGTAAAGACAAAGAGATGACCCTTACTAGACAGGTAGCAATGTATACCTAAAGCCTACTTCATGCCTGATTTTCTATATGATTTCGGACTTAAAAATGGCTTGATAGCAGCTAATGTTCAAGACAATATAGAAGCCTGATTTTTATAATTGTTTAGGCCAGTACTTGTGACAATAAAGCAAAAATTATGACAATCTTATTTATAAGAATCGTTTCTAGTTGCTTAGCGACTTTTAACCCGTAACAATTTGTAATTGAGATATCTGTTGGTGTGTGTTGGTTTTCTATACACTTGAGTCTCATATCCAGTATCCTTCTTTGAGACTAAAACATCGAGGAAAGACAAAGTGCTATTGAATTCCTTTTCTATTGTAAATTTTATTATCTCTTCTTGATCGTTTATAATATTCAGAAATGTATCCAACAATTCTGATCTATGAGGCCATATTGAAAACACATCATCTACATATCTCCACCATACTGTGGGTTTTAAATTTTGTTTAGAAATGATATTATTTTTGAAATCCTCCATAAATATATTAGCCAATAATGGAGATAAAGAAGAGCCCATTGCTAGACCAAAATTTTGTTTATAGAATTCATTATTTAGTTGAAAATAGGTATTATTGGTACATAATGTCAATAACTCCATTATAGCTGATACATTTAGTCTTGTCCTAGTTGTCAATGTATTATCATTTTCTAATTTCGTTTTAATTATTTTTAAAGTTTTATCTAATGGTACATTTGTAAATAAACTGTTTATGTCAAAACTTACTAAAATATTATTTGGATTAAATTCAATATTTGATAATTTGTTTAAAAAATGTTGTGTATTTTTTATAAATGTGTCATTATTATTTGCAAATGGTTTTATAATATTTAATAAAAATTTTGATAGTTCACTGCAAGGAGAATTGATAGTACTACAAATGGGTCTAAGTGGAATATTCGCTTTATGAATTTTCGGTACTCCATAAAAATGTGGTGTCTTACTGTAATGAGGTGTCATTAATTTTCTTTGATAGTACGTTAGATCGTTTTTAAATTTGAATAAAGTTCTATAGATTTTGTTTTGCAGTGTCTTCGTTGGATCCTTCCTTAATTTGGTATAAGGTCCATTTGTAATTAGATCTGTAATTTTGTCCTCATATTGTATTTTATCCATTATTACAGTTGCATTTCCTTTATCTGCTGGTAGGATTGTTATGGAGTCATCATTTTTTAAAGTTTTTAAAGCTTTAATTTCCTCTTTGCTGATGTTCTGTTCAATTTTATTAGATTTTTCCAATTCAAGTTTACGTAGTACCCTATATTGTTCTTTTTCATGATTTGGTAAACACTGGGATATTTTTCCACTGAGCTAATTATGTCTAATTTTGGAATAGATGGATGAGTAACAGCATAGTTTAAACCTTTTGACATTACCAAATTTTCCGTTGCATTTAAATTTCTATTTGATAGATTGACAACTGTCGCTAATATGTCATTATTTCTATTTAGAAATTTCTATTTAGATGTCGGGATAGTATCACGAGGTTTTTCCTGGTTTTCCCTCGTGATTTACTATGGAATCTCTAACGCGAGAATTTTACTGTCATCGTTGCATTTGGTTGTCTTTTTAAAGACAGATCACATGCTATGATTTTTTTGTGACGGATATTCTTGAGTTGGGATTGATTTCATGTAATCGAATGAACTATCTTTTAGTAAAGTCGTCTCAGGAACGCAACTCATAAATATTGGCGATATCATTTTAAAGTCTTCTACTTTAAAATGTATAATATACGTCTGAATTGCCAATATAAATGAGTCAGATTAAATAAATTATTAGAAGAATTTTTTTACTTAGCAACAACATTTTTGGTTATTTTAGTAGTGTTTTGTATTTTGACAACGAAACCCGATTTGGGCTTCGAAACGTTAAGGTGATACAGTAGCGATCAACAGGTAGCAAAAACGCGTTCCAATATTGCGGCTGTAATTTTGAATATTTTTTCGAGATATTTGGCACACCTATTTGTAATATAATAAAGAATGGCGGTACAGAGCCCAATTTGAAAAATATATTAATATGTGGAAATTACTCTGTAATTAATTACAATATTAAAAAAACGAGCCTGTACCGCCATTAAGAAGAACAAAAAAATACACTTTCTTCAAATAAACTTTTTTATCCGATGCCTAGATTTTGTGTCATTTTGGAACTACTAAAATGTTTTATTTCATTAGTAGTTCCAAAATGACACAAAATCTAGTCATCGGATAAAAAAGTTTATTTGAAGAAAGTGTATTTTTTTGTTCTTCTTAATGGCGGTACAGGCTCGTATTTTTAATATTGTATTTAATTACAGAGTAATTTCCACATATTAATATATTTTTCAAATTGGGCTCTGTACCGCTATTCTTTATTATATTACGAATACGTGTGCCAAATATCTCGAAAAAATATTCAAAATTACAGCCGAAATCTTGGAATGCGTTTACGCTACCTGTTGATCGCTACTGTTCCCTCTTAATAAAATCATTTTTTTGGTAAAATTGTGGCTTATTCCCATTAAAAATAGTTGATTATAAAAAATGCCACAAGGAAATAGCTTCAGAACAACACCAACTATGTTTTTGCTTTTCACTATTATATATTTTCTATCTCTCTTTGACGACGTGTAAATTGGTAAACTGGTGGACCGCGCCTCAGCACGCTCCGTCGGAATCCTTTTTAATACGTCTGTCGAAATAGAAAGTCAACTTACCTTATTTTTGTAAAAAGTGGAACAGGTTGCATTTGTATCGAAACTAAAGTTACGGGGTTATAATGCGGAAAGAGAGGCGGGTCTCGCACAATATCAGCCAGGTAATAAAGATACCTAAGTTCAGATGGTCTCATGTTAGGAGGGCATCGTTTTACGGCGAACATTTGAAGAGCGTCTTCTGGCACTTGAAACAATCCTGAGTATATCAATAACGCGCACACTAGTGTCGCTGAAGTTGCCTTTCCGTCCTGCAAGAAAAAACAACGTATAAATTAAATAATACCGGTAATGTTCAATTTTCCATGACTGGTTCTCATACAGTGCGGTGGAATAAGTGTTGCCCCCCACCTGTTAACTAGTTTATTTTAAGAATATAAGCAAAACGCTCGGACAGGTCGATTTTTAAACTAACCATGGTATATTATAGCATCAACGTTTCGAACTTTACGCGATCCCTCTTCAGGTGACAGGCATAACTTTGATTTTTTTAAATGGTAAAGTACATCATGTGACATCTCATGTAACAGCTTTTAAAATACTGATTTCAAAAATGTATAATACTTTAATCCCTTTTGAGATCGCAGGCCCAAAATTTCGGTCGAACTCTTTTTAAACGCATTTATTTTTTTCGAATTCTGAGAAAACTAATTTGTATTTTTGAAAAATTTAAACGCAGAATGAAAGATTAGAATTACCGAGGGCTGACAGTCTCTTAGAATAAACAAAAAGTTTCTTTTGAATGATATATTTGAAATTAAAAATCACACTAAATTTTCTCTTTTTTCCACCACTGTGACTTATTAAAATAAACATTATAGGAGTTCTCAGGGACTTTGGACCATCGAGAATACTGTAATATTTCATTCTACGTTTAAATTTTTCAAAAATATTTATTGGTTTTTTCAGGATTCGAAAAAAATGATTGCATTTAGAAAGAATTCGACCGAAATTTTTCGCCTACGCTCTCAAACAGGATTAAAGTATTATACATTTTTGAACTCAGTATTTTAAGAGCTTTTAAATGAGGTGTCACGTGAAGTACTTTCCCATTAAAAAAAAATCAAAGTTATGGCTGTCACCTGAAAAGGGATCGCGTAAAGTTCGAAACGTTGATGCTAGAATATACTATGGTTAGTTTAAAAATCGAGGGTGGCAACGTGGCATTAGATAGAAAACAAAGTGTTTTAATTTTCGCCTGCATTTTACCCGATTTTCGCGTGGTGCAGCGAACATTGAATGCTGAGTGAGTGAAAAAGGTAAGGTATAAACTGTGCCCTACCTAATGCAAGAATAATATAAGTAAAAACGGTAAAAAATAGTATAAAATACTAAACGGACAAATAAAAGTGAGGTTAACAGCTAACAGATAAGCTTATAAACACTGGCGAACGCTGGTCAAATTTCAAGCGGTGTTGCCGGATTTAAAAAAAATAGAAACACCTGCCGAAAAACAAAAGCAATTTTGGTGCGTGGATAATTGGGCATACCTCCTCGTGGTTGAAACGGGTGTGCCCAGTTAACGCTACGTACAAAATGGCTGAGAACGAGTATAGTGTGGACGAAAAGACAAGAAAAAGAGGAGATGAATCGGAAGATGAGGCAGACGATAGCAGAAGTAAAAAAGTACATCGGTCGCCTGGGAATGATAGGCAACTAGAAAAAATATTGGAGAGCCTAAATATTATCACAATGGAAATAAGGGAACTAAGAGAAGAGCAAAAAGAGTACAGAGCGGAAATGAAGGAACTCAGACAAGAAAATGAAAAGCTGAAACAGGAAAACAGAGAAACCCAACAAAAAGTGGAAGAATTGGAAAATAAAATAGACAGAATGGAAAAGGACAAAAGACGAAATAATATAATACTGCAGGGAGTAGATATGGATACCTACGATCAAAACATAACAAAAGATAACGTCCAAGATTTTTTATGCAATGCACTAAAAGTTGAGACAAAAATAAAAAGCGCAAGAAAAATTGGAAGTAAATCCTGCTTGATTGAGCTCGAAAATGCAACGGACAAAGAAGAAATTATGAAAAATAAAGGCAAATTGAGAGACATAAAGGGAAAAGAAATATATATTAATGACGACATGGACAAAAATGAACGGATGATACAGGGTAAAATCAGAACGAAGGCAAAAGAGGCTAAATTGGAAGGAAAAAACGTCAAGGTAGGATTTCAAAAAATAAAAATAAATGAGGAGGTATGGACATGGAATAAACATCAGCAACAACTCTTAAAAATAGAAAACCAAAACAGAAACCAAAAAAACTAAACGACGTAAATGAAACGGTAGCAACAACGGCAATGGACAAGGAGACGATTGGGATTAAAAACAAGAAAATGAAAACTAATTTGGGAACATGGAACGTAAGAGGCACTTATGAAACGGGAAAACTTAAAGAATTAATTAGAGAAACAAAAAGATATGAAATAGATATATTAGCTTTACAAGAAACAAAACAATTAGACACAGAAATAGTAGAAATAGATGATATAGTATTTTTTAAAAGTGGGGGGAATAACAGATTGCTAGGAACAGGCTTTATCATACAGAAAAGATGGAAAACCAGAGTGATGAATTTCAAGCCAATATCAGATAGAATGTGCACAATCAGGTTAAAAGGGAATCAACGAAACATAAGCATAATAAATGTACATGCACCAATAGAAGACGCCACCGAAGAAGACAAAGATGCATACTATGAGCAACTAGAGAGAGAATATGACAGATTACCAGCATTTGATATCAAAATAGTAATGGGAGACTGCAATGCTAAAGTGGGAAAAGAGGATATATATGAAAATATAACAGGAAAATACAGTAAACACGATGTATCAAATGATAATGGTCAACGAATTATAGGTTTTGCCACAGAAAGACAAATGGTAATAAAAAGCACATACCAACGCAGAAAAGATATACATAAAGGAACGTGGATTTCCCCTGACAAAAGGACAATAAATCAAATAGACCACATATTAATAGAGAAGAAGCACGCCCATAATATAATAAATATAAAAAGTATGAGAGGAGCGGAATGTGACTCAGATCACTTTTTGGTAAGAGCAGCCTATAGAATAAATGCTAATATAAAGAAAGACAATCAAAGGGACAAAGAAATCAAAAAACAATTCAACACAGCAATACTAAAAGATAATATGACACAGAAGAAGTACGAACAACAAATAACCAGCAGACTAAACGAAGAACCAGAAACACTAGACCCGGAAGAAAAGTGGGAAAGCATAAAAGAAGCAGTTTTAAACACCAGTAAAGAAATATTAATTAAAGGTAATAGAAAACAAAAAGCAAAAGAATGGTATGATGAGGAATGTCAAAAAATAGCAGAAGAAATTAGAAAAATAAGAATAAAAAACTTAAGAAATAATAGTGACATTAGCACACAAGAATATAGAGAATTGAAGAGAATTATGAAGAGAACATGCAGAAATAAAAAAAAGAAAATACAACGAAGAAAAACTCAAAGTGATAGAGGAAAAATTCCAAAAAAAGGAAATAAGATCCTTTTACCAGGAAACAAGAAAAATGGAAAGGGGATATCAGAAACATAACCCATATATGAAAAATGAGGAAGGAATATTAATAAATGAACCCGGGGAAATAATGAGAAATTGGCAAACTTATTTTACACAACTTTTAAACAAAAACGAAGAAGAAAGGGGAACAATCCAGGAAATTGAAGATGACCATATAGTAATAGAAACACCTACGAGGGAAGAAATAGAAAATGAAATAAGAGGGCTAAAAAACAATAAAAGCCCAGGAATAACGGAAATATCGGCGGAAATGATAAAGGCAGGAGGAAAAAGACTACACAAGGAGATACATAGCCTGATAAAAAGTATATGGGAAACAGAAAGAATGCCAGGAGAATGGACCAGGGCAAGGATATGCCCCATACATAAAAAAGGTGATAAAATGAGATGTGAAAATTATAGAGGTATCGCGTTGCTAGAAGTCGTGTACAAAATATTGACAAACATCTTAAGAAAAAAGCTGAATCAATACACGGAAAAGATATTGGGCGAATATCAGGCAGGATTCAGAAGTAATAGGTCGACGACAGACCAAATATTTGCGTTAAAAGAAATCCAAACTACGTGCTACGAACATAAAATAGCAGTATACGTCCTGTTCGTCGACTTTAAACAGGCCTATGATACGGTAAAGCGGCAACAGATGTACGCACTAATGAAAGAAATGGGCATACCAAGTAAAATCGTCAGGATGGTAAAGATGACTATGGATAACTCCACAAACGAAATAGCATGGAAGGGACATAAATCAAATAATTTTGAAACAAAGGAAGGATTAAGACAAGGAGACCCACTATCAACGACTCTTTTTAATGTAATACTGGAAGGAATAATCAGGAAAAGTAAAATAAGCACACAGGAAACGATTTTCAAAAATGGCCACCAATGTATTGCATTCGCAGATGATCTAACATTATTATCGACAAGTAAGAAAGAGCTAACAAAATTAATGAGCAATATAATAAAACAAACCAAACCTTTTGGTCTTCTCATAAATAAGGAAAAGACAAAATACATGATAATGGGAGAAACAGATAAAGAAAATGAAGACAATTTCACATTGGAGATAGAAGGAGAAAATGTATGCGCATTTAAAAGAGTTTCAGAATTTACATACCTGGGTGTAAAAGTAGATGAAAAGGGACATGGGGAAGGGGAAATAAAAGCAAGAATAGCAAAAGCAAACAAAAAGTATGGAGCATTGCGTCCATTAATGAAATCCAAAGATGTGTCAAGAAAAACAAAAATAAGAATCTACAAAACAGTTATCAGACCTACAGCTACATATGCATGTGAAACATGGGTGCTTAAAAAATCAGAAATAGACCTTTTAGAAAGATGGGAGAGGAAAATACAACGAGCAATATATGGAGGCGTGAAAATAGACGGTCAATGGAGAAGAAGAAATAATAAGGAACTTGAAGAACTATATAATGAACCAAAAATAACGACGGCAATCAAAGCACAGAGAATCCGATACTTAGGACACATAGAAAGAATGGGAAAGGCGAGAATGCCAAAAATGGTTCTATTACGTAAGCCAATACAAAAAAGAAGAATAGGAAGACCAAGAAGGAGATGGAAGGACAGCGTATATGAAGACTTAAAACAAAGTAATATTGTAAACTGGAAAGAAAAAGCTTTGGACAGAAAACAATGGAAGGAAGTGAAGAAATGTATGGAAAGACTATAATGTTAAGTGTAGTATTAAGTGTTTTATACAAACAAATGTAATATTGTATATATTATAGTAGTATAGGATATAGCATTATATATAAATATGTAATAGTAATTGTAAGGAAAAATTAAATCTTTCAGCCCTAGGCCTTCACGGCCTGTTGAGCTTAATAAATAAATAAATAAATAGTTTAAAAATCGACCTGTCCGAGCGTTTTGCTTATATTCTTAAAATAAACAAGTTAACAGGGGGGGGGCAACACTTATTCCACCCACCGCACTGTATATCAGCCCCGATGACATGGGTTATGTTTTGTGGATTATTGGCATAGACATGCCACTTAATAAAACCCCACAAAACAGTGTTAAATCTCACGATCCCGATGGTCAGTTCACATCACCTCGACGTGAGATGACCATACGCGGAATGTACATGTGGCATGGGCTCTGTGGCACATAGTGCTGTCCTATTAATACCACATGTCGTTAGTGTCCATATCATCCAATTTATAACCAAGAACTTGGTAATCATTGACCTATAGTGCTCGCTGTTGGCGGTAATGGTCTGGCCAACGTTGTTCTTAAATAAATATGTAAAATCTAACAATAAAACACTGAAAACTTTCGTTTTAAAAACTTCTACAGTCTCGTATCAACATTGTTTCGAGAAGGTAGTGTTTTTGGTGCGATCAAGCGATTAGGTTAATTATTTTATAATTGCTATCATTTTTAGTACTTTATTTGTTTATTTTGTGGAAATTCACAAGTAAGGTAAGGTAACTTATTATTATTTAATATGAGGTAACGATTCGGGCGGTCCACAAGGACAGCCCGCTTTGGAATCTAAACAAACAACGGATATGGAAACAACAGTTGAAAGGACGTATGACTTAAGTAACAAATTTTCTGCTAGAGATGTAGGGCCTTATTGTGTATTTTTAGAGAGTACAAATAAAAACATAGGCAAGCTTTTTCCGGTTAGAATAGGTTTTTATCTCCAGCAGGTAGGTGAATTTAAAAAAGACATTATTGATATCAAACCTGTTGGCTTAAAACGTGTCAAAGTTATTTTTAAAACCTTCAATATTGCAAATTCGCTAATTAATCATAAAATTATTACTTCTAATGAACTAATTGCATATATTCCTAAATTCTTCAACCATAAAAAAGGCATAATTAGAGAGGTTGATCTTTTACGGAAGATTTTATTTTAAAGGCGATATAATCCAATAGTCCAGTCACAGAGGTTAAACGTTTAACACGGAAAATAGTTGATAATAATACAAATAAAATCGAATATGTAAAGAGACAGCTTGTTGTTCTAACTTTTGCAGGTAATAAAATCCCTGATTGTGTCAAAATTAACATGATAAATTTTCCTGTCGAGCCGTATATACACCCGGTAGTACAGTGTTTGCAGTGCTTGCGCTTTGGTCACGTTCAGTCTCAAAGAGACAGCTTGTTGTTCTAACTTTTGCAGGTAATAAAATCCCTGATTGTGTCAAAATTAACATGGTAAATTTTCCTGTCGAGCCGTATATACACCCGGTAGTACAGTGTTTGCAGTGCTTGCGCTTTGGTCACGTTCAGTCTCAGTGCAGGGGTACACCGCGTTGTAATCAATGCGCTAAAGATCATTCAAAAGATTTAAGTTGTGATACAGATGAGGTATACTGTGTTCACTGTCAAAACAGTGGGCATCCTTCTATTTCTAGAGAGTGTCCTGTGTATAAAAAGCAGTTTGAGATTTAAAAAATAATGGCCTTCGAAAGTATATCTTTCAAAGAAGCTGAATTTATCTATCTTAATCCTTCGTACGCTAAAATAGCTACCAACAATAGATTCGCCATATTTAATAACTTAGAAAATTTCCCAGAACTTCCCACTTCTACAAACAATGAATCCAGTTATTTATTATCTAATTCTAAAACTAATCGAACCAGTTCATATGCACAAGATTCCACACAGAGTAAGAAACGACGAAAATACAATTCTCCTCCAGTTTCTCCAACTTTGACTCCTACCATTTTGCCGGTGCCAAAGCAAAGAATAGATCGTCCTCATACTTCAATTCTACCAAACCCTTACCGTGACGAATTTATGACATTGAATTTTATTAACGTTTCGACGCCCAAATCGGGTGCCGTTGTCAAAATACAAAATACTACTAATGGAAACAAAAATGTTGTTGCTTAGTAAAAAAATTGTAATTTTAAAATGTAATTAATAAAATGTAATCGAATGAACTATCTTTCAGTAAAGTCGTCCCAGGAACGCAACTCATAAATATTGGCAATATCATTTTAAAGTCTTCTACTTTAAAATGTATCATATGTATCTGAATTGCCGATATAAATGAGTCAAATTAAATAAATTATTAGAAGAATTTTTTTACTAAGCAACAACATTTTTGTTTCCATTAGTAGTATTTTGTATTATGACATTCAAAGACAAAATAATTAGCCAAATATCTACTTTCGTCATAGACACAATAAAAAATCCAAAATCGGTAAATGATAATAACATTATTAGTTTTATTAATTGAATATTTGATAAAGTGAGCAATAGTGAAGATATAATATTAGAAAATAGCAATTATAACATAACCCAAAATGACAGAACAAATCAATAAAAACATAGTTCGAATCCTACAATGGAATTGTAGATCTCTTTTGTCGAATCAAGCGAGTTTATTAAATTTTTTAAATACGACGTACTGTGATATCTTAGTCTTATCAGAAATATGGCTAAAACCGGGTTACGATTTCCGTCTAAAAGGCTATAACTCTATACAAAATTGAGGAATGATGGTTATGGAGGTGTTGGCATTTACATCAGTAATCAATTTAACTACAAAAATACCGATTAATTACAACTTTAATTCTGGTATAGAAGTATGCGCAGTTCATATTCCTAAATTAGATGTAAATATTGTATCAATTTATAAACCGCCAGACATAAAAGTAAGCAAAGAGGATTGGTCTAATCTGTTTGAACAATTTGCTGTCTCTACCATTTTCTGTGGTGATTTCAATGCTCACCACAGCTCATGGGATCCAATTCTAGATGATAAAAATGAGAAAATTCTAGTAGAAGCCATGGACAATTTTGATTTAGTAACTCTAAATGATGGTACGCCTACCCGAATGTCACCTAACGGTCGTAAATCTGCAGTAGACTTAACAATCATATATCCTCATCTAGCTGATAAAATATCATGGGAAGTAACATTGGATACTCTGGGTTCAGATCATTTCCCAATTACTATTGAAATTCAGACAAATTATTCGTCAATTCTAATTAATCCCACGACTAAGTGGAATGATTTACGGGCAAATTGGCAACTCTTTCAGAATAATATAGAAGCAAATTTTGCTAAAACCCCACTAAATAATTTTAAAAACAATACGGAAAAAATAGCATTCCTTTTTGATTCAATTGCATCGGCAGCTTCCGGTTCCATGCCAGAAAAAAAAAACCATTTACACCACGTACCAATTTGCCTTATTGGTGGGATGAGGAATGTAAAAATATGATATCGAAGCGCAAAGAATATTTACAAAAATACAAAAAACTGTCCAATTTTTAAAATTACATAGCTTATCAAAATATAGCTGCTAAAACTAAACAACTCTTTACACAAAAACGCAAGAATAGTTTCATATCATACGTAAATCAACTGAATAGAAGTACACCAATTAAAAAAATATGAGATGTGGT
Source organism: Diabrotica virgifera virgifera (assembly GCF_917563875.1). Classification (NCBI taxonomy): domain Eukaryota; kingdom Metazoa; phylum Arthropoda; class Insecta; order Coleoptera; family Chrysomelidae; genus Diabrotica; species Diabrotica virgifera. The sequence goes on from NC_065444.1 coordinate 69,162,779, forward strand.
TAGATCTATTAGCAATAAATCCTTTTCCAAAAAAACGCTTCCTCTGTCTGAAGACTTAATAAGTAAAATATTAGATAATTTAGCTCCGGCATCTGTTTCTAATTTTCTTTCGGAAAATAAAGATAAAAAACCTTTATATTATGAAAAGTCTGATTACATGTCAAAACCTTTTAATATTTCTGAGCTTGATTTAGCACTTAAAACTTCTCGCAGTACGGCTCTCGGATTAGATGGTTTCACTTATAAAATTTTATGTAGTCTTCCACAGGTTGCAAAGCTATACTTACTAAATATATTTAATGATTGGTGGATGAAGCAAGACTATTCAGAACAAATTAAAGATATTATCATATGCCTCATTCCTAAACCACAAAAAGAGTTAAGTTTACCTTCATCTTACCGACCAATTTCTTTAATGTCATGCTTTACAAAAACGTTTGAACGATTGATCAAACTTAGGTTAGAACATTTTGTTGAAAGTAACGCTTTATTACCGAGTGGTTTTAAAAAAAAATGAATACTTGCTCTGCTTATTTATTGATTTAAAAGGAGCATATGATGTGGTAGATTTGAAGATTTTGTTGAAGAAAATGATTCAAATGGGTATTAATGCCAAAGTATCAACCAATATCTTGTATATGTTCAAGGATAGAAAAATATATGTTCGAGACTACAATAACATATTACATGGACCACGCGTTATATACAATGGTCTGCCTCAAGGATCTATTCTAAGTCCTTTACTTTTTAATATATATACAGCTGATTTGCATGATCTGTTGGATGACAATATTAAAATAATACAGTACGCGGACGATATTTGTCTATATGTCACCCATAAGACATATGATCTCTGTTTGCAAAAAATGAACCATGCTGTGAGTTGTTTAAAGAGGTGGCTTTCCTATTCTGGTTTTAGTATATCGTCTGATAAATCGGTCCAACTGTGCTTTACTAGGCACAGATTACGGACACAAGATTTTATTACTATCGATGATTATACTATACCTTCAGTTACTAGTTATAAGTATTTAGGCATTGTCCTGGATAGTAAATTGCTATGGACCAATCATATTAGCTATATTAAGCAAAGATGTGAGAAAGGTCTAAATTTACTCAAAGTTATATGCAGAAAAATTTGGGGAGCTCACCCTAATACGTCTCTCATGTTATATAGAGATTACATAAGATCGATTGTGGATTATGGGTGTACACTATACGGATCAGCTTCTACCAGTAACTTAAACATATTGGATCGCATCCAATCTAAAGTACTTAAGTTATGCTTGGGCGCGATGTTGTCATCACCAAATCATGCAATTCTTGCTGAAGCTCAAGAACCTCCTTTATATCTTCGTAGACAGTATTTAGCTGCAAAACATATGGTTAAATATTGGGACCGTGCAAGTTCGGCAAAGCGACCTCTATTTCTACGCTCTGTACTTTTATTCGCACTTTTAATTATATTGGCCAATTATATTAGTCCTGGTTGCTGGATAATTGTCAAGGCCATAGTCCAAAAAAATAATAAGAAGAAAAAATAAGATGCAGGTTATGTTAGGCAAACGTAAACAATTGTATGTAGTATATAAAATTAGTTATTAAAATGCAGTACTGCAAGCAAAATACAATTAATTAAATTTACCTTTATATAATAATTGCATATCATATCAATATTGTGGAGCAATATATAATTTTCCTGCTTCAATGACAGAAGGTATGAAATATACGTCAATTTGACAATTTCAATTGACAATATGAATTATTTAAGATAGTTGCAATATTTCTCCGCGACTCGCGCACGGTCGTTTCTCGTTTCCCTTCCAAGTACTTGCACACCGCGAATAGGTCATGTAATATGTATTTGTCTAACAAAATTAACTTAGTTAATATTGAAAATCTCACCAATCGTTACTGGTCAAAAAAACGTTCCCCTCCTTTGGCTGATGCTTGTATTGATACCTACCCCTATGAAAAGTGGATTCATAACCACAGTAAATACCCACTTTACGAATGCAAATATGACACCTTAATTGTTAAACCGAGGGTCATATTTCCTGAGTATTCAAATCTATCATCCTTAAATAATGTGATCTTGAAATCCATTTTGGGAGCAAGACGGATCAAAGACTAGGGACAGCTCGGGTTTTGCCTTTTATGTACCATCCACTGGTCATACACAGCTGCATCGTGTGGCCGACTTTACTTCTATCTTTACAGCCGAGGCATTAGCAATTAAAAAAGCGCTGCAATGGTGCTTAGAAAATCAGGTTCAGAAAATTGCTATTTTGACAGATTCTCAGTCAGTACTATTGGCATTACTTTCTCACCCAACAAAACATTATAAGAACATTATAATATATGACACAAGGAAAATTATTCAATACCTGGGAAAGCTTGATAGAAAAGTTCGTTTCATTTGGGTGAAAGGACACGCTGGTATTATTGGCAATGAGCATGTAGATATAGCAGCTAAAGACGCATGCCATTTAGAGAATATTATCTATGAAACAGACGCAAACGATCTTTTAGCGATTTTCAGAAATAAAATCAGAAGCGATTGGGAATCATTATATACAAGTATTAGTGAAAAATCGCAAAGTCACTATTATAGGATACATAAAGATTTGCCAAAGAACATTCCTCATCTCACCTTCCCTGTATCCAGACGATATTCCTCAATCATTACTAGGTTGAAATTACATCATGGCCGTTTCCCGGCACACTTACACAAAATAAATATAATAGATTCGCCTTTATGTTCTTGCAATAATATGTCGATAGGCGACTTAAACCATATATTTTTCGACTGCACTAAATATACACTTGAAACATTGGAACTAATGACGGAATTAAATCATATAAAATTTCCTCTTCCAGTAAATATTTCAGCACTCCTTGCTTCATTTGATAAAAGAGTTTATGACATATTAGTTAATTTTGTGATTAGGACTAAAGTAGATATTTAATCTTTCTTACGTTATAGTCTGTGGCAAATAGACTTTGTCTGATGCCAAACATACACACACACACACACACACACACACACACACACACACACACACACACACACACACACACACACACACACACACACACACACACACACACACACACACACACACACACACACACACACACACACACACACACACACACACACACACACACACACACACACACACACACACACACACACACACACACACACACACACACACACACACACACACACACACACACACACACACACACACACACACACACACACACACACACACACACACACACACACACACACACACACACACACACACACACACACACACACACACACACACACACACACACACACACACACACACACACACACACACACACACACACACACACACACACACACACACACACACACACACACACACACACACACACACACACACACACACACACACACACACACACACACACACACACACACACACACACACACACACACACACACACACACACACACACACACACACACACACACACACACACACACACACACACACACACACACACACACACACACACACACACACACACACACACACACACACACACACACACACACACACACACACACACACACACACACACACACACACACACACACACACACACACACACACACACACACACACACACACACACACACACACACACACACACACACACACACACACACACACACACACACACACACACACACACACACACACACACACACACACACACACACACACACACACACACACACACACACACACACACACACACACACACACACACACACACACACACACACACACACACACACACACACACACACACACACACACACACACACACACACACACACACACACACACACACACACACACACACACACACACACACACACACACACACACACACACACACACACACACACACACACACACACACACACACACACACACACACACACACACACACACACACACACACACACACACACACACACACACACACACACACACACACACACACACACACACACACACACACACACACACACACACACACACACACACACACACACACACACACACACACACACACACACACACACACACACACACACACACACACACACACACACACACACACACACACACACACACACACACACACACACACACACACACACACACACACACACACACACACACACACACACACACACACACACACACACACACACACACACACACACACACACACACACACACACACACACACACACACACACACACACACACACACACACACACACACACACACACACACACACACACACACACACACACACACACACACACACACACACACACACACACACACACACACACACACACACACACACACACACACACACACACACACACACACACACACACACACACACACACACACACACACACACACACACACACACACACACACACACACACACACACACACACACACACACACACACACACACACACACACACACACACACACACACACACACACACACACACACACACACACACACACACACACACACACACACACACACACACACACACACACACACACACACACACACACACACACACACACACACACACACACACACACACACACACACACACACACACACACACACACACACACACACACACACACACACACACACACACACACACACACACACACACACACACACACACACACACACACACACACACACACACACACACACACACACACACACACACACACACACACACACACACACACACACACACACACACACACACACACACACACACACACACACACAAAAACTTCTACAACATTTATTATAACTTAAAGTCACTACAGCTGTTTCGACAGAGTGCCTTTCTCAAGTGATTTATTTTACTATGTGTCTGCATTTTAAAGTCTCTAACTGAATAGGTTGAGGAGTGGGGAGCTGTTTGTCTCAAGTTGGTCATTCAGAATTATATCTGTATTTTTTAATTTATTAATTTTCATAGATTCTAATAAATATAGCTTCTTCTTCTTAACGTACCCTATCAAGTCCCCTTGACGTTGGCGATTAACATGGCGAAACTGTCTCTGTCTCGAGATATTCTAAATAGTTGCTCTGCTTTCTTTATATTCAACCAATAGGTCTGTTTTCTACCAATTCCTCTGCGGCCTTCGATTTTACCCATCATAATAAGTTGAAGAATATTATATCGATCTCCCCTTACTACGTGTCCAAAATAGGCAATCTTTCTACATTTGATATTATCAAGCAGCTCAAATATAGCTTAATGCCTTTATTTTGAATATGAAGAATTATTTGGAACTGTTGTTCATTAAAAGAATGATTATGATCTAGAAGGTGAAGTGCATACGTAGATTCTGTTTTTCTATTGTTGAAAGCCCTTTTGTGTTCTGCTATCCGTTTGTCAAAGTTTCTGCCAGTTTGACTGATGTAAATTTTGGGACAGTAATTACATTTCAGTTTGTAAACACCACGCTGTATTGCTTTTTCTTTTGGCTCTTACTGTTCGTATGTATTTGCTTAAGTTGTTGTTAGTTATGAAAGCTGGTGTTATTCCTTTCTTTTTTATGTGTTTGGCTATTTTACGTTAGGCAAGATATCAACAAAAATGACCAAACAGATAAATAAAACATAAACAACAACAATATTTTAATTTTAATTGAGGTTTTGTACATATTTGACTTGTATTTTATATTTTTAAAATGAATAAACAGTGCTGAGTATCCGCTGGGAGCGTTTAACTATGGTTATAGGTCACGAGGTACTCTCTAGCAATTTTTAGGACGTTCATATGTGCATCTTTATGTCATTTACAAAAACAAGAAATTATTTGTTTAGATGATTTTTCAAGAAGTTTTGCTATTAATTATGTGCTAGTGTATTAATACATTATTAGAAATTTGCTATAAATATTCTATATGGTATTTTACAATATTAATTGGGAAATAAGATACAATTTAAGTTGGAAATTAATTTTATTGACGTTTCAACTTCCACTTCGGAAGTTGTTATCGAAATACAAAATATTAATAAATTAAACAAAAATGTTGTTGCTTAGTAAAAAATTCTTCTAATTTAATTTAATCTGACAAAACCGGTTGAGCTATGCAAAAGAAATTTGGTACCTAGGTTTTAAGAGGTAGTTATTTCACATTTTTTGACATACAACTAAAAATTTTATAAATACAAAAATAGACGGTTTAGTTTTGATTTAAATCAAAACTAAACCGTCTATTTTTGTATTTTTACTAATGCCATACTCTGTATAAGAGTACAAAGACTCGTTTCATATAGTTTCTCTGAACCGCATTTTTGGAATATTTCCCAGCGGTGCCTGTTGATATTTTGATATCTAGGTCAACAGAAAACTAGAATCGAGTCGCCATTTATTTCACTTATTCCCCGTTAGAGGGCGTTCTAACCTTACTCCGGTATAGTTTTATTGTATACCGAGAACTACGGAAGTTTTGATTTAAATTTGTCTTCTTGCATAGCCTCCTTGACAAAAGGTAGACCTAGAAATAGCGCTATCGGGGGATGGCAGGAGACGGATTTAAATCAAAACTAAACCGTCTATTTTTGTATTTTTACTAATGCCATACTCTGTATAAGAGTACAAAGACTCGTTTCATATAGTTTCTCTGAACCGCATTTTTGGAATATTTCCCAGCGGTGCCTGTTGATATTTTGATATCTAGGTCAACAGAAAACTAGAATCGAGTCGCCATTTATTTAAAAATTTTATATTCACCAATGGCGTGCATACAGGTAATATGACCCGTATGCACGCCAATGGTGAATATAAAATACATAAGTGTATGTCAAAAAATGTGCAATAAATGCCTCTTAAAATCCACCAAATTTCATTTGCATATCTCAACTGGTTTTAGAGCAATAAATAAATCGTCAGTGTGTAAGAAAAAATTCAACATCCTGTATCTCGGAAACGAAGCATTTGCAGACATGTTTATAAATCAAACGGTCATTATTTTTTTCATATTTGCAGAATTACCCCTTAAAGTTTGTCGCACTTATTTAGAAACACCCTGTATTGATGAAGAACATGGCTCGTTGTCAAAGTACCTAACTTTTAAATTATCCAACATAAGTGAATGAGTCAAAAAGCAGAATGTTAAGAAAGATTAAGGCTACAATTGAGTTTTAATTTCAATATTTTTTAAATGCTAGAATATTCCACAGGGTGTTACGAACTTTCAGGAAAAAACGCATTATTATTGTTACACCCGGTATACAATGACATTTACCTGTTCAGCAACACTATTCATCATCATCATCAATCCGTACTCGTCCACTGCTGGACATAGGTCTCCCTCAGCTCTTTCCATCTTTCTGTTTTGTGCGGCTTGCATCCAGTTGCCGACAATACACTTCAGATCGTCAGCCCATCTGGTTGGTGGTCGTCCTCTGCTCCGTAGTGCTTCTTCTCGTGGCCTCCACTCGACAATACGTTTTGTCCATCGGTTGTGTGACAATCTGGCGACGTGTCCTCACCAATTCCACTTGAGCGACGCGATTCTTTCGCCGGCTTCCGTTGTTTTTGTTCTACGACGTATTTCTTCGTTTGGGATTCGGTCCCTCAGGGAGACACCCAACATCTGGAGCTCCATAGCCCTCTGAGTTATGCGAATCTTGTTCACTATCTTTTTTGTGAGTGTTAATGTTTACGCTCCCTAAGTGAGTACAGGCAATACACACTGGTCAAAGATTTTCCTTTTCAGGCATATGGGTAAGTCCGATTTAAATACATAGCTCAGTTTACCAAACGCTGCCCAGGCTAATCATATGCGACGTGGGAGCTCGCACGTCTGGTTATCTCTTCTCAACCGAATTTTCATGTCCCAAGTACTTATAAGATGCAGTCTGCTCAATATTCATTCCATCAACAACAATATTACGATTTAGCACTAGATTAGTCATTATTTGCGTCTTGTTGATATTAATCTTTAGTCCGACCTCTAAGGAAGCGTGATATAACTTGTTAAACATTAGACTAAGTGAAAATGGTTGAAAATGGTTGAAAATGGTTGTTGAAAATGGTTATTCATTTTTGTTAAACATTATTATTGCTCATCCATACGATCGGCTGTAAGGACGATGTCATCTGCGAATCTCAAATTACTGAGCTCCTCTCAATTTATATTGATACCATATTCGTTCAGATCTGCCTTCTTAAAAGTGTGTTCTAAAAGGGTTGTGAACAGCTTTGGTGAGATGGTATCTCCTTGCCGTACTCCTCGCTGTATACAGAATTTATTAGTTTGTTGATCAGAGAGTCTTTCGCTAGCCGTTGCATTGCGGTAGATATATTTTATCATGTTAGTGTAGCGATGGTCTATTAGGCATTCTGTCAATGCTTTTAACATTTTCTACTGGTTTATGGTATCGAACGCTTTCTCGTAGTCTGTTGTATTCCGCCGACTTCTCTATTAAGTTTTTTATTACCAGTAAGTGGTAGTTAGTGCTATATCCGGATCTAATCCCAGCTTGTTCTCTAGGCTGATAGAAGTCTAACTTAGCCTCCAGTCTTTTTTTGATAATTTTTGTGAAAAGTTTATATATGTGTGATAGCAGACTGATAGGGCGGTAGTTTTTTAGATCTGTTATGTCACCTTTCTTGTGCAATAAAACAATGACTGCATTGTTCCATTGAGAAGGGGTTTTTCCTTGGTAAATGAATTCGGTGAAAAGTTCGGCCAAAACCGGGATAATCTTATTTCCACCTTGTTTGATTGCCTCGATCACTACTCCGTCATCGCCATGGGATTTATTATTTTTCATTTCTGAAAGTGTCTTTTTAACTTCGTATGGTGTTACTTCTGGCATTAATTCTGATCCCTGGTTTGTGATTTTGGGCAGAGGCTGATCTTGCCTTGCGTTGGTGATCTCATACATTTCGCGATAAAACGATTCGACAACCTTAAGGATTTCGGCTCTATCCGTAGCAATGTTGTTGTCTTTGTTTCTTATTCTGTACATATTTTTGTTGCCAATGTTATTCGTATTTCGCGGCAAAACTTTTAAACTTTTGTTTTCTTGAATTATTTGAGTTATTTCTCTTGTATTGTTTTCTCTTATGTCTTTTCGGATTGATCGGTGGATATCTTTATTTAATTTCTTCAGTGTGGTGTAGTTGGAGTCGTATTTTTCCGTCAGTTGTCTTCTTTTACTTATTAATTCTTTGGTATTTTGGCTTAATTTTTCTTTATGGGTCACGCCCGTCGGGCAGCACTTTCTTTCGGTTTCCTTTAGTGCCTTCGTTATGAGATTATTTGCTAGTTCGATGTCTTCTATTTCGTTTTCTAAGTCTTGTATACGTCTGGTTAGTATATCTTCATAGAGGTCGTTGTTTTCTGGGGAATCCATTTCTTCTTTCGTGTTTTGAAGATCATCTTTGTTCTTTCCAAGTTGACATTTAATTGTATCCTTGCTCGGATTAATCTGTGGTCGCTTCCTATCGAAAATTTGTTAAGTACTGCAACATCTTTAATTATTTCTTTTCTATTCGTTATGATAAAATCTATCTCATTTTTGATACTGCCATCTGGGCTTATCCATGTCCATTTACGCTGAGGCTTTTTATCGAAAAAAGAGTTCATCATGGATAAATTTTCCTGGTGTAAGAAGTTGAGCAGTCTTTGCCCTCGTTCATTTCTTTCGTCGTACCCATACTTGCCCATTGCTACTTCTGCATCATCTTGTTTAAAGCCCATTTTCGCATTAAGTTGCCCATAATTATTGTGTAATATGCTGGTGTAGTATGTAATGCTGTTTGTAGGTCATCATAAAATGTTTCAATTTCTTCATCCGAGTGGCTAGTCGTTGGAGCATATGTCTGGATTTACTATTACTACAACATACTCTGGAGCAACACTATTATTACATCCATATTCTTAGAGAATAAGCCTACAACATATTAAAAAAATCACTAAAATCGGACAACAGGTTTAGGAGATTCAAGGCATCAAAAATGACCCATTTTTAAGGTGTCCCGATTTTTTTGGCCAGGAGTGTATTTCAATATTGAATGTGACAAATCAGTTTTTAAATAAACACTGAAACAATGTTATCACATGAAACACAAACTTTTCAATAATATTTAACACGATGCCAAATCTATAGATCTGTTAAAATGAGCGAATACGTTCGTCGGAACGAGTAGTTAAAAATATCCTCGAGAATTAACTTTGCGTGAACTATACGTTCAATTTCATTCATTCGTGAGCGTGTACGCTCAGGGAACGATCGTTCTCGAGAATTGACTCCCAGTATTTTTTTGTGATTCATGGTAAGTGTACAGCCAGCTACAGGAATTTTATTTTCCTCGTGGATTTTTATACTTTGTTATTAAACAAAGCTTTAATCCATTTTTCTTTGCTCCAACCTATTTTCGGATGTAGGAAAACGAAAGAATTTCACTTCACTATTTCTCCATGTAAGTAAAAAATCAAAAACTACACAAGAACCGTGATGACGCATTTTTAAAAAACAAACTTATAAGATACGTACAACCGTCCCCCACCATGAGAAGCACTGTCGAAATGTCATATCCCCTCCATGTCAACTCTGCCAGCGGATTGAAAAACCCTCTTATCTATCTATCTATTTAGTTAATCGTTAATAGTCCGTTCTTTAACGGTAAAATATTGCAAAACCTCTAAATTTTAAAGAACCGCTTGGATTGACATGAAATTTGGCATACACATAGCTAACAAGTCAAAGAATAAAAGTGATATTGTGCCAATATGTGCTTTTGCCCTGGGGGTGGTTTTCACCCCTTCTTGGGGGTGAAAAAATATTCGTCCAAAGAAAGTCAGGAAATGGATAAACTGGCCAATTGTAAGTAACTTTTGTTCTATAGAGTTTTTTCACTAAGTCAATACTTTTCGAGTTATTTGGCAGTGAATGTGTTCATTTTTTCAACAAAATAACCACGCTTTCAGACGGTTTTTCGCAAATAACTCAAATAGTAAGTATTTTGTCGAAAAAACATTTTTACGAAAAATATAGCCTGTAAAAAATTTAAAAAAATGGTGTATACATCACGTCTCTACACCTAGTAGAAGCGTTTTTAGACGGTTTTTCGACTTAAATACTAATTATTTTATCGAAAAAATACTCTTAGCAAAAATATAGCTTACAAGAAAGTGAAAAAAATAATTTATATATAAAGTCTGCAAAACCCAGTAGAAAGCACAGTTATAGCTAATGAAAAATAGGTTCATATTCGTCAAATTCCAAATGGAATACTTTAACGTGAAATAACCAAAAATGAAGCACATTTCGGGGAAAACTCATTACAACTTATTTAAAGTGTTTAAAAAAAGCTTCATTTTTGTTTTATAAAAAAAAATTCTAGCATCAAAATTAAACAAGTTACGCTCAAAATAAAGTTAGTCCCTTTTGGTTTTGGTAAAAAAATCGAGAAAATCCCCCCCCAATTAGTATCTTAAATGAACTTAATCGTTACGATTTCACAAGTTTCTTGACTCGTGTATATATTGTTTATATGATCTGTAAGTTTCGTCGGTTTAAAGTCCTTATTATTGAAAGGGCTGTAGTTAAAAGGGGTTGAACGAGTCACTGATTACGAATGTATGCAAATTTAGAAACACTAAATCTTAATCAATTTTTGTCTAACAGAAAAACAAAAAAAAATACATGATATTCAGAAAAGCAAATCTGACTTTTTTTGTTTTTCGAGATTTTTGGTATCTCTAACAATTTTTAAGTTATTTTGAAAAAAAGCATATTTTTCAAAATTTAAATTTTTAAAAATTTTACTTTGAAACCAAATTTTTTTAAACATAAGCACTTTGAATCGATGAAACTTACAGATCATATAAACACAACATAAGTAAAATAATCTGTGAAGCGGTAACGATTAATTTCATTTAAGTTGCTAATTAGGGGTTGGTCTTCCCGATTTTTTTTTGTGCAAAAACAAAAGGGACCAACTTTATTTTGAGCGTAACTTGCTTAAATTTAATGTTGTTCTGAAGCTATTTCCTTGTGGCATTTTTATGATTAATTATTTATATGGGAAATAAGCCACAATTAAAATGAAAAAAATAATTTTATTAACGTTTCGACGCCCAAATCGGGTGCCGTTGTCAAAATACAAAATACTACTAATGGAAACAAAAATGTTGTTGCTTAGTAAAAAAATTCTTCTAATAATTTATTTAATTTGACTCATTTATATCGGCAATTCAGATACATATGATACATTTTAAAGTAGAAGACTTTAAAATGATATTGCCAATATTTATGAGTTGCGTTCCTGGGACGACTTTACTGAAAGATAGTTCATTCGATTACATGAAATCAACCCCAACTCAAGAATATCCGTCACAAAAAAATCATAGCATGTGATCTGTCTTTAAAAAGACAACCACATGCAACGGTGACATTAAAATTCTAGTGTTAGAGATCTCATAGTAAATCATGAGGGAAAACCAGGAAAAACCTCGTGATACTATCCCGACATCGTAAGTATTTGGTCTTACATTTAAATTACTCTCAAAATTAATACCAAATTCTGACTTTACTATAATTTTGTTTAAATTGTAAATAATATCAATAATATATGGATATATAAGTAATACTAAAATATAAAATATGTACTAACTCGATTATTGGCTTACTAATTGTGGTATTTTCTTTCTATTGACTTCCTCTTTCAGTATGGGTATCCACATCCTACTGCATTCCACCGAGGAATTTGCGACACAATTGGTTTCGTTTAGCATAATTAGAGCCGCTTCTTTGATTTTTCTCTTTCTACTATCTGTTTCTTTCAGGACTATACTTGAATCTCTCCACTGAACTCTATATTCATTATCCCACGCGTGTTGACATATTTGAGATCTATCAAACTCTCTATTTTTAATATAAGATTGATGTTCACTTATTCTAACGTTTAATGGTCTTGATGTTTCACCTATATAAAACTGTTCGCATTCACAAGGTATTTTATAAATACAATTCTTTGTCCTTTCTTGTTCATTGTTAGGTTTAGTCTTAGATAGAATAGATCTCAATGTGTTGTTTGTTTTGAATGTTGTTGAAATGTTGAATTTATTTCCTATTGTTTTAAGTTTCTCGGATAGTCCTTTTATGTATGGTATTGATATTTTCCTCGTATTATTTCTTGTGAATGTATCAATACCATACATAAAAGGACTATCTGAGAAACTTAAAACAATAGGAAATAAATTCAACATTTCAACAACATTCAAAACAAACAACACATTGAGATCTATTCTATCTAAGACTAAACCTAACAATGAACAAGAAAGGACAAAGAATTGTATTTATAAAATACCTTGTGAATGCGAACAGTTTTATATAGGTGAAACATCAAGACCATTAAACGTTAGAATAAGTGAACATCAATCTTATATTAAAAATAGAGAGTTTGATAGATCTCAAATATGTCAACACGCATGGGATAATGAACATAGAGTTCAGTGGAGAGATTCAAGTATAGTCCTGAAAGAAACAGATAGTAAAAAGAGAAAAATCAAAGAAGCGGCTCTAATTATGCTAAACGAAACCAATTGTTACGTATTTTTTATGGGAAATAAGCCACAATTTTACTAAAAAATGAATTTATTAACGTTTCGAAGCCCAAATCGGGTTTCGTTGTCAAAATACAAAATACTATTAAAATAAAACAAACATGTTGTTGCTAAGTAAAAAAATTCTTCAAATAATTTATTTAATCTGACTCATTTATATTGGCAATTCAGACGTATATTATACATTTTAAAGTAGAAGACTTTAAAATGATATCGCCAATATTTATGAGTTGCGTTCCTGGGACGACTTTACTAAAAGATAGTTCATTCGATTACATGAAATCAATCCCAACTCAAGAATATCCGTCGCAAAAAAAATCATAGCATGTGATCTGTCTTTAAAAAGACAACCAAATGCAACGATGACAGTAAAATTCTCGCGTTAGAGATTCCATAGTAATTTCTAACGTGTAATTTTTTAATTATTTTTTAATTTTATTTATTTTAATTATTTCTTTTTAATAATTTTTTAATTCCATAGTAATTTCTAATTAATTTCATAAATTTCCCATAAAAAATACGTAATTATAAAAATGCCACAAGGAAATAGCTTCAGAACAACATTAAGAAACCAATTGTGTCGCAAATTCCTCGGTGGAATGCAGTAGGATGTGGATACCCATACTGAAAGAGGAAGTCAATAGAAAGAAAATACCACAATTAGTAAGTCAATAATCGAGTTAGTACATATTTTATATTTTAGTATTACTTATATATCCATATATTATTGATATTATTTACAATTTAAACAAAATTATAGTAAAGTCAGAATTTGGTATTAATTTTGAGAGTAATTTAAATGTAAGACCAAATACTTACGATATCGGGATAGTATCACGAGGTTTTTCCTGGTTTTCCCTCATGATTTACTATGAGATCTCTAACACTAGAATTTTAATGTCACCGTTGCATGTGGTTGTCTTTTTAAAGACAGATCACATGCTATGATTTTTTTGTGACGGATATTCTTGAGTTGGGGTTGATTTCATGTAATCGAATGAACTATCTTTCAGTAAAGTCGTCCCAGGAACGCAACTCATAAATATTGGCAATATCATTTTAAAGTCTTCTACTTTAAAATGTATCATATGTATCTGAATTGTCGATATAAATGAGTCAAATTAAATAAATTATTAGAAGAATTTTTTTACTAAGCAACAACATTTTTGTTTCCATTAGTAGTATTTTGTATTTTGACAACGGCACCCGATTTGGGCGTCGAAACGTTAATAAAATTATTTTTTTCGCTTAAATTTAATGCTAGAAACTTTTTGTAAAAACAGAAATAAAGCTTTTTTAAACACTTTAAAAAAGTTATAATGGGTTTTTCCCAAAAAGTGATTAATTTTTTGGATATTTCACGTCGAAATATTCTATTTGAAATTTGGTGAATACGAATCTATTTTTCATTGGCTATAACTCTGGTTCTACGAGATCCAGAGACCTAACGCGTACACCATTTTTTTTTTACTTTTTTATAGGCTATATTTTTGCTAAGAACGTTTTTTCGACAAAATACTTACTTTTTGAGTTATTTGCGAAAACCGTCTAAAAATGTGGTTATTTTGTTGAAAAATGAACATATTCACTCGCAAATAACTCGAAAAGTGTTAACTTGGCGAAAAAGCTCTATAGAACAAAAGTTACTTAAAATTAGTCAGTTTACTCATTTCCGGACTTATTTTGGACATATATTTTTTCACCCCAAAGCGGGGGTGAAAGTCACCCCCAGGGAAAAAGCACACATCGGCACAATATCACTTTTTTTCTTTGACATGTAAGCTACACGCATGCCAAATTTCATGTCAATCCAAGCGGTTCTTTAAAATTTAGAGCAAAAACCGTGAAAGAATGGACTATAATGAAATAATTAAAATACCTACACACTTACCGTACAGTGTATCACAACTACGTTTCTACTATCTCCCGCCAAGTACTGATAAATATCCTCGCACAATTGATACATGGAATTCAAAAGCGGAGCCCTAAACGTTTCCGGATAAGCGAAGGAACAGTCTACGATTCTGGCTTGTCCGAATTTTGAGTGGTAAGGTTTGCGGCTTAAATTATACACGGAATATTTGAAGTTCGGGTGTCTAGAGTCTAAGAACAGTCGAACGTCCTCGATGTGGTTGGTTTTGTACGTAGATTCGAATCCTTCCGATGGATAGGGCATCACTATTATTCTAGAACTTATGTAGTGGATGTCCAAGTCAGTCCGCGCCATGCTTCTGGAAAATTCAATATGTTTTTAGTAAATGAAACTTAACTAACCAGCCAAAATGATTAAAAATTTAAAATATACGAGAAAAACTTGATTAAGAGAGGAGGCATATACTTCTATGTAGTTATACACACGTTTCACCAAAGTGAAATTATGTGTTGCAAGAATTAAATGTAGAAGTTGAGTCCATAGTTCTTTACCCGTGCTGATTCTCCATGTGCCGTCTTCTTCTTGCACTGTTCTCAGTATCTTTCTCTCGAATGTTCTGAGTTGAGCTTCATCTTTTTTTGTTATTACCCAGGTTTCACAACCATAGGTTACTACGGGTCTAAGGTCTAATCAATGTTCTGTAGATAGTCATTTTGGTTCTTCTGTCTAATAATTTCGATGTCATCAATAGTATGTACGATTCCCGCTGAAAATTCGTGCATTAATTTCGCTACTTACTGAATTCTTCTGATTAGTTTCTGTGCCCAGATATGTGAAGGCATCCACACGTTTAATATGGTCCTTTTCATGGGCATTTTTCAGTGCGTCACAAATGATAGGAAAAAGGTAAGTCCGTGATAATATACATTTATAACATTTATTCTAACATGACATTTTAGTTAAATCTGACAGTTGTCACATTTTATTTGTAATTTGGCATAAAAACAAATCAATTGTAAGGCAAAGTTTTCAACCTAATAGAAATATTAATAATATTTAAAATATTACTAAAAGATTTTTAATTGAAAACTTATTGGTCCATTTCCTTGGTAACACCTCCATGGCTTCTAAAAATTGTAAACCAGATGGATGCTGAAGCGAAGAAAATAAGAGGGAATTCAACAACTTACAATTCACGACCCCGTCTGTTCAGCTGGTAAATTCCAACGGAAAATGGACCTAGTTACTCAAAGGAGTAAAGACCAATATAAAAATAAAATAAAAATTCCATTTTTATTCAGTTGCAATGCGAAGGCAAAACCGTCTTATTTTTCACTTAGAACAGGGAGCGCAAACCAGCACTCTAAATCGACGATTTTCCAAATAGAGTCGAAAATCGTCGATTTAGAGTGCTGGTAGAGTGCTCTATTTGGAAAATCGTCGATTTAGAGTGTTGGTTTGCGCTCCCTGTTCTAAGTGAAAAATAAGACGGTTTTGCCTTCGCATTGCAACTGAATAAAAATGGAATTTTTATTTTATTTTTATATTGGTCTTTACTCCTTTGAGTAACTAGGTCCATTTTCCGTTGGAATTTACCAGCTGAACAGACGGGGTCGTGAATTGTAAGTTGTTGAATTCCCTCTTGTTTTCTTCGCTTCAGCATCCATCTGGCTTACAATTTTTAGAAGCCATGGAGGTGTTACCAGGGAAATGGATCAATAAGTTTTCAATTAAAAATCTTTTAGTAATATTTTTAAATATTATTAATGTTTCTATTAGGTTGAAAACTTTGCCTTTCAGTTGCCAGATGACGCTAGACACCTACCCCATAAACGTCAGTTGCAATGCGGAGATAAGCTTTCGTAGTTTTGTCACTTCGGGCAGAGAGCAGCAAACCTACGCCTCTCTGATGATGACTCCAAATAGAGTCGAAAATCGTCGATTTAGAGTGCTGGTTTGCGCTCCCTGGTCTAAGTGAAAAATAAGACGGTTTTGACTTCGCATTGCAACTGAATAAAAACGGAATTTTTATTTTATTTTTACAAATCAGTTGTGTTTATTGTATTTATAAATTTTCTTTGATTTGTATAGTCTTATAAATTGTATAGATTATATTCGTAGATATATTATATAATTATTAAATAATTTTTTTTTTCGATTATACCGCCATATATCGACAACTAGAACAAATGTTATAAATGTCTAATCACAGACGTGTCTTTTTTCTGTCACATACAATTTAATGCGTTAGAAAGAAATCGAAAAACTGTGACGCACTGAAAGATGCCTATGAGAAAAAGAATAGATTAGTTGTCTATTGTGATATAATATTCATTGTCAGGTGTTCTTTTGACGGTCATGTACTTCCTTTTTGCTTCGTTGTCGTTATCGCGGCTTATTCCTACTAACGATAGCTACGTCGTCTGCATATGCAGTAATTTGTACTGTCTTGGTGTTTATATAGCCGGTTACATTGATTTTTCTGATGACTGGCTCAAGAACTATGTAGTTTGAATAGCATGGTTGTTAAAGCGTCTCCCTGTCTCACTTCCATGTTGATGTCAAACAGGGGGGTCAGTTCTTCATCTACTCTGACTCCCCTTTGTCAAGGGTTCAAAAGCCTATTTTAGAAATCGTATTTAACCTCCAATATTATGACAGGCGTCAGTTACCATTTCCAATCTCACCAAATGTAATAATGACGTCATATAAACTACTCACTAACTCTAGCCAATGAAATGCTCGCTGTAATAGGGCTTTTCATCGATTGTCATTTGTTTCGAGCTTCTGTCATGTGTCACATAATATTAATATATCTACGCCATACGTCTTTGGTTTCTATCATTGTTATTACCAATAACGTATGACGTAGATATATTAATATTATGTGACACATGACAGAAGCTCGAAACAAATGACTGTGAATGAAAAACCCTATAGAGATGGCATGTCAAAAAAATCTGATTATTCCCTATATATTTTTTCAAATTTAAAATATGACAAGGGGAAAGTCCCAGTAGCTGGCTGTATACCATAATTAAAAATCATACAGAGCAAGTAAAAACTTTGTTTGTATAATGGTATAAAAAGTTTATTAAAAACTATTAAAAAGTCATCCAAAAGGATTCGCAAAACGTTTTCAATCTAGATCAGATCATCTTCAGTGCCTAGAACGAAGTATTTCCACGTTAGAATGAATACAAAAGGTTAAAACTATGACTAGTTAAAGAAAAAATGTGGAATATACTTACGTTCTGCTTAGTACATGAAACTAGCAACCTTGTAGAATAGGTGACATCGAGAAATATGATTTACATTTTTAAAAGATGATGTTAGTGGCGACTCGTAAGTCGATGTTAAGTGATAAAATTTAAGAGTGCTCAAAGGGCAACATGATTCACTGCTCGATGGTAACGTGTAGTACTTGCTAGTTAGATGGACACAGACTAACAAGAATATATGAGATGACAATCTATTTATCAGACTGAAGTGACATGACAAGACAGATAGTCAATTTTTGGTTATGAATTTAAATTCAAATTATCAGTTAAGCTGAATGGATGTTAATAACTGTATTAAAGTGGAATTTAAATTATAATAAAATTAGATTCTATTGTAAAAGTTTAAAGGTAACTCTCTGTTACACAAAGAACTGTTATTGTTATGTTAATAAAAATGTTATTCATAGTAAAATCAATGACATCATTGATGACAGTTTAAAAAAGAAGAAGAAAATTTAATTCAGTTTTGAAATAAAAAGAGAACTGAAAAAACTTGAATGTAAACAACTAATGGAAGGAAAATACAAGAAACCTAGTAATATTGTAAAAAATTGAAAAGAGTAATGTTGGTTGCCTATGATTATGGCTGTAATGGGTAACAGCGAAAGAGAAAATTGATAAATTCAGCTAATTATTATTTGAATTAGTTAATGAACAATTTGAAATCTACAGATGGTACTGGAGTGAACAGACTGAAATGGGCGAAAGAAAAATTTTTTTATATTACTGTAGAAGTTTTTTAAATAGAGAGGTTTAGCAAAAAGCAGGTTAAATACAAAATAAAAACAAGTAGTAGTGATTGCCTGATATGGTAATGTTGAAAAAATATAATTTGATTAAATTACTGAAAGGATAATAGATATGTATTTACTAAAATGATAAGGGATGTAAAATGCCAGATTAAATTAAACTATAATTTGAAAGAATGTAGAAAAAAGGGAATGAGTTATTATCAGAAATGCAAATTGAAATGTGTGACAAACAATTGTAAATGAGCTGTAATTAGTCATAGAACGGAATAGATGAAAAAATTAATGAGTTATAACATAACAGGTAAACTATTTATTGTGTGAATGAATATTAAGGTGATAGCTAACTAATCAATGTTGACGGTTGAAGGTTATTGTCTGAAATGGCAAACTGATAATTTTGAATTTTGTAGCTGAAAAATCAGAGACATGAGGAATGGCAAAATAACTATGAGATTGGGAAGGTGTATGAAAGAGGATTGGAAATTTTTACTTGTTCTGTATGATTTATTGATTGACTTATCCTTTACACCATAAATAAAATTAAAGCTACACGCCACGAAGCACAATATAAAAAGAAAATAAAAAGTTTCTTACTGTTGCACTGTCGCCATCACTTTACTACTAGTGTCTTTGAGATTTTTCAAAAAGCTTCCAGCCCCTCCTTTAATAGACGAGAACAATCCGGATTGCTTAGCTTCCATGGGTCTTTGTTGTTGTTGCTGCTGTTGTTGTTGAGGTGGAGAGTGTCTTTGTGGAGGTGGAGTTGGTCTGGGAGGAGCCTGAAAGAATTTTTGTTTAAAATAGTATTAGACTGCTGAGTGATAGAAGTAATTACAAATACCTAGTTACAGTACGGGGCCTCTAGGAAAAATTTGATTCTCTTTTTTGTCATCTAACCCGGACGATTTGATAAATAATCAAATTTTACAACACGTTGCTAATTTTCACAAAACAATTATTTTTTGGAAGCTCTATGTTATAGTCAAAGCCCGAATTTCAGGCACTCCTAGGTTTGACTAGGCAATCCTCAGGTCTGACTGACGGTCTTAGTCAAAGCCCGAAATAAATTGCAGTTTCGGCCTTTGACTAGTCAAACCTAGGAGAGACTAAGTTGGTCAGGCAAAGGTCGAAATTTAATTTTATCAAATCGGGGTTTGACTAGTCAATCCCCGATTAGTACTAATTTTAAGCTTATTTAATATTCTTTGTTATAATTTAATTTAGGTGAACTGACCATCAACAATTATACTTTATTTATTCTCAACTGTAGGACCTGGTAGGACAATATAAAACTTTACTTAAACTTGACTGACAATCTATTTTATATTTTTCTTGATATTACTTCAGAACTGTCTATACTATCAATACATAAATTAACAACCATAGAACAACATCCACTTTTAATGTTGAATATTTTAATATTTTTAGTCCCGGTTTTTCAGTGAGCGGTTAAAATTTTGGTTAGCTAACTAGTGGAGTCACTGAAGGTTTTCACCTCCAATTTCGTTGAACCTTTATCGATTTTCATGAAAATTGGTGGGTAGTTAGAAGATACTTCAAGGAATAAGGGTGACATGATGCCAACTTGCGCTTTTACCCTGGAGGTGGATGCCACCCCTTCTCGGGGGTGAAATTTTTTTTATTAAAAATAATACCAGAAATCGATAGAGGGGCAACTTCTAAGCAAAATTTGTTATATAAAGTTATTCACATAAATCCATACTTTTTGAGTTATTAAGTATCAAAGATTCTATTTTTTTTTCATAAAAAAAATGCATGTTTTAAAGCTGTATTTTACGTATTACTCAAAAACTAGAAGCTTTTGTAAAAAAGCTATTATTACCAAAATTAAAGATAATAAAAAATTTAATACACTCCCCACTTAAAGAATTAAACTAATGTTATTTAAAAGTGAGTTACGGGTAATTGAATGTATATTTTTTTAACGAGTACTCACATCTAAGTATTCAAGCTTACATAACGGGAAAACGATACATTTCATAGAATATACTTGTTAAGCACTTGTCAAAGTACTTCGGAATACCTATCAAATGAGCTCAAGTAGAAGTTAATAGCATCAAAATTAAGCAAGTTATGATGACAATAAGAGAACCCTTTCGATTTTTTTAGGAAAAAGTGAAATATTAAAACATACGCCATTTCCACAAAAATTAAAATTGGTAGTAATCCTCACAAGAATTTCTTTAGGTTAACATAGTTAATGATTTCAACAATTTTGACCGGTTTAGAATGCAGCTTTTTGAAAAAAAGATATAATTTAAAAAAATCAGAATTTTTAAAATTATCAGTATTGCACAAGAGCTCTAACATTCTATATTAATTTTAGAGATCGAGTGCAATTTGTTGCGATTATTTCATGAATAAAACTGTTCAAAACCAAAATTTTATTGTAATTTATTTATGTAAGTACAAATTAGTACAATTAAACACACAGTTGTTATAAATATTTGACGGTTGAGAGTCATCACTTTTATAATTTTTAAAACATTAATTGTCATTAATGTCACTGAATGTATTTTTTCGTAGCAACGGGCATCTGACGTAATATACTTGACGACGGGAAATTATCAAAAAATATCAATTTAATTTAGATTTCTGTAGCTTTCTATTGGTCAGAATCTCCTATGAATGAAATAATCGTACTTTTCATTTTCTTTCGATAATAACTCCAAAAATACTCAATACACGTAAAAAATGATATATAACTAAATTTTAGTTTTTTTTTGTTCCAAATATTTTACCGATTTTGATATTTTCGTAGAGTAAAAAATAACCGAGATAGAAACGTTTAAAATTTTAATTTTGCTGTGAGAACCATGTAACCGGGGCCATTTAGCCTTTTATTTTTAAAAAACTAAGAGGTTTAAAAGACTAATTTCGACGTTTTTAATAGCTCTTGGAATAAACTTTTAACTAGTTTTTAGGTGAACCTGATATCTTAAAAATTAACGGAGTTATTTACAAAAAAACAATAACATTTTTTGGAAAATTTTTTAAAAGATACATTTTGAAACATTTTTGGTGCATAAATTTTAAAGCTATAAACTTGTTCGAGGGCTTATTTGATAGATATTTCTATGTACTTTGACAAATGTTTAATAAGTTTATGTTATAAAATGCATCATTTTCCCGGTATTTAAGCTTGAATACTTAGATTTGGGTACTCGACGAAAGAAATATACATTCACTTACCTATAACTCACTTTTAGTTAACATTGATAGATTTTTCTAGTAAGGAGTTTATTAGATTTTTTATTATCCTCAATTTTGATAATAATAACTTTTTTGTAAAAACTTATAGTTTTTGAGTTATTTATGAAGAATCGGTTAAAACATGCATTTTTCTCACGAAAAAATGCAAAAAATCTTTAATAACTCAAAAAGTTTTGATTAATTTTAATAACTTTATATAACAAATTTTGCTTATAATTTGTCCCTTTATCGAATTGTGGGGATATTTTTAATAAAATAATTTTCATCCCCGAGGAGGGGTGGCATCCACCCCCAGGGTAAAAGCGCAAGTTGGCACCATGTCACCTCTGTTCCTTGAGATATCCTCTAACCACTCACCAATTTTCATGCAAAACGATGGAGGTTCAACGAAATCTGAGGTAATAGCTCATATCCACCTTCAGTGACTGCACTAAACCTAGTTTAAATTTTAACCAGTATTTTAACCCTCATAGCGTT
Source organism: Diabrotica virgifera virgifera (assembly GCF_917563875.1). NCBI lineage: Eukaryota > Metazoa > Arthropoda > Insecta > Coleoptera > Chrysomelidae > Diabrotica > Diabrotica virgifera. Next base: position 69,186,127 of record NC_065444.1, read on the forward strand.
TTTCAGTGCTTTAAATCAAGTTAAGAAAATCTCTGTTAGCTAACCACTTTTTTTCTTCTGTTGATATATTCATAACCATTTTCATAACCAAATTAAAAAAATGATTAATGCAATGCAATATCAAGTTCGGAATCATTGTTTAGTTCATAACGTCTACCTCGGTTTCATAACAGAAGAGAATTAGAATTACTGGGACGATTTAGACTTTTCTTCCGATTTTGTTTGTCAAAAACCACGGTCTTATCACTATTTGAACAGATTGACCAGGAAATAAGAAGTCAGACTCTTTGGTAAATAATTAAGTATTTTGCTGTGTAGACAAATATAAAATAATCTTTTTAAAATATTACTAGGAATCATGCATTAAATCCTGTTACAGTAAGTGTAAACATAGGTACATGTTACAGTTATATTTAAATATATTTCCTTATAATTCCTTCCTATATAATAACGATAATAATTTATAATTTCAATAATAATAATTTCCTTATAATAATAAGGAGGTATTAGAATACTTCCCGCGATGAAAGAAAATAACATAACCCAACTAATCCCTTCTGTCAGGCAGGTACTCAAAAAAATAAACATGATTCATTCACTGCACCAATGCGCAAGCGTAACCGCAAAATTCGGAGTTAAACCATCTAACGAGGATCGGTTAAAATCGTGGTTAACTTAAACGAGTTTAAGCTCTAACCTAGTACTGAAAAACTGATTAACAATGAATATTTCGGTGACCAAAAAATAAATAGGTTAACCCAGCACTGAAAAACCGGCCCTTAACCAAAAAAAGTTATTACGCATATCGATTATAAAATTGCTGATTACTTTTCGAAAATGACTATCACTCACACAAAAACAATGAAAAATATTATTTTACTTGACTGTAACGGGTTAGTTTTAATTTAACATTTTTAGGGACCTACATTTTTAGGACCTTGGCAATGTCCGATTGAAAATTCTTTTGAAGAAAATCGGCATCGCTGCGCTAAAAACTCCCATAAGGATTGTATTGGCGTATGTTCGTGTACTGTAAAGTCAAGGTGGGACAGTCATTAGGTATAATACAGAATAATATAAAGTATTAAAGTAACAAGTAATTGAAGTTCGTAAATCCTAGGTTTTCACTCAAATTGATCGAAAGTAGAATCGGAAGTCGATATTTGAACTCTTCGTGCAACTTTGCGTCGATTGATATACCATTTCACTAATTTTGGGTCATTTTTACTAAACTTTCGGTCATAATTGTTCGGTTTCAAAAGGCGGGTTGACACGATCCAAGTGTACTTGGTCTAAGTTTACTTGGACGCTGCGCGCGCTTACTTGGAAGCTACGTCGATTGTGTAAATTACTTAAACGTCAAATAAAATAACCATTGCAAAGATGGCAAACGTGATTATGGAGGGTATTCAAGTGGTTGCTGACTGCTGATATGTTATAGTAGGGGAGCGAAGTATGCTAAATGTGCAGTCACTCGAGCGCTTTGGGGACCTATTGGGTTGTGAAGAGTAGGTCCTAAAACCAAAAAAAGTTAAGTAAAGATTTCCATTTTAGTGGGCGCTTGCCATTTTTTAATTTAATTTTTCATTTCCAACAATGGTTTTTTCCGATTATAACGCCATCTATCTATAATTCGAAAAAATGTGTCGAATAAAAGTTACTTATTTTTGCATAAGGAATCCAAATCTGCACTAAAAATGGCAGCTCCTATTTAAGATTTTAAAGTAACCCCCCACCCCACCTCCGTGGGGGGGTCGTGTTTGGTGCCATTCGATAGATTTTTCAAAAATATTGAATAAGTGTATTTTACAGTTTTTCGATCTGATGTTCATTTCGCGAAATATCGCGGGATTCGTATTTAAAATATTAAATTTACCCCCCCTCTCCGTGGGAAGTCTTGTTTGGTATCATTCGATAGATTTTTAAAAAATATTGAGCACATATTTTTTAGTTTTTCGATCTGTCATTCATTTCGCGAAATATTCGCTTTTTTCTTGTGAAACTTTGGGACTCACCCATTTCCTTACGCCCGGCTCAAATCATCAGATTTTTGAAATATACACTCTTTTGCATGTACTTAACTTACCTTATCTTAACCTGACAATTTCGAGTTTTTTTAAGGATAGATTTTGTTTTTCGGGCCCCCCTTAACGAACTCCCCTGTGTTAAGAGCCAATATATGGTAGAGGTACATCTACAGGGTACCAGGTTTCTCCCCATATGCTAATCTGACGCGCTCGAGTAACTGCAAAAATCCCCGCTTGGGCTCCCCTACCATTAATACATGAGCTTGAAATCCAGAAAAAAGAAATAAAAAATAAAAAATGGAAAATTTTTACTCTTTATTGGATACATGACGCGTTTGGAGCTTCGTCTAATTTTCTAAGTAAAGTAGTAAATGAAGATTAAAATACATTTAAAACCATTTAAGAATAACTACCAAACAGTTTGAACAACTATTGCAAATGGTCAATCCAAAAATTTAAAAAGTTAATACAAATATGAGAGAAAAATTTTTTGCATGAACATGTGCATAAAGCATTGTATTATCATGTAGTGTAACTCATGTAATGTAACGTCAAGTAACGGATATTTGTACATACATAACAATACCCGAAGTATAAATATCGATTCCTCGTTGTTAGAAATGCTCCTTACTTTTGGTGTACAGAGTAAAAGAAGTCAGAATAAAACAATAAACTATTTTATATAGCGAAATAACCAGATGCCCGAACAGATGAAAAAATGGAAAAGGCTAACTGCCAAAAGGTAAGTATGGGTTTACGGTTTCTTTGATATTGCACTATTTATGGATTTATTACTATACTACAACCATTGATTATAAACCACCCACTAGATAGCTCACCTCTTGGTAACCGAAAGACGTATCAACAACTAGATGGCGCTACTCGAAAACCGTATCGAGGTTTCTCATTCTCTCTCTGACTTGCGAGGAGGTAGGAGTAGTGTCAGGGCCGAACTTACCCTATAGGTGTATTATTTGTGACAAGTGTTGTGACAAGTTATAGCCGAATTAAAAAAAAAGGACTCACATTTTAGATAAAATGGCCTCTGTAACGCATAAGTGTGTTTACGCGGGATGTTTTGAAAGAAACGATGGAACAAATAATAATATATCTTTCTTTAAATTTCCCCTGAAAGACGTAGAGCGCACAAAAATTTGGCAAAAAAACTGCGGAAATATTAATATTATATTGATGGATATCAGTGACCTGAAACAGAGGGTAATTTGCCAGCTTCATTTTGCAGTGGAACATATTTACCCAAGTGGCCAAAGAAAGTTATTAAGGAAAAATGCTGTTCCTCTAAAATTTGCACAGTTAGCAACTGATTTAGGTGAGTACTCAACTTTGGAAGTATTTTTATGTTTGCCTAATGCGCTTTGTCAATGAGAATAATATTATTAAAATATATTTTATATAAAATCAGTTGATATTGAGTGATTTATATATTTTTTATACAATTAAATCAAAAGAGATTTTTTTAAATATGAATACGTTGTTAGTATCACTCCAGAAATAACGGAGATGCTTGTTTTGATTTAATTAAAATTACACATACATTTCAATGATTACCTATTTTAGGTGATACCCCACCAGTATTATGCTCTACATACGTTTATTGCGGTACGAAACGTAAAAGATCTACAAGTGGCGATTGTATGGTTAGGTCAACTCCATCGCCTAAGAGATCAAGTAGTAGTCTCAGTGATATTTCCAGTTTTGGTATTAATTTGCCCACAAAACTTGAAACTGAATTGACGGAGAAGGTAAAAAAATTGGAGTATCAAGTAAATGCTTTAAAGAAGAAGTGCCGTCAGAAGAACAGTCAGCGTTGTAGAAGAACAACAAATAAAAGCAAATACGTGCACACTTTTGTTAATATGCAGTTTTCACACAAAACTCATTCACAAAGGAGTCACAATGAAAAGGATTTAGCTCTGGCCATTTATTATAAGTCTCCTAGTTGTTAAAAATTTTTAATTAGATCTCTTAACTATATATTACCTTCAGTAAAAACAATTCAAACTTGGTTGCGTGTCATAAAATTAAGAACTGGTTTAAACACTTCCTTAATTGACAAGTTGAAGAAAAAAGCAGAGACAATGGATGAGTGGGAAAAAATCTGTGTGTTAATGTTTGATGAAATTTCTTTGAAAAAACAATTGGAATACAATAAATTAGATGAAATTATAGAAGGGTTTCAAGATTTAGGTGCTTTAGGAAGAACAAACAAACTTGCCAACACAGGTCTGGTTTTCATGATGCGCGGCTTGCTACATAAGGCTACGCGGCTTGCTACAGGTGGTCCAATACATAGCGACAACTTAAAAAACATTGTAGTTGAAGTTGTTTCAAAATTACAAAATATTGGGTATATACCAAAAGTGTTGTGTGATCAAGCATCTAATAATAGAGCTTTATTTAAACTGTTAGGCGCATGTAAGGATCAGCATGCAATAGAAATAGGAAATCAGAGGATTTTCACTGTGTTCGATACACCCCACTTATTAAAAAGTCTAAGAAATAATTTTCTTAACAAAAAGTTGACGTTTTTTGCCGATTCTAAACAAATATCGTGGCAAGATATTGAATACACATACAACATCGATAGAACCAGTGTGAGAGCACGATGCATGGTGAAAATAACAAACGTTCATATAAACCCTAATAATTTTCAAAAAATGCATGTAAAATTAGTAGCACCAATTTTTTCCAACTCAATTGCCTCAGCAATATCAACAGCAATATCTGTAGGGCAGTTACACACCAAAACGGCTTCTCTTACTGCCGAATTTTTGAAAATTATAAATAATATTTTTGATGGTCTTAACAGCAAATATTGTAGTGATAGTAATCCAAACAGAAAGCCAATGTCAACTTTAAGCAAGTCAACTGAAAACTTAAAAGCAGGTTTAGAATATTTTAAAAAAATTAAAGTGTTTGAAAATCAGAAAGAGAGAAATAATATTTACTGTCTACACGGCTTTCAGTGGACCATTTTGTCAGTTTTATGTTTGTGGGAGGAACTTCAAAAATATAATGTGTCATATTATATCTTTTAACATCTTTTCTGAACCAAAATCCTCTAGAAAATTTTTTCTCTATTGTGCGCAATAGAATTAGTCTAGTGCGTTCATAAAAATAACATGTGTTTTTATTCAATAACAGGCGGTAGCTGGTGTGTCTTTAGTTTCATGCGTGGAAGAGAATGATGCTAGATCAAAAGTATGTGTTTTATCTCGTCAGGTATTAATGACGCACGGCTAAATAATCGTGGACTCAACTGTATGTTAAACTACACTATTAGCTTTAGTTTATATATACAGTAGATATTAACAAGTATTTTATAATATCAGGAAAACAATATCAGTATATCTTAAAACCTTGGAATCATATGGAAAACTTTTTTATTCAGTTTAGGGAAAAATGTATTATTGATAAAAACTTGCATGTCCTAAAATTCAAAATGAAAGAATCAGATGTCAAATATTACGAGTCGTATACCAAGTTTGTTAAAAAATATTAATTCTTAAGAGTAATATACCTTCATTTTTAAAGCACTTTCATATAAATATGAACGTGGTTTTTAATTGTTCTCGACTTTTAATAATAAAATGTTTCGATATTGTCAATAATGAAAGTACTTCTTGAGAACAAGAAATAATAAATATCTTTTTTTCCTAAAATTTTAATTTTACAATCTTAGTTTGAAAAGAATTAACATTCAAATATACTTATTTACTTTGTTTTGAAATATGATCTAATTAGTGATGTTTTAAACTTTCTAATCCTGTCCGTTTATCAGCTTTTACCTATTGTTCCTAGGCAGATGGCCCTCAACTATTTATATGTTGAAAATTCCGTCATTTTATCAAGATATATGTATACCAAATTTCATGCCAATCCAATGGATTCCTTAAAATTCGGAGGTTTTGCAATATTTTACCTGGAGTGAATGGGTTAGATCTGGAAAGAAATTCTGTATATCAACTTCAAATAGTTTATTTCGCATTTGTTCTGAAAATATCATTCTTTTACAAATTGCAAAAAATAATTTACATGTGAATTATCACTGTTAATTTTATTATGTATTTTCTATTTTGTTGTTTTTTTGTAGTGTATTAATAATTAAATAATTTTTAAGAAACCTCTTCACTATTTTTAATAATCAATTTTTAGCGTTTTATCTGAAGTAAAATCGGAATTCCAAAATAGAGATTACAATCGCGTTAAATTATTTGTGAAAATGCTGAATACTACCCTTATATCGTTGTCTATTACGCCAGCCAAGCAACTCAAATTTATTTTTCAATCTTGGCAAAAATTTCAATAAATGTCGCCACCGTCCAGCCAGTTAGTACTTAGACTTGAGGGGCAAAGAGGTGTAAGTGGGCGGAGTTTAACACTGAATTCGGTTTTACCTTAAGGTGAGGTATCTATGTAGTTATTAATCAATGCTACAACGACTGTATGTAATAAAAAGAGAAATTTGTTTGCTTTGAGTGGATTACTCTAACTTTTAAGTACCAAAAATAGCGAGTATAAAGTACCGGTTATTGATATAGAAATACAGTAAAGCGTCGATTATCCGAACGTCGATCAACCGAACGACCGGTTATCCGAACTCTCGACTCCCGTGCCCCGCACTCGAGTACTGAGCAAGCGTTAGTAATTAACGCTTAAAATATCTTCAATTTTCTTCAATTGTGTATCCAAAAATATGTTGTTGCAAAGACTGAACTTTTTTGTTTAATTGCAATTTGTCAATACCAAGGTATAAACAAATATACAGTTATATGAATATGGTTTTTATTCACTTGTGGATAAATATGTATGACAATCTCAATATAGTTCGATTATCCGAACAAATCGGTTTTCCGAACACCCATGTCCCCCAATTAGTTCGGATAATCGACGCTCTACTGTAATCAAAATATGTAAAAATAAGTAATATTTTTGTTAACAGAAAAATGATAAAATGGAAAAAGAAAAATGATATTTCATGAAAAATGAAAAAAAATATTTCGACAATTTGAATCTATTGAGATGTTACTTGAACAAATAGAAAACATTAAAAAGATTATACTCGGGCAAAAAAACAATAAAGGTTGAGTTTACGCACCTTTGCCGTAAATGGGATTTAACACACTGATAACATGAAAAAATATTATTACACGTAATTACTTAGCAGATTAAAGAATCTATTTCTGATCTTCATTAAAGCATATAAAAATCGATCTGCGATATCAAACCACGCTATATTGGGCACAGAAATGTCTTCAGTTGACGCATCTGTTATAGTTGATGCTTTTATTTTTTTTAGATTCCTGTTGATACGTAGTTCTCATGGCATTAATTTTTTTTTAATATGTACGTCGTTTTCTGTGAAACCAGAAATATTCTTGTGCATTTTTATTCGAATTATTGCCGCATTTCTAACCTCCTTATTTTTATATTCCATAATGCTTCCTCAGCTTCTTACAGCTCCATAAATCTAACGATCTCCCTTTCAGACCATTTTCTATTTGTACTTATATCCCGTTTTATATTTTCCGACTGCCACGCCATGACTCTACTTTACGCTATGACACTACTTGGAAGACAGTTGGCCACCGTCCTAGTCAACTTGGATAGAACCTGTTGATAGAAATATACTTGGACGAGTAGGTGACACGATAAAAGTAGCTTTTAAGTGTTGCGCGCGCAATGTCCAAATAGACTTGGATAAAAACACTTGGATCGTATCAACCCGCCTTTAAAGGGAAATGACTTAAAAACCGTAACTGAAGATTCAAGCTCGATTGATATATCACATGTACTATTTCTGCGACTATACATTTGTTCTCATCTTGCTAAGGCACGTCGAATAATATATCGCTTATACTATTTCGGTGACTTTAAAATGGTACTTCAGGTTGCAATACTAAAACCAATGTCAAATTTCTAATCTTTAGTACCATCGCTGGGTTATAACCTTTCATTCGACATCTCATTTGTCATTATATCTGTACTAATACCGGAGGAATGATATTCTCGGACGGACGGACAGACAGTCATTAAACCGGAAGTATATATTTTTTCTCGTCTTACTAAGGCTCTTCGAATAATATAACGCTTGTACTATTCCGGTGACTTTAAGACGGAAATATTTCAATACTCTCATCTTTAGTACCGTCCTTGGATTATAAGCTTTCATTCGACACCTCACTTGTTATTCTACCTGATATAATGATGGAGGAGTTATATTCGCGGACGGACGGACAGACAGTCATGAAACCGCAAGTATATATTTGTTCTCGTCTAACTAAGGCGCTTCGGATAATATATCGCTTGTACTATTCCGGTGAGTTTAAAACAGTACTTTCTCATTTATAAAACCGGAAGTCCTAGGTCAAAATTCTCACCTTTAGTACCGCCCTATGGATTTAAGCTTTCAGTTGACACCTCATTTGCCATTCTACCTAGTATAATGACGGAGGAGTTGTGTTTACGGACGGAAGAACAGATAGACGGACGTGAATATTTCAACGTTTTCACATTTTTTCAAAATTGGGTAAAAACAATACAATAAATGTAACCATGTTCTTGTAAGTATAACCAAACTTTAATATTTTGCTTAATTAATATGGTTATACTTATTTTAGGTAACACTGATGATGCTCTTGTTACAGAGCGAAAACGTTTTGTTTCTATGTTTGTAGCCCTATAGGGGCTTTTTAAACTAATATACCTTTTACCAAGCCAAAATTTTTTATTAAATTTTACTTGTAATTAATGGTATACAGCCAGCTACAGGAAATTTTAAAAGTACAATAATTAATGAATTAGTGATGGTTGGAGATAAAAAATATAACCTAACCAAAGCTAAAAATAGTTGCTTTATACACTCACCGGTACAATAATTAACCGCCAACCTTGTTTCTTTCTTTTTTTCAATTTGCAGAAATTGTCAATCTTGGACCACATTTTATGAAAGATACGGTGAAAACTATGCTAGTAAGATATGTCTTTGTAAAGTGATATTTATATTTCAAACATTTATAATAATATGGAATTATTTATATTTGAAACATTTATAATATGGGATTAATACATAAAGGATTTTTGCCACTGGACGGATGTCCAGTGTTGATTTTGCGATAACCTTATTGATTATTATTTTTTATTTGTAGAAAAAGATTTCAATAAATACAGGATGTTTAAAAAATAGATTATCTCAAAATGTTGCAATCAAGTTTTATCAGTGTATTTCGTAAGAATTTTCCAATGCACAGGATGGTTGTAAATGAGAGTAAAATTGACCTTGTTTTATTAGTATGTGCTGAAAATGTCTGTAGATAAAGTAAATTTACCGGCACAATTAACCGCCCACCTTGTATTTCTTTGAATTTGCATAAATTGTCAATCCTAGACCACATTTTATTAAAAATGCAGTGAAAACTACCTTTGAGGAAAAAAAACAATAAGATTATCGAAAAAAAAGTCGTTTATCAATGTTTAAAAATTTTCGAAGAAAATTCAACAAACATAATTTTGAAAATTGTAATGATTGTGTATACATCGAACGCGCACCGCCGCCACGTCGAGAAAATCCAACAGTATGCGCGTTTGATCTACATCCCATCACGAAACAACTAAAAGAGAACGAGGTGGTCAGTTAAGGGTATAAAAGCAGGCCAGCGAGGAAGAACAGTCAGTCTTGCGGCGTTAAGCTCTAGACTCCCTGACTAAAGTAATGTACTGAATTAGTAAGTCAACTGGACTGCGACAGATTGAGTCGGAGCCTGCCGGGACGAAGCAACTCTGTATTGAAGAGGCGCTTCGCTTGTAATTAAACAAAATCGATGTAACCGCGTAGTGAGCGGTTGCTTCCATCTCCGGCCTAGAGTCCTAAGGGTATCGGTGTGTGTAGTCGCTGATTCTTTGATTCCATGCTTGCGAGGTTGCGTGTGTGGTTTCTATTTTATCAGTTTATTGTGTAAATATTGTTTTATTTTATCATTTTAATTTGAGTTTGTATATAAATATACAGAATATATTTATTTATTTTGAACCTGTGTTTACAAAATCATAGTCTAATTAAAAAAAAATATTAATAATGGATGTTTCCTCCTCTGGCCCTTAGGACTTCTTGGAGCCAGTTCGGCAATCCATTCATGATATCCTTGATATTCGATTGGGGAATGTTGTGTCACTCCTCTACCGCAGCCTTAGTGAGCTCTTCGAAGGATGTAGTGGCTGGTACCCCTGCTCTTACCCGTTTTTTGAGGTTGTTCCAAATGTGTTTAATTTTGTTAAGATCAGGATTACGTGCCGGCCAAAACTTGAATCGCGACCTCATTAAGATACTCACGGGTGAATCTTGCGGTACGGCAATGTGCATTGTCATGTATTAATCTAAAGTTTTTACCAATCAACGGTACGAAAGTCATGACATGGTCTTGGAGAACTTCCTCCACGTATCTTTGAGGATTCACACTACCTCTATCGAACATAACAAGACCAGTACGAGCTTCGTAAGAGATACATCCCCAAATCATTATTGACCCTCCTTGGTAAGCCACTGTTTCGGTTATAGTGCATGAAGCAAACCTTTCATTTTGCTCCTGTAAACTTAAATTTTGTCTGTCGAATATAGAATTCATTCTCTGAAGGCTCATATTGCAAGAACATCGCTACGAAATAGCGCATTGGTAGCATAATATACGTTCATATGCTAGGTAGCACAGTATATCTCTACTGATTTGATGTCATTAAAACTAAGGGCCGGTTGTTCGAACGCTAATCAACAATGATCACTATCAAATATTTAATTACTGTCACCAACTGTCAATGCCAACTTTGGGTTACTGAAAACATAATTGATTATAATTATGAGATTAGTTAATCAATTAACATAACAATTATTAACATAATTGATTAACTAATTTCATAATTGTAATCCATAATTACGTTTTCAGCAACCCAAACAAAGTTGACATTGACAGTTGGTGACAGTAATTAAATATTTGATAATGATCATTTTTGATTAGCGTTCGAACAACCGGCCCTGAGAGTGTTAGATAAGACGTAAACAAATAATTAATGTTAAATATTACCTGTTGTGGAGGTGGTCTTGGGGCATCAACAGTTGGAGGGGCAGGTCTAGAGGGTGGCACCTTCGTAGCGTTGTTAGAAGGTCCATCGTAAAAGGTTGACTGTGATTGAGGTTCTGAGCTTTTGTGCTGTGGAGTCGATAAGATAAGAGGTGCCTTAAGGTCGTACCCATTAGATTCAGCTATGGCAGCAAGTCTTTCAAGAATATCTGATACTGTAATTCTTTCTTGTGGGTTGGCTTGCAGACATCCTCCTAATAATGACAATGTTAGTAAAGAGTACTTTTCTAAATTGTTTCAATTTAATAAATTTATATATATATCGAAAAGTAAATACACAAAAGTTCTGCGCCTATAAGATTTAGAACATTTTTGTTCATATAAATGCTATTTCGTTTATATTAAGAATTTTGTTCATATTAAGAATTTCGTGGTTGAATCGTGTGAATAATGTTGAGGTCCTGCGTAGAAGAGGCAAGGAATGCGAGATAATTAACACCATCAAAGAGCGCAAACTAGAATATCTTGGCCATGTTATGAGGAATGAACAGAGGCTTGTTGCAACGCATTCGTCAGGGCAAGGTATTTGGAAAGAGGGAACCAGCGAGAAGAAGAATATCGTGGCTTCAAAACCTGAGAAAGTGGTTTAATACATCGGCAACCGGACTATTCATAGCAGCAAGCAAAGTTAGGATAACAATGCTGATCGCCAACATACGGAACAGATAGGCACCGTAAGAACAAGAAGAAGAAATGCTATTTGCATTGTTACAGACTTGCAAAAGTCATCGTGACAAAAAATTTTCAAATAATATGATCACCTTGAGCTTATCAACTAGATTCGCCACCAATCTTGGCCACTAGTATGGTATAACTAGACCCAAACCCAGACATTTAAAGTGAAAGTTGGAGTTACTACAAATAACATGGTATCTTTGGATGGTGAACTGATTGTAAAAAGCAATAGTTTTAAGTACCTGGGATCGGTATTACAGAGTAATGGAGAAATAGATGGAGATGCATGCAGTAGAATTAGGGCTGGATGGATGAAGTGGAAGGAAGCAAGTGGTGTGCTGTGTGACAGGAAAATTCCAATGAAGTTGAAGGGAAAATTCTATAACACAGCCATAAGACCGGCTATAATGTACGGAACTGAATGTTGGGCAGTAAAAAAGAAAGAGGAACAACGAATGCATGTGGCGGAAATGAGAATGCTTAGATGGATGAGTGAAGTGACAAAGAAGGATAAAATTAGAAATGAGTATATTAGGGGAAGTCTAGGTGTGGCTCCAATTGATGCCAAAATGAGAGAGCATAGGTTAAGATAGTTTGGTCATGTTCAACGTCGAGACGTTAATCACCCAATACGAAGAATAGCTGAAGTGCAGATTCCTGGAAGGAGTAAGAGAGGAAGACCAAAGAAGACCTGGGGGAGACGATAAGGCAGGACATGTTGGTAAAGGGAAATGACATTGATGTGACCTAAGATAGAATTGTGTGGAGAAATGCAATTAGGGAAGCCGACCCCGCATAGGGATAAGGCAAAGAGAATGATGATGAAAAACCTGTTAAAATGATATGGACAAGACTCATGTTATATTGGATTAAATGTTAAAAAAATACTAAAATACGGTATTCACAAGAGGTATAAAAGATTTTGACAGGTGAGCAGACATTTGGAAGCAGTTAATCGCTTGGTTTTTTTTTTCAGAAAACTCACACATACCGCCCAGATGCCATTAAAACAATATATACCTATGAATTCTGAGTGGTACGTAATTGTTAATCAAAGGTATTCAGAAAAAAACTGCGTGTCTGCAGAAAAAAGGTGACTTCTGACGGTTAAGTTAACACTCGGTTAACTTATTGTATCAAAATTTAGATAGTAGCAATCTTTGAAATATAGATAGATGATACATAGATTTAAGTCATATGCCTCTCACTTCACAAAGAGAAACATTACTCATCCCAAATACCTACTGTATCAAAACAATTGCGCTTGGTACCTACTCATTCTGTGTTATCAGTGATTATGTACTAGGTGGCCTGGTACGCCACACTAAAACTTTTCTTATTTGTCTAGATGTTGCAATATTGCTTTCTGCATGATCTTCTCTTCTTCTCTAATCAAATATAGTTTCTTTGGCTTGCTACCGATATCAGCAATTGTCGTTTTGCACTTGACGAATACTTTCTATTATGACCTCGTATCTTATTTTGTGACCTCGAAGTATATACATATTTTATAGTATTTACAGCCTAAATACTCCACTAGTAAGCATCGTTGCCAAACAAAAATTATCTAATAATTATTTTCCATAACAACTTATCAGGTATTGGGACCGTGCAAGTTCGGCAAAGCGACACCTATTTCTACGCTCTGCAAGTTTATTCGCACTTTTAATTATATTGGCCAATTATTTTAGTCCTGGTTACTGGATAATTGTCAAGGCCATAGTCCAAAAAAATAATAAGAAGAAAAAATAAGCAAGTACTGCAAGCAAAATACAATTAATTAAATTTACCTTTATATAATAATTGCATATCATTTCAATATTGTGGAGCAACATATAATTTTATTCTTCAATGACAATAGATATGAAATGTACGTCAATTTGACAGTTTCAATTGACAATATGAATTATTTAGGAAAGTTGCAATATTTCTCCGCTATTCGCGCACGATCGTTTCTCAATTCCCTTCCAAGTACTTGCACACCGCGAATAATGTTTCTCTTTATCTTTAGAAATATGAAACAAAGAAAAACAACTGTTGAATTAATAGGTATCATTCTCTGAGTATAACCAACTTACTACAGGTTATGTCTTATAGATATTCTGCTTTAGTATAATATAATAAAATCACTGCTGATCAGAACAAAATATAGCCTCCTAATTTTGGATTAAACAACAATTTGTAACGAAAATTAAACAATTTGTAACGAGAATGCTGTAACATTTGAACAGTCACTGCAAAAATACATGTATTGATAACTGTAGATATAATATAATGTAATTACTGTTATGCACCACATTATAGCAATCTAGGATCAACTCTAAAATTAGACAAATCCTTCTTATACTTACTAATAATTTCATGAAAGCAAGAGAACTTAGGATCTGGGGGAATATTGTAATTTGCATTCATTATCCTTAACTTTGCACTGTCTTCAAATGGATGTCTCATAAAACATAAGGTATACAAGATACATCCCAGTGCCCATGTATCAACAGGAGTACCAACAAAGTAATTGTTCCAAGTATCAACCATTTCTGGAGCCCTATACATTGGTGTTGTGAATTTGGCCATCTACATAAAGCAATGAAACATTTTGTGTTAAAAAATATACACTATCTTAGACCAGTAAATGACTGTTTTGGAGTGTACTTTTCCTTGTCATGACAGATTCGCTTGAAAATTTTGATTTAGTTCCTTCTACCCTTCGCTTCACTTTTGGACTTGAGCCCAGGGTTGCTTTTGCTTAGGGGGTAAAAGGCACCTCCTATCGGGAGGAAAAAAACATGTACAAAATAAATCTGGAAATGGATAAACTACTAATTCAAAGCAACTTTTGTTCTATAGAGTTTTTTTCAGTAAGTCAATACTTTTTGAGTTATTTTGTCAGTCAAAATGCTCATTTTTCAATAAAAAAACGTTTTCAACACGTTTTAGACGGTTTTTCGCAAATAACTAAAAAAGTAAGCAATTCATTGGAAAAAATATTAGCAAAACTAGCTCATAAAAAAATGAAAAAGAGGTACAGATATGATATCTGTACACCCAGTAGAAGCATAGTTGTAGCTCATGAAACATAGATTTTTATTAGTTAAATTACGAATAAAATATTTCAACATGAAATAAACAAAAAACAAAGCACTTTTTGGGGGAAAACTCATCAAAACTTTTTTTTTTAATTGTATATACCTATAAAAGCTTTATTTTTGTTTTTTTTATAAAAGTTTCTAGCATCAAAACTATGGAAGTTACGCTAAAAAAAAAATCGTGAAAATCACCCCCTAATTAGCATTCCAAATGAGATTAATTGTTACCGCTTTATTTTACTTGCGTATTTTTTATATGATCTGTAAATTGCATGAGTCCAAAGTGCTTGTTTTTGAAAAATATTGGTTTATATATATAATAAGCAAGGCCTCTAGAGCTGGCGCCGCTTCTCTCATTCTAATTTCCAGCGTTTTCAACTGAAGCAATTTTCAGTTTTTAGATCTCTTGCGGTCATTGCATCTTTAACATCTTCTCTCCAAGATTGTCTTGGTCTACCTCGTTTCTTTTTTTGGCCATCTATTTTCAGGCATTCTCTGAAGGTGTCGATACCAGTTGAGTCTTTTGGCTTTGGTCGTATATATTATATCTACATCAATTTCCATTTCTCTCCTAATATCTTCGTTTCTCACCCTATCAAGTCTAGTGAGCCAGCAACATCATCTCCAATCATTCATTTCCATGGCATTAAAATAAAAAACCAAACCTTTTAAAAAAAAACTTCAAAAGTATTAGTGATATGAAAAATGTTGAGTAAAAAAATGTAGATTTTGCTTTTCTGAATATTTTGGATTTTTTTGTTATTCTCTAAGACACAAATTGGTTAAGATATGGCTGTTCAAAGTTTACATACACTCATGATTAGTGACTCAAGCCCTTTCAACTACAACTCTTTCAAAATAAGCACTTTTAACTTACACATCATATACATAAATACATTACTCTTCTTCTACTAGGGCTACACAGATTTCTTGTATAGGTACACAATTTTTTTCATTTTTTTTGTAAGTTACATTTTTGCTTAGAATATCGTTTTCGATAAAATACTTACTTTTTGACTTATAAAAACGTGGTTTTAAGTTGGTGTAAAAACAAAAATTGGTTAAGGTAGGGCTGTTCAAAGTTTGCATGCACTCGTGATTAGTGACTCGTTCAAACCCATTCAACTACAGTCCTTTCAAAAATAAGCACTTGAAACTGATGGGATATAGAGCTCATATAAACAACACATGCTTAAATAAAGTAATTTGAGGAGTAGTAATCATTAATTTCATTTGGGATGTTAATTAGTGGGTGATTTTCACTATTTTTTTACAAAAAAAGGAATCAACTTTATTTTGAGCGTAACTTGCTTCTTTTATTGCTATAAACTTTTTTTAAAAATAAAAATAATTTTTTTTAAACGCTTTAAAAAAGTTATGAGTTTTCCCAAAAAGTAGGTACTTCATTTTTTAGGTATTTCACATTAAAATTTTTGATTTGGAATTTGTCAAACAAGAACCTACTTTTCGTTAGGTATAACTCATACACAATTTTTTTTTACAAGCTTTTTGAACAAATTTTTTTTATACGCTATATTTTTGCTAAGAATATTTTTTTCGTTAAAATATTTACTTCTTTGAGTTATTTGCGAATAACCACCTAAAAACGTGGTGTTGTTTTTGTTGAAAAATGAAAATTTTGTTTGGCAAATAACTCAAAAAGTTTTGACTTTGTGAAAAAACTCTATCTATAGAATAAAAGTTGCTTGTCGTTAGTCAGTTTATCGATTTCCTGACTTATTTTGAACATAATACGTTTATTCACTCATGAAAGGGGGTAGCTTTCACCCCCTAATTAGAAGCAACCAACAGCACAAGTCCAAAAGTGAAGTGGGGGGTAAGAGGAACCTAAATCCAAATTTTCATGTAATTCAGTGGTGACATGGAAAACTAGACAGTATCACCATATTCCACCTTCATTTAATGACCTATCGGAGATGAAAATTTAGAACTTAGATTAATTAATAATATCTTTCTATTATCTCCAATATTAAACTTTTAATAAAAAGCAATAGATAACATAATACTTTAAACATTTTCAGTCATCACTATATTATATGTGGCGCTCAGAGCAACAGTGGCCTAACCCACAAATTAAGCATTTTTAGATTAATATATCAATAACAGCAGCAACATTAAATCTTCCTATTAACAGGGGTCTACACAACCTACCTCTATATATGGCTAAATGGCACTACATAATTTGTAGCGCCATCCCATAAGTGAACTAAAAATATATTTTTCTCGCATTATATTGATAAAGATTTTCAGTCTAGAAAACAAACAACAAGACAAATAGATGAACAACGAAGAAAATAAAACAGAAGGAAAAAGACACAAACCGGAGCACGACAGCTCGATTGAAGAAGACAAAGAAGAGCAACATAAAAGCAAAAAAGCTCCAGACACGCGCATAAAAAAAGTAAGTACAATATTAACTGACATGGAGGAGATTAAGATATTGCTGAGCCAGATGAGGCAAGAAATTAAAGAAGATATTCTGGAAAGCAAAACAGAGATTAAAGATGAAATCAAGGATATGAAAAACGAACTGGAAGATATTAAGCAGAAGCTTAAGCAAAACAAAGCAGAAACAGAAAATTTAAAAAGAGAAGTAGAAAAAAAGAACAAAAATGGGAGAAAGAAAACGAAGAACTCAAAAAAGCGTTAACACTCATGGAGAATAGATTAGAGAAGATCGATAAAGAAAAAATACGCAATAAATTAATCATAACAGGAATTCAGGTAGATCTGGAAGATGAAGTTAGACTAAGAGAAAACATACAAAAAATGATGGAAACAGAGCTGCAACTGAAAATAGAAGTTAAAAGTGCGTTTAAGATAGGATACAAGAAATGTATAATAGAAACGAAGAGCTGGGAAGACAAACAGAAAATACTGCAAGAAAAAGGTAAACTCAAATACAAAAGAGACTGTAGAGAAATATACATAGATGCAGCGCTGACGTTCAAGGAAGCAAAGATACAAAAAGAAATCAGAGACATAGCAAAACAACAGAGAAGCAAAGGAGCAAAAGTAAAAATCAGATACCAGAAATTAGAAATAAATGACAAAGTGCTAAAATGGAATGCAAGAGAAAATAAACTTATAGAAATTGAAAATGTCCCAAAAAACTAGACAAAAGAGAACGGATGGATGAAAAGGAAACAGACAATGCAAACGAAGAGGTAAATGAGTCACGGTATATTCAAAATAATAAGAAAAATACAAAAAAAAGGAAGAGAATTAAAAAAATGACAAAAAAAATTGGAACATGGAACGTCAGGACACTGCTAGAAGAAGGAAAAATAGAAGAGCTAGCGACACAGTTGAAACAATACAATATAGATATTGCAGGAATTCAAGAAACCAGGTGGGGGGGACATGGAAAAATCGAAAAAGAAAATTATACAGTATGGTATGCTGGAGAAGAAAAACAAGGATATGGAGGAACTGCTTTTATTGTGTTAGGGGAAATGAGGCATAAAGTTATGGAATTTAAACCCATAAGTCAAAGATTATCATACATAAGGGTAAACAGCAAACCGAACAAGTTGTCCATAATAAATGTCTATGCACCCACAGAAAACAGTGATGACTTAATAAAACAACAGTTCTATGAAACACTAGAAGAAAATGCCGAAAAAATCCCGGGAGAAGATATATTAATTATTATAGGTGATTTCAACGCACAAATCATCATCATACAACCTCTTCTGTCCACTGCTGGACATAGGTCTCTCCCATTCTTCGCCACTCTTCACGGTTCTGTGCTTCTTGTTGCCATTTCTTGGATATTCGTTTAATGTCGTCCATCCAGCGTGTTGGTGGTCGTCCTCTGCTGCGTTTGTCTTCTCTTGGGCGCCAGTCAATTAGTTTTCTGGTCCATCGTGAGTCTTTCAGTCGCGCTATGTGACCTGCCCAATTCCATTTCAGCTTGGCTATACGTTCAACGACATCAGTGATACCTGTTCTTTTCCTTAAGTCTTGGTTCCTTATTTTGTCTTTTTTTGTCACGCCGAGAATCGATCTTTCCATGCGCCTTTGTGCCACTCGCATTTTTAGTGCTGTTGTTTTTGTGAGCGTGAGAGTTTCTGCTCCGTATGTCATAATAGGAAGAACGCATTGGTCAAATGTCTTCCGTTTCATAGCTGTCGGGATGTTGCTCTTAAAGATGTCTCTTAGTGATCCATACGCCGCCCAAGCAAGTGTTATTCGTCGTTGAAATTCGCAGGTCTGATTGTCCTTGCCTATTCTGACTTCATGACCGAGATATATGTACTTTTCTGTCAATTCTACCACTTGATTTTGGATGGTTAGGTGTTCGCTGGGAACTAAATTTGTCATAAATTTGGTCTTACTGATGTTCATTTTTAGACCTATTGTTGAAGACACGTTTTCTAATTCTAGTAGCATTTGTTGTGCTTCACCCAGATCTTCGGTAATAAGTACTATATCGTCGGCAAAACGCAGATGATTGAGCATTTCTCCATCTATCTTTATTCCTCTATTTTCCCACTTTAGCATTTTAAAGGCGTATTCGAGGACCGCTATAAATAATTTAGGTGAGAGAGTGTCGCCCTGTCTCACACCTCGCTTGATATGAATTTCTCTGGTAGTATCATGTAGTTTTACACGCATTGTGGCGTTTTGGTATAATGTTTGCACTAACTTTGTAAACCGGTAATCTATTCTACTATTGTTCAGAGCAGTTATAATGCTGTCTAATTCCACAGTGTCGAAGGCTTTGTGAAAGTCTACGAAGATAAGTACCAGTGGTTTGTTATATTCTATCGACTTTTCTATTAAGGTTTTTACTGTTTGTAGGTGATCGTTCGTTCCGAATTTTGAGCGGAATCCAGCTTGTTCTCGGGGTTGGTAGAAATCTAACTTTTTTTCTAGTCTTGTCGTAATTATTCGGGTAAACATTTTATAGATGTGGTTCAATAAGCTGATTGGTCTATAGTTTTCTAGGTGCGCCTTGTCTCCTTTCTTGTGTAGTAAAATTGTTACTGCATTGTTCCATGTTTCCGGTATGCAACAATCTGTTAGACAAAGGTTAAACAAAATTTTTATTTGGTTGAGAAGGACACGTCCACCCATCTTTATAGCTTCTATTACGACTCCATCTTCTCCTGGCGCTTTGTTGTTTTTCATCCTTTTCATTGCGTCCTGGATTTCGCTTAGTGTGATCTCTGGCATGAGCTCTGAACCCTGGTTGATAACTTTGCGTGATGCAGCGGCTTCTAAATTCTTTTGGTCTTCTCTTTGGCTTGTATATAGTTCTTGATAGAAGTCTTCAACTATGTGTAGTAGTTCTTCTCTATTTGATGTGGGGACTCCTTCTTTGTTCTTTAGTTTGTGTATTTCGCATTTTCCATTGTTTAGCCGCCTTCTCAGGACTTTCAGACTTTTATTCTCTTCTATAGTCCGCTGGACTTTTTCATTCTTAAATTTCCTTAAATCTTTCCTTATAGCTTTTGATACTTCTTTGTTTATTTTTCGCAGTTCTTCTTCGTCAGTGCTTTCGTTTTCTTTGATTTTTCTTCTAGTTTCCATTAGTTGCTTTGTTTCAATGGTTATTTTTTCGTCTTGGCTTCTTTTAGGACAGCATTTTACTTGAGCCTCTCGAATAGCTTCTACGATATTTTCGTTTAGGGCATCTACATTATTCATGCATTCATTTTGTTGTAGGATTTTATTGATATTGCCTTGGTATTCATTTAAATTCGTTGGGTCAATCCATATTGGGTTGGCTTTCTTCCTAATCATTTTGGATCTTTCTGTTATTAAGTCTAATTTTAGTTTGGCTCTTACCATTCTATGATCGCTGCCTGTGGTAAAGCTATTAAGGACTGTGACATCGTTGAATATATATTTTTTGTCACTGATTATGTAGTCTATCTCGTTTCTGGTCTTACCATCTGGGCTTTTCCACGTCCATCTTCTGTGATCTTTTTTAGAGAAGAAACTATTCATCTGGTAAAGATTTTGTTGTAATAGAAATTCTAGTAGTGTTTGGCCACGCTCGTTTCTGCCTTTGGATCCAAATTTACCTAGTGCTGTTTCCTGTTCATCCTGCTTTAGACCGATCTTTGCGTTAAAGTCGCCGCATATAATCGTGTAATGTGTTGGTGTTTCTTTCAGTGCCGTTGAGATGTCATCGTAGAAGTCTTCAATCTCCTCATCCGGATGGTTCGTTGTTGGTGCGTATACCTGAATAATCTTTATTTTATACCTTCGGTTTAGCTTTACGATTAAATAGGCTACTCTTGTGGATATACTTCTTGTAATCACTATGTCATTTGCAAGTCTTTTGTGTATAAAGAATCCAACTCCCCCGACTGATTCGGTTTCACTACCTATACTATAAAATATATGCCCTGATTTTAGTGTTGTCAGGTTTTCTCCATGTCGTCTTACTTCACTGACTCCAATGATATCCCATTTTACTTTTGACATCTCGATTTCCATTTCAGTGACTTTTTCTTCAGATAATAATGTTCTGGCATTGTAGGTACAGATAAAGAGTGTTAGAGGTTTTTTCGTCTTTCGCGTCGTCAGTTTTTTGTCCCCCCCAGAATCCTTGGGACAGACTGATAAATCAGTGTGAGAGTTTCGATTTCTCGCTATACTCACCTGGGGTACATCCGCTTCTGTTTTAAAATCTGACATTTTGTTGGGAGGTATTTGCCTTAAAACACCACGCTGGCAAGGCGGGTTGGTGAGTTTTTAATTCAGCCGCTCATTGTGAGTACCGACGCTGTTTGAAGCCGCCCGCTCCGGGTCAGACGCTTCTAGGTTTGTGATCTTATACTACCCCTAAAATCGAGGGTTGCCAGCTCCGCCATCTTCGCCGTACCGGAAGTATTCTTCGTCGCCTTGGATGCCGTTCTGGACTTCATCCGTGACCCTGGACAAGGGACCCTTAGCAGGTACTAGCTTCCCGGGTCAAGAAGCTCCTGGAATCTGCGGGGGGCAGGGATTGATTCACTTTCCCTGATAGGACTATCCAAGAGAGTCCAAAGGACTTCAAAGGAGTTCCTACCCGCTACGCACAAATAGGTAAAGAAAAATGCTTTAGGGAGGTTGCAGGGGAAAACTCATTACATAGCACAACAAACAATAATGGAGAAAGATTATGTAATTTAGCAGCGGCATTAAACATGGACATAAGTAGCATGAGATATAAACACAAAAACATACACAAGATAACATGGATGAGACCAGGCAGTCTGGAGGGGAATCAAATAGACCATGTACTTATTAAAAAGTCACACAAACAGTCGATAAATGACGTGAGATCTCACAGAGGGGCAAACATCGATTCGGACCATATGCTAGTGATTGCAAAATGTAAAATAAAAACAACAAAGAATGAAAGACGAAAAGCACAGGGAAGATGGGACGTAGATAAATTGAAAGATAAAGGAGTAAAAAGAAGATTTGTAAAAGAAGTAAATGTAGAGATGCAGTTCAAGGAGGAACAAGAAATGGAGGAGCAGTGGAAAAAAATCAAACAAGGAATAAACACTGCAGCAGAGAAAGTAGTTGGAAAAATGCAAAAAGAAAGAAGAAACAATTGGTTTGACGAAGAGTGCAAACTAGCAGTGGACGAAAAGAATAAAACAAGATTGAAATGGCTAAGCACAGGTAAAGAAGAGGAACGAGAAAAATACCAAGATCAAAGGAAAAAGACAAAGAAATTGTTTAAATCAAAGAAAAATAAAAAAGTAGACGAAATTATGAACGAGATCGAAACAGAAAATAAGAGACACAATTCAAAACCACTGTACCAATACTTAAAGCTAGGTAGTAGAAAACGGACAGCTAATGTAGCCATAGAAGCAGAAACATGGCAGAAGTATTTCGAAGAAATGTATCAAGAAACGGATGTAGAAGAAGAAAGAGAAACAATAATGAACCCGGAACAAGGTGAAGAAGAAGAATTGACCTATACAGAAGTAAAAGATACAATATGCAAACTGAAAAACGGGAAAACAGCGGGAGACGACGGAATATGTGCAGAACTTATAAAATACGGGGGTGAAGCACTATACAGAAAGATTTATGAACTAATACAGAATATATGGAATAAGGAAACAATGCCCGAAGAATGGAAGAAAGGAATTATTGTGACAATCCCAAAACAAGGAGACCACAGGATATGTAAAAACTACCGAGCAATTAATTTACTGAATGTAACATATAAAGTACTGACTGGTATAATTAGAGACAGACTAACAATATACACAGAACAAAGCATAGGAGACTACCAGTACGGTTTCAGAAAAGGAAGATCCACGATAGATGCTATCCATACACTAAAACAAGCGATAGAGAAAACATACGAGTACGACGGAGAAGCACATATACTTTTTCTAGACTTTAAACAGGCTTTTGACAAACTAAGTAGAAGAAAAATGATCCAAGACTTACAAGAGAGCAAAATACCAAATAAAATTATAAGAATGATAGAAATGACAATGCGAGATTCCCAAGCAACAATAGACACCGGAAGAGAGAGAACAGAAATAATAAAAATTAAAAATGGAGTAAGACAAGGAGATGCGCTCTCAACTGTACTATTTATTCTATCATTAGATAAGATAATAAAAAAGTTGTCAAACGCAGGAACTATAAATAAAAATACAGTACAAATAATTGGATATGCGGACGATATAACCATAGTAGCAACAGATAAAAAGGCATTAAAGAAAACCTTTCAAGAAATAGAAAACGAATCCAAACTAAGAGGACTGGAAATAAATGAAAATAAAACAAAATACATGAATGTAAGTAAAAAAAAGAAGACGCAACTGACAGAAATGACAATAGACGCACACAGCTTCGAAGAGGTTGAAACATTCAAATATTTGGGAGTATTAGTCAACAGAAGAAATGAAAGTGTAGATATGAAAAGAAGAATTCAAGCAGGAAACAAAGCATTCTACAGAAATAAAAAAATTTTCAAAGATAAGAAGATAAGCCGGAATACAAAAATGAAAATCTACAAAACGACCATAAGACCAATAGTGCTATATGCTTTGGAGGCATTCACATTAACAGCAAGAGAAGAAGAGCAGCTGAAAGTTTTTGAGAGAAAAATTATGAGAAAAATTCTGGGACCAAAGAGGGAAAACGAAGAGGATGCAAGGCAATGGATGAACCACGAAATACAAGAATGGATGGGTCAAGAGAACATAGTAAGAGCAACAAAAGCACAGAGAATTAGATGGTATGGACACATAATGAGAAGAGAGAAGAACAATCCGTTAAGAGTTATAACCGAATGGATACCACCAGGTACAAGAACCAGAGGCAGGCCTAAACTCAGATGGAGACAACAAGTGGAAGAAGACTTAAGAAGTATGGAAATTAGAAATATAGGAAGCAAAATCAGAGAGAGAGAAGGATGGAGAAAGGTAGTGGAAACAGCGAAGTCACACCAGCAATTGTAAAACTAAAGTCAGAATGGGATGATCCCCCACAAAAAGGATCTTCAAGTGAAAACAGCTTCAGCTTCCTCGGGAGCGTACAGCTTGTATATATATATATCCCATAAGCACAATGTAAATTCGAATGCAAAGATTACATTATCTCAAAACTTCGTTTTTGGGCCCTGAGCGCCTCATATATTTGTAATTCAATAAAAATATTAATCTTGATAAAAATAATAAACTTAAAGATAAAACCCATAACTAAATTAAAATTCATGGTGACGTTTCAATTATTACTTTAATCATCGTCAGAATAATAAGTTTCTTGAGCGGATGCTTTAAAATAATTTTAAAGGAACAAACAATAATTAATGAAAACGTAAAAATGACATTGACAATCATTGGGTTAAGTCAATAATTTCAAACACGCCATGTCTTGTTGCGTGTTTAAGGGTGGCTTCAAAAGAAATATGGATAATGCCTCCTTGATGCTGAGTTCCGTTGGAGAACTTGCATGACCAATGATTGAGAAGTCCTTATGACTAATAGGGTGGTCAGAATCAGTCATATGTTGGAATACCGCTGAATTTGGAATTGTTCTTGATCGTCTTCCTAAGTGAGGAGTGACACCTAAGTGTTCGCAACATCTGACATTAAAGTGACGTCGAGTCTTCCCGACGTACGTAGCTGCACAGCTACTACATTTGAATTGGTATATAATGTTAGATGCGAGATCACTAGGAATCATGTCTTTCACATGGAAACGAGATCCTATTCTTTCCAAAGTCGTGAAAGCAAATCTTAATTCTATAGAGGGAAATGCTTTTTTAATTGTTCTACGGATGTTGCGTCGGATTTGTAAGCTGTGGTAACCAGTATATGGAAGTGTGATATAGATCTTTTCTTTGATTTCTTCTACTTTTGCTGTTTGGTTGGAATTTGTTATTGAAAAAACGTCTGATGTATCTTTCTAAGAAGTTCAACGAAAAATATATATACCAATTCAAATGTAGTAGCTGTGCAGCTACGTACGTCAGGAAGACTCGACGTCAATGTCAGATGTTGCGAACACTTAGGTGTCACTCCTCATTTAGGAAAACGATCAAGAACAATTCCAAATTCAGCGGTATTCCAACATATGACTGATTCTGACCACCCTATTAGTCGTAAGGACTTCTCAATCATTGGTCATGCAAGTTCTCCAACAGAACTCAGCATCAAGGAGGCATTATCCATATTTCTTTTGAAGCCACCCTTAAACACGCAACAAGACATGGCGTGTTTGAAATTATTGACGTAACCCAATGATTGTCAATGTCATTTTTTACGTTTTCATTAATTATTGTTTGTTCCTTTAAAATTATTTTAAAGCATCCGCTCAAGAAACTTATTATTCTGACGATGATTAAAGTAATAATTGAAACGTCACCATGAATTTTAATTTAGTTATGGGCTTTATCTTTAAGTTTATTATTTTTATCAAGTTTAATGGTGTGTCCTTATCTACATAAAAAATATTAATTGTGATTCACATAAATTAGAGGTATTCAAGTACATACATTTTCTTCAAGTCCAGCATGTTGATTGGCAGTCCATGATATGTCAGGCCTGTACACTTCAGTTGTAGCAGATCCAAAGTCACATAATTTTAAACTACTTTCTGCACTAATTAAAAGATTTTCAATTTTCAAATCTCTATGAATAATGGGAGGATTTTGTGAGTGCATATGGGCTACAGCTCTGCATGTCTGGTAAAAAATTCTTGTTATTAGATCTACATCAAAAGCAGAAGTACGTGCTTGCAAAACTTCGA
Source organism: Diabrotica virgifera virgifera (assembly GCF_917563875.1). Classification (NCBI taxonomy): domain Eukaryota; kingdom Metazoa; phylum Arthropoda; class Insecta; order Coleoptera; family Chrysomelidae; genus Diabrotica; species Diabrotica virgifera. The sequence goes on from NC_065444.1 coordinate 69,212,320, forward strand.
CCAAAGATCCTCCTAAAAGACAAAACAGATATATTTTCTCTAAAATACTAGTGATGGGCAGAATCGAATACTTTTAAGGACAAGAACGCTGTACTCGAGAACTTTTTTGAGTACCAAGAACCGATTTTATATTTAAAGTTGATTTAAAAAATAAATACTGTTTTAAATTCTTCAATTCCTGATTTGTTTATGGGGGTAGGCACAAAATCTTGGTCAAATGCTATTTAAATTCATTTATTTTTTTCAAATCCTGAGAATAGTAATAAATATTTTTGAAAAATTTAAAAGCGTAATAAGAGATAATATTATTACCAAGGGCCGAAAGTCCCTTAGAATAAACAAAAAGTTTCTTTTGAATGAGATTTGAAATTAGAAATCACACTAAATTTTCTTTTTTTTCACCCCTGTAACGTAAGAAGTTTTAAGATACTTTCAGCCCTTGGTAATGATGTAATCTTTCATTCTGCATTTAAATTTTTCAAAAATACTTATTAGTTTTCTCAGGATTAGACAAAAATGAATGCAATTAAATAGCATTGGACCAAGATTTTGCACCTACCCCCTTAATGTTTATATTCATTAGTGGCTCTCACACTTACTGAAATATGTTTATAGAAATATGATAGGCTTAATTAGCTGTTTTGATTATCTTGAAAATAAGCACACTTTCTTTGTTTAATGGAGAATGCTATTAGAAAATAAACCATCAACTGTGCAGTCATATTGTCAGTTTTTTCGTATCTGAAATATTCATTATGAGAGTTTATTATATCTATTATTTGACCTCCAAAAATATTTGTTTATAAAACTAACTTCTCTGCTTATATTGGGAGACATCATCTGTTTAAAAATAGCTGCTGATATCCAAGTACCAAGACCCAGATTGAGTATGAGTACCTTAAAAATAGCAACTGCTTCGTCAACTAGTATTCGAATACTTTGAATTAAGTTCTCGAGCACTTTCAGGAATCGAATACTTGTCTATTCTTGGTATTCGAGCACCCTATCACTATAAAATACCAAAACAATTTAAACATACCAGGGCAAAGTTCTGTCACCAATAAAAATTCTGATTGGCCATGTTGCGTTTGGGACTTATCAATAAAAGAAGCTGTTAAATACTGAATTATATTTGGATGACCAGATACCTTCTTTAATATATTTATTTCTCTTATAATATTATTTTTGCTTTCTTCATCAGCTGCTAACAGTCTCTATAACAAAGGATAATTACACCACAATTACTTTATAAAATACTTTGATAATACCTTCAAAGCATAGTCTTTTCCTGTTGTTACATCTTGTGCTACAAAAACCACAGCAAATCCACCTAAAAAGTATTCAATTTATTTAAAATGTTTAAAAATCAATATTAAAAATACCACCTTCTGCAATAACTTTTTTTATTTTTAGTTGAACATTAGAAATTTCTATAGTTTGTCCTACAAAACTGTTTTCAATCTGCCCATTCGTAGGACCGCTAAAATACTCGAAGGCAGATTTAAATAATTCACTCATTTTTGTTCACAAATTCATATTCCTGATAAATATATTTGAGATATATCCAATCCTGCCTCCTACTAACCGTCAATGTCAATGTCAGTGGGGATTAGTGGGGAATGACAGTCCGCTCTGGTTGACAGCCAGACAACTGCATAAAAATAAAATGCATTTGTGAAGGTCACCATAGGCGTACTAAAATTTTAAAAAATTTAAAAAATAAAATTATTAAATTTACACATCAAACTAAATTATATGGAAAATATTTATATCAAAAATAAATACCTAAATATTATCTACAAATTAACTAAAATTAAAAGTAGATTGTTGCGCATTAGATTTTTAGGAAAAATTACTGTAGAGCTGAATGATCGAGTCATAACTTCTTTTTGAAACTTTTGTCACGTAAAGAACAGCTGTCATTGTCATGTTTCACGTAATGACGTAATGGTCGTAATGTCATAATTCTGTCAAGAAGATAAATAGTCGGTTTTGCATAAATGCCTGTGTGTTATATTTTAATGATTTACATGTTATTGATATAAAACAGATTATTATGAATCTATAGACATATCCCAGTATGTCTTCCGAACAAACTCAATTCAAACCCGTCTTAAAGAAACATGGACAAGTAATAATAGAAGACGTTCCCGGACTTGTATTTTGTAAACCCCGTCTGATACCCCTTAAAAGCTATACATTAGAAAAACTAGAGAAGATGCAACAAGAAGCACAGAAAGTGCAAGAAGAAAATAACACACAATAAGGCATAAGTGATTGTGGTATTTGTAAATTGTATTTTATTTCAAAATGAGCTATACACCTTTGGTATCAACAATATTGTTATCTTTTATATTATCGTCGTCAGTTTTGTACCGATATGGGAATTGGTTTAGGCATCGTTTAATTGTAACATTAGTTGTGCTGCTAGCTTGGTATTGCAGTTTTCTTATTATATTCGCTTTGCCTTTAGATGTTATTTCGGTAAGTATATTAATAATTATTAGTAAAAACCTACCAAATTAATTTAGATCATAATTGTGAAAAGAGATTGATGATAGAGATTTAATTGAAATACAAATGATCAATTTTAAATAGTTGCTTATACAGATTTAGGACAAGGACATGACTACAGATGTTTAATAGGCTGTGAGCTCATACATAGAGGGGATATTTACAAATTCGCGAGCGCCAGTAGTGACAAGTCTGTAAACTTTTACCGGAAATTTGACATAAATGTCAAAGTGATTAATTTAAAATTAAAATTAAAAACAATAATTATAAAAAATATTAGTTGGTCAAAGCTGTGGTATATATTTTTACCTTAAATATACTTACGTTTTAAATACTGAATTTAAGTTTTTTAATGTTCCATAATATGTAATTATAAATTAATCTATTAACCTTAGCGCCATCTACAGGATAATTGTGAAAGTATCTGAAGTAAGAAATTCATATTTTATCAATAGAACGTCAAAATGATTAGCAAAATCTTAAAAAAATCGATTACAATTTAATTACTTTTTTGCATTGTAAATATTAAGCGATAACAATTAAATAATAAATTTAAAAATTACCAGTGAAAGTTGAATTAGTAGTCCGCTAGGAGCGACACCAGAGAAGCTCAGAGCGTATAGATAATGTCAATATGTCTCTGCTTTATATTAATATATTTGAGCTGCAAAATTATCGTCATTAATGTAAAACAAAACCTCTTTATGCGATATAATGAAATGTACTGTCTGTTAAAAATTTTGTTCCTCAACAAAACCTTTTTGGGGTTACTTCACAAGTGTTTCTTTAGGATACATTTATGTAAATTAATTAAAGTCTTCCTGTAGCGGTACAGCCCATATATTTGTTGGCCTGTTCAAGAATTGTATTCCATTCCCTTCAGCCATTGGGAACTCTTCTCTCTAATTCCGTCCAATAGTCCTTAGATCATTCTTGTCCCTCCCTAACTATCAAGACTCTCACCTTGGGCCACTCTTATTTAATATTTTCATAAACAACAAATGAATGCTTCACTATCAGTTGATCTTTGCTCTTTGCTGATGACCTAAAATTAAGCTGTGTAATTAAATCCCTTGAGGATTCTGGGAAACTGCAGTATGATTTAAATATCTAGCTAGAGTGGTGTAAAAGAAATGGCAAAGAACTTAATCCAACTAAATGTAAAACTATAACTTTTTCCTGTTCAAGAAATGCTATTATTTTGGACTGTTTTTGACTATAATATTGTCACTATACTCTTGAAAGAACTTCCCTTTTTAAAGACTTGGGGTCACCATTGATACAAACTTACAGCTTTCTCATCATCTAGATAATGTTGTTAATAAGGCTTTCCAGATGCTTGGTTTTATTAAGAAATATACCCAGGACTTCACAAATATTACAGTTTTAAAAACTCTCTACGTGACTTAGTCTGTCCCTGTCCCCATCTTGAGTATGCCTTGCCTCCTGTATTTGGTCTCCTTTCTATGGAGTACATATTAATGCTCTTCAGTTAGTTGAACATAAATTTTTAAAACTTAATATATCTTGGGCAACTACAATGATGCAGATATTCTTAATATCCTAAATATGGCACCAATCACTGACTGTCATAAGAGAAGGGATCTCATAACTTTCTACAATATCCTGCATGGAAAACTGGAACAGCAGACCTTCTTCAAAAAATTAATATTTATATCCCACTAAAGACAACTAGGGTTACAGTTAATTTCCATTACCCAATCCACAGTACTAACTATGGCCTTAACAACTTCCTCACTAGAACTACCAGACTAGCAAACCAGCACCTTAACTTTGACCTTTTTCAATCTAATGGAAAATTTCTGAGTCAGGTTTTAGTAAGCATTATTAAGTAAGGTTCATTGTTAATTAAGCTGTTCAGAGGAAAAGTGGTATAGCTCACAAATGTTTGTTGGTGAAATGTATTCTTCTAATTACAAAATAACAATGAAATTCAATCATTGCAATTCGGTATCCCATATAAATTTCAATAAAACCTTGTCAAGAATCCGCCACAACTGGCTCAGTAAGTATTACTGAGATTTTTTAGTCCGTTAACATGCAAAATCTTTCATTTGTCAAAAGTTAAGTCATATGCAGCTATACCACTTTTACTGAGTGGCTCAATTTACTCATATTCTGTGTAATTTAAACGTTTAATATAAATTGTAATTGGGTTTTGCCCGTTCATAAATAAACGAATAAATAATGCTTTATTTTTGGTCTATTTTTCACTGGTCTCCATTCAGTGATATTTTTTGTGTTTCTTTCATTGTTCATTCAGAGCAAGTAACCAAGGCAACGAATTGTATGAGATTTAAAAGACAATTGCTCAAATACTGCTTGATAATTTATTTCATTGTTTATTGGCAATGTGTGATGTTTTCTTTGCTAGTAAAATGAATATTGTAATAGAAAACGTTGACTTTTTTTTTCTAAGTTATCACATATCCATGATAGTAAGTTATCAGCCAATAGTATAAAATAACCTGAATAATGTATTTTTTAATTAGAGTAACAGTTTACATCATGTTATTTATCTTTGTAGACTGTATATCGTCAGTGCAGCAAGGAAGACATTGATGATATCACAACAGAAAATTCAAATTATACATTGCATCCCACAAACATTTCCGTAAATGACTGTGAACCTCCTTGGACTAATTTACCCAAAAGAGTATTTGAAAATTTATGGCGCACAGTTTATTGGAGCACACAGTTTTTAACATGGTAAGAAACAATATAATTTTAGTTATTAGTTTGTATTTTGGTAGTTTTAAGTATTATTTGACATTGTTTTAGAATTTTTTGTTTCTCTCGTGCATCTTAACCATAATATGTTTTATTCTTTTTTTGTTAAATAAACAAAAAAACATAATATGTTCATTGTTGAATGATTAAGCGTGATCAGACTAGCAGTATGTTAAAAGGAATATAAAGAAATAAAAATGAAAAACAGAAGTAGTAGGCTATTGATTATGTTCAAAATAAGAGAGCTAAAAGGAACTACAATGTTAACGGGATTTTATTGTCTCATATGGTCAGTGGACCTCTAACTTTGAAAAAACCGCGGAGTGCTACCATTTAAATGGGCACGTTTTTTAGAAAGGGGTGAATTAATCCCTAGGCACAGGGTGAATTAGGATGAGTTTGATGCACTTTTGGTACAAAGACGTCTACAGGAAAATTGTTCCAGGTTAAATTTAATATCAAAATATCACATTTTAAAGTCAAAAATATTTTTTTTTGCAAAAATATATTCAAAAGAAGAGCAAGAAAGAAATTTTGTTCTTTGCCCCATAACTTCCCCCTAACTCCCTTCACAGGGATATAGGTATAGGCATTGCTTCAGCGAAAAATAACTTCCATCCTTCCTCTTTAAAATGACGTTTGCCAGACGTTTCTAGGATTTATAGTTTCTGAAATAGGATTTCTCGCAAACATTGTTCTGTAACTTTTTTCTACGCATCTCTAGGTATATGCAATGGTACATTTAGTAGAAAGAGAAGTCAATTACCTTTAAAATGGTCTATTGTACAAGGTTATACGACTATTTTTAAGCAAGTTATGCTTTTTAAGGTTTTATACATTTAATGATTTTTGATATTTTTATGATTATTTTTAAAATTTCTCACGACTTTTTTCGTATACATTTAGGTATTTACATTGTAAAATAAAAAAGCATATTTTCTTTGTGTATTGCAAAAAATTCCAGAACTATTTTTAAATAAGATATCCATAGGATATCCAAGGGTATCCGTAATTTGAGAAAAAAAGTTTTTTATTTTTTTTTTCAATGAGAAGAATACAATTGCATATTATAACATAATTTTTAATTTCAAATAACTTTTCTTAATAACACTTTTTCATATTGTGAAATATAAAGGTACTTTACTCTTGAGCGAAATTAATATTTTTTAACCTCATACACTATTGATAAAATTTTATATCTGATGATTGCATCTTAGGTTTTAGACTATGCAGAGCATTTTATAAAGAATAACTTTTTTTCACAAAGTTAATACAAAAAAAGTTTTCCATATGGTTCCAACTTGGTGGGACCTAGTGGTTGTAAAGAATGTCTCATTTTGAAAAAGCATATATTGTTTAAAAATAGTCCTAGAATTTTTTACAGTACACAAAGCAATGAAAATAAGCTTTATTTTTTATTCCACAATGTATGTACCTAAATATACAATAAAAAAAGTTATAATGAGAAATTTAAAGATAATCGTAAAATATACCAAAAATCATTAAAAGTATAAATTTTGAAAAACCATCTTGCTTAAAGATAGTCATACAGCCTTCTACAATAGACCATTTTAAAGGTAATTGACTTCTCTTTCTACTAAATGTACCATTGAGTATACATACGTAGAAAAAAGTTACAGAACAATGTTTGAAAAATAACAAGGAAAATGTCCCAAAATCGAGGTGAGTGGCGAAATTTAAAAAATCATATTTTGGAAACTATAAATCATAGGGACTTCTACCAAACGCCGATTTAAAGAGGAAGGATGGAAGTTTTTTTTCTGTGAAGCAATGCCTATACCTATATCCCTGTGGAAAAAAGTTATGGTGCAAAGAACAAAATTGCTATCTTTCGTGTTTATTTCTTGCTTTTATTTTGAATATATTTTTGTAAAAAAACATATTTTTGACTTTAAAATGTGATATTTCGACAGTAAATTTAATCTGGAACAATTTTCCTGTAGAGGTGTTTGCACCAAAGGGCATAGAACTCACCCTAATTCGCCCTGTGCCTAGAGACTAATTCACCCCTTTCTCAAAAACGCACCCCTTTAAATGGTAGCATTCCACGGTTTTTTCTTATCTAGAGGTCCATTGTCTATAGTTTATATGAAACAATAAAATCCCGTTAACGTTGTAGTTCCTTTCTAAAATACATACTCAATAGCCTATAGGCCTCCAAAAATACTTCGAAGGACCATAACCAAGAAAAACAAGGTCTTAATAAGTGTTTGTAGTCTATAACAAAAATACTGACTTTTTATGACTTTGAAAACAATTGGATAAACATAAATGATGCTCACGCTGCGGTCGCCCAAATTCACCACTTTTCCCAAAAGATACTTAGATGAGATAACAGAAGAGATAAAGATGTTTTGGCACTAAACATTTGACACTGAGAAAGCTGTATACAAATTGTTTGCCTATAAGTTTTCAAAAAATGCTTCACTGGGTTCAGACTGTTTTTTCTAATTGTTTTACCACAATAAACATAGGTTTATATATCAATATGTGGCAATTGGTGCAAAAAGATTGCACTCTTAAGTCTGCAGTTAGCTGAGTGGAAAACAGCAGTTGAAATCAGTCCGAAGTGACCAAAAGCGCCAACAATTGCTGTCAAGGCTTTTGCTTCCATATTTTTGGATGGACAAGGTATTTCGTTCATTGATTACCTTGAAGGTGGAAGCACTATCAATAGTGAATACAATTATATGGAATTATTGGTCCATTTTAAGGAAGACATACATAACGAGTACAGCTGTTGCTATTTCTCGCATCCTAGCTTCCAACACTTGTGATCCTTCCAGTCATCTGGTTGTAGACCTCTATCCTCCATTGTACCATTTACTTCTTGTCTCGATGATCTTCTTCGGCTACCCCTTTAACTACCATCCTTGCAGATGATATTCTGATCATCTTTTGTAATGCTTACATCGAGATATTTATAGCTATCAGTGTTTTTGATTTGTGTGCCCCTTAGAAGTACCTGTCTTGACCTACAACTACTACATAATCTGCTACACTTTAGTACAACCCCCCCCCCACTTAGTATATTTTTCATAGCATGTAATGGATACCATCTTGATCCTCTACAAGTATGGCTTCAGCATCTGCAAACTACAAGCTGTACAGTCTATGATCTCTAATTGGAATACACATCCAATCCATATCACGTATCAAATCATTTTCCAAATGAATCTTAAAGAGTATGAGTTCAATATAGTAGCCTTGGTGAAGCCCTTTAGTAATCTTTGTCATTTTTGGTCACTTTTTTTCCAATCTTTTTTTAACTCATCATATTGTCGTACAGCTCCCTCACAGTAAAGTAAATCGAAGGAACTTTCTTGTCTTATAACACCTAAGTATCTCAGCTTGGCTAATCGGATACTATCCACATTTTGAAGGTCAATAAATACCATGTGTGTCTCCATTCTGTTTTCCAAATTCTTTACGTCTATTGGCATCTCGTCCTAAGCAATACGCCCTCTGGAGGATATTGCAGTAACCGAGCTAAGGGGCGATTATTGTTTATTTTCTTTCACGTTGACGGTTGAAGGCATGGCATCTGGCATATTGTTTAGGTTAGGAGACTTTGTTTGTTTATGGTTTAATCACATTTAATTGTTGCTGTATATTACTCGTTTGTTGTTATTTATTTTGTTTGTAGTTACGTTATTTGTTGTTTCGCGTTAAAGGTTAATTGTGTTTTGTGTACAAAATATAATTAAATTTAAAATAAAAATACAGATAAACGCACAAAACTAAACACAACCAAATACAACATACAATATGTAAACAATGGGACACCGCGCCGGTAGTTTCTCCACTGTCATCAATACGACTAATGGATGGACTAACTTCACAATGGCCCCTTAGCTCGGTTCAATTTGATACCACATTGGCGCTGCGATCTTAATCCGAATCGCCAATTCAAGAACAATTACTACCTACAAAAGCCACTCTTCAGCGTCTTTCCAACAATCTTCAATTTGGCTTTGAATTATCTTCCCATATAATATTGAGTTGGTACTTGATAATTCGTGCAGTTCTTTCTGTCTGCTTTATTCTTATAAAAAATGCTGATATATGCAGTTCTCCATTCCATTCTCCACTTTTTTTACTGGCGCGGTACCTATTGACTGAAGTGATTATATTAACTAGTTTTGACATAACCTATTGGCGATGTTAAGTCACAATGACGGCCTCTCGTGGATTTCGGCGGAACTAAAATGAGGGTCTTTTTCGTTTTATTGGCCTGCTATAATGGGGGTTTTTAATGTCAAATCGGTGTAAAAATAGTTGTCAGTATTTTCGAAAATCAATATAGTTAATAAGTTTTAATACAAAAGATTTAATTAAAAGCTTAAAAACCTTTTATCAAAAGTGTTCTTATGTGTATGTTGTGTTGCAGAATATTTGAAGTACATTTAGGACGAACACGTTCTTTAAAAGACACGTTTGTAAGCTTTTAATTAAATCTTTTGTATTAAAATTTATTAAATATATTGATTTTCGAAAATACTGATAACGATTTGACATTAAAAACCCCCATTATGCAGGCCAATAAAACGAAAAACCCTCATTTTAGTTCCGCCGAAATCCACGAGAGGTCGTCATTGTGACTTAACATCGCCAATAAGATTTGTTAAGTATTAGATAGATAGTTTCTATTTTTTTAGGATGGTGATGCCCATGATGCAGTCTTACATAAAAGCTGGAGATTTTTCCATCAAAGGAAAACTAAAATCCGCTTTAATAGATAATGCGATTTATTATGGATCCTATTTACTTATCTGTGGTGTTTTGTTAGTGTATCTTGCACTTAAAGGCATTCACTTAGATTGGTAAGTTTGTACAAGCATTATGGATGTATGTATTTTTGAAATTTTCTACTTGTAGGAATAAATTAAAAGCAATTGCTTCGTCTGCTAGTAATACATGGGGATTGTTTTTACTGGTTCTCTTGTTCGGATATGCCTTAGTAGAGGTGCCAAGAAGACTTTGGAATAAATCTAATCACAGTTTAACTCTAACTGAGTCCTATTTTAAAGCAGCAAAGTTAAGCTCAGATAGATGTGAGGCAGAAGAAACTGTCGATGATGTATTAGAGGTAAGTAAAATAATGACATAAAAACATAATAGCATAATTCAATATTCTTAATAATTAGCCCAGCCGTCAGGAACGAAAATGCCACTGAACCTCTAACAGCAAACATCTTTTGGGGACCCTCAAAAAGATGCAAAAAAGTTTGTCACTCCTATATCTCCGGGCTTCCCCTTAAAGCCCCACCTTGCAGGGGGTAAGAAACGGAAATTAACGATTTACCAAGAATCTGTATGCCTCAGGGTCAGTTTCACCAACAACAAATAAATCAGTGAATAGTTATTCGTTGAATAACTACTATCAGTGAATAGTTATTATTTGTCGAATAAAATTTATTAGTTATTATATTTTTATTGTGTTTCAATACAATATTGCTAATTTGAAATTTCTATTTTGAGTTTTGAGCTAAAATATTTAAAATTACTTTCCACAAGTACGTTTTTTGAAACTACACAACTTATGACTACTACACAACGATATGAGATCGTTTGTAACGTGAAAGTTTATTTTCAGCGATTTTTAGACATACATATTTTAAATACCTCATATCGGCGAGGAACCGCAAAGTGGGCGACGCCTGGTGGCGAATTTGAAAAGCATCAACTCTAGGAAAACATTGACTTTGTCATTAATTTGTGTACATATTTGCGGTCAGTTTATGTTGTAAATACCACTGATTTCGACTTAAAAAAACTATTGCAGTGTTCCTCAGTATTCATTCCTATTATACTCTACTTAATGACGTAAACTAACCAATGCCGAATCACACATTGTGTTAATTTAATGTTTGTATTAAACATAGTATTTTTTAATGTTTAAGCGGCTGCAAAATTAAATAAATAAAATGTAGTATATATTCTGTACATAGAATGTACATTGTTATGCAAAATATTCCGACCACGTCATAATTTCCAGAACACAATTAAAATAAATTCACCTACTTAGTTTCCAGTTTTTATTTAATTAAAAATTGTTATCTGTTGGTGTAAAATAAATTGTAGTGTACCTATTAAGGCCATCGGTGCATAATTAGCAAATATTTTACGAGTATCCCTACTTTTTTTGTCTTTACACGACAAATTTCGTGTAGTAAAATTCACACTGGTATGGATATGTAAACATTACTAGAATGTCATTCTACTTTAAAATGTCATCATTAATTTAAAGAGATGGCTTTTGAATGTTCTTGGATAACTGTTATTTTTATAATTGCAAATTATTAATTCAGTTAATAAATGTGATAATTTTTTCACTAACTATGTATTCAGTGATTGTAATAATTTATATGTACAACAAAAACTAATACTCAATCGAGAAAAGAGGAAAAATGTTAAAGTGATTTTTTAATAATATATTGTTACTATGGAACGCTTACAATAATTTTGAACATCTTTAACAACAAAATACTTGGATCACAGAATATATTATTCTGATGTATTCTCTGCTTGGATCTTCCACAAATAATTCACAATAAATAACTTTTTATAAGTTCACGTCTTAAATCAATTATTTATCAAATACACTATATATCAATATTATTTAATCAACAACTCCAAAGATTCCCGATGCCATGTCAAATATTTAAAATTGTCACTGATCGTCACTGTCTGACTGACAGTATGCTGATAATATTCTATTCGACTGAGTGCGTTGTATGACAAAGATAGATTTGGAAATGTTACCATGGACATTGTGTTCATTTTTTTCGAATCATGAAAAAACCAATAAATATTATTGAAAAATTTAAACGCAGAATGAAAGACTATATTATTACCGAGGGCCGAAAGTCCCTTAGAATAAATAAAAAGTTTATTTTGAATGAGATATTTTAAATTAAATATCACACTAAATTTTCCAGGCGCGGATCCAAGGGGGGTCAATGGAGTCAATTGCCCCCTCCTTGAGACCTCGCCTGGTGTCTACTGACACAGTTTTTAAGAAAGAGATTACAATTGAACATAAATAGTGAATTTTGTGTCCTGTTGGTAACTGAATAACTGAAACATAAATATAGCAGAATTCCTTGGAATCGAAAATTATTAAAAGTCTTTGGAACATAATAAATGAAAAAGTCCCACAATAAATCTGTTTACTGCCATCTATTCAATTTAATGTCAGAGACCAGATAAAAATAGTAATTGCCGGTGCTGTGTTATGGTAATTTGATCATTTAATAAAACCCCCGAATAAGAGCCGCTTTTAGAAAGATGTCCAAAGTATTATGTAACAGAGACCTAACATTGGCATTGAGGATCCGACTACTTCGCTGCTACGAGTGCTACGTGTTCTCGGTCTTACTGTATAGTATCGAGTCTTGGACTGTGAATAAAATCGATTTAAATCGCTTTGAGGCTCTCCAAATGTGGTGCAATAGAAGAATTTTAAGAGTTTATTGGATTTGAAACACCACAATACTAGAATGTCTCAGCAAGACTACTGCGATTATAAAAAGCATCAAGAAGAGATAGCTGAATTATTTCTGACATTTAATGAGAGGTCCCAAATATAGGTTGCTACAAAATATTATTCAAGTGAAAATAGCAGGCAAACGCAGTCCAGGACGAAGAACTTCCTGGTTGATTTAGGGTGGCAATAAATAAAATTAAGATACCTATGATGGTAACGAACGTTCTGAAAGGACATGGTACATGAAGAATAAGAAAATAACAACACATCCCGAAAAAGAATCCTGCGTACGCCAGTCACGAGAAAATTTTTATTTCATTGCCCCCACCTTGCAAGGTTGCTGGATCCGCCGTTGAAATTTTCTCTTAGTTTTTCACCCCTGTAACTTATTAAAATAAACATTATAGAAGTTCTCAGGGACTTTCGGCCCTCGCCAATAACGTAATCTTTCATTCCGCGTTTAAATTTTTCAAAAATACTTATTAGTTTTCTCAGGATTCGAAAAAAATGAATCCCTATTTGAATAGCATTGCAGCCGAAAATACCCATCCTCTTAACTAAATTAAAAACAAAATTAGAAATTCTAAGATAGATTAATATTTTTTAAAACGCTATGTGATTATCGGGGGGCCAGATTTTTTTATGAAAAAAAAAAAGGTAAAAACAAATCAGTAGTTAGCATCAAATTTTAATGAATGCATACAGATGAAACATAGTTTTGAGTCGTCTTTAACCTATAAAATGGCTTAGTGGTTACTTTGGCAAAACACTCGTGTAAATGATTTTAATTTAACGTTTCAGCACTGTGAGGTCAAATGACAAAATGAATTGTTTTCCTAGAGTTATCGTCCATCTTTGAAATTTTGAGCGCCCTCTGTCGGAATTTAATTTTGCAAATTGGTTACCACAACTCAAAATCAAAATTTCATGCTATAGATTTTGAAGATTAGTCTCTTACCTTAGGCTGTTCTAGATTAGAATAATGGAAATTCCACAGCGACCGGTCAATGAAAGTGATACATTTTATTGATCTCATTGGCGAATAAAATGCAAAATTGGATACTAAAGCTGCACTCTCCATCTTTAAACCACATTTTGATTTTTGTCTATACGACACTCTGCTCAAAAGATATCAAATGTTTACTGTCGAGTTGATACAAAGTTTATTTAAATAATGGATTTCGCGTGCGTAACTGATATTTAAAATCTCTGGTCTCTCTCTTTTGAGAGAACGGTTCAATTTACACAAAAAGTGCCAATAAATATTTTTGTTAAAAATTATTTCAGCTACATTTCTTGGTTGAAATATTTTTTTCTACGGATTATAGATTTGTATATCAATGTTTTCCGTTTCTAGTCCTCTATGAGGGGGGTTTTAATGGGAAGTAGACGTGGCTAATTTTATGCATCTTGTTTGATTTGCACCTTGTTTGACTCAAATCATCTTTTGATTAAATCTTTGACGACTGGAATAATTATGGGCTTAGATGCTTGAAGTGTATTGTTGGGTTATTACTGTACTGATTTATTTATTTGTGAACTATTACGCGAATTGACTTTTAATTATTATTAAATAAATAAAAGACTTACTTGAAATTGTTTAATTTATAACACTTACAATTTAACACTTAATTTTACAACAATATATCTAATTTATTTTACACTTACATACTAACTTATTTAATTCATTTGCAAATATTTATTTATCTACTTTAAAAATACATTTCAAACCCGTTCACAAAAACGTAGCAATATAATATCGCGTCGAAATTAGTAACTGACTGGCCTGCGGACGAATTTCGGTTCTTTATATATACTTCGGCAGCGCTCGCCTCGAACGCCCTGGTAAGGTCTGGCCTTTTCTCGTAACGCCGAGAAGCTTCGGAAATAAATAGGCCGGGTTGTGAGCAGCATCATAAATAATGTCACATTGCCCCCTCCTTAAAATGTGGTTCCTCCTGGAACCTTGGCGGGACTCGAACTGGATGCTGGTATCTGCAACTGGACCCTCTTTTACAACTCCCAGTTGTATAAAAGTGACAGGGAACGGTCTTCGCTCCGCACCAGTAACTATGCGGATTGCAACAGACTAACACCTGGACCTCGGTGTCTTGGAAAATTTCTTCCACCATATTTCGGATAACTCTCCAGTCTAATTGGCTGCATTCTAACTTGGCATGGCTAACTTTTGTACGTCGGACTCCAACACGTGCTCTCTCAATTTAATTAATGCATCCCATACATCTTGGTAGGTAGGTTGGTCATGGACAAGGTCTTTTATTACCAGATAGAATAGGTAACGTGATGCATCTTGGAGTTTCAATGCTTTGCCAGGAGCTGGCAGTTGGCATTGAAGTTCTGCAACTCGACCAAACTTCCTTCGGAAGGCGGATGCCAACCCTCGTGCGTCTTTGATACTGGCCGGGATGGTATGGGCCAGTGAATAGTCATCGGGAAGTGCGAGTAGATCTCGCTTTTCTTCAGTGGTAACACCATGTCTCGCTTTACCGGTACCTCCGTAAGCCCCCATGAACTCTTCAAACGTGAGGTCAGGTATTTCTCGAACTTGGTTGACTTCTACTTCTTCATCTACGTCGTGGTCTCCCTCGTATGGCGCCAACCGGTTATGGTGGTCTATCATTGGCTTTCCCCTAGGAATCTTGCTTATTCGGTAGATAACGTCATTAATTTTCTTGACAATGACGTACGGACCTTCCCAGAACTGCTGCAACTTGGGAGAACAACCTGTTCGCTTCTTTGGATTATAAAGCCAGACTTTGTCGTTCTCCTTGAAACATCCCTTCTCGGCTTGGGTATCGTATCGTTTCTTCATTCGGTCGCTAGCGATCTGAAGATGGGAACGGACCAACTCATGTATATCGTCCATTCTTCTTCGCAATTCATTCACGTAATCCTCACCAGCAACATCTTCTCCAGGTCGACATCCAAACTCTAGATCACAGGGTAGACGCATCTCACGTCCAAATATGACTTTTGCTGGTGTTTGGCCCGTTGATTCATTAACAGCAGATCTATAGGCCATTGCGAAGAACGGAAGGTACTGGTCCCAGTCTCGTTGATGATTGGACACCATCTTTGTCAAATACTTGCCGACTGTCCTATTCAAACGCTCCACCATTCCATCCGATTGTGGGTGATAGGCCGTAGTTCTTGTCTTTTTCATGCCTAGTCTATCACAAATTCCCTGAAATAGATCGCTCTCAAAGTTCCTTCCTTGGTCACTATGGATCTCCAGAGGCACTCCGAATCGGCTGATGCAGTCTTTGATTAACACATCTGCAATAGTGGCGGCCTTCTGGTCTGGAATTGCGTAGATCTCTACCCATTTCGTGAAGTAATCCATTATCACCAACATGTATTTGCATCCATTGTCACTTTCTGGAAATGGCCCGGCAATATCCAAAGCTATTCTTTCAAACGGACTTCCAACATTGTACTGTCTCATAGGAGCCTTTCTTTTCCGGTAGGGTCCGTTACTTGTAGCACAGGTAGTACATTTCTTACACCAGTCCTTCACATCGTCGGAACTATTCATCCAATAAAATCGTTCCCGAATTCTCTGAAGGGTTTTCTTTACACCAAAATGACCTCCTGATGGACTGTCGTGTAACTGACGAAGTACTTCGGCTACTCTGCTCTTTGGAATCACCAACTGTGTTCTCCTCGCTGAACCATCATCATTTTCCATTAATCGTTTAAGCAAGCTGTCTTCCAAGATAAATGAGTCCCACTGGGCCCAATACGTTTTAACTACTGAGCCTAGGCTTGATATTTCTTGCCAAGATGGTCGACGATTTTCTTCTTTCCATTTTCGAATCTTCTGTAAAACTGGATCTTTTTCTTGTTCTTCTTTGATCTTGGTAGGCGTCCACTCGTCGTTGACCACTGTTGTTCTTGGTACTGCTGCTTCCTTTGACTCTGTTTTGTTGCAATGGGAACACTCTGCTGGGCACGGCCTTCTAGATAAAGAATCAGCGTTCCTGTGGCTAACTCCGGCCCGATGCTCGATCTTAAAATCATATTCTTGAAGTCGTTCAATCCATCTGGCTATCTGACCCTCTGGATTCTTAAACTGCATTAACCATTTAAGGGCGGCATGGTCGGTTCGGATTAGAAACTTCCTTCCATAGAGGTATTGATAGAAGTGTTCCACCGATTTTACTACTGCTAGAAGTTCTCTTCTCGTGACGCAGTAATTTCGTTCAGGTTTTGAAAGCACTTTACTAAAATATCCAAGGACTCGTTCCTGTCCTCTTTGAATCTGCGACAGCACTCCTCCAATTCCCACATTACTTGCATCCGTATCTAAGATGAACTCTCCTTCTGGCAGTGGATACCCTAATATTGGCGCTGTAATTAAATGCCTCTTCAATGTTTCAAAGGCCGTTTGGCAGTCTCCATCCCAGCAATAATCCCTTGCTTCCTCTGTAAGTCGCGTTAATGGCTTAGCAATATCTGCAAACTTCTTAATGAATCTACGGTAGTATGTACATAGTCCCAGAAAACTTCTCACTTGATGTTTATCAGTTGGTTCAGGCCATTCCTTAATGGAATCGATTTTTCCTTTATCCACGGCCACTCCTTCTTTGCTGACTATATGACCTAAATAATTGACTTTACTTTGAAATAGCTGGTATTTCTTGGGGTTTAACATTAACTGGGCAGACTTAAGTCGATTAAAAACGTCGTCTAAATTCTTCAGGTGGTCTTCAAACGTCTCCCCCAGAACGATTATGTCGTCTAAATACACCAGGTACGTTTTCCAAGATAACCCTCTCAACACATTTTCCATAAGCCTCTCAAATGTCGCAGGAGCATTACAGAGTCCAAACGGCATAATGTTGAATTCCCATAATCCAGATCCTGTCGTGAAGGCCGTCTTCTCCTTGTCGGCTGGATCCATTTCTACCTGCCAATATCCAGACTTCAAGTCCAACGTAGAAAACAATTTACTTCCAGCTAATGTGTCCAACGTGTCGTCGATCCAAGGTAGAGGATAACTATCTTTCTTGGTAACATTGTTCAACAAACGGTAGTCCACACAAAACCTCATAGTTCCATCTTTCTTCTTGACCAGGACCACTGGAGAGACCCATGGGCTCGTAGAAGGTTCTATCACCCCGTCTTTCTTCATTTTTTGAACAATCCTTTCAGCTTCCTCTCTCTTCGCCTGTGGTAATCGTCTAGTTGTTTGACGAATTGGCCTAGCGGTACCAGTGTCAATTTTATGTTTGACAACTGTCGTTCTTCCTGTCTTTCCTCCTTTCGGTACGAATATGTCACGATATTGCCTAAGAAATTCCCTTAATTTCCTTTTTTCCATTTGATTTAGAGATTGGCCTGCAACTGCAACCATTTGGTCGAACTTGTCGTTGGAATTATCTGATGTTGTCGTCTGACGGATTATGGACGTCACGGGTACACAAGTTCCTACTTTTGTCTCCTTCTTAATGGTCACTGGGTAGTCATTGACATTAATCAATCTCACGGGAATTTCTTTAGCAGAAGTAACCAATTCCTTTCCAATTATGATTCCTCGGCCAACCTCCTCGTCGTGGTTCCATGGCTCCATCATAACAGGTGTTCCTTCTTCTACAATTCCCTGTAGCCGCGCTACGATGATCGTTTCACTCCTCGCAGGCACAACTGTATCTTCTTTAATGGCTGCTAGCACAGTGCTGTCATTTATTTTATTTATTTTATTTAGCGTATGGCTTAAGTATATCACAGAATATATATTATTTAGATTTATGCATTATACAATGCATCACAAACAGATGTCCAATTTTTTTATATATTCGATTGACCCTTCGGTTGCCATTACAAAGTCTATAGGGTCGCCTGTGTATGCTCTGCGTGGGCAGTCCCGAACAATGTGACTGATCGTCTGTCTTGCAGCGCCGCAGTCACAAGAAGGCGAGGGGAGTTTACCCCATATGTGGAGGGAGTCGGCGCATCTTCCACAGTTTGTTCGAATTCGATTAAGGGCTGCCCAAATCTTACGGGGACGTTCAAATTCGCCAGGTTTCCCTATGATGTCCGGTAGACTATGGTAATGCGGATCTGTCCTACTTTCCCAATCTTCTCTCCATCGGGTATTTAAGTCAAAGTTGGATTGCTGCAGCGCTTGAGCAGATTGTAGAGGGGGTAACCTGGATCGGAGACGGTTTCCAAGAATATCGGGGATGTCGTTGTGGACTAGAAGCTGGCGACTGTCCATTATTTTGTTATATTCTTTAACCAATGCATGTTCGCGGCGTAGGTTGGGTGGTGCTATATTACTAAGGGTAGGTAGCCACATTGTAGGGGTGGGCTTAATTGTGCCTGTTATCATACGCATAGTACGGTTTAGTTGGGTGTCGACCAGGTGGGTATGCCTGCTATTTAGCCACACTGGAGCACAGTATTCTGCCACCGGATATATCAGGCCAAGAGCAGAGGATCTTAATGTTGATGCTGTGGACCCCCATGTAGTGCCGCAGAGTTTCTGTATTATATTGTTGCGTGTTTTCAATTTTGCTGCTGTTTTCGTCAGGTGTTCTCTGAATGTGAGCGTTCTGTCTAGAGTAACCCTAAGGTATTTCGGGTAATTATTGTGTTTTAACAGCTTGTTATTAAAATACACTCGCAATTCTCTGTTTGCCAACTTGTTGTTTAGATGAAAAGCTGATACTTCAGTTTTTGTAGTACTTGGCTGTAGTCTCCATTTCTTAAGGTATTCGCTGAGGATGGATAAGTCATTCGTGAGAGTGATTTCTGTAGTTTCTAAAGATTGGTGGCTTGTTGCAAGGGTCCAGTCGTCAGCATATCCAAACTTCCGAGATTCGGTTTCAGGCATGTCAGCAATATAGAGGCTGAAAAGTAAAGGGGCAAGGACAGAACCCTGTGGAAGACCATTGTTAAGTTTCATCTGTCTACTCGTCTCCTTTCCCATTATAACCTGGAAGGCTCTGTTGGTCAGCATGTTGTCAATGAGGTTAATTATCTTTCTGCAGGGGATAATGCGGGCCAGTTTATATATTAATCCCTGTCTCCAAACAGTATCATATGCTGCTGTTAGATCTATAAATACTGTTGCTGTCTTTTGTTTCTTTTGAAAACTAGCTTCTATAAAAGTTGTTAATGACAGCACTTGGTCCGTACAGCTTCGATGAGGGCGGAAGCCAGCTTGTTCAATGGGGACATTTTCTAGTATCCTGTGACTAATTCTGTTGAGGAGAAGCTTTTCTAATAGTTTATATACCATGCTGAGTAGAGCTATGGGGCGGTAGTTTTCTGGCTTATCGTTTGATTTGCCCGGTTTCGGAATTGCAATTATCTTTGTTCGCTTAAGTGAGAAAGGAATGTTACCTGACTGAAGTATATCATTAAAGAACATTGCAAGCCACTGTTTCGTGTATGCACCACTGTGTATCAAGAACTCTGGATGGATACCATCAAAGCCTGGTGCTTTACCTGATTTCATTTCTTTCAGCGCATGTGTGATTTCAGAAATAAGTATTCTTGCTGAATATTCGGAGTTCGTTCTGTTCATTTGTTTTAATGCCCTTAAGTCTCTTTTCACGTTGGTAGTATGTGTTCGATCTCGTTGAGCTCTGGATAGAGATACTATATGGGAGGCAACCTTCTTAGGAGACATTTTAGACTCTCTGGATTCCAGCTGGTTAGCTCCTCCAATTTTCCGCAACAAGGACCATGCCTGCCGGCTTGATTTTTTGAAGTCAAGGTTTTCGACAGTCTTTGTCCATTTTTGGCGTCTAGCTGTATCGATGTTGTGTAAAAGCTCATCGGCTATTTCTCGGTCACCACTTTCGAGAAACTTCGTGTATAAGTCTTCACATGTTTCAGTCCATCCAGGCACATATTCTTTGCGATACCCCCTAGGGATGGTTTTCTTGGCAGTGCTTATTACTGCGCCCACAAACCTCTCATAATGTTTGCTGGTTGGAGGGACCCAGCTCAAGGTCCGGTCTAGTTGTTCAGAGAACTTCTTCCAGTTTGCTTTTCTAAGATTCCACCTGGGTCGAGGATATGATCTAATTATTGGAATTGATATTCCGATGGTGATAAGCACCGGACGATGTTGAGTATGTGGGAAGTCTGCAAGGACACTTCTCGCAGTTGTTAGTGGTCTGTCATTGGTATCTTTTGAGACAAAACATAGGTCTGGATTATATTCTTTTCTCCATGCAGCTGATTTAAATGTTCCTCTGTCTTTGGCATCAAAAACTAGATATGTGTTTTGCTCTTCGGACCATTCTACTAGTGCCTCCCCATTTTCATCATTCGTGGTGTACTTCCACATTTCGTGGTGGCTGTTGAAGTCGCCGATGTATATAGTAGGATGTGGATGAGTCTTTAGCACTTCTGGGTTCCATGTAGTGGCTGGAGGTTTGTATATGTTAACTACGGTAATATCTCCAATCTTGGTGACTACTTCATGTATATTATTTTCATTGGAAGCAGAAAGTAGGAAACCATTTTCTATATTGCAGCGAATGTAGGTTGCGACGCCGTATTGTTTATCATAGTTGGCTCCCAGTAAATCGTAGCCAGGTATCTTTCCCCTTAAATCAAGCTGGACTTTGTCTTCAGTATGGGTCTCTTGTATGGCAACCAGGTCAATGTCGTTATCGTGTAGGATTTTTTGCAACACTTGGCATTTTGCCTGGCTTATGCCCTCGATGTTAAGGTGACAGACTCGGATACACGGTCCGAGATCTCTAGTCAGTTGGTTCTGAGAAGAACCTTTATTTGTTCCCATCGTATGTTTACGTATAGATAAGATTTCTGTTTGTGATCTGTGATGTTGGCAGGATATTGTTTTTGTTTTTCGTTCTTCTGCCGCCAAATTTTTGCTGTCATCAAGTGGATGAAGAAATACCTCCTCGTTGCCAACTTTGATTACCCTATTCTTAAAATCCATGCAATTGAAATCCATGCAAATTCATTACGTCCATTCCTAATATAACATCTTCTTCGATGTCTGCAACTATGACAGTATGGACGAACTTTTCTGCTCCAATCCCTAATTGTATCTGGATTTCTCCATGGATGTTGGCGTTTTCACCTGTGGCAGTCCGCAGTCGCAACCTCGTTGGTAAGAGTTTCTTACGGCTGTTTAAAACTGACGGTCGTATAATGGTCCTGGTCGCTCCGGTATCCACCAACAATGTATACTTTTTACCATTTATTTCTCCATCTACATATACACTATCTTCACGACATTTCAAAGAAGCTATTAGTATGAGAGGGTCTTTGGAAAAGTTGCGGGTCGAAGCTGCCCCCCTAAGGCCGACCCGTTCTAGTTTTCCTGCTGGTGAGTCTCTTGACTATTATTGTACCTAGGGTACTTACATGAACTACGTACGTGTCCCATTTCACCACAATTCCAGCACCTTATGGTCTTTGTTTTCTTGTATGAAATGCCCTTTATCATATTGACAATCTGGTCCAGTTTGTCTTCATCCTCTTCCTCTTTCACAGTCCTAACTTTACTGTACCCGCCAGAGGCCTGGGTAGCTGATTCGTATTCGAGGGCGACAGACAAGACATCAACCAGCGTCTTGTGACGAGCTAATCGCAGTGTTCTTTGCATTTCATGATCACGAAGGCCATCAATGAATGTTTGAACAGCCAACTTTTCCATCATGTCTTCGGGAGCTGTTGGATATGCATACCATACTAACCTGGCAATATCGACCTCGTATTCTTGAAGAGCTTCATCTTTCTTTTGTCTTCGATTTTTAAACTGCGACTGATAGACATGCTCTAAATGTTCGTGCCCGTATCGCATATTCAGTCTCTTTTTAAGCTGCTCGAAATCATCTGTCTCCTCTACGGCTATGGTCTGAAGGACATCCAAAGCGTCGCCTCGAAGAGCAATAGTGAGGTTTACAGCCTTTTCTTTTTCGGACCATCCGTTCGCTCTGGCCGCCGATTCGAACTGTTTCATGTAGTTGTTCCATGATGACTTTCCGTCGTAATTTGGCACCTTAACACGAGCATGACCCACACTCCCTTCAGCTATCGACCGTGGCTCCAATTTGTATTTGGTTTCATCATCTTTAATGTCTGTTAAGATGGGTTCCATCCCTTTGTCTGCTTTTTCCGTTTCCTCCATTTTCTTTTCTATTTCCCTGATCTTTTCTTCAAAAGTAGATTTTATGGACGATATCTTGTCGTCAAAATCCGAAGTGACTTTAGATATCTCGTTAGTCATCTTGCTTTCAAGGGATGAAATATCACCCGAAACTTTCTTCTCTAACGATGCAATGTCTGTCGAAACTTTAGAAACATCGGAGGAAACTTTAGAAACATCGGATGAAACTTGGGAGATTTCACTAGAAACTTTGTTCTCTAACGACGTAATGTCTGTCGAAACTTTGTTCTCTAACGATGTAATTGACGAAATCAAAGCAGCATGCTTGTCTTCAAACAAATAGGTTTCTGGATCATGACCCTCTTCTTTTAGTGCGTTCTTCAGACGTTCAACTAGATCAGCCTTTTTCCCAGTAGAACTCAGGTCCCTTTCTTCCAATTCAAGTCTCAGGTCTGCAATCGTTAGCTTACACAAGGAAGGCATGATCACACATTTTATTTATTACGATTTATATTTTATTTATTTTTTAAAAAAATTCAACACTATATTTAAGTCGAAAATTTATGTTGATTTTATCCACTTCTGATCACCAGTTGTTGGGTTATTACTGTACTGATTTATTTATTTGTGAACTATTACGCGAATTGACTTTTAATTATTATTAAATAAATAAAAGACTTACTTGAAATTGTTTAATTTATAACACTTACAATTTAACACTTAATTTTACAACAATATATCTAATTTATTTTACACTTACATACTAACTTATTTAATTCATTTGCAAATATTTATTTATCTACTTTAAAAATACATTCCAAACCCGTTCACAAAAACGTAGCAATATAATATCGCGTCGAAATTAGTAACTGACTGGCCTGCGGACGAATTTCGGTTCTTTATATATACTTCGGCAGCGCTCGCCTCGAACGCCCTGGTAAGGTCTGGCCTTTTCTCGTAACGCCGAGAAGCTTCGGAAATAAATAGGCCGGGTTGTGAGCAGCATCATAAATAATGTCACAGTATATATGGGGCACTATCCACTTTTACCTCTTTCTTTTTAAATTTGAATGGCACTATTGGATATTTACCAAATGACAATTTTTTGTTATTTTTTTTTTAGTCTCTGCAAGCGGTATCATTGGCAGTGCGACCTGGTCATCCATTTTATCCATATTTGGAAACAATATTGATAAAAGTACCTGCAGAATTGCAAGACAGGATGAAGAGACGACAGTTGCCAGATGATACCCCAACTGATGTGCCTAGTGAAAAAGCTCTGATTCGGCTTCATAAACAAGTGAGTATGGTAGATTACCGAGATTTAAGGCTTATATTATTTCCTCGACGACCTGGATATATTACTCTGCATAATAAGTTGAAGCTCTGGATATTTTTTTGTTATGAAGTATATCAGTTATATTATGCAGAGTTTTCTGTTTGTATCAGTTAATATTTGGTCTAATTCTCAACACGTAGGAAAAATCTATATCTTTATAGAACTGAGTCTTGCGTCTTCTTCCTCAGATTTTCCCTCTTTAGTGGTCTCTGTTACTTACTCTTATTCGCCACTCATATCTGTCTATCATGTCTTCTTCTAAATCTTTCTCTCTCAAACCCTCTACCACATAGTCCCTCCGTCTTCTGCTCGGTTTTTCCTACCTCTCTTTCCATCAACGGCTCTATCCTTCGTCCCACATAGTTTTCATTTCTACGTCTGATGTGGCCAAACCATTGCAGTCTTTTTCCTTGAATCTTTTTGGAGACCGTAGTCACCCTAGCTATTTCCCTAATCAAGTTGTACTAGAAGTAGTTTGACAACTGTTGAGTAAACTTCATTTCCGAAAAACTCAAAAAAACTACTTTTTACCAAGTATAAAGCGGGAAAACCAAACATACAATTTTGTTAATTTTCTTACAGCATAAAGATATACATACTCCTAAGAAATACTTATGAATTTTTTGAAAATTTTTGAATGTACAGTTTTGCCACAATAGGAAAAAATAATATGTTACGGCTTATAATAAAACTACCAGTAGGAAACCGGACAAAATTTTAATAACAACATATATAAAATTGTAAAAGTGGAAAATATTTGCAATAAAACGTTAAATATTTTTTTCTAAACATATAAAAAATCTCGTTAAACAAGAATTATATCTTAAACTGCCGCGATAAAATTATGTTGTAAGGAGGTTGCTCCATCTGTAACACCGGTAATATTTATCAGCGGTAGATGGCATTACTTTCGGCTTAGAAACGCTTTAAACAAAACTTCATCCTGACAGGGTTGCCAACACTTTCGCAGATTACAACAAAATTTATTGTACACTCACCGGCACAAAATTCCGCCACCCAAAATTGTTGATGAAGTTTGACAATCTATAACTTTCTTATTTGTACTCCGATTTTCAAGATTCTTGCATCAGTTTGTAGGTACATGTATTGATGTTGTTTGTTATTATTCCGGTAACAAACATTTTTTGTTTAGATGGCATTATACGAGGGTCAATGGAAGCGTTGTATTTTCTCCTAATTTTAAAAGATTCTGTGAAAAAATTGAATGGCTGATTTTGTTTCATACTTTTTTTATATTATCCTGGAGGTATCACTAAGGTTTTGTTTTTTGAACTATCCGAATATCTCTTTTCTTGTAAGAGCTGTAAATAAAAACACTGCTTTGATGGTTTTTTAATTAAAAATATCAAACACACTAAAATTAACAAAACAAAACAATTCAATAGCGGGTGTGTCCACCTCTTGCAGCAACGACTGCTCGCATTCTGTTTGGCATCGAATAAAGATGTGTTATCCTTGCCTGGGGAATAGCCCGATATTCCTCTACCAGGGCCATAACTGTACCAAATTTTCTGGAGGCATAGGATGACGGCGAATAGCTTTCCTTTAATTCATCCCATAAATGCTCAATAGGATTGAGATCTGGGCTGCATGCAGGCCATTCTAAGCTTATCAATCCAACCTCTATTTTATGAGTTCTTCAGTGCTTTTATTTACAAAAAATAGTGCAGCTCTTACAAGAAAAGAGATATTCGGATAATTCAAAAAACAAAATTTTAGTGATACCTCCGGGATAATATGACAGGACTGTCAAACAAATTCAACTGTTCCATTTTTCCACAGAATTTTTTGGGAGAAAATACAACGCTTCCATTCACCCCTGTCTAACGCCATGCAAGCAAAATTTTTGTGTTAAAGGAATAATACCAAACGATATCAGTACATGTACCTACAAACTGGTGCAAGAATCTTAAAAATCGGAGCAAAAATAATAAAGTTATAAACTGTCAAACTTAATCAAAAATTTTGGGTGGCGGAATTTTGTACCGGTGAGTGTATTATAGAGAGTAGGTAATATAGATATATGTATAAGCCTACTATAACGTCTATTTATAACGCATCCACGTGACCTTCTGAAATTAATTTAACTACTTTTGTTGGAATATTGTCAGTCCCCTTGGTCGTATTACAGTTTGATATATTTATTGTGCTATTTCTATATTTGGCCGTTTCTTGGTCTTTGTAATTGTTTATATTTTTTGTTTTCTTTAATTTTCGAACATTTTTTAATATATTTCGTTCACCTAATAAACTTTTCGTTGATCTTAGTTATTATGTTTCCATTATTCCAATTTAAAGTACATATTGTTATTATTGAATGTTTTTATGCGAGTTGGCTTCTTAATTTTGTTAAGTACATAACATAAAGTTGTCTTTTTTCTTTGTATTGAAAAATTCTTCTGTCATTACTTTAGTTTTAACTGAAATCATTAGTTTTTCCGTTAATTTTAGAAGAAAAGAAACACCTCCTTTATTGCCTTTAGTTGATGCATTGCTCCCCACCCTATAAAACCCATATTAAAACCCTCAGTGGCGGATCCAGAAATTTTGTTTGGGGGGGGGTCATGGGTCTTGATGAGGGTGATTTAATTACCTATCTCTGATGCAAGGTCACTTAGTCTTACCAACCCTAGGACATGACCCCCGTGACACTCCCCCCTGGATCCTCCAGTGAAAACCCTATTAAACATAATACTAGTAAAAAGGTTATTTTAGCTTAACAGTCAATATATTCAATATTGCGCCTATAATATACCTGCTTATACTGCGCTCATACCTGTTTTTATTGTACACTAAGCATCAAAATTAAGACACCACCTTAAAAATGGGACATTTTTGATGTCTCGTATTTCCTAAACCTGTTATCCGATTTGAGTGATTTTTTTAGTTTGTTATAGCTTTATTCTTCAAGAATATTGATGTAATAATATTGCTAAAAAGGTAAGTGTCATTGTATACCGGATGTAACAATGATAGTGTGTTGTTTCCTCAAAGTTTGGAACACCCTGTGGAATATTTTAGCGTATATAAAATATTGAAATTAAAACTCAACTGTAGCCTTAGGCTTTCTTAACATTCTGTTTTTTGATTCATTCGCTTATGTTGGATAATAAAAAAGTTAGATACTTTAACAACTAGCAATGTTATTCATCAATACAGGGTGTTTCTAAATAAGTGCGACAAACTTTATGGGGTAATTCTGCATGAAAAAATAATGACCGTTTGCTTTATAAACATATGTTTGCAAATGCTTTGTTTCCGAGATACGGGATGTTGAATTTTTTTTACAAACTGACGATTTATTTATTGCTCTAAAACTGATTGAGATATGCAAATGAAATTTGGTAGGTTTTAAGAGGTAGTCATTGCGTATTTTTTTTGACATACAACTAACAATTTTATATTCACCATTGGCGTGCATACGGATATAAACATTTTAGATACATCCCGTATGCACGCCAATGGTGAATATAAAACTCTTGATTGTATGTCAAAAAATGCGCAATAACTACTTCTTAAAACCTACCCAATTTCATTTGCATATCTCAACCGGTTTTAGAGCAATAAATAAATCGTCAGTTTGTAAGAAAAAAATCAACATCCCGTATCTCGGAAACGAAGCATTTGAGGACATGTGTTTATAAAACAAACGGTCATTAATTTTTCAAAGTGCGTTTGTCGCACTTATTTAGAAACACTCTGTATTGATGAATAACATGGCTAGTTGTTAAAGTAACTAACTTTTTTATTATCCCACATAAGCGAATAAATCAAAAAGCAAAAGGTTAAGAAAGCCTAAGGCCACAGTTGAGTTTTAATTTCAATATTTTATATACTCTAGAATATTCCACAAGGTGTTCCAAACTTTGAACTTTGAAACTTTGAAAAAAAACACACTATAATTGTATAATTGTTACTATAATTGTTAAAGAAAAGTATTACGTAGGATACTGGGCCCAATAAGTGAAAATAACAACTGGCGAATTAGGTATAATAGAGAAATATACGAGCAATATAGCGAACCAACTCTAGCACAACACACTAAACTGCAGAGATTACGGTGGGCAGGGCACGTGGTCCGCATGCATGAGAATAGAATCCCCAGAAAATTGCTGAATGCAAGAATGCAGGGAAGAAGACCTGTTGGAAGACCTAAAAAGAGATGGGAAGACGAAGTCGATGAGGATGCCAGGAACTTTCTGGGAACGCGGTCATGGAAAAGAACAGCGGTAAATCGAAATGATTGGAGAAGCTTATTGAAGGAGGCCAAGGCTCGATTTGAGCTGTAGTACCATTGGATGGATGGAATTGTTACACCCGGTATACAATAAAACTTACCTACTTAGCAATAATATTATTACATCGATATTCTTGAAGAATAAAGCTATACTATACTAAAAAAATAACTCGAATCGGATAACAGATTTAGGAAATTTGAGCCATCAAAAATGTCCCATTTTTAAGGTGGTGCGTTAATTTTGATGCTTAGTGTATTATTCACTGATTATAAATATTTTCCTTTAGTGTGCCTTTAGCCACCTACCTACTTCTACACATTTCTTAGAAATATTGCTATATAACATTACTCATCGTTATTTAGGCATTTGATAAAATTACTGTATACACAATGTGGCAGCTAAGCTAATGGTTGTAAGCTAATTTTTCCTTTTTTGACAAGACAAATTACGTGTAGTAAAATTCTCACTGGTATGGAGATGTAAACATTATTTGACAATGACAGTGTCTTTATTAACTTAGAGATGGCTTTTGAATGTTCTTGGATAACTGTAACTTGTATAATCGGTTAAATTATTAATTCAGTTAATTAATATGATTATTTTTCACTATGTATTCAGTGATTACAATAATTTATATACTATACAATAAAAAAATACTTAATCGAGAAAAAAGGAAAAGTGATAAAGTGGTTTTTTTAATATTATATTATTACTATGGACGCTTAAATACATTTTGAACATCTTTAATAACAAAATACTCGTATCACAGAATATATCCTGGTGTATTCTCTGTTTGGATCTTCCATAAATAATAAACAATAAATAACTTTTTATTAATTTCACGTCTAAATCAATTATTTATCAAAAATACACTATCAATATTATTTAATAAACAACTCAAAATATTCCTGAATCCGTGTCAAATATTTAGTATCTTGTTTGTCACTGTCTTGTCACCACATTCTGTTCGACTGAGTGCGTTGTATGACAAAGATAGCGAATGTTTGATTTGGAAAATATCATCACGGACATGGTGTTCATTTTTTTCGAATCCTGAAAAAACTAATAGATATTTTTAAAAATTAAAACGGATAATGAACGATTACCGAGGGCCGAAAGTGCCTTAGAATAAACAAAAAGTTTCTTTTGAATAAGATATTTGAATTTAAAAATCACACTCAATTTTCTATTCTTTTTTACCCCTGTAACTTATTAAAATAACCGTTATAGAAGTTTTCAGGGACTTTCGGTCCTCGATATTAATGTAATCTTTCATTCTGCATTTAAATTTTTCAAAAATGCTTATTAGTTTTCTCAGGATTCGAAAAAAATGAATGCATTTGAATAGCATTAGTCAAAAATTTTGTCGTCTATCCCCTTAAACCAACCAGCCTGTATCCTGTGGGTAATTTCTCGATTTTGTGTCCCATTTTCCGTTACGTAGGAGCCAAGGTATTTAAATTCTCTTACTCGTCCTATTTTTTCCCAATTAATTCGTTGTCCCCAGTCCCCAGCCATTCCTGTTCCGCCCAACCACATATACTCCGTTTTGAACCTGCTAACCTTAAGTCCTCCATCTTTAACAGCTCTTCTCCAACCCTCCAACATTGTTTGCTCTCCTCTACTAACGATATCACCAACAAAGTGCATTGACCAAGGAGTCATTTACCTTATCTGCCAGTACATCAATAACAAGATTATATGCATAGGGACTCAGTGAAGAGCCTTGATGCAAGCCAACCGTCACTGGCAAATGTTCCGTTAATCCAACACAAGTCCTTATTTTGGAGTATACTCCCTCAGATATATCCTGCACAAGCCTTACTACTTCTCAGGAACTCATTTCTATCTCATACATCTCCATAGCTCTTGCCTAGGAACTGGGTCGTACACCTTTTAACGATCTATATGAAATGTGGCTCCCTTTTCTTTTCGCGGTATTTCTCCATCATCTGTCTTAAAGCAAACAAGGTATTCGTTGTCCTCTTTATGGCATAAACCCAAACTGTTTTTCTCCTATCGATGTCTCTCTTCTATAGCTTTGCTCTACAGTTCTCTCCCAAATTTTCATTTTGTGCGATATTAACGTTATCCCTCTATATTTCTTAGAGTCCTGAATATCCCCTTTATCTTTATACAATGATACTATCGCACATTCTCTCCATGCATTTAATCCTTTCTTCCTCATATTATATCCTTATCATTTGCCACAAAACATCAACTCCTTTCTCTCCTAGAGCCTTCCAAACATCCACAGGTATAGAGCTTTTCAACGATTCTCATTTGTTTCGAGCTTCTGTCATATGTCGTATATTAATATTATACCCACATTATACGACATATGACAGAAGCTCGAAACAAATGACAATCGTTGAAAAGCCCTATTATAACTTAACAGCAACTTACTCTCGCTTAATCTTTTCCTTACAGACTATAAAAGCCTTACAAGTTCTACAAAGAACTGAAACACAGTGGAATCTAATGGTCGAAAAAATTTTCGAATTAGAAGACACTTTAAAAAACCAAATATCTCGAGAAAGAGTATTTAAAAGAACCTTCGAAAAGAGGCACAGTTGGTTTGGAAGGTACATCTACACATCGAAGATCGAATGGTACTGGAAGTGTCTACTGTACTGCTATACCCAAAAACTGTTAGCTGTTCTAGCTGGGATATTTTCGGTCTGCGTGGTGTGGTCAGAAGTGACATTCTTCAGTGCCAGTCCCCCACTTTCGATCTTTGCAGTTATAGTGAATGCTGCTAGAAGTCATTATGATTATTTCACAATCGAGGTATGTATGTTTTATAAATAATGTACGATATGTAATAATAATTTACGATTTATTTACACTATTTATTTACTGTATATTTGCTTTATTACAGTATATCATATCGTCCCTACCATTTCCAACTATCGAATGTGAAAAATCGGGTTTTTCAGATTCGATACCTTGTCCTCGCATTATACGTCATACATCTTGTGGCAAATTCTCGTGATTGTAGCTTGATTAGGAGCGCGGGAAATATGCTGTTTAAGCCATCGAATATGAACATTTTTTCATTTGGTTGACTGCAAACTGACGAAAATGGTTATATTCGATAGATAGATAGATAGATAGATAGATAGATAGACATTTATTGTTTTTAAAAACTACAGTTTTATAACAATGAGTTTAGTAAGTACAGAATATAACTAACAACTAGTCTAGAACATAAATAACTATTAACAAATTTAAACAAAAGTTAAACGCTATCACTAACTGAAATGGAGAACTTGGTTTTTTTAATAAACACCAATGAAGGAGAAACTGAAGTACAGAATATAACTAACAACTAGTCTAGAACATAAGTAACTATTAACAAATTTAAACAAAAGTTAATCGCTATTACTAACTGAAATGGAGACTTGTTTTCTTAAATAAACACCAATGAAGGAGAAACTGAAGCTTATTCATTTAAAACAAAAGATCTAAGTTTTATGATATTCCAAATATATATTGAAATTGCTTTCAGAGATATTATAGTTACATTATTAAGACAACCAATAAGGTCGGTGCAATTATTAAGTTTTGTTTTGTATAAATATAACTAAAGGTATATTTGTACAACGCTAAATGTCGAATGTGTCACATTCGTTAGTTTGTGTTGTAATTTATTTAACAGTTATTCAATTATAAGCTGTAAACTGCCGAAAATGCTAAACTGCTGAGAAGAATAAAATGCACTTGTTTACAATTTGTGCGAATTTTGTTTCAGTATCGCTTCCAAGAAATTCTTGTGAGGCAGTTTATGATTTCATTTTAACGGATTTTCATTATTTGATTATACAGTTATTCGCTATTATACATTCGCTACTTTGAATCATCGGACTGAAACAAATCTTTGATTAATACAAAAAGCAAAGTAACGAATGTGATTTTTTGGAAAGAAAAAAATGATAGCAGTTCAAATTTGTTATCAATCTAACAAGGATTAAATATTACATACAAAAAATATAAAAACTTTCTCATTTGTCAATGCGCTGATTTAGGAATCTTTAAAAAAAGAGTTATTTTGCTCTCCTGAAAAATACCACTTTTCACATTCGATAGTTGGAAATGGCAGGGACGATATAGAAATATAGATCTTGGACTAAAACTCCATAATAATAACCGATTTCTATTTAGCTATTGAATAAAATTCGGTGCGAGAAATGGCCAAGTTAGCTATAAAGAATCGCTAGAAGATATATAATATTCAAGATAATTTATGTGGACAATAAAAAAATTGGGAAATTGGTTGATCAAGCAAGAATTTACATACATAGGTACATAAAAGATGATCTAGAGCTCTCTGACTACTTCCGTGTTGGCCATTATTGTTGACCGTTGACTCATTAGAAGTTTGGAACTTGCAGGTCCATTCAGGACCAATAGTTTAAATTATTGCACATTAGTGCCAGGTTGTGCATACAATTTTATCTCGCGTTGATCAACAGAGTTCCTTACAAGATGGCGATTCAAACGTCATTTGTACAAATATATAAACAAAAATAAAATAAGTCATGACATTTTTGTATGTATGTATATTTTGTATATATCATGTACATTTTGTGTTCAAACTACCAACCATCTACTTCAATGAAGCAAGGGAATCACTTTAGGCTAGAACAAGTTTTTTTTTTCAAAGAATACTGCATTCAAGTTGAGAATTTCAAATTACTCCAGAATTCTTGTTTTTAATTGGTCAAGAGATCACACACCCTCTATTTTTGAGTATTCTACGGAAATTATCACAGAATGTTATGTCTGGTGGCCGCATTGGCCACTACGTTTTTCTCTTCTTTCTTTCTGAAATTTAGACAGAAGATAGAAGGAGGAGTTGGTATAAACCAAGCCTTATAGCGGAGAACATTCACAATTGGGCAGTAATCCGCAACCTTGACCAACCCTTTAAACTTACGCGGGAAAAATTCGTCAAAAAAATTGTCAACGTAAGTAAGACCTGATAAGCCACCGAAAGAAGAAGTAAACATGGACGATAACAATTGCAATTTAGTTTGTTCAACTTATGCTGTAAACTATGCTATATTGAAACGAATCACTAACTAGGAATCGGTTGGGTCTATCAACAAGTATCAAAAGGTCTTTCTGCTGCAAAAATGGATTAAGACAAAGTGGCTTCTATCATGCCTCCTGATAACCGACCAAGTGGTTTGATGTGCAGATGACATTGACATAATCGCTAAATACACAAAGTCCCCGACAGAAGCATCTCGGTCGTTAAAAGCGTTTGCACTGAGGATTGGATTAAAAATAAATGCTCAAAAAACGAAATATATGTGCATTCTCAAGTCTGATAATCAGACATCAAGACTAATGATTGACGATGTGTAACTAGACGGGGTGGATACCTTCGTATACCTAGGTTCGTAACTGACATAAGGACAAGAACGTCAACGTCAAGAAATCAAAAGAAAGTCGTTGTCAGTATGTGTTACTGCGGCTTGAGAAGACAAATGACTTCAAAACTTGCAAGAAAAATTAGACTGGCCGTTTATAAAACACTAATAAGACTAGTTTTAACATACAGACTTAAACGTGGTCATTCACATAGAATGACTAAGAGTTGCTTAAGCATTTCATAAACATTACACACTCCTATCTCCTGATCGAAAATCAATTGTCGACACCATTCACTCCACAAGTTGGAGCCCCCCAGGGTTCAATTTTAGCTCCAATTTTATACACAGTCTACAACAGTGACATCCCTACCCCATAAGCAAGTTCGAGTCAATTCTGCTAAATGTTGACGATACTGCATCACTGTCCTCTCCACAAGTACCGCTCATGCGACGCTGAGACACCCATCTGTATTCGATAGAGCGCAAAATCCTCCTCGTAAGTGCCTTCTCTATTGAGGTTGGCGATCAATATGGCAAATTTCTCTCTGTTCTGGGCTTCATGAATTAATTCATTCTCTGTTGTGTGGGTTCAATCTCTGATGTTTCGGAACCAGGATTTTTTCTTTCTTCCTATACCCCTTTTACCTTCGATTTTGCATTCTAATATTACCTAGAGCTGCTGAAATTCTTCATTATGTGTGCTAATTTTGATTGTATTTACCAGATGAGCACGTGTGTTCATTATTTCCAATACTTCTTCATTCTTAGTTCTGCTGGTCCAGCTTATTCTTAGCATTCGGCGGTACATTCATATTTCGAATGAATTCAGTTTGTTGACGTCATATTGTTTTAATGTCACAGCCATATAGTAATAGAGACCACACATAACACTTTAGTGTTCTCAACTTATTGTGACTGATTGTTTGGGGTTACAGAGCATTTTACGCATGTTCATGAAACCAGACCTTGTTATTTCAATGCGTCTTGTAATTTCTTAGGAGTGGTCTAGCTGACTATTTAGCTCTTTGCCCAGGTATATGAAGCTTTGGGAACTCTGAAGCACAAAATCAACTTAACAAAATCGTGAGGTGGTGCAGTAAATGGAGATTTATTCTCAATACTACCAGAGCTCAATTAATTTTATTCAGACATCCTAACAGCATCCGATACGAAAATGTAAGGAACTAGATAGTACTCCTTGGAGAAAAGCTCGAATTCAGATCCTCGTTATCATATTTGGGTGTTCATTTTAGCAGAATTCTCAACTGGAACATTGATATCAAAAACACCCTAGATAGGGTAAGAATCGAATCTCCTGGATATCTTGGAAAACTGGATAATTTGGAAATACTTCTACCAAAACTCTCCTGCACAACTATAGAACATACATCAGGCAACATTGAAGAGGCGATAGCTTAAACAAGGTTTCATAACGTTCTGGGTTCGAATAGTTCGAGCGAAGGATTTTAAGAATGTACGGAGTATTAAAAGAGAAGCGATGGAGAAGAGTTGCTAGAGACAGAATAGAATGAGGAATATTCTAAAGAAGACTTTGGCTCACAAATGGCTGTAGTATCAATGATGGTGACGTATGAATAAATGTTTGAACGACGAGTTCTACGTTTTCTTTTGTCATTAGCGTGCAGGGACCACCACTACACTGTGCGTCTAAAGTAGATCCTTTTTCTTGGAACTTCTTGTTTATCTTGTACACGTACACCATCTCTCTTGTCTTGATGCTGCGCAGCGAATTAATTGAAAATTGTCTCGTAGTCAGCCTGATAACGCAGGTACAAAATCGACACATTCTTGTTGACTGTACTTTACACTAAGTTGGGCAGCTGCGACAACATAAATACGGTGATCGACAATTGCTTCAATTCACTCAATTCAGCATCGCATGAGAGCGTTGCCACGTTGTACTGATTATAAAAGCGAAACTAACTTATTATGTAGTATGAAGAACGGGATTTCGGCATCTGAAATATATCAGCAACGCTTTAGTTTTAAAGGATTTTAATAAATATATTTTGATTAAAAATATATAAACATTTTCAATTTCGTTGCAACCCGAAAATGCAGCAGCATTATATTCTAGTTCAATCAGAGAGTGCAGGAAGAGTCTATACCGGTTTCGGGGCTTTTTTGCTCTTCATCAGGAGTTCGCCTTAGTTCAATCGGAGAGAAGAGGATATGTGTCTACTGATGAAGGACAAAAAGCCCCGAAACCGTTATAGACTCTTCCTGCACTCTCTGATTGAATTAGAATATAACGCTGCTGCATTTTCGGGTTGAAACGAAATTGAAAATGTTTATACATTTTTAATGTTTAATTCATTTACTATTTTTTGAGTACGTAGGAAACCTTCTCGTTGGAGCTTTACCAGGCTGAGCAGACAGGGCCGTGCGGTACATATTGTCAATATGTACTTAAATATTATTGAAATTTAACTTTTATTTTTATTAAATTAAACTACATAGTCCTGTCGCCAGGGGGGTACAACGGCCTCCTTAATGCAGATGGACTTACCTAAGTTTTTTTGTGTATTTTGACCCGTAGAACACCAATTTTTTGGGTAACAGTTGATCCGGATGTCGATAAGATTGTTATAAACAAAGATCTTGAGGAATTACATAATAGCGATTTTTCGCAAAGCAAAACATTTTTTTGTATTATTTGTGTGATTCTAAGCAAACAATGTTCCTACAAGTTTTTTCGTAGGATGCATAGTTTTCGAGATAAACGCGGATGAACTTTCAAAAAATCGAAAAAGTGCAATTTTTGAACCCGAATAACTGTTGATTAAAAAATAAAATAACAATTCTGCTTACTGCATTTGGAAGTTTAAGTCAAATTCTCTCGGTTTTGATTATTTTCATTACTAAAAATTAATTTTTTTATTGTTAAACAAAGCTATAATCACATAGTGTTTCCCGTGTCCAGTGTATGAAATGCATTGAAAACATCATTCAAACACTATGTCTTTATAGCTTTGTTTAACAATAAAAAAATTAATTTTTAGCAATGCAAATAATCAAAACCGATAGAATTTGACTTTAACTTTCAAATACGGTAAGCAGAATTGCTATTTTATTTTTCATTCAAAAGTTATTCGGGTTCAAAAATTCCAATTTTTCGATTTTTTGAAAGTTCAGCCACGTTTATGTCGAAAACTATGCATCCTACGAAAAAACTTTTCGAAACATTTTTTGCTTAGAATGACCCAAAAAATACAAAAAAAAATGTTTTGTTTTGCGAAAAATCGCTGTTATGTGATTCCTCAAGTTCTTTGTTTATAACAATCTTATCGACATCCGGATCAACTGTTACCCAAAAAATTCGTGTTCTACGTGTCAAAATACATAAACAAAAACTTGGGCAAGTCCATCTGAATTAAGGAGGCCGTTGTACCCCCCCCCTCCCTCCCTGGCGACAGGACTAACACAAAATGAACGAAAACTTTTATGTTAAAAACAAAACATACTTTAAATTAAATGAAGTATGTAGATATTAACATTAAATAATATTTACAAAAATTACAATTTTACCCTTTTGACTTTAATTTTAGAAAAGGTTTCATGGAATATGGTATCATTTGGGATAGGTATATCACGCAATTCTTCTAGAACATGAGATTATTTGCCTCTATATCCGATTCTTTTTCTATTGAAAGTATTCAATGAACATTCATACACCTTCATTTCTACACCTTCCTTTATTAATAGGAAAATAAAATTCTTTAATTTGATATGGACCCCTCTCAACTAATATTTGACGTGTTTCGGAAGACATACTGCGAAAATATTCCATAAAGAAGCATCAGAAGGAATTTCTTAAATATCTGTTGGCAGCCACTGCTACTACTTCCGGGCTCTTGAGGAACTACTGATAATTTCTTGTTTTTGTTCCTCTCCAGAAAGAGGAGATGAATCTAAATTTTTATTTGTCAAATTGACGAAATGACGTAGACGGTTCGTCTAAACAAGACCTTTGTACCAAAAATTATTTCATAACATTGCTTAATTTTCTTTCTTGTTCATCTTTCTGCATGCGTTTTTTATATTGACTTCCAGACAATTTTTTTTGTTCCATACCATTTACAGACTTTAGACAGACTTTCAATTAAATAAAAATGCAATCAGGACTGGAAGAGACGATTATTGCAAATAATAAAATAGGATGATATACGATTACAGTATTTGAATAAAGTAAATAAAACAACAAAATTTGCTTGAAACCGAACATAATAAATACCTACTATAAATAGCCTATTGAGTTTTTTAATATGTGCCTTTCTTTAACTCGTTATTGAAATGAATTTAGTAAAAAATAAAGTAATAACAAAGCGAAAGTAGTTAAATGTAAATATTTCCAAAACAATTTTCTTTGACAGAATGCAAATAAATTTCACTTACCTGATTTTTTTAAACACAAAACTGAATTTGAATAAATGCGAACACAGCACAGTCGATTGCAACTACTGGAGAGCAATTAATACTAAATATTCAAATATTTTCAGTGAGCAAAATATCCACAATCACCGCCCTTATAATATAAAAATAATAGAGTTACGCTGTCAGGTTATAATTCCTTTGATGAGCGCTCAAATAAATCCATAAACCGTATACCTCAATGTCGGAATAACAAAGAAATTATAGAAATAGATAAGCATTGTATATATAATATTTATACTTTCGCCTGACACTTGGTCCTATATAAATATTTTTAATTATTTAATGGTTCAATTTGTATTTTGATTTTACTGATTTTGCCGCCCCCTTGTGATGCCGCCTAATGCAACTGTCTCACCGCATCATAGCACCGCACGGCCCTGTGAGCAGATGGGACGTGAATTAAACATTTTAAAATTCCCTCATCCTCTGACCGTCTTGGCACCCGCATGGCTTATGATTTTTAAATGCCTCGGGGGTTGTTACCAGAGAAGTTTTCCGCTGTTTTCTATTTGGTGGTATGTAGAACGATATTTATTGTCGGTTTATGTATTATTAGATTATGAACTTGGTTTGTTTCTTAGCAGATGTCGCTACGGCACCCCAGCCATTTTGTTCGTTGCAATCCGGGACGGCACGTGTCGAAGTATCCTAGTTCAATCGGAGAGAAGAGGATATGTGTCTACTGTGGCAAAAAAAACCCGAAACTGGTATAGACTCTTCCTGCACTCTCTGATTGAACTAGAATATAATGCTGCTGCATTTTCGGGTTGAAACGAAATTCCCTCAACTTCTGATCGTCTTGGCATCCGCATGGCTTATAATTTTTAGAAGCCTCGGAGGTTACCAGAGAAGTTTTCCGCTGTTTTTAAATAACTTTTCATATAATAATTTAATAACAAAACTCAAATGCTTTCTTTTTTTAGATATTGTCAACAATAACAATATTATATATGTGCTACTGCGCGTTTTCTACAGTACTTAAAATAAGAGTACTCAATTTATATTACCTTGCCCCTCATCACCAAACAAACGAGTACAGTCTAATATTCTCCGGAATGATGCTGAGTCGGCTCACTCCACCACTGTGTTTGAATTTCCTCAGCTTGATCCATATGGACAGCCACGTACTCCACACTGACGTCTCAGAAACTTCCTACACGAAGGTTAGTATTTGCTTTTGCATTTATTCTTTATTTGTGACTCCTGTTAAATTTCCCGAATTGTACTAGCTTAGCGGTTCTCAAATCTGTGGTACATATATCACTGGTAGTACATATTACATATTGCGGTGGTACGCAAAACGCAAAAACACAGCCAAAATCAACACTACTATTATAATTAATTAGATTACCTAGCTAGATAGGTATTTCAGTTAAGTGGAACAAAAAAAAAGGAATTTTGTGGTACAGGACTCAAAAAGGTTGAGAACCACTGCAACTAGCTGATTCGAAATGTGGCAACAATGCGCAACGATATTTATTTTACTTTTAGATGTGTACTTATAATTCTCTATACTACGTTCATTTCCAAGTTAAGCTTAGATGCCAGTTTCAGACACGTGATCGGTGAGTGTGCCAGAAATTCATTTCTAACCAATGACAAGCTGCAACGACATGACACACCCAGCGATCAGACGTCTGAAACTGTCGTCTTAGCTTATATTGGGAATAAACTTAGTATATCTATGTAACTAGGACACGAGACACGATAATGATTTTTGAATCTTAATGTTTGATTCTAGATCATGGGTCACATGGATATCATCGGCATAATTTCTCATGGCTTTAATATTTACTTCCCCATGGCTATACTTGCCTTTTGTCTTGCTACGTATTTTAGTCTAGGATCTAGGATATTGTCAATGGTCGGATTTCATCAATTCATCGGAGACGACGAAATGACTACTGATTTAGTAGAAGAAGGTAGAGAATTGATAAAACGAGGTGAGTAAAAATTCTTATTACAGTGTTCAAAACCTGTATAAACGTGAAATTTTTTCTATGAACAAAATGAACTAATTTATTGCGGGCTACTAACTGATTTTCCTATGTAGGTTTCATAGATTTTGAGAAGGCCTTCGATAAAGTGAGACACAAAAAACTATATGAAATCCTAAGAAGCAAAAACATCGACAGTGGCGGCATTAACATCATATCCATGTTGTACTGGGCTAAACAGCAAAAATCAAGGTTGATAATGAGTTAACCGAAGAAATTGAGATTCGTCGAGGTATGCGTCAGGGTTGTGTGCTTTCTCCACTACTATTCAATATATATAGCGAAACAATATGTCAGGAAGCGCTCCTAGAACAAAACATTGGTATAAACATTAACGGAGAGTTAATTAACAATATACGATATGCTGATGACACCCTAATAGTAACAGATAACCTAGCAAATTTACAGTATTTGCTGGAAAACATAAACACTTATACCAACAAGTATGGTCTAAAACTGAACATCAAAAAGACTAAATTTATGATTGTAACAAAGAAACCATAACCCATGTGAATTTAACCATAAATAATAAGCAAGTTGAAAGGCTTACGTCCTACAAATATTTTAGGGGTTTGGTTCACTGATACTAATAACCAGACAAGAGAAATTAAGAGGCGATTATAAATAGCGAGGCAATCATTTATCAAAATGAAAAAGTTGCTATGCTGCCGGGACTTAAGAACGAGAATGTTAAGGTGCTATGTTTTCTCCGTTCTGTTGTACGGCATGGAAGCTTGGACACTAAAAAAGATAAACATCAAAAACATTGAGGCATTCGAGATGTGGTGTTACAGGAGAATGTGGAAAATACCATGGACAGAGAGAATAACAAATTAAGTTTTGCTGAAGATGGGGAAGGAATGCGAAGTCATAAAAACCATACAAACGAGAAAACTGGAATATCTAGGCCACATAATGAGAGGGAAAAGTTCTTCCTGCTAAGGCTCATAATCCAAGGAAAAATCTCATCTTCATTTACAGCTAGTATTGCTACGTCATCAGCAAGGGAAGCGATTGTAGTATTATTATTCTCTGATATATCGGCTGTGAAGAATGAGAAAATCAGCGGTCTGAGTTGGATTGTTGGTCATTGAATTTTGCAGGACGATATACGCAGTCCCGAAAAGATTGGTCATAAATTATACCACAGATTCTGGGGTCAAAAATAAGTTGATTGAACATAACTTACAACTTACCTTAGTACAAATGTGCATATAAAAAAAGTTACAGCCCTTTGAAGTTACAAAATGAAACTAAATTTTTTCTAGTATATCGAAAACTATTAGAGATTTTTTATTGAAAATGAACATGTGGCATTCTTATGGCAGGAACATCTTAAAAAAATTAAAGTGAAATTTGTTCACCCCATAACAATTTTATGGGGGTTTTGTTCCCTTAAACCTCCCTAAACTTTTGTGTATGTTCCTATTAAATTATTATTGTAGTACTATTATTTGAAGCAAAATTTTTTGAAAACTTTTTTGCCTCTAGTACTTTCTTGAAAAGCCAGATTTTATCGAGATAAAAATATAATAATAAATAATGTTTATTCAGAGAAAAGATACAATACATACAATGGTAATACATTAAAATCATTATAATTCCCTATAAATAAACACAAAAATACCACTTGAAGCAGAATGCTTGTGCAGTGGTCAATTTGGTTCATTATGTAACAAAAATATCCTGAGTAGGTACACACTATCTTTTCACAGGCAATACAATAATATAATATCTATTACTTAATAATAAGAGAACAAAGAAAAAGCAAAGAGCATTACATTGTTTTTTGAATAATTAAATAATTAAAGAAAATAATTATATTTCAAAATCTGGAAAAAATTTAAAAATACAGCATCCCTACGATGTATTTATCAAAAAATAACAGCAACAAATGAGAAAAAAAACACAATTAAGTACAACAACTATGAGTCCAATATTCAAACACTTGTTTCATTTTCTAACTTCAATTAATTCATGTATTACTGAAAGAGGCGTATCTATAATATATTTCTTTAATTTATTTTTAAATTGTTTTATGTTCTTGACATTCTGAACATTTATGGGTAAAACGTTAACGGACCTAGGTCCTAGGTAAGTGAAACAACGCTGTCCAATTGTTTTTTCACTTTTAGGGGGTATCGCTTTATTCCTGTTTCTGGTGGAGTATTCATGCAAGGGAAACTGTAGTGTTTGTTTATTTTTATATTGATATACAGTAACCGCTTTAAAATAAAGCTGCCTAATATCAAAAATATTAGTTTCCTTGTATAATAATTCAGTGGAGTAAAGCTTGGGCTTGCGATAAATTGATTTTAAAATTTTTCTTTGGACGACATTTAGTTGTTCCAAATGATTGCCATACGCCCCGCCCCACCCAAGAATCCCATAGCATAATCTAGATTCTACTAAGGCAAAGTACATAGTTTTTAAAAGGCGCTGTTCTAAAATATTGCTTAAGTATTTAAATTTATAGAGTAAACTTCGAAGATTTTTAGTCACATTCGCAATATGTAGGTTCCATTTTAAATGACTATCAATTGTAATTCCCAAATACTTTACAGAATGAGCAGACAGAATATGTTGATCCTTATATCCTTCATTGGATATTATTAGTGTTTCGTAGTTAGGCAGACTTGTTTTGTAAGATCCAAAAGGCAAAAAGAAAGTTTTTGTGAAGTTAACAGTTAGTTGTTTGTGTGCAAACCAATCAAAACAATTTTTTAAATCTTCTTCAGCCAATAATTTTAGATTCTCCCAATTATCTGCAGTATACAGTACAGCTGTGTCATCTGCATAACTAATAATTTTACCTTTTAATTTCATTGACAATAAATTATTAACATAAATTATAAACAACAATGGACCAAGAATCGTTCCTTGCGGAACACCGTACTTCACCACATTTCTCTCACTCATACTTTCATTTATTTTTACCCTTTGTACCCTATTATCTAGATAACTTTCAAAAAATCTTAAT
The DNA here is from genome assembly GCF_917563875.1 of Diabrotica virgifera virgifera. Classification (NCBI taxonomy): domain Eukaryota; kingdom Metazoa; phylum Arthropoda; class Insecta; order Coleoptera; family Chrysomelidae; genus Diabrotica; species Diabrotica virgifera. Next base: position 69,255,629 of record NC_065444.1, read on the forward strand.
ACGTTGCCTCTGAAACCTACATCAGCCAAAGTTTCCAAGAGTTGCTTATGGCTTACTGTGTCGAAAGCTTTAGCCAAGTCTAAAAATACACATAATGTGGGCTTACCTCTATCAACTGAATCATAAATGCAACCCATTAGTGAAGAAATTGCATCATCTGTACCTCTGCCTTCAACAAAGCCAAATTGATTATTAGATATGATTTTATGTAGGTCTAAAAATTTTAGCATCCGAGTTTTAATCGCTTTTTCCATAATTTTTGCAAGGCTTGAGATTAGTGAAATTGGGCGGTAATTTTGGCTTAAATCCTTATTTCCTGATTTATATACAGGTTTGATAATTGCGTCTTTAAATTCTGTTGGACATTTTCCATTTTCTATAATTTTATTTAATAAATATGTTAAAGGGGATACAATTTCTCCTGAAACTTCTTTTAATATTTCTGCCTTTAATAAATCAGGTCCGGGAGCTTTATTCAACTTAAGGGATTGAATAATCGCTATAACTTCACTTTCAGTTATTGGATCAAAAAAAGCACTTTGAGCGACTGAGATTCTATTCGGATTATTGGATGGCGGTTTTTTTATATTGTTAGCCAGTTTTTCACCAATAGTTGAAAAATAATTATTGAAGGTATTAGCGATATCCAAATCAGAGTTCATAATCCGGTCACCCTCTACTAACTGTTTAACGCCTACAGAATTTACCTCAGTTTGGGTCAGTTCACGAATAACCTTCCACGTATTTCTACTATCGGGTTTGTTAGTAATTACGTTTTTGAAATATTCTGCCTTAGTATTTTTTATTAAATTTGTCAAAAAATTTTTGTAATTTTTGTATTCTTGTTTAAGAATTTCATTATGTGGATTTTGGATCATTTTTTTATATAATTTATTTTTTGTGTCTATTGATTTTATTATGCCAGACGTTATCCATTTTTTCCGTTTAACTTCGTTCCGTTTTATTTTTTTTTCATAAGTAGATTCTTTTATTTTCTTTTGAAGAGTTGTTACAATTTTAGTTGCAATATCTTGTGCGTCACGTAAAAGGAAAATTTCGCTCCAATCATACTTTCTTAGTATTTCTCTTAATGTGTTATAATTAATGTAACTATTTTTAAATTTATTAATATTTTTTTTACAAATAATGTTCATGTTAATGTTTAGTTCTCCTATTGTACAGAAGTGATCGGTAGTTAAAGATGTAATAATGAAAGGAGAGCAAATATCTTCAATAGACTCTTTAGTGGATTTAACAAACATATGATCTATACAGCTACCTCCCGATTTATTTGGTCTCGTTATTTTGTTTATTAATGAATGAAAATTATATTCGGACAGTAAATTTAAATAAGTATTAGCGATTTCATCGTCTGCAAGTATGTCAATATTAATATCGCCAACAATAATGTTATATGTGATTGGTTCTGCTTTTATTATATTTAAATAACTTTCTAATGCTACAATAAACGCACTTTCTGAGGTTGCAGGAGAACGGTATATTGCTGTAATAAGTATCATTATGTTATTGAGTTTAATTTTTAATTTTAAGAATTTAAAAATGTTAACCTCTACTATTTCCACCTCGTAGTCAAGGTTATTTTTTATGAATATTATCACACCGTCATTTTGATTGAAATTACCCTCGTTATAATGGATATTATATCCATCCATTTTAAAAATATCTATACTTGCCACTTGTCTGGTCTCAGTTAATACAAAACAATCAATATCATTTTCTATTTGTTGTGTGTAAATATTAAACTCATCAAAATTTTTAATAATGGACCTAATATTTTGGTGCAAAATACGAAAAGAGTAGTTCTTATTGGAACACAAATTATATTCGTTTATGGAGTCAACTACTTTTGTATCAATAGGAGTGTAATTAATGTATTCCAGAAACGAATTCATGTTACAATAATTAATATAGCGTACCAGTATTAATGATTATTAAATTAAAAATATTCTAGAAAACAAAAAAAGGTGAAAAAAAAACTATAAGTACAATATACAGTAAAAAAAAGTTAATTTTTTGAAGATGCTGCTCTAGTGGGGTAACGATTTATTTTTCTGGTTTCATCCAATAATGTGTCGGTTACTTCAGCAGTCTTGTTAGTAGTAGTAATAGACAGTTTTTCCAGTGTTAAAGATTGACCATCAACTATAAGCCTATTTCCTCTCAACTTCACCGTTTTACCTGACGACCTGAGTTCAGATTGGTATTTTAATAATTCCTTTCTTACTGCTTGTTGAGATGGGGATAGATCTTCGGCGATGAACACCGTTGTACCTTTTAGAAGCTTGCACTTTTTTAGAACACTAATTTTTGCTGAATATGTTGCGAATTCTACCAATACTGATTTATTTGTTGGATTTTTACCAAAGACATTGAAACCACTGATATCTGAATTTACTAAACTTATATCCAGTCTCTGATTCAACTCTTGGATGATATCCTCAAGAAGTGTTGACTTTTGTACATTTAAGCCGAAAATAACAATATTATTTTTTCTTAGTTTATTTTCAATTCGTTCAATTTGATTTTTTAGTTCTACATTTTCAGTTTCCAGTCTTTTAACTCTAATAGTTTGTTTTTCTTTCTCAACTTTCAGTTCATCAATGTCTTTTTTTAAGAAGGCTACTTCCTCCTTAAGACTAGATATGAAATATTCAGATAATCTCTTGTTCTCTTCCTTAATAAACTCTTTTAATTTCGTAAATTCACGATCTTGACTATCAGGCATATTTTTATTGTATTTTATTAATTTTACGTGTATGGAACGCTTTATACTATACTTAATTTTTGTCAATAACGCACAAAAAACCAGAGCGATATCTTTTTAAAATTTATGGTTTTAGGTTAGTTTTGTCTTGTTTATTTGTATGCAATTACTTTCTACGTCTTTAAAACAGAAAACTTAGTAATCCCAGGTGATGAATGGTAAATACATTGATAGTTGTGAAACTCACCTCCCAATTTGTTTCACTATTTCTTGCATAAAAGTGGTTTTAAAGACGGAACACTTTATAATGACTTTTACTTAATCGAACCACACACACCTATTTAATATTTGTCTGATATTTTGAATATTTGTCAAATCCACCACATATTTGTATATTAAGTACATAGGAGTTGGTAATAATATGAAAATTTACTTATAATTTATATTTTTAGGTATATTTTGAACCATATTAAACAAGAGGCAAAAATTTTTTAAGACACTGGGTTTAACTAATGGTACCCTAATAATAGTTTAATTGGAACGTACACAAACATTTGGGGGGATTAAAGGAACGAGACTCCCATAAAATTTTTATGTTAACATATTAAAAAGAAGCCGCATCTCGATAAAAACTGGCTTATCGAAAAAATACTAAGAGGCAAAAATTTTTAAAAAATATTGTGTTTAACTAATGGTACCACAATAATAATTTAATTGGAACGTACACAAAAGTTTGGGGGGTTTAAGGGAACAAAACCCCATAAAAATTTTATGGGGTTTACAAATTTCACTGTTGTTTTTTTTAAGATGTTCCTGTCATAAGAATGCCACATGTCCATTTTCAATAAAAAATCTTTAAGTTTTCGATATATAAAAAAATCGATTTTCATTTTGTAACTTCAAAGGGCTGTAACTTTTTTTGTGTGCACTATTGTATATAGGTACAAGTTGAGTCCGGGAATCTTTACCCGTGCGTCATCATTTATAGTATACGGAATAAGTCCGTGACAAGTCGGAAATTGAAATTTACTAAGCGCAACAGCAAGTGACAGTAAGTGACTTGCTGTTGCGATTAGTAAATTTCAATTTCCGCCTTATCATGGACTTATTTCGTGTGCTTTATATGATCACGCACGGGTAAAGATTCCCGGACTCAACTGTAAGTTAGGTTCAATCAACCTATTTTTGACCCCAAAATCTGTGGTATAATTTATGACCAATCTTTTCGGGACACCCTGTATATTTGATAGTTTTAGTGAAATGCAAACACATTATTTATCAGATATCAATTAGTTAGCTTGAGTGGTTGATTTACATAGACTATACGTATTTTTAGAAAAGCGTAGAAGACAGAGAGCCGAAGAATCATCAACTAGACGTAGAGAATACAATGAAAGATTCCCGTCAACGGGAAGATTTAGGCAGCCTAGAAACAGTACCGAGATAGGTAAGCTCCATATAATGAATTAGATAAATTAGTAGGTATTTAATATTATCAAAGTCAATAGCAATCCAAGTCAACTAGTACTTTATCATTTTTCATATATTATGTACAATTTAAATATTAAATATTTCTAATGTCTATTTAAATATTAAGATATTTTGTCCTATTGCTCAATTCGTTTCGGGGTTTTTGACTATACGACATGGGTCAAGTACTATACGATTGGGTGCCATTGAGTCATGTACTATACGACACAGCAGAGTTGAGCCGCGAAGCCTCTAAGAAGGAGGCTTGGTTATTTTACTTCCACTTTGTTGTCAGTCTATAACAGGCGTTGACAGCTTTCTCATTGTGAAGAAAAATATAAATATTTTTAATTGCTTTTACCACCTTGTTTATTATCTGTCGCTATGACTGGCCGGGTCATAGTCCAGGAACCGAGGCTTTTCAGCTCGCAATTTTTTACAGAATGGATCGATTTGCTTGAAAATTTGAGAATAAGTATTGGATAGTCCAAGGATCAAAATCTATATGACACCGAATGCCGCTTTTACTATGGGGTGGTTGCCACCCCATCTCGGGGTGGAAATTTTTTATTATATTTTGACCACAAAAGTTGATAAAAACATTAATTTTAAGCAAAAAATGCTCTATACATTTTTTTGATAAAATTAATATTTTTCGATTTATTCGCTATCAAAAGTGTTAGCTTTATATCGAAAAAATCAATGCTTTTCGATATTATACTCATTTACGATTCACTCAATTCTTGCCGTAGAAAAATTTTTTTCAAATCATGTTCTTGGGATTTAAATAACCTACAAGTTCATATTGAAACATTTTTTCGTATCTCTGATGCTAATCTTTCTATTAAAGATAAATTCTATTAAAGCTAGATTCTGAAGAAAATGGCATTTTTTACCAAACTACAAAAATTCGTTATTCGCTTTTAACTCCAGTTTTTTAAAACTAATCATTCTAACCCAGTCAAACTTCTGAAATCTATTAATAATACATAAATAAAGAAGTATGAATAAGGCCATTGACTAAAAACACCGCTAACTTACATTATTAAGCTTCCAACTGGATTTCTCCTTTTTTTTTTTCAAAAAAATATATTGATTTTTTAAACGTAACTTTTTTATTTTTTATCCTAGAAAGTTTGGTAAAAAAGAATTTTGTAGGTCTCTACAAGATCTATAAGGCTATTAATATTAAATCCTTTTAAAACCCTAAGTCGCAGAAAGAGGTGACTGTAAAGGGTTGGTAAATGTGGTTTTTGGCATGTTAATACAAGTTTTAATTGTCAATAGCTCACTCAGTTTTTGCCATAGAAAAAATTTTTGCTAACCCCCTTCTTGAGAATTAAATAAGCTACAATTTTAGATTTACATATTTTTTCGTATCTCTGATGCTAATCTTTCTATTCTGAGGAAAAGGGCATTTTTTACCAATTTACAAAAATTCGTTATTCACTTTTAACTCCATTTTTTAAAAAGCTAATCATTCTAAACCGCTCAAATCTCTAGAACCTATTAACAATACATAAATATAGAAGACCAAATAAGGTCAATGACTAATTTTAATTAGGGTGGTAATTAGGGGGAAGTTTCCGATAACTTTTTCGCTGAAAATAATAGGGACTGACATTCTTTTCATAATAAGTCACTTAATTTTTGAGCTAGAGATTTTTTTATTTGTGTAGTGTAGATAGATATTTTTAAATACATACTTTAAATTAGTTTGAACAAATTATCCTCGAAAAATGCACAGTTTTCCCGTCTTTTGAGTTTGAAACTACAATATTTAGCATTTGTCGAAGAAGAGCTAACATATAATAAAGTATAGTTCGATTACTATTGGTCTTACAGAAAATAAAAAAAAAACTGTTTTGTTTATTTTTTCAAAAGGTACATTTTTGTTAAGCAAAGTTGTTTTGATAGAACGAAAAATTTTTGAGTTATTAGCAGAAAACTGATTAAAAACATTGATTTTTTTGATATAAAACTAACACTTTCGATAGCGAATAAATCGAGAACTATTAATTTTATCAAAAAAATGTATACAACGTTTTTTGCTTAGAATGAATGTTTTTACCAACTTTTGCGGTCAAAATGTAATAAAAAATTTCCACCCCCGAGATGGGGTGGCAACCACCCCCATGGTAAAAGCGCCTTTCGGCCTCATATAGATTTTGATCCTTGGACTATCTACTACTTATTTTCAAATTTTTAAGCAAATCGATCTATTCTGTAAAAATTGCGAGGTTTTGTCCTATTTTAAGCTTCATTACTTGGACTATCAGTGCAACTTTTAGGTATACAGTGGAACCTCGATAACTCGGATTAATCGGGACCGCGGCCGATCCGGGTTATCGAAAATCCGGGTTAGCAGGAGAATATGGTAAAAATTAATAAAATGCGGTGTACTTACAGATAAACTCCGTTATAATTGAAATAACATGAAATATATATGCACAGTATACATATAAATTACATATAGTTGTATAGAGTATTGTTCATTTCTTCACTGGTAAACCACGTTCGCGTTCCGCACAGAGCCACACATAGAAAGCGTCGTCGAGAGTCTCATTTTTAGCTTTATTAGCTTTGCACCGACTGTCCAAACTGTCTTTTGTTATCATTTTGAAACAAAATTCTTCGATTTTAGTTCTATTTTTCTTCCAATCCGATACTGTAGATATACCGACACCATTATGATGCTGCAATTGTTTTTAAAGATTCGCCTTTATCAATCCTACCTAATGCTTCTAGTTTCTTTTCCATTGTCACTACAACATTTTTACGTTTTGTTGCCATTACGTAGACAAAAAACACGTAATCACAAACTTATCTGAAGCACGATTACATAACGGAAGCGAACAATACGACTGTGTACTACACACAATGTGGTCACAATCGCATGTTATTTAAGAACAGACTAAGACCTTTCTTTTAAAAAGAATTTTTTAAATATGTAGTCTTTTAGTATTTTTTAAACAATGCTAATACAGTTTGAAATACAGTGGAACCTCGATTACCCGTCAGGGCACCGGACCAAGGGTATGACGGATAATCGGAAAGACGGTTAACAGAACATTAAAAAAATAATAAAAATTTATAGTACAACTCTCAAATTTTATTTATATGTTTTGTTTGATAATATGTATAAGTGTGGATCTGTGTTCGTACAATCGAATCAATTTAGTTTAAATTATTTAGAAATCTTTGTTTTACTTTTGCAACGGCTGAATTTCTTAATCGGCGTAAGATCATGCCATCATGCAATCTACTTCATTGGCCGCTTTTTGTCGAGAATACTACTCAATGAATTGTTGCATGTGCAATGCAGCTTCTCTAGCTTCTTTACGCAAATCTTTGTCAGTTTCAATAGCATTATCGATATCGCCACCGTCTAATTCCAAGTCTTGTGTCAGCTTCTGAATCTGTTTCGTCTACCTCTGTTCCCACGTGAGTAAAAACAAAAATTGTTTACATAAACAAATGCTGTGGTAGCATATCTGTACATTTCAGAGAATTTCGTTTGGCTGATCGCAATGCCAAACAAAATGAATTGTTCACTCAATTTTTGCTGATATGTAGTCAATACAATGTACCGACCCTGACGGTTAACAGAGGTGACGGTTAATGGAGAGACGGATAATCGAGGTTCCACTGTAAATAGGTGTACAAAAAAGGAATAACAGGTGTCTGTTGTTTCCGATAATCGGCTCTGCCGCCGTGTGCCATGAGTCATTTTTACTATCGTTTAGTTCAAATTACACAAATACCCATTATCTCTCAAATATTATATTACATACATTTTTATTGTTGAAATGTTTGTCTGATAAAAATCGGTCCGGGTTAGCCGGACTTCCGGGTTATCGGGGGCCGACTTATCGGGGTTCCACTATAGTTCGAATATAATTACACTTGAGTTCAGAGTTCTTTACCCGTGCGTCATTAATACCTGGCAAGATAAAACACATACTTTTTATCTAGCATCATTCTCTTCCACGCATGAAACTAAAAACAAACCAGCTACCGCCTGTTATTAAGGGGAACGGAGCAAAATGCAAAATTTTGACGCATGTCAAAATTTTCAATGTGTTTAAATATATTCATTTTTTTTTCGAATCCTGAGAAAACTAATAAATATTTTTGAAAAATTTAAATGCAGAATGAAAGATTACATTATTACTGAGGGCCTAAAGTCCCTGGAAACTTCTATAATGTTTACTTTAATAAGTTAGAGGGGTGAAAATAAAAGAGAAAATTTAGTGTGATTTTTAATTGCAAATATTTCATTCAAAAGAAACTTTTTATTTATTCTAAGCACTTTCGGCCCTTGGTAATAAAAGTAGTCTTTCATTCTGCGTTTAAATTTTTCAAAAATACTTATTAGTTTTCTCAGGATTCGAAAAAAATGAATACATTTAAAACACATTGAAAATTTTGACATGCGTCAAAATTTTGTATTTTGCTCTGATCCCCTTAAGTAAAAACATGATATTTTTATGAACGCTCTAGACTCAGTATATTGAAAAGAGATAGGTACAAAAAAGACGCTTAGGAATGTTTTCAGATTTTAAGTACAATGTGTGACGTTTCTGGTTTGTTTACTTTTGTGGCTGTCAGTCTGTTAAATTTTTTGCTGTTTCTTTGTCGAATTTTTGCATTTTGAAGTTTTTCATATTGGATGTTGTTCTGAAGCTATTTTCTTGTGGCATTTTTACAATTTTAACTATTTATAATGGGAAATAAGCCACAATAATATTAAAAAATGATTTTTATTAACGTTTCGACGCCCAAATCGGGTGCCGTTGTCAAAATACAAAATACTACTAATATAAACAAAAATGTTGTTGCTTAGTAAAAAAATTCTTCTAATAATTTATTTAATTTGACTCATTTATATCGGCAATTCAGATACATATGATACATTTTAAATAGAAGACTTTAAAATGATATTGCCAATATTTATGAGTTGCGTTCCTGGGACGACTTTACTGAAAGATAGTTCATTCGATTACATGAAATCAACCCCAACTCAAGAATATCCGTCACAAAAAAAAATCATAGCATGTGATCTGTCTTTAAAAAGACAACCACATGCAACGGTGACATTAAAATTCTCGCGTTAGAGATCTCATAGCAAATCACGAGGGAAAACCAGGAAAAACCTCGTGATACTATCCCGACATCGTAAGTATTTGGTCTTACATTTAATTTACTCTCAAAATTAATACCAAATTCTGACTTTACTATAATTTTGTTTAAATTATAAATAATATCAATAATACATGGATATATAAGTAATACTAAAATATAAAATATGTACTAACTCGACTATTGACTTACTAATTGTGGTATTTTCTTTCTATTGACTTCCTCTTTCAGTATGGGTATCCACATCCTACTGCATTCCACCGAGGAATTTGCGACACAATTGGTTTCGTTTAGCATAATTAGAGCCGCTTCTTTGATTTTTCTCTTTTTACTATCTGTTTCTTTTTATTTTGACAACGGCACCCGATTTGGGCGTCGAAACGTTAATAAAAATCATTTTTTAATATTATTGTGGCTTATTTCCCATTATAAATAGTTAAAATTTCATATTGGAGTTTAAAATTTTATGGTAAGTATATTTTATTTTGTTAAGGAAGTTTTGTTAAGTGACAGTTAAGGAATGGTTGTGTTCCGCCAAAGTGAATGAAATGACAAAAAGAAAATGTTATTGAATTTTTTATAAATTGTTTATTTATATATTAATCACTAATGATATTAAAAGAATTTAGTAAGCTACTTCAAATGTAGCTGTAATTCTGCACCAAAATTTTAAAACAAAACTTACATTTGACATTCTATTTATTTGATAACGTCAAATTTTAACCCGTGATCGGAGCAGTAACTACTTACTGTCACTTGCTGGTGCGTTTAATAAATTTCCGACTTATTTTATATGCTTTAAATGATGACGCACCGGTAAAGAATCCTGAACTCAACTGTATGCCCTATCCCTTGTACAAAGTATCATCATCAATCATCCCCGATTTGTTCCGATTCAGCTTACCTATCTTGTATAGGTGTTTTCTTAAACGACAATGTCGCCACCATTCCAACGTTTTAATCTCTGGTTTGTTGAGGTTCATCAAATTGTTCGATTTTTTTGTTGAATTGTTTTTAATCAATATTCTTGATTATTTCCTTATTACCTACTTCTGAACCTAGTTTCTTGTAGCATTTTTGGCAAGGCCACACAACGGTTATGATTTGGTGAATGGGTTCTTTACGACCAGAATAGCCGCTTGGCTATCTGTATAAATGTTGAGTCTCCATTCAGGATTTCATCAATGCAGGAAACCAAAGCAAAAACTTTAGCTTGGAACACAGTCGTACCTAGGCTGTAAGATTTCTTATAATTACAGACATGTTGTAACACGACAAATTAAACAAACATAAAAATATATTTAAACAGTGTAATTAGGTCATAGGCATGATATTCTTTGTGCTACGTAACTTTTCGGGATGCCCCGGTAAGCTGCTGTCTCAGATATTGAAAGGGGTGCGTTCTTAAAATAACATTTAATATTAAAAAGTATTAATTATTGGGCGCCATCAACAAATCAAATGTACTGCCATATGCCTATCCAAAAATGAAAAAATTACTTGCAACATCATTCCATTAGATATAAGTCGGTACTTACCATTGCGGTCATAGGTTGTCTGTATGCCTTTCCGACATTAAGGGTTAGAGATAGGTTAGATATACAAGTTTAAAACATAATCATCTCCAGAACGCTTCCATTTCGAAAGACAAAAACTAGTCCGCCTTTTTTTCTTCCAGAGATAAATCGATTCCATCAATTGCGAATCTCTAGTACCAGTCATAGGAATCTTTTTTGTCTTTCCCTTTTAGGTATTTTTGACACTAGATTATTAAATTGTGAGGTATTCTAGTACTAAAAAGTACTCCTGTTTTAAGTCAGTAGGATGCACGGTTTTCTGGAAAAATCCATTTTAAAATTTTTCGTTTGTTGAATTTGAAAAAAAATTAAAAAAAACGGTGTATTTGCCAACTCAAAGCAAGAGTAACTTTTAGTACTAGAATACCTCATAATTTAATACTCTACTCTCAAAAATGTCTAAAAATTTAAAGACCAATAAGTTATGAGATAAAATATTCCTTGATCTACCCAAGGCGGATGCCTATGACCAGTACTAGAAATTCACAATTGATAAAATCGATTCATCTCTGGAAGAGAAATAAACGTAGCAGTTTTCGTTTTCCTATAGAATTTTTCTAAATTCTTTTAAACTCAAAAAACCAAAAAACGAAAAATTTTTCAAATCGATTTTTCTAGAAAACTGCGTATTCTTCTGAGTTAAAGCAAAAATACCTTTTAGTACAAAACTATCCCTGAATTTAATAATACAGTGTCAGAAATGCTTAAAAGTTAGACAGAAAAGTATTCGATAAAATATCCGTTTCCGTACCCAAAACGGACCCCTATGACCGGTACTAAAAATTGACAATTGATAATTGACATTTGACAATTGACCTCTGGAAGATCAATAAGTGTACCAGTTTTCGTTTTTCCAAATAAAAGCATTCTGGAGCTATTTTAAGGAAACTAATTACAAGACTTCGATATGCTTCTTCTAGACGAAGCATATCGAAGTAGAGGTCGTCCGCCAACCAGATGGTCTGATGACATCAAACGGATCGACAGAAACTTGATGCAGACAGCACAGGACAGAAATGCATGGAGAAGACTGAGGGAGACCTATATCCAGCAGTGGATAGATCCGGGTTGAATTATGACGATGATGAATTACAAGACGCCATCTTTAAAGAGCTCTAGCTTTCCACGGAAGCATGTTTGAACTAGGTGAATTGAGTTAAATTTTCTTAAAATTATCTGAGGAATCTCCGGTTTTCGTTTGTTATGAGAGTTTCTGGACACCCTGTATAATATAATGGGTAGGTAAATTTCCTACTATAACCAATAAATTGTAAAAATTGTTTATTTACTTTTATTGCGTTTACTTAGATAAAAATATGATCTAATCACTTAAAATAAAGATGTTACAGTTTGCTATTAGATGTGAAAAGTGTGTAAAAATTCCGAGACATTATTCAGAAAAATAATATTTAATAGGATACGATTGTTTTAATGATATACAAATTAATTTTTTGTAATATTCATCTTTGCGGTTATCCTGCCAAGTTTTAAACGGTTTTAGATTAGTGTTTTTTAAGCATACTCGACATGGCATGACTCAGAAAATTGTGGTGATATGAATATGTTTGTATAACACCCTGAAATAATTTTACAGGCACACAATTTAATTTTTTTTTATACGAAATAACTATACAACCATCCTGCCTCTTTGAAAATATATTTATATTAACCTTCTTGAGATATGTGCGAAATGGCATGACAGAAAATCGTGTAATTTTCCACGAATTTTCTTCTGCCATTTTGAATAATGTCTACTGAAATTATTTATTTTATAACAAAATTTATTTTATGACTTAAAAAATCACGGAACCAGAGTGAAAATTTTATATAGAATTTTCCAAGAAACAAGTGAAGTTAAACATTAGGTGACGTCATGCCAACATTTTTTTTGGTCATTTTGAAATAAACATGATTAATTTATTAAGTTGGCAGGACTTAGAAAATTATGAAAATTTCGTCATTTTCATTACATGTTTGTATATCTGTATACTCCCTTAGTCCTTTTGCAACCGTCCTGCCCAAAAAATTTTCTTCATAAAATAGATAGTATCCTATTATTCTATGGATATGGCAGGACTTAAAAATTCATCGCAACTCCCAATTTTTTTTTTCATGGAAAATCTAATTTTCACAGGAAAATGTCACAGGAAACCAGTGGATTTTTCCACAAATTGTAAGTACCTTCTCTAACTTTCCTTTATTGCAAAGGGCAGGACTTAGAAAATCGTGGTTGAACTTCTGTTAATATCTCCCGATTTATATCTGTTGCACTGCTGAACGATCTTTTTCTAAATTGAAACTTAGAAAAAATCTATCGACCACCAGTTCAGAGCGGTTGACAAAATCTATCATTTCTATAGAGTCTATTAGATGAAATTGATATTCGCCATAGTATAAAAATATTTTCCGGACTGAAGGCACGAAAAGTGAATTTTTTATAAAATAGCTTTTCATGTTTAATGGAAAATGGATAAATGCTTGAATATATGAATTTTATGAAAACAAAAGGCAGATATCGAGTACTGAATTTATTAATCCTTGACCAAGTACCTATACTTTTGCTTCTAGAGCATCATCAGGGGCGTTTCGTCAAATTAGGAAGGTATCTTTGTACCTCCATCTTCGATATGTACCTAATGTAGTACCGGCATTTGATTTTAATCTGTTTGTCCTTTGTCCAGTGTGAGCTATATGTTAATTTCTGCCATTATTTAATTTAAACAAATATGTATTACGACATTCAAGGATACCTTCCAATTTGACGAAACGCCCCTGGTGATGCTCTAGGAACGAAAGTATACTTGAGCAAGATTTAATAAATTCAGTGCTCGATGCCTGCCTTTTATTTCCATAATACTCATGTTTACCTATACATTACTATTTTATGTTGTTACGCCAAAGATTTTATTTTTATTTAATTATTTTAACTTTTTTATATTCCTATTGCATGTGTGGGAATATTTAATTTTTTTGTTTGGTTACAATAAATAATAATTGTTTATTTTTATTCACATTGTTTTATTTAACGAAACAATTTTTAAAAAGACGCCCAAAGTTTTTGGGCGTCATTAAATGTTTTGCACACAGGCGCTACCACTTGCGGCGCGGCACTGCTATTGACGTTAAACTGATTTGAAAGACTTCCTTATATCATGACTATTAGTTAGTTATTAGGTATTCCTACTGATTTTATTGCTTCGTTGTGAAATCGGACTTTTCTTAAAAGCAGTATATGTAATTAATTTGTTATTTTCAGTACGGCAAATGGAGGAACTGGACACAAGCCGCTCAGTCCTCAGAGACTCGCACGGTTTAGATTCCTACAACGGCACTAGATTCGCTTCCGAAGTGGACACCCGATTCCCACCGAGCGAAGACGACATCGACTCCCGATTCGGGGCCAGTACGAGAATCAACGAACGGATGAACTCCAACGAGTTGGATCCCAGATTTTCGGACAACACCTTTCAGCTGGATGGTTACTATAGGAACAACAGGGTAGGCGGGCCGCCCCGAGGTATTTTCGACGATGTTTAGATCTTGTCAGAGTTGTTTTAGATCGTGACAAGACATTTCGTAACGGATAATTCGTAACGCCGTCAATTCGTAACATCAAAATGGAATTATTCTGATTCTTTTTGTGAACGTGGAAACTAACTTTTATTAGAGTTACTATTGAAATTACGTTTATCAATTTAACGAACCAGCATCAGGATAAACATTTTTTTCTACGACCGTTTAATACTATGCTCTTTATTCACTATTTTTGAATAGATAATAACACCTATTACTTTACCCGTGAGTAATAGTTCATTACTCACGGGTCATTACTCACGGATTGAAGTTAGGTTCAAGTGGTCATGCCAATTTTAATGTATTAGTCCTATATAAACTGCAAATGAAAATAAAATTACTTAAACTTGTTTATTATTACAATAATTATTGTAATTTATATCAATAATTAACTTTTTAAAGGATAATAACTTAAAAAAATTTTAAAGAATTTTTCACTGTAACAATGGGTCAGTACATTTTTTATGTTTAAATTGCATCATTTGAATATTGGATGTTACTAAAAGATAAACGTAAACAATGAGTACTAGTTCCGTAAACTGTTACTATAAAAAAGGGTAGACTGTTTACAGATATGAAATTTATATCAATGAATTCTGTTTTACTTACTGATGATTGTACAATAAATTTTTATCTGGGGCAAACGTTCTTTTTCATGTAATTGCCATTTAAAATAAAATTGTCATTTTTAAAAGTCACCTCCATTACCCTCCATTATATACCATGAAACAACACGAAATGACACTAATGACAACTGTTTCATAAGCTCAAAAAGTAATTCTAAAGTGTTGCCATAGTTATATAAAATGTTTTCTTATGAAAAATAAAATCTTTCGATTTTTAAATGTTAGTAGCTGATAATTATATTTTTCTACTAATTAAAATTAAAAAAAGGTCGTAAGAAAAAGAATAGTATTCTACTCGTATATAATGAATTACTCTGATGAATTACGACGTCGTAAACTTCATCATCGTGAGTAATAGTTATCATTACATGCTCGTTGAATAATATACTGATAACACATTTGATATTTCGTGGAAAAATATATTTTTAAAATTATGTCTTAAAATAAATATCTATTAATGTAAATTGTATTCAGGCCCGCCAAGAGGAGGGTACAGCCGGTACATTTTACCGAGGCCCGGCGATGTAAGGGGCCCGGCGTCGACCAGACCAAAGACGTAATTTTTCCCGTTTTTTGCTCTTCACTTTATGTGCATAATGCGTTTAATTAACACTCGGCTATATTTTATATGAGCTTTACCTCTATTTTAAAATATATTTTATTGTTTTATTCTAAAAACGGCGCAAGAAGCTTGCCAGATTTTTTGATGATTTGTCTGGGCCTAGTAGTGACGTGACTGATAATTTTGAGCCCGACGAAATATTTTGCTGTGAAATATTTAATATTGTCAGAGATTTTTTAAGCAATTTAACCCGCTGAAGAGAAAATATCCTTTAGTTGTCTCTCTCGCATTAAAAATGCTATGAGATATACAATGAAATAGGATCGGTTAACTGGCCTAGCAATTGTACATTGATGATTTGGTAAAATCTTGCGATTTTTCGAAAATTATAGACATCTTTGCCAATCAAAAAACTCGAAAAGTACCTGTACTGTAAGTATTATAAAAATTTTCCCTATAAATATAATCAAAATTTAATAAAATTTATAATTGAACTGTTTCTTATTATTTATTATTAATAATTTTATTTCTTATAAAAATTAAACAATTTTTTTCGTTCTTCATTTTTTGCGGGGGCCCGCTCTTCACGTGTTACCGAGGCGCGCTCATCCCTCTCGGCGGCCCTGATTGTATTAATTATTATAGTAAATGCATTATTATTAAACTGCTTTTATGTCTTTCATTATTTGTCAGACTTGGTTTTACTACTTTAAAGTGATAATTCAAGATAAAAAATTTTAAAAAATTCTTTAGTTGTCATATTAACAAGAATATATGCAAAAAAATGTGTGAAGTATATTTAAAAAGAAGTGATGTTAAAGAAGTACCATTACTTTTAGTATAGGAATGTATGTAAAACGCGTTTTTGTATAAATTAGATAATACCAAATTTGCTAAAACAATTAAATGGCGGCGTTACGAATTGACGGCGTTACCATTTTTGGGGTTACGAACTTGTGCGTTACGAGATGTCATGGGGCCGTTCGAGATATATTTTCAATAGTAAGTGGCTATGCACATAGAAGCACTTTCGATGTGATTTGTTTTTCAGAGTATAAGATAAATATAATGCAGATCTTCTGTCTTTAACAAAAACTATTTTTTACATGTAAATAACAGAAAAATGTTTAAAAGTCTCCATAGTATTTGCAATAAATTTGCGCTTATTTAAAACTCTCCACAGTAATATAGCAGATATTTCACTTGTCATAGCCTAATATCCCACTGCAGAATCACTACGTTCATAACTTGGTTAATTAAAATCATATTTTTATAAATTTAAGAATAGGAGAATACGTTGATAACAGTTTAATTATTTTTTTCTAATATGACGATATAAAGTTGCCCGTGAAAAAAATAGCCGCAAAGTAGGGTTGCCAGCTGTTAAAAACGCGAGGTATACCCTATTCCACGAACATACGCCTGTTTTGGATTACTTCGACAACGAATATTTTACTGTGCAAAATAAGAAGAACGAAAGTAAATTGCAAATTACATTGTTGTTTATTGGAATAATTATTAGCGCCATTTAATTTCGTACTTCTTATGTTGCACAGTAAAATATTCGTTGTCGAAGTAATCCAAAACAGGCGTATGTTCGTGGAATGGCCCATATCAGAGATAAGGCGAAAGAAAGATAGCGCACAACGCCACTGGTTTGACAAGGTAGACAATGGTTGATGGCGAATGGGAGGTGTTAAAGCAGTCATCTCGTCACACCAGTGGCATTGCGCGCTAGCTTTCTTTCACTTTATCTCTCATACCTCGCGTTTTTAACAGTTCTCAACCTTAATTTGCGGCTATTTTTTACATGCACCCTTTTATCATCGTATTAGAAAAACAATTAGCTTTAGTTTGATACAAAAAGCATGCACCTACGTCATGGACGAAATTTTGTTTCAAAAATGAATTACTATTGATTTAATTAAAACTATTTGCGGCCACTTTTTGACTGGCAACCTGTTATCAATGTATTCCCCTATTATTAAATTTATATAAAAATGTAATTTTATTAGTGATTCTGCAATGACAGAAACAAAACAGTAACAAATAAATCTCTGGCATAAATATTAGTGTCTATTTCTGCAGTTGTAATAACAATTAAATCTCAAAATTGTGTTAGATGGAAGCTCTACTTTATAAAGGCAACTCTCCTTATTTCAGGCAACCCTTTTTTTCTAGTTTGTTGATTGTTAAGTTTTTTTATTGTAGAAATCTTATATAAATTGTATTATGACTGTTTTAATAACCAGAAGTTTTTAGTAACATAGAAAACCACTATATTAAGGTTTGAAATACATTTTATTATGCAATTGATTATAAAAATATGACTTCCACAAGTCGGACGAAGCTGAATCTGGTGAATAGGGTGGACGTTAAAACAATTTGTACTGTACTGTAATTCAAAGATGTGTACTTTAATTCACATATTTTGTCGATGGTTTTGTGAGTTGTTTGAGAGGATGTTTTGTTGAAAGATTAGTTTTTGATTCTGTAATCTGTTCTTTGTTCACGAATTTTTACATCTAGCTGGTCCAAAAAGTTACATTAATAATCATGTTTATTGTGATATTACTTTGGACATAAACCAGGAGCAACATTTTCTTATCCCATACTTTATTGGTCCACATCCGTACCAGTCGAAAATACTGAGTTCACGTCCCTCCTTAGCCTCTTGTTTTGATTTAGGATCATCATGTATTCCTTCACCTCTCATTGACAGTTGTGATATGATGCATAAATCTTTTTTATTCTGTTTAAAACGCTATAAATGTCACATTCGAATGTAATTTTGTTTGTTAGCAAATATAGTCTGGGCAGATTATCGATGAATAGGCCATTTTTGGGAAAAGTTATTTATTCTTTTTCTCATGATCATCTTTCAGTGCGTCACAGTTTTTCGATTTCTTTCTAACGCATTAAATTGTATGTGACAGAAAAAAGGCACGTCCGTGATTACAGACATTTACAACATTTATTCTAGTTAGTCTAGTTGTCGATAGATGGCGCCATAATAAAAAAAAAATTTTTTAATTAGATAATAATATTACAAATAATCTGTATAATTTATAAGACTATACAAATCAAAGAAAATACCATTTTATAAATGCAAGAAACACATTTGATTTGTTTTTATTCCAAATTGAAAATAAAATGTGACAACTGTCAGATTTAACTAAAATGTCATGTTAGAATAAATGTCATAAATGTGTATTATCACGGACTTACCCTTTTTCCTATCATTTGTTACGCACTGAAAAATGCTCATGAAAAGGACAATACCAGCAATTTTATTGCTGGAATCGAATCTTATGATTCTATATATTAATAATATGTATAGGTATGCAAAGTTCGCAGATGGCGTGCTACTTTTTTTATAAACAAAATGGCGCCTGAAAATCATGTTTTTTCAATTTTTGCTCTATAACTCCAAATATTTTAGCTTTACACCAAAAACACCCGAATAAAAATTCACCGTAATTAAATTCTGCATAGAGACGTGTTTTTCCCAATTTGCTTTCCCCGGAAAATGAGGGTCGTCAGCGAATCTGAGCAAATAACCCTATTGACTGCTAATCTGAATCTTTTTTGTATTCTCAGCAAAACGTCCTGATTAGTAACGTGGTCGGTATAAGATATCTTCAGGATTCAACGATAAAGCAGGTGGCGTCTCTGAGAGTCCACGACTCAACTCCGTACAAGAGTATGGGAAATATATAACATCGTAGTAACCTGTTTTTCAACCAATTACAAAAATTCTAGACTTGATTAAATAGCTTCTTCTACTTCCAGTGCTTATCCTCTAGACCCATCACATAACTCAGCTGGCTACCGATAAAAAATTACACTCTACTGTCTAAAATTTTTGACATGAGATCGTCTTCTACCAGGCCCCCATTTAATTCGTCATTTTTTTTATTAGTTGGAGAACGGAGAAGACTTCATTTTGTTTTCCATAATCTGGCTCTAATATACAAGTTTAATGGAGTATCTTGTTAAAAATTTCCTGTTCTTTTTGCATAAACTATACTATTATATTTGCCACATGATAGACATACAACATTGCTAGAGAATATTAGACTCCGTAAGATTCCATGCTTCTGTACAATCCAACAGTAAGGAATGATATCTCTTCCGAGTGGTCCCAATCCTGATTTGGGCTACATCACAGATAGACATTTCTTGTTTTGTGGCAGGATCATATCATTAATGTAATACAAGCCAAAAACCTACTTTTGGTTATTAAAAAAAGGACATGGTCTAGTTTAAGTGTAACTGTAGATACCGCATTATAAAAAAAGATACCATTTGTAATATCAATCACTGATCGGCAGGAGATCAGCAGAATTGTATTTATTAGGACTTTATTTCTATATTTAACGATTTTTTTATTTCAATGTTCCAGTATATTGTTTAAACTTAAGAATTAAATGTGTCCTTTTTACTATTTTAAAACTATGAAAGTTGTTTAAGTTGTGATATTAGGCAATCTAGAGTTACTACAAGATTTGATTTTAGTCGTTTTAAGTGATCTTGTAACTATCTATAACTTGAATTCATTCCAGCATGTAAGAGTTTGTTCTTTGATGATGTTTGAAGCCGTTATACTATTCTACAGTAAGCGCCACGCTTCTAGACACATGGGTAGGTACCTAATTGATATACTTATGGGCTAATCCGGTCCGTTCTCAGATGTGACTTTCACGTCTGTCATGTTTCTGTCAAGAAACATTCAAATTAATTATTTTCCATATACAAGATACATTAATTAATTGTATTGTTACTCTGCTTTAAAATAACTTTCTTCAAATACCCTGAATATTACACTTATAAACCTTACCTTTAAAACTTTTACAACTTTAACACAATGACAACTATAAACGTGAAATACAGTTTTTCAATTAACTGTCAACTTTCTATGTTAATATTCGGTTTCTATACATTTTCTGACGTTCTAAACGTCACTATACATAAAAGTAAACAGTGTAACAAGTGCAGGGTCCCAGGACTGTATTAGCTCAATATTCTTGTGTGTCTAGTAGGGTGGCGGTTACTGTATATCTAATTTCACTTTATTCCGTGTTGTTTGATAAGTTTGTACTTACAATGGATTTTCAACTGTTTTATACACCAGATTTGTGGAGAAACATTAATCAATTAAACACTAGCATACGTTTAATTGTAATGTCTATTTCAGTGCCTATCTTGTAATATATAATTCGTTAAGCTTTTATTCTTGTGCTATGATACTTTATTTGCTATACTTACTTTATGATAGTATATGAATGAAGCTACCAATCTATTGTGAACGTCATACTAGAGGTAACTGGATAGATAACAGGAAGGCAGTGGCGGATCCAGCATCGTCAAGAGGAGGGCCGATTGACTAAATTTCTATGAAAAATAAATGAATGGTTTTATAATCTTTATATATAACTTGGTTTGCGAGGGGTGACCGATCGCCGCCATCGCCCTCCCCTGGAAGGAAATGTTTGACTGTTATGTGCGTCATAGACAGATGACATGTGGCAGTTAACAGATGAAAATCATAATAGACACCTTAGGTGACCTTAGTATGCTAAAAATTGAATTTTCTGGCCAGTGAGTTTATTTGAGACATAAATATTTCAAGGTTTCGCTGTGGTAGTCATCTGTGTCTAAGGGTGCGTTCACTACGGAGACCAAAGGATGGTATCCTAGCCTAGAGCATGGTATCGTACTCTTCATATTCGTGAATTCTCGCATTTAAAATAATGTATTTATTTTACCTAGCGATCGAAACTATATTATCGATCGCTATGTAAAATAAATGCATTATTTTAAATGCGAGAATTCACGAATATGAAGAGTACGATACCATGCTCTAGGCTAGGATACCATTCTTTGGTCTCCGTAGTGAACGCACCCTAATGTAATGATCCTGTTAAATATATTTATGGTCTCATTCATATTTATTTTGTTCCTTTTTTCATAAAATAATATTTATGTATTTTTGAATTATTTTTTAAGTTGACATTAGTGCAATCAAATATTGACAAACGTACATATAGTCGATTCACAGCAACACCCCAAGTAGCAATTTTTCGACGCATTGGTTGTCAGTACAAACAAATGCACTGTATATAACGTTGCCCGAGAGCATTTTCAGTTGTTTCGGCCAACGACCCCTAACCCGACTGACATTACGATGTTACAACGTTAAGTAATATCTTTAGTTATATGGGCAACTAAGTTATTACTATTGTGACAACTACATATCACAGTCAAGTTTTTTCAACAATCGCAACTACTTAAAAACGTTATAATGCTAAACTAATTTACGCCCATGGGTTTTCTGGCCGACTAGGTAGTTGTCTCTCACGACCACAGGGCCTTTACGTATAGTTCTGTAGATATGTGACACGTTTACGGCAACTTCAGGAGCAAAAAAAGAATTTACTTTATAACCTTACTTTTTTCTTATTATTTTATATTTTATTTTGCTGGAAATTTTCGATTTATTTAACAACCTGTTTATTTGTTTTTTATTAGCTGGTTTCTCCATTGTCCATTGTTTTATCAGTAGATTTGATATTTGATAAGCTCTAATCTTTGTATCAGCTTTGCTAGACAGGGTTGCCAGGCCAGTTCTTACTCTTTCAGTACTATATCCGTTGCAAGATAATTTGGCTGAAACTCCGACAAAATATGTACTTTTTGTACATATTTTGTCTGAATTCCATCCGAATTATCTTGCAGCGGATAGTAGTTTTCCTTTCAAAAAATCAATAGAAATACAGTAAAATCTGTGTTAACGGTTACCTGTCAAAATCGCCCGATTTCATAATCAACTTAAAGTAAACATTAAGTAAAGTCCGTGAAGTAAAGTTCACTTTAAAGTTGACATTTACCCATATATGAATTGTGATAAAGGTAGAGGTACCAACTTACTTAAAATTTAAAAAACTGATTATGAAACCGAGCGTTACAATCATTTTGAAAATTCTCCAAACCAATTATATGAAGATTTCCTTATTTAGATCTGGTATTTACCAGTTTCATTTCTAGACAAGGCGAAAACGGCGGGTTCGAAATTTGTTTGCATAATCACATTCGTGAGACATCCCAGAATAAGGTTCAAGAAGTCGCCCAAGTGAAAAGTGGGCCATTTTTTTTAACAATTTTTTTTTAATCAAATTGCAAGAATCAATATTTTTGGCCCGAGCAATTTTTTCTTTAATTTTTTGGACCATTCTGGACAAAAAAGGTCTCTAATAATTTTTCTCTAAAGTTGATCGTTTTCGACTTATAAGCAATTTAAAATTGAAAAAAACGAAAAATGGCGATTTTCAAGGCTTAATAACTCGGTTAAAAGTTATTATTATGAAAGTCAATATATGACTAAATCAAAGTTTGAAGCCCCCCCTACAAGATCCTGAAGAAATTTTCGTCATTATTTTATTACTAAGCTGTTATTTTTAAGTAATAATAATAAGCGCCATTCACGTGTGCGGGGCTGTAAATGCTGAGTGCGAGAGAGAAGCTATTCCAGCAGTCCTCGCACTCACATTTACAGCAGCGTCAATACGATACAACCACTCATTGTTATTAATTAAAAATAACAGCTTAGTAGTAAATTAATGAAACAGATTTCTTCGGGATCATGTAACGGTGACTTTAAACTTTGATTTAGTCACTTTCTGACTTTCAAAATAATAATTTTTGACCGACTTATTAAGCCTTAAAAATGGCCATTTTCGCGTTTTTCAAATTTTAACTTGCTTCTAACTCGAAAAAGATCAACTTTAGAGAAAAATTATAAGAGACCTTTTTTGTCCAGAATGGTCCAAAAAATCTAAAAAAAAATTAGTCCGGGCCAAAATATTTATTTTTGCAATTTGATTAAAAAAAATTGTTAAAAAAAATTGGCCCACTTTTCTCGTAGGCGACTTCTTGAACCTTATTCTGGGATGTCTCACGAATGTGATTATGCAAAAATATCTCATGGGAATATTTTCCCAACGAACCCGCCGTTTTCGCCTTGTCTATTCTCTGTCCATCTATTATCATCATCTACGTCCTGAATCTTATTTTCGGTAATGACATTGGGAAATTGTAACAAAATGTCTGAAAATTAATTTAGAAATAGGGTGAATACTATTAAAAAGCAAATTTTATTTTAGTGATAACAAAATATTGAAATATACCAAACATCTAATAAAAAACATTGCCTACTAGAATTTTTTAAATAATATCAAAAATATACCAAAACAGTAGATATCTACTAAATGTGGCAACGCTGTTAAGGAGAATGATGCACTTCATTGCACTGGTCACAATGACCTCTGTCACAGCATAGAAAACGCAACAGCAGTGACACACTAGTAGGCGGGAAAAGTTCGCGCACTATTACTGCGCAGATCGTCGGCCATTTTGTGCGTAGTACAGACAATGTAGAAAATCGACAGTGTTGCCGATTTGTACATAATTATCAGATTTACTTAACTTTTATGACATTCATATTTTTTAACATAATTTTATACGTATGCCTGTGGGAATTATGTCAATAATTGGGACATAACACAAAATATTGACGATGAATGGCGATTGTATTGTTAATCTTTTGCATAAATTCCAGAAATTATTCAAAAAGAATCTCTTACGGGTAATATAGTTGGTGACATCGGCAACACTGATGAACCAACACATCACATCACCACTGAGATGTACTACGCGAAAAATGGCGACCCTGTACTTTTCAACTTCAAAGGCGGCATCAGGGAGTGTCCTTGCTGGTTTCGTTTATTATGCTGTGCCTCTGTCACCCAATAAGAGAGTGCGTTCTAAAGTGGTTGGGATAGTCGGTCGCCGTGTTTGGTCGGCGATTGGACTTCTCGGTTGTCTCATCCGTCTATGGTTGGCAATAAGGTATATTTTAAGTAATATTGGTAATGTTGTTTAATGCACCATTTTGGTTTTTTTGGGATGTAAAGAAAATAAAAACACAAAATATAAAAAATGCAGGCATTTTCTAATACCTTTAAAAGCACCATCAATACATTAAATTTATACAAAACATCTTTAACATAAATTCTGGCTTTTATATTAAAATTAGATTTTTTAAATTTACATATTTTTTGTTAAAAAGGTGATAAAAAATGAGCGCGTGTGTTTTTTAAAGGTGGAATATCCATATTTGACGGTAATCTGAGATGCGTTTATAAATTTCACATCAGGTAATTTTGTTTAAGTCCTTATTTATGTAATTATATAAATTTAAATACCTGATATGATGTCAAAATAGTTTACTTTTTATATAGGTAAAAAAACATAACCAGTCCGACTCTTTGAGCAACCATTGCACGCAGGCACTTTTTATAGTCGCTTCAGTTGTCTTATGCAACGCTTAAGGTTGCCTAGGCAACGTCAAGACAACTCAAAAATCGTCCACCAAATTAGTGCAGAATTGGGTCGTCTTCTAGGCAATAACAACGTTGTGACAAAACGTTGCCACGCGGTAGACAACGTTGTCGCGTCGACAAATTGCTACTTGGGACATGGATAGACACTAGTGGTAATTTTAGGATTTCGTTTAATGTTTCGTCAATGTCCTATTGTTGTTATGAGAAGTCTATATGTTTCGAATTGATTTAAAATGGTTTATAGACATGTATATTTTAAATTGTTTGTATGTTTTTTACAAAGAACTGTATTTACTACCATTCCAGTTTTTAAAATGTTTTTATTATATTAAAAAAATAAATTATAGGACTTAGTAATCGAGGAAATCAACAATAATGACATTGTTTAACTGTATGTTTAACGAAAACATATTTTAATAATTATAACCATCATATTATCAGTCTAAAGCATGTTTATCTCTTTCAGCTTATTCACTTCCTTATTAAATATCCAAATTTATGATTTTATTTGTGCTCATTCATTCCATCAGCAGTGTTGTATTTCACCACGGAAGTGTGTAAGATATTCTAGTCATCCTGCTAATATTGCCCGACGTACTAATTGATTTTATTACCTTATCAAATTGTTGATTTTCTTATAATTATTATCGATATATTTCATTATGTTGCTAGTCAAAAAAATCATTCGATTTATTTTTTTTACTGTGAAATATATAGCCAATTTTACACGTACTCAACTAGAGTTAAGGTAAAATCACTTATTGTTTACAGCTAATGAATTAGTGTCTTTATATTTGTATTTAATAAATTGATACATAATGCAGTGCAGTTTATTCATTTTCGAAACGAATACCAAAGAACAGTCGTGATAAAGAAGAAACTTTTAAGAAAGCCACGAGTAGCACTAAGGTAAGCTTAGTAAGGGAGACGCTTACTGTACAGTCTCGTTTTGCGAAAGCATCTGAATACCATTTTGGTATTTTACTCTAAAGTGGTTCAAAAGTTCGCATTGAGAACTGAAGAAGCAAAAATGTACGTCACATAAAAACTGTATTTCTGTTGGTACAATGCGTTTTGCAGGAAATTGCTCATGGCGTAAAGAGTGAATTTTAAGTCCATTGTGAATATTGATTGTGGCAAATGCCACCACAAAATATTCCGAAGCACTTCAAATATTGACTGTATGTAGCATTTGGTGAGTTTTGAAAAAATGTGTACAAGTGCTACAATCTCATAAACGACCGATGAAAACAACCCGTCATCTCTAAGGAAACTGCCAGGACAACGAAGATCAAAAGGCAGGTCAACTTTAGTCAATACTGGAGGTGTTGCTGATTGTTTTCTTCAATTACAAGTTGTTGCCAATAAGGAATATTATTCGAATTAGAAAAAACGCCCAGAATTGTAAAACAACAATTACCATTGCTTGTTCATGTTGTTTTGTCCAGCAAGCACGACAATTATGTATCAGTTACCATGTTCACCGGATTTGATTCCCTGTAACTTTTTCTTGTTCTAAAATATAAAAAATATGAAAGTTAATCTTTGGTAATATTAAAGTAATAAAGACGATAGAAAGTCTCAGGACCACGAACACCGCTTACATGTCTGAACAAACCTCCTATACTACACGTGAATATATTACCATTAACGCTGCGCTCGTTCTGAGCGTGTTCACTAAAAGATTGCAGCCATGTTTTTTGGAATGCAATTATTGACGCTATATGTCAAATTAGCTGTCATTTATTCAGACTGTTCTGTCAAATCACCATCTATGGATATAGCGTAGAATGACAGGTGTAAGATTCTTTATTCAAATGGTGTTCTGTTCGCATTTTACAGGAGGACTATTCATAGTGCAGTGGGTAAATTTGAGTCAATGGTTCAGCAACAATCAACTAACACGACTACGTCGACAAAACTCAAGATCTGCCGAAACCATCGTGAGATTGTGCAGGAGAATCCAAGGCAGTGGATTTCACGTAGCTCACAAGAACTCAGCTTTTCACAGACCACAAATTTTGCGTCGTGACGGCCCGCTCCAGTACAAAATCCAGCTGATTCAGGGGCTGAAAGTAAACGACTATTGATAACGTGTGTTGGCTGAAGGTTCTCTGGAGCAATGACTTTTGCACTGGTGTACAAGTGATACACAAATGGGATTTAGGAAAGGTCTGGGAACACGGGACGCACTGTTTGCAGTAAGTGTTCTTTCGCAGAGATGTCTAGATATGAATCAGGAAGTATATGCCTGTTTCATTGATTTTGAGAAGGCATTTGACAAAGTGCAGCATAATCGTCTCAAAGAAATTTTGTTAAATAAAGACAGACAGTAGAGACATTAGAATTATATGTAAACTCTATTGGAATCAAACAGCAAAAGTGAAAGTTGAGAATGAACTGACTGAGGATATCCAGATTCGTCGTGGGGTGCGCCAAGGGCGTATTTTATCACCATTGTTATTTAATTTATATAGTGAAGCCATCTCAGAATTAGCGTTGGCCGAAGTCAATGAGGGCCTAATAATAAACGGTGAGTAGAGATTGCAATTGCTGGATCCAGCGCACTTTTTTACATGCTG
Source organism: Diabrotica virgifera virgifera (assembly GCF_917563875.1). Taxonomy (NCBI): domain Eukaryota; kingdom Metazoa; phylum Arthropoda; class Insecta; order Coleoptera; family Chrysomelidae; genus Diabrotica; species Diabrotica virgifera. The sequence continues at coordinate 69,283,287 of NC_065444.1, forward strand.
GATCCACCAAACCATGCAGGATCCAGCAGCGCGGATCCGCAAACGTGTCAAATTCGAAATAAGTTACTTAATGTCTTCATTATCCTCTTTATTCAAAGCCGTGAGTCGGAAACTTGCCATTCTATCGCTCTGTCAGTATGCTGGAAAGTTTCTATAGCTTAAAAGTTTGCATCGATAAAGCGTTGATATACATTGATTCTGCCATAAAATTCTCTGCTGGCGAGTGGTCAATAATCAATGAGTTAATCGCCACTTTTAACCAGCTGTATAAGCTCTTTGCAGAATAGAGTCCACTTTGATAACGGCCGACACAACCATGAAATTTTTCTTAGACAAACTAAATCGCCAGGACTCTAGCCTTAATTCCGATCTATTATAGGAAGCACTACGCAACATAATCACGGAACGGCGCCTCTATGAGATTACAGGTACATTAGTGTATTTACAAAATCAAAAAAAGTATGACGAAGGACTAAGCAATCTTGGTTAATTCCCCATGCCAAAAAAGAATGCAATGTGACAATAGATGAAAAATTTGTTGATTCGTATAAATAAACAAGTAACCGTGGAACCAGTGCGAGAGATAATGGAAGAATATGGGCCAACTAATCCGGAGCCCGTGAATTTTACTTTGGAACAAAAACTTGAGATTGAATTGAAACGAGAAAGAGAAAATATTATAGCCAAAAAAACTGGTTCTCAAAAAAATTACGAAAAGATTTTGGAAAAGGAAATGGCGGTTTATGAGACCGAAGGAGTGAAAGGCGATCGTTTGTCAATGATCTATGACTATTTGATGACCTTAAAACCGACCAGCACAGAGGCCGGAAGGGCTTTCTCCGCAACCGGCTATATGTGCAGTTCTGTGCGAAGTAGGTAAGGCCTATGTTTTTAAAGTATCACTTCCAAACAACTAAATAATTCATGTTTCTGTTGTTTAGAAATTTAGCATACAGACAAAAAAAAACAGTAAAATTGTGTTTTTATTTTGATTTCACATTTTGCTGGATCCAGCTGGATTTAGGCCAATCTTGCAAAAATCCAGCTGGATTGCAATCCCTAACGGTGAGCCACTTAATAATATAAGATATGCTGACGATACCGTACTTCTAGCGGGAACACTGGAAGAATTGCAACACCTTGCTCAACAACTAAATATACATTGCAACGATTATGGACTAAAAATAAATTTGAAGAAAACCAAGTTCATGGTACAGTCAAACCCGCTTATTAGAATACCTCTTAAAGGAATATCCCGGTTTAAGGAATAAAAATTTGAGGTCCCGAAACGTTTCTACTAGCGACCAATGATCGGTTATTATAATAGACCGGTTATAGGAATAGTTTTGTTTGGCACGAAGGCTATTCCAATAAGCGGGTTCGACTGTATTTACAAAAGTACAAAACAGCAGAGTTAGACCAGTACTGGATAATACAGAAATTGAGCAAATATCTTCGTACAAATACCTTGGAGCATGGATCACAGAAGATACTGATCAGACAAAAGAAATAAGATGCCGCATTGAAATTGCACGATCCATTTTTAACAGAATTAGGAAACTTTTCTGTAATCGCAATATCAATATAACGCTCGAAGCTAAGAATGCTTCGTTGTTATATTTTCTCCACCCTTTTGTATGGGGTTGAGGCATGAACACTAAAACAATCCAACATTAAAAACCTGGAAGCATTCGAAATGTGGTGTTATAGACGTATTCTGAAAATATCATGGACTGATCGTAAAACAAACGCACAAGTGCTCGAACAACTAGGAAAACAATGCGAAGTTTTAAATTCCATAAAAATCAGGAAGTTGGAATACTTGGGGCACATCATGAGAGGTGAAAAATACGAACTATTAAGGAATATAATGCAGGGCAAAATCAAAGGCAGAAGAAGCGTAGGAAGACGTAAAATCTCGTGGCTACGCAATCTCCGTGAATGGTTTGGATGCAGCTCAATTGAACTATTCCGGCGCGTAACCAACAAAATTATAATTGCCAGAATGATTTCCAATCTCCGATAGGAGCGGAACTTGACGGAAGACCAATGACAAAAACACGCCAAACTTACATTATTATGCTTCCAATTTGATTTCTCCTTTCTTCTATTTTATATTTTATCTTAGAAAGTTTGGTAGAAAAGAATTTTGTAGGTTTTTTACTACATCTATAAGCCTATTAATACTAAATCTTTTTAAAATCCTCAGTCACAAAAGAGGTGATTTATTTGAATGGGTTGGTAAAGGTGGTTTTTGCATGTTATTACAAGTTTTGATTGTCGATAGCTCACTCAATTTTTGCCGTAGAAAAAATTTTTGCAAATCAGTTTCTTGGGAAATAAATAAGCAACAATTTCATAGTTAAATATTTTTCGTATCTCTGATGCTAATCTCTCTATTCTGAAGAAAAGGCCATTTTTTCCAAACTACAGAAATTCGTTATTCGCTTTTAACTCCATTTTTTTAAAAACTAATCATTCGAAGCTGGTAAAACTTCTAGAACCTATTAATAATACATAAGTAAAGAGTACCAAACAAGGTCAATTACTAATTTTAATTACGGTGGTGATTAGGGGGTTGCTTCCGATCACTTTTTCGCTTAAAAAATAGGGACTGACATTCTTTTCATTATGTCACTTAATTTTTGAGCTAGAGACTTGTTTTATTTCTATAGATAGACATTTTTAAATACTTTAAATTAGTTTGAACAAGTTATCCTCTAAAAATGCATAGTTTTCCCGTTTTTGACTTTGAAACTACAATATTTAGCATTTGACGAAGAAGAGCTAACATATAATAAAGTACAGCTCGATTACCATTGGTGTTAAAGAACATTTAAAAAACGGTTTTGTTTATTTTTTCAAAATGAACTATTTTAAATGGGAAATAAGCCACAATTTTACCAAAAAAATGAATTTATTAACGTTTCGACGCCCAAGTCGGGTGTCGTTGTCAAATTACAAAATAATACTTGGTATTATTATAATATATTATATATAATCAATAATAATTGGTATTATTTTGTAATTTGACAACGACACCCGACTTGGGCGTCGAAACGTTAATAAATTAATTTTTTTGGTAAAATTGTGGCTTATTTCCCATTTAAAATAGTTCATTATAAAAATGTCACAAGGAAATAGCTTCAGAACAACATTTTTTCAAAAGGTACATTTTTGTTAAGTAAAGAACGTTTTTTGCTTAGAGTGAATGTTTTTACCAACTTTTGCGGTCAAAATATAATAAAAAATTTCCACCCACGTGATGACGTAGCAACCACCCCCATGGTAAAAGCGCCTTTGCGCCTTTCGGCATCATGTAGATTTTGATCCTTGGACTATTCACTACTTATTCTCAAATTTTCAACCAAATCGATCCATTCTGTAAAAATTGCGAGTTATTGTCCTATTTTAAGCTTCATTACTTGGACTATGAGAAAATTGAGGACTTTCATTTGATACATACCTTGAGTCACTACTATCTGTTAATTTTACTTCAAGCCTAGTACAGTAACACCTAGCAGTATGGGTTATTTTGTACACAAAATATTAAAGAATAAGACTTGACTTCAGTAATGTATAATTTAAATATAATTTAACAATACATCCATAAAAGTAAACAGTGTACATAAAATTTAACAGCACTTAAAAACAAATTTAACATAAAAATAAATATCTTTAACAACTAATGGCACGTAAGCAGTCTCTTATTATCAGATCTTAGAGTAAATACAAACTAAAGAACGTCACCAGTGCAAGTGCAAAGAAAGCTAAAACGTACATTATAGTGATGCGTACAATCTTCTTGTGTTCCGAACGACTGATCTGCAGCTTGGTTCTTCGCTCGTTCAAATCGAGCAATAACGGGTCCAGTAACAGAACGTTCCGTTCCAAATACGGCTCCGGTTCGTGCTGGCGCGGACTGTGTTCGATGTTTCGGTACATTTCGTCCATCATCGGGATGATTTCATCCAAGTTCTGCACTGTCGGTCTTCGTTTCTTCGACAGACCCATTGTACGGCGAGATATGTAATTATTTGTAAAAGATTTGAAGTGATTATTGGTAGGTAGAGATAAAAATATAGGAACGTATGCATCGTAACTACTAGGATCATAAGAACATTTTAACTCCATATATGACAAATGTTCGTGTTTGCTGTCTAATATTCCTATGCAATATTTGGGAACCTCTTGGTAAAAAGGCACAAAATTAGACGAACAAAATAGAGAATAATTGCTTAATAATAAATGATCACTCTGTATAAACTTATTTAAACTTACAACCTCGTTAGGCAATGTTTGATTATGCTTAAAATAGAGGTCGCTGTATGGCAGGAACGTATCACCATGTATCACTAAAAATGGAAGAACTTAATATTTACGATAGGCCTCTCAGCAGATCACCGACAAAGTACCGTGCGCGCATCAATTCCAGCGCACTCCCACTATACTCCCTCCACTCTACCGTTCTATACATTTTTTTGATAAAATTAATAGTTTTCGATTTATTCGCTATCGAAAGTGTTAGTTTTATACCAATCGAAAAAATCAATGTTTTTCGATTCACTCAATTTTTGCCGTAGAAAAAAAATTTTCAAACCAAATTCTTGGGAATTAAATAAGCATTTTTTACCAAAGTACAAAAATTCGTTATTCGCTTTTAACTCCAGTTTTGTAAAAACTAATCATTCTAAGCCAGTCAAACTTCTAGAATCTATTAATAATACATAAAAAAAGCCAATGACTAAAAACACGCCCAACTTACATTATTATGCTTCCAATTTGATTTCTCCTTTTTTTTTCAAAAAAATATATTGATTTTCGAACCGTAACTATTTTATATTTTATCTTAGAAAGTTTGGCAGAAAAGAATTTTGTAGGTTTTTACAAGATCTGTAAGCCTATTAATACTAAATCTTATTAAAATCCTCAGTCACAAAAAGAGGTGACTTTGAATGGGTTAGTAAAGGTGGTTTTTGCATGTTATTACAAGTTTTAATTGTCAATAGCTCACTCAATTTTTGAAGTAGACAAAAATTTTGCAAATCAGTTTCTTTCAAAATAAATAAACTACAATTTCATAGTTAAATATTTTTTCGTATCTCTGATGCTAATCTTTCTATTCTGAAGAAAAGGCCATTTTTTCCAAACTACAAAAATTCGTTATTCGCTTTTAACTCCATTTTTTAAAAACTAATCATTCGAAGCTGTTAAAACTTCTAGAACCTATTAATAATACATAAGTAAAGAGTACCAAACAAGGTCAATTACTAATTTTAATTACGGTGGTGATTAGGGGGTTGCTTCCGATCACTTTTTCGCTTAAAAAATAGGGACTGACATTCTTTTCATTATGTCACTTAATTTTTGAGCTAGAGACTTGTTTTATTTCTGGAGATAGACATTTTTAAATACTTTAAATTAGTTTGAACAAGTTATCCTCTAAAAATGCATAGTTTTCCCGTCTTTTGACTTTGAAACTACAATATTTAGCATTTGACGAAGAAGAGCTAACATATAATAAAGTACAGCTCGATTACCATTGGTCTTAAAGAACATTTAAAAAACGGTTTTGTTTATTTTTTCAAAATGAACTATCTTAAATGGGAAATAAGCCACAATTTTACCAAAAAAATTAATTTATTAACGTTTCGACGCCCAAGTCGGGTGTCGTTGTCAAATTACAAAATAATACTTGGTATTATTATAATATATTATATATAATCAATAATAATTGGTATTATTATGTAATTTGACAACGACACCCGACTTGGGCGTCGAAACGTTAATAAATTCATTTTTTTGGTAAAATTGTGGCTTATTTCCCATTTAAAATAGTTCATTATAAAAATGCCAAAAGGAAATAGCTTCAGAACAACATTTTTTCAAAAGGTACATTTTTGTTAAGTAAAGAACGTTTTTTGCTTAGAGTGAATGTTTTTACCAACTTTTGCGGTCAAAATATAATAAAAAATTTCCACCCACGTGATGAGGTAGCAACCACCCCCATGGTAAAAGCGCCTTTCGGCATCATGTAGATTTTGATCCTTGGACTATTCACTACTTATTCTCAAATTTTCAACCAAATCGATCCATTCTGTAAAAAGTGCGAGGTATTGTCCTATTTTAAGCTTCATTACTTGGACTATGAGAAAATTGAGGACTTTCATTTGATACATACCTTGAGTCACTACTATCTGTTAATTTTACTTCAAGCCTAGTACAGTAACACCTAGCAGTATGGGTTATTTTGTACACAAAATATTAAAGAATAAGACTTGACTTCAGTAATGTATAATTTAAATATAATTTAACAATACATCCATAAAAGTAAACAGTGTACATAAAATTTAACAGCACTTAAAAACAAATTTAACATAAAAATAAATATCTTTAACAACTAATGGCACGTAAGCAGTCTCTTATTATCAGATCTTAGAGTAAATACAAACTAAAGAACGTCACCAGTGCAAGTGCAAAGAAAGCTAAAACGTACATTATAGTGATGCGTGCAATCTTCTTGTGTTCCGAACGACTGATCTGCAGCTTGGTTCTTCGCTCGTTCAAATCGAGCAATAACGGGTCCAGTAACAGAACGTTCCGTTCCAAATACGGCTCCGGTTCGTGCTGGCGCGGACTGTGTTCGATGTTTCGGTACATTTCGTCCATCATCGGGATGATTTCATCCAAGTTCTGCACTGTCGGTCTTCGTTTCTTCGACAGACCCATTGTACGGCGAGATATGTAATTATTTGTAAAAGATTTGAAGTGATTATTGGTAGGTAGAGATAAAAATATAGGAACGTATGCATCGTAACTACTAGGATCATAAGAACATTTTAATTCCTTATATGACAAATGTCCGTGTTTGCTGTCTAATATTCCTATGCAATATTTGGGAACCTCTTGGTAAAAAGGCACAAAATTAGACGAACAAAATAGAGAATAATTGCTTAATAATAAATGATCACTCTGTATAAACTTATTTAAACTTACAACCTCGTTAGGCAATGTTTGATTATGCTTAAAATAGAGGTCGCTGTATGGCAGGAACGTATCACCATGTATCACTAAAAATGGAAGAACTTAATATTTACGATAGGCCTCTCAGCAGATCACCGACAAAGTACCGTGCGCGCATCAATTCCAGCGCACTCCCACTATACTCCCTCCACTCTACCGATGGAAGCCAGCTGAGGGGCTATCGAAATGGTATTCAAGAGAAACGAGAAAGAACAAACACTCTTTTGCAGCGTTAAGCTCTAGGCTCCCCGGCGAATCAGTGTACTGAACCGGTAGCCAATCTGGGTGGAGGAACACTTGTAGTGAACGGATACTGCCATCTCCGATCCGGAATTGGTATCTGTGTAGTTATTGATATTTTGATTGTGAGAGATTACACTGGATTGAAGTGTAATGAGGTGTGAGTATGTGTGTAATTGCTTCTTTTTATTTTTCTTCTGCCAAGGGGGCTTTCTTCAGAGCGGAGCGATGACAGTAGAATACTATTTTACTCTATTATTTAAATTATACTCTGTATATAAAAATATCCTTAATATATTTATTTATATTTTAAACCTGTGTTTTACTGAGTCTGTTGTCCTGAAAGAACTACCCGTCACATTATTTCACTGGAAGAATTTTGATCGTCTGAGTGGTTCGTTATTCAACTTAATATTTCACCCTTCAAAGGGCGTTCCGGAGTCGAATTTGACTGGCATGACATCTGTCGGTCTGTCTTTAGAATTCAATGGAACTTCTTCCAAGATTTTTAGATGAATCGAATTTGGTCTGAATTTTTCGATCTCTGGAACAGCTCCCTTAGAAACTTTTTGGATAATAAGCCAAAAAGATCTGCTCTGCGCATAGTCCAGGAACCGAAGCTTTTCACCTCGCAATTTTTACAGAATGGATCGATTTGCTTGAAAATTTGAGAATATGAAGTGGATAGTCCAAGTATCAAAATCTATGATGCCGAAAGACGCTTTTACTATGGGGGTGGTAGCCACCCCATCTCGGGGATGGACATTTTTTTTATTATATTTTGACCTCAAAAGTTGATAAAAACATTCATTCTAAGCAAAAAATGTTTTATACATTTTTTTGATAAAATTAATAGTTTTCGATTTATTCGCTATCGAAAGTGTTAGTTTTATACCAATCGAAAAAATCAATGTTTTTCGATTCACTCAATTCTTGCCGTAGAAAAAAATTTTCAAACCAAATTCTTGGGAATTAAATAAGCATTTTTTACCAAAGTACAAAAATTCGTTATTCGCTTTTAACTCCAGTTTTGTAAAAACTAATCATTCTAAGCCAGTCAAACTTCTAGAATCTATTAATAATACATAAAAAAAGCCAATGACTAAAAACACGCCCAACTTACATTATTATGCTTCCAATTTGATTTCTCTTTTTTTTTTTTCAAAAAAATATATTGATTTTCTAACCGTAACTATTTTATATTTTATCTTAGAAAGTTTGGTAGAAAAGAATTTTGTAGGTTTTTACAAGATCTGTAAGCCTATTAATACTAAATCTTATTAAAATCCTCAGTCACAAAAAGAGGTGACTTTGAATGGGTTGGTAAAGGTGGTTTTTGCATGTTATTACAAGTTTTAATTGTCAATAGCTCACTCAATTTTTGAAGTAGACAAAAATTTTGCAAATCAGTTTCTTGGGAAATAAATAAGCTACAATTTCATAGTTAAATATTTTTTCGTATCTCTGATGCTAATCTTTCTATTCTGAAGAAAAGGCCATTTTTTCCAAACTACAAAAATTCGTTATTCGTTTTAACTCCATTTTTTTAAAAACTAATCATTCGAAGCTGGTAAAACTTCTAGAACCTATTAATAATACATAAGTAAAGAGTACCAAACAAGGTCAATGACTAATTTTAATTACGGTGGTGATTAGGGAGTTGCTTCCGATCACTTTTTCGCTTAAAAAATAGGGACTGACATTCTTTTCATTATGTCATTTAATTTTTGAGTTAGAGACTTTTTTTATTTCTATAGATAGACATTTTTAAATACTTTAAATTAGTTTGAACAAGTTATCCTCTAAAAATGCATAGTTTTCCCGTCTTTTGACTTTGAAACTACAATATTTAGCATTTGACGAAGAAGAGCTAACATATAATAAAGTACAGCTCGATTACCATTGGTCTTAAAGAACATTTAAAAAACGGTTTTGTTTATTTTTTCAAAAGGTACATTTTTGTTAAGTAAAGAACGTTTTTTGCTTAGAGTGAATGTTTTTACCAACTTTTGCGGTCAAAATATAATAAAAAATTTCCACCCACGTGATGAGGTAGCAACCACCCCCATGGTAAAAGCGCCTTTCGGCATCATGTAGATTTTGATCCTTGGACTATTCACTACTTATTCTCAAATTTTCAACCAAATCGATCCATTCTGTAAAAATTGCGAGGTATTGTCCTATTTTAAGCTTCATTCATTACTTGGACTATGAGAAAATTGAGGACTTTCATTTGATACATACCTTGAGTCACTACTATCTGTTAATTTTACTTCAAGCCTAGTACAGTAACACCTAGCAGTATGGGTTATTTTTTACACAAAATATTAAAGAATAAGACTTGACTTCAGTAATGTATAATTTAAATATAATTTAACAATACATCCATAAAAGTAAACAGTGTACATAAAATTTAACAGCACTTAAAAACAAATTTAACATAAAAATAAATATCTTTAACAACTAATGGCACGTAAGCAGTCTCTTATTATCAGATCTTAGAGTAAATACAAACTAAAGAACGTCACCAGTGCAAGTGCAAAGAAAGCTAAAACGTACATTATAGTGATGCGTGCAATCTTCTTGTGTTCCGAACGACTGATCTGCAGCTTGGTTCTTCGCTCGTTCAAATCGAGCAATAACGGGTCCAGTAACAGAACGTTCCGTTCCAAATACGGCTCCGGTTCGTGCTGGCGCGGACTGTGTTCGATGTTTCGGTACATTTCGTCCATCATCGGGATGATTTCATCCAAGTTCTGCACTGTCGGTCTTCGTTTCTTCGACAGACCCATTGTACGGCGAGATATGTAATTATTTGTAAAAGATTTGAAGTGATTATTGGTAGGTAGAGATAAAAATATAGGAACGTATGCATCGTAACTACTAGGATCATAAGAACATTTTAATTCCTTATATGACAAATGTCCGTGTTTGCTGTCTAATATTCCTATGCAATATTTGGGAACCTCTTGGTAAAAAGGCACAAAATTAGACGAACAAAATAGAGAATAATTGCTTAATAATAAATGATCACTCTGTATAAACTTATTTAAACTTACAACCTCGTTAGGCAATGTTTGATTATGCTTAAAATAGAGGTCGCTGTATGGCAGGAACGTATCACCATGTATCACTAAAAATGGAAGAACTTAATATTTACGATAGGCCTCTCAGCAGATCACCGACAAAGTACCGTGCGCGCATCAATTCCAGCGCACTCCCACTATACTCCCTCCACTCTACCGATGGAAGCCAGCTGAGGGGCTATCGAAATGGTATTCAAGAGAAACGAGAAAGAACAAACACTCTTTTGCAGCGTTAAGCTCTAGGCTCCCCGGCGAATCAGTGTACTGAACCGGTAGCCAATCTGGGTGGAGGAACACTTGTAGTGAACGGATACTGCCATCTCCGATCCGGAATTGGTATCTGTGTAGTTATTGATATTTTGATTGTGAGAGATTACACTGGATTGAAGTGTAATGAGGTGTGAGTATGTGTGTAATTGCTTCTTTTTATTTTTCTTCTGCCAAGGGGGCTTTCTTCAGAGCGGAGCGATGACAGTAGAATACTATTTTACTCTATTATTTAAATTATACTCTGTATATAAAAATATCCTTAATATATTTATTTATATTTTAAACCTGTGTTTTACTGAGTCTGTTGTCCTGAAAGAACTACCCGTCACATTATTTCACTGGAAGAATTTTGATCGTCTGAGTGGTTCGTTATTCAACTTAATATTTCACCCTTCAAAGGGCGTTCCGGAGTCGAATTTGACTGGCATGACATCTGTCGGTCTGTCTTTAGAATTCAATGGAACTTCTTCCAAGATTTTTAGATGAATCGAATTTGGTCTGAATTTTTCGATCTCTGGAACAGCTCCCTTAGAAACTTTTTGGATAATAAGCCAAAAAGATCTGCTCTGCGCATAGTCCAGGAACCGAAGCTTTTCACCTCGCAATTTTTACAGAATGGATCGATTTGCTTGAAAATTTGAGAATATGAAGTGGATAGTCCAAGTATCAAAATCTATGATGCCGAAAGACGCTTTTACTATGGGGGTGGTTGCCACCCCATCTCGGGGATGGACATTTTTTTTATTATATTTTGACCTCAAAAGTTGATAAAAACATTCATTCTAAGCAAAAAATGTTTTATACATTTTTTTGATAAAATTAATAGTTTTCGATTTATTCGCTATCGAAAGTGTTAGTTTTATACCAATCGAAAAAATCAATGTTTTTCGATTCACTCAATTCTTGCCGTAGAAAAAAATTTTCAAACCAAATTCTTGGGAATTAAATAAGCATTTTTTACCAAAGTACAAAAATTCGTTATTCGCTTTTAACTCCAGTTTTGTAAAAACTAATCATTCTAAGCCAGTCAAACTTCTAGAATCTATTAATAATACATAAAAAAAGCCAATGACTAAAAACACGCCCAACTTACATTATTATGCTTCCAATTTGATTTCTCTTTTTTTTTTTCAAAAAAATATATTGATTTTCTAACCGTAACTATTTTATATTTTATCTTAGAAAGTTTGGTAGAAAAGAATTTTGTAGGTTTTTACAAGATCTGTAAGCCTATTAATACTAAATCTTATTAAAATCCTCAGTCACAAAAAGAGGTGACTTTGAATGGGTTGGTAAAGGTGGTTTTTGCATGTTATTACAAGTTTTAATTGTCAATAGCTCACTCAATTTTTGAAGTAGACAAAAATTTTGCAAATCAGTTTCTTGGGAAATAAATAAGCTACAATTTCATAGTTAAATATTTTTTCGTATCTCTGATGCTAATCTTTCTATTCTGAAGAAAAGGCCATTTTTTCCAAACTACAAAAATTCGTTATTCGTTTTAACTCCATTTTTTTAAAAACTAATCATTCGAAGCTGGTAAAACTTCTAGAACCTATTAATAATACATAAGTAAAGAGTACCAAACAAGGTCAATGACTAATTTTAATTACGGTGGTGATTAGGGAGTTGCTTCCGATCACTTTTTCGCTTAAAAAATAGGGACTGACATTCTTTTCATTATGTCATTTAATTTTTGAGTTAGAGACTTTTTTTATTTCTATAGATAGACATTTTTAAATACTTTAAATTAGTTTGAACAAGTTATCCTCTAAAAATGCATAGTTTTCCCGTCTTTTGACTTTGAAACTACAATATTTAGCATTTGACGAAGAAGAGCTAACATATAATAAAGTACAGCTCGATTACCATTGGTCTTAAAGAACATTTAAAAAACGGTTTTGTTTATTTTTTCAAAAGGTACATTTTTGTTAAGTAAAGAACGTTTTTTGCTTAGAGTGAATGTTTTTACCAACTTTTGCGGTCAAAATATAATAAAAAATTTCCACCCACGTGATGAGGTAGCAACCACCCCCATGGTAAAAGCGCCTTTCGGCATCATGTAGATTTTGATCCTTGGACTATTCACTACTTATTCTCAAATTTTCAACCAAATCGATCCATTCTGTAAAAATTGCGAGGTATTGTCCTATTTTAAGCTTCATTCATTACTTGGACTATGAGAAAATTGAGGACTTTCATTTGATACATACCTTGAGTCACTACTATCTGTTAATTTTACTTCAAGCCTAGTACAGTAACACCTAGCAGTATGGGTTATTTTTTACACAAAATATTAAAGAATAAGACTTGACTTCAGTAATGTATAATTTAAATATAATTTAACAATACATCCATAAAAGTAAACAGTGTACATAAAATTTAACAGCACTTAAAAACAAATTTAACATAAAAATAAATATCTTTAACAACTAATGGCACGTAAGCAGTCTCTTATTATCAGATCTTAGAGTAAATACAAACTAAAGAACGTCACCAGTGCAAGTGCAAAGAAAGCTAAAACGTACATTATAGTGATGCGTGCAATCTTCTTGTGTTCCGAACGACTGATCTGCAGCTTGGTTCTTCGCTCGTTCAAATCGAGCAATAACGGGTCCAGTAACAGAACGTTCCGTTCCAAATACGGCTCCGGTTCGTGCTGGCGCGGACTGTGTTCGATGTTTCGGTACATTTCGTCCATCATCGGGATGATTTCATCCAAGTTCTGCACTGTCGGTCTTCGTTTCTTCGACAGACCCATTGTACGGCGAGATATGTAATTATTTGTAAAAGATTTGAAGTGATTATTGGTAGGTAGAGATAAAAATATAGGAACGTATGCATCGTAACTACTAGGATCATAAGAACATTTTAATTCCTTATATGACAAATGTCCGTGTTTGCTGTCTAATATTCCTATGCAATATTTGGGAACCTCTTGGTAAAAAGGCACAAAATTAGACGAACAAAATAGAGAATAATTGCTTAATAATAAATGATCACTCTGTATAAACTTATTTAAACTTACAACCTCGTTAGGCAATGTTTGATTATGCTTAAAATAGAGGTCGCTGTATGGCAGGAACGTATCACCATGTATCACTAAAAATGGAAGAACTTAATATTTACGATAGGCCTCTCAGCAGATCACCGACAAAGTACCGTGCGCGCATCAATTCCAGCGCACTCCCACTATACTCCCTCCACTCTACCGATGGAAGCCAGCTGAGGGGCTATCGAAATGGTATTCAAGAGAAACGAGAAAGAACAAACACTCTTTTGCAGCGTTAAGCTCTAGGCTCCCCGGCGAATCAGTGTACTGAACCGGTAGCCAATCTGGGTGGAGGAACACTTGTAGTGAACGGATACTGCCATCTCCGATCCGGAATTGGTATCTGTGTAGTTATTGATATTTTGATTGTGAGAGATTACACTGGATTGAAGTGTAATGAGGTGTGAGTATGTGTGTAATTGCTTCTTTTTATTTTTCTTCTGCCAAGGGGGCTTTCTTCAGAGCGGAGCGATGACAGTAGAATACTATTTTACTCTATTATTTAAATTATACTCTGTATATAAAAATATCCTTAATATATTTATTTATATTTTAAACCTGTGTTTTACTGAGTCTGTTGTCCTGAAAGAACTACCCGTCACATTATTTCACTGGAAGAATTTTGATCGTCTGAGTGGTTCGTTATTCAACTTAATATTTCACCCTTCAAAGGGCGTTCCGGAGTCGAATTTGACTGGCATGACATCTGTCGGTCTGTCTTTAGAATTCAATGGAACTTCTTCCAAGATTTTTAGATGAATCGAATTTGGTCTGAATTTTTCGATCTCTGGAACAGCTCCCTTAGAAACTTTTTGGATAATAAGCCAAAAAGATCTGCTCTGCGCATAGTCCAGGAACCGAAGCTTTTCACCTCGCAATTTTTACAGAATGGATCGATTTGCTTGAAAATTTGAGAATATGAAGTGGATAGTCCAAGTATCAAAATCTATGATGCCGAAAGACGCTTTTACTATGGGGGTGGTTGCCACCCCATCTCGGGGATGGACATTTTTTTTATTATATTTTGACCTCAAAAGTTGATAAAAACATTCATTCTAAGCAAAAAATGTTTTATACATTTTTTTGATAAAATTAATAGTTTTCGATTTATTCGCTATCGAAAGTGTTAGTTTTATACCAATCGAAAAAATCAATGTTTTTCGATTCACTCAATTCTTGCCGTAGAAAAAAATTTTCAAACCAAATTCTTGGGAATTAAATAAGCATTTTTTACCAAAGTACAAAAATTCGTTATTCGCTTTTAACTCCAGTTTTGTAAAAACTAATCATTCTAAGCCAGTCAAACTTCTAGAATCTATTAATAATACATAAAAAAAGCCAATGACTAAAAACACGCCCAACTTACATTATTATGCTTCCAATTTGATTTCTCTTTTTTTTTTTCAAAAAAATATATTGATTTTCTAACCGTAACTATTTTATATTTTATCTTAGAAAGTTTGGTAGAAAAGAATTTTGTAGGTTTTTACAAGATCTGTAAGCCTATTAATACTAAATCTTATTAAAATCCTCAGTCACAAAAAGAGGTGACTTTGAATGGGTTGGTAAAGGTGGTTTTTGCATGTTATTACAAGTTTTAATTGTCAATAGCTCACTCAATTTTTGAAGTAGACAAAAATTTTGCAAATCAGTTTCTTGGGAAATAAATAAGCTACAATTTCATAGTTAAATATTTTTTCGTATCTCTGATGCTAATCTTTCTATTCTGAAGAAAAGGCCATTTTTTCCAAACTACAAAAATTCGTTATTCGTTTTAACTCCATTTTTTTAAAAACTAATCATTCGAAGCTGGTAAAACTTCTAGAACCTATTAATAATACATAAGTAAAGAGTACCAAACAAGGTCAATGACTAATTTTAATTACGGTGGTGATTAGGGAGTTGCTTCCGATCACTTTTTCGCTTAAAAAATAGGGACTGACATTCTTTTCATTATGTCATTTAATTTTTGAGTTAGAGACTTTTTTTATTTCTATAGATAGACATTTTTAAATACTTTAAATTAGTTTGAACAAGTTATCCTCTAAAAATGCATAGTTTTCCCGTCTTTTGACTTTGAAACTACAATATTTAGCATTTGACGAAGAAGAGCTAACATATAATAAAGTACAGCTCGATTACCATTGGTCTTAAAGAACATTTAAAAAACGGTTTTGTTTATTTTTTCAAAAGGTACATTTTTGTTAAGTAAAGAACGTTTTTTGCTTAGAGTGAATGTTTTTACCAACTTTTGCGGTCAAAATATAATAAAAAATTTCCACCCACGTGATGAGGTAGCAACCACCCCCATGGTAAAAGCGCCTTTCGGCATCATGTAGATTTTGATCCTTGGACTATTCACTACTTATTCTCAAATTTTCAACCAAATCGATCCATTCTGTAAAAATTGCGAGGTATTGTCCTATTTTAAGCTTCATTCATTACTTGGACTATGAGAAAATTGAGGACTTTCATTTGATACATACCTTGAGTCACTACTATCTGTTAATTTTACTTCAAGCCTAGTACAGTAACACCTAGCAGTATGGGTTATTTTTTACACAAAATATTAAAGAATAAGACTTGACTTCAGTAATGTATAATTTAAATATAATTTAACAATACATCCATAAAAGTAAACAGTGTACATAAAATTTAACAGCACTTAAAAACAAATTTAACATAAAAATAAATATCTTTAACAACTAATGGCACGTAAGCAGTCTCTTATTATCAGATCTTAGAGTAAATACAAACTAAAGAACGTCACCAGTGCAAGTGCAAAGAAAGCTAAAACGTACATTATAGTGATGCGTGCAATCTTCTTGTGTTCCGAACGACTGATCTGCAGCTTGGTTCTTCGCTCGTTCAAATCGAGCAATAACGGGTCCAGTAACAGAACGTTCCGTTCCAAATACGGCTCCGGTTCGTGCTGGCGCGGACTGTGTTCGATGTTTCGGTACATTTCGTCCATCATCGGGATGATTTCATCCAAGTTCTGCACTGTCGGTCTTCGTTTCTTCGACAGACCCATTGTACGGCGAGATATGTAATTATTTGTAAAAGATTTGAAGTGATTATTGGTAGGTAGAGATAAAAATATAGGAACGTATGCATCGTAACTACTAGGATCATAAGAACATTTTAATTCCTTATATGACAAATGTCCGTGTTTGCTGTCTAATATTCCTATGCAATATTTGGGAACCTCTTGGTAAAAAGGCACAAAATTAGACGAACAAAATAGAGAATAATTGCTTAATAATAAATGATCACTCTGTATAAACTTATTTAAACTTACAACCTCGTTAGGCAATGTTTGATTATGCTTAAAATAGAGGTCGCTGTATGGCAGGAACGTATCACCATGTATCACTAAAAATGGAAGAACTTAATATTTACGATGATAGGCCTCTCAGCAGATCACCGACAAAGTACCGTGCGCGCATCAATTCCAGCGCACTCCCACTATACTCCCTCCACTCTACCGATGGAAGCCAGCTGAGGGGCTATCGAAATGGTATTCAAGAGAAACGAGAAAGAACAAACACTCTTTTGCAGCGTTAAGCTCTAGGCTCCCCGGCGAATCAGTGTACTGAACCGGTAGCCAATCTGGGTGGAGGAACACTTGTAGTGAACGGATACTGCCATCTCCGATCCGGAATTGGTATCTGTGTAGTTATTGATATTTTGATTGTGAGAGATTACACTGGATTGAAGTGTAATGAGGTGTGAGTATGTGTGTAATTGCTTCTTTTTATTTTTCTTCTGCCAAGGGGGCTTTCTTCAGAGCGGAGCGATGACAGTAGAATACTATTTTACTCTATTATTTAAATTATACTCTGTATATAAAAATATCCTTAATATATTTATTTATATTTTAAACCTGTGTTTTACTGAGTCTGTTGTCCTGAAAGAACTACCCGTCACATTATTTCACTGGAAGAATTTTGATCGTCTGAGTGGTTCGTTATTCAACTTAATATTTCACCCTTCAAAGGGCGTTCCGGAGTCGAATTTGACTGGCATGACATCTGTCGGTCTGTCTTTAGAATTCAATGGAACTTCTTCCAAGATTTTTAGATGAATCGAATTTGGTCTGAATTTTTCGATCTCTGGAACAGCTCCCTTAGAAACTTTTTGGATAATAAGCCAAAAAGATCTGCTCTGCGCATAGTCCAGGAACCGAAGCTTTTCACCTCGCAATTTTTACAGAATGGATCGATTTGCTTGAAAATTTGAGAATATGAAGTGGATAGTCCAAGTATCAAAATCTATGATGCCGAAAGACGCTTTTACTATGGGGGTGGTTGCCACCCCATCTCGGGGATGGACATTTTTTTATTATATTTTGACCTCAAAAGTTGATAAAAACATTCATTCTAAGCAAAAAATGTTTTATACATTTTTTTGATAAAATTAATAGTTTTCGATTTATTCGCTATCGAAAGTGTTAGTTTTATACCAATCGAAAAAATCAATGTTTTTCGATTCACTCAATTCTTGCCGTAGAAAAAAATTTTCAAACCAAATTCTTGGGAATTAAATAAGCATTTTTTACCAAAGTACAAAAATTCGTTATTCGCTTTTAACTCCAGTTTTGTAAAAACTAATCATTCTAAGCCAGTCAAACTTCTAGAATCTATTAATAATACATAAAAAAAGCCAATGACTAAAAACACGCCCAACTTACATTATTATGCTTCCAATTTGATTTCTCTTTTTTTTTTTCAAAAAAATATATTGATTTTCTAACCGTAACTATTTTATATTTTATCTTAGAAAGTTTGGTAGAAAAGAATTTTGTAGGTTTTTACAAGATCTGTAAGCCTATTAATACTAAATCTTATTAAAATCCTCAGTCACAAAAAGAGGTGACTTTGAATGGGTTGGTAAAGGTGGTTTTTGCATGTTATTACAAGTTTTAATTGTCAATAGCTCACTCAATTTTTGAAGTAGACAAAAATTTTGCAAATCAGTTTCTTGGGAAATAAATAAGCTACAATTTCATAGTTAAATATTTTTTCGTATCTCTGATGCTAATCTTTCTATTCTGAAGAAAAGGCCATTTTTTCCAAACTACAAAAATTCGTTATTCGTTTTAACTCCATTTTTTTAAAAACTAATCATTCGAAGCTGGTAAAACTTCTAGAACCTATTAATAATACATAAGTAAAGAGTACCAAACAAGGTCAATGACTAATTTTAATTACGGTGGTGATTAGGGAGTTGCTTCCGATCACTTTTTCGCTTAAAAAATAGGGACTGACATTCTTTTCATTATGTCATTTAATTTTTGAGTTAGAGACTTTTTTTATTTCTATAGATAGACATTTTTAAATACTTTAAATTAGTTTGAACAAGTTATCCTCTAAAAATGCATAGTTTTCCCGTCTTTTGACTTTGAAACTACAATATTTAGCATTTGACGAAGAAGAGCTAACATATAATAAAGTACAGCTCGATTACCATTGGTCTTAAAGAACATTTAAAAAACGGTTTTGTTTATTTTTTCAAAAGGTACATTTTTGTTAAGTAAAGAACGTTTTTTGCTTAGAGTGAATGTTTTTACCAACTTTTGCGGTCAAAATATAATAAAAAATTTCCACCCACGTGATGAGGTAGCAACCACCCCCATGGTAAAAGCGCCTTTCGGCATCATGTAGATTTTGATCCTTGGACTATTCACTACTTATTCTCAAATTTTCAACCAAATCGATCCATTCTGTAAAAATTGCGAGGTATTGTCCTATTTTAAGCTTCATTCATTACTTGGACTATGAGAAAATTGAGGACTTTCATTTGATACATACCTTGAGTCACTACTATCTGTTAATTTTACTTCAAGCCTAGTACAGTAACACCTAGCAGTATGGGTTATTTTTTACACAAAATATTAAAGAATAAGACTTGACTTCAGTAATGTATAATTTAAATATAATTTAACAATACATCCATAAAAGTAAACAGTGTACATAAAATTTAACAGCACTTAAAAACAAATTTAACATAAAAATAAATATCTTTAACAACTAATGGCACGTAAGCAGTCTCTTATTATCAGATCTTAGAGTAAATACAAACTAAAGAACGTCACCAGTGCAAGTGCAAAGAAAGCTAAAACGTACATTATAGTGATGCGTACAATCTTCTTGTGTTCCGAACGACTGATCTGCAGCTTGGTTCTTCGCTCGTTCAAATCGAGCAATAACGGGTCCAGTAACAGAACGTTCCGTTCCAAATACGGCTCCGGTTCGTGCTGGCGCGGACTGTGTTCGATGTTTCGGTACATTTCGTCCATCATCGGGATGATTTCATCCAAGTTCTGCACTGTCGGTCTTCGTTTCTTCGACAGACCCATTGTACGGCGAGATATGTAATTATTTGTAAAAGATTTGAAGTGATTATTGGTAGGAAGAGATAAAAATATAGGAACGTATGCATCGTAACTACTAGGATCATAAGAACATTTTAATTCCTTATATGTCAAATGTCCGTGTTTGCTGTCTAATATTCCTATGCAATATTTGGGAACCTCTTGGTAAAAAGGCACAAAATTAGACGAACAAATGAGAGAATCGTTGCTTAATAATAAATTATCACTCTGTATAAACTTATTTAAACTTACAACCGCGTTAGGCAATGTTTGATTATGCTTAAAATAGAGGTCGCTGTATGGCAGAAACGTATCACTAAAAATGGAAGAACTTAATATTTCACTGGAAGAATTTTGATCGTCTGAGTGGTTCATTATTTTGATTTCTTCGATTTCGGTGTAAATCTTTTGCCGTCTCAATATTCTACAAAATTTCGGCGACAAAAGTTTTTTGTTCTCAACTAATTCGCTTCGTATGGTTTTGTTGTATGTATGTTTTTGTGTAACGCTATTATTTGTCTTAGTGTCTAAGGTACTGGTAAGTCAGTTGCCTAGTAGGTCTATACTGGACTCAATTTTCTTTAAATCATGAAGGACCTGGAACAGAAACAATTCGAATGAGTATGCGCTTGAAAACAATAGCAAAAGAACGGTATAAAACTTGCACTTTCTCGAAAAGTAAGTTTAGTCACTACATGTTTCGTCTTGGTCGAGACTCATCAAGCAGTGCCAGACCAAACGAAACCTGTCTTAGTGTGAACGAGATAAACTTTTAGAGAGGAAAGGTAAGCAACCATGTCTTCTAGTGCAGGGGTCACCAATTAGCGGACCGCGGTCCGCATCCGGACCGTGAGCTAGTTTTGTGCGACCCGTCAATAAATTCAGAATATTATACCTAGTGTTTGGCAATTTTAAAAATGTTTGCCCATGAAATTGTGTACTATGTTTGGCTCAACTGATGTGTGCGAAGCCGCTTTATCAATAATGAACTTTATTAAAAATCGGTACAGATCTCACTTAACCGATGAATATCGCAACTCCCTAATGAGACTCAGTTGCACTAAACTCACACCAAACTTCAGACAGGTTGTACATAAAAAAATGTAATTTTTCTCTCTGATAATTTAATTTTGTAAAGAGTTTTCCCCCTTATTGTTATAATTACTAATCATTAATTTTGAAATTAAGTAAGCTGTAATACAAAATTGTCATGTTCATTTTTTTATATTCATTTCCTCTCTACTAATATGTTAAGTAGGAGTACTTTTCAGATGTGAATTTAATTAAAATAATTTTCAGATTTAATAAGTTTGCAACAAACACCTTGCATTGAAACTAATGTAGAAAACATAACATATTAATTAGCATTTTGTACTATGATTATTATGATTATTTATTTTAAATTCCTCAGTTTCCTTTCTACAAAATTGAAGATTATCATTCAATATACTACTTCATTATCATTCAATATATAAATGCCTAATTTTTAAAATATTCTCAGTAACAATTTACAATACTGCTGTTTTTAAACAAATCACAAGGGTGCCGGGTGAAACAATTTTTTAAGCAAATTCAAAATTACTTTTTTCCCTCGAAAAATATATTTTTACTTGTCATATTGTCATATTTCTGAAAAGTTGATAGTTTTCGAGTAATAAGCGATTTAAAATCTGACAAATGCGAAAATATGCATTCGCGATGCCAGAAAACTCTAAGTTTTAATAAAATGATAGATCCTTTTTATTTAAGATGACCCAAAAATGCTAAAAACATATTATCGCGGGCAAAAAAGGTGATGTTTTGAATTTGTTAAAAAATACATTAAACAATTTCTGCCCAAAAATTTGGCCCGGCACCCTTCTGATTTGTTTATAGGGGATATTTTTTAACAAGAATCCACAAAGAAACCGAATCAGAACAGTCAGACACAGACAGCATAAATCCGGACCCCGGAAGTGTCATAGGTTTTCGAAACGGACCCTCGGGGAAACTAATTGGTGACCCCTGTTCTAGTGTATAATGTGCCCTCTATAAAACAAATTATAGACCAGGGCGGATCTGTGAAAAAACGTCTATCTTTGGATGTGAGAGGGCATTCGGATTTTTGCAGATAAAGTTTGTATAAATAATTAACCTATGCTCCTTCTCAAATATGCCCGGAACATTAATAAAAAAATTTAAATATTTAAAAACTTCGAAAATTGTCGATTCTTTTCTACTTTCTTTGCTTATAACTTTAAAACGAATCCTTTTAGAACAAAGTCGTAGAGAAATAAAATAAAGAAAATTGAATTTTGTATGACATACGACTAGTTAAAATGTCTTACATTATTACTCTTTCTGCAAAATAGCAATAGATACAAAATAAGGGGGTAAAATTAGCCTGATTTTATTCAATATTTTTCAACCACTTTGGTTGCACTTAGAACCTTAGTAATTCGTTTGGAAAATTCTAATAACATACTTAAACCGTCCACCAAATTTCATTAAGATCGACCTAATAGATTTTGCATAATAATTTTGCAATCTAAAATTTTTTAAAAACTTTTTGAACGAAAAGTAGACCATTTATAAGTTCGCTAATTTTTTTGCATATAAAGAGGCGCTCTACCTATCTAATACACTTTACAGAATTAAAATCAGATTATTTAAACGGCCTCAGCAATGTTTTAAAGGTATCAACAAATTTTTGGCTTATAAACAAATAGACCAGGCATATTTGAGAAGGAGCATAAGTCAATTATAATTATTGAAGTTGTCACCTAACTTTATCTGCAAAAATCCGAATGCCACCTCTCACATCCACCTCAAAACAGATCCGCCCTGGTCTATTATAGAAATTTGTTTCTACGCGATATAGACCAGTAAGGATCTGTTTTTAGGTGGATGTGAGAGGTGGCATTCAGATTTTTGCGGATAAAGTTAGGTGATAACTTCGTTAATAATAATTGAATTATGCTCCTTCTCAAATATGCCCGGAACATTAATAAAAAAAAAATAAAATATTTAAAAATTTAAAAAAATTTCGTTTTTTCTACTTTTTTTGCTTATAACTTATTCATTTTAGAACAAAGTCGTATAGGAATAAAACAAAGATAATTAAATTTTCTATCAGATGCGATTGGTTAAAAATGTCTTAATTTATCACCCTTGCTTCAAAATAGCAATAAATATAAAATAAGGGGGCAAAACAAGCCTGTCCTTATTCAATGATTTTCCATCACTTAGGTTACACTTGGAACCTTCCTAATTCGCTTAGAAAATTTTTGTAATGTGCTAAAACCGTACACCAAATTTCATTAAAATTGACTTACTAAATTTTGCATAATAATTTTGCAATCTAAATTTTTTTAAAAAAATTAAAATTTTTTAAAATCTTGCACAACAAAACTAGAACATACAAAGATTTGTCAATTTTTTTACATATAAACAAGTACTTCACCTATCTAATGCACTTTACAGAATTGAAATCGGATTATTTAAGCAGCCTCAGCAATGATTTAAAATTATAAACAATTTTTTGGCTTATAAACAAATTAGTGCTGTGGCCAGGAGGGGGTGCTACGGGCTCCTTTATTTAGATGGACTTACCCAAGTTTTTTTATGTATTTTGACCCGTAGAACACGAATTTTTTGGGTAACAGTTGATCCGGATGTCGATAAGATTGTTATAAACAAAGAACTTGAGGAATTACATAACATCAATTTTTCGCAAAATAAAACATTTTTTTGTATTTCTTGGGTAATTCTAAGCAAAAAATGTTCTTACAAGTTTTTTCGTAGGATGCATAGTTTTCGAGATAAACGCAGTGGAACTTTCAAAAAATCGAGAAATTGCAATTTTTGAACGCGAATAACGTTTGATTAAAAAATAAAATAGCAATTCTGCTGACAGCATTTGAAAGTTTAAGTCAAATTATACCGGTTTTAATTATTTGCATTGCTAAAAATTACTTTTTTTACTATTAAACAAAGCTATTTGTTTATAAGCCAAAATATTGTTTATAAATTTAAAACATTGCTGAGGCCCCTTAAATAATCCGATTTTAATTCTGTAAAGTGTATTAGATAGGTAGAGCACCTCTTTATATGTAAAAAAATTAGCCAACTTCTAAATGGTCTACTTTTTGTTCAGAAAGATTTTAAAAAATTTGAACTTTTTTAAAAACATTTAGATTGCAAATTTATTATGCAAAACTTATTAGGTCAATTTTAATGAAATTTGGTACACGATTTAAGTATGTTACAAAGAATTTCCTAAGCGAATTACTAAGGTTCTAAGTGCCACCAAAGTGGTTAAAAAATATTGAATAACAACAGACTTATTTTGCCCCCTTATTTTGTATTTATTGCTATATTGCAGAAAAGTTAATACCTTAAGACATTTTTTGCCAATACAAAATTCAATTATCTTTATTTTATTTCTCTACGACTTTGTTCCAAAACAAATCGTTTTAAAGTTATAAGCAAATAAAGCAGAAAAAAATCAATGTTTTTCGAAATTTTTAAATATTTTAATTTTTTTATTAATGTTCCGGGCATATTTGAGAAGGAGCATAATCAATTATTATTACTGAAAGTGTCACCTAACTTTATCTGCAAAAATCCGAATGCCACCTGTCACATCCAAAAATAGACGTTTTTTGCAGATCCTTACTGGTCTAATATAGGTATTTTCAACTAATGTATCATTTAAAAAAGACACGGGTTGTGAAATACTAGACTCGTTAATAAAGAAAGAGAAGTTGTAAAAATATATTTAGAGTTACTCAATATTAATTTTATCATTTCATTTAAATGATAATAGCTTTAAGATATTCTATAATGTTGGAAGTAACAGTTTTTTCAGAAGTGAAACAAAGAAAGCGAGATAGTGAATACCATTCGTTGCACAATGCAAGAATGAGTCACTTCCTAACCTCTAGTGGTCACAATGCTATATACAGGGCGTTTCAAAAAAGGTAACACCGTCTCTAGGATAGGTAAAAAACTGAAAAATAATTGGGGTTTACTTAGTACAAGATTGTTGTAACACCATCCGTTTTCAAGATTAAGGGCAATGAGGAAAAAAATTTCACATTTTTTACGATTTTGCCGAAACTACTGGCAACATTGAAATGAAATTTAGTGGGTTTTAAGAGGTGATCATTGCGCATTTCTTGACATACAATGAGTTTTTTATGCATCATTTGCGCGCATATGGGTAATGGCCTGAATTAAAAAAGTATGCCACTGAGATATTTCAAGTTTAAAAATAATTTTTGAATTCCTCTTTCATTTTGTGACAAAAAATCTATCTTCCCTTTTTTCATAAGATATGTATTTCATAAGATATTTTTCATGCAAAAAATAAAGTATCTGAGCGCTTCCACAGTATTCAAATTAAGTTTCTAAACTAAATTTCAATAAAACATGCATGTACAACGATTTTAGTTGTTAGAAGTATTTAAAATTTATCTACTCGTTGCATAGTAACAGTATATTATTAATATCACTAACACTTTTTCTCTTTTCTCGATCATTAGTTTTTATTGCATACTGTATAAATTATTGTAATCACTGAATACAGGCATAGTGAAAAAATAATCATATTAATTAAATTAATGAATAATTTACGCGATTAAAAAGTAACTGTTATCTAAAAATATTCAAAAACTGAACCAAAAAGCCATCTCTATGTTCCTGATGACGACGGATAGAAACTTAATTCGAATACTTTGTAAAGGTTAAGATGTTTTATTTTTTTGAATAAAAGCGGAAACAACAAACGAGTGATAGTAAAGACGATGACGACAACGCAAAGACAACGGAATGGAATTTGGATAAAGAAAAACATATAGAAGGAAAGGATAATCAACAAGAAGATGAACAAAAGAAAAAGGACATTGAAAAAACAGCTAGTACGATTGACGTGGAAATGAAACAAGGACAAGACGCAAAAACTAGAATAAACGAAAATAACAACTTGAAAATTTTTACATGGAATTTAACAACACTTAGAGGAAAGGAATGCGAATTAGAGCAAGAAATGGAAGAATTTAAAATGCAAATAATAGGTATTAGCGAAACAAAGAAATGTGGAAGAAGAAAAAATAGTATCAGAAAATTACACGATGTACTACTCCGGGGTAGACAAAGAACTTAGAGCGAAAGAAGGAGTAGGCATAGTAGTCACAGAGACAATAGAAAAAAGAGTATCAGATTTCAAACCTATATCGTCGAGAATAATGTATATAAAAATATAAATGGAAGAGGAATGGTACATAGTGCAAATATATGCACCAACAGAAGGAACGGAAGAAGAAAAAATGGAAGATTTCTACAATGAACTACAGAATACCCTAGATGAGATAAGAGAAAAATGTGAAAGAGTAGTGTTAATGGGAGATTGGAACGCAAGTATAGGGAAAGATGAAAACAAAGGACTTGGGTGCATGGGAAAACATGGTGAAGAGATACTAAACAGAAATGGAATTAAAATGATCAGATTCTGCCAGACAAATGGCCTGTTAATAGGAAACTCGTTTACACAGCAAGTACTACAAGATAAATATACATTTGTAGCAGAAGGCAGAGATGCAAAAAGCATAATAGATTACATAGTCTACACGCAAGAAATGAAACAAAATATAAAACAAGTCTGGACAGAACAGAGAGCAGAGATCGGAACTGATCACAGACTGGTAATGGCAGAGATGACATGGCAAAAACCGGTACAACAAGAACAGATAGAATACAGCAGAATAGCCATAAAAAACTAAAAGATGAGCAAAAGAAAAGGAGATATCAAGAAGAAACTGATAAGGAGTTCAAAATGGAGGAGAGAAAGAAATTAGAAATGGATATGGAGGAAAAATGGGAAAAATTTAAAGAGATAATAATGAAGAAAGCAGAAGAGATATGCGGAAATCTAACAGTCAGAAAATTAAACAAAAAGACGGAATGGTGGAATGCAGATATACAGGAAGAAGTGAGGAAAAAGAAAAAGGCATGGAAAAAATACAATAGTACAAGAGAGGAACAAGATAAAAAAGAATACCAAAAACACAGTAACACAGTGAAAGAACTAGTTAGAAAAGGAAAGAAAGAGAGTTGGAAGAAGTTCGGTGAATCACTAAACCAAAATTACAGAGACAACAACAGATGTTTCTGGAATAAAGTAAGGAGCCTAAGAGGAAAGAAAAGAAAAGAAAAGAACTCAGAGGAGTAAAAGACAAACACAACAAACTAAAGACAAATACAACAGAGATACTAGAGGTATGGAGAGAATATTATGAAGAGAAATATATGGGCGAAGAAAGTGAAGAAATACAGACAGATGGAACCATAGAACAGACAGCAGCAGACGAATACCAAATGGAAGAAATAAGTACTGAACAATTGGAAGAAGCGATAAGTAGAATAAAAATAGGAAAAGCGAGCGGAGCAGATAAAATTGATCCGGAAATGATAAAATGGATAGGGAAAGAAGGAAAGAAGTGGTTGCTGGAAATAATGAGAGAAGCATGGAGAACAAACAAAATGCCGAGAGAATGGGAAGAAAACTTACTGATCCCAATTCACAAGAAAGGAGAAGAATCCACCTGCGGAAACTATAGAGATATATGCCTCTCATCAGTAGTGTTCAAGCTCTATACGAGAATAATAGAAAGAAGATTAAGAACAGAGGTAGAAGAAAAACTTGAAGACGAACAAACAGCATTCAGAGCCAAAAGGCAAACAGTAGACAACATAAGCATACTACGAAATATAATAGAAAAAAATAATGATCGGGGAACAAACATATATATGACCTTCATAGACCTTAAAGCAGTGTTCGACTCAGTAGACCGGAAAGTATTATGGAATACTATGGAGGAGCTGGGAATAACGAGACAACTATTAGAGATAATTAAAAGTACATACAGCAGAGTGGTGGGAAAAGTACAAATGGGAGGTAGCAGATCACTAGAATTTAGGATGAACAAGGGTATAAAACAGGAAGATAGCCTAAGCCCACTCCTATTCGTCATAATTATGGATAAATTATTTAAAAATGTAAAAAGGAGAACAAACCACTTAAAAACAATAATAGGCTACACGCACCTAACACCAGTTATGATAGAAGGATTATTGAATGCGGACGAAGTCGTTCTCTTAGCACACAACCCGAGAAAGAAGCAGCGACTAACTGATGTATGGACTGAGGAAATAGAGAAAATGAAATTAGAAATAAACATCAGCAAATGCAAGACGATGAAAATAGGTCAGCAGGAGCAGGAGATTGAAGGCGAAACATAAGTGTTCTGTAAAGGACAAGAATTGGAGAGGGTGACGGCCTACGAGTACCTGGGCACGATAATATCGAATGACGGAAAGCTAGACCCAGAAACTGCAAATAGGACAAAGAAAGCTACGAAAATATATTATGCGATTAATAATACGATACTGGGAAAACGGGAAATCAGCCAGGAAACAAAAATGCATGTATATAATACAATCACAGTACCAACTCTTCTATATGCAAGCGAGATATGGGTCACAAATAAAAGACATGAAAGTGCCATAAATGCAGCAGAAATGAAGCAGCTGAGAAAAATAGCTGGAAAGACGAAGATGGACAGGGAAAGGAACGAAAACATCAGAAACGTGCTAAGTCAGGAACCAATAGAGAAAAAAATTGAAAAAAGAAACCTGAACTGGTTTGGACATATAACTAGGATGAACGAGAACAGACTAGTAAAGAAGGTGGCAGATGCCAAAAGACAGGGGAAAAGAAGAAGGGGCAGACCTAGAAAGGGGTGGATGGAGCAGATCGAGGAAATCGGGACAAAGAGAGGGAAAACAGTGCAACAGATAAAGGAAATGGCAGGAGACCGGAAGGCGTGAAAGAAATGGGTAAAAGATGGATAGGTGATACCAAAGTCCGACGCTCTTATAGGGCAAAAGGACAACGAGAAGAAGAATAAAAGCGGCCGGCGCGTCGTATGAAAAATGTAAAGATAGATTTTGTGCCACAAATTCAACGATGGATTCAAAAATTATTTTTTAATTTGAAACATCTCAGTGGCGTACTATTTTTTCTTTAAAAAATGTCTACTAAGCAAATCTCAATTATTTTTCAGTTTTTTACCTATTCTGGAGACGGTGTTACTTTTTTTGAAAAACCCTGTATATGTACATTGAAATAAATAGGTACACTAAACTATTTAATACTTTACCTCAAGAACGCAAGACATGCTCCACGCTTGAGTCCTTGAACTATCGTTGCAATAGGCACCATCTTTATTCGTCAATTCCGGCAGACCTCGCCAATCAGAAGTCTGTAATTCGACGAAGTGTTTCGAAAGGATCAGTTTCGTACTAGCGACTGTTTCTCTCAACGCTCCATTTTGTGCGGCAAAAATGAGTTTGGCTCGAAGGAAGAACCCAATAGGCCATACCCATTCCTG
This sequence comes from Diabrotica virgifera virgifera, assembly GCF_917563875.1. Classification (NCBI taxonomy): domain Eukaryota; kingdom Metazoa; phylum Arthropoda; class Insecta; order Coleoptera; family Chrysomelidae; genus Diabrotica; species Diabrotica virgifera. The sequence continues at coordinate 69,312,765 of NC_065444.1, forward strand.
TAAACAAATATGTCATGAAAAAATGAGCTAAAATGTCACTGTAATAAAAATTATCAGCGAAGAAACTGCATAATCATTTTTAAAGTATTAAGAATAACATTTTCATATATATCAACAAAGGCTATTACCGAATATTCCATATTAATGTGACGTCATTTAGTTAATTTTTGAGGTTATATCGATTTTAAACAACCGACAATCTGCTTTTCCACCGTAGTTCATTTCAAACCTGTTAAATGAGATATTGATTTCTAATTTTCATAAATTATTATCACTAAAGGTAATATAACGGAATATTCCGTATTATTGTGACGTCATTCATTCCATTTTACAACCTAACTATGTATCTATGTTTTTCCCACAACAGTTTATATTTCTGATTAACAGTTCTGATTAAAGATTAGTTTGTATTTACTATTTGAACTGAAACTGAAAAAACCTATTGTCGTGTAAAATCTTACCCTTCGCAGTTGACACTGTGAGTTATTGCGACACGAAAGAGTTAATGAGACCAAATCAATTCATGTTACCTTTATAGGGCTTTTCATTCACAGTCATTTGTTTCTAGCTTCTGTCATGTGTCACATAATATTAATATATCTACGTCATACGTTATTGGTACATCCAATGATACAAACCAAAGACGTATGACGTAGATATATTAATATTATGTGACACATGACAGGAGCTCGAAACAAATGACTGTGAATGAAAAGCCCTATACTAAGAAGAGGTATTTTCCCGCAGTTTCTAAATAATCAAATGCTTACTCAGAGAATCGAAGTCAAATATTTAGGTTTACATCTTGACAGAAGATTAATATGGAGAACACATTTACAGAACGAAAACAATTGGGACTCAAACTAAGACAACTTTACTGGCTTATTGGCAGGAAATCACAATTAAATCTAACAAATAAGATTTTAATATATAAAGCCATACTGAAGCCAATATGGACGTTTTCAAATAATAGACAGTAATGATCTTCCAAAATCTCTATCTCCAAAAAGGAATATCTCGAAGAAGGAGTTATGTGAAATTAATCAAAAAGTCACTCATCATTCAGTCATTTCACAGATGCCATAAGTTTCTCCGGCCCTAAAATGGAAATTAAAATCATAATTTTCTATTTGGTCATAATTTAATAAGAGATTATTAGCACGTTCTGTGATTTGAGCTCTGGGAGAATAAAGGGGTGGTGTTCAATTACCTTCATCATGTCTATTGATCCGCTGCCACTGTGGTTCCAAATGCCGAAAAGATTGTCATGAACCTTTAAACGCGTATATTGTTCATAAACTTCGGAATTACTTTCCTACTTACGGGTTTTTCGCATCGCTGTACGAATGTGATATTATTTTTTTGAAAAACAAAATGGCGGATCCAACATGGCGGAAACAAATTCGAAAATTTTATTTTAAACGCATACGTTTTTGAAATTTTATATTATAAAGAACTTTTGAAATTGCTGATTACCAATACATTTTCTTTTTAAAGAACAATATTTACAACCTATTACTTCGATACAACCGCCCATACACGAGCATCAATCGCCAGAATAATGTAATATCCGTATTTCACACTTTTGTATTCAAACAAATGCCAGTAATGCAAAGCAGTTAAAGGCAGCTAAACCAATGTGATTCTGTATCTTCTGACTGTACATTTTACATTAATCGCAGAATTATGTACTTTTTGAATGTATTTTTACGACACCAAATTTTGATTATTTCAAATATATTATTTGCTCTTACTCCATCTTACATGCATAGAATCGGATTGGCAGATACTCCCAATGGTACTTGTGGCAAAATCGGAGATCTAACACATGTCATATTGGAATGTCATTTACAGATAAATAACATAAACGACCTTTATAAGGAATTAAAAAATTTTAAATGTTGTTTCCCAATAAACCTTAATACTTGCCGGTTGTTCGAACGCTAATCAAAAATGATCATTATCAAATATTTAATTACTGTCACAACTGTGAACGTCAACTTTGATTGGGTTGCTACAAACATAATTATTGATTACAATGATGAAATTAGTTAATCAATTATGTTAATAATTGTTATGTTAATTGATTAACTAATCTCATAATTATAATCAATTATGTTTTCAGCAACCCAACCAAAGTTGACATTGACAGTTGTGACAGTAATTAAATATTTGATAGTGATCATTGTTGATTAGCGTTCGAACAACCGGCCCTTATATTTACAAATGGTATGGAAATTCTTCATCTCATTTATAAACATGTTAAATTATGTAAATACAAGTTGTAAACTAGGAATAATTTGTTAATTTGGTTTGAAAAAATTAAAAAGAAAAAAAATAATATATAAAAAAGAACATATAATAAAATAATAATAACAAAAATAAATAAATAAAAAAATAGAAACAAAAAAAAAGAAAAATAAAAAAAAAACAAGTAAAAAAAATTAAAAAAAATAGAAGTAAAAAAGTGATTACCACAAATTAAAATATATAATAAAAAAAATATAATATAATAATATGTTGTATCAAAAAAATAATATTGTAGTACTTACGTTATGAAATAAGAAATTTATGACTATGAATCTGCAATCAATCACAAACAAGTCTGGCTAAAGGTAGAATTCCGCACCAAGCGACCGAGACAGGAGACCGCGACAGGCGACAGATAGGTCGCGATAGACGATAGTTGGTCGCTGGTCTCGGTCGCGGGCTGCAGAACTACCCTGATATAATTGCATTGAGAGCAGTCGTGGGGAGACCTCGCCTATCTGTCGCCTGTCGCGGTCTCCTGTCTGGGTCGCTTGGTGCGGAATTCTACCTTAATTGGCTCTGCCAAAGCCATTTTTCAAGCAAAAAAAAAAATATATTATTTTTACTGTTTACTCACTAACAAACGTTATGCATTTATTGTTATCAAATCTTTAGTCAACTTTTACCTTACATTAATACCTACTTGAAAAAGAAGAATCTGCTTTACAGCAATAAAATTGATAAACCACAAAACGTTTTACAGCGTTTTCAATATAGGTACGCGTTCTTTTTGACTGTCACTGCCGGCCAAAATAAGGTCGTACATGGCTCACTTGTCCCGGAGTTATGAATAAGAATACATCCGGTCTGATTCTTACGACTTTACGATAGTATGAGAAAACAATAACTGTAAACATGAAAATCCCTAAATAGGGACTTTCTATATTACTTCATGGCCACGTTTTCAGCATTTGGAACCACTGTGCGCTGGTGTAAATTTATTTCTGGATACATTATTGCCACTGTCTTTTATAAACCCCTATGTTGACTGCCTATTCTTATCTATTTAACTAACTATTTAATAAAAATAATATTTCGAAAATACCATTTAATACTTACGGGGCCTTGATGATAGTTAAATCCATGTGAAACTGAAGGATCTTCTGATTGATTGGAATTGTCATAGTCACCTTTGTATGCCCAATCTTCAGGATCGAGTGTTTTCATTCCTAAAGGACCTAATAGATATTTCTCTGCTTGTATCAGAGCTTCCCAAGCACGGCTTGGAGTGAACAGTTCTGGTGCCTGTGGTCAAAAGAAGTTTCAAATTAAAAATACAGTTATGAGAATATAAAAATCTGTAATTGATTTACTAAACATGAGACTTAATCATGTGCTGAACGAATATTCATTCCATACATACAGTGGAGCAAATAATTCAAAAATCGAGAGAATACAACAGAGAACCTAATATTCATAGATTTATTCATAATAAGTGCTTTTATACAATTAATCGGACGAAAATGATGGCTGAGCTAGAGAATTATGGAATCCCAAAAAAATTAAGACATAAGCCTAAAAACACCACAGAAAAGATTTATTTCAACGGAACAACTCCTGAGGAGATCAAAGTAAACAAAGGCATGAAACAAGGTAACTGACTCTATCTTCCCAACACTGTTTAACTTGATATTGGAAGTAATAATAAGGACAAACTTGCAAATAAAAACATTATTACAGATCAACTTCAAGTAATAGCATATGCAGACGATCTAGTCATCAGAGCGAAGACGAAAATGACACTTATAGAAGCAGTGGAAAATTAGATAAGGAAGTGAAGAGAATAGGACTAGAGGTAAACCAGCACAAAACAAAATACTTGACGATAGGGAAGGACGACACAACAACTTAGAAATATCTAATAACACAGAACCATAAATTTGAAACTGTATCCACCTTTAGTTACTTGAGAGTAACAATAGGGAAACCGGAAAAGAGACCAGAGGAAAGAATCCTGAAAGGCAAAAAACATATTGAATGAATAGAAATCTGTTAAGAAGCAAGACTCGGTAAAAGAACAAAGATGAACATATGTAAAATCTTAATAAGACTTGTAGTTAATTATAGGATGGAAACAACGACTGTTAATAAGAAAGAGGATGATGATAGTCTTCTGAAATTTGAAAGAAAAATAATGAGAACTATACTGGTCCACAATGTAACAAGAGAAGGAGAAATAAGAATGAAAACAAATGCCGAATTTGAAGAAGAATTAAAGGGATAAAATATGGTCAGATACATAAAATCTCTTCACTTGGAATGGATAGGACATATACGAGACGCCCGCATTCAGATATGTTGAGAAGGGTAACTAACTGGACACCACAATGGCCCAGGTGTACAGGAAGACCTAAAAGAAGATGGCTGGAAGATGTAGAAGAAGTCATAAGAGCAATGAACGTTAAAGACCGGAAACTTCAGTGCAAGGACAGAAAGAAATAGAAAACAGTCAGTCACGACAGCAATAAAGACTCAAAGCAAGCTATAAATGACATAGAGGAGTAATCCACCTCAACCAAGAATAGGATTTTGAACGCCATGGTGTTAGCCCTAGAGGTTGTAATGCTTCACGAATCTTCTTCTTCTTCTTCTTGTACTAGAACTATGTCCTGTTTCTTTTGTTACGGTCTCTGCTGCGATCCGGAGCTCCAGTTTTCGTACCATCGTTTTTTGGGTCTTCCTATGGGTCGCTTGGTGTTGGACTTCTGCGTCTTCGCCCATTTAGCCATACGTTCAGGGTCTATCCGATCTACGTGGTCTCTCCACATGCGTCGTCGTGCTCTTGTCCATCTCACTACGTCTAAAACGCCTAGCTCTCTCAATGTGTCTTCGTTTCGTATTGTATCTCTGAGTGTGATACCTCTTATGGATCTTAGGGTTTGCATCTCTGTTGTTCTCATTATTTGTTTGGTTTTTGTTGTCTCGGCCCTTGTCTCAGCTGCGTATGTCAGTACGGGTCTAACACATGTCTTATAAATGCGGACTTTGCTTTCGGTGCTCATATATTTATTCCGCCAGATTATATTCCTCAGGAAACCAGATATTCTCGCTGCTTTCATTGCCTGCTGTTTTGATTCTTGCCACAGATGCCTGTCGCTAGATATTTCCACACCCAAGTATCTACAATCCATTACCTGTTCGATTATATGGTCGTCCACTACTAATTTATATTTATTTGGGTTCTTGGATATTACCATCGATTGGGTTTTCTCTGTGGATAGTGTCAGGTTATACGTTTCGGCGGTTATTTTAAATTTTTGTAGTAGGCGTTGTAAGTCATCTTCGTTTTTGGCTATTAAGATTGCATCATCTGCAAAGTATTCTCATAGTTTGGTTACCCATTTTGTATCCTTGATTCATTTTGTTAACACTACCTATAACTTCATCCATTATTAAATTAAATAGGCATGGACTGATGCTGTCCCCTTGTCTAATGCCGACACTGATTTTGATTTCTTCCGTGAGCCCGTGTGTGGTTTTTATTCGTGTTTTGTTGGACCAATTGAGATCTTTGATTATGTTTCTATATTTCTGACATATTTTTCTTGGCTGGTCTAATTCTATTGATTTCTCAACTAATTGTCGCATGATGAAAATAGCGTCCTGTTTGGGTGGAAACCCTGTTGTACTTCCGATACACCAACTTTCTTGTATATTTTTTGGGATAGAATTTTTGTCAATAGTTTTGATGTAGAATTGAGTAGTGTAATTCCTTGGTAGTTCGTAGGATCTGTATTTACGCCTTCCTTGTAGATGGGTATTGCTATACTCTCTCTCCATTCCTCTTGTACTGTCATGTTCTTTACAATTTTTTGGAATAATGTTGTTACCTCTTCTATTATTTTTGTACCCCGTATTTAATTAATTCATTTGATATATTGTCCAGACCTGGTGATTTTCTATTTTTTGATCCTTTGATTGCTTCGTGTATTTCTTCTTGGGTGATGTTGCCATTCTCTGTTTCTTCTTGGTGAATGTTTTGTAGGTCATTTCTTTGTACTTCATTACTATCGTTATCGTCTTTGTATAGATTCTCGAAATGAGTTACCCATTCTTCTGGTTTTATTGCGTTAATTGCTTCACGAATGAATTAATGAATTGTAAACTCTGAATGTAAAATTGAATCACTGTAAAATCGCTTAATATTTTGAGAAAAAAAAAGAAGAAGACTGTACGGGCTTAAATGAATTATTTTTACGTTCCGCAGACGCTGTACACCAATTTTCAGACAAATTGGAGATCCAAAAGTTTTTGTCTGAGTGATTTGACATGAAATGTACCGTTGAATGTTAAAGTGAATCTGAAAATTGTTATACAACATATTTGAGTACTTACCGCAACCATGGCGACAGGGAAGTTGCATCTCAATTGGAAATCGGTATACTCTAAGCTTGAGCCATGAGAGTCCTTGTAAATGCCTCTCTTGTTTACTAAATCGGGTCGAATTTCTCCATCTGTCGGTTTGGAATTAACCCAGAAGTGTTTTTCAAAATTGTTCTGTATCTTTAGAGCCCATTCCTTAAACGTCCAGTTGGTCTTTGTGCCGCTCTTGGACACCCTTTCTACTCCCTTGTAAGGGTATTTGTTGTCTTCGCTCAATTTGGCTAACCAGGAGATGACCGATTTTGACAGTCCGATAAGTTCAACCGCGGAGCCATCTCTTGGAGTGGCTGGTTTTCCGCGGTTTCCGGCTTTGTCGGATGATCCCATTTTGTCCATCCAGGTGCCGCAGTTCCATTTATTACCGCCAAAGACGAAACCTGAAACAAATTGTATTAGATATGTGTAGATAGTCTGACTAACAATTTAAGGGATCTGTTATTAATTATTATTTATTCAACTTTTTAATAGTGAAAGGATTAAAGCAAGGAGAAAGGCTAGCACCGAAACTGTTCAACCTGACTCTCGAATATGTAATAAGACAGTTGAATACAGGATGAGCTAATCTCAAACAACTAATAATCTCTAACAAATAAATCAATACAGATTGCCGCCTATGCCGATGACATCAGCATTATATCTCGCAGAACGGAAGAGGCAGTAGAAATATATTCACAATTAAAAACAGGTACAGAAAAGACCGGGCTAGAAATATTTATTCAAAATACAAAGAAGCTAACACAGGCAAGAGCTAAGGGAAACAGACGCACAGTTGAATTGAAGGACGATAATAAAACTGTAGAAAGTTTCAATATTTGGGAGTTGCATTAAACACGGATGGAGCAAAGGAAACCAGAAATTCAAAGAAGAATAGTAAAGGGAAACATAGCTTATTTTTAACTCGCCCATGTGTTGCGCTCCAAAAATACACACTGGAGATCGAAAATCAGTGTCTACAAAATTATTATCAGACCAATAGTATGTTATGTAGTATGTTATGGATGCGAGACATGGGCGATGACAGAAAACACAAAAAGAAAGCTGAAAATATTTGAAACAAAATTCCTAAGGAAGATATTTGGACCTGTTAACGAAAATGGAGTATAGCGATCCAAGTACAACCATGAACTCTACCAACAGTTCAAAGAGAGATATTTCAGTATGAGTTAAACTTCAGAGACTTCGGTGGGTTGGTCATGTAGTGAGAATGGAGACCGAAAGATTGCCGAAAATAGCCCTAGATAGTAAAATTCAGGGCAAAACACCAAAAGGAAAGCCACTGAAAAGGTGGGAGGATAAAGTGGCAGCGGACGCGCAAAATTTACTAGCCGTCAGAATCTGGAGAAGATCGGCGCAGAACTGGAAAGGTTGGAGGCATAGTTTGGAGGAGACCAAGGTTCAATTTAAGCTATATTATCATTGGAGAGAGGGAGAGAGTTATTATTTATTGCTTAGAAACATTTTTTCCTCCTATATACGATCTCTATTGAGGTTGATGACCAGTATGGCAGTCTTGTCTATTGTGGGCTTGGTGTATGAAAGCATTTCCTTAGGTTAGGGACCAATCTCTTATATTTCTATTGACACCATGCTGGTGCTCTTTTCTATAAGTATATTCATTAGTATCTGGAGATGTTCTTTATTTTCTGCTATAATCAACATACCGTCTGTATACCTTTTGTTATTTAACACAATGCCATTCATTCTTACTGCCTCCGGACGTTCTTCTAACGAAGATCGGATTATATATTCAGCATATACTTTAAAAATAAATGGGGACAGAACACACCCTTGACATACTCCTAGTTCACGGTTCAACAATTCAGTGATACCACGTACATTCTCCCTCACCTGTTGGATAATTTATATTAAGTCTTGATTTGATCAAAAGCGTTTCTGTAATAAACAAAGCAGCAGATGTAGAGGTTTCTTTTCTATTGCTTTTACAGTTTTTTAATTGTAAAAAAAACACCCCGCTCTCGATAATAAACTTTTTATTTTTCTACTTTTGTATAAGGCATATAAGATCATATTGGCAATAATAACTTTGTCTACAGCAGCTCGAAACATATTAGCGGATGTCTCTTGATACCACTTTCGGATATTTCGAAGCCAGGATGTTCTTCGGCCTGGGTCGCTTCTTCCGGCGATCTTGTACTGTATTATGAGGCAGATAAGTAGACGGTTATACCTCTCTGGACGTCTCATTACATGGCCGAACTATAAGTTTATCCACAGAGAACGACAGTTCTCACCAGTGGCGCACAACACCCCTACAAGCGACACTATATATACACGAAATTTTCGATTTTCTAAACCTGACTGAATTGAAAATTGGGCCAAATCCCATCTTAAAGTTTAGGAAAAGACTCGTCCATCCATATGTTACCTCTCCATTTTGGTCCAAGGGTGTGGATTTTACGGCCCTTCCCATTTAAAGCCTGTTTTTCGTTCTCGTCCCCAAAACTCCCAAAAATTTCAAAAATTTAAGCCCGACCTTTGCGGCTTCTGATAGCACAGATCAATACCTTTCCAACGCTTGTTTAATTTTGAAAATCGGTTATACCATTCAAAAGTTATCGAGCTCAGAAATATGACTCAATTTTTATTTAAAAAATGGAAAATGTTTGTGGATAAATATGTATGTATGTATGTATGTATGTATGTGTGTGGAAAAGTTACACCGATCTGAATTTTTTTTTCTGTGTTTCAAGAAGGTGTGAGGGCCGATTCAGAACCGGTCTAATTTTTGACTTCTGACTACCCGTAAGCCAGCTAGAGGACTAGGTAGATACAAAATAGCATATTTTTTGGGCGTATATATCTTAGGTTCAGGGAAAGACAGGAAAACCGCAAATACACCAAATCAATAGGGTTGAGTTAAGCTTTCAAGTGGCGCCTAAGCGATCAAGCTGAGACATACACACTGCTCGCCATAGCCAAAAAACTGAAAAATTAAACTTTGAAAATTTTGGTTTTTCGACAATTACTCAAAATTTCAACCTACGAATTGCACCAATAACTGAGCGTTTGTAGAAGGACTCAGGACGCGTCTAACGGTGTATACCTCATATCTGGGAAAATTCGAATTTTTAAGTTATAGGCTTCATAAGTATAATCAAATCTATTTCTTACGGGAAAAACGGTTTTTCAAGCTCAATAATTCCTGTAATACGTTCAGTTATCATACTCGATCTTGGATGCTGGTCAGATACTACTTGTCAATACGTTTCAAATTCATGTTTAGTGATCAACATCAGGTAAACCGTTCAGAAGTTATAGAGCTCCAAAAGTATAATTAGTCCAGGAACTGAAATTTTTCACTTCGCAATTTTTACAGAATGGATAGATTTGCTTGAAAATTTGACAATAAGTAGTGGATAGTCCAAGGATCAAAATCTATATGATGCCGAAAGACGCTTTTACCATGGGGTTGTTGCCACCTCATCTCGAGGGTGGAAATTTTTTATTATATTTTGACCGCAAATGCTGGTAAAAATATTAATTATAAGCAAAAAATGTTCATTATACATTTTTTTGATAAAATTAATAGTTTTCGATTTATTGGTTATCGAAGCTGTTAGTTTTATATCGAAAAAATTACCAGAGAACGGCAGTTCTCGCCAGTGGCGCAGAAATACGCCCCCCTACACGCGACACTATTATATACACGAAATTTTCAATTTTCTAAATCTGACTGAATTGAAAATTGTGCCAACTCCCATCTTCAAGTTCAGAAAAAGACTCACCCATTCATATGTCAACCATCCATTTTGGTCCAAGGGTGTCGATTTTACGGCCCTTCCTATTTAGGTCTGTTTTTCGTTCTGGCCCACAAAACTCCCAAAAACTTCAAAAATTTAAGTCCGACCTTTGCGGCTTCTAACAGTACTGATCATTACCTTTCCAACGCATGTCTAATTTTGAAAATCGGTTATAACATTCAAAAGTTATAGAGCTTAGAAATGTGACTTAATTTTTATTTAAAAAAGGGAAAATGTTTGTGGATATATATGTATGTGTGTTTGAAAGTTAAACCGATTTGATATTTTTCCTCTGTGTTTGAAGAGGGGGTCAGGGCCGATTTAGAACCGGTGTAGTTTGTGACTTTTGACCACCCATAAGCCAGCTATAGTACTTGGTAGGTACAAAACGGCATATGTTTTGGGGGTATATATATTCGGATCAAGAAGAGCCAGGAGAACCGCAAATACATCAAATTAATAGTGTTGACTTAAGCTTTCAAATGGTGTTTAAGCCGTCAGAATCAGACATACACACGGCTCAGTATAGCCGAAAAACTGAAAAACTAAACTTTGAAAATTTTGGTTTTTCGACAATTACTCAACATTTCAACCTACAAATTGCGCCAATAACTTAGCGTTTATAGAAGTACACCAGACGAATTTAACGGTGAATTTGAATTTTTTAGGTTATAGGCTTCATAAGTATGATAAAATCTATTTCCTGTGGGAAAAACGGTTTCTCAAGCTCAATAATTCCTGTAGTAGCTTCAATTTTCATACTTGACCTTAGATCCATCAGATACTACTGGTCAATACGTTTCAAACTCATGTTTACTGATCAAAATCGGTTAAGCCGTTTAGAAGTTTTTAAGCTACAAAAGTATAATCCAATTTACGATTATTCCCGAAATGGTTTATGTAGTTGTAGTGGTTACGACGCTAAATTTGATCTGGCAACGGGCAATCCGACTTCATTTACCGGTCATCTCAATTTTTTTTCAATCTATTTCGAATAAAAAAAAAATCTAGTGTACATTCGAAGGACACTAGATCATTTGGGAGATAATGCAACAAAGGTGACCATTTATAAAGCTTGACGTGTAATAGAGGAACATTGCATTCAACTTCATACATTTAATTTATAAATAACTTTGAAAAACTCCTGATACAAGAATAAAAAACCGCTAAACGCCGTAAAAATGAGTGGCGCATAAAATATTCCAGCTACAAAAGATCTGATATGAATATTACGTGGCGCGAAAATGGATTTTCATTTGATGCAAAACAAAATTCTAGTTTTATTTTAAAAGATTTTTCCATAATATTTGCTAAATTTGAAGTAAACGCGCCACAAAAGAGTTTCAAAATTCAAACTGTATCAAAGTTACTCTTTTGTGGCGCGTTTACTTCAAATTTAGCAAATATTATGGAAAAATCTTTTAAAATAAAACTAGAATTTTGTTTTGCATCAAATGAAAATCCATTTTCGCGCCACGTAATATTCATATCAAATCTTTTGTAGCTGGAATATTTTATGCGCCACTCATTTTTACGGCGTTTAGCGGTTTTTTATTCTTGTACTGATATACTGTTATAATGAAATATTTTTACGCGTACTAATGTGCATGCTTCAAAACCAGAGGGCACAAGAAGTAGAGGACGACCACGAAGAAGATGGATTGATGATGTGGAAAAAGACCTAAAGATTCTAGGGGTCAGAAGATGGAGGGAAGTTGCCAGGAATCGACAGGAGTGGCGATTTCTTTGCGAACAGGCCAAGATCCACAACGAATTGTCGAGCCACTTATGATGACTTATGTGCATATGTCGACAAGCCTTTTAGAAGGTTTCGACTGACTGATAAAATGACTAATTTACATTAAGGAATGAAATTAGTGAAGATTTATACCTGTTTCTGGATGAACTCCAATCTGATTATTAAAACCTGCATCTACCATGTGCTCGTCGATTTGTCTTCCCGCATTTCTTTCTCTGAAAGCGAGTCCTTGGAAATGTATTTTGAGTCCTTCTTGAATAACGTCATATAAAGGTTGATCTACGGCTCCTGGAGGTTGATTCGTGGCGTCGTCCGTGGGGAATATCCTGGAAACCTTGTCTGAAAGAATTTTGATTCCTTCGGGAGCTTCGTTGACGTATTCTTTAATACAGTATAACCACCACCAGATGGCGTCTCTGCAATTGAATCTGGAAGAGAATTTGAATAGGTTAGTTTCGGTTATAGGTACACTAACAGCCGATATAAGTGAAATTTGCTAATCATTTTAGGCACGATAAGAGTCTATAACTTAAATAGTAGAACGTAAAAGAAAACGTATGAACACTATGACGTCACTTTTTAGTGGCACATGCGTTGACAATGGCGCATCAAACTTTTCACTTATGGACGGGATAAGTAAATTAAAAGGTACCCTCCCTCACTACCAGGATTCAATTTTTCCCCTGTTTTAAGTTCTATGTGATTAACAAATAAGACTCAGCGTAATTTTAACCCACCACCCCTTTCCTCCTCCATCAAAAATTTCATTTTTCGATTTTATTTTTGTTAGGTGGGATGCAATCAACTTTAAAATTTTTAAAAATTCACATGCATAATTGAGGCCTTTACAAGACATTTCTATTTTTTATGGACTCATAGGTTGAGTGTACATAACCTCAAAAAAATTTAATTTTTTTTTGGAAAAACCTATAATTTTTTTGGGGATGACTGCAGGTTTAATTGGTTTTAATCTTATGTGTTTTATCAAACACTAAATTTCTAATTTTTTTCAGATCTAAGATCGTAATGTTTGCTACCTTCAAACATCCAAAAAACTGTTTTTTTGGATTTTTGAGGATTTGAACGTGTTTCTCTCATTTTTAAATAAGATTTTAATTGACTCTTACTTCAATTTTCATGCAACCAATAAAAAAACATGATTTTACCTATTTTGAAGTATATAAAATAGGGAAAATCCCCAAAAATCATCTAAAAAAAGTTTTTCGGATTTTTGAAAGCGGCGAACATTACGGAAAAATCTGATCATTCCCAAAAAAATTATATCTACGCTTTTTTTTTAATTTTTTTTTCCGAAAAAAACTTTTTCCGTGTTATTTACACTCAACTTACGGGTATATAAAAAATAGACCTGGCCTCAATTATGCGTGTGAATTTTTTGAAATTTTAAAAATTGATTGCATCCCACCTAAAAAAAAAAAATAAAAACAAAAATGAAGTTTTTGATGGTGGGGGAATGGGGAAGGGGATGGTGGGTTAAAATCAGGTTCAGTCTTATTTGTTAATCACACAGAACTTAAAACAGTGAAAAAAATTGAATTCTGGTAGTGAGGGAGGGTATTTTTTTTAATACCTTCTAATTTATTTATTTTGTCCATAAGTGGAGAGTTTGATGCGCCACTGTCGACGCATGTGCCACTAAAAGGTGACGGCACATTGTTCAAACGTTTCCTTTTAGGTTCTACTATTTAAGTTATAGAATCTTATCGTGCCTAAAATGATTAGCAAATTTCATCTATACCGGCTCCTAGGGCCGGTTGTTCGAACGCTAATCAAACATGGAATCAACTGATCATTATCAAATATTTAATCACTGTCACCAACTGTCAATGTCAACTTTGGGTTGCTGAAAACATAATTGATTACAATTATGAGATGTATTAATCAATTATGTTAATAATTGTTATGTTAATTAATAATTAATTAATCAATCAATTATATTAATTATCATCATAATGATAATTAACATAATTGATTACAATCAACTGATTGACGTACGAATGAGGGGTGTTGTTATTTGATGGTTCTTAAGGGGACTTAATTATAATCAACTTCTTGATTAGCGTTCGAACAACCGGCCCTTAGTCTATTATGTGCGAGACTGTGTTTTAAGTTTGTACCTTGAGTTTCGTCCACCATCTAACAAATTGGGGATTAGACCGTGTCTCATACAAGCAGCGTAACCTAGAATGTGTTCCCTAGCTTCTTGATAACGCCCCGTTAAAATAAAGAGTCCTCTCAAGGCGATGAATGTGTCTCTTCCCCAATTTCTCATGTAACCGACTGAGAAATGTGGCAAACCTAAAATACGACAATAATATTATAGAATAAGAGAAGACCTGAAATACAATTATATTAGCTTCGTTCACGGAGACAATCCATGACTGGTTTCTGATAATTCGCATACGCAGTTTTCAGCGTTCGCGGTGTTGAGAATCCTGGACTTTGACAGAAAGTTTGATCTTCGAGGAGTTTTTCTAACTGGCTCATAATCAGTCAAAAACCGGTTCATTGGGTTCATGTGCGGATTTTTAGTCAGCTCAAGCGCTATTCTTACAGACACTGTAAGTTGTCAAGATTTGTTTTCACCCAATTTTGAAAAAATGTGAATACGTTGAATTATCCACGTCCGTCTGTCCGTCCGTAAACACAATTATTCCACCGTCATTATACCAGATAGAATGACAAATGGGTGGCTGGGTGGTACTAAAGGTAAGAAATTTCACCTAGGACTTCCGGTTTTAGAAATGCAACCGGAAATACTGTTTTAAAGTCGCCGGAATAGTACAACCGATATATTATTCTGCTTAAAAATTTTCTGCTATAAAGCTTGTGTAACACAAGGATGGTATTAAAGATGAGAAATTTGACCTTGGACTTCAGGTTTTTGGAATTTAAACCGGAATTACCGTTTTAAAGTCACCGAAATAGTATATTATTCGACGTGCCTTAGCAAGATGAGAACAAATGTATACTTTTTGGTTTTATGTCATTTCCGGTTAAAAAGTTCAAACCAGAAATGACATATTATAGCCGCAGGGATAGTATACGTGACATATCAATGGAAGCGTATTGAAAAGTCGAACTTGAATCTTTAGTTCCGGTTTTAAGTCATTTCCGTTTAAGCAGTTATGACCGAAAGTTTAGTAAAAACGACAAAAAATTATTGAAATCGTATATCAATCGACGCAAAGTTACACGAAGAGTTCAAATATCGACTTCTGGTGACTTTGGGTGAAAACCTACGACTTACGAAATCCATTTACTTGTTTTGTTTGTTGTTGGTTAATCATAACCAACTGATTAATTTTAGAAATCATTAACCTACTTGAGTTTTATTTTTAACTGACCCATTTCGATAATTTCGTCTAAAAAACACATTTACTTGTATATACAGTGATGAACGCACTAATAACCGGCAAAATAGCACAAAAAATGGAAAACATAATACATTGCGAAACGAAAAGAGATAAAACTAGTGGAGATGGAAATGATCGTTATAAACGTATAAATTAACATTACATTACATAGTTTCCCACCTCTAGACGTATCAGAGGAGTATGACAACTGTCACTGTGACAGTAGAATTTTATAAAATACTCCTGTCACAGACGTCTAAAGGTGGGAAACTATGTAATTTATTGTTAATTTATACGTTTATAACGATCATTTCCACCTCCACTAGTTTCATCTCTATTTGTTTCGCAATGTATTATGTTCCCCAACTTTTGTGCTATTTTGCCGGTTATTAGCGCGCTCATTACTTTATAATAGAAACCCATAAGATATTGTTTGTTATAGTTAAAAATGTTTGTGTACTTTGAGGTTAGAAAAAAGTTAGAAAGTAAGAAATGTCCGAAACTGATCCGCGGAGAATTGAAACCTGTAAACTAAAAACTATCCGCGCCAGGGCACGACATTAATAGTAGGGGAGGAAAGTATGCTAAATTTGCAGTTACTCGGGCGTTATGGGGACCTATTGGGTTGTGAAGAGTAGCTCCTAAAACCAAAAAAGTTCAGTTTTTCATAAAGTGGGGGACTTTAATTTTCCATTTCCAACAATCGTTTTTTCCGATTATAGCGCCATCTATCCATAATTCGAAAAAATATCTCGAATAAAAGTTACTTATTTTTACGCAAGGGATCCAAATCTGCAATAAAAAATGGGGGCTCCTATTTAAGATTTTAAAGTAACCCCCCACCCACCTCCTTGGAGAGTCGTGTTTGCTGTCATTCGATAGATTTTTAAAAATATTGAATACATGTATTTTCCAGTTTTTTCATTTCGCGAAATATCGAGGGGTTCGTATTTAAAATTTTTAATTTACTCCCCACCCCTCTCCGTGGGGGGGGGGTCGTGTTTGGTATCATTCGATAGATTTTTGAAAAATATTGAACACATTGTTTTTAGCTTTTGGATCTGACGTTCATTTCGCGAAATATTTGCTTTTTTTGTGAAATTTTGTGACACCCATTTCTTTACGCCCCGCTCAAATAGTCAGATTTTTGAAACATACACTGTTTTGCATGTACTTAACTTTCCTTATCTTAATCTGACGATTTCGAGTTTTTCTAAGGATAGATTTTTTTTCGGACCCCTCTTAACGAACCCCCCTGTATTCAGAGCCAATATATGGTAGAGGTACATTTACAGGGTACAGGGTTTCTCCCCATGTGATAATCTGACGCGTTCGAGTAACTGCAAAAATCTCCGCTTGGGTTCCCGTACCATAATCCCTAATTGGTCCGAAACTTGCCAAAAACTAGTCAGGACTAACTCCGCAAACAAAGCAATTGACATGGGTAGGGTAACTCTTGAGTACAAATCATAAAATGTTTTTTTCAACGACTCTGTTGTAGTATAGTTAATTTATAATCAATAAAAGACTATAGATGAGATAAATAACGTCATTAAAAGTCCGTCCACTTTTGTGACAGTTCTGCTTACCTGCTGATAAGGTCACACAAGCTTGAACAGTGTCGTTGTCAATTTTTCTAGATGGCGGTTTCGGAGGTGCTAAATTCGGTGATAATGTCGGCAAATCGGCGGACTTAATATAAGCACCGAATTGTACCGATCCTAGAGCCAGGCCTCTCACGAACGTTGAGCCATTTTTGACGAAACTAAAAAATAAAGTAAAATCAGTATTTTTTATATCAATATTATATTACAAAACAATATAAAACAGCGTTCAATGGCTTATTGATGATTTTTTTCGATCTATGTACATTATTCCTTGATATTATAAAGGTATAGTACCGGGGATCCCAACCGGTGGTACGCGTACCACTGGTGGTACGCGGAAAGGTTTCAGGTGGTACGCGTCGCGTGGGTGAACCAAGCGATTACAATGGGTCTTTGACTGCGGAAGTG
Source organism: Diabrotica virgifera virgifera (assembly GCF_917563875.1). Classification (NCBI taxonomy): domain Eukaryota; kingdom Metazoa; phylum Arthropoda; class Insecta; order Coleoptera; family Chrysomelidae; genus Diabrotica; species Diabrotica virgifera. The sequence continues at coordinate 69,330,370 of NC_065444.1, forward strand.
CCATTTTTCACCCGCTTCTTCAAACTGAGGTCAGAAGTTTTAATGCTTTTAGCTGAAAAAAATAATGACAGACTCAACACGCTGAACATAGGTCTTCAGAGAGCAAACACCCTTCACAGCCAATGAGGAAATAAACTCCTTCAAGAAAAAGTTAGTTCCTTTATGTTCTCAAGTACTGGGGAAGGTTGTCTCTGCGTTTCCGACCGTGTCATCATTTTTGACGAAAACGAAATAGCTCGAATAAGAGATGTGGTTGCTGATATAATTTATCACTTGGAATCTCTTCAAAAAAGTTTTAACAAATATTTCTCTGAAGATTATTCCAAACTTGACTGGATCAGAAATTGTTTTGCAGGAAGCTCACCAAATAAGTTAGAATTACAGAATTTACAGAAAACATTCATCGATTTCACAGAAGACACTTTTAAAAAGAAATCCTTAATTGACTTCTTGACATAATTGAAAGACATATTTTTGATAGCAAATACGTTTCTAAAAAAATTGGGGGGCTTCCTTCCATTTCATGTCCCCCACCAGCTAGGTAGACCAACTTCGATGTTGATATCAATAACACAAAATGCAAGTGGATTATTCAGCTGCTTAAGAGCAGAATAATGTCCACAGATACATATGAAGGTGCCATAACCCTAAAAGGGTATCAATGACTATCAATGACTAGGGGAAAATTTACCAATACTGTGCGGATCAGACGCGATATGCCCTTTATTACATATAGAACTAGTGTTTGAAAGAGAACCCGTTAACCTCTTTAAAACTAAATTGGCAGCACTAATAAAAGGAAGCTTACTGGACTAAGTGATCTGAAATTATTTGTGGAGGAACTGGAAAGAACCAATGAAGTCAAGTATCTAGGGGTAAACCTGGATTCCAAATTCAATTGGAGCAGTCATATTAACAATATAACCAACAGGGATAAGCGTCTCTACTGGAACTGCAGACGAGTTGTAGGTAAAACCAGGGTGTTGAAATCAAAGGTAATCTGTTGCTTATACACATCAGTGATACGACCGACAGTTTCAGTAGTTTGGTGGAAAAAGACGGCTTTGCAGTCTTGTGCGACCTCTATCACCACCCTTCAAATGATATTAACAAAACCTATACAATTATTCTAACATAATTCAAAATATTGACTTACTTGGACATTAGTTTATGGGTTTTTTCAAGGAGAACCAGATAAAGACCCGTGACAACGATGTCGAAATAACAAGGTACCAAGTATCTTGGAATGTTTTCAAAACTCTTGGTATTGCGTTCGATCCAATCCCCTAGTTCTTTGGTGCCAGGGTCCAGTTTGAGCCTTTTCCAAATAAATTCTGGAAATAATATTAATATAGTTTATTTTTGTGTATCTTTTTGTGCGAAGTACTGAAAGATCACGGCTGTAAATGTTTAAAACTTTTTTGTAAGTTTGCCCGAGGGACCGATTTTTTCTTAATATTATGGCAGTTAACGTGTTAAAATGCTTCGATATTTAATATGTTCATGCTTACCTATCATCCAGTTACCATCTCTCAGATTAGCACACATCGGATGACCAAGGTCATTATTCGGTCTTATATTTGCAAGTAACGACATGAAACCTGAAACAATACGAAACGTTTATAACACCACCAGCTCCAAAGTACCCCGCACAAACCTTATGGAAATTAGGTCCAAGTGGATTTCGTTCATACTTTGGGAAAATGCTCTTTGAAGCATTCTGATAAAAAGTTCTCAGTGGCACAACTCAATCATATGAAGGATTTTCAAGATATAGAGGAACAAACTCGGAAAATTATAAGATTTATTGGGTATTTCAATTCCCTGAGTTACTGGTTATCTGGCAACAACCCGTGTTGAGCTGCCCCCCCCCACTTGCAAAAATTAAAAAACAAATAGCCCTGATTTATGAGCTATTTATGAGCTCTCATATTCCGCAAACTAAAAATTTTGAGCTCGTTCCACTGAGCAGGAATTTAATACCCTAGTGGGGGGGGGGGCTGAGTCAGCCCCCCCCCACTACTTAAAAATAGGAATATTGAATCGGTTTTTGCGGCAGAATTACGAGCTATTTATGAGCTCTTGAAATTATATAGTGTCGATTTTTGAGCTCATCCCCTTCACCCCCAAACAACCCTTTAATTGATTTAACTGAAGAGAAAGATGCTGAGAAAACTTAAAATATATCGTATTGCGAATATAATTCCTATAGCTTATATACTCTAAGAATAAACTATTAAATCAAGAGCATTTCGATTATTGAGCTACAACCCCTTCGCCAGAAAACCACCCTATCTTCCCGGCTTAAGAGAAAGTTGTACTTAAAATGCGTTAAACTAATTATTTGGCGACTACATATCATTTAATAATTTATAAGCTTCCAAATTACGCGCATTTAGATCAGTAAATTGCAATTTATTTTGTATAGTGCAGTCACTGAAGGTAAAAATAAACGATTACCTTCAATTTCGGCGAACCTTCATCGATTTTCACGAAAATTGGTCAGTGGTTAGAGGATACGTCAAGAAACAAAGGTGACATGGTACCACCTTGCGCCTTTACCCTGAGGGTGGATACCGCCCCTTCTCGGGGGTGAAAATTATTTTATAAAAAATAACTGCACAAATCAATAAAAGAACAAATTAAAAGCAAAATTTATTATATAAAGTTATTAAAATAAGTAAATACTTTTTAAGTTATTAAAGATCAAAGATTTTAATTATTTGTGAAAAAAATGCATGTTTTGAAGAGGTTTTTTGTAAATCACTAAAAAACTGCAAGTTTTTACAAAAAAGTAAATAGTAGTTTAATTCGTATAGCTTATATTCTAAAAATAAACTCTAAAATCACGCGCCTTTCGATTATTGAACTACAACCCCTTCGCAAGAAAACCATCCCATATTCCCGGCTTAAGAGAGGGTTGTACTTAAAATAATTTAAATTAATTATTTGTCGACTATATATTGTTTAATAATTTATGAGCTCGCAAAATATACGCATCTCAATTATTGAATTGCCATTTTCTTTCTATAGTGCAGTCACTGAAGGTAAAAATCAACTATGACCTTCGATTTCGGTAAATTTCCATTCATTTTCACGAAAATTGGTGAGCGGATTTTGATACTATCAACTTTTTCTGGATCTTATTTTTCATAGGTATTTCTAAGTACTTTGACAAGTATTTAGTACCTAAGTGTTATAAAATGCATCTCTTTCCCGTTATTTAAGCTTGAACCCTTAGATTTGAACAGTCGCAGAAAAAAATATACATTTAATTACCAATAACTTACTTTAAATTAACATTAAAGGGTTTTTCAAGTAAGCAATTTATTATATTTTTTATTAGCTTCAATTTTAGTGATGAAAACTTTTTTGTAAAAACTTACAGTTTTTGAGTCATTTATGAAAAATCGCTCTAAAGCATGCATTTTCTTTCCAAAAATTAAAATATTTGATCTTTAATAACTCAAAAAGTATTGATTTATTTTAATCACATTATATAACAAATTTTGCTTACAATTTGTCCCTCTCTCGATTTGTGGGGTTATCTTTAATAAAGTAATTTTCACTCCCGAGAAGGGGTGACATATACCCCAGGCTAAAACCCCAAGTTGTTATTGTCAATTCGTGAAAATAATTGGCGATTTACCGAAATCGAAGGTAATAGTTGATTTTTACCTTCAGTGACTGCACTATAGAAAGAAAATGGCAATTCAATAATTGAGATGCGTATATTTTGCAAGCTCATAAATTATTAAACGATATGTAGTCGCCAAATAATTAATTTAAATTATTTTAAGAACAACTCTCTCTTAAGCCGGGAATATGGGGTCGTTTTCTTGCGAAGGGGTTGTAGCTCTATAATCGAAAGACGCGTGATTTAAGAGTTTATTCTTAGAATATAAGCTATACGAATTAAACTACTATTAACTTTTTTGTAAAAACTTAAAGTTTTTCAGTGATTTACAAAAAACCTCTCCAAAACATGCATTTTTTTCACAAATAATTAAAATCTTTGATCTTTAATAACTTAAAAAGTATTGACTTATTTTATTAACTTTATATAATGAATTTTGCTTTTAATTTGTTCTTTTATTGATTTGTGCATTTATTTTTTATAAAATAATTTTCACCCCCGAGAAGGGGCGGTATCCACCCTCAGGGTAAAGGCGAAGGTGGTACCATGTCACCTTTGTTTCTTGACGTATCCTCTAACTACTGACCAATTTTCGTGAAAATCGATGAAGGTTCACCGAAATTGAAGGTAATCGTTGATTTTTACCTTCAGTGACTGCACTATACAAAATAAATTGCAATTTACTGATCTAAATGCGCGTAATTTGGAAGGTTATAAATTATTAAATGATATGTAGTCGCCAAATAATTAGTTTAATGCATTTTAAGTACAACTTTCTCTTAAGCCGGGAAGATAGGGTGGTTTTCTTGCGAAGGGGTTGTAGCTCAATAATCGAAATGCTCTTGATTTAATAGTTTATTCTTAGAGTATATAAGCTATATGAATTATATCTGCAATACGATATATTTTAAGTTTTCTCAGCATCTTTCTCTTAAGTTAAATCAATTAAAGGGTTGTTTGGGGGTGAAGGGGATGAGCTCAAAAATCGAAAGTATATAATTTCAAGAGCTCATAAATAGCTCGTAATTCTGCCGCAAAAAACGATTCAATATTCCTATTTTTAAGTAGTGGGGGGGGGGGCTGACTCAGCCCCCCCCACTAGGGTATTAAATTCCTGCTCAGTGGAACGAGCTCAAAATTTTTAGTTTGCGGAATATGAGAGCTCATAAATAGCTCATAAATCAGGGCTCTTTGTTTTTTAATTTTTGCAAGTGGGGGGGGCCAGCTCAACACGGGTCTGGCAACATATAAAAGTTTGGATCAAGGAAATTTTTTCCTGGCTATCCAATGGCGACCTTTACTTTGACCTTGACCTTCAACGGACGTCATTTCTAGAGTTTCGAGGGTTTTCGGCATTAAATTGATATAAACAGATTACTCATGGGTTTTGGGGATCGCTAAACACGAATATGCCTTCAGAATTGACCTCCGGAGGACGTGGTGGCCAGGGCCACTGCAAGTGACGTCATCTTCTAGAGTTTCGATAGTTTTCGGCATTTAATTGATGTAAATGAATTACTGGAGGGTTTTTGAGGTCGCTAAACACGAATATGCCACCAGAACCGACTCCCGGAGCACCTGATTTCCAAGGTCAATGAAAGGCGCTCCTGGAGTTTCGAGAGTCTTTGGTACTACTTTAATGCAAACGGATTAGTTATAGGTTTTTGGGGTTGCTGAACACGAATAGGTGATCAGTACAGACACAGGAGCACCTGGTGCCTAAGACAGGTTATCTTCTGGAGTTAAAAAACCTAAGAGTAATCCATTTGATTCCTCCATTTGAATCATCCTAAACTCCAGAAGATAACCTATCTTAGGCACCAGGTCCTCCTGTGTCTGTGCTGATCACGTATTCGTGTTCAACAACCCCAAAAACCTATAATTAATCCGTTTGCATTAATGTAGTACCAAAGACCCTCGAAACTCCAGGAGCCATTTTCATTGACCTTGGAAATCAGGTGCTCTAGGAGTCGGTTCTGGTGGCATATTCGTGTTTAGCGACCTCAAAAACCCTCCAGTAATTCATTTGCTTCAATTAAATGCCGAAAACAATGGAAACTCTAGAAGATGACGTCCCTTGCAGTGGCCCTGGCCACCAAGTCCTCCGGAGGTCAATTCTGATGGCATATTCGTGTTTAGCGATCCCAAAAACCCATGAGTAATCTGTTTATATCAATTTAATACCGAAAACCCTCGAAACTCTAGAAGATGACGTCCGTTGAAGGTAAAAGTCAAAGTAAAGGTCGCCATTGGATAGCCAGGAAAAAATCCTAGACTACTAGTACTTTTCCTTGATCCAAACTTCTACATGTTGCCAGATAACCAGTAACTCAGGGAATTTGAATACCCGGTAAATCTTATAATTTTCCGAGTTTGTGCCTCTATATCTTGAAAATCCTTCATACGATTGAGTTGTGCCCATGAGAACTTTATATCAGGATGTTTCAAAGAATATTTTCCCAAAGTATGGACGAAATCCACTGGGACCTAATTTCCATAAGGTTTGTGCGGGGTACTTTCTAAAAATCGTACCTTGTAATCCGGCATACACCATCGAACCAAAGCTGGGAATGTTGTATGTATCGAAACCAAATCCTTCGTCGCGTTCTTCTTGGCCGCATCTGTACAAGGCTCTATTCATATCAGCTAACGTCATTTTGTTAACTATGGTGGCTAGTTCGGTGGGTTTAGCCAGTGAAATAGAACTGATTAAGGTCCTGACGGTCTTTATAGCAGCACGCATTGGTTCTGGCAGTGAAGATCTGAAAAATTTAATAGTTAAAATAGTAAAGGAAGTCTAGACAGTAGAAAGACAAGGACAACTTAACGCTACAGAAAAATGGAGAGAGTAAGGCCGCACATCAAAGAAACACGAAACGTAAAACATGAAACATAAAACGTGATACACGTTTCATGAAAATAAAACAATGCTAAACAAATAGAAGTCCGCATACCAATGAAACGAGTGTGATTCATGCGTGTGAAACATTTTTATCTTCCGAAGGCGCACACCAAAGAAACATGAAACGTGAAACATGAAACAAATAGATTGTAAAAAAAGTAACCCTTTCATGTGATAAACTAATCGATAAAACAAAAATAAAATTTGTATAGTCGGCAATGGATAGTGACGTGGTCGTTGCTGTCGGCGCCGCTCTTTAAGGCAAGCCGCACACCAAAGAAACATGAAACGAAAAACATGAAACATGAAACGAAAAACATGAAACATGAAACGAAAAACATGTTTCATGAAAAGAAAACACTGCTAAACAAATCTCAAAGTCCGCCTACCAATGAAACGAGTGTGATTCATGCTCATGACACATTTTTATTTTCGGAGAGTTTCATAAATGGCCGGACGTATATTTGTTTAGCAGTGGTTTATTTCCATGAAACGTAATTTACGTTTCATGTTCCTTTGATGTGCAGCAATTGCTTTTTAATATCAAAGAAACGTGAAACATGAAACAAAAATAAATTGTGAAGAACGAAACCGTTTCATGTTATGTAGGAAACAAAGGTTGAACTTCGCAAATAAGTCCGGTTATATTTTTTTTTCAGTATGTCAAGGGGTGCTTTTAATGAGACTAACTTTTTCTTAAAAGATTTCGCCCCGGAACACCCATTTTCATCCCTTTAAAGGGGGTAGTTTGTCGTTTTTGCGAAACGTAGCCCTTCCTGTACATCATTATAAAAAATTACTTAATAGAAATATGATGAGGACTATATTTCCTACAATTTATTCCGCGAAAGCATATATCTGTCACACACCGTTTAGCGGAGGTGGCGCCCCAAAGTTGGCAAGTTTTAAAAAAAGGTGTTTTAAAAAAATATTTTTCCCTAACCGTAATGGGAATCAAGAAGCAACCCAGCGGCAATTAATCACAAATAAATGTCTGAGTTTTTGGTATAAGTTTCATTTAAGGGCAATTGTCCATTTTTTAATTACAGGGTGTTAAAATTTAAAAAGCCCCTTTTTATGTATACCATCTGAACCGCTCATGCTAGCGTAAAAAAACTTTCAGCGATTACCCATGTACAGTTACGATCACTGAATAGTTTACAACTTAATTTTTATATTGTAATACTGTAAAATTGCAGTGTCGTACGGATTTGATAAATGTCAAAGTAAAAAAATTTCAAAAAGTTAATGCTTGTCAAAAATTTCGCGAGTGTTGAAAAATAAAATAACGATATCAAACTCATCCAAAATGGTTATAATGAATTTGAATGATGCGCAAAAGCAAGAGCAATTGCCAAACTCGAAGAAGGTTTAAGACTTTAATAGAGGCTTTAAGACAAGTTGCTGCAGATTTGGACGGGAGCCATATATGTTCATATGGAAAATCAAATAAAGATTGGATAATTTGGGATAGATATAAAATAAAAATGCCAGGAATCGACAGGAGTGGCGACTTCTTTGTGAGCAGGCCAAGATCCACAACGGACTGTCGAGCTACTTATGATGACGATAAAATAAAATCGGTATTATCAAACCAGACTTCCTTGTTTTCATTATTAAGACCACAATCCATTCTATTTTAAAAAAAACTTCTTTCTATACTTTCCATTTTGTTAAACTTTGTAAAATATATTTAATTATTTTTATTTTTTAATTTTAAATAACCTATCCTAGGTACACCACTGTTAACGTCACTTTGACGTAAAAGGTGCGTTTAAACGAGGTAATAATTTAAAAAATCGGCTCCTAGATACGTAAGCCTGTAAACTATTCAATGGCCGTAACTGTACAAGTATTATTTACAAATTTGTATAATTCACCCCCACATTTTCCCCGAAACCACCCCAAGAAAAAAGTTAAATATATATAGGTCATAATATGTAGCAGACAGTGTGTTCTTTTATTTGTCATAAGTATATTATTAATAAAATGAGTAGGTGACGAAAAAAAAAACAAAAACTGGAGCCCGCCAAAGCATTTCTGAGGTTTGCGGCGCCACTGTGCCGTAACTGTTGCTTATACGAAAAAAATGCATAGGAACTTATTTGTAGAGTAAATAGTGGTCTTTAATTCTTTATAAGCGTTGTTTCAAAAAAATATATAGGTAATGAGAAAATCGTAAAAACATGCTCGCCAAACTTATTTTCAGGGATAGGGGTAGTTTCCGCAGGGATTTTGCAATAACCATAATATATAAATGTATACATAAATATATTTATAAAAAACCCTACTAATGGAGTAGGATTTTTCCCTTAGATTTTTCCCTGTGCCTTAGATAACAGATCCCGAGGAGCATCATACAACCACAAATGGAGGGCGATATATTCCCAAAAGCAAACATTGGGTAACACAAGAAATGAAGTCATTGATATCGGAAAGGAAGAATGCAAGAAAAAAAATCGAATAACAATACAAAAACGCAAATAAAACAAAAAATCAAAGTAGCGAAGGAATTGTGGCTATCAGAAAAATGTACAGAAATAGAAAGATTAGAAAACCAACATGACAGCTTTAACTAAAACGTATATAAAATGATAAAACCATGGGACCGGATGAGACACCTACAGAAATCTTAAGACTACTAACAGAGGACTACATTGATATAGTAATAAAATTAATAAATGAAATTTACTATGCCGGTGAAACACCGAAAGCATGGCTAATATCTGAGGTCATCCCAATACACAAAAAACTCAACGCAATGAAATGTGAAGAACGATCAGCTTCATGAACCATGTTTTAAAAGTCTTCCTACGAGTGATACAGGAACGTATCTACAAAAAACTAGACGATAGAATAACAGGAAATCAACTGGGATTTAGAAAAGATTTGGCACTAGAGAGACATTATTTACTATATAAACACTCATAGAACGGTTTCAAGATGTCAACTGTGACGGATTCATATGTCCAGTTGACTTTGAGAAAGGCTTCGACAAAATACCACACAGAACGCCATAATACGAGTAGAACAACAAAAATCTAAAGAGATATCTATGGAAGAGACCTATATGGTAGGGGAGCCAAAGCAGGGATTTTTGCAGTTACTCGAGCGCGTCAGATTATCATATGGGGAGAAACCTTGTACCCTGTGAATGTACCTCTACCATATATTGGTTCTTAATACAGGGGAGTTCGTTAAGGGGGGTCCGAAAAAAAATCTATCCTTAGAAAAACTCGAAATCGTCAGATTAAGATAAGGTAAGTCGAAGAGAACACGGAAACATTAAGAAATATCGTAAAAGAAAAGAAAATACTCAGCACTTTGGAGGAAAGAAAAATGATCATATAGGCAGTCAATGAGGGTATTTGGCTCCGAATTACATCATACTACATCGATTTACTTGATATTTTCACAAGAAGTAGGGAATAGCTAAAGAAACAAAGTCTACCCTATGACGATGTGCGTTTTATCTTGGGGATGGTTTCCACCCCTTTTCGGGGTGAAAAATTTTTTGGTTAAAATAGCCACGGAAGAGGCTAGAGAACCCAATTCTAAGCAAAAACTGTTCTATAATTGAATGGTGGGCTGCAACAATGTTGTAAGCGACAGAATTGAGATTATGCAGGAGATGAAAAAAACATATTGACAAGCTATTTATGAACATACGGATACCAACATTGCGGTACGAAAAATTCAGGGAAGGCAAAATGTTTTAGCCAGATTGAAAGATGCTCGCATTGGTCTTTGGATATACAATAATATTGCATTAAAACCTCACTTTGACCCAATATGTCGCTTACAACATTGTTGCAGCCCACCATTCAATTATTTTTTGAAAACTCAATACTTTTTGAGTTATCCGTGGTTGAAAATTGGCCATTTTCACTGAAAAATGACACCTTTTCGGATGGATTTTTGCGAATAATACCTTAAAAACCCTGCATCTAACAAAAAAACTATACAAAATATTTTTGTACCTTATAAAAAAAAAGAGATTCGTTCCTTCATAAATCTTCTAGATATAATACAAAGAGAGATGTGGTAGTTGAGAAGAGTTTGTTTTTTGGTGTATGCTCAAATCGATGTATTCAACTTGAATTAACAGAGAAACGGTCGATTTTAGGTGTATAATGATACTAACAACTTTTGTAGTGCTTGAAAAGGCATTTAAAATGAGCAATATTAAATGTCGATTACATTCAAACTAAGCTAGATATACTACAAAAAATTGATGACTAATGTATTTTAAAAAGAAATGAGAAGTATATTTAACCCCTCATCCATCAGAATTAAAATACATCGTTTTGCTTTTACAATACTTTTAATTATAGTGTTATTTCTATGTCCAAAAATTTGGATTGGTTTAAAATGAACGGTTTTAGAAAAAAATAAGATCAAATTATACAGCGCATTTTTAAATTTTCTTGAAAACTTCCTTTCTCTCCATGTAACTCGAAAATGATAAGAGATACGAAAAAAGATACCACACAAAAATGTGGGGTTCTTTTAGAAAAAAATTTCGTTTTTATTTTTCATTACTGTATCTTTTATCATTTTCAAGTTACATGGAGAAAAAGGAATATTTTTAAGAAAATTTAAAAATGCGCTCTATAATTTGATCTTATTTTTTTTAAACCATTCATTTTAAACTCGTACAACTTTTTGAACATAAAAATAACAGTATACTAAAAGGTATTGTAGAAGGAAAACGATGCATTTACATTCTGGTGGATGGGGGTTAAAATTATTTCTTATTTTTTCTTAAAATAGATGGGTTATCAATTTTGTTTGCAGCATATCTCGCTTAGTTTGAATGAAATGGATCTTTAATATTGCTCATTTTAAAGGTCTTTTCAAGCACTACAAAAGGTATTGATAGCATTATACACCTAAAATCGACCGTTTCTCTGTTATTTCAAGTTGAATACACCAATTTGGGCATGAACAAAAAAAAAACCAAACTCTTGTCACCTATGATATCTCTTTTTGTATTATAAGTGGAAGATTTGAGAAGGCAAGCGTCTCTTTGTTTTTTTATAACCTACAAAAATGTTTTATATAGTTTTTTAGTTAGATGCATAGTTTTTAAGGTATTTGCGACAAACCGTTCGAAAAGGTGTTATGTTTCAATGAAAATGGCCAATTTTCAACCACGAATAACTCAAAAGTATTGAAGGGGTGGGAACCACCCCCAAGATAAAAGCACACATCGGCATAGGGTAAACTTTGAATTAGGAGATAAGTAGAGGCTATTTCCAAAATTTTATTAAAATCCATGCAGTAGGATAGAATTCGGAGGTAATATCCTATTCTTGCTCCCATTGACTGGCGTAATACTAAGAAATGAAAAATATGAGTTGATGCGATTAGTTATACAAGGGAAAGTGGAAGGAAAAAAAAGACCGGAGGGACGACGCATGTCCTGGTTGAAAAACACTGGGGTTAAAACAGTGGAGTGAAAAAACAAGAAGAACTCTTTAGAACTGTAGACAGAGTAAATGGCCGTGATGATCGCCAACGTCCTTAAAGGATTCGATAAGCAAATTCGAATAGGAAAAGTATCGTTCCTGTGAACTGAAACTTGGAATTTGCCAGTTGGTTTTAACTCAAACAGACTGTGTAAAACCTCAAAAAAACTAAATTACTTTTAGTCCAGGGCCCATCTGTTTTGAGAAGGACGTTGAGAGGTGACTCAAATTTTTTGCAGAAATTGCTTGAAAATAACTCAAATAATAATATTTGAGTTATCCTCCCTCTCAAAAAGGTCCGGAACATTGTTTAAATAATTAAAATGTCAAAAAATGAAGGAAAAATTCGATTTTTTTCTTCGTTTCTTGATTATAACTTTAAAAGTATTCATTTTCCAGAAAAGATGTACTGACATAAAAGTTGCGTAATTAAATTTCCTACAATATAGAATTAGTTAAAAGTTGAAAAAATAGTCACCCTTGTTGCAAAATAGCAATAATTGCGAAAAAAACCATACAAAATCAAGTATTCGCATTTTACGTTTTTTAACCATTTATGCTACACTTATGACCTTCATATTTCACCCAGAAAAACTTTATGATACAATAAAACAATACTGTAAATTTCATTAAGATCGGTTAAACAGATTTTGCAAAATAAATTTTGCAATCCAGCTTTCGCAAAAACAATTCATTTTTTCAAAATGTTACAGGACTGAAAATAAAGCAGATAGCAAGTTGAATTTTTTTTTGCGTATAGAAGTGTACTGAACCTTTCATTTGCAATTTGCAAAATTAAAATCGACTAACTACTACGGCGTCAGGAATTTTTTTAAATAAACATTAATTATTGGTGCTACGCGCAGGACAGCGGTGTTCGATTCACATGAAGTTGATTTCCACCAAAATTTCTTCCAATCTTCATCTAATATATTATTTTCTTACTCTATATTTTGTTTTATTTTAATATTTTAATTCCACAAAAATCAAACTAATTTTATTATTGTTTGTGAAATATTGTTTAAACAATTGTATATGTTTAAAAATAATAAACTTTTATTCTCAAGTTAAAATATATGAACAAAGAAAGTTTTTGCTAAAAAAGTGTTATTTCAAAGGATAGAGTATGTGTTTTTATTTTGCAATAAACAAATTTATTTATTTATATCGAAATGTAATAAAAATTAAAATGTATCAATAATTATCAAAGGTCATTGGAATGCCCAATCAGAGCAAACTATCCGGCGTCCTGCGCGCAACACCAATAATTAATGTTTATTTAAAAAAATTCCTGACGCCGTGGTGGTTAATCGATTTTAGTTTTGCGAATTGCAAATGAAAGGTACAGTACACTTCTATAAGCAAAAAAAATTTCAACTTCCTATCTGCTTTATTTTCAGTCCTGTAACAGTTTGAAAAAATGAATTTTTTTTTGCGAAAGCTGGATTGCAAAATTTATTTTGCAAAATCTATTGAACCGATCTTAATTAAATTTACAGTTTTGTTTAACTATATCATATAGTTTTTCTGGGTGAAATTTGAAGGTCCTAAGTTTAGTATAAATGGTTGAAAAACGTAAAATGCGAATACTTGTTTTTGTATAGTTTTTTCCCAATTATTGCTATTTTGCAACAAGGGTGACTATTTTTTAAATTTTCAACCAACTCTATATTGTAGAAAATTTAATTACACAACTTTTATGTCAATACAACTTTTCTCGAAAATGAATACTCTTAAAGTTATAATTAAAAAACGAAAAAAAAATCGAATTTTCCTTCATTTTTTGACATTTTAATTATTTAAACAATGTTCCGGACCTTTTTGAGAGGGAGGATAACTCAAATATTATTATTTGATTTATTTTCAAGCAATTTCTGCAAAAAAATTTGAGTCACCTCTCAATGTCCAAATGTACTAATATTTTTACAGATGCGCCCTGGTCTATTTTACTTACTTAATAACAACTACAGAGCCTGGTTTGAAGTTTTTGAAGTTCAGTTGAGTGACGTTCTTCGTTCCCGAGTCGACTTTTTCAAATATATCGGAGTCCGGAACTTGAATGTGCTCTTTCACACATACTTGGTAGTCAGGAAGACCGTTGATCCATTTGCAATCCTTGATAAATGGATGCCATTTGGTATATTTAGAACCACCGGATCTACAAATGGAATTATCTTAATTATAAGAACTAGGTAACTTTTTTAAGGAAACAACAAAAAGTTATTGGTTTTCTTGCTGGAAATGACTCATACAGGTGCACAACACAAAATATCTATGATTTACTTCTCCACTGTTTAACACATTAAACGCCACGTGAGTTATATTTAACCTGGTCCTGTTTGGACCAGGGGTTCTGTGAGTTAAATATAATTTACATTAACATTGAGATTCTGACGGTGGAGCCTGAAGGCAAAAACAACAAATTTCAATGTGGCCGTTAATGTGTTAATATATGCTGAGATATCGCGCGTACACTATTTTTACTACAAAAGCACGCTTGTGCAGTCAAGAATTCTGATGTCAGAGCATTTCCAAAACATTAGAATATGACTTTTTATCATGACCATATTTCTTTTACAGTGAGAAGCTGGTCATCATTACTCGTTAGAGATATTTTTCTTTGTTTTTATTTACTGTACAAATAATATCTAAAATTCTTTAGTCTAATTAATGATGTTAATCACTTTTCATTACTTGCCGAAATATATTAGATAATAATATGGCGAAATATATTAAGTAATTAACAACAATTTTATAGTGTACAATAATAATAAAGTGATTGTGGACACATAATTTAGATAAAACAAAATCCAAAGCCTTTATTTCTCTATAAACAATCTCGTGCTAATCCTACAATATTTTACTCAGATTAATACTTAACTATTTAGATGGATAAAACAAAATCCAAAGTCTTTATTTCTTTATAAACAATCTCGTGCTAATCCTACAATATTTTACTCAGATTAATACTTAACTATTTAGATGGAAAATAAGCCACAATTAAATTGAAAAAAATAATTTTATTAACGTTTCGACGCCCAAATCGGATTAATACTGTTCAGCTTGTTACGCAGGGGGAGCTATACTATAATAATATTATATTATATCTCATATCGCTCACTATAGCAATGAATGAGCCTGCATACACAGAACCATGATATATACATATGGTTCCGTGTATGCACGATATAATGATATTAAAGTATAGCTACTCGTGCGTAACAAGCTTTCAGTACATACATGTCATTTTAGTCTTACAATATTAAATGATCTATTTTATTGATTATACACTATAATATTGTTGTTAATTAATATATTTCGGCAAGTAATGAAAAGCGAATGACATTATTAATTATAATAAAGAATTATAGATATTATTTTGTACAGTAAACCAGGGGTCACCAATTAGTTTCCCTGAGGGTCCGTTTCGAAAACCTATGACACTTCCGGGGTCCGGATTTATGCTGCCTGTGTCTGACTGTTCTGATTCGGTTTCTTTGTGGATTCTTGTTAAAAAATATCCCCTATACGCTGTGAGCTCGTACGTAGAAGGGATATTTACAAATTCGCGAGCGCCAGTAGTGACAAGTCTGTAAACGATTACTGGAAATTTGACGTAAATGTCAAAGTGATTAATTTAAAATTAAAATTAAAAACATTAATTATAAAAAGTATTAGTTTGTCAAAGCTGTGTTATATATTTTTACCTTAAATATACAATACGTTTTAAATACTGAATTTAAGTTTTTTTAATGTTCCGTAATATCTAATTATAAATTAATATATTAATCTTACCGCCATCTACACGATAATTGTGAAAGTATCCGAAGTACGAAATTCATATTTTATCAATAGAACGTCAAAATGATTAGCAAAATCTTAAAAAAATCGATTATAATTTAATTACTTTTTTGCGTTGTAAATATTAAGCGATAACAATTAAATAATAAATTTAAGAATTACCAGTGAAAGTTGATTAGTAATCCGCCAGGAGCGACACCAGCGAAGCTCACAGCGTATACGCTCTGAGCTTCGCTGGTGGCGCTCCTAGCGGATTACTAATTCAACTTTCACCGGTAATTTTTAATTTATTATTTAATTGTTATCGCTTAACATTTACAACGCAAAAAAGTAATTAAATTGTAATCGATTTTTTTAAGATTTTGCTAATCATTTTGACGTTCTATTGATAAAATATGAATTTCTTACTTCGGATACTTTCACAATTATCGTATAGATGGCGCCAAGATTTTTAGATTAAATTATAATTACATATTACGGAACATTAAAAAAACTTAAATTCAGTATTTAAAACGTAAGTATATTTAAGGTAAAAATATATACCACAGCTTTGACCAACTAATATTTTTTATAATTAATGTTTTTAATTTTAATTTTAAATTAATCACTTTGACATTTATGTCAAATTTCCGGTAAACGTTTACAGACTTGCCACTACTGGCGCTCGCGAATTTGTAAATATCCCCTCTACGTACGAGCTCACAGCGTATAAACAAATCAGAAAACTGCCAAGCGAAATTTTTGGGCAGAAATTGTTTAATATATTTTTTAACAAATTGTTTAACAAATTAACAAAACATCACCTTTTTTGCCCGCGAAAATATGTTTTTAGCATTTTTGGGTCATCTTAAATAAATTAAGGGGTCATTTAAGGGATCATCTTAAATGGATCATCTTAATTTTCGTATTTTTCATATTTTAAATCGCTTATAACTCGAAAACTATCAACTTTTCAGAAATATGACAAGAGACCTTTATTGTTTATAATTACCAAGAAACCTAAAAATACATTTTTCGAGGCAAAAAAGTAATTTTGAATTTGTTTAAAAAATTGTTTCAGCCGGCACCCTTCTGATTTGTTTAAAGGGGGACATTTTTGAACAGGAATCCGCAAAGAAATCGAGTCAGAAACATTGTGCATACGAAAGTGGCCTCACACATGGACTAATATGGAAAGGAAAACTAATAATATCTGATTGTTTTTTGGTTACTGTATACTTTTCTGTAAGTTTTCCTGGTACAATAAATAAACTATAAATTCATTTGTCATGTCCTATACTTTGACCTCTGCCCGCATCGTATAACATCTACGAGCTTAGACCATCACATTTGTACAAGATCCTAGAATAACATTTCATACTTTGCTACAATTAATACGCAACTCCTGGAGCATTGTCTTTCTCCATTCGAACAAAACATCACCCGTTTCACATACGCATCTTCCTTCAGGATCAATTCCAAATTTGAAATCTTACTGTGTTTTAACCTACGTAACATGTCTGTTTACCCTATCACTATCCCAACAAACCAATTAGCATAATTTGGACGTACTAATATGACAACAACTAAGTTGCAACGCAATCCTTGTAACGGCATGTAAGTAGATTAGAACAATATTACTATCTCTTTTATTATTACTACTTTGAATTTGGAAGCATATTTAAGTCAGTTTATGTTTATTTTGTTTTTTAATGGTTAAAAAAATTTTAATCTCAACAAATTCAAACTGTATGCACCCATTTGCACATACATGCCTATGAGCATTTTTACTCATAGGTTTGACTTTGTATATACCAATATTCTGAAATGTCAACAGTTGCAAACCTTTATTTCAAAAAATTTTATAAAAAATTTTTAAATTTGGCTTTCTATTAACATCTCTTCAATCAGACACTGGTCTAACACAAGTTTTCTCTTATTGTAGCATTTAACTACTTGTAACGCCGACCTGAAGATGATCTGTATATTGTAGAGATCGAAACCGGTCGTCAAAGTATAATTAAATGATTGTGAGTAAGTCTGTGTTTCATTACTATATTTATAAATTCATTGTGTATTGTTTTGATGTTATTATCAGTATATTTTGAAAACAGCAGTATTGTAAATTGTTACTGAGAATATTTTAAAAATTAGGAATTTATATTTTGAATGCCAATGAAGTTTTTAGACATCTTCAATTTTGTAGAAAGGAAACTGAGGAATTTAAAATAAATAATCATAGTACAAAATGCTAATTAACATGTTATTTTTTCTGCATTAGTTTCAATGCAAGGTGTTTGTTGCAAATTTATTAAATCTGAAAATTATTTTAATTAAATGCACATCTGAAAAGTACTCCTACTTAACATATAGCAGAGAGGAAATGAATATAAAAAATGCACATGACAATTTTATATTACAGCTTACTTAATTTCAAAATTAATGATTAGTAAGTATAACAATAAGGGGGAAAACTCTTTGCAAAATTAAATTATCAGAGAGAAAAATGACATTTTTTTATGTACAACCTGTCTGAAGTTTGGAGTGAGCTTAGTGCAACTGAGTCTCATTAGGGAGTTAGGATATTCATCTGTTAAGTGAGATCTCTACCGATTTCTAATAAAGTTCATTCTTGATAAAGCGGCTTCGCACACATAAGTTGAGCCAAATATAGTACACAATTTCATGGCCAAACACTAGGTATATTCGAAATTTATTGACGGTCCGCACAAAACTAGCTCACGATCCGGTTGCGGACCGCGGTCCGCTAATTAGTGTCCCCTGCAGTAAACAATAACAAAGAAAAATATATCTGACAAGTAATGATGCCTAGCTATAGGACTATACAAGGAACATGACCATGATGAAAAGTCATATTATTCTAATGTTTTGGCAATGTTCTGACGTCAGAAATCTTGAATGACGTACCTAAGCGTGTTTTTGTAGTAAATATTTCGTAAAATTTTTATTTGCCACTTTGAACACTGTGTCTCATTCCGAATAAAAATAGTAAATTGTATTAAGCTCCATAAGAAAATAGCTTCAGAATAATATATAGATAATTTACTTCTACACAGCTATTCATCAATCATCAAAACAGACATACTTATATTTTATTGTTTAACCTTGTTATTAAAAAATATATTATAAATGTAACTTTGTTTTTAAGCCATATTATACCTTTTTATTAAACAATATCTAGGCAAGGACTTACTTGTGCTTTACGTGACTCAAAGTAGCCTCCAAGACGATTTCGTCTAGATTTCCCTCGAATCTTAAAGGTTTTATTCCTCTCTGGTGCTCTCCTGCATCCTCATTTGGATGTCCAAATGCTGTAAAAGCTACCAAAATATAGCTTTGATGGGTA
Organism: Diabrotica virgifera virgifera; assembly: GCF_917563875.1. Classification (NCBI taxonomy): domain Eukaryota; kingdom Metazoa; phylum Arthropoda; class Insecta; order Coleoptera; family Chrysomelidae; genus Diabrotica; species Diabrotica virgifera. The sequence goes on from NC_065444.1 coordinate 69,349,527, forward strand.
ACGGGACAGTGTCTAGTCACAGCTACTATATCAGCATCCATCTGGTCCACATATACCTATAATTCATTACGAATTTAGAGAAATCTGAGTTTATCAGTTATTGCTAATTTACCTGGTTAAATCCTTGTTTTCCAAGAAGAAAATGTAAATCGTTTATTGCTTTCTTGGCTTTGAGGATACCACACTTATGAGTAACATAACGCAAGTTGCCCACAGACAAATTATCAGTGGCAGTCCATTCTGTATACTCCCTATCTTCATCAACTACGTGAATATGATGAGGAACCAACTCGTCGTAGCCTCTGTTTGATCCACTAGCACAGCAAGCCATGTTGATTAATGCAGTACTGGGCAGCAGATCGAATACTGATCGTTTCTCAACTGGACTAGGATTGTCATGAGTTTGGTCGAGGAACAAAGCATGTGCTACTGACGGTACAAGAGGACGCACGTTAGGTTGATAAAAAGATCCCACGGGGGAGCCACCGTAGCGGTAAACTAAACGGCCCTCTTCGTGGGAATCCCACGCTGACATTGCTTCACGGATGAGAGACGTTATTCCCAATCTGAAAAAGAACTTTGTGTAGTTTATCTAATAATATGCATCCATATATGAATCAATTTACCTATTCACGAAGATATTGTCAGTCATATCGGAATTGGTAAATAATTCAGCTACTACGTAAAGATCGGGTCTGACTCTTCTGGCACAGTCCAACAAATATTCGGCAACGGGGATTGGAGTTGAGTGACAATTATCCAAGCGGACACCATCAAATATCCTGGCGGTTTCTTCCACATACTTCTTCATGTGATCCCACAAGAAAGGACAATCTTCGGGTTTATCGCCGAACCTTAATTTGACGCTGTCACCCCAAGCAATCAATTCACGCCTAATATATACCTGAAAATGAAACTATGCCATATATACTGCAAATAAACCCCAGTAACCATTATATTATGTACAGATTGCTCTGAAAAATAGAAGAAAATATAAAAATATACTATGACGACTGATAATTCATTTACAGGAATTATTTAATTGCGTGGTAACGTCGCAATATAGCGCAGTGCGATTTTCACGAAATATATTTGTATCTACATTCCGTTTCAAACGTTAGAATCAGTATGGTTGTATATTGCAAGCGGGTTTGGCATTCCGTGAATTATAAATAAATCCTCCATTAGTATTTCACAGCAGTTAACAGCCATAATCCTCTGCAAGTACCCGCTACTGGGCAGTGCTTATCTCGGCCCAAGAAACAGGTAGATCTTTTAAAAATGTCCCAAGTCGGCGCAAAGAATAAAACTGCCCGATATAAAATATACCAGCTCGGTTCATGGGATATTAATTGTTACTATCAAATAATTTTACATCTCAATGGAAAAAAATACATTTATAGTAAATACATATTTACCATAATAGGTACATAGAAGCTAAATTAAGTATAATTTCAAGATAAAAACGTAGGTAATTGCTTTTGACTACGTGAGCAGTGGCGCAGCAGTCAATAGCAACAAACAGTCAATATGTCTCAAACATCTAACCAAGCATTATCCTATGTATCAGTAGCGAAATCGATTCCACGGCCAACATTTCCAACGAAGAGAAACTGTTTCTTAAATTAGCAAAGAACTGTGAAGCTCTTAGAGCAGCTGGAGATAGAGACCAATGGAAAAAAATTGTTAAGAATATTGGAAGACATCAAGATCCTCAGTAATGGGGAAAAGACAAGAGAGAGAGAGAGAGAGAGAGAGAGAGAGAGAGAGAGAGAGAGAGAGAGAGAGAAAGAGAGATATAATTCTAAGATAAAATTATTATTATACCTACTAGTGGGGTACTAATACCTACCTGTTAATCCTCGAGCCGACCTGGGGGTTTTTAAAATGTACCTGGGATATCATAAAGGACTAAAGGATTATATTGAGCCGAGATGGGAATACCCCCCGCTACTACTACCTTCCACGGCCGCTACCGTGAAGAGCGGCAACGTTTATGGCCGCTGCGGCTCCGAAATACGCAGTAGTAAATTGGGTAAACTTTGCCGAAACTTTTTAAAATGTGTGCAAAAATTTTATTCCGAGGTTGTCAACAGAGGAACAAAAACAAAATGAGTATCGATTTTTCAGGAACTTCTTGAACTGGTAAATGGCTTGGAAAAAGGTACAAATCGCCTAAGTAGAAGCTGAAACTAACGTGAAACTCTCACTGTTTCCTTTTCGATTGGGGTATTAGAGCATAAGGATGTGTTGTACTGCGAATTTCTTTCACGAGATGAAACAATTAACAGTTTTCGTTGTCTTCTTCTTTGTTTTTTCATTCTTCTTTCCTATTTAGTATCCATTCATTTATACACTGTACGTTACATTGTCTTCTAATAGCTTCACTCCTCTTTCGATCTTTCAGCGTATTTCCTGTAATTCGTCTCAGTACTCTCATCTCTGCAGTTTCCAGTAGTCTTTGTATTGTGGCTGTATCGGGTCTTGTTTCTGATGTATATGTCATTATTTACCATTAATACCATCAATTTCCATTTTACATCTGATTGGTTCTTTACTGATTACTATTGTTTTAGTTTTTTGGGAAGAAATTGTCATATTGGATTCTTTTGCTCTTATGTTAAATCTGTGGACTAATCTTTGCAGACTATCTTCATCTTGGACTATCAATATTGCGTCGTCTACGTAACAGAGTATTTTTACTTCTTTGTTTCCCATTCTGTATCATCTTCCTTTGTTGACGCTTTTGATGATTTCATCCATGATTAAATTGAAGAGCATAGGACTCAATGAGTCTCCCTGTTTTATTCCGCTATATATGCCTATAAGTTCTGTAAGTTTTCCATCTATTATGTCTTCCATTTTGTTGTTTTGGTAAATGTTTTCAATAGTTTTATGATATCTAGGGGACTTCTCTATTATACAGAAAATGGATTACATCTTTGAGTCTTACTCTGTCAAATGCTTTCTTCAATTCTTCATGTCTTCAAACCCTGAAATATTTGCGTGAAGTTGTGTGAAGGAAGAGGCCGACGTGGATACCGGGCGTTGTAAATTGATAACACAACAGTTTATAATGTGTTCTTCGTCCGCCACCTCTGAATCAAAAACGGTATTACTAAACTTTTAGCCCTCCTACTCACCAGATCTAACACAAGTAGACTTTTTCTCCCTTCCCAAACTCAAGAGATCTTTAAAATCTTCAAGATAAATTACTGGACAGTTGTCAACATCCTTCTAGCTGTGGAAACCACGTTAGAAAAAGAGTATATCTAACTATACTATATATTTTGAAAGATATACTTATAATTTATAACTGTTTTAAATAAAATTAGTATTGTCCTTTTCATGAGCATTTTTCAGTGCGTAACAAATGGTAGGAAAAAGGTAAGTCCGTGATAATACACATTTATGACATTTATTCTAATATGACATTTTAGTTAAATCTGACAGTTGTCACATTTTATTTTCAATTTGGAATAAAAACAAATCAAATGTGTTTCTTGCATTTATAAAATGGTATTTTCTTTGATTTGTATAGTCTTATAAATTATACAGATTATATTTGTAATATTATAATCTAATGAAAAAAAAACATTTTTTTATTATGGCGCCATCTATCGACAACTAGAATAATCACCGAACTAGAATAATTACCAAAGTAATCACCGACGTGCCTTTTTTTTTCTGTCACATACAATTTAATGCGTTAGAAAGAAATCGAAAAACTGTGACGCACTGAAAGATGATCATGAGAAAAAGAATACTAGACCTTTTTCATCAATCCTCTTATGTCGCATGATATGAACTTAATAAAACAATAATATTAATCAATACCTTTGTGTCTGGAGCAGCAAAGTTTCTTAAAGGATCAGACTCCATCACCCATCCATTGTGCGCCATCAAAAACCTGCCCTTATCGCTGTACATTATGTCTTCGAATTCTTTCAATGTCTTCGGACTTCCATAATCGGTGAAGTAGCGATACACCAAAGGAGTTTTAATCGTAATGTCTTTGAATTTAGGCCCGTCGTGTTGAATTCTGTAGTATCTAATCCCGGCGATAACGTTTTCAATCGCAGCACTTAAATGATCGTTGACTTCGTCGATGACCCGGTTGTTCAGTTCGTCTAGTTTGTTCTTCAACTGCTCAGCGCACTTTTTAAGCCTGGAATCTTCGTCAAATGTGTCGCTCCAGTAAATGTTGTATAATTTAAGAGCTAGTTTCATGTCCACGGAAGTTTCTAAACGTCTGTATTCGGGATCTTGGATGAGCTTCAGTTCCTCAGTTTCGGGCTTGGAATCTGGAGATTTTGGAGGATTCGGCTGACCTGAACGGGCTAAAGATAAGAAATTTGCTATGAGCTTTTTGGTATCACAAGTAAACAGCTCGTGAATTTTCAGTTCATCCAAAATGCTGGCGCGGAAGTGATAGCGAATAGCATTGAGATGGTCTTCGCTGGTAACATCTGGTGGTATACCTGTAATATAAAAAGCATGAGTATGAATAAGCTCCTGGACCTGACAATGCCTATGCTGAACTCATAAAACTATTTAATACCGACGGTACTCGACGCCTAACAAAAATATTTAATGACATAATATATTTAAGCGGAGTAATACCAAGAACATGGCTGAAGTCGACGTTTATTTCCTTACTAAACAAAACAAAATTCGTATCATGCAGTGATTTTCGGCCAATGAGCCATATTTTAAAACCATTTTGGTTTTAGGAATGCAGTGGGTACGAGAGAGGCTCTCTTTAGTATACAAGTGCTATTTCAAGGATACAGAGACGTAAATTGCGATATTTACTTCATTAATAACCATAAAGGCGGGTTGACATTACTAGTGAATAACGAACGTGGCTCACGCTTACGTATTTTGCCCGTGCTATTGTTAGATATTTTATTATCTATTTTCAAACTCGAGCAGTACATTTGTATTTTTTCAATGCATAGATACAAATGTACTGCTCGAGTTTGAAAATAGATAATTAAATATCTAACAATAGCACGGGCAAAATAAGTAAGCGCGAGCCACGTTCGTTATTCACTAGTAATGTCAACCCGCCTTAATGCTTTTTAATAAAATGCAAAAAAATCCAAAATCAAATGAAACTTTAACCAAAAATTGGCTTTATCTTGTCATGTCATGTCATCCTTGTCAAATTGTATATCCACTTCCTAATTTTTCAGTTGGTCTGTGCCCATTGAATTGGCAAGTACCTAGCATCTTCGAGCAGGGAACCATGGCACCCTTTTAGCATGTGTTCCACTTTATCTATCAACATCGACTTGTAGTCATAACATTTTAATATATTACATTATGTAAACCTTAGACAAGGAAAGAGAGAGGACGAGTAATCCTATGACCAAAAGTGAAGCCAAACCGACACCAGAGATTTTGATCATCGACGTATCTTTGGGGTATTGTTATGCATTGAGTATTTAAAATAAAAACATGAAATGTATTTAAAATGAAGAATTTGTGTACGGTAAATGTTTTATTAAGTTGCTCATATTACGTACATATGTTTCAATACATACATATGTTTTTATTACGAATTTTAGATGATGATTTACTTTATTTTTTATGAAATTTTAACCTTCAACGAACACCCACCACTGGCAACCCATTGTTATTTTTGACGTGACCGCCATGTTTTTGGTGACAAACAAACCAAAAACTGGCTTCACTTTTGGAACGTGTGTGTTAAATGAGTGTTACCCGTCCTCTCTTTTTTCCTTGTCTAAGATGTAAACCATATACGATGATGTTAACACTATTTACAGTGTGCTAGTTTCAAAATACTCGGCAGGATGTAAGTATTCCCACATTTTTCATTTTAACAGTCACAGTTTTAACCTTTTGCTTTAAACTAACGTGGAAATACTTCATTCTAGGCACTGAAGATGTTCTGTTTAGAACGAAAACGTTCTGCAATCCATGACATTTTATAGTTTTAAATAAACGATTTTATACCAGAATACATCTCGAAGTTTTTACTTCTGTATTGGTTTTTTAAACTATGGTATACAGCCAACTATTGGGATTTTCCCATTGATTTTTTTTTAATATCATAAGAATTAATGTAGTATAATTATAATATATTACAATAAGAATACCATAATATAATAATAGATATAATTGATAATAAGATAAGAATCTAAAATTATGGTGCAACGTAAGTGATACTCAAGGAGGCCCTATTTATAAGTAGAGCTTAGCTAAGCTGGAGCTTAAGATCTGTTGGTGCAACCAGACATAAGTGAAACCTACGTCGATGTTGTAATATCATTGATATATACTGTCAATGTAATAATTAGGAAATGTATAAAGTTATTTTATTGAAGTGTTTAATCTTTTTTCAGTATTGAGGAGGATATTATATATATTTTTTATAAATATAAAACCAAATAAACTTTATGATAAATAAATAAAACTTTAAATAAAACCAGATAAACAATAAATTCAAATAAACTAATAAATACAACAAATGCGCTAATGTCACCGCCACTGAAAATGATAAACGTCAAAATTCATAGTACACAAGGTATCAAAGACATGCCGTAGTGTTTATTATTGTTTAAGGTACTAGTACACTTTAGATTTAGAAGACCAAAAATAAGCATTTTTTCAGGATTTTTTTTTCTCAGAACCCTTATTAAAAATGAACATAAAACTTTTTACATATTAATATATATAACTCTTAGAGAATACAAAAAAAATCTTTTTTCATTTATGCACGTACACTAATATTGTAGATGGCGCTAAAGTCGAGGCCTCGAAAAAAAGTAATTCCTATGGCGGACCGTTAATCTCAGGATTGGGATCTCTGAAACAAAAAAATCGTACGGCATTTGAAAAAGAAAGGTCTCTTACGTGAGAATTTACCACCGTTAGTGAAAAATTCCACAAAAAAAGATTTTACGTAAATTTGAAAAAATTTTGTGAAAAAATCGCCCGTTTTTCTTCAGTTAATCCTGGTTAAAAAATATTTATTTTTTGGTCAAATTGTGGTAAATTGTCACGTAAAAAACCTTCCTTTTTCAAATACAGTACGATATTTTTGTTTCAGATATCCCAATTCTGAGATTAACTGTCCGCCATCATTTTTCGAGACCTCGACTTTTGCGCCCTCTACAATATTAGTCCACGTGCATAAATGAAAAAAGGTATATTTTTTGTACTCTCTAAGAGTTAGATATTAATAAGTAAAAAGTTTTATGTTCATTTTTACTAAAGCTTCTGAGAAAAAAATTCTTGAAAAAAATGATTATTTTTGGTCTTCTTGGTCTTCTAAAGTGTATCTACTAGTACCTTAACTTATTGTGATTTCTATGGAGAAGCGGCTTAATTTTACGATACTAATTTCTGTGAGCATTTCATTCATGGGCAAAGATAGAGAGGAAGAACTATACACTTAATCAATGAGTTGAGTATATTCAGTTAAAATAATCATATACATCACTTACCTCTGTCCTCGTACACTCCTCTTTTAACTTCGGAGGAAAAGAAATCAAAAGCAGCATCTAGTAAGTATGCGGGACGCATATAGGGGCAGTTAACACAGTTATACGTTACTTCGGGATGTTCTTGAATCCATTTGCTCTCGTTTGCAGTGTGGTTTAGAACAATATCGCAAATAGAAGTTACCTAAAATCAAGTGAACATAACGGTAAATTCAAAACCAGTGTGGAAGAGCTCCCAGAATAGATATTTTTATTTTGTCACACTAATGACTTTTCGAAAAAAAAAATCGGCAAGGAAGACTATTTCCACTTACATAAGTTTTAGTATGGTATAGTTAGACCCAAACCCAGACATCCAAAGTGAAAGGTATCCTCCAACACCAAATTGTTCTATATGGTCCACATAATGTTCAGAAAAAAGTCACACCATTTTGAGCGTCGGGTTTGGGGGAGAGAGGGGGGAGAAATCTGCAAATTCGTAGTTTTTTACGTTTTTCGTCAATACTTCTAAAACTAAGCGGTTTAGCATGAACAACCTTCTACACAAAATTGTTCTACATTAAATTTGAAATAAAAAAGGCCCTATGCATAACCCTTCTAAAATGAACGGTTCGAAAGTTACGGAGGTAGTATAGTATAATTGGTCCAAAAAAAGGCCTAACCCAGACATCCAAAATAAAAGTTTTGCTTCAACTCCAAATTGTTCTATATGGCCCACATATTGTTCAGTAAAAAGTTACATTATTTTGAGCGTCCGGTTTGGGGGGGGGGGGGGGAGAGGGGGGAGAAGTCGGTAAATTATTAGTTTTTTTACGTTTTTCGTCAATATTTCTAAAACTATGCTTTAGCGTAAGGAATGTTCTATAGAAAAATATTCTACATAACATTTAAAATAAAAAAGGTTCTATACATAATTGTTATAAAATCAACGGTTCCAAAATTACGGAGGGTGAAAAGTGGAGGTTTTCGATACTTTTTATATTTACCGATTTCTCCCCCTCTCCCCCCCCCCAACCCGACGCTCAAAATGGTGTGACTTTTTTCTGAACATTATGTGGACCATATAGAACAATTTGGTGTTGGAGGATAACTTTCACTTTGGATGTCTGGGTTTTTGGTATAGTTGTATCATAAATATTGCCCAAAAAATATAAAAAGTATCGAAAACCTCGACTTTTCACCCTCCGTAACTCTGGAACTGTTGCTTTGATAACAATTATGTATGGAACATTTTTTGTTTTAAATTTCATGTAGAACATTTTTGTATATAACATTGTTTACGCTAAAGCAGAGTTTTAGAAATATTGACGAAAAACTTAAAAAAACTACTAATTTACCGGCTTCTCTCCCATCTCCCTCCCAAACCGGATTCTCAAAATGGTGTAACTTTTTACTGAACAATATGTGGACCATATAGAGCATTTTGGTGTTGGAGGAAAACTTTTACTTTGGATGTTTGGGTTAGGCCTTTTTTGGACCAGTTATACTATACCACCTCCGTAACTTTGGAACCATTCATTTTAGAAAGATTATGCATAGGGCCTCTTTTATTTCAAATTTAATGTAGAACAATTTTGTATTCGCGGTGTGCAAGTACTTGGAAGGGAAACGAGAAACGACCGTGCGCGAGTCGCGGAGAAATATTGCAACTATCTTAAATAATTCATATTGTCAATTGAAATTGTCAAATTGACGTATATTTCATACCTTCTGTCATTGAAGCAGAAAAATTATATATTGCTCCACAATATTGATAAGATATGCAATTATTATATAAAGGTAAATTTAATTAATTGTATTTTGAGTGCAGTACTGCATTTTAATAACTAATTTTATTTACTACATACAATTGTTCACGTTTTCATAACATAACCTGAATCTTATTTTTTCTTCTTACTATTTTTTTGGACTATGGCCTTGACAATTATCCAGTAACCAGGACTAATATAATTGGCCAATATAATTAAAAGTGCGAATAAAAGTACAGAGCGTAGAAATAGGGGTCGCTTTGCCGAACTTGCACGGTCCCAATAGAAGGTTGTTCATGCTAAACCGCGTAGTTTTAGAAATATTGGCAGAAAACTTGAAAAACTACGAATTTACCGATTTCTCCCCCCTCTCCCCCCCAAACCCGACGCTCAAAATGGTGTGACTTTTTTCTGGACATTGTGTGGACCATATAGAACAATTTGGTGTTGAAGGATAACTTTCACTTTGGATGTCTGGGTTATGCCATCTTTTGGATCAACTATACTATTCGCGGTGTGCAAGTACTTGGAAGGGAAACGAGAAACGACCGTGCGCGAGTCGCGGAGAAATATTGCAACTATCTTAAATAATTCATATTGTCAATTGAAATTGTCAAATTGACGTATATTTCATACCTTCTGTCATTGAAGCAGAAAAATTATATATTGCTCCACAATATTGATATGATATGCAATTATTATATAAAGGTAAATTTAATTAATTGTATTTTGCTTGCAGTACTGCATTTTAATAACTAATTTTATTTACTACATACATTTTTTTACGTTTGCATAACATAACCTGCATCTTATTTTTTCTTCTTATTATTTTTTTGGACTATGGCCTTGACAATTATCCAGCAACCAGGACTAATATAATTGGCCAATATAATTAAAAGTGCGAATAAAAGTACAGAGCGTAGAAATAGAGGTCGCTTTGCCGAACTTGCACGGTCCCAATACTATTTTTAACTGTTTGTAAAAAGCAAAGAGTAAGAGAATAAAATGCACTTTCTTACCTTCCAATCTTTTCTAAGCTTCGCGGTAAACTGTTCCACTTCTTCGAACGTCGGCATCTTTCCATCACTCTTCTTGAAGACTGGATTTAATTTCAACTGTTCACTCAAACTATACGACGAGTTAGACTCGCCCAATTCCTGAAATACAAATAATTAATTGTTCAAAATATCTTCGTCATTATTCGTCAATTACTTTACCTGAATAGGAGTAAAATGAATCATATTGTAACCAGATTCTTTAGCTACTTGCAGTTTGTTCTCCCAAGTGGAGAAAGATCCCAAACACTTCGCTAGAACGGTTTGGCATTGGATGCAATCCAGGGGCAGATCTTCGTTATTGCCGTATTTGAGGACAGGATCTACAAGAAAATAGCCAGATCCTTGTCTTTCTAAGTTTTCACTAAAACCAAAAACATCAAATTTAAGAAACAAAATAATGTATTTTTTTAGTATGGACTGGAAATTAATATTACAACGGGAAGTGGTACTCTATGAGAGACCGGTAACTAACATATTATATAAAAAAAACAGTGATATTGTGCCGATGTGTGCTTTTGCCCTGGGGTGAGAACCATCCCTTCTCAGGAGTGAAAAAACAAACGTTCAAAGTAAGTCCGGAAATGAATCAACTGACTAATTCTAAGCAACTTTTGTTCTATAGAGTTTTTTCACTTTCCAAGTCAATATTTTCCGAGTTATTTGCGAGTGAATATGTTCACTTTTCAGCAAAAAACTCTACGTATTTATACGATTTTACGCAAATAACTCAAAAAGTATTTTATAGAAAAAAATATTCTTAGCAAAAATACAGCTTATAAAAACTCATCAAAATTTTTTAAAGTGTTTAAAAAATGCCTTATTTTTATTTTTTTAAAAAGTTAAAAAACGTTTTAAAAAAAGTTTTAAAAATAAAACTGGTCCCTTTTTTTATAAAAAAAAATCGTGAAAATCACCCCTAATTTTCATCTCAAACGAAATTAATCGTTACCGCTTCACAAGTTACTTTACTTATGTATTTTTTATATGATCTGTAAGTTTCATCGGTTCGACGTGCTTATTTTTGAAAGGGTTGTAGTTGAAAGGGCTTGAACGAGTCACTAACACGAGTGTATGGAATTTTTGAACAACCATATCTTAACCAATTTTTGTCTTACAGAAAAACAAAAAATTGAAAATATTCAGAAAAGCATGTTGACATTTTTTTACTTTGACGTTTTTGGTATCACTATTAAAGTTATTTTGAAAATATAATACATTTTTTTCAAAATTAAAAAAATTCTTACTTTAAAACCAAATTTTTTCAAAAATAAGCACTTTGACCCTATGAAACTTACAGATCATATACAATACATAAGTAAAGTAACTTGTCAAGCGGTAACGATTTATTTCACTTGGGTGCTAATTAAGGGGTGATTTTCACGATTTTTGTTCATCAAAAAAAGGACAAACTTTATTTACAGGTTTTTTAAACGCTTTAAAAAAGTTGTAATGAGTTTTCTCCGAATTTGACATTCGATTTGGAATTTGACGAATAATAATCTACTTTTCATTAGTAGTGGAGTCACTGAAGGTGGATATGAGCTATTACCTCCGATTTCGTTGAACCTTCATCGATTTGCATGAAAATTGGTAAGTGGTTAGAGGATATCTCAAGGAACAAAGTTGACATGGTGCCAACTTGCGCTTTTACCCTGGGGGTGGATACCACCCCTTCTCGGGGGTGAAAATTATTTTAGTAAAAATAACCTTATAATTCAATAGAGGAACTAACTCTAAGCAAAATTTGTTATATAAAGTTATTGAAATAAATCCAAACTTTTTGAGTTATTAAAGATTAAAGATTTTAATTTTTCATGAGAAAAATGCATGTTTTTAACCGATTTTTTATAAATAACTCAAAAACTATAAGTTTTTACAAAAAAGTTATTATTACCAAAATTGAAGCTAATAAAAAAAAATAAATTCCTTGCTGGAAAAACCTTCTAGTGTTAACTGAAAGTGAGTTATAGGTAATTGAATGTATATTTCTTTCGGCGACTACCCAAATCTAAGTATTCAAGCTTAAATAACGGGAAAATGGTGCATTTTATAACATAAACTTATTAAACATTTGTCAAAGTATTTAAAAATATCTATCAAATGAGCCCCCGAACAAGTTAATAGCATTAAAATTTATGCTCCAAAAATTTTTCAAAATTTATCTTTTAAAATTTCTTCCAAAAAATGTTATTGTTTTTTTTTTAAAATAACTCCGTTACTTTTAAGATATCGGATTCACCTAAAAACCATTTGAAAGCAAAAACTAAGGGCTTTTAAACCACGTTGAATGTAATCTTTTAAACCCCTTACTTTAAAAAAAATAAAAGGTTAAATGGCCCCGGTTACATGGTTTTCGCAGCAAAATTTAAGTTTGAAACGTTTCTATCTCGGTTATTTTGTACCCTACAGAAATAGTAAAAAAAGTTAAATATTTGATACAGAAAAAACTAAAATTTGGTTATATGTAATTTTTTTCTTATATTAAGTATTTTTTGAGTTATTATTAAAAGAAAATAAAAATTACGATAATTTGAAAAAATTCTGATTTTTTAAAATTATATATATTTTTTCAAAAATATGCAATTTAAACCGGTCAAAATTGTTGAAATCATTACTTATGCTAATATAAAGAAATTCTTGTAAGAATTTATATAAATTTTAATATTTGTGGAAATGGCGTATGTTTTATTTTTCACTTTATCCAGAAAAATTCGAAAGGGTTCTCTTATTTTCATCATAACTTGCTTAATTTTGATGCCATTAACTTCTTCTGGTGCTCATTTGATAGGTATTTCGAAGTACTTTGACAAGTGCTTTGTAGGTATTTTTTATAAACTGCATCGTTTTCCCGTTATGTAAGCTTGAATATTTAGATTTGCGTACTCGTCGAAAAAAATACACCTTCAATTACCCACAACTCACTTTGAATTAACATTAGTGTAGTTCTTTAAATGGGAATTGTATTCAATTTCCTATTGTCTTTAATTTTGGTAATAATAACTTTTTTGCAAAAGCTTATAGTTTTTGAGTTATACGTGAATAACAGCTTTAAAACATGCATTTTTTTACGAAAAAATAAAATCTTTGATCTTTAATAATTCAAAAAGTATTGATTTATATTAATAACTTTATATAACAAATTTTGCGTAGAATTTGTCCCTCTATCGATTTGTGGTATTATTTTTAATGAAATAATTTTCACCCCCGAGAAGGAATGGCTTTCACTCCCAAGGTAAAAGCTCAAGTTTGCATCATGTCACCTTTGTTGCTTGAGGTATCCTCTAACTACTCACCAATTTTCATGAAAATCGATGGAGGTTCAACGAAATCGGAGGTGAAAACTTTCAGTGACTGCACTATAGCTAAAACTCTACTTCTACTGGGTGTACGTGTACAGACTTCATACATAACACATTATTTTTTTCACTTTTATAAGCTACATATTTGTTAAGAATATTTTTTTCGATAAAGATAAAATTTTTGCTTTTGGAATTATTTACGAAAAACCGTCTAAAATGTGTTTTTTTTTGTCGAAAAATGAACATATTCACTCACAAATAACTCAAAAAGATTGCCTTATTGAAAAAACTCATAGAACAAAAGTTGCTTACAATCAGTCAGCTTATCTAATTCCAGACTTATTTTGAACGTATGTTTTTTCATCGCCAAAAAGGGGTGGTACTCACCCCAGGGCAAAAGCACACATCGGAACAATATCAGTTTTTTTCTTTGACATGTTAGCTATGTGTATGCCAAATTTCATGCCAATCGAAGCGGCTCTTTAAAATTCGGAGGTTTCGCAATATTTTACCGTGAGTGTATGGACTAGCATGTGCCATGCCAAATATCGGGATGATCTTTTGGTAAATACTCGTAGGCTATTGATTATTTATTTTAGAAAGGAACTACAACGTTAACGGGGTTTTATTGTTTCATTTAGTCGATGGACCTCTAAATATGAAAAAACTGCGGAGTGCTACCATTTAAAGGGGTGCGTTTTTGAGAAAAGGGTGAATTATTCCCGAGGCATAGGGCGAATTAGGGTGAGTTCTATGCACTTTTGTTACAAATACGTCTACAGGAAAATAATTTGAGGTTAAATTTACTATCGAAACATCACATTTTAAAGTCAAAAATATTCTTTTACAAAAATATAGTCAAAAGAAAAGCAAGAAAAAAACACGAAAGATAGTTTTTTTTCCCATAACTTTTTTCCACGGAGATACAGATATAGGCATTGCTTCACAAAAGAAAAACTTCCATCCTTCCTCTTTAAAATGAAGTTCGGTAGAAGTCTCTATGATTTATAGTTTCCAAAATATGATTTTTCAAAGTTCGCCACTCACAGCGATTTTGGCTAATTTCCCTTGTTACTTTTGAAACATTGTTCTGTAATTTCTTTCTACGTAGGTTTAGGTATATGCAGTGTGACATTTAATAGGAAGAAAAGTCGATTATTGTCCTTTTCATGATCCTTTTTCAGTGCGTAACAAATGATAGGAAAAAGGGCAAGTCCGTGATAATACACATTTATGACATTTATTCTAACATGACATTTTAGTTAAATCTGACAGTTGTCACATTTTATTTTCAATTTGGAATAAAAACCAATCAAATGTGTTTCTTGCATTTATAAAATGGTATTTTCTTTGATTTGTATAGTCTTATAAATTATACAGATTATATTTGTAATATTATTATCTAATTAAAAAAAAATATTTTTTATTATGGCGCCATCTATCGACAACTAGAATAACTAGAATAAATGTTATAAAAATGTCACCGACGAAATGTAATCACCGACGTGCCTTTTTTCTGTCACATACAATTTAATGCGTTAGAAAGAAATCGAAAAACTGTGACGCACTGAAAGATGATCATGAGAAATACTGTACCTTTAAAATGGTCTATTACGGAAAGATGTGTGACTATTTTTAAGCAAGATATGATTGTTCAAAATTTTATACTTTTAATGATTTTTGATATTTTTTACGATTATTTTTTAATTTCTCATTATAACTTTTTTTATTGTATATTTAGGTATATACATTGTACAATAAAAAAAAAGCTTTTTTTCTTTACTTTAAAATGGTGTATTGTAAAAAATTCTAGGACTATTTTTAAACAAGATATGCTTTTTCAAAATGTGACACATACACATGCAATAAGTCCCACTAAGTTGGACCCATATGGAAAATTTTTTTATTATTAACTTTATGAAAAAAAAATTAGTCTTTATAAAATGCTCTACACAGTCTAAAACCTAAGATCCAATCATCAGATATAAAATTTTTGTCAATAGTGTATGAGGTATGTTAAAAAATAGGAATTTCGCTCAAGAGTAAAGTACCTTTATATTTCACAATATCAAAAAGTTTTATTAAGAAAAGTTATTTGGAATTAAAAACTATGTTATAACATGCAATTATATTCTTCTAATTAAAAAAAAATAAAAAAAATAAAATTTTTCTCAAATTGCGGATACCTATCCTTGGATATCCTACAGATATGTTGTTTAAAAATAGTCCTAGAATTTTTTGCAGTACACCATTTTAAAGTAAAGAAAATAAGCTTTTTTTATTCCACAATGTATATACATAAATTTACAAGAAAAAAAGTCATAATGAGAAATTAAAAAAATAATCGTTAAAAATATAAAAAATCATTAAAAGTATAAAACCTTGAAAAAGCATAACTTGCTTTAAAAAGAGCCGTACAACCTTATACATACAATAGACTACTTTAAAGGTAATTTATTTCTCTTTCTACTAATTGTACATTCCATATACCTAGAGATGCGTAGGAAAAAGTTACAGAACAATGTGTGCCAAATAATGGGGAAATGGCCCAAAAATGCTGTGAGAGACAAACTTTGAAAAATCCTATTTCGGAAATTATAAAACCTAGAAACTTTTACCAAACTTCATTTTAAAGAGGAAGGATGGAAGTTATTTTTCGCTGAATCAATGCCTATACCTATATCCCTGTGGAAAAAAGTTATGGGGCAAAAAACAAAAATGCTTTTTTTCGTGTTTTTTTCTTGCTTTTCTTTTGAATATTTTTTTGTAAAAGAAATATTTTTGACTTTAAAATGTGATATTTTGATAACAAATTTAACCTGAAACAATTTTCCTCTAGACGTGTTTGTACCAAAAGTGTATAGAACTCACCCTAATTCACCCTGTGCCTAGGGACTAATTTACCACTTTCTCAAAAACGCACCCATATCAATGGTAGCACTCTGCGGTTTTTTCAAATATAGAGATCCATTGACCATATGAGACAATAAAATCCTGTTAACGTTGTAGTTCCTTTTAACTCTCTTATTTTGAACATAATCAATAGCCTATTGCAGCAGTATCTTGTTTGACATGGTAGTATCTTTTTACCTTTTACGTAATAATTTTTATAATCACGTAAATTGGTGTAAAAAGGCAATAATACAGTGATACACTTACCCTTTCTCATAAGTGAAGAAATAATGGAAACTACCAGCTAGCTCCGCCTTTATCTGTGAGTAAAACCCGGTATCGTCGGCATTCTCGCAACCTTCATCAGCACACCATTGCAACTGTTGATATTTGTTTCGTCTAAATTCGTTAAGTTGGTTATTGGTTTTAGAAGGATAATTACAATATAAGTAAACCTTTCTGCCGAATAGAGATGGTCCGACACGGAACTGTATCACCCAGTTCTTCTCTATTCTGTAGAGAGTACATTCCTGGTGTTCGTGATCGTTTAGAGTTAAAACTCGGACCTGTTGAGCTTTTTCCGACATGATATTGTTGTATTCTATTCCTATGTCCTCTTCGTATTCACTATACTCTTCAAGTTGGTTTTGCACAGACGGTAACTTTCGTTCTTCCTCTAAAAAGTAATTCTGCTGCTCAATTAATGTTTCCTTTTCTGTAACTCGATGATGTTCTTCGCTTGTAGTTGCTTGATTAAACTGCTTAGTTTTAATTAAATTATCTTCGTTTTGAACACTTTCTTCTTCTATAATTTGCCTTTGGTCCTTATCAGATGCATAAACCTCTTCTTCAACTTTAGTTGTAGTTATTTGCGCAAACTGTTCGGTTGTAGTAAAGTCAGTTCCGTTTTCAACAACTTCTGTTTCTATAACTTGGCTATCTTCCTTGGCAGATGAATAAGCAAACTCTTCTTCAACTTTAGTTTCTTTTTTGAGATGATTGGAAGACAGACTATGTCTATTTTCTTCTGCTAATTCTTCCTGTTCTTCTGATTCTGTTGGAACATTAACAAATTCGTATTCTTTACTCTCTTGATAATCTTCTTCTTCAGACGTTAAAGACTGTTCTTCTACTTGGTTTTCTTCTTTAATTTCTTGTTGATTTGAATAATCGTCTATTTGAGCTTCTTGTCGATCTTGTTCTTCAGATTTTAACGAATATTCATCTACAACTTGATTTTGTTCATTTACCAAGAATGTACGGTTTTCTTTAGAATCTTCTTGGCTGCGGCGTGAATAAGTAGTTTCTTGTTTTTCTTCTGAAACAACTTTTTTGAATCCTACAGAAGAAGATTCTGTTTGATGAACTTTGTATGGTGACGTATTTTCACTGGTAGCCTCAGAGTCACTAGTACTGGAATAAGTCGGATTTTCCGTACAAGAAATTTTCTGTTCAACACCGGGTTCTTGTCTGCATGGAGCCTCGATAAACTGGGGAGAGGTTTGTTCCTCTGGTTCTGGTATGGATTCTGAAAAAATGAAAATACAAAATAATATATGAGAAGTGAAGACAAGGAAGTTCAGAAAAATTATGTACAGGGCTATTCACTATATTTTGACCCCCCTGTAAACTGCTTTATTTAGAGAATTAGAAAAAAATGTAAAATACAAAAGTTATTCGATTTTTAAATTATGATTTTTTGACATATACATCGTACTAGTGGCGTCATCCATTTGGGCGTGATGACGTAATCGACTATTTTGTTTAATGGGAATGGAGGTCGAGTGCTAGCTTATTTGAAAGTTAATTCAATTCTCTATTCAGTAATATAAACATTAAGATAATTATTTATACAGGGTGCCCAAAAAAAATTTTTTTATTAAATTAATTGACACAAAAAGAAGAATAATGTATGTAATTTATTTAATTCAAAATACATTCTACTGCTGTCAGAAAGAAATAAATGTTTCTTGAACAAATAAACATTAATTTTTACTTAAATTCAATGTTCAAGCTGCCACCCATCTGCCTTTTGGCAGTTTTAACATTGAACTTAAGCAAAAATCAATGTTTATTTGTGCAATAAACTTATATTTCTGTTTTCTAACAGCAGTAAAATGTATTTTAAATTAAATAAATTACATACATTCTTCTTTTTGCGTCAATTAATTTAATTCAAAAATTTTTTTTGGACACCCTGTATAAATAATTATCTTAATGTTTATATTACTGAATAGAGAATTACATTACCTTTCAAATGAGCTGGCACACGACCCCTATTCTCATTTAAAAAAAATAATCGATTACGTCATCACGCCCAGATGGATGACGTCACTAGTATGTTATATATGTCAAAAAATCATATTTTAAAAATCGAATAACTTTTGTATTTTACATTTTTTTAATTCTGTAAATAAAGAAGTTTAGAGGGGGGTCAAAAGATAGTGAATAACCCTGCACATAGTAGGTACATCCGACTCTGTGGAACATCTTTGAGAAACTCACAAACTTTCGATCAGAGACAGCTGCTGAACTCACCAAGAAAAAGCAAACTTTTAAAAAGTTTGGGAAATTAACACTACACAACGGCCAAAAGAAAAGGAACTACCACAAACAAAACCTAGAAAATTAGCTTTTCAAAGCTTAGAAATTAAAATTTCTCAACTTAGATGAAGTCACAAATAGTGTTCTTTGCAAAGGGTTCCAAAGAATTCTAAAGTGGAAACTACTATTACTAAGGTATAGTTCGCCCGCTATAACTTTTCCCATGCGTCACGATTCATTTTCAAACAAAGGACCCCGCAGAAACCTTATGGGAAATGGCTCTCTGTCAAATGCTCTGAAACTTTAGGGTCTGGTAGTCCTTGATGTGTAGAACAAAAGACTCAATGGGCGCGTAGCTCCAAAAAATCATGGTTTTAAGATATAAGCCTCTGAAGTTATAGGTACAATGAGGACGTTTGAGTTAGAATAAATTCATTTTCTCGGGAATGGGCGACTCTAGAGATAAATTATTTCCATCTAATTTCCATCATATAATTTAAAAATAAAAATCGTTCTAATTCGAATCGATTTTTATTTTTAAATTATAATTTTTGGCATATATCTCATACTAGTGACGTCATCCATCTGAGCGTGATCACGCAATCGATGATTTTTTTAAATAAGAATAGGGGTCGTGTGATAGCTCATTTGAAAGTTTATACAATTATCTATTTACTAATATAAACATTAACATAATTATTTATACAGGGTGCTCAAAAAATTTTTTGAATTAAATTAATTGAGACAAAAAGAAGAATGTATATAATTTATTTAATTCGAAATACATTCTACTGCTGTCAGAAAACAGAAAAAAATGTTAATTTGAAAAATAAACATTGCTTTTCACTTAAATTAAATGTTCAAACTGCTAAGAGGCAGGTGGGTGCAGCTTTAATATTGAATTTAAGCGAAAAACAATATTTATTTTTCAAAACATTTTTTCCTGTTTTCAGACAACAGTAAAATGTATTTCGAATTAAATAAATTACATGCATTCTTCTTTTTGTCTCACCTAATTTAATTAAAAAAAAATTTTTGGGCACCCTGTATAAATAATTATCTTAATGTTTTATTGGTGAATAGAGAATTGAATAACCTTTCAAATGAGCTATCACACGACCCCTATTCTTATTTAAAAAAAATCATCCATTGCGTCATTACGCCCAGATGGATGACGTCACTAGTATGATATATATGCCACAAAATTATAATTTAAAAATAAAAATCGACCTAATTAGTAATTTATCTCCAGAGTCGACCATTCTCGAGAAAATGAATTTATTCCAACTCAAACGTCCTCATTGTACCTATAACTTCAGAGGCTTATATCTTAAAACTATGATTTTTTGGAGCTACGCGCCCATTGAGTCTCTTGTTCTACACGTCAAGGACTACCAAAACCCTTACGCCAAACATAAAGTGAAACGAACGTCGATGTGTATATACATTTTGTATACTGTATACTATATTCGCGGTGTGCAAGTACTTGGAAGGGAAACGAGAAACGACCGTGCGCGAGTCGCGGAGAAATATTACAACTATCTTAAATAATTCATATTGTCAATTGAAATTGTCAAATTGACGTATATTTCATACCTTCTGTCATTGAAGCAGAAAAATTATATATTGCTCCACAATATTGATATGATATGCAATTATTATATAAAGGTAAATTTAATTAATTGTATTTTGCTTGCAGTACTGCATTTTAATAACTAATTTTTTTTACTACATACAATTGTTTACGTTTGCATAACATAACCTGCATCTTATTTTTTCTTCTTATTATTTTTTTGGACTATGGCCTTGACAATTATCCAGCAACCAGGACTAATATAATTGGCCAATATAATTAAAAGTGCGAATAAAAGTACAGAGCGTAGAAATAGAGGTCGCTTTGCCGAACTTGCACGGTCCCAATACTACACACATCGGCGTACGTTTCACTTTATGTTTTGACTTAATTTGTTTGAAAATGAATCGTGACGCATGGGAAAAGTTAAAGCGAATGAACAATACCATCAGAAACATCCGAGATCATGTCAAGATGTATCCCAAATATGAAGAACAGTGAAAAGAAGACATCGAGGAAAATCCAAAAATGTAAAAATATACAGGGCGTCAGATTTAAAAAAACAGGAAGTTATAAGCAACTTTTAGTATAACCGGAAGTAGAAAATAGATGAAAAGATTTTCATTAAACGGTTCACTTTTCAAAATCCCTTAATTCCAATTTTCATGATTCAGCTACCTTTAGTTCTTGAGATATTTCTAATTGGCCGTTTATCTGCCTCACCCTGTATACAAAAATTATTTTTCCACTATCACGAGAAGTTTTTACCTTTCACTCTTATATAATCAACGCACGAATACAATCAATTAAAACGTCAAATCTAAACTATATTCTTATGACTACTGATAATAAAACTTTATAGTCTTTGGTGTTACATTATACCATTCTAAAGTTGTGCTAATTTACAACAAAATCAATATAGTGGAATTTGAAAAGACAGGAAAATGTTAAAGTGACCTTAATTTTATAAAATCGATATTTTTATGCTTAATTAAGTTCTTTGGCGTAATAAAAACGAGGTGTTTTCTGCATTTGATATTATATCAAAGTGTGTACAAGTTGAAAGAAATGTATGTTGAGGAAACTTTGTGAAAATTTAAAAATTATTCTTTGATTCTTACGAAGTCTTTTTCAATTATAAATAAATAAATATAATCTGTAAAATTGTAAATTCTGCCTGAAATGCTGTTGAGTGGATCGAACAGCTCAACAGAAATCCCAGATAAAGAAGGGAGTCTATAGTAAAATCCTACTGATATACTATAAGCTCATACAGCTCATAAATAGTAGTATGTCCCGAAACAGGGTGGATTCAAAGAAGATAACAAATTTATGGAAAGCGAGAAACGTACTCTAAGTATTATCCCGTATTCCCATATATTCATATGTATGGCCATGGCCAGTAAAGAAGAGAATATCAAAAATGCTAGAAGCTACTGAAATAAATAAAATAAGAGAAAATATGAAAGAAAAGCACACAAAAATAGACAATATGATTGATAACCAACATATATGGTTCGGCCACGTACAAATAAAAAACAATAACAAAACAAGTTAATAAGTGGAAGCCAATTTGATGAACATCAATAAACGAGATATTATAAATGAGAAAATGCAAAATAGAAAAAGAGACTGGTATACATCGTCGCTGATTTGCAAAAAGGTGCCAAGTGACATTTTATTCAAAAGAGGGCCTATGTGCAAAAATGATAGGAACGAAGGTTCTACCCATTCTGTAAAAAGGGGACAAGTGTATTACTTATTGTTGTTGAGATAGTCTCATAATTATTTTTTGGTGCCCAGTACATTTTTTCTTAAACTGGTTGTGTAAAAAGGAGCTAAGTTCCACTTGGTAAAAATATAAAAATGTTACTTGGCTCCTTTTTGCAACTCAGCCACGACATATTCTATCCTGTTGTAATGTGCTAAGAAGAGACTGCCATATATACATTTTATGCCATTGCAGTGTACTAAGTGATATGAGACGGGAGTTCACTGATCAACTGAGGATTCTTTTTAAAGTTATATACTGTGATTGAGGATTGAACTAGAAGACATCCTAAAAATACCAATATGGAAACTGTTAGCCTTCGTTGAGACCAGATAACTTATAAAGTTTGAAGGAAAAAAACAAGGTATGGTACAAAGTCTAATGACCAAGTACCAAAGATTAACAAACCTCGCCTGAACTAAGAAGAAGAAGGGAAGCTAGGCGGAACAAGAAAACGAGGACGACCCAGAAGAAATATTAAAGCCATCTACTGTGACTAAGGATTAAACCAGAAGAGATCCTAAAAATACAAATAAGGAAATTGTTGGCCTTCGCTGAGGTCATATAACTTATTAGAGTTTAATGGAAAAAAACAAGGTATGGTACAAAGTCTTATGACCAAGTACCAGAGAATAACAAGTCTCGCCTGAACTAAGAAGTAGAAGCCAGGAGGAACAAGAAAATGAGGATGACTCAAAAGAAATATTAAAGCCATACTGCCGTGATAAGGTAAAAGCAGCAAGTGCCAAGACAATGGTTTTGAGTTATTTGTAATTTAAGATTTTTTCTTTCACAATTTATTATTTCTTTAATTCTAAGCAGAAAAACGTTAAAAAACATTAAAAAATATGCATTAATTTTTGACAAATCAAACAATTGTGTTACTTGTTTTTTGGCTGAAAATTCAGCAGTTACTGCTGTTTGCCCTAATAATGAAGTTGTTTTCTTAAGCGGAAATGTAGAATTGTCAGCTTAATGTAAATATCGGTTTTAAAAATAAAACAAAAATGCCGAATAAAGCGGTAGTGTAATCAAATGTAATTCACATTAGAAAAAGAAAAAGTCTTAATTAATTACATAATATTGAAAAAACTATTCGAAATTTATTAAGTCTTCTACGTCATCTTCTTTTAATGAAAGCCAAAAATGTCGTCTGTTTTCAGGTATGAGAGGGCACAGTTGCGAAATTATACCTTGTTTCTTTTGCGTAGGGACACCTCTACAATTATCGCGTAATTTACTAGGAATGGACCGCGATAGTCGTGACGTCAAAACGCCAAAAAAAGGTTTCCAAACACGTTGTGTCTAGGTACACGCTAAAATGTACGCAAATAAAAAAGTTAAACTTCATCAAGCTAGTGACTATTTAGCGTGGGCAGTAACTGTATATTTTGATACACGCTATTTTGATATGTTTAGTGTTTGTTTAGTAGAAAAATATTTGTTATGACGTTTAATTCTACCTAACTTTTTTATTTGCGTACACGTTAGCGTATACAGTATTTCTCATGATCATCTTTCAGTGCGTCACAGTTTTTCGATTTCTTTCTAACGCATTAAATTGTATGTGACAGCAAAAAAGGCACGTCGGTGATTACATTTCGTAGGTGAAATTTTTATAACATTTATTCTAGTTATTCTAGTTGTCGATAGATGGCGCCATAGTAAAAAAATATTTTTTTTAATTAGATAATAATATTACAAATATAATCTGTATAATTTATAAGACTATACAAATCAAAGAAAATACCATTTTATAAATGCAAGAAACACATTTGATTGGTTTTTATTCCAAATTGAAAATAAAATGTGACAACTGTCAGATTTAACTAAAATGTCATGTTAGAATAAATGTCATAAATGTGTATTATCACGGACTTACCCTTTTCCCTATCATTTGTTACGCACTGAAAAATGATCATGAAAAGGACAATACCTAGACACAACGTGTTTGGAAACCTTTTGACGTCACACTATCACGGTCCATTTCTAGTTTATTTTCTGTCATGTGTTTATTTTAACGGATGTTAAATCAGGTGATGTTTACGCAAATGGCAGTATCTGAGAAGATACTGCCTTATGTCATGATATAATACAAACTTTGAATACAAATGTGAAGGAAAATAGCAGTATCTATTTTACTAAGTAGATACTACCATTTAAATTCACATTAAAAATTATGTTCCAGATCTCTGTGTAGGCAAACAGAAGTAATTAGTTATTTATTACGTTGGATACTGCCCGTTACCATCACATTGAGAGTTGCTTTGTTAGTTACTGTTTTTTGTCATTGCTAGTTCAGGTATAAGTTGACTATAAATGTGCACCAAACCCTTTGTAAAAGTAAGAGCAGTTACTACTTAGGTAGGATACATTAATATCTCATTTTTGACAAAAATGTCACTTACTGTCTTTTACAACAGGGCAGCATATACTGTGACTGAGGATTGGACCCGAAGAGATCCTAAAAATACCAAGAAGGAAACTGTTGGCCTTCGTTGAGGTCACAAGTCTTAGAGTTTATTGGAAAAAACAAGGTAGGATACAAAGGTCTTCTGACCAAGTGCCACAGCTTAACGAGTCTCACCTGAACTAAGAAGAAGAATAAGTGAAAGCCAGAAGGAGGAAGCAAAAGAAGACGATACAGAAGAAATTGAATATGTACGATAGACGAAGAAATAGTTCAAACAGAGAGCGGACACCTGAAAACATATGTCTCACTTTATGTCAGTAGCATAGTACAGTATTGCCCAAAATAAACAGTACTGAAACTGAAACACAGATGTATCTTTGTGCGCGCTGTCATATTCAAATTAACTAGTATAGACCTGTCGAGTAATCTTTAAATAATTACTTATTAAGGCCTAATTGTTAAAAATGGTGTTAAATACAGAGGAGCAAGTGTTTCTCGTGGAGCATTATTTTCGCTCATACGGAATCGGCCGACGTAATAGTGCAAGTCTGCTATAGTGTGTGATCAATTCACACAACAGTTTAATAAACGTTGTCCAAGTAATGCTGTAATTTTGAAGGTTGTTGAAAATTACAGCATTAGAACGTTTATTAAAACAGTTGCGTTGTGTGAATTGGTCACACACGTATTGCAGACTTGCACTATTACGTCGGCCGATTCCGTATGAGCGAAAATAATGCTCCACGAGAAACACTTTCGCTTCTGTATTTAACACTATTTTAAACAATTAGGCCTTAATAAGTAATTATTAAAAGATTACTCGACAGGTCTATACTAGTTAATTTAAATATGACAGCGCGCACAAAAATACATCTGTGTTTCAGTTTCAGTACTGTCATAGCCACCTTTACTTAACAAGCCATGAAGTTGAAACTTGGCAACATCTATTGGTAGACCGATTAATTCTGACAGTTCTCATTTGTTTTTAAATAATTTTCACTGTATTTACAGAGAAACTGATATATTTTACAATATTTCGTGCTCTAAATTATAAAGAACATTAAAAAGTATGTTATTATGATAATTTTAGTTCAATATAATATATTTTTATATAAACTTGCGTGCATATAGAAATCCGTCCACTTAAAAATTTTGTCATTTTTAATGTCCTATATTTCCTAAACCTGTTGGCAGATTTAAGTGATTTTTTTAATATATATTATAGCCTAATTCTTTAACAATACCGCTGTAATTATATTAATGCTAACCAGTTAAATTTTTATGGTGTACCGGGCATTTATAAAATACTGAAATTAAAACCAAACTATAGACTCCGGTTTTCTTAACATTCTGTTTTTTTGATTAATTCGCTTATGTTTAACAACTAGATTTGTTCTTTATCAATTCAGGGTGTTTCTAAATAAGTGCGACAAACTTTAAGGGGAAAGGAACAAAATGCAAAATTTTGACGCCTGTATTTTAAATGTAATCATTTTTTTCGAATTCTGAGAAACCTAATAAGTATTTTTGAAAAATTTAAACGCAGAATAAAAGATTACTTTATTACCGAGGGCCGAAAGTCCTTTAGAATGAATAAAAAGTTTTGTTTAATGACATATTTGAAACTAAAAATCACACTAAATTTTCTTAGTTTTTCACCCCTGTAACTTATTCAAATAAACATAGAAGTTTTCAGGGACTTTGGGCCCTCGGTCCTAACGTAATCTTTCACTCTGCGTTTAAATTTTTGAAAAATACTTATTAGTTTTCTTAGGATTCGAAAAAAATGAATCCCGTTTATATTCTTGTTATTGGTTTTATTTTGTATAATAAACGTTACTTACAAGGAATTACTTTTAATATTATTTTGTACAAACTTCTAATTAATAATATTTTCTTGTTCGACTCAAAAAATACTATAAATTTTACCAGAATTTGTACTTTAAAATCGTAGTTTCGAAAGCTGTAGTCCGAAAGTCGGACTACGGACGTCATCAATTGCGGCGTTGCCTTTTTCTCTTCATGGCTTGTAAAGTAAAGGTGTCTATGGTACTGTTTATTTTGGGCAATACTGTAGCATGTATGTATTTATTAATCGCAGACAACTTACAAGATACGATTTGTATGATACATTCGTTTAAAACTCTGTCTGAGACCGAAGGATTAAAAATAAACTTTGGGAAAACTGGACTTATGACAAATCTCGTAATGAGTGGAATTATAACTATCGACTATACCATACAATCATACAACAAACAGACACAAATATCTGGGACACAAGATCAAAATAAGCAGAGACAATCAAACACATGAAATACAGAGGCGAATATTCCTGACATGGGCAGCATTTGGCAAACGAAGCCATATTCTAAAAAGTTAAATTCCCATGTATGTCTCAAGCGAAAGATTTTCAACCAATGTGTTTTCCCTGTACAAACTTATAGAGACTTTAACACTGACGCAAAAATCCGCGAATAAACTCAGAGTTACACATCGAGCCATGGAACGTGCAATTCTAAACGTGAGCCTTCGAGACCACATAACAAACCAACAAATCAGTCAAAGATCAGGAGTTCAAGACGTCATCGAAAGAATCACGACGCTTAAGTGGAACTGGCCAGGACACTTAGCTAGAACGCAAGATGGAAGGTGGACAAGGCAAATCATGGAATGGAGGACCAGAAACTATAAAAGAAGACGAGGACGACCATCGACTAGATGGACCGACAACATAATACTCCAGGGTAATAAGCTAGAAATAGACCACGTTCGGGACACTCAAAGATCCAGGTAGCTGACTACTTTTTTAGTTATTGTATACCTATAGGATGAAAACCTACCTGTTTCCTGCCTAGAGTTCGCGTCCGTCTTTTAATCATTAACAATTTAGTGCAAAAATCGCGATTTTTTCGATTTTTTGCACCCCATTCAAAAGCTAAATAGTTGACATAAAATTACAAAATTTAATTTTTTAGAACATTAAAAAACCTTCAAAATGCCGATTTTTGAAAGTTTAAAAGTTAATTTGTTGCTAAGCAAACTGCAAAATAAGTGAAAATCGTTATTTGTTAATAACTTTTACTAAAACTACCTTAGAACTTTAGTGTTTCACCCAAAGTTGGGTATTGGGGTACTTAACAAACTCTCAAAATTTGAGACCGATCCATTAATTAGTTTAAGAGTTATTCTAATTGTTTATCCCAGAGACCTTTATTTTGCAATACCATAAGACAGAAAATAATGAAGATATGGCAATTCTGCGTATGCCAAATGAAAGTAGAAAACTGATACTATCAAAATGTACTAAAAAACGATAAAGAAATTATCTAATATAGTCAAAAATCCTAATGCCAAATTTGTGAAATTTTGTAGTTTAAAAACATTTAGAATAATTTTAAAAATATTGTCCGTAGAAAAAGTCATTTCACATATTAGAAAAGCTGGTATTTTACACGAATTTTTAAAAATGTAGTTCAATTCGTAGTAAGTGAAGGGGGAGCTGGCAGCCGACAAATGCACGAGTTCAAATACTAAAAAAAGCAACTTAAAACTACTATCATTTTCTATATCTCGGGATCTACTGAATATATTTTGATTGTTCTTTTTTAATTTGTATGTAATTTTTCTGTACATTACAAATATGCAATTTGTCTAGATATTTATTAATTAATAAACAGTCTAATTTGTTTAAACAATTTTTAAAAAAATAATTTTTTTTCAAAAATCCATGATTTTAATCATACTATCCCTATTAATCATAGAAAAAGTTAAGGTATACTTTAATAAATAAATTATCTTCAATAAATAATTATTTAATAAAAATCATTTATTTATTAAAGTGTACTTTAACTTTTTCTGTGATCTTTAATGATACTATGATTAAAAAAATAGATTTTTGTAAAAAAAATATTTTTTCAAGAATTGTTTAAACAAATTAGACTGTTTATTAATTAATGAATTTATAAACAAATTGCATATTTGTAATGTACATAAAAATTACATACCAATTAAAAAAGAAAGATCAAAATCCATTGAGTTGATCCGGAGATACAGCAAATTATATTCGTTTGAAATTGCTTTTTCGGTATTTTAACTCGCTGGATTTGTAGGTTCCCCCTAGTAATCGTTTGCACTACATTTTTGAAAAATCGTAGAGGGTGCTGTGAAGGTATAATGTTTGTGCAAATTTTTTAAGAAAAAATACAAATCCCATTCTTTAAAATGGTATTAATGAGATTCCTTAATTATTATAAACAAATTAGCTGTGAATTAAAAAACATATGGCTAACTTTGTCCCAATGAAAATTTTTTTCTTTGAAAATTCGTGTTAAAATACTATCTTTTCGAATATATAAAAATATTGTTTCTACGGACAACATTTTTAAAGTTATTCTAAATGTTTATAAACTACAAAATTTTAAAAATTTGGCATTATAATTTTTGACTATGTTAATTATTTTTTTATCTTTTTTTAATACATTTTGATACTATCACTCTTCTACTTTCATTTGGCATACTCAGAATTGCTCTATCTTCATTATTTTATGTCTTATCTTATTGCAAAATAAAGGTCTCTGGGATAAACAAATAGAATAACTCTTAAACTAATTAATGGATCGGTCTCAAATTTTGAGGGTTTGTTAAGTACCCCAATATCCAACTTTGGGTGAAACACCAAAGTTCTAAGGTAGTTTTAGTAAAAGTTATTAACAAATAACGATTTTCTCTTGTTTTGCAGTTTGCGTAGCAACAAATTAACTTTTTAACTTTCAAAAATCGGCATTTTGCAGGTTTTTCAATGTTCTAAAAAACTGAATATTGTAATTTTATATTAATTTAGTTTTTGAATGGAGTGAAAACATCGAAAAAATCGCGATTTTGCACTAAATTGTTAATAATTAAAAAACGGACGCGAACTCTAGGCAGGAAACAGGTAGGTTTTCTTCCTATAGGTCTACAATAACTAAAAAAGTAGTCAGCTACCTGGATATTTGAGTGTCCCGAGAAAATCCTTATTACCCTGGACTATAAATAGAGTAACGGGAAACTGACTACAAGCGGCCCAATGTAGAAAACAGTAGAAATAACTGAGGGAGGCCTACGTCCAGCAGTGGACGCGACTGGCTGATTGATGATGATGATATTGGTATTAGAAATCAAACAAAAAATAATAATAAAAACTTACTCTTTTTTTCATTTCGCCGTGAAAATTTATTTCGAAGATAGCCAAATAATTTACACATATGGGCGACTATTATATTAAAAGCATACACAATTAAGACACTAACACAACACTCAACCATTTGTTTTGATTGTCTTAACACCTACTGTTCGAATGCTCATTTCAATATTTGCGAAAAAATTATCATGGGATTTTTTTTAAGATAAGAATATTTAATTGATACAAGAAATTCATTAAGAAGATATGGTATATTTTTGAAAACGGTAAATGCTAGAAATACAGAAGTACTTACCAGAAATGATTTGATACAGTATAATTATTACTATTATTTTATTTTCAGACCTGTTTTCTAGCTCCAAAGTGTGTTAGAAAATATTTTTGAATTTTTTGACCTCGATGTGGTCACTTTTTTGTATTTAATAATCTGTATTCACATAACAAACACTGTGGTATTAAAACAGTGCCGTACTACTAGGATTTTTAAGGTACAAAAATATAAACAAGATAGGAATACATGTTGTTAGTTAAATGATGTCCAACGGCAAATAAAAAAAAAGAACCAACCGTTTAATTTTTGCCAAAAGGACACCGCACACATCTTATGGAAAATATAATGTCATTCAAATGCAATAAAATTTACATGAATAGACCAGGGCGCATCTGTAAAAATATTAGTACATTTGGACGTTGAGAGGTGATTCAAATTTTTTTGCAGAAATTGCTTGAAAATAACTCAAATAATAATATTTGAGTTATCCTCCCTCTCAAAAAAGGTCCGGAACATTGTTTAAATAATCAAAATGTCAAAAAATGAAGGGAAAATTCGATTTTATTCTTCGTTTTTTGATTATAACTTTAAAAGTATTCATTTCCGAGAAAAGTTGTACTGACATAAAAGTTGCGTAATTAAATTTCCTACAATATAGAATTGGTTAAAAATTTAACAAAAAGTCACCCTTGTTGCAAAATACCAATAATTGCGAAAAAACCATACAAAAACAAGTATTCGCATTTTACGTTTTTCAACCATTTATGCTACACTTATGACCTTCATATTTCACCAAGAAAAACTTTATGATACAGTAAAACAATGCTGTAAATTTCATTAAGATCGGTTCAATAGATTTTGCAATCCAGCTTTCGCACAGAAAATTCATTTTTTCAAAATGTTACAGGACTGAAAATAAACGAGATAGCAAGTTGAAATTTTTTTGCTTATAGAACTGTACTGTACCTTTCATTTGCAATTTGCAAAACTAAAATAGATTAACTACCACGGCGTCAGGAATTTTTTTAAATCAACATTAATTATTGGTGCTACGCGCAGGACAGCGGATAGTTTGCTCTGATTGGGCATTCCAATGACCTTTGATAATGACCTTTAAATACATTTTAATTTTTATTACATTTCGATATAAATAAATAAATTTGTTTATTGCAAAATAAAAACACATACTCTATCCTTTGAAAATAACACTTTTTTTAGAAAAAACTTTCTTTGTTCATATATTTTAACTTAAAGAATAAAAGTTTATTATTTTTAAACATATACAATTGTTTAAACAATATTTCACAAACAATAATAAAATTAGTTTGATTTTTGTGGAATTAAAATATTAAAATACAACAAAATATAGAGTAGAGTAAGAAACTAATATATTAGATAAAGATTGAAAGAAATTTTGGTGGAAATCAACTTGTGTGAATCGAACACCGCTGCTGTCCTGCGCCTAGCACCAAAAATTAATGTTTATTTAAAAAATTTCCTGACGCCGTGGTAATTAATCGATTTTAATTTTGCAAATTGCAAATGAAAGGTACAGTACACTTCTATAAGCAAAAAAAATTCAACTTGCTATCTGCTTTATTTTCAGTCCTGCAACATTTAAAAAAAATGAATTTTTTTTGCGAAAGCTGGAATGCAAAATTTATTTTGCAAAATATATTAAACCTATTTTAATAAAATTTACAGTGTTGTTTTACTATATCATAAAGTTTTTCTGGGTAAAATATGAAGGTCCTAAGTGTAGCATAGATGGTTGAAAAACGTAAAATGCGAATACTTGTTTTTGTATGGTTTTTTTCTCAATTATTGCTATTTTTGCAACAAGGGTGACTATTTTTTAAATTCTTAACCAATTCTATATTGTAGGAAATTTAATTGCGCAACTTTTATGTCAGTACAACTTTTCTCAGAAATGAATATGTAGTTTTAAAGTTATAATCAAAAAATCAATAAAAAAATCGAATTTTTCCTTCATATTTTGACATTTTGATTATGGTAGGGGAGCCCAAGCGGGGATTTTTGCAGTTACTCGAGCGCGTCAGATTATCATATGGTGAGAAACCTGGTACCCTGCAGATTTACCTATACCGTATATTGGCTCTTAACACAGGGGAGTTCGTTAAGGGGGGCCCGAAAAAAAATCTATCCTTAACAAAACTCGAAATTGTCAGATTAAGATAAGGTAAGTTAAGTACATTCAAAAGAGTGTATATTTAAAAAATCTGACGATTTGAGCCGGGCGTAAGGAAATGGGTGAGTCCCAAAGTTTCACAAGAAAAAAGCGAATATTTCGCGAAATGAATGACAGATTGAAAAACTAAAAAATATGTGCTCAATATTTTTTTAAAATCTATCGAATGACACCAAACACAACTTCCCACGGAGAGGGGTGGGGGTAAATTTAATATTTTAAATACGAATCCCGCGATATTTCGCGAAATAAACATCATATCGAAAAACTGTAAAATACACTTATTCAATATTTTTGAAAAATCTATCGAATGGCACCCAACACGACCCCCACGGAGGTGGGGTGGGGGGTTACTTTAAAATCTTAAATAGGAGCCCCCAATTTTTATTACAGATTTGGATTCCTTACGTAAAAATAAGTAACTTTTATTCGAAACATTTTTTCGAATTATGGATAGATGGCGTTATAATCGGAAAAAACGATTGTTGGAAATGGAAAATTAAATTAAAAAATGGCAAGCGCCCACTAAAATGGAAAACTTTACTTAACTTTTTTTAGTTTTAGGATCTACTCTTCACAATCCAATAGGTCCCCATAACGCTCGAGTGACTTCACATTTAGCATACTTTACTGAAAAGAGATTTTGGGAATCGGCAGTTCATAAATCTTTCTGCAGGCATTATTATTACCTATAATAAATGACAACGCACATTAAGTACATAATTCCTCTAATCGGATACCAGGAAGGAGTCTGTGTCAGTGGCTCCTTTAAGTTAAATTGTGGCTTATATCCAATGAACTGTCAATACGGATGGAATAGGCACAAAGACAACTAATGCAGCCACGATACAAGAGAGAGGTCCTAGAGAGAGACAGACAAGGTGGTGGAAACTTTGACAGGCCGTGTAATTTGAGTTGCCTATGTCAACTTAAATCGGGGAAATATAAAAGTAACATAAAAACATAATCAAGGACTTCTTTCACTTTATATAAAACAGTCACTAATTTAGTATAATTTAAATAGTTTTAAAATTATTTAACTCCCAAATACTTTAGGAAAGTAGGTATTTGTTTTGATAAATACAAATAACAATTCTGAAAAGTATTTAAACACCAAGTATGGCACTGTGTACTCTATTTATCCCCTAAATACAAAAAAGTGGTTAAATTTTGAAATATGTACTGCCAATCAGCATTAGGCCTTAGCCAAGTTAAAATATAAGTTAAAATATTCAACGAACTGTAAATACTGATTCAATCGGGTCCATTTATATAGGCAACTCAAATTACACGGCCTGTCAAATTCTCCACCACCTTGTCTGTCTCTCTCTACGACCTCTCTCTTGTATGTTGGTGTCAATCTTGCTTCACTATTTGAATGGGACATCGCCATTCCATCCGTATTGACAGTTCATTGCTTATATCCCAATTAGAATAGTGATTTAAAATTAATGGTACTCCGTTAAAAGGTAAAACTTTTTATTGGGGGTGTTTTCGCCGGGGCTGTTTTAGCCGGGGCTGTCTTAGCCGGGGCTGTCTGCTGTCTTGACCGGGGCTTATATAACCATATATGACCGGGGCTATTTTGTGTGCTATCTATTTTGTCGGGGCTATTTTGTATTCGGGCTATTTTGTCGAGGCAATTTTGACGGGGCTTTTTTGACGGGTCACGGTATTTTCTAATTTAATAATTTCCATAGATTCTAATAAAGATAGCTTAAGACCTTTATTTTGAATATGAAGAATTTGATACTGATCATTAAAAGAATCAAGTGCGTACGTAGAATCTGTTTTTCTATTATTCAAAGCCCTTTTGGGTTCCTACTATGTGTTTTTCAAAGGTTCTGCCAGTTTGACTGATACAAGTTTTTGGACAGTCACCACATGTCAATTTGTACACATCACTCTGTAACTGGGTTTTATTTTGGCTCTAATTGTTCTTAATATATTTGCCTAAGTCGCTGTTAATTCTGAAAGCTGGTATTATTCCTTTTTACTTTATCGTACTACATACGCAGTATGAGTATAATAGATAAAGTTATAGGATCGTGCAAAAAAATTTTTTTCAGATTTCACTTTTTTTCGACGTTTTGAGTCCCCCTGAGTCTAAAAAGCAAATAAAAAAAACATGTTGGAAGTATGTACGTATGTACGTACGTACGTATGTACGAACGTACGTACGTATGTACGACCGTACGTATGTACGATGTACGTACGTATGTCGCCACCGCCCAGCAAAAACTACTGGACCGATTTCGATGAAATTCGGTATGAGTAAGTTTAAGAGAATTTTGTCGAGAAACTAAGCTTTTGAAAAAAACCTCTCAAAGGGGGCCGAAATAGGGGGGTTATTTGGGGCACATTTTTGCAAATTTTGACCGAAACGAATGAAATTTAACTTAAAGTTAGCTCATCGATAGCTAAATAGAAATACGGAATTTGACATTTCCAAATCCAAAATGGTCGACCGCCCACCCGATACATTTCCCTATCAATCTAAAAAGTTGTTTAAGATAAATTTAATTTGAAAAAACATTTATATAGCCTAAAGATGGAGCTATAACAAGAATATTATCGTTTTTCAGAAAAAGTTATGGGTTGCCTATATTTAAGGGGTCAAAATTTGACATAAATTTGAACTAAATTTTCTCAAAAATGACTCCAAGGAATTTGTTTATTGTTTGATATATTTTTGATATCCTATCGGTAAATTGAATAACATTGGTCAGATTTCTTAACTCCTCATAAGAGGGGAGTTACGAATTTTTTATAAAAAAATATTCGAGTGCCCGTAACTACCTCTGTAATAGAAACTAAAATTTGAAATTTGGCAGACATATATAGTACTTTGTTATCTATTAGCACAATAAATTTTACTCACAATATGGCTTCCGGTTTAACCGGAAATGAAAAAAATCTTAATTTTTTACATACGCCCTGTATATTTTTACATATTTTGAAAGAATGTAAAATTATCTTTCCAATGACATAAAACTCGTTGCTGTAACTCAAAAACTCGAAAAGTTACAGAAAATTGAAATTTTGCTAGAATCTTGTGTGTGTCCCCTCTCACGCGATCATAGCAGAGCATTATTATAGGGCAGTCAATGAGGGTATTTGGCTCCGAATTCCATCCTACTACATCGATGTACTTGATATTTTCACAGTAAGTAGGGAATAGCTCAAGAAACAAAATCTACCCTATATACTATGGCGCTTTTATCTTGGGGCAATTCCCACCCCTTCAAGGGGGTGGAAAATTTATTGGTCAAAATAAGCATGGAAGTGGCTAGAGAACCTATTTTTAAGCAAAAACTGATCTATACTTTTTTTTGAGAACTCAATACTTTTTGAGTTATGCCTAGTTGAAAATTGGTCATTTTCATTTAAAAATGACACGTTTTCGGACGGTTTTTTTGTGAATACCTTAAAAACTATGCATCAAACTAAAAACACTATATAACATTTTTTTTTAATTATAAATAACAAAGAGATTCGTTCCTTCGTAAATTTTCTATTTATTATACAAAAAGAGATATGGTAGGTAAAAAGAGTTTGTTTTTTGGTGCATGCTCAAAGTGCTCATGCTTTTGTAGTGTTTGAAAAGGCCTTTAAAACGAGCACCGTTAAATGTCGGTTACATTCAAACTAAGCGAGATATGGTGCAAAAAAATATATGACTAATGTACTTTAAGGAAAAATGAGAAGTACATACATTTAACCCCTCAATCACCAGAATTTAAATGCATTGTTTTTCTTTTGCAATTTCCTCTTAATATAGTGTTATTTCTACTTTCAAAAAGTTGGACGGGTGAAAAAAATAAGATCAAATTATAGAGCGCATTTTTAAATTTTTTTAAAATTCTTCCTTTTGCTCCATGCAATTCGAAAATAAAAATGTTCTATCCCCGAGAAGTGGTAAGAACCGCCCCCATGATAAAAGCGCCATAGTATATAGGATAGACTTTTAATTAGGAGATTGGGCTTTGGACTACTCCCAAAATTTCATTACAATCCATGCAGTAAAATGCAAATATTGTAAACTATTAATTTCTCAGAAAAATGGACTAATTTGAAATGAAAGTATGACTAATATTCTATTGATTTATGCAATAATCTATAGTGTGTCCCCGAACATTTTCTCAAATGCGGGAATTAATGATGCGTAGAACCATAAAATATTTTCAAGTATACAAGGTGTTTCTGAAATATCAAAATAACGAGTAACTTTGTTATTTTTATAGAATGCCAGTATCTAGTACGATAACGATAATAGATCGGTACGATAAAGTTCTCGGGCGGCCCTTCCGTCCAGCGTTTTTATGTGTTTGGTTATTTTTGTTGATATCTTGCCTGTATATGTGATAGAGCATAAAGTACCTACTGGGTATTTTCTGTGGTAGTCGGAATACTAATTTCAGGGCTTTCTTATGCAGTTTTTGGTTTAATATTTTGTCAATTGTTTGTTCGTTGCATCCACTGTTTACTGCTATTTGTTTAATGATGTTCAATTCTATGAAGTTATTTTTTGACATGAGAATTTCTGTCAATCTATGTAACATGGTATGGTAGGCTGCTACTTTATGTTGTGTATGATGGGATGATGATTTGTATATGGTTGTATCAGTATGGGCAGGTTTATGAAATACGGAGAACTCATGTTTGTAACCAGACTGCTGTAGTTCAAGAATTAACTCATAGAATATAATAACTTCTACCCAATTTGTAGGAAAATAAAAATTACGATAGTTTAAATTTTAAAAAGACAAGTAGTGGAATATAGGATGTAGGAAACACAAAATATAGCAGGATGTAAAGACCAGTAATGCTGGAGGAATGTTAGAATAAGGACGATACAAATCTTTCTCTAAATATAATTACAATATAATATAATTTGCAAACTGATCTAAATACTGTACTGCATGATGCTATATTTATTGAAGGTGTTTAAAATGTTGATATCATGTCTGACGCCAAACTATTTACAGCATGTAAACATAAACAATGATAAGGATAGGACATTATATAAATAATTTAAGTAATAAAAAAATATTATTTACTCTGTTCAAATTTGATCAAATAAAAAATCTTAATAGAGTGTTAGATAACCATGTTAGCTATTTTAAATAACCCAGGGATTATTATGTCCGAATGGCAATAAATATTTAAGACGAGAAAATAATACAGAATTTTCTATGATAAACTGTTTTTTTGATAGGATAGGCCCAGATGGCAGTGACAAAAATGAGATAGAATTTATCATAACGAACAAAAAAGAAATAGTTGCTGATTTTCGGTAGGAGAAGGCACCTGAAGAAGAACAGAAAAGAAATAATCAAAGACATCGAAGTGCTCAACAAATTTTCAGGAAATGACGACCAGTATAAAGATACACCAACCTTACATAAACTATACCTTAGAAGAGACAGTTTAGAGGCAGATATCTTACATTAAAAATTTCCAATCTCGTGAATTTTTAGTAAAATCAGGAGTACCTCAAGGTTGCCACTTTGTGCCTTATATTTTGAATACACAGTATGTAAATCGTTCAGCTGGACATCGGGAATATACATTGAGATAATTGTGGCAACTGCGCTTACCTGTGTTATTTGAAGCTTCGGTTTGAGTACTAGTTTCTGGTGAAATAGAGCTATTAGAACGAATAGAATGAGTGAGTTTGGAAGCAAGGCTGTCCATAAATAAATCAAAAACAAAGATTATGATTAATAAGTTAATAATTTTTAATTTTTAAAATATTTTTTATTTAAAAACTAATTTCAAAATAAACAAACACAGTTTTTCCATTCCCTAAGGCCAAAAATAGTATTTTTTTTTGTTTTATGGCATAGACTTGGGTGTCAATTAGCCAGTCACAACTTTTTTGTTTTCTATTCATACATAAAGAAGGCAATGAGGTCCTTAGAGTTCCATAGCAAACTCTTCCACAACTCTCTACTCAGTTCAAAAGCTGTAGATGAAGGCCAAAAATAGTTAGCAACTACATTGTCATGTTTTAACGTTTAGGTATTTGTGTCAGCCGAAATGAATTGTCAATTTTGAGGTTAATGCCTCTTAATGCTAACAACCATATTGCCATCAAGAGAGTGTAGTTGCCACACTTATCTCAATGTACATTCCCTATGTCTAGCTGAACGATTTACGTAACATATTCATCAATTACATAAAATCTGAATTAGCTTTCTTACAATTCCTCTTATATGCTGAGAATCTAAAAATTTATAGGATTTTCAAGTATATCTTAGATTTTGAGAAGTGTGACCAGAATCAAATGTCGATCAAAGCTTTTTTTTTTCATAATTCTACCCTCTTTCAATGTCTCGGTGATCCTTCTATTAGCTTGGTCAATATGAGCTTTGTAGATATTTTCCGACCAATTTTTATTCCCAAAAGGTCCATTATTGTGAGGTTGATTTTAGCTCCTTCAATAAAAGCACAGGAGGCTATCTCTACCTGATATGAGAATATTATTTTCATATTATTACCAGGTGTCTATATTCTTACTTAACCATTTAAAAATATTTGTTGGCTTTTACAAATCTTCAAAATATCTCGACAAAAACTAGCATATCGAAAAACTACTAAGAGGCAAAAAGTTTTAAAAACATTGTGTTTAACTAATGGTACCACAATAAAAATTTAATTGGAATGTAAGATGTTCCTGTCATAAGAATTCCAGTTGTCAATTTTCAATAAAAAATCTCCAATAGTTTTCGATACATTGGAAAAAATCGGTTTTCATTTTGTAACTTCAAAGGGATGTAAATTTTTTATGTGCATATTTGTACTAAGGTAAGTTAGGTTCAATTGAACTATTTTTGTCCCAGAATGTGATTTAATTCATGACCTGCCTTTTTGTTATACTCTGTATATTGGCAAAAGTAAGGACAGGTGGTTACCGACAATAAAAATTATTTTTCTTATGAGTACCTATCTCTGCTTTTGCCAAAACTAACATATGTATACATATGTTTTGCCAAAACTATATGCTGGCAAAAGTAAAGACAGGTGGTTATCTATCTCTACTTTTGCCAATATAAAAACTTTAGTTTTATTTTATGGAATATTTTTGTTAAGGGGATAGGCGCAAAATTTCGGCTCCAATGTTTTTTAAATGCATTCATTTTTTTTTCGAATCATGAGAAAACTAATAAATATTTTTGAAAAATTTAAATGCAGAATGAAATATTACATTATGTATTACCGAGGGCCGAATGCCCCTTAGAATAAACAAAAATTTTTTTTGAATGAGATAATTTGAAATTAAAAATCACACTAAAATTTCTCTTTTTTTTTACTCCTGTAACTTATATAGAAGTTTTCAGGAACTTCGGTATCTCAGTAATAATGTAATCTTAAAAAACCTTTCTTTAAGTATTGGTTTTCTCAGGATTCGAAAAAAATGAATGCATTTAAAAAAGCATTAGAGCCGAAATTTTGCGCCTACGCTCTTAATGCTTAATGCCACCTACACAGATACTATCTTGGGACAAGATTCAGTGCTAGTTTAGCCATGAAACATAAAAGTCCTAGTCTGATAAAGAAAATATGGTATTTCATACAATGAGAGTATGTAAAAACTCACCTTTGGTTGAATTTTCGATATATTCACTGCTCTCCAAATTATTTTCAGTCACCAAATTCTGATTTTCATACACCAACTCTTGAAATGATGATTGTGAAGTTGAATGAAAACTTTCTGTAGAGATAAACTGATTACTAACAACTCTTTCAAATTGCTGGGACAGTTCACTATTGGACTGAAAATAATTAGTATCTGTTTGATAGGTTTCTGCAATAGCACAATTGTCAACTAGTTCTGTAAAGGAATGGTCTGTAGAATTGTAGTCTCTAGAAAAGTCGCTTGAGCTTAGGGACTGTTGATTTTGGGAATAGCTGTAATCAGAAATATGGCTTTCTGAAGAGTTTTGAAGTTGATTGTCAAAATTTAACTGTGAATAATTATTTTGATAATAATTACTGGATTCAAGACTGTGTGTTAGATCTTGTGATTCGATATGTCTTTCAAAACTAAGAAAAGCTTCAGTGGATGTACTTTTTTCTAATATACTGGCATCTGTTATAAATCTGTTGTCTATAGAAGCTTCTAGAGTTTTCTGACTGAATGTTTGTTCAGGTTCTTGTTCAAAACCTGTATGACCAATATAAGAATCTTGTGTGGAGGATGATTCTTCCAATACCTCGTTACTTCCTACAATATATACAGAAGAATGCTTTGAAGATTGATCTATTTCATATACATTTGATTGCTCTATTTGAGTTTGATTAAAATCAGAATCCTCATCGAGTAAAGTATTTAATTTTTCTTTGATTGTCTCAAAATTGGTGGATTGACTGTTTTGATATTCAGAATTGCTATCATCAATTACTTCTACGGACTCAGCACTAGATTTTACTGACTCTAAAGACTCAAAGATATGCTGTTGAATATCAGGCTTAGGTCCATTTAGTAACTGGGAATTTTGTTCAATATCAGAACCTGAAGGGGCGTCAGTAGCATTACTGACTATGCTAGCAAAGGAAATAGAAGATGTAACTTTTTTGCTCTCCTTAGTTTCACTTTTAAGTTTGCTTTCATACAACAATCTCTTTTCTACGATTGTAGATACTGAAGGACTTTCAAATTTTGTTGCAGCCTTTTTGGAAAAAGCTTTGTCAGTTGTTCTCTTTTTGTAATGTTCTATTATTGACGGCTTTGATGTATCATATTTAGCTTTCCTCAGTGTCTGATCTACCACTGCGTTTAAAGTCAGTTCTTGGTCTTTATTTTCTGGATTACTCTTAGATTTATATTTTTTGCCTTTTTCTTTGACAGGTAAAAATGAGAAACCTATATCATCTGCTGTGTTATCTTCATTTAGGTCAACAGAAACTTGTTTCTTAGGCTTGGCTTCTGGATTTCCTTTGGAAACAGTTTTAACTTTGAAAAATGAATAACCTATGTCATCATCTAGATCTTTTGTGGGTTTTTCCTTTTTCACTGGCAATTCTTCAGTTTGCTTTTTGGATGATTTTCCTTTTTTCTTATTAACTGCTACTGCTGAAACAAAATATGAAACAGTTTATTGCGTAAAATAGAGACAATGAATAAAAGTTGTGCAAAATTTGGTACTAGTACACTTTAGAAGACCAAAAATAATCATTTTTTTCAAGAATTTTTTTCTCAGAACCTTTATTAAAAATTAACATAAAAGTTTTTACAGATTAATTAATATCTAACTCTTAGAGAGTACAGAAAATATATCTTTTTTCATTTATGCACGTACACTAATATTGTAGAGGGCGCAAAAGTCGAGGCCTCGAAAAATGATGGTGAAGAGTTAATCTCAGGATTGGGATATCTGAAACAAAAAAATCGTACTGCATTTGAAAAAAGGAAGGTTTCGTACGTGACAATTTACCACAATTTTACCAAAAATAAAAAATAAATATTTTTTAACCATGAAAAACTGAAGAAAAACGGGCAATTTTTTAACAAAAATTTTTCAAATTTCCGTAAAATCTTCTTTTTGCGGAATTTTTCACTAACAGTGGTAAATTGTCACGTAAAAAACCTTTCTTTTTCAAATGCCGTACGTTTTTTTTTTTGTTTCAGAGATCCCAATCCTGAGATTAACAATCCGCTATCGGAACTACTTTTTTTCGTGGCCTTGACTTTGGCATCCTCTACAATATTAGTGTACGTGCATAAATGAAAAAAGATATATTTTTTGTATTCTCTGAGAGTTAGATATTAATATGTAAAAAGTTTTATGTTCATTTTTAATAAAGGTTCTGAGAAAAAAAATCTTGAAAACATGCTTATTTTTGGTCTTTTAAAGTGTACTAGCACCTTAAGTATATGTTTCAACTCTTTTAAGTAATGAAAGTAAAATCATGACTTTATTGACCCTTAATTATTTTTTGGAATTACTTTTCACAATACACCTTTAAATTTGGTAAAATTGTGTCAAAATCTAAAGTACACTTTTTCCCCTACTGCCACAATAGAACTTCATAGGTTTTAAGCTACCATGTAAATAATAATTTGAGTAAACACTAAGCACTAGAAACATGGATCATGACAGAAAAGGCAATAAGCCTTATCAATACTTTTGAAGACATATTGATGGCATCAGTATTGAACAAGTAATGGAAATAAAAATACCGGAATTACATTGTCCAGCTGTGGAGACCTGGTTAAACAAGTGAGAAATCAAGCACAAAAAGCAAAAAGGCTGGCAGAATGCGTTAATAACACAGTATGGCGAAACCAACATGTTAACACTGAGATGAAGTAAAGAATTTATAAGACCAGTGTAAGACCAATACCTAATGGCATATGCATCAGAAACAAGAGCCAATACAGCCACAACACAAAGACTACTGGAAACGGCAAAGATGAGAGTACTATGAGAAGAATTACAGGAAATATGCTGAGAGATCGAAAAAGGAGTGAAGACATTAGAAAAAAATGTAACATAGAGTGTATAACTAATGGACACTAAAGTAGAATGGGGGAGGCACGTGTGGTCAAAATAGCAACAGATAAATCACCAATAGGTAGAAGTACAGGCCGACCTTGCAAAAGATGGAGTGACAACCATACAGTTACAGTACCACAGAATAGAGGTATCAATCCGCCAATGAACAAGCCGAACTGCTTTATAAAGAGGAAGAATACTTTTGAAAGAAAGATATTGAGAAGGATATTGGGACCCATCTACTACAATGGTATGTAAAGAATAAGGTTCAACCACGAGTTGTATCAATATTACAAAGAACCCTCTTTAGCAAAAATACAAATTTTGTGCTGGGCAGGGTACCTTATAAGAATGGATGACAGAATGCCTTGTAGAACATTAGTGGAACTATGGTGGGATGTCAGCCAGTAGGAAGACCAAGAGGTAGAGAGATAAACTGAGAACTGATACTAAAGAGATATTGAGAGTGGATAACTGGAGGGGAGCAGCCAGGGACATAGATACTTAGAGGCAGATGCTAGACCCGAGCCTGACTTGTGCTATAGCGCCATAGGATAAAGAGAGAATCACTAAGCACTTAAATATAAGCTTTAAAAAAATGAACAAAAGAAATACTGGCAAATGTTTTAAATATGGATCAAGGTATATTAAAAGCTGTTTTATCTTTTTTTACTTCATAGACTACTTAAGCAATTACACACTATTTTTATTTCAAATTGTTTTGATTCTATTCATAATATGTTACCTTCTTCATTGATTGTTTCCTCTATTATATCTTCAATGGGGGTTGATAAACTTGTACTAAATGTGGGATCTTCGTTAAGTTTTTTAGGCCTCTGTCGAACTTTGCCACCTTTAAACTGTTGCTTGGGTTTATTGCTGCTGGATTTGTCAGATTTCTCTTCTTCTTGTGATGTACTGCTGACAGCCTATAACAAAAACTAAGTTAAAACACAATCATAACTAAAACCGGTTAGAAAAGAAATGGGATCAAATAACAGCTTACAGTATTTATGCCATCTGATATAGTTAATAATCCTAGAACCACCCATAGTGATGT
Organism: Diabrotica virgifera virgifera; assembly: GCF_917563875.1. NCBI lineage: Eukaryota > Metazoa > Arthropoda > Insecta > Coleoptera > Chrysomelidae > Diabrotica > Diabrotica virgifera. Next base: position 69,393,521 of record NC_065444.1, read on the forward strand.
CAAGCGGAAAAGTTCACAAGTTATAGAGCAAGTCAACTGTATCACAAATATAACACCATAAAACGTAAACCTAACAATTAACCAAAGCATATTTCTCAAAATGCAAACTGTTGATAGTCTCTCCGGCTTATTTTCCAGTAAATTTGTTATTTTTTAAAATCTTAATTAAATGGCATAGGTCAAGTGAGATAATACATAATAGGTTAATAGCATTCATAACACTCAACATTAATAGCAGTGACTTTTATTTATAAACAATTTATCTTACAAATACCTATATTTGGAAATGAATTATAAAAAATATTAAAGTAATCATAATAAAACAAACCTTTTTAAATTCAAAACATTACCAGTGTGTGGTGTGTGTTGTGTGACATTACTTAATTCAAGGTGACATTGATATGACAAGTGACAGTTTAAATTTTCAAAAATCAAATAAATAAACTTCTGAGTTTGAAACATATTTCAAAAAAATATATTAAAAAGTTAATAATTCTTTAATGCAAATAATTAAAATAATTATCTATTTGTACTTATTTTGACATATTTAAAAATTAACGGCAAAGTAAACAACTTGATATTTTTGTTAAATATGTCAGTTCGTAAAAAAATGCCTTATTATATTATTTAAAAATGTAATATCCTTGATAAACTTAAACTAATAATATAATTTTTGCTGTTTTATTTTATTTACATTGTGTTTATCGAAGTTTGATAAAGCTAAATATATTTCATTTACAAATAGTTCAGAAATGATTTATTTTAAAAATTACGTAATAGACAATGGTGCCAACGTGAACATTAAAAACAGCTGTTAATGAAAATATGGCAACAAATGTCAAAAATGCTTTAAGAGATTTCAAAAAATAATTAAATAGTTATTTTTAAAAAATTATAAAAAATATATGATGAGCAGTGAAATGCGGAATGTGAGTAATTGTAAAAGTGTAGATAGTGAAAGTATAGATATTGCAGAACAAGAAAAAGAGTTAGGTAATTTTATATATAGTGCAGAAAATGAATCAGATCCTGTTGAAAGTGAAGAAGCCCAAGATATTTGTATAAATGAAACGGATGGTGCCGATTTTGACGATGATCTTGAGAACGTTAATATTGCAATTTTTTTTCATAGAGTTGACAGTGATCAAATTATATATCAGAAGAAGAAACGAAAACTTAAGCTTGTGGGGAAGTATGTGATGGGGGACTTACTCGGGGAAGGGGCCTACGGCAAAGTGAAGGAGATGTTGGACTCTGAAACGTTATGTAGAAGGGCTGTAAAAATTTTAAAACAGAAAAAATTACGTAGGATACCAAATGGTGAACAAAATGTACAAAGGTAATATCAAAACAATAATTACATTTTAATGCCTTGCTATTTACCCCAAACAATTAAGCCATTACAATAGTGAAAACAGGCATTAGTCAATTGTAATCAATGCTTTTATGTGTTATAAATTCTAAGGGAATTTAAAAAGAAGAATTCCAACACATTCTTCATCATCATCAATATCGTTACAACTCTTCTTGAGTCTTTGCCGTGTTTACTATTGCCTTCCATGTTTGCTGATCCTGTGCCACTATTTCCCATCGTCTCACTTCCATTTTCTCCAGATCTTCTCTGACTGCATCTTTCCACCTTTTTCTAGGCCATTCTACAGACCTTCTCCCATCTGTCATACCCCAAAAACACGTTGCTTATAAGGCAATTGTCGTTACTGCATATCACATCGATGGCTTAAAGCACACTTATTGTATGTCAATTTTTTTCTATTATTAAGTTATGCACTGTACCTTGATGACCTCATAACAGTCTATCATCCTGCACAGACATTGTATGTCTAACGCGTTTGGTGTGGCGTAAATGACATTTCAAAACTGTGTGCTATAGCGCTGTACTACAAGAGCTTAAACATTCAAACTTGATTTTCTCAAAAAGTATATGCACGGACATACAATAAGTGTGCTTTAAGCCATCGACATGCCCTGGCCATCTGAGTCTATTGGCCTTTAATATATCTGACTAGATTTTCCTTTCCGAAGAGAGCTAACTCGTTATTGTATTTGTGCCTTTATATGTTTGTCACTCTGTCTCTAACATTACTAGGAATCTAATATAATACTATTGCTATAATTTAAAGAAATAAATCACTTGTTATTTTGTTTCAAATCATATTAGGCCTGGATCCCGTGTATAAAAAAAAGATGATTAATAGCAAGCTGAACATTTGTCAATAGCTTAACGGTGTCTAGTCGGACAAACTTTGATGTACGGGAACACTGGAACAGGGGAAGTTTTAATTATGGAACAGGTTAAAAATTTGGAACATCAGACTATGAAAACGTCTCATGTATTTTGTCGGACAGAATTGTTGTTCAATTTTGTCCAATTGATTTGTTACCCTTTCATTAAACTCTCATGCAAAAATCAGATTGCTATTTATCACCTGTCACAACTCCTGTCATTTGACATGTTCTACGTGTAGGACTTATTAAAATGCCCAGTGGGTGATAAATACCAGTCTGATTTTTGCATGAGAGTTTAATGAAAGGGTAATAAATCAATTGGAAGTTCTGTCTGACAAAATACATAAGACTCTTTCCTAGTCTGACATTTCAAATTTTTAATCTGTTCCACAATTAAGACTTCCCCTGTTCCAGTGTTCCCATACATCAAAGTTTGTCTGACGAGACACTGTTAAGCTATTAACAAATTTTTAACTTGCCGTTAATCAACTTTTTTTTGGTACAGGGATCCAGGCCTATTAAAATTTCTTATACTGTTTACTTCTGTTCTGATGCCAAAACTTTTAAAATTTATCAAAGGATGAAAATACTTATTATTGTGGTTTTGGATTCCTCCTGTGATTTAGTTTTTGTTCTGTTTGTTTAGTAATTTTTTTTTCGTACTTCGTATTATCATAGAATTTAACTCATTGAATGTTGAATGCTGATGAGGCAAGAGTTGAGTCACAACAGTTTCCACTTACAGACTGATGACTCAACTCTTGAGTCAAGTGCGCAGTATGACGGTATGACATATTAGTAATAAAGTAGTACCGGTTTTTCCGATACTCTCCACATTCTTATCGACAGTCAACTAGTTAATAACGTGTCAAAGTTCAATAACTAAAAATTAACAGAAAACAAAAAAAAATACTCAAAAATATTATGTATGAAAAAAGTTGAATCGACTTAATGATTTCTGATAAGCAATCCAGACCTCAAACCTACCGAATATGCACATGAAATTTCATAAATATCATTGGTGATAGATGGGTGAAAATTAAGGGTTGTATGTATTTTTTAATGATGTAGCATAAAACATAGAAATAAAAAAATTGTCTCCACAAGAAGGAATGAAACTAGATATAGCATAATAGGAATGAAACTAGAAATATTTACAATACATCAGATTTTATGAAAATATTGTTTATTGCATCATATTAACACATTCCATGCATATGGCATACATGTGAGCCACATGATGCCTTCACCAATGTGCGGACGATGCACATGTATGCCATTGATTATACACATTTTAAATATGTATTTTTTTGTCTGTCATGAGTATAAGTCTTAGGATCGGACACCCGCATACAATGTGTTAATGTAATATATCTACTTTTTGTCTACTGCACTAATGACTAAAAGTCTTAGTTAGCCATAATAATTGCTCTATTTGTCATACTGTAAAAGTTTTCAAATTGTGGAAAATTCCAATTATGGAAAACTATCCAAACATTAAGAAAACACAATGTTGATAGTCATATTTGGGAGTGTTTGTTTAAGTGCATTTACACAATATTTGAGATTATAGGAGCATTTATCAGCTTTTTTGATAAATTTTCTTCCGTTTTACTCAGGATGTAATCAAATATGTCCAACTTCATACTCATGTATCTAAAGAATCTCTGACTGTCCATTTTTAGCTGCGGAAATAGATGAAGGTACTCCTCGAATTCCCGCCATTTAAAATTAATTTCATGCACTCCAACCGTCCCTCTATGTAAAATTTTTAAGTATGCATTTTCTAATAAAAACATATCATCTTCAGTTTCGGAATCCAACAACATCTTGCACCTCTAAAAAATTTTGAATAAACTGATAACAATATCCAGCTGTTTACGTGTCCACATAAAAGCAAAAAAGCGCTGAAAATAAGCAATGGTCAGCACCAGCAATAGCGTGCTGGTTTACTGGCTTTCTATGTGTTCATACCTTTATGTTTGGTAATGGTTTGATTGCTAGTGAATAGACGTGTACAGAAAAGTACTATTTGTAAAAAGATAAGGCCACAGTGATTTGTGCACTTACAGAACAGAGAGAGGTATCAAGAAAGTAGCTATAAGGCAACTAAAAGCATATAAAAATAAGAATAATCTAGGAAAAGTTTGAAGAAAGCTATACAAAAAATATCTTAAATAAAAAATGTCAAAAATTGAAACGGAAACCAAGACATGATAAAAGTTAGTGCTGTTAGTCTAAATGGTATCATTAGGTTATTGTAGTGGCTAATATGGATAGTATAGGTGTGACAAACAATATTTTATAAACGTAAAATTATTATCAAGGTAGGTCTTGTGTAAGATGGGCTCATTTCATTCTTGCACCTGTTAATGTTCCTTAGAAAAACTCAATTTTAAAGGTTAAAACAAAAAATAAGAAGTATTTTTCTAATAAAATTATTAATGTAAAACTAAATGTATGTTGACCTTTAAATTTATGCATTAAAAAGTATAAACTACCTGAAATTCACATTAAGTATTTCCTTAATTATTAAGTACTAAGTAATATGTAATTATATTTATAAAAACATTGTAACAAGATTTTTTTTAATTGTTGTTATTTATGTCTACCAATCATGTGAACATTTAAATATGCATCCATTATTTAAAATTCATGCTATTGTTAATTGTTGTTGTTAATTTAATGTACAAGGCAGGTCCTAGAACAAATTGTCCTATTTACCAAATTTACCAAGTTTGGGAATAGCAAATAATCAGAGAGGGTATTGGGATCGTGCAAGTTCGGCAAAGCGACCTCTATTTCTACGCTCTGTACTTTTATTCGCACTTTTAATTATATTGGCCAATTATATTAGTCCTGGTTGCTGGATAATTGTCAAGACCATAGTCCAAAAAAATAATAAGAAGAAAAAATAAGATGCAGGTTATGTTTAGCAAACGTAAACAATTGTATGTAGTAAATAAAATCAGTTATTAAAATGCAGTACTGCAAGCAAAATACAATTAATTAAATTTACCTTTATATAATAATTGCATATCATATCAATATTGTGGAGCAATATATAATTTTTCTGCGTCAATGACAGAAGGTATGAAATATACGTCAATTTGACAATTTCAGTTGACAATATGAATTATTTAAGATAGTTCCAATATTTCTCCGCGACTCGCGCACGGTCGTTTCTCGTTTCCCTTTCCAAGTACTTGCACACCGCGAATATCTGGTTAATAGAGTGCATGGAAAAAAATGGTACCTTTCATAAAAATTATAAACCTATCATTGTATTGTCATTAATAAGCAAGATTACTGAGAGGGTTAATTGGAATTATATCACACAATTTGGATTTAGATCATAAGATTCATATGAATTACAAGTGCTACAGTTGACAGAATACATCACAGGGATTCAACCAGAACAAAGATACTGTCACAACCATACAGTGAAAAACATTTGACAGATTGAAGCACTAAGGGCTCATTCACAAAATGGGCCTATATGAATAGAGTAAGACGACATGTCTTCATACTTAGCTAACAGAGTTCAGATAAAACAAGTCCTTTCTTAAACTGGAACAATTGGGCCCTGGGCTATCACAGTGAATGGGATTCACATCTTTCAAGGGCACTATATGTACTTGCAGACACATATAGCAGCAAGAAGTCTTAACCCTAACCGATCAAGAATATATCTAAAGAATGCATTAGATCATCTGGAAAACTAGCAAATACATTGAAAAATTGCTGTAAGCCCAGATAAATCAAAGGCTGTTATGTTTCAAAAAGGATTTGGCAGACCATGGGAATGTTCAACACAAAAATAGACTTGTCCCACTAAGGGAAATATCTAGTAGTGATGATGGAGAAAATATTAATATACATGTCAAATTTATGTCAACAAATCCAAGGCATTGAGTAGCGAACTAAGATCTCTCATACAAAGAAAAAAGCAAAGTATGGTTGAAAACAAAACTGAATGATGTATGTATGCTTCAGCAGGATGAGGCCAAATTTCCAAGGCAACAGAAGATACAAAAAGCCCAAAATCACATAAGAGAAGCTGTTAACATCCTGAACTATGTGCCAGGTATGGAATCTTCGACAACCTAAGAAGTTAACTATAAAACATAGATGGCACAAAAAGAATAACATGAAATTTCCACATAGTAGGAAAGAAATTCCAAATACACTCGGAAATAAATGCAGATTTTTCTCTTTCTCTCCTTCTCTTCTTTTCTCTCTCTCTCTCTCTCTCTCTTCCTCTCTCTTTCCTCTATCTCTCTCTCTTCTCTCTTCTTTCTCTCTCTTTCTCTTTTTTCACTACCTCTCCCTCTCTCCTTCCAATGGCGCTCCAAATCGAGCCTTGGCCTCCTCCAAACTATGCCTCCAACATTGCCGGTCCCGCGCCGATTTTCTCCAGGTCTCACGTCTAGCAGATTTTTCTCTTAATCCTCCCACCTTTTTCGTGGCTTTCCTTTTGGCCTACGCCATGCATTTTACTATCTAGGACACTTTTCGGCAATATATCTGTCTCCATTCTCTCTACATGATCAGTCTATCGAAGTCTCTAATGTTTAACTCATTCTGAGATCAGTGTCTCTTTGAACAGTTAGTAGCGTTCATGGTCGTACCTGGATCACACACACACACACACACACACACACACACACATGGGTGAGTATACACCCGTGAGTAGTAAATAAACTTTTCTTCCCTTTAATAGTCATCTTTGAATTTCTGCTTCTTCTGTTCCATCCGTGTTTAATCCAACTTACAAATATGTGGAACTTTCTACAGTTTCAATATCATCCTCTAATTCAACTCTGCCCCTGTTTCCGCTAGCACCCTGTGTTAGCTTTTTTGTCTTTTGAATATTTATTCTTAGACCGGTCTCTTTATTTTTATTGTTAATACAGTTCTGCCGCCTCTTCCGTTCTGTGAGACATAATGCTGATGTCATCGACATAGGTGGCAATCTGTATAGATTTATCTGTTAGGAGATTAGCTCTTCCTTTATTTATCTGTCTTAACACATATTTGAGAGTCAGGTTGAATAGCTTTAGTGTCTTATTTATTCCTTTTACTATTGAAAAGTTCTCAGTGAGCTAATTTTGTATTCTAACAGTTGCTGTTAACGAGGCAATTGTTGCTTTTACTAATCTGGTGTATTTTTGGGGGATGTTGAAGCCATGCAATATTTGATATGGGCCATTCCACGAACATACGCCTGTTTTGGATTACTTCGACAACGAATATTTTACTGTGCAAAATAAGAAGAACGAAAGTAAATTGCAAATTACATTGTTGTTTATTGGAATAATTATTAGCGCCATTTACTTTCGTACTTCCTATTTTGCACAGTAAAATATTCGTTGTCGAAGTAATCCAAAACAGGCGTATATTCGTGGAATAGGGTATAATACTTGTGTCTATTAATTGAGTCATAGGCCTGTTTGAAATCTGAATATGTTGTGGATGCCAATATCGTATCCCCACGATTTGTTTAGAATTTGTTTCACTTTGAATAGCTGGTCAGTTGTAGATCTTCCTTGTCGGAAACTGGTTTTACATCCCGACAATATTATCAGTTAATTGTTGGCGTCGTTTTATTGGGCGACTACGAACTCACCCACGTTACCTAGATTTTAATGGGTTCGGTTTTATAAGGTTTGTTCGTAGTACGATCCAATCGATCAGCAACCGTTGCCAACCATCAGACGCATGCGTAGTTAACAGTTAGCGCTGCGCAGTTAACAGTTCGAGTTCGTAGACTACGAACGCGCTTGCGTCTGACGGTTGGCAACGGTTGCTGATCGATTGGATCGTACTACGAACAAACCTATAGTAGGATTAAAAGCGACTACTAACTGCCCCACGCTACCTAGGTACTTAGATAATATTTTTGTGAACATATATAGTTTTTGTTTTACTTTATTGTATTCAAAAAGGAACCCAATTCCCAAAGCATGAGCGAAAATTTGAAATGATTAAATAATGAAACTATAACAATATAATCGAATAAAGTTTATTTATAAATCTACATTAACTTATATACAATAACAAAAACTACAGTTAAACAATAACAATGCTTAATTCTAATGTCTGATTAGTGATTAAAATAAGTAAGAGTGAACACTATATTTTAGATTTTAAAAGTTGCTGCATAATAATGGCAAACTGACTTAATGAAGTCTAATTTAGTAATGTTTTGATTAACGTAATATTAGCCTATTTTCAATAAAATCAACTTTTCTTTTTGCCGTTTTATCAAGTTTTTTTTCGAATCTATGTGCAGTTCTAATTTTCACATATACTTCTGCTTGAAAATTTAACAAAATGTCTGTAAATTTAAATATGCCAGGATGTGATTTATAAAAACATTCGTTAAATTTCGAGTGAAATGATTCACATGCGTTTGTAGTAAATATTAGAGATGATGAATTTGAAGCCCACATGTAAGGTGGAAATGTTGACTCTTCCGTTAAATAATAATAATCAACTAGGTAATCACAAAATTGCAAAACTCTGTCATCTTCTGGCGTAATATTAAAAAGTTCATTAGAAAAAAAGTCACCAACATAATTTGGATCTAAATAGGGAATGCCGAAAAACAATTTTAAATATTTTCCAATAACAGTTTGATTTTTATATTCCGAGGACAAACCTAAATTTTGAATTTTTCGGTACCAATTTTGTGTTAAATGAAATTTGCAACAAAAAATAATAATGTCGGGCCACCCTAACTTGGCTGTATTTTGAATTGCTATTTCAAAATCAGAAATTATTCGCTTCGGTTTGAAATTTAAATTCAAATCTGTACATATTGTTATTAATGTATCAAAAGTACTTTTGTACGATTGCTGTGATTTATTTGGTAACAAACAAAATACTAGAGGAACATAAAAACCATTTTTGTAGCCATGCATAGTAAACATCTGACAAAAATATTTAGAACAGTATTGAAAAGTTCCATCTACATACAAAGATCTAAATCACACAAAAAGTAAAGATTTGTGAAACAACTAAAAATTGCGCAATTATTTTTCGTAGATAATAAAAAGTTTTCACCTGTATTTGTTTTTAAATTTAAGTTCACTAACACTTGTAGAACTTCTTCCTGTGACTTGGGCAATGATGATGTCGATTTTTGTCTTGCAGCATAGATATTTCTTCGACCGCAAGAAATGTCTTTCGTCGTCAGCGGTAAATTGCTGAAATTTTCCTTCCTCAATTCCTTGTGGACAATCTTTAAAGGTCTTTCACATATATCTTCTACAGCTTTCCTCTTTGTAGAATTACTAAAAATTTGCCGGTCAACGTGGATATCTGGACATGATTATGCTACACCGATGCTTTTTCAAGAATAACGTAATTTTCATCACCATCCTTTGTGTACACTTTTGTTGACACCCTTTTTTGATGCATCGCCATCTAACTTTTCCATCTTTGGAGACATGGGCCTTTGAATATTTATATTCATTAATTATTAATAAAAGTTCTCTCCTTTGACTAAACATAGTCGTTGGATTCGCCATTTAAAAGTTAAACACTAACGGACAAAACCGGACACTATACCGTAGTACATGCAACTGAAGTGAATAACTGAAAATATTTATATTCTTACTTTCAACTGTAATCAAATTTGGAATTTCCGGTCATTAAGACTTAATCCTCAACTTTCTCGGCGATGGGGCAGCAGGTACTTGGGATTAATGGGCCCAGGTAGTTCGTGGGGCAGTTAGATAACGCCGGTTTGTTTAGTATGTAAGTAAAAAACTTTGTACGCTGTGTACAAGATGGTTATGCCACAATAATTTTCGCATTTCAGTTTATCTTCTTTTTTATAGATTGGATAATATAATTCTGTCTTTCCAGTAGCTAGGAATCTTTTCATCATTCCAAATCTTGTGTATGAGCATATTTATGCGTTTGTCCTAATATGTGTTCCCCACCTAATTTATATAGCTATTATGACAATGCCCTCTCTAAACAAAATAAAGAAGGCACTTGACATTAATCTTACAATTAGGCAGCTTCACCAAAGCAATGGCCTCTGGGATGCCCAATTTACCAGGGCATCCACGATAAAATTAGTAAGGTTCTCCAAGCTTATGTCATGCAATTGCTGTGAGGTGGTAGAATAACTTGAAGCAGTGAAAGGGAATTAATAGGGAAATGTTAAGAGATCAATGTTGAGTTAATTAACACCAATTTTAAATATTTATTGAAGTGTTATTAGTTATTATCATTCAATTTACGAATGTGAAAGTTCAAGAGTTTTATCCTGTACCTTATAATATAAAATAAGTGGTCCTTAGAAATTCATATCGTTCATTTGGAAGAAGAGGGTTATAACTAAGAATTTTCACTTTTTTAGTAGAAAGGTTTTAAGATTCATATTTTATTTCATTTATTTAGTGTTTATTAATATTATAGGATTTAATGATTGAGTATGATAGATTTCTGATCTTTTTATGGCTCTGACAAGAATTTTCTTTTTTTAGATATCAGGTTTAGAAAAAAACTTAGGTTATATTATAACCTTCTTGAATAAAGAAATATTATCTTTTTAATACATTATGTTTGCTCATAAAGTTACATTTTATGAATTGTATTAATAAAGTATTATTAAAAATGCCATTATTTATCAATTATGAGTTAATAAAACTTATTAATTAATAAAACATTAAAAAAACTAATTAAATATCTCTTAATTAAGTATCCCTTATACAGGGTGTCCCGAAAAGATTGGTCATAAATTATACCACACATTCTGGGGTCAAAAATAGTTCGATTGAACCTAACTTACCTTAGTACAAAGGTGCTCATAAAAAAGTTTTAGCCCTTTGAAGTTACAAAATGAAAATCGATTTTTTTCAATATATCGAAAACTATTAGAGATTTTTTATTGAAAATGGAGATGTATCATTCTTATGGAAGGAATATCTTATAACAAAATTATAGTGAAATTTGTCCAACACATAAAAAATGTATGGGGGTTTTGTTCCCTTAAACCCCCCCAAACTTTTGTGTACGTTTCAATTAATTTATTATTGCAGTACCATTAGTTAAACACAACGTTTTTAAAACTTTTTTGCCTCTTAGTATTTTTTCGATAAGCCAGTTTTTATCGAGATGCGGCTTTTTTTTAAATACATTTACATAAAAAATGTATGGGGATTTTGTTCCTTTAAACCCTCCAAATGTTTGTGTACGCTACAATTAAACTATTATTGTGGTACCATTAGGTAAACACAGTGTTTTTAAAACTTTTTTGCCTCCTAGTCTTTTTTTGATAAGTCACCTTTTATCGAGATGCGGCTTCTTTTTCAAAATATACCTAAAAATGTAAATTATAAATAAAGTTTCAGATTATTAACAGGTCTATAATCGTACTTAACCATATACAAATATGTGGTGGATTCGACAAATATTGAAAATATTTCGATAAACACTGGCTTATCGAAAAAGTAGTAAGAGGCAAAAAAGTTTTAAAAACATTGTGTTTAACTAATGTTGCCACAATAATAATTTAATTGGAACGTACACAGAAGTTTGGGGGGTTGAAAGGAACAAAATTTTTATGGGGTGCAAAAATTGCACTTTAATTTTTTTTAAGATGATGCTGCCATTAAAGTGCCACATGTCCATTGTCAATAAAAAATCTCCAAGAGTTTTCGATATATGAAAAAAAATCGATTTTCATTTTGTAACTTCAAAGGGCTGTAACTTTTTTTGTGTGCACTATTGTATATAGGTAAGTGTGGTTCAATCAATCTATTTTTGACCCCAGAATCTGTGGTATAATTTATGACCAATCTTTTCGGGACACCCTGTATAACACAAAATGAAACATAAAGCAATAATAGTAATTGTTTTTCTTTACAAATTTTTGTGAAAACTTAAATAGTATTCAGGAAAACATTGCGTTTCTCTATTAAACACAACAAGCATTTGTTTTGTTGTTCAATTAAATTAATCCTGAAATAATACTACAGTTTAATTTATAATAATTTACCCAATGCAAAAAAAGATAATTCACATACCTATAACAAAATAACTTTGAAGAATAAGGTTACATTTTACAAAACTACTTTTTACGCACATTAAATTGCTTCTTTTTTATAATGAATTATCCAAAAATAAGTTACAACTAAGAAAGTATCCTTCTATCAGAACATACTGTTCACTTTTAGTGTTATAACTTTTAAGAAAAATGGTTATATCTTTACTTATAACTCTTTATCCCAAAAATAAATCACCCTTTTAATTAAATTAACTTATTTTTTTCTATTATATTCCAAGGTATTCTCTAAAGCGAATAATGTTTTGTAGAGAAAGTTAGGGGAAAACCAAAGAGTTACATCTGCCATCTCTCGGAGACTATAGTACTTACACATGTAACTATTTTTCCATAGTAGAAGTCATTATTGGGAAGGTATTGATGCAATAAAGAAAACTTTAACATTTTGAGATGTAACCCTCTTCTTCCAAATGAATGATATGCACTTACTTGTTGAGATCTAATATTTCCAATAATCCATGTCAAAAGGGACGTCATTCTAGTCCTGTATCTAAAAAATATATATTTATTGTTAAATGTTATGAAAAATATCGCCTGGTGCATTAAAATTTCTTTTTAGGGAAATCACGTTACTTAGGAAGCTCAAACACAAAAACTTAATTAATTTAGTAGACGAATTGTATAATTCAGAAAAGCAGAAAATGTATTTGATAATGGAATTCTGCGTAGGATCCTTGCAAAATATGCTAGAATCGACGCCAGACAAAAAATTTCCACAGAGCCAGGCTCATGGGTATTTTCTACAACTCATCGATGGACTGGAATATCTTCATAGCATGCGGGTCGTACACAAAGATATTAAACCGGGTAATTTGCTGCTTACGCTTGAAGGGGATTTGAAGATAAGTGATTTGGGCGTCGCAGAGGTAAGTTTTATTTTCTTATTTATTTATTTATTTATTTATAAAGCTAAACAGGCTTTGGATGTCCGGGGCTGATAAAGGGTCTAGCTCGAGCCGGTTAAGATAGTGAAAAATGCCCCCAGCGATATTCCAAAAATAAAAATACTATACTGTTCTACATCAAAAAGTATTCAACCAAAAAAATTTTTAGACCAAAATTTTTGGCGCGAAATTTCTTTTTTTTAACATTTTTGAAATTCTTATACAGGGTGTTTCACAATAAATGTGACAAACTTTAATGGCAGTTTGCTTTATAAATAATGCATGCTCGCAAATCCTTCATTTCCGAGATAGGGGGTGTTGAAATTTTTCTTACAAACTGACGATTTGTTTATTACTTTAAAACGGTTGGGTATGTAAATGAAATGTTGGATTTTAAGGGGTAGTTATTGCGCATTTTTTGACTTACAGCTAAGAATTTTATATTTTATATTTATCTTATAAAAGATATATTTGTTAAAATTTCCTAAATGGGCTACATCACAGAACTAGTTTTCGATCGGATGACAGGTCATCATCAGTGCTGACGCGTTAACATGCTAACCACCAAAATACAAAAATATAAGGGTAAAAACCCTTTAAAATTGATCGGTCATTGAAACGTAGATTTAATTCGTGAACTTGAACAGGGATGTACAAAATATCCCATGTAATCTGCTCGAGGTACCGTTTGAGCCCAAAATTGACTTGTTCACATGTTGACTAGATTACTAGATGATGGCCATCATTTAGTCAACATGTGAACATCTCTATCAACGTGTTTTTTGGGATGTATTTGAAGGAAAATAAGGCAAAGAATGATTTTAAAATTGAATCAGAAGTCAAAACCATCATTAAAGAAAATAGCGAAAAATGATTTTTCATTATTTTGACCATGATGCCCTACCTATAAAAATCTGAAAAGAAATCATAGAGATAAATTGACACCCAATAAATAATATATTTTTTTGGCATTTTGGTCGACCTAATTTTTTTTAAACAAAGTTTAATAATTTCAAAAACAAAAAAAAATTAATTTAAAAAAATTTATTTAATTAATTAATTAATTAAATAAAATTTTGAAAAAAAAATATGCCATAGGCAATGAAAAATCCTACAAAATGGAAGGAAAAAGAAGTATGTATCTACGATAATCAGAACCGAAGATGTCGCCAAAATACGATGAAACACGTTTTAATTTTTTGGGGGCTAGGGGTCTAAAAATTTTTTTGGTCGAATACTTTTTGATATATGATGCACGGTATTTTTATTTTTGAAATCTTGAAATCATTTGATCATTCTTTGACGAAATTTTAAGTTTAAGTTCTGGTTACTGAAGAATGATTTCGTTATTCTTAACCACATCTCTTTACTTGGGTGTAGTTTTTTTGTAATGTAGGTAGCGTATTTAAATTTCTCAGTGTTCTGTCTATCTATCTGTAGTGAAGCATTGTTGTACGGTTGGCTGCTGAATATCATCAATTTTGTGTATTTTATTATTTTTTTGGGAATAAATCACAATTTTGCTTTAAAATTAAGTTTATTTGACGTTTCGATTTCCCCTTCGGATATAGATATCGACATTTATTTTTAGATAATCTCTTAATGTCATGTTTACGCAATTTAACAATCTTTGAAGGTCTTGAATACTATCGAAAACGATGACAGTGTCGTCAGCATATCGCATAGTATTAATCAGTTCACCATTGATTTTCGCTTCAAACTCCTTATCTTGCAAGTCTGTTTGAAAGGTATATCCAAGTGGATATTTAATAACAGCGAGGATAGAACATCCCTGTCTGATGCATCGTTGAATATAATATTTGTCGGTTTTTTTATAATCGATGAAAAAAGCTAAATAAATCACAGCTTTTGTGAAACACAAGTCCTTTGTTAATTGTTGAGAATACAAATTTAAAGTTTTGAAAGTTAGTTAAGGGCCAAAAATGAGATGTAAATTACAAGAGAAAGTAGAAATTTTTTGTCCATGGTTTTAGTTATTAGTATTAGCGTGTACTATACTATATATACAGTTTTTTTAGGATTTTTCTAATCACCCTCCCCCCTCCCTTAAAGCCACTTGAAAGGGTAGAAAATTAGCAAATATGTCATTGTTTATCCAAAAATTTCATAATTTTATTATTGAATACTAATGTTGTATCACGCACAACTGACAATCTGACTTTGTTGCCCCAAATGAATTCATTTTTTTCTAATCCTGGGAAAAATTATAAGTATTTTTAAAAAAGTTAAACGCTAAATGAAAGATTACATTATTACCGAGGGCCGAAAGTCCCTTAGAATATCCAAAAAATTTCTTTTGAATGAGATATTTGACCACTCTAAATTTTCTCTTTTTTTTTCACCCCTGTAAATGATTAAAATAAACATTATAGAACAGCGGTTCTCAAACTGTGGTACATGTACCACTGGTGGTACATATCATTATTTGAGGTGGTACACAAAATGCAAGAACAGCCAAAATCAGCACCACTATTATAGTTAATTAGATCACCTAGCTAAATAGGTATTTCAGTTAGGTGGTACCAAAAATAAAAAAAATATTTGGTGGTACATGACTCAAAAAGATTGAGAACCGCTGTTATAGAAGTTTTCAAGGACTTTTGGCCATCGGTAATAATGCAATCTTTCATTCTGCGTTTAAATTTTTCAAAAATTCTTAAGTTTTCTCAGTAATTAGTTTTCTCAGGATTCGAAAAAAAAATGAATGCATTTAAAACACATTTTCGCGAAATTTTGCGCCTCCGCCGTTAAGAGGAGGGCCAGATAAAACTGAAGTTAATTATTATTATAAATATTAAATTGATTGTTCTTCAGAATATGATAAAATCGTAAAGAACAGATTGAGAGCTGAAAGCTTCTAAAAATTGTTCATAAGCTGGTAGAAACTTAGATACATCACCAGATTTTGTCCCTATCATATTCGGTGCTCCATCAATCATTAGTAAAGTTACTAATGTTACAATTAGTCCTAATATATATGAAACCCAATTAATTATTCTCATCCCATCACATGACATTTGTGAGAGATAAGGATGATCACGTTTTTGGAAATACCTTTGATCAATGTTTGTAACTTTACTAATGATTGATGGAACACCGAATATGATAGGGACAAAATCTGGTGATGTATCTAAGTTTCTACCAGTTTATGAACAATTTTTAGAAGCTTTCAATCTGTTCTTTACGATTTTATCATATTCTGAAGAACAATCTATTTAATATTTATAATAATAATTAACTTCAGTTTTATCTGGCCCTCCCCTTAACGGCGCAGGCACAAAATTTCGCTAAAATGTGTTTTAAATGCATTCATTTTTTTTCGAATCCTGAGAAAACTAATTACTGAGAAAACTTAAGAATTTTTGAAAAATTTAAACGCAGAATGAAAGATTGCATTATTACCGATGGCCAAAAGTCCCTGAAAACTTCTATAATGTTTATTTTAATCAGTTACAGGGGTGAAAAAAAAAAAGAAAATTTGGTGTGGTTTTTAATTTCAAATATCTCATTCAAAAGAATTTTTTTGGATATTCTAAGGGACTTTCGGCCCTCGGTAATAATGTAATATTTCATTCAGCGTTTAGTTTTTTTTAAAAATACTTATTATTTTTCCCAGAATTAGAAAAAAATTAATTCATTTAAAACACATTGCCGCGAAATTTTGCGCCTACACCCTTAACAAGTTTGACCATGCCTGAACTAGACAAACACTTATTGATGAGGCGACAAATAACATCGTCTGCGTGTTAATACAACGATAAGCCAAGTACAGAGACCTTGAGACACAAATAACGAAACAATGAAGAATGGAAAGTTCCCAAACAATATCTAATATTCCCTCTACTACTGGTGACAATCTACTAGGTGATAACAAACAGATGTATTTTATTGAAAACCTCTTTAAAACCTAACAAGACTCTTTTCGTAAATATAACGAGAAACCAAGTACAGAGACTTTGACACACAAATAACAACACAAAGGAGAATTGAAAGTTACCAGACAATATCTATTATTGTTTCTACTGGTGGCAACATCCTAGATAGGTACTACCAAACAGCTGTGTTTGAGTGAAAATCTCTTTAAAAGCTAACAACAACGGCCTTTGTTGTAAATACAACAAGAAACCAAGTATATTTGCCATCAAATTATTGCAGAAAATCGTATATTAATCCTTTTACAAGGTCATTTGTATTTGAATGGTATCCTTAAGTTTCGAAAGGTAAACATACTGAATAGCAGATATAATAAGTAAAGGGACAATAGATTAATATTTATTATTATTTTCCACATGTGCCGGAAACTTAACCACATCACTCAAATACAAATGACTGTGTAATAAGAGATTAAGATTAAGATTTTCTGCAATAATTTGATGGCAAATATAATATAGAAACCTTGACGCACAGATAACAACACAAACGAGAATGGGCCTCGATTCGATTTTTGGCCCTTTGCTTCGTTATCGAACTTATTCGCTTCGTATGTTTAGTATACGTAACGAATACGTTCGATAACGAAGCGAAGGGTCAAAAATCGAGGCCATGGAAAGTTACCACACAATATCTATTATTCTTTCTACTACTGGTAACAAAATACAGTGATGAGCGCGCTAATAACCGGCAAAATAACGCAAAAGATGGAAAACAATACATTGCGAAACAAAAAGAGATGAAACTAGTGAAGGTGGAAATTATCGTTATAAACGTATAAATTGACATTACATTACATAGTTCCCCACCTTTAGACGTATTAGAGGAGTATGATAACTGTCACTGTGACAGTAGAATTTAATAAAATTCGTCTAAAGGTGGAACACTATGTAATGTTAATTTACACGTTTATAACGATAATTTCCACCTCCACTAGTTTCATCTCTTTTTGTTTCGCAATGTATTATGTTTTCCATCTTTTGCGTTATTTTGTCGGGTATTAGCGCGCTCATCACTGTATGTGTATACGCTGTGAGCTCGTACGTAGAGGGGATATTTAAAAATTCGCGAGCGCCAGTAGTGACAAGTCTGTAAACGTTTACTGGAAATTTGACATAAATGTCAAAGTGATTAATTTAAAATTAAAAATAAAAACATTAATTATAAAAAATATTAGTTGGTCAAAGCTGTGGTATATATTTTTACCTTAAATATACTTACGTTTTAAATACTGAATTTAAGTTTTTTTAATGTTCCGTAATATGTAATTATAAATTAATCTATTAATCTTAGCGCCATCAACACGATAATTGTGAAAATATCCGAAGTAAGAAATTAATATTTCATCAATAGAACGTCAAAATGATTAGCAAAATATTAAAAAAATCAATTACAATTTAATTACTTTTTTGCGTTGTAAATATTAAGCGATAACAATTAAATAATAAATTTAAAAATTACCGGTGAAAGTTGCATTACTAATCCGCTAGGAGCGACACCAGCGAAGCTCAGAGCGTATAGGTTAATATGGGTTTTAGTGAAAATCTATTTATGACCTAGTGAAAAGCGGTCAGATCTACAGATCTACAAAGAATTTTACATAAGGTTGTTGCAACGAGTGAAGAATTTGGTCTGTCACTAAACATAAAGAAAACAAACATTCATGGTTATATCAAAGAAAAATATTAGAAACATCAATCTAACACGTAAATAATAAGACGATAGAACGAGTTCAGAATTATAACTATTTAGGGACAAACATTAATGAAACACAGTTTCATTACAGTACATAGTTTAATTACAGTCTGTTTCAATTAATGAAACAAACTATTATACCAAAGAAATACCAAAGAAAGAGTTAGAATAGAAAAGACTAGAAGTGCATTCAATAATATGAAACAAATATTATGTAGTAGAGACCTCAGCCTAACTCTTAGAAAACGAGTACTAAAGTGTTTTTTACTTTGTATTCTTTTATGTCTATGGTGATGAGACATGGACTCTTAATAAACAATGTCTTAATAGATTGGAAGCATTTGAAATGTAAACATATCGAAGAATACTAGAAGACTCTCCTGGACAGACAGAATGACCAATGAAGAAGTGCTAAGAAGAATAGAGAACAGCAGAGAGATTGGATTCCATCGAAAATAAGAAAACTGCAATACTTGGGTCATATATAACACGTGGTGACAGATATGAACTCCTAAAATTAATAATGCAGGGAAAGAGTTAAAGAAGGCGCAGCATAGGTAGAAAAAAAATGTTCTGGTTGAGGAACCTCAGAGAATGGTTTGGATGCACCTCAACTGAACTCTTTCGGGCTGTAGTGTCAAAAGTTAGAATAGCAATGATGATTGCCAACCTTCGTCGCGGAGATGGCACGTAAAGAAGAAGAAGAAAAAGCGGTACTTCTCGCCACGTTTAAATGAGTACGAAAAGTTTTGAAAGATAAGATTTGACAGCACATTAGGTTATCTAGTACGGCGTAACACGAGTCCCTCTCAAAGAGTTCAATCCTTTTGATTCTGAAAGTATCAGGAATGAGTGAATTTTGCCCTTAGAGGGAGTGTGAGTAGTATGGTTACTATCTCTAGTAACCTATGGATGCGACTCTTGAATAATGACAAGCAAAGATGAAGATCAAATATTTGATAGGAGATTGAAAAAAGTACAATATTATCATGGCATTTTAAGAATTCGAAGATATTCTGTACATATTGTACGATTTATCGTACAGCAGTCATGGCAGCAGCGTGTTCAGAGACTGGAAGACATAAAAACGTGAAAATTTAAAAAAAATGAAAGAGACGGGTATATGAGAGGTATTTCAGGCCAAGGTCATAACACCAAAGAAGAAAAAAGCCTCGATAAGGTGTTAAGATTGAAACTTTAAGAAAATATATATGCTTTATATAAGTTTTGGAAAAAATACGTAATTTCTTATCCAATTATTTATTAATCGCCTTATCTGTAGCAGATTGTATAATATTATGGTCAAAATAGTCTTAATAACTAAAATAAATAAATAATATGTACCTTAATAACAAATACACCGCAAACGAAGAAATCACTGCACCACCAGCTATATTAATCATGGCTTCGTCAAAGACACTGATATGCGCCACTACCAATTATTGAACTGTTGTGAACTTTATCAGAGGTCACTATTTTCAGGAAATTGCAAACTCTACAAATAATTTTATTACTGAGACCGATCTTTAACGCTGCAAATGCAAAGGACAGTTTTTCTCAGACTGACTATTCTCTACACGTTGTACCTTCGCTACTTTTTTGACATACTTTCTGTAAACATCTATTGACCTTTTTATCAATGATAATGAGAAATTGAAAATTATCTCTAGATGTTACAATAATTTCGGCTTGTGCATTTCGCAAGACCTACCTCACAGTACCAGTCTTTTTTTATTCAGTTTCTTTCTTAGATGCAATTTTTTATATTCCTTTTATTCCTTAGATCATCGATCTCCTCCATTTAGATAACAAGAAAGTAGTACATTCATTCATTAAAAACGTGAATCCTGCATGGCTAGTGGATGAATTTGTTATTTTCAAAGTTAATCTCTTTATTGTGTTAAAGTTAATAGCATCGGTCTCCGAAAATGCGATAAGGATGTTTATATTTTACCGATCAAATAATCAAAGTGTAATTTTTTGTACTAATTTTAGACTTATTTGTTATCATCAGCAGTAAATCATCTTCAAACTTGGTGATCATGCGTGGACTTAAGTAGTAGACAAATGCATTTCATTTTTTTGTTGTTAGATAACGAAAATCTATGGAATTTGTACGTAAATAATGATCTCACTTTCAATGAAAGTAATTTTTAGGCGAGAGGTTTACCCATAAAAGACGTTTAGAAACGGTTTTTCATTTCTATTGCACCAAAACTTTTTTACTCGATTCTATGTTTTTCTAAATTCAAATGTTTTGTTTTATAATTTTCCAAGTGAGCCGGCAATTTTTATTAACTCTCGTAAGCCGGTGCGGAGTGCAGCTGCACCCGAGACCTTCTTTTTCTCACCTATCTTTCTTAATAAATTTTTTTGATTTTGGTCCATCTTTTTTTTGCCTTAAAGTACCCCGCACAAACCTTATGGAAATTAGGACCCAGTGGATTTAGTTCATACTTCGGGAAAATACTCTTTAAAGCATTGTGATAAAAGGTTCCCTTGGGCACAACTCGATCGTATGAAGGGTTTTCAAGATATAGCGGCACAAACTCGGAAAATTATAAGATCTACTGGGTATTCCAATTCCCTGAGTTACTGGTTATCTGGCAATATGTAGAAATTTGGATCAAAGAAAAGTACTAGTAGTCTAGGATTTTTTCCTGGCTATCCCATGGCGACCTTTACTTTGACCTTGACCTTCATCGGACGTCATCTTCTAGAGTTTTGAGGGTTTTCGGCATTAAAATGATGTAAACAGATTACTCATGGGTTTTTGGGATCGCTAAACACGAATATGCCACCAGAATTGACCTCCGGAGCACGTGGTGGCCAGGGCAACTGCAAGGGACGTCATTTTCTAGAGTTTTGATGGTTTTCGGCATTTAATTGATGCAAATGAATTACTGGAAGGTTTTTTGAGGTCGCTAAACACGAATATGCCACCAGAACCGACTCCCGGAGCACCTGGTTTCCAAGGTCAATGAAAGGGGCTCCTGGAGTTTCGAGGGTCTTCGGTACTACATTAATGCAAATAACGGATTAGTTATAGGTTTTTGGGGTTACTGAACACGAATACGTGATCACCACATACACAGGAGCACCTGGTGCCTGAGACAGGATATCTTCTGGAGTTTCGGAGGAATCAAATGGATTACTCTTAGGTTTTTGGGGTTGCTGAACATGCATCCACTATCAGACCCGACCCACGAATCACATTGTGCCTACGGCACGTCATCTTCTGGAGTTTCGAGGGTTTTCGGCATTAAATTGATAAAAACGGATTACTCATGGCTTTTTGGGGTCGCTGAACGCTAATACGCCATCAGATCCGAGCCACGGAGCACCTGGTGCCTAAGGTTATTCATCTTCTCGAGTTTCGAAAGTTTTCGGCATTAAATTGATACGAATGGAATACTCATGGCTTTTTGGAGTTGCTGAAGACGAATACACCAGCAGAACAGACACCGGAGCACCTATCGCCTAAGGCCCGTCATCTTCTGGAGTTTCGAGAGTTTTCGGTACTAAATTGATCCAAACGGATTGGTACATACCGAGTCCTCGGAGGTTTTGTGAGTTGCTGTTCAAAGAAAGGGTACAAATTGCTGAAAAGTTTTTTTTTGCTATTTGTAGATTTTTATTAAAATAACTATTTTGTGTTATTCAACTGTTTTAATTATTTATAAATATAAACTCAATTTATATCTGCCAATGTTTTTCCTTCTTTTTTTTAAGATCGATTTACCATATTTTATTTTGATAGTGTTATTAATCGTGGTCACTAGATACTCCAGAGTATTTTATCTAAGTCATATTCGTGTTCAGCAACCTCAAAAACACAAGAGTAATCCGCTTGCATCAATTTAGTACCGAAAACTCTCGAAGCCACAAAAGATGACGTGACTTAGGCACCAGGTACCCCGGTGTCTGTCCTGATGGCGTATATGTGTTCAGCAGCCCCAAGAACCCATGGGTAATACCCATCTGCATCAATTTAATGCCGACACCTGTCGAACTCCAGAAAAAGACCTGCCTTAGGCACCAGGTGCTCCGTGGGTCGGATCTGATGGCATATTCACGTTCAGCAGCCCCAAAAACCTGTGAGTAATCAGCTTACATTAATTTACTACCAAAAGCTCTCGAATCTCCAAAGCATGACGTGCCTTAGGTACCAGGTGCTCCTGTGTCTGTGCTGGTCACGTATTCGTGTTCAGCAACCCCAAAAACCGATAATTAATCCGTTTGCATTAATGTAGTACCGAAGACCGTCGAAACTCCAGGAGCCCCTTTCATTGACCTTGAAAACCAGGTGCTCCGGGAGTCGGTTCTGGTGGCATATTCGTGTTTAGCGACCTCAAAAAACCTTCCAGTAATTCATTTGCATCAATTAAATGCCGAAAACCATCGAAACTCTAGAAGATGACGTCCCTTGCAATTGTCCTGGCCACCACGTGCTCCGGAGGTCAATTCTGATGGTATATTCGTGTTTAGCGATCCCAAAAACCCATGAGTAATCTGTTTATATCAATTTAATGCCGAAAACCCTCGAAACTCTAGAAGATGATGTCCGTTGAAGGTCAAGGTCAAAGTAAAGGTCGCCATTGGATAGCCAGGAAAACATCCTAACTACTAGTACTTTTATTTAATCCAAACTTTTACATGTTGCCAGATAACCAGTAACTCAGGGAATTGGAATACCCGATAAATCTTATAATTTTCCGAGTTTGTGCCTCTATATCTTGAAAATCCTCCATACGATCGAGATGTGCCCATGAGAACATTTTATCAGGATGCTTCAAAGAGTATTTTCCCAAAGTATGAACTAAATCCACTGGGACCTAATTTCCGTAAGGTTTGTGCGGGGTACTTTAAGTCCAAACGCATATCACCCTTTACAGAGTTTACAGCATTTAAAACTCATCACGTTTACATGCTTTGTTGAAAAAGTGATTTTGGGGAGCAAAAAAATTGTTTTTGGGGTGCACCGTCATTAACGTTTGGCATAATATTTTAAAACTTATAATTTTTCAAGTGTGTTTTCGACAGAATTTTGTTACAATTGAGGCTGATTTATCTTAGGACGAGACGTGTACGACACGGCAGTCTTGTGGGCACGTTGAAGAATCGTGTGATATGAAAGACATTGGCTAGTTTATAGTACAACGGAGCGGGGCGACAACGGGGACGTGCGCCGTCTTTTGTTCCATGGCTCGTGTCGTACACGGTCCATCCTAAGATAAATACTTTTTTTTTTTTAATTGTAGTGTCAGTTTGTTAATACAATCCTCAAGATTTTACTAGAATTGGTGCGGTTTCTTGTGTAGGAAAATTTATGGAAGTCTTTGTCAGTAACTGTCTCAATCGAATCCCAATACACGTGTAAGAATTATTTGTTTTGGTGGATTCAGTTTATATTTCAGTTTCTTCCTGTCTTGTTGAGTGTAGTAAATTGGTTTGAGCAAGTGGCACTTCGAATTTTTTATTGGTACGAGATGACTTGTTCATCTAAATTTCACGATTCTTGATTTTATGCCGAAGAAGAACTAAGATTTTTAATGGACAACGATGATCTGGAATTTAACCAAAAAGTGCCAAACCAAGAATATAGTGACGAGGTGAGTGATAGAGAATTGCTTCACCAGAGTGAATCTGACGAACTCCTATTCGCGGTGTGCAAGTACAAGGGGATACGAGAAACGATCGTGCGTGAATAGCGGAGAAATCTTGCAACGTTCTTAAATAATTCATATTGTCAATTGAAATTGTCAAACTGACGTATATTTCATACCTACTGTCATTGAAGAAGAAAAATTATATGTTGCTCACAATATTGATATGATATGCAATTATTGTATAAAAGTGTATTTAATTAATTGTATTTTGCTTGCATTACTGCATTTTAATAATTAATTTTATTTACTACATACAATTGTTTACCTTTTAATAACATAACTTAAATCTTACTCTTCTTATATTTTTTTTTGGACTACGGCCTTGACAATTATCCAGCAACCAGGACCAATATGATTGGCCAATATAATTAAAAGTCCAAAAAAAGTTGCCGAGCTATGAAACCAGGTTTCGCTTTTCCGAACTTGCACGGTCCCAATAAACCTGAAATGATACGGTATGCGCCAAAACAAAGGACACTGAAATCAGGAAACCTGTGAAATATAATCGCGTCATATGAAACAAGTGACAATAGTTGTCATGGTATTTTTAAACATTGTTTATTCTAACAAACTGTCAAAAATATTCGAAATGGTGCTTACAACGCAAGAAAAAATATTTATTATTGAGTATTATTTCAGCTCATACGGGAATGGACGATCAAATGGACCTAGTTTAATCATTACCCGTTACACTAAATCAAGTGCGATATAGAAACAAATTTTTACACCATTTTTTATTGATGTCAGACAATTCAGTCGTGCCAGAAACATACAGTTGAATACCCAATGGTTCCAACAGGATGGGGCTACTTGTCTTACCACGAGAGCATCCTTAGATATGATTCGAGAAAATTTTGAAGACCGCGTAATTTCCCGTAACACGAATTTTCCTTACCCTTCTTATTCACTCGATCTAACAACTCTTGATGCTTACGTATGGGGTATGCTGAAACAAGCAGTTTTTACAGAAAACCCACCGGCAACTATTGATGAACTCTGTGAAAAAATTTTGACGTTTTTCAGAAGAATGCAGCAGCCTATTTTTAATAACATGCTAAGCGTTATGAGTACATTTTGTATAGAAGCAAAACTTAAAATTCGCATTATTTGAAATGTTGTTATTTAATTTTTCATGTTTAATAAAGCTTTAGTTTTCCAGTGTCGTTTGTTTTGGTGCATACTGTACTTCATTATAACAAAACAAAAGGAGCTGTTGACGTAGTAGACAAAATGGCACAATAGGACTTTTCATTCACAGTCATTTGTTTCGAGCTTCTGTCATGTGTCACATAATATTACTATACCTACGTCATACGTTATTGGTATATACGAGTGATACAAACCAAAGCCGTATGACGGAGATAAAGTAATATTATGTGACACATGACAGAAGCTCGAAACAAATGACAATCGATGAAAAGCCTTATACACAACACAGCGCCAAACACGCAGATGGCTCTTGATAATGTTTTATCACTTATTTCCCGGATATTTTAGACATACACGATTTCAAAATTTGGAAAATAAAAATCCAAATTACGATGGGAAACATTTGGATGCAAGACTATGACGGGAATCGGTGAAAGGGAATGTTATCTACAGATATCAAAATACAAATAATATGCACTTTCAGTTACGTCAAATGATGAAAATTGCATATCCTGAATTGGAGGTTTCTGATGTTCCACCTGGAGCCTGGAGCTAATAGAGCTACGGGACAAGGTCGGTGTTACTTATGCCAGAGAAAAAAAAACCGAAAGTTTCGGTATGAATTGTATGAAAGTATTTTGTGTAAAAACTTTGTGTTGCTCACTCTGTGAAAAATTCATGTATTTCTCTTGTAACGATAATTAATTTTTTTTTAAGAAATAAGTCCTGTCTTTGTAAAATCCTTTCATGGTATAATAAACAAGTTCTAATTATCTTTCAAATCAATTTCCTCGACGTTTACATATAAAAAAATGGATATACGGATCGGATGCAAATGCACCCCGCACCGTTGTTGAACTAAAAATCTACGAGGTTAAAAGGACGATTCCGAACAAGACCGCATACTGCAAACCGCAGACCGCAGCGACAGACCTATTGGTTCATATGGTTTCTTATGAGCTGTATGTCGAGTAGAGCGGCACTGTCGCCGCCGCACGCAGAACGTCGCCACCGCAGACAGCAGTACTGCACCACAGCATAATAAACTAGACCAGCAAGGACACTTCCCGATGCCGCCTTTGAAGTTGAAAAGTACAGAGTCGCCATTTTTCGCGTAATACAACTCAGTGGTGATGTGATGTGTTCGTTCATCAGTGTTGCCGATGTCACTATATGAAATTATATTAAGCCACTGCTAAAATGATCAGATTTTGACAAAAATTATGTTAAAATTTTTGATCTTGGTAGTTTCCTGGTAGTTTCTTGGTAAGGGTAATAAAAATACATTAAGAAAAAAGTTATTTTATTCAACTTAACTTGTTAATTCAAAAATACTTGTAACAAAATTATATGTAATATCATATATTATACTATAATAAAACTACATCTGGAACGCTTTCAAATAAAATTTCCACATCTTGTGAAAATGAAGACTTTATGTGATTAAAATAATTTAACATTTTTTGTCTGTTTGGAAGGAGTAACCATTATTTTACTCCTTCACTTTTCCTAACACTAATTTAATACTTGCTCACAGATCGCATTTAAACGTCGACAGACAACGATATCTAAGAAAACGTGATTTTTTTTATTTCTGCATTGCTGCAGTATCAGTTATTGCACTAACTTTATTACCCGTAAGATATTATTTTTGAATATTGTCTGGAATTTCTGCAAAAGATTAACAATACAATCGCCATTCATCGTCAATATTTTGTGTTATGTAAAAACATAAAAGTTAAGTAAATCTGTCTGGTACAAAATACAAAATATTATATTATAATAAATTGAACAAAAATGTTGTATCCTTCACTTGATTTCTACCGTCATGACGTTCTCCTTGGCGATCAGGGTGCCTAAGTATGTGAATTTGTCCACCACTTTAAAGGTAGAGTTATCAACAGTAAATTGGTGACTGATGTTTCTGGCTCTATTGTTGGGTGTTGATGCCATCGTCTTGGTTTTCTCCTCGTTTACTTACAGGCCTATATTTTTTGAAGCATTTGAGAAGGTGACATTTCTTCTAGCTTGCGTGTTGTGCAGGAAACTAGGTCCACGTCATCTACATATGCCAAAATTTGGGATGATTTATTAAAAATATTTCCTCTGTTGTCTATTCGAGCATTTCTGGCCGACTTTTCCAGAGATATGTTGAAAATGAGACACACCAGCGCATCTCCCGGTCGCAGCCCAACATGCGTTTCAAACACCATTGTTCGCCCTGTATTTCGACTTTACAAACAACTTTACGCATTGTAGCCTTAACCAATCTTATCATTTTATCAGGGATGTGGAATTCATCCATGGCTTCATACAATTTAATATTTGTCCTTATTTCGTTGCATAGGTCGTCGTCGAGATTTCCGTCCAGCATTTTCAACTTTAAGTTGTGTTCATTACGAGGCGCCAAGCCTTACTCCGATCAATGTATCGTACCCATGTATCCAATACCAGGTAAAATATATGCAATATTTTAAATACTGTCGGCAAACGTACAACAAACACTGAGTAAATACGAAGGGGGACGACAACAATAATAGATACTAGGCGAGGATACAATCCATTGCTCTCCGTAGTGAACAAACCCTTAGATTTCGTAAATATGGGTTTTTACGGGGTTGGGTAGTTAACCCAACGCCAAACCCCCTTTTCGGAGGGCCATTTCACCCGCTCTCGTCAGTTCTCGACCCAACTTTCCACCCGGGGTTGGGTTGGGATCTCTAGGTTGGGTTTGCTCGGTTAACAGGGGACACCAACGTGAAGGTGAGAGTCGGATTTGAGTAGAAGAGGCTAATTGGAGTAAACTGGAATCAACTCCATGTTTTCGCATTCTACCCCTTTATCCCCCAAAAAAAAAATTTTTAACCTAAATAACAAAATAAGTACTTTTTTTATAAAAATATAACCAACATAACAATAACAATTCTAAATAATTAAATTAAAATTAAGGTCATTTAAAAAAATATATTTTTTTATAAGAAAGCCAACTGAAAAATTTATTCTAAATAATCAAATTAAAATTAAAGTCATTTTAAAAAAATATATTTTTTAAGAAAACCAACTGAAGAATTTATTCTAAATAATTAAATTAAAATTAAAGGCAAAAACAATTCTAAACGAGTAAATGTTCGAACAAACCACCCTCTTGCAGTGAACAAAAACCGAATCGATCATACAATGACGATCTCATTGCATTCAGCTGATCTGGCTCTACCTCACTGCAGAGCTGAACAATTTTTTGTTGTAATTCTGCTAAAGTGGTCGCTCGTTCAAATTCATGCTGGTATATTTTGGATTTTAGCATACCCCAGAAATAAAAATCTAAAGGTGCTAAGTCTGGTGATCTAGGGGGCCATTCTATTGTTCCTCGAGTAGAAATTAATCGTCCCGGGAATGTTTGTTCCAAATAATTTCTGACTGCGGCTGAATTGTGTGCTGGGCAACCATCCTGTTGAAACCAGACATAGTTGGGCGCGTCGAAGTTGGGCGCGACGTTTCGAATTGCGGGAATAATCTGATTTTGCAATAATTCTAGGTACTTACGTCCATTCAGATTTCCCGTAATAAAAAATGGACCAATTATATGATCGCTATAAAGTCCAGTCCACACATTTAATTTCTTTGGGTATGGTGTTCGCACAGCAATACTCAATCGTTTATTTTTCCTAGACCAATAGCGGACGACAGATGGATTATGACGTCTGTGGATGGTGAAAGAAGATTCATCGGTAGACACAATATTTCTTAGAAAGTTATTGTCGACATAAATCGACATAATATATAACATTAATTCATCCTACTTATACGACTTTTAATATTATAATATTATAAATTCCCATCGTGCAATGCTGTTGTCGCTATTATGTAGATGCAGTGAAGTTCTGCTCGGAATTGGTCTGACCGCAGACGACACTGTCGCTGCAGTGTCTGCAGTGTGCAGCCACTTCCGGAATCGTACCTTGTCTGCGGTCAGACCAATTCCGAGCAGAACTGCACTGCATCTACATAATAGCGACAACAGCATTGCACGATGGGATTTTATAATACATAGTATAATATTATTAAAAGTCGTATAAGTAGGATGTCAGACGCAATGAACAACGATGAATTAATGTTATATCTTTTGATGGAAGAAAAAGATGACGACAATCTTTTACTTTTGCATTATAAAAGAAAAAGGAAGTCAACTAGGTCTCTATTTCAAAATAGACAATTTGAAGGAAGCTTGCGTCGTAAATAACTGAATATTTTGCTACAAAATTAATTAATTGCTCTTCTTCTTCATTTGAAATACTCATTTTCAAAAGAAATTCAATTCTTTTCACTTTTTAGTAAATTTGGAAACAGCAAAAATACATGTTGTCGCTCTGCGGTCGGCGACACTACTGGTTCTGGTGCCGGTGCAGTACTGCGGTCTGCGGTGGCGAGGTTCTGCGTGCGGCGGCGACAGTGCCGCTCTACTCAACATACAGCTCAGAAGAAACCATATGAACCAGTAGGTCTGTCTCTGCGGTTTGCAGTTTGCGGTCTTGTTCGGAATCGTCCCTTAACAAATAACTTATACAAAAAAATCATCGAATCGCTTCGGAATTAGTTTTTTAGACGTATCTCGTCGAAACAAACCATTTTTCTCTCTTGGTAATTATTCGAATACTTCCTTTTCGAGTTATTTATTAGTGATTTTTCTAATATTTTTTTAAACTACTAAATAAATTGCAATTCTACATACAAAACGCTTTATAATCTTTAAACCTTAAAGTGCAAGTAAGAATATTATAATAACAATTGTTCAACAAAACTAACCTTTACTTATTTTAGACCATAGACCTGTTTGCTAAAGACGACACGTGTTACATAGGTCAAGGATCACCAGCGTTTCAACCACCAGAGATTGCCAATGGCTTAGATTCGTTTCCTGGATTCAAAGTCGATATATGGAGCAGTGGTGTCACGTTGTAAGTAATATTAAACATTTAGACGTAGGTATAGTTGAGAAAATTACTAAATATATTCTAAAAACAAAGAGGAATCTATAGAACCGGAAAACTAAAGATTTCATCATCATCATCATCATCAGTGGCGTTACAGCTCTTTATGAGCCAATGCCTTCTTCAGAACAATACTCCATTCGCCCCTGTCTCTGGCAACTCTTCTCCATGCTCTAATTCCAATAGATTTTAAATCGTTCTCAAGTTGTCTTGGTACCTAAGTCTCGATATTCCTCTTGCTCGTTGTCCTATCGGCCCTCTTCGGTCAAAATTTTTTCTGACTATGGAATCTTCCTCTCGCCTGATTACATGCCCTATCCATCTAAATGCGGATCCACATCAATAAAAATTTATCTTGTACGTTGTATTTGACGCAAATTTGCTCGTGTGTGCTGAACTTTTTGTTGATTTGGACTGTACGCCGCATAGAATAACGCAAAAATATTTTCGTGACGAACAGCGCACGCTATCCGTCGTGCTGTCGGTTTTTCAGTCGACTTTAAAGAAATTTGCGCCGCACAGCAATGTTAGTGTGGACTTGATTATCCACTTGTCGCTAAGTGGATTCAGCAGTACAACACACGAATTAAATATTTACGTCGTAAAAATACTTGACCAGAGTTAAATTTGTGCCGCAAATATATTTTCTGTATGTATTTTAAAATACAACACATACACAAAGTTTTATTGATGTGGATCCGCCTTAAGGCGTGCTACCTTAATTAATTTTACAACGTCAGGTTCTCCAAAACTTTTAAAACTGCACCACAAAGCTTGCTCTTTTATCACTCCATATATTCTTCTTAGAATGTTTCGCTCGAAACGTTTGAGCAGTTCTTGGTCATTATGTGTAAGTGACTAAGTTTCTGTACCAAATGTTAGCAATGGTCTTATTAATGTTTTATTCGCGGTGTGCAAGTACTTGGAGGGGATATGAAAAACGATCGTGCGAGAATAGCGGAGAAATATTGTAACTTTCTTAAATAATTCATTGTCAATTGAAATTGTCAAATTGACGTAGGTATATTTCATATCTACTGTCAATGAAGAAGAAAAATTATATATTGCTCCACAATATTGATATGATATGCAATTATTATATAAAGGTAAATTTAATTAATTGTATTTTGCTTGCAGTACTGCATTTTAATAACTAATTTTATTTACTACATACATTTGTTTACGTTTTAATAACATAACCTGAATCTTATTTTTTCTTCTTATTATTTTTTTTTGGACTATGGCCTTGACAATTATCCAGTAACCAGGACTAATATAATTGGCCAATATAATTAAAAATGCGAATAATGTTGCTGAGCGTAGAAACCAGCTGTCGCTTTGCCGAACTTGCACGGTCCCAATAGGCAGTCAATTTAATTTTTCTATTAGGTAGTTTTGAGGCCATCTGTCTTCTTAAGTCGTAGTAACACTTATTGGCGAGCACTATTATTTTTTTAATTTCTTCACTGGCATTGTTATCTTTAGTTAGCAACGAGCCTAAGTATATGAAGGTGTTGATACCTTCCAGTTTTAGGTCGTCAATTATTATTCTTGTAGCTGTCGGGTTGCTTGACCTAATGCAACACATATATTTGGTCTTTTGAACATTTATGTTTAGTTCCATTCTCTGTGCAGATGCTCTTAACGACCGAAATACTTATGATGTCTATGTCGTCTGCGTATCCGACAATTTGTACTGATTTGTGGTAAGATAGTATCACTCTTATTAATCTGGAACTCTCGAATTATTTTCTCTAAAGCCAAGTTAAATAAGAGACACGATGGTCCATCACCCTGTCCATAGGCGTAACCAGGATGGCCCTAAGGGGGGGTTACAAGGTCCTAAGGGGGGTGGGTTACAACTACTGGAAGGTCTCTAGCGCGTATGGTGTTAAGCGTATAGAGCTCAAAGTACATCCCAATGGGGGGTTATAACCCCCAAACCCCCCTGGTTACGCCTATGACCCTGTCTTAGTCCATTTTTGCAATGGAAGGGCCTTGAAAAATCGTGAACCAAGTTTCTGTACCAAATGTTAGCAATGGTCTTATTAGTGTTTTATAGTCTTCTTCTGTCTTCGTCTGTCTTCTCAAGTCGTAGTAACACTTGGCGAGCACTATTCTTCTTTTAATTTCTTCACTGGCATTGTTATCTTTAGTTAGCAACGAGCCTAAGTATATGAAGGTGTCGATACCTTCCAGTTTTAGGCACTTATTATTCTTGTAGCTGTCGGGTTGCTGGACCTAGTGCAACACATATATTTGGTCTTTTGAACATTTATATTTAGTCCCATTCTCTGTGCAGACGCTCTTAACGACCTAAATACTTATGATGTTTATGTCGTCTGGGTATCCGACAATTTGTACTGATTTGTTAAATATAGTACTGTTCCGTGGGTGGTTAACGGAAAGAATTAACTTAAAAATTAAAATGAGTGTAAAATAACGAACAGTAATATATTTATTTATTTTTGGTTAAAAAAGGCGTGCTTATATCTCGTAAGAGGGTTTGTTATTATTTGGGCCCAGCGAGGGTTGTATGACCGACCGATGCCTGCTGGGGTTGTGTAGCGACTGAGACCACAACACTATTATGTCATCATGTATGCGGTTCTACCATGTGGCCAGAAAAGGCGATAAATGACTAAATCTGGCGTTTTAAAAGCTGAGCAACTTTCTGTAGTTTTTAAGAAGTTGGCATAAAGAGCGTGGCCAATCTGGCAATTTGTGTTTCCCTGAAAAAGCCATTAATTTTATACAATCTGGTTTTGTATTTTAGGAACGAAAAACACATGTGAATTTAACATGAGACGTATTCTTTCGTTTTGAGAAAAGTTAATATTTAAAATTAGCAATTAAAAAAATAATAAATGAAGCGTGTCGCTATAGTTCCATTCTTATTAATCTGAGACTCTCGAATTATTTTCTCTAAAGCCAAGTTAAATAAGAGACACGATAGTCCATCACCCTGTCAGTCCATTTTTGCAATGGAATGGTCTTGAAAAATCGTGAACTAAAGGTTTCTTACGCTGGAAAACAAAAGTCTGGTTACACCTGAATCCGATTCTTCTATAATTTACAAGGCATATGGATGAAAATCTTCTGCTTATATTTGAACGAAGGATCCTGAGAGGAATATTCGGTGGCATCTGTGAAAATGGTATTTGGAGGAATAGATACAACTACGAGGTATACCACAGATATAAACATATATTTGGTGGTAAAGACGTAGTATCTCTTATAAGAATAGGAAGACTAAGATGGGCAGGACATCCAGCAAGATCACAGCATAACAACCCTCCTAGAAGAATCCTTATGTCACAACCTGTGGGAAGTAGAAATAGGGGTAGGCCAAAACTCAGATGGAAGGGTGGTGTAAATGAGGATGGGAGGAAAATAGGCGCAGCAAATTGGCAACGGTTGGCAATGGATAGGACTGACTGGCGTAATAGACTTGGGAAGGTCGAGGCTATTTGATAGGGCTGTAGTACCATTGATGATGATGATGATGATGGACGATAAATGGGGAATCTGCAATATGCATTCCACAACACGTCAATTCATTTTTACTAAAATCACAATAAAGATGCACTAGAAATAAACAAACCAAGACACGTTAAATGTTACGAGGAGCATTCCCGATTTCATGATTATCTTCCTTTTCTCAGCATCCGTTATGGCTTGCATTTTTAGAAGCCTCGGAGGTGTAACCAGAGAATGGTTTCAATGTTTTTAATCTAGTCGGATATAAAATGGTATTTTCAATATTATTTTTTGTGCTATTAGATTAAAAACTTAAACTTGTTTCTAGCAGATGTCGCTGGGGCATCCCTGCCATTTCGTTCGTTGCAATTCGTGACTGCACGCCGGGGGTTATTCTGGTTTGGTCTGCGAACCAGAGAGAGAGAGAGAGAGAGAGAAAGAGAGAGAGAGAGAGAGAGAGAGCTGCATATGTGTCTCCTGATGAAAGACTAATAAGTATTGAAACCGGTAGGGACACTTACAGTGCTCTCTGATTGAATTAAAATATAATGCGGCTGTAGATTCGCGTTGTGAAATTGAAAATAAAATAAAAGAAAAGATGGTTCAGATTTGATTACAGTACAGAGCCTCTACTATGTGCTTGTACGTATTTCGGAATAACCGTTTCCTCATCGGAGCACCTGGGTAGAGGCACTGAACTGAAATCAGATCCTTTCATCCTTTCCGGGTAATTATCAAAATAATTACCAAAAATGCTACTAGCATCATCTATGAATCAAAAATCTAATAAGTCAAGAAATAAAATTCGAAATTATTTATCCTCTGAGCTTTTTAAGTTGGAAAAATAAAGCATAACAGAGTGGCGAAATACTCGACAAGGGAAATCTAAATTGCATTTCACGTCCTGTCATTCACCGTGATAATAATTTTAGCGAACTATTTCCTTTAATATCCACCGAAATTCGGTTATTGCGAAATACGTATAAGCACATAGTAGAGGCTCTGTACTGTAATAAAATCTGAAACATATTTTCTTTAAAAAAAAACTAAGTTTTCAATTTAATAGCACATAAAACAACATCCAAAAATGTCATTCTACATCCTACCAGACTCAAAATAATAGGAACTTTCTCTGGTAACACCTCCGAGGCTTCTACAATTTGCAAGCCATAACGGATGCTGAGACTAAGGAAGTTGAGGGAATTTTACAATTTATAATTCACGTCCCATCTGCTCAACGCGGAAAAGTTCCAACGAGAATGGTCCCCTTCGTACTCCAATGGGAGTAAACATAAATCAAAAGTGAATAACCATTTTCAATTTCGTTGCAACACGAAACTACAGCCGCATTACTATTCCAGTCCAATCAGAGAGTGCAGCAAGCACCTCTACCGGTTTCGAAACTTATTAGTCTCTCATCAGGAGGCACATATGCTGCTCTCTCTGACCCAACTAGGACAAAACTCGGCGTGCAGTCACGGATTGCAACGAACGAAATGACAGGGATGCCCTAGCGGCAACTGCTATCAAAAAACTAAGTTTTTAATTTAATAGCACATAAAACAACATCCAAAAATGTTATTCTACATCCTACCAGACTGAAAACAATGGGAACCTTGTCTGGTAACGCCTCCGAGGCTTCTACAATTTGCAAGCCATAGCGGATGCTGAGACTAAGGAAGATGAGGGAATTTTACAATTTATAATTTACGTCCCATCTGCTCAACGCGGAAAAGTTCCAACGAGAATGGTTCCCTTCGTACTCCAATGGGAGTAAACATAAATCAAAGATGAATAACCGTTTTCAATTTCGTTGCAACA
Source organism: Diabrotica virgifera virgifera (assembly GCF_917563875.1). Classification (NCBI taxonomy): domain Eukaryota; kingdom Metazoa; phylum Arthropoda; class Insecta; order Coleoptera; family Chrysomelidae; genus Diabrotica; species Diabrotica virgifera. The sequence goes on from NC_065444.1 coordinate 69,429,489, forward strand.
CAGAAACTACAGCCGCATCACTATTCCAATCCAATCAGAGAGTGCAGCAAGCTCCTCTACCGGTTTCGAAACTTATTAGTCTCTCATCAGGAGGCACATATGCTGCTCTCTCTGACCCAACTAGGACAAAACCCGGCGTGCAGTCATGGATTGCAACGAACGAAACGGCAGGGATGCCCTAGCGACAACTGCTATCAAAAAACTAAGTTTTCAATTTAATAGCACATAAAACAACATCCAGAAATGTCATTCTACATCCTACCAGACTGAAAACAGTTCTCGTTGGAACTTTTCCGCGTTGAGCAGATGGGACGTGAATTATAAATTGTAAAATTCCCTCATCTTCCTTAGTCTCAGCATCCGTTATGGCTTGCAAATTGTAGAAGCCTCGGAGGTGTTACCAGAGAAGGTTCCCATTGCTTTCAGTCTGGTAGGATGTAGAATAGCATTTTTGGATGTTGTTTTATATGCTATTAAATTGAAAACTTAGTTTTTTGATAGCAGTTGCCGCTAGGGCATCCCTGCCATTTTGTTCGTTGCAATCCGTGACTGCACGCCGGGTTTTGTCCTAGTTGGGTCAGAGAGAGCAGCATATGTGCCTCCTGATGAGAGACTAATAAGTTTCAAAACCGGTAGAGGTGCTTGCTGCACTCTCTGATTGGACTGGAATGGTGATGGTTATTCATTTTTTATATTTTCTTTTCTTTTAGTTTATACTTTATTCACCTGTGGTGGATATTAAAGGAAATAGTTCGCTAAAATTATTATCACGGTGAATGACAGGACGTGAAATGCAATTTAGATTTCCCTTGTCGAGTATTTCGCCACTATGTTATGCTTTACTTTATTTTTCCAACTTAAAAAGCTCAGAGGATAAATAATTTCGAATTTTATTTCCTGACTTATTAGACTTTTGAAATAGAAAATGTTTATTCATTTTTAAGATTCCTAGATTTTTTTGGAAATACTTGGAAAACAGGATAAGGTACATCACACAATGCTAGACACACCTTGAAATTCTCTATTTCTGCCGAAAAATGGTTTTCTTTAAAGGGTAAATAGATAAGCGTTTGTCAAAACTTCAACCATCAGCTTTTCAACTTTTGCTATATAATTTTCAAATTTCTAGGTACAATCTAACTACCGGAATCTATCCATTCGAAGGTGATACAATTTTTAGGCTATTTGAAACTATAGGCAAAGGTGACTATACGATTCCTGATGATATCGAAGATCCTCTTAGAAGTTTATTAACGGGAATGTTACAGAAAGATCCAGAAATTAGATTTAGTCTCCAAGAAATAAGGCAACATGCGTAAGTAATATTTATTTTTAGTAAGTATATTGTGCGAATCCGGACCTGTAACGGCTTCTTAAAACGCGGGATGAATTACCAACTTCAGCGATTTCGTCTGTGTAGCTGAATTATATCGATGGGTTTATTTAAATATTATTAATAAGGTTCTGAAACTGTTTTCTTGTTGTTTCATCATCTATGGCGTTACAACTCTTCGTGATTCTTTGCTGCATTTACTATTGCCTTCCATGTTTGCCGTTCCTGTGCCACTATTTCCCATTGTCTCTTTCCTTCCATCTTCTCCAGATCTTCTCTGACTGCGTCTCTCTACCTTTTTCTAGGCCGTCCTACAGGCCTTCTCCCATTAGTCCAGAGAAATAAGGTTTTTGTCGAGACACTTAAGCAGCCAGTTTGCAAATGAGTTTTTTGGGGACTATATACCTATTGTCCTTTTCATGATCATTTTTCAGTGCGTAACAAATTATAGGAAAAAGGGTAAGTCCGTGATAATACACATTTATGACATTTATTCTAACATGACATTTTAGTTAAATCTGACAGTTGTCACATTTTATTTTCAATTTGGAATAAAAACAAATCAAATGTGTTTCTTGCATTTATAAAATGGTATTTTCTTTGATTTGTATAGTCTTATAAATTATACAGATTATATTTGTAATATTATTATCTAATAAAAAAAAATTTTTTTATTATGGCGCCATCTATCGACAACTAGAATAACTAGAATAAATGTTATAAAAATGTCACCGACGAAATGTAATCACCGACGTGCCTTTTTTTCTGTCACATACAATTTAATGCGTTAGAAAGAAATCGAAAAACTGTGACGCACTAAAAGATGATCATGAGAAATACTGTAATACATTATAAATACAAAAATGCCCGTGACAGTTCGGACGAGAATTTTAGTTATTAACAAATAACTGTCAAAAATGGCAGTTTTTTCGTTTAAATCGCTACAGGTAAAAATAGGATAATTAAATATCTTATTTACAGTATTCATATTTTAGTAGATGAGGAAAGGTTCAAAATGGCAGTTTTCGAATTTTGGTATGATCATTTGTTGCTTCGCTAATTGCAAAATAAAACTAAAATTTCGAAAATAAAAAATTTGCTATAACTTTTGAGAAAATGCACTTAACACTTTGATATTGCATGAAAAGTTGAGACAACCAGTACGTATCATGTACAAAAAATTTCAAGACGATTCATCAATTAGTTTAAATTTTATTCAATTTGTTTATCCCAAACAGCATTTTTTGCAATAAAATTAAAAAAATAATAATAAAATTCATTTTTATCATCCCGAAAACATTTTACTAAAGTAGAGTCATTTTTAGCTTATAAACAATTTGAATAGCTTTGTTAATATTGACTATAGAGTAAATCTACTTTGGGATTTCAAAAGCTGGTATTTTTACACGAATTTTCAAAAAAAAACTTTTTGCCTAGGTTAATTGCGGTCAAAGTTATCCGTTTTTATTATCTAATTCACAGTTACTTCTATATACATAAAATTCTCATATAACAGTATTAGTTACCATACTCCTCCGAAACGGCTTGACCTATTTTTATGAAATTTTACATGTATAGGTATTCTATAGGACTGAGAATAGGTTTTAATCTATTTTTCATACCCATAAATTATAAGGGGGAGGCCCCCTGACATTTTTTTTTATTTTTTTGGACAAAATTATCTACCTTAATTTTGTATCGTGTAGAATTAAAAAATACATACAACCCTTAATTTTCACTCTTCTATCACCAACCCTTATTTTTTAATAGCCATCTATATATTTACATCTATAAAATTCTCCTGTCACAGTGTTAGTTGCAGTACTCCTCCGAGACCGCTTGACCTATTTTTATGAAATTATATATGTATATTCGGTAGGCCTTAGAATCGGTCGTAATCTATTTTTCATATCCCTGAGTGATACGGGGGTTCCCCCTAACATTTTGTAATGTTAGGTGGGGATATGTGTACATAATGTACTCTACAAGACTACGAGTATATACAAATTAAAAAATATGATCAAAATCCATCAACAAGCTCCGGAGATATTAATCGCAGCATATGTTTGAAGAATCAATTTCATTTTTTGAGTACACGGATTTTAATAATTCCCCTTCACCGACCATGAATCGATTTCATTAGGACGTCATTTTTAAAGCTTTATTAACCACTTTGTCGAAGTTCAAAGTTTACTCAAACTCTTACACATAAACTATATACCTTGAACTTCAGAGTGGCGCTAGTAAGGTTGCTTAATTTTTATAAACAAAGTAGCTGTGAATTAAATAAAACAAAAGTTTCTAACTTTGACTGTAATCTACCTAGGCAAAAAGTTTTTTTTGAAAATTCGTGTAAAAATACCAGTTTTTCAAATCTCAAAGTAGTTTTAGTCTAGAGGCAATATTAACAAAGGTATTCAAATTGTTTATAAGCCAAAAATGACTCTACTTCAGTAAAATGTTTTCGGAATGATAGGAATGACTTTTTAATGATTTTTTATATACTTTGAAAACATAACTATTCTTCTTTCACGCAGTTTCAACAGAATTGCTATATCATTATTATTTTCTGAACAATAACATTGCAAAAAAAGATCTTTGGGATAAACAAATGGAATAAAATTTAAACTAATTGCCGAAAACTTTTTGTGCATTATATGGACTGTTTGACTCAACTTTTCGTGTAATATGAAAGTCTTAAGGTCATTTTTGCAAAAGTTATAGTAAATTTTTTATTTTCGAAATTTTAGTTTTATTTTGAAATTTCTGAAGCAACAAATGATTGGACCAAAATTCAAAAACTGCCATTTTAAACTTTTGCTCATCTTCTAAAAGAAGGATACTATAAATAAGATATTTAATTACCCTATTTTTACCTGTGGCGATTTAAACGAAAACACTGCCATTTTTGACACTTATTTCTTAATAACTAAAATTCTCGTCCGAACTGTGACGGGCATTTTTGTATTTATAATGTATTAGGTATATAGTACCCAAAAAACCCATTTGCAATCTGGCTGCTCAAGTGTCCCGAACATGGTATATTTTTACCTTATTTCCCTGGCGTACATCTGGCCGTTCCCAAAACACATTGTTTATAAGGCAATTGTCGTTACTGCGTATCACATGCCCTGCCCATCTGAGTCTATTGGCCTTTATATATCTGACTATATTTTCCTTTCCGAAGAGCTCATCTAGCTCTTTATTGTATCCGCGCCTCCATTCGTTTGTCACGCTGTCACTGCAAGGGCCATATATCATTCGAAGGATTTTCCGTTCCCATAGCAGCAATTTATTTACTTCTCTTATTGTTATCGTCCATGTTTCGTCATGAACGCGACTGCTAGTCGTATTAGGGTAAGAACAGAACAAGTGGGTCGAGGTGGAGGTGTAGGTCGCGGTGGATGCTAGTATAGTTTATTTTTAAACCAAGAGGAGTGATTCAAATTTACCGCGCTGTAATACTTGTTTGTAATTGGTCCAACCGCAGGCAAGTTTAGTCCACTGTTATAAAATTTTGACACTAATGATATTTAACAAATTTTAACACTTTTGGCATTTCATAGGTTAAATAAGTAATATCGGCGAATTTTTGTGTTTTCTGTGCTATTCCTTTAATTTTTAGATTTTTAGTCTGCTTTTATATAAAAAGCAATTGTTTTTAGAACTTTTTAGCGACGTATTAATATAATATAATATTGATGGATTACCGTTGAGGGCCGACATGATCAACCAAAAAAGAAGATGTATTTTGGTGACTTTTCTAGTGACTTTCTTGGGTGTGAATCTGTCTGTTTGGTTTACTCCTCTTGGTTAAAAAATAAACCATAGTTAAGTCGCGGTCGATGTCGACAGCACATAGCAAGGAGGTCACCTGCGCTGTCAGTCGAGCTAGGACCACTATCAAGTGAAGTAGTTTAATGAAATTTGAATGACAAAAAAACTGTGCTTTTGCGATGTTGTCTCAGTCAAGTGATGATAGTGATGAAATGTCAGCTGTAAATAATCAGATCCTCCTTCATATTTCAAAAATTTACTGAATTTAATTACTTTAAAATTTCAAAAATAAACTGAATACAAAAAAGGGATTATACAGGGTGTCCCGAAAAGATTGGTCATAAATTATACCACAGATTCTGGGGACAAAAATAGGTTGATTGAACCTCACTTACCTATATACAATAGTGCACACAAAAAAGTTACAACCCTTTGAAGTTACAAAATGAAAATCGATTTTTTTCCATATATCGAAAACTCTTAGAGATTTTTTATTGAAAATGGATATGTGGCATGCTTATGGCAGCAACATCTTAAATAAAAATTAAAGTGAAATTTGTACACCCCATAAAAATTTTATGGGGTTTTTGTTCACTTAAACCCCCCAAACTTTTGTGTACGTTCCGATTAAATTATTATTGTGACACCATTAGTGAAACACAATGTTTTTAAAACTTTTTTGCCTCCTAGTACTTTTTCGATAAGCCACTGTTTATCGAGATATTTTGAATATTTGTCGAATCCACCACATATTTGTATATGGTTAAGTACGATTATAGAGACCTGTTAATAATCTGAAAATTTAATTATAATTTACATTTTTAGGTATATTTTGAAAAAGAAGCCACATCTCGATAAAAGGTGACTTATCAAAAAAAGACTAAGAGGCAAAAAAGTTTTAAAAACACTGTGTTTAACTAATGGTACCAAAATAAGAGTTCAATTGGAACGTACACAAACATTTGGGCGGTTTAAAGGAACAAAACCCCCATAAATTTTTTATGTAAATATATTAAATAAGAAGCCGCATCTCGATAAAAACTGGCTTATCGAAAAAATATTAAGAGGCAAAAAAGTTTTAAAAACGTTGTGATTAACTAATTATACCACAATAATGAATTAATTGGAACGTACACAAAAGTTTGGGGGGGTTTAAGGGAACAAAACCCCCATAAAATTTTTATGGGGTGGACAAATTTCACTATAATTTTGTTTTAAGATGCTCCTACCATAACAATGATACATGTCCATTTTCAATAAAAAATCTCTAATAGTTTTCGATATATTGAAAAAAATCGATTTTCATTTTATAACTTCAAAGGGCTGTAACTTTTTTTATGAGCATATTTGTACTAAGGTAAGTTAGGTTCAATCGAACTATTTTTGACCCCAGGATGTGTGGTATAATTTATGACCAATCTTTTCGGGACACCCTGTATAAAAAGTATCAACTCAGATAGCGCAGGTAATGACAACTTGGCTTCGAACGGACCAATAACAGGGAAGCATCCTTGTAGGCCGTGCAGTAGACATCCATGTAAAACAAACTCATTTTATTTTCAAAAGCATCGATTTGAACATCCTGGATGGCATCGCGCTAAATCTCCACCGCGACTTACCTGCTCTGTTCTCTTTCATTCACTACAATCTATTTGTTTTACATGGATGTCGACATCGACCGCGACCTCCACCTCCACCGCGACCTCCACCTCCACCGCGGCCCACTTGTTCTGTTCTTACCCTTATGGTTTTATATATCTGGATTTTGGCACCTCGTGAGAGTAGTTTAAAGACTTCATTAGATGTTGCATTGCAAAGAAAGAACTGTTTCCTGCAATTATTCGCGTTTCAACTTCTCGATCTTGTTGTATTGTCATTTGTGATTGTTGCTCCTAGATATTTAAATTCTTTAACCACTTCGAAGTTATGACCGTTTATAGTAATATTTTGCCTTATTCGCAGTTGTTCTTGTTTTGAGGCGACCATGTATTTTGTTTTGTCTTTATTTATTTTTAGACCGATATTTAATGCAGCTTCTTCAAAGCTCGGCAAAATATCCTTAAATTCTAATGTTGATTGTGCCACTGCATCTACGTCATCGGCAAAGGCGAGTACGATTTTTGCTCCCCGAGCAGCGATGTCTGGTTTGATTTTGTGATATATTTTCCGCATGACATGTTGTAAGGCCAGGTTAAACACCAATGGGGACAACGGATCTGCTTGTCTCAGTCCAGAATTTACGCAGAAAGCATTTGATATTTCCCCCCTATTCTAACTTGTGCAAAGGAGTTACCTACACACATTTGCGTTACCACAGTTAGTTTCTTGGGTACGCCCAGCTCGACCATTGCCTTCCATAGTCTTGGGCAATTAATTGAATCATAAGCCTGTTTAAAATCTATAAAGATCTGATACACGTTTTGATTATACTCCCAATACCTTTCAAGCATTTTTCTAATAGTAATTATTTTTTCTTTTCTTGTAGTTTGTCTAAGTTAAATGTTGTGTTTATATAGGATTAAGCTAGAGTCCTTTTCATGAGCATTTTCAGTGCGTCATAAATGATCGAAAAAAAGGTAAGTCCGTGATAATACACATAATTTATGACATTTATTCTAACATGACATTTTAGTTAAGTCTGACAGTTGTCACATTTTATTTGCAATTTGGCATAAAAACAAATAATTTGTGTTTATTGCATTTATAAAATGGTATTTTCTTTGATTTGTATAGTCTTATAAATTGTACAGATTATATTCGTAGATATATTATATAATTCGTGAATCATTTTTTCTTCATTTATAGCGCCATCTATCGACAACTAGAATAAATGTTATAAATGTGTGTAATCACAGACGTGCCTTTTTTCTGTCACATACAATTTAATGCGTTAGAAAGAAGTCGAAAAACTGTGACTCACTGAAAAATGCTCATGAAAAGGACTCTACAATTAATTGTAGTGAAAATTATATTTTAAACTAAAAATTTGACATTTCGATTTCCACTCCGGAAATTGTTTTCAAAAAAAGGATTATTTAAGAATTGTGTTAAAAGGGGTTAGTCCAGAAAGCCACTGCGCATCCGTTAGGAAAAATATTCTGATTCGGATTTTTTGCACAGTCTTACTCAAAAAGGACTCCTTTTAACAAATTTGCATGTTGCCAGGACCAAAATGTGGTCAAAAATTTTTTAAACGTTTTTTTTTGTTTTTCCTAAAATTATTTTTTTTGCATGGAACAAAGTTTTTTTAGGTTTTTTGGATCATTCCAAACAGAAAAGGTCTTTAGTGACTTTTCTCTAAAAATGATAGTTTTTGACATATAAGCGATTAAAAATTAAAAAATTGCGAAATCGGCCATTTTTAACCCTCAAAAACTATGTGAAAAACTGAAAATTTGAATGTTGCCAAGGTAGGTAGATATTCTTTAAACATCGATTGATAAAATCCCGAAGAGTTTTTTGCAATACAATGTTCAAAACTCCTTTGTTTTTTAATTGCTAATCAAGCGTGCGCGACACTATTTTCCACCGACCGACAGTATGGTGCAAATGAAAGGAATAAATTCGTTATTTCGTAAACCAGCGACTTTAAGGAAAAATCCCGAAACAGGTCGATTTTTATTTGATGATTTGATATGATATGGCCGATTTGATATGATATTGTGGCATACATGGTATACTAGTGACGTCATCCATCTGGACGTGATGACGTAATCGATGATTTTTTAAATGAGAATAGGGGTCGTGTGCTAGCTCATTTGAAAGGTTCTTCAATTCTCTATTCAGTAATATAAACATTTACATAATTATTTATACAGGGTGTCCAAAAAATTTTTATTAAATTAAATTATTTGACAAAAAAAGAAGTAGAAGGACACCCTGTATAAATAATTATGTAAATGTTTACATTACTGAATAGAGAATTGAAGAACCTTTCAAATGAGCTACCACACGACCCCTATTCTCATTTAAAAAAATCATTGCGTCATCACGCCCAGACGGATGACGTCACTAGTATACCATATATGCCACAATATCATAACTTAAAAATAAAAATCGACCTGTTTCGGGATTTTTCCTTTAAGTCGCCGGTTTACGAAATAACGAATTTATTCCTTTCATTTGCACCATACTGTCGGTGGAAAATAGTGTCGCACACGCTTGATTAGCAATAAAAAAACAAAGGAGTTTTGAATATTGTATTGCAAAAAACTCTTCGGGATTTCATCAATCGATGTTTAAAGAATATCTACCTACCTTGGCAACATTCAAATTTTCAGTTTTTCACATAGTTTTTGAGGGTTAAAAATGGCCGATTTCGCAATTTTTCAATTTTTAATCGCTTATATGTCAAAAACTATCATTTTTAGAGAAAAGTCACTTAAGGCTATGGGTACATAATTCGCAAATATTTTACGTGTATCCCTACTTTTTCTGTCTTTACACGGCAAATTACGTGTAGTAAAATTCACACTGGTATGGATATGTAAACATTACTAGAATGTCATTCTACTTGAAAATGTCATCATTAATTTAAAGAGATGGGTTTTGAATGTTCTTGGATAACTGTTATTTTTATAATTGCAAATTATTAATTCAGTTAATAAATGTGATAATTTTTTCACTATGTATTCAGTGATTGTAATAATTTATTTGTACAACAAAGACTAATACTCAATCGAGAAAAGAGGAAAAGTGTTAAAGTGATTTTTTAATAATATATTGTTATGGAACGCTTACAATTTTGAACATCTTTAACAACAAAATACTTGGATCACAGAATATATTATCCTGATGTATTCTCTGCTTGGATCTTCCACAAATAATACACAATAAATGACTTTTTATTAATAAGTTCACTTCTTAAATCAATTATTTATCAAATACACTATATATCAATAATATTTAATCAATAACTCAACATATTCCCGATGCAATGTCAAATATTTAAAATTGTCACTGATTGTCAGTGTCTGACTGACAATATATGCTGACAATATTATATTCCGCTGAGTGGGTTGTAAGACAAAGATAGATTTGGAAAATATTACCACAACATTGTGTACATTTTTTTCAAATCCTGAAAAAACCAATAAATATTTTTGAAAAATTTGAACGCAGAATGAAAGACTAAATTATTACCGAGGGCCGAAAGTCCCTTAGAATAAATAAAAATTTCATTTTGAATGATATATTTGAAATTAAAAATCGCACTAAATTTTCTCTTAGTTTTTCACCCCTGTAACTTATTAAAAAAAAAATTATAGAAGTTCTCAGGGACTTTCGGCCCTCGCTAATAACGTAATCTTTCATTCTGCGTTTAAATTTTTTAAAAATACTTACTAGTTTTCTCAGGATTCGAAAAAAATGAATCCCCATTTGAATAGCATTGCAGCCGAAAATACGTACCGATCCTCTTAAGGCATTTTCTGTTTGGAATGATCCAAAAAACCTTAAAAAACTCTGTTCCATGCAAAAAAATAATTTTACGAAAAAAAAAACGTTTAAAAAATTTTTGACCACCTTTTGGTCCTGGCAACATGCAAATTTGTTAAAAGGAGTCCTTTTTGAGTAAGATTGTGCAAAAAATCCGAATCAGAATATTTTTCCTAGCGGATGCGCAGTGGCTTTCTGGACTAGGTGTATAACTGCCAAGTTGTTACAGAGGTTAAGTCTAGTTGACTGAGGGTGGATTTTTTGACCTTTGGAATATCAAATTTTGATTATTCCGTGTGTTTCTGCAATATTTTCTGCATTTTTTGTTTGTCTGCATGTTCATGTATTGTGTTTATACACTAAGCATCAAAATTAACGCACCACCTTAAAAATCGGACATTTTTGATGTGTCGTGTTTCCTAAATCTGTTGTCCGAATTGAGTGATTTTTTTTAGTAGATTATATCTTTATTCTTCAAGAATATCGACGTAATTATATTATTGCTAAACAGGTAAGTGTCATTGTATATCGGGTGTAACAATGATAGTGTGTTTTTTCCTCAAAGTTTGGAATACTTTGTGGAATATTCTAGCTTATATAAAATACTGAAATTAAAACTCAACTGTAGCCTTAGGTTTTCTTAACATTTTGCTTTTCGACTCATTCGCTTATGTGGGATAATAAAAAGTTAGGTACTTTAACAACTAGCCATGTTATTCGTCAATACAGGGTTTTTCTAAATAAGTGCGACAAACTTTAAGGGGTAATTCTGCATGAAAAATAATGACCATGCCAATTTTCATCATGCAAAACATGCTTTATAAACATATCTCCGCAAATGCTTCGTTTCCGAGATACGGGATGTTGAATTTTTTCTTACAAACTGACGATTTATTTATTGCTCTAAAACCGTTTTAGATATGCAAATACAATTTAGTAGGTTTTAAGAGGTAGTTATTGCGCATTTTTTGACATACAAATAATAATTTTATATTCACCATTGGCGTGCATACGGGTCATATTACCCGTATGCACGCCAATGGTGAATATAAAATTCTTAATTGTATGCCAAAAATTGAGCAATGAATGAGCACCTCTTAAAACCTACCAAATTTCATGTGCATATCTAAACTGGTTTTAGAGCAATAAATAAATCGTCAGTTTGTAAGAAAAAATTCAACATCCCGTATCTCGGAAACGAAGCATTTGCGGACATATGTTTATAAAGCAAACGGTCATTATTTTTTCATGCAGAATTACTCCTTAAAGTGTGTCGCACTTATTTAGAAGCACCCTGTATTGAGCTACAGTTGAGTTTTAATTTCAATATTTTATATACGCCAGATTATTCCACAGGGTGTTCCAAACTTTGAGGAAAAAACACACTGTCATTGTTACACCCGGTATACAATGACACTTATCTATTTAGCAACAATATTACTACATCGATATTCTTGAAGAATAAAGCTATAACATATTAAAAAAAAATCACTAAAATCGGACAACAGGTTTAGGAAATACAAGACATCAAAAATGTCCCATTTTTAAGGTGGTGCGTTAATTTTGATAGTGTATATTGAGTGTTGCATGCATATGTATTGTATATGACAGTAGTAGACGATGTGTTCCAGATTTTCTTAAGCCACCTTTACACGGTCAATATTATTGAAGCAATATTAATATTGATCAATATATTGAACGTGTAAGGAATACATTGAAACAATAATATCATTGAAAAAATATTGCATCAATAATATTGACCGTGTAAAGGTGGCTTTATCCGTTATTGTTGGTATATTCTTGTTGTAAGACGTTTTCTTTTAGTATTGACAACTAAATCCTGCTACATTCCGCTGATAAGTTTGCTAAACATTTTTCTTCATTGGACAGGATAAGGGGTGCTTTTTTGATTTTTTTGGTTTTAATGCCTGTTTCTTTCATGATTATGTTTGTAAAGTAATTTGTTTCGAGTGCGGAAGTGTGAAATGGAGTTATTGAGTTGTGATACCTACCTTATTTTATTTAAATAATATTGACAATAATTTTGTTGTAGATGGTTTAATAGACGTCCACCAGATTGTAGTCCGCGAGTACCCATACCTCCTTTCAAGGACGACTATTTGCATAAGATGACAGTATTGCCTTATTTGGTAAACCATTACTACGACGACCCGGACGAGAGTGCCAACGATGAACAATATTATACCGAACACGAACTAAATGGTAATAACCAATTAATATGTTGTTAATTTGTTAGTATCCAGTGTTGTCACTAGTCTAATATAATATGTAAGTTAATACAAGTGTGAGACGGTTTCTGTTTTGTGGCTTGTTCAATACTTGCGGCAGCCAACGTGTTAATAACCATAAGGAACGTTTTGAAATAGTTTTTGTCCCGCTAATTTTTTTTGCATGAAGATGTACGTTTGGTCATTAACTTCCAGGACTTTTAAGTTAATAGCCCAGTCAAAAGAAAAAAAATATACTAGTTTTAAATTGGGATCTTTTCCAAATCAACGTTTAGGAGAAAAAAAAATGATTTTTCATGAAAGTATCGGTTTAGTTTTGTGAGACACGTTCTAAAATTAAATTATCCATTTTTATTTATTCTAATGCTAATTCTAATTTCAACGATTATTTAGAAAGTCTAAAAGTCCATGAAAATAACAGTAAAAATGGGCCGATTTTTTTAGGAATCTATTTTTTATAATCTAACATCTAACAATGATCCCCTAAAACAACGGTTCTCAATCTGTGGTACATGTACCACTGGTGGTACATTTCATTATTTGAGGTGGTACACAAAACGCAAAACAGCCAAACCACTGTTATAGTTAATTAGATCACCTAGCTATATAGGTATTTCAGTTAGGTGGTACCAAAAATAATAAAAAGTATTTGGTGGTACATGACTCAAAAAGATTGAAAACCGCTACCCTAAAATGAAACCGATTACCTAAACTTTGATTTGGAAAAATCCCAAGTTGAAACATTGTCATGTATGTAAATTTTATTTGACTTTGCTATAAATTGGGATGTTTTCATAGATTAGTTTTTTTTTTTCAAATTTGACTACGATTCGATATTTTGCCAATGAATTGTTCGATATTTATTATTATTAAATAAGAATATATTAGCACTTCGAGCCAAACAGGTCTATGGCTTGGTTTACAATCTTTCCCCATTCCTATTTGTTCTTTGCGTTTTCTTTCAAATTGCTTACATTGAGATACCTTAGGTCGTCATTAACTTGACTCCATCTGGTCCGAGACATTTTCTCTTTTTACCACCTATTATAGCGCTTAACAAGATTTTTGGCAATCTAACTTAAGTCATTCATTGGACACGCCCTAACCATCTAAGGTTGTGTGCTCGTACTACTGCACTTATATTATGCTCCTTATATAATTTTTCTAACTGTTTGTTTGTTCTTCATGTCTACGGATTGTTTATCATTTTTCCGCCAAATATCCTTCAAAGTATTTTTCTTTCCCATAGTTGTAACATTGATCGCTCAGTTTTTGTCATAGTCCAGTATTCTGAGGTACATGTAACTGTCGGTCTTATTACAGTTTTATACGTTCTTAATTTAGCTGCTTTGGATATATTTTTGCTTCTGAGTATTCTATTGAGTGCATACATGCAAATATTTCCTTACATTAGTTAAAGTATTCAAATTCCTTGTCCGCCCAGTCCATGTACGTAGTTTTTGTTTCGTTTATAGATTCCTTTTTCTCAACCTACTTTTTCTAGTTGTCCCACTTCCTTTTTTAATCCGCGAATGCCGAACATTGAAGATTTTTATGATATATGCGACCTTATGTATTTGTTAATATTAGCCTCTATTCTTATTATTTTGGGTAAAACTTAGCAGTTACCGGTACTAGGTCCTCTAAAAAGAGGACCTAGGACTGCTTGCTTACATTCCATTGGTAGTTCTTCCTTTTACCATTATGGTTTTTATTAGTTTGTGTATTTGGTTTGTCAGCTACGCTCCTCTATATTTTAACATTTTCGCTTTTGTAGAATCACTTTCAGGACATTTGTAGTTATATAGAATCTTAATAATTTTATTATTAAATCTATGTACTCTTGATTATCGTGGCATATGTCTTCTTTATTTCCATTATCTTTGCTTTCATCATTGTCATTATGTATACAGGGTGAGGAAAATAAAGGGCCTATTAGAAATATCTCAAGAACTAAAGGCAGCAGAATCATGAAAATTGGAGTGACGGGGTTTTGAAGGGTGATCTATTTAATGAAAATATTTTCATTTATTTCCTACTTCCGCTTATACCGGAAGTTGCTTATAACTTCGTTTTTTTTTTAATGGAACGCCCTGTATATTTTTACATTTTTGGATTCTCCTCGATGTCTTCCTTTTTAAAATATAAGATTTTGTAATGTTATACAGGGCAGTTTAAAAGATAATTACTGTAGAATTGTAGTAGTTTGACATCAAAAACTTTATTTATGTTCAAATGATTTTTAATATAGTCTACTATTGTTAAGAATTGTTAGTATTACTAAATTTTTAATTTTAGTATACAGGGTTGGTCGAAACTCGGAATGAGTATTTTCTGAGTTTTCTTAAATGGAACACCCTGTATTTTAATATTGTAATGTAATGATATTTTATGACACTTTTTTATTTCTTAAGCATTCCCTATACCTAACTGCTTTAATTTGTGAGTTATTCGTGATTCAAGCCAAACATTAATTGCACCAAAAAATATGTGAAATTTTGTTAGGTTGTCCGCGAAAATATTCAATCACAAATAATTTTTCAGAAATAAATACATATTAATCTAGACTAATCCTTAAAATTTCCAGTAATGGTTGAGTTATCAAAATACCTACGTAGTTAAGATTGTTGGGGCGATTAAAAATTAAGATCAAATTAAAGCAGTTAGGTATAGGGAATGCTTAAGAAATAAAAAAGTATCATAAAATACAATTTCATTACAATACTAAAATACAGGGTGTTCCATTTAAGACAATTCAGAAAATACTCATTCCGAGTTTCGACCAACCCTGTATACTAAAATTCAACATTTGGCTACACTAATAATTTCTAACAATAGTAGGTGTTAATAGTAGTTTCTAATTCTACAGGGTGTGAAAGTTGCTACGAAATTAATAAAAAAGGTAATTATTTTTTAAATCACCCTATATACCATTACAATATCTCATATTTTAAGAAACAAGACATCGAGAAAAATCCAAAAATGTAAAAATATATTTATAAAAACGAAGTTATAAGCAACTTCCGGTATAACCGGAAGTAGCAAATAAATGAAAATATTTTCATTAAATAGATCACCCTTCAAACCCCCGTCATTCCAGCTTTCATGATTGTGCTGCCATTAGTTCTCGAGATATTTCTAATAGGCCCTTTATCTGCCTCACCCTATATACTCCCCGTTTAACAACAATTCATAGAAATGTTGTTTCCACCCTCTTAATATTTCTTGGCCATTAAATATCTTTTTTTTTTTTCTTTTTTATCTTTGTAATAAGTAGGCTGCGGTCTATATTACTTTTTTTATTTTTAATGCCTTGATATAAATTTTTTAATTAAATTATTTTTATGGTTGTCTTTTTTATATTTCAACTTATCTCCATAAAAATTTCTCTTTTTATTTCGTAATGTTGCACTGGTTTTTATTTGCACTGTGTAACGTGTTTCCGCCCTTTTTTAGTCTTAAACTTTCCAAACATAGTTGTTGCGTTTTAGGCCAATCAAGTTAGGTTTTTTCTAGACATAACGGAAAAGACGAGGTTTGACAGTTGAAATGTGTAGTATGAGATATTACAAAAAGACTACCATCTTGGGATTCATCAATTTTTTAGTGGAACATTTTTTAAATAAACAATCAAAACGTCAAACTTAGTTTTTTGCTCATAACTTAAAAACTTGTTTATTTAGAAATTTGACGTCACAGATAACTTTTTCAGAAAAAAAAGATACATCGAATGAGATACGCTAAATGAAAATTGGTTAATAAACAAAAAAGTTATTGCAAAACGGAAGACAAAATCACTGTTTTTGAATATTGTTAATAACAATTTTATTGTTTATTAGAATATGTTTAACTATACCTAAACTTGAGGGCATTATGGTGTTTGAATGGTGTGCAAAAAATGGTCCAGATCTGTTAAATAGTTTTCGCAAAATTGAATTTGTTTATAAATTTTTTTGAAAAACGAGCTAATTTCTGAGGCTGGTCCAGTTACTATAGCTGAATGTATCTCAATAATCCGCAGCTCATTTCCTTCGTTAAGGTGTATACTAACAGCCTATGAAAAAAAAAGTAAAAAAAAATTACATATACGTACACAAAATTATTTGTTAATAAATAGCAGTTTTTAAGCTTATAAACAATTACAATAATTTCGTAGAAATTAGATCAAATTAAATGGCAATAAAAAATACGGAAAGCTGGTTAAAATACACAACTTTAAAAAAAATTTTAGGTCGTACGACCCTTGAGGTCTGAGATAGCCCCTTTTTTTGAAAAAATCACTGTTACGTTAATTAACAACACTAAGATCTGAAATTAACCAATATTTTATAAGAAAAGTCAAAGTTTTTAACAAAGTTTTTAGCAAGAAAAAATGTTAAAAATTGTTTAAACAGTAGTGTTATAAACAAAAAGTATTTTGCGTTCCGACTAAAGTAAAAAATAGCGGGCGTAGTCGACTGACTGAATAGTGGGCGCGGTTGGCGTCCGGCAGCAACTCCTAAAATTACGTTATACCGACCACAAAAATCAACTTTAAAGTGAATAACAAATTTTCGTCATTCCTTATGTTTTCGAGGTCTCCGAATCCGAATATGGAGTTTATTTTTTTCTAGAATTAGTGGAACATGTTCAAAAATCAAATTTTATGCCAAAATGCAATAAATCAATTTTGATGATTTTTCAAGTTTAACTCACTGTATTTTTGGTCGCTGTAAATATTTCCTTTTGAAAGTTTTACTGTGCTATCTTTGAAGCATTTAGATAACAATGAGATTTGTCCAAAATGATTAAACACATTAAAAGAGAAGTTGTTAATTTTTAAACATTTTGTCGTCAGATTTCGTTAGTTTCATGCTTACTTAAAAAAGTTGAGTGACAAACTTTTTAGTTTATAATTTTAACTAACACAGAAATAAAATATAATTCATGAAGAAGTTTTCCAAAAAAATTTAATTTAAAATATGCAATAGGAAAAATGTTATGTGACTTTATAGACGAGCGGCACACTGGCACACCCCAAAAAAAGCTTATTTCTCGAGATACTGATACTAATTTTGGTAATAGGTACTTTATATTTTTGATGGTGCTGAAAACGAAAATTAGGGTTGTTTTGAATTTTACGTGGGGGAACATTATCAAAATCGCAACTTTACCCTAAAAATAAAAATCACGTTTTTTGCGTTTAACTGGCTACAACTCAGTTCCATTGTAATATTTTTTTCTGAAATTTTTATAGTATATATTTCTCACCATTCTGAAGACAATGGCACCTGCTTCAATATTTCTGTCTTCCTAAAAAGAAAGTTATAAATTGTTTGAAGTAAAAGGTGCAGATTCTTGAATTGCAAAGTTTAATCGCAAAAGTTGAGTGACAAAATTTGAAATTTAGCTGTTAAATTAATTTTATGTTAAAATCTAGAGTACAGAGAACAAAATGTTTTATAGAAAAAAGGTGGTGTAACTTTTAATTTTAAGAAAAACGTGATTTCATTTTTTTTATTTTTAGGGTAAAATTTCGATTTTGACAGTGTTTCCCCATCTAAAATTCAAAATAAAACTCATTTTCGTTTGCAGCACCATCAAAAACATAAAGTAAGACCAAAATTAGCCATTCACCGTTGATATCTCGAGAAATGAGCGTTTTTTTTGGGGGGGGGGGAGTACCACTCGTCTATAAGGTCGCGTAACTTTTTTTCTGTTGCATATTTTGACTTGAAATTTTCCAGAAAACTTCTTCAGGACCTATGTTTTAATTCTGCGTTGATTAAAATTATAAACTAAACCGTTTGTCACCCAACTTTTATAAGTTAACAGAAAACTAATGAAAAAATTGTTTAAACAATTTTCCGGCCGCGGTAGCTCTTGGTACCCTTTGGATTTGTTATAAGGAACTTTTTTTTGAGTAAGTTTGTGCAAAAAATAAAAATCGGAATAATTTACCTAACGGGGTCGACGATACAGCCTGGACTACACACGGATTCAAAATAGAGAATAAAAAATGGCCTATACCTACCAATCGGGTTCTACTGTACCAAGTTTACTATTTTTTTTATCTATGGTACCACATTAAAATAAAAATGTTTATCTTATTTTCATTGCAAAATTATCCAAAACAAAGCAGCTAATGGGATGTATAAACCTTTTTTAAGTGGCCTTTTTATTGTCATTTTTTAAATTTATTTTTCAAATCCGGTATACTGTAAATGTTAAAAATGGGCTGCAACGGTCTAGCGCTAGCGAATGGTAGTCCGCGAATTTATTCTCATTCGGCTACGCCCATTATTTTTTTTTTTTTACTTTAGTCGCAACGCAAAATACTTTTTTTATAACACTACCGCTTTAACAATTTTTAACATTTTTTCTTGCTAAACACTTTGTTAAAAACTTTGACTTTTCTTATAAAATATTGGTTAATTTCAGATCTTAGTGTTGTTAATTAACGTAACAGTGATTTTTTCAAAAAAAGGGACATTTTTTCAAAACAACCCTAATTTTCGTTTTCAGCACCATAAAAAATACAAAGTATTACCAAAATTAGTATCAGTATCTCGAGAAATAAGCTTTTTTTGGGGTGTGCCAGTGTGCCGCTCGTCTATAAAGTCACATAACATTTTTCCTATTGCATATTTTAAATTAAATTTTTTTGGAAAACTTCTTCATGAATTATATTTTATTTCTGTGTTAGTTAAAATTATAAGCTTAAAAGTTTGTCACTCAACTTTTTTAAGTAAACATGAAACTAACGAAATCTGACGACAAAATGTTTAAAAATTAATAACTTCTCTTTTAATGTGTTTAATCATTTTGGACAAATCTCATTGTTATCTAAATGCTTCAAAGATAGCACAGTAAAACTTTCAAAAGGAAATATTTACAGCGACCAAAAATACAGTGAGTTAAAATTGAAGAATCATCAAAATTGATTTATCGCATTTTGGCATAAAATTTGATTTTTGAACATGTTCCACTAATTCTAGAAAAAAATAAACTCCATATTCGGATTCGGAGACCTCGAAAACATAAGGAATGACGAAAATTTGTTATTCACTTTAAAGTTGATTTTTGTGGTCGGTATAACGTAATTTTAGGAGTTGCTGCTGGTCGCCAACCGCGCCCACTATTCAGTCAGTCAACTACGCCCGCTATTTTTTACTTTAGTCGGAACGCAAAATACTTTTTGTTTATAACACTACTGTTTAAACAATTTTTAACATTTTTTCTTGCTAAAAACTTTGTTAAAAACTTTGACTTTTCTTATAAAATATTGGTTAATTTCAGATCTTAGTGTTGTTAATTAACGTAACAGTGATTTTTTCAAAAAAAGGGGCTATCTCAGACCCCAAGGGTCGTACGACCTAATTTTTTTTTTTTAAAGTTGTGTATTTTAACCAGCTTTCCGTATTTTTTATTGCCATTTAATTTGATCTAATTTCTACGAAATTATTGTAATTGTTTATAAGCTTAAAAACTGCTATTTATTAACAAATAATTTTGTGTACGTATATGTAATTTTTTTTTTACTTTTTTTTCATAGGCTGTTAGTATACATCTTAACGAAGGAAATGAGCTCCGGATTATTCAGATACATTCAGCTATAGTAACTGGACCAGCCTCAGAAATTAGCTCGTTTTTCAAAAAAATTTATAAACAAATTCAATTTTGCGAAAACTATTTAACAGATCTGGACCATTTTTTGCACACCATTCAAACACCATAATGCCCTAAAGTTTAGGTATATTTAAACATATTCTAATAAACAATAAAATTGTTATTAACAATATTAAAAAACAATGATTTTGTCGTCTGTTTTGCAATAACTTTTTTGTTTATTAACCGATTTTCATTTAGCGTATCTCATTCGATGTATCTTTTTATTCTAAAAAAGTTACCTGTGAACGTCAAATCTCTAAATAAACAAGTTTTTAAGTTATGAGCACAAAACCAAGTTTGACGTTTTGATTGTTTATTTAAAAATTGTTCCACTAAAAAATTGTTGAATCCCAAGATGGTAGCCCTTTTGTAATATATCATACTACACATTTCAACTGTCAAACCTCGTCTTTTCAATTATGTCGAAAAACGGCAAAAACTTGATTGGTCTATTTCTCTATATCTAATTTACATTCATCGTGGAACCAGGTAGACCGGGCAGTATCGTCGCCCCCGCTAGAGCAATTATTCCGATTCGATTTTTTTGCACAAACTTACTCAAAAAGAGGTCCTTATAACATATCCACAGGGTGCCGGGCGGTGCCGTGGTCGAAAAATTTTTTAAACAAATTCACAAAAATAATTTTTTCATTTCCAACAATTTTTCTTTAGATAATTTGGGTCATTATGAGCAAAAAAGGTCTCTTGTCATTTTTCTCTAAAATTGACTGTTGTCGAGTTATACGCGATTAAAAATTTGAAAAATGCGAAAATTGCCATTTTCAAGGCTTCATAACTCGATTAAAAATGATTATTATGAAATTCAAAAAGTGACAAAATCACGATTCAAATACCTTCTTCAGCTTCCTGAAGAGATTTTTGTCATTATTTTATTACAAAGCTGTTATTTTTAGTTATTAACAATTAGCGCTATAGTCCAACTGTATCGTCGCCCCCGTTAGCGGAACTATTTCGATTAGATTTTTTTGCACAAACTTACTCAAAAAGAGGTCCTTATAACATATCCACAGGGTGCCGGCCGGTGCCGTGGTCGAAAAATTGGTTAAACAATTTTTTTTTAACAAATTCACAAAAATAAATTTTTCATTTCCAACAATTTTTTTAGATAATTTGGTTCATTCTGAGCAAAAAAGGTCTCTTGACATTTTTCTATAAAATTGACTGTTGTCGAGTTATACGCGATTTAAAATTTGAAAAATGCGAAAATTGCCATTTTTAAGGGCAAAAAATTATTGAAAGTCAGGAAGTGACCACATCAAAGTTTAAAACTTTGTTTTGTTTATTTATTTTGCAAGTATATTGTTTATTTTTTTTTGCGAATGTTATTCAATTTTGCATCAACTATCGCCAAGTTAAATGCATAATATTTTATAATAGAAGCAAACAGTCAAACTAGTCAGAAAACGACAGCAAACAGTTGGTCAGTGAGAGAACATAATACAGTCACCAGTGCTATCCCCTCTACTGACGCTGGTCGACTATTCGCTGATGGTTTCAAACCGCTTGAAACTGATGCTACCGCGTAGGTAATAAAAAAATGTAAAAATAAACGTTTTAATGAAAAAATTATTCTTTTTCGTTTATTTACTTATTTATTATATTATGTACCTATATGTTTAATTACCAATATATGTAATTGACATAATTGATTCTAAATAAAATATTTAATTCGTCTTTTTACTTGACGAGAGTAGTTGCCATTAACATCAACACCAGAAAATAATTTCACACTTAGCGCTAATCTTTAGTAATTAAAAATAACATCTTTGTAATAAAATAATTTATTCGGGATCTTGAAAGAAGGGTTTTAACTTTGATTTGGATACTTTCTGACTTTCTTAATATTCATTTTTAATTGAGTTATTAAGCCTTATAAATGGCCATTTTCGCATTTTTCCAATTTTTAATCGCACATAACTCGACAACAGTCAATTCTAGAGAAAAATGACAAGAGACTTTTTTTGCTCAGAATTACCCAAATTATATAAAAAAAATTGTTGGAAATGAAAAAATTATTTGTGTGAATTTGTTTTAAAAAATTGTTTAAAAAATTTTTCGACCACGGCACCGGCCGGCACCCTGTGGATATGTTATAAGGACCTCTTTTTGAATAAGTTTGTGCAAAAAAATCGAATCGAAATAGTACCGCTAACGGGGGCGACGATACAGTTGGACTATAGCGCTAATTGTTAATAACTAAAAATAACAGCTTTATAATAAAATAATGACAAAAATCTCTTCATGACGTTGAAGAAATTATTTGAATCTTGATTTTGTCACTTTTTGAATTTCATAATAATCATTTTTAATCGAGTTATGAAGCCTTAAAAATTGCCATTTTCGCATTTTTCAAATTTTTAATCGCGTATAACTCGACAACAGTCATTTTTATAGAAAAATGACAAGAGACCTTTTTTGCTCAGAATGACCCAAATTATCTAAAAAAAAATTGTTGGAAATAAAAAAATTATTTTTGTGAATTTGTTAAAAAAAAATTGTTTAAAAAATTTTTCAACCACGGCACCGCCCGGCAATCTGTGGATATGTTATAAGGACCTCTTTTTGAGTAAGTTTGTGCAAAAAAATCGAATCGGAATAATTTCGCTAGCGGGGGCGACGATACTGCCCGGTCTAATATGTAGTTTCTTGATAGACTTGATAGTATTGATATTTTCTGTAATAATTTCCAATTTTTGGTTGAGTGTTAAGTCGTATTCCTTTTGATTTCTTCCGTTTGTAACCTGCCTAGTTTGTTTATTTTATATTGATCACTGTTTTTGTTTCTATTTATAGGTTATAGGTATTATTTATTTCATGTTGATTCCCATTAAAAAGTGGCCTGAGTCTATATCTGACCCTCTATATGAACGAATGTACAATATGCATTTTTCTACATCATTCTCTCCTTTGCAAAATCAATTAGCGTGTCACAATTTTCATTCGTTGTAGAATGCAAGCTCTATCTTCCTATCGTAGGCATAAGTATGTTCTGTCTACCTATTTTAAGAGTGGCATCTCTATGAACTATTTTGTGATCATCCTTGGGGATGCTTTCACATACTTGGTTCAGTAAGTTATAAAATTCTTCCTTTGCATCTATTTCTATTTATTCCGAAGACGCGTGTATATTTACAAATTAATTTTTTTGGAATTTTCCCTTCACTCAAAGAACACTAAGTCGATCGAATATTGACCTGAATTCGACAGTTGACACTCTAAACTTCTTATGCATTAAAAATCTGTATCATTCTATTATTTCCTCCGCTATTAACGAATAATAATCTTCTATTTCCTGACCATATTGCCCTAACTGCTTCGGTTGTTATAATGCTACGATCTGAAAGTTATATTTTCCAAAAACTTTAAAAAGGGTAAATCCTGGGGTCGTATTTTCGAATTCAATCGAATATTTTCGCATACGAGTTAACTCGAATGAAAAATTTCGTATACGAACGTGAATGTGTATTTTTGAACGTCCTTCGAAATGTTTTACGTGTACGAGCAGAATTTGCACCGGCAACACTGCAAATTCGTATAACATTGAACTTATTTGTCATCTGAAGAGTCACCATGTTACCATACTTTTTTTGTCCATTTCTTGTATAATTTCTATCAATGGTATAATCGCACTATTAAAAACAAAATGTTATATTTATTATATTGGGGTATGGTATAATGTACAAGAATAAGATTGTATAAGAACGTTTAATGTATAGAGATAACGACTTATAGTCTGAAAAAATTGTAAAAAAGGCCATTTTTGGGAAAAGTTTAGCAGTTATTTTAAGTGTAATCGAATCTTAAGATTGCATAGGTATATTAGTAATATCGATTTGCAAAGTCCGCAGGGAGTGTGCGATTTTCTTTAATATTATTTTTGTATCCAGTATTTACACTGATATTTTACTGGCAAAAAATTGAGGATATTGCAACGGTGTCATATGTCAAGTTTGGAGCTTAGATCCAATGCTAAAATGCGTACATAAAGTTAGGTTAGGTTATATTTTCAAGGCATAATCGTACAACATGTCCTTTCTTTCTATTAATATTAAAGAATTATTTAAACCAGCCATTGAAAATAAATTTCAATGTAAAATATTGTAGGCAACACAATTAACACTATCAGCTAAAACTATCATGACAACTGAAATGACCTTGAAATGACAACAATAATTCGTATACGAGCATCACGATTCGAATGGTTCATACCCATTCGAGTCGTCGTATTCGCGGTGTGCAAGTACTTGGAAGGGAAACGAGAAACGACCGTGCGCGAGTCGCGGAGAAATATTGCAACTATCTTAAATAATTCATATTGTCAATTCAAATTGTCAAATTGACGTATATTTCATACCTTCTGTCATTGAAGCAGAAAAATTATATATTGCTCCACAATATTGATATGATATGCAATTATTTTATAAAGGCAAATTTAATTAATTGTATTTTGAGTGCAGTACTGCATTTTAATAACTAATTTTATTTACTACATACAATTGTTCACGTTTTCATAACATAACCTGGCTCTTATTTTTTCTTCTTACTATTTTTTTGGACTATGGCCTTGACAATTATCCAGTAACCAGGACTAATATAATTGGCCAATATAATTAAAAGTGCGAATAAAAGTACAGAGCGTAGAAATAGGGGTCGCTTTGCCGAACTTGCACGGTCCCAATACGAAAAAATTCGTACACGAAGTATTCGAAAATACAAGACACCGGATTTCAAGCGAAATTCTTCTAATTTCGTACGCGAAATATGCTCGAATGAATTCGAAAATAGGACCCCTGTTGTAGTTGACTCTATACCTTCGATAAGACAACGTAAAATGAAGTAAACACTTCTGTTGTATGTAGTTATGTACATATATATTTATTAAAAATTCTTTAAAATTCATCCACAAGGTAGTGGAAAATTACAAAACACAAAACGTTTTCGGTCTAAACTGACCATCATCGGTGTGAACGTCCGGTGTACAAGTATTAGGAACTAGCCACTTCATTAGGTGTAAAAACCTCTAAATTACATTGTTGTTGTAGTTAACATTATAAAGTAAGCGACATTAAGTCGATGTAATAAAGTAATTGAGAACCATGTGGATGTATTTCATCCTTGCTCGGATGTATTTCATCCTTGCTCGAAAGACGCACTTAGTGCTCAGATGAGAGGTCACGACCAACTTTAATGTCGCTTATTTTATAGAGGTTTTTACACCTAATGAAGTGGCTAGTTCCAAATACTTGTACACCGGACGTTCACACCGATGATGGTCAGTTTAGACCGAAAACGTTTTCTGTTTTGTAATTTTCCACTACCTTGTGGATGAATTTTAAAGAATTTTTAATAAATTCATATATGTTTATCTACATACAACAGAAGTGTTTACTTCATTTTACGTTGTTATATTTTTAAAAATTCAAGTACAATTTGTTTTTATTTTTGTTCTTTGTAGCTTTATCTTTTATTTCATGTTGCCATTTGTATTATTTCATTTGATTTTATTGTTTTCTTTTTTGTTTCGTTTTTATTTTAAGAGTACATATTACTTTATTAATATATATGGGGGTTATCTTTTTAGTTTTGCATATAGCCATAGTCCAAAGACAAAAATATATAGATTTAAAGTGCTTTATTGCTTTTCAAAATTGGTAAAACAGTTATTCCATTCTTCAGTTGACACCTACAAAATCGCTGTTTTAAAGGCGTCGATGGCTTCTTTTGGCGACTGGAATCGTTGACCACGCATTGAATTCTGGATCTTTGCGAACGTGAAGAAGTTGTTGGAACTTAGGTCGGGGCTATACGGTGGATGGTTTACCAATGCGATGTTTTGAAGCTCCAAACGCTATATTGTCTTTAGGGCAGTGTGAGCACTTCCATTGTCCTGATGTAAGATGATTCTTCGTTGTGTGTTACTTTGTCGGAGTTTCGCCATAACTTCTGGTAAACAAACTGTTATATACCAATCAGAAGTAACCGTTTTTCGATCTTCTAAAGCAATTGTTGCTGCATGACCAGATTTTGACACAAAAATTGCGACGATTTTCTTTGATACTTCGAGAACGGATCAATTTTGTTGGTTTTTTCTCATCGTGAAACACTCACACTGCGGATTGGCGTTTATTCTCCGGTTCGTAGGAGTAAATCCAATATTCATCGTCATGCTTCTTCTTTAGGTGCCATGTCCGTATTAAGACGTTAGCCGACATCATGCTTACCAATTTCTGAAAGCTTTCTCTATGGGCTGCTGCATGAAATAATTGTTCTACTGTGGAACCACACCATTGTCTAATATTACACAACCATGAAAGCGACCTTCTTTCGACTATAAACGTTTTTGAGCTTCCTTTGTTGGACCGTTTCAATGTTTTTCGACACCAATTGACACGAACCGCTTTTGCTCTTCTGTGAGCAAAAATGAGGGATCCAACGGGAAACCAACTTCGTAACACCCATTTCTGCATGTAGGATCTTTTGGATCGAGATCTTGGGGTGAAATGCCCAATCTCCTGGTAAGTTACACAGTTGTCACTCTTAATTAGCTAACGAACCCAATCAATGTTTTCCTGTGTGACTGCTATTTTGGGTAGACTTGGCCTGGATTCGTCGCTGAGACTGGATCGACCACGTTGTAATTCCCAATACTAGCGGGAAATAGTTGACTGGTGTGATGCTTTATTCCTAAACGCAGAGACCATTTCAGGGAGACATTGTTGTTGGAATAATCCTCTCCGAAAATTGTAAAAAATTATTGCTCGAAAATGTTCTCGGCCAATATCTATTTTTCGACAGACTTGCTAATTTCAAAAATTCACTGTTTCTACACGACTTGTTTTATATCACAATGAAACTCTGGATTTATGTCAAAAGATTGAGGTTACATTTATGTCAGAAGGTTTTACTGGTGGCGCCCCCTAAGCGGCTATATGCAAAACTAAAAAGACAAACCTTATATTACTAACATAAACTATCATTTATATTTTATGACTGTTATTTTAGAAATGGAGAAAAAAGCAGAAGCTGAATACTCAAACGGAAATGCCCACTCTAGCCGAGGCGCAAATAGGCGGAGGAGATCCAAAAAACCAGTTTCCTGTATATCAGTTAAGAATTTCCCCGGCTGTCATCAATCGTGACAAATCTTTTTGTATTGCTGTTTGTAATTTTGTTAATGACATATTTTTGATAAGAAATTCATAGACTTATATTAAATACTTTGTTAATGTTTGTAATTTTATATTGTTGTAATGTCAGATGTGTTTAATTATTTCTGTTGTGTTTGAGAGATGAATATGAATTGTAACAATAGTATTTAATATGAGGATGCATGAAAGTGCCATATTGAAATTTAGAGCTAAAATAAAACTTTAAAAAATTATATTAGGTATTTGTTTATTGATATATCAACGGGCATTGCCAATATCACACAACGTGTAAAAGTTGAAATCATTAAGGCCATCGGTACATAATTCGCAAATATTTTACGGCTATCCCTACTTTTTCTGTCTTTACACGGCAAATTACGTGTAGTAAAATTCTCACTGGTATGAAGATGTAAACTTTACTTGACTATGTCATCATTTACTTTAAAGATGGCTTTCGAATGTTCTTGGATAACTGTTACTTGTATAATTAATTGCTTTAATTATTAATTCAATTAATTAATATGATAATTTTTTCACTAACTAATATGTATTCAGTGATTGTAATAATTTATCTACTGTAACAAAAACTAACAATCAATCGAGAAAAGAGGAAAAGTGATAAAGTGATTTTTTAATAATATATTGTTATTATGAAACGGTTACAATTTTGAACATCTTTAACAACAAAATACTTGGATCACTGAATATATCCTGGTGTATTTTCTGCTTCTTCTTCTTAAAGTGCCGTCTCCTCAATTGAGGTTGGCTACTACAATTGCAAACTCTTCTCTGTCTTCAGCTGTTCCTATTAGCTGTTCAAAATTTAGCCCTGTCCATTGTCGTATATTTCTGAGCCACGATAGTCCTTTCCTTCCTAGTCCCCTCCTTCCCTCGATCTTTCCTTCCACTATAAGTTGAGCATATTGGTATGTATTTATTATTTCTCAGTATGTGGCCCAGGTATGATGTTTTTCTAACTTTCATTGCGTTGAAAAGTTCTCTTGCCTTGCCTAGTGTATGCAGCACTTCTTTGGAGATTTCTCACATTTCTTTGGAAACTGCTCAAAGGTCGAGTTGGTCTTGTCGATGAGTCGTTGTAGACCCAAGTCGGAATCCGCAATCAACACCGTATCATCGGCGTATCTGATGCTGTTGATATTTACGCCATTCACCTTGACTCCATCCTTGGAGTCCTCTAGTGTCTCTTTAAATAGAAACTCGGAGTAAAGATTAAACAGCAGAGGCGACAGAACACATCCCTGTCTAACTCTAACTTTTTATTAAGTTCACGTCTTAAATCAAATATACTATCAATATTATTTAATCAACAACTCAAAATATTCCCGACGCCATGTCAAATATTTAAAATTGTCACTATCTGATTGTCTGATTGACAATATGCTGACAATATTCTATTCGACTGAGTGCGTTGTATGACAAAGATAGATTTGGAAAATATTACCACCGACATTGTGTTCATTTTTTTTTTCGAATCCTGAAAAAAACCAATAAATATTTTTGAAAAATTTAAACGCAGAATGAAAGACTAAATTATTACCGAGGGCCGAAAGTCCCTTAGAATAAATAAAAAGTTTATTTTGAATGATATATTTGAATTTAAAAATCACACTAAATTTTCACTTAGTTTTTCACCCCTGTAACTTATTAAAATAAACATTATAGAAGTTCTCAGGGACTTTTGGCCCTCGCTAATAACGTAGTCTTTCATTCTGCGTTTAAATTTTTCAAAAATACTTACTAGTTTTCTCAGGATTCGAAAAAAATGAATCCCATTTGAATAGCATTGGAGCAGAAACTACGTACCCATCCCCTTAAGCGGTGGGTTGTTGCAATGTATTATTGGTTGCATATTAACAGGAATAACTTTACAAAATATGCAAAATAGTCTATGGTTAGTACAGTATCACAGCCACCTTTACTTTACAAGCCATGAAGAGAAAAAGGCAACGTCGCAAATGATGACGTCCGTAGTCCGACTTTCGGACTACCGCTTTCGAAACTACGATTTTAAAGTACAAATTCTGGTAAAATTTATAGTATTTTTTGAGTCGAATAAGAAAATATTATTAATTAGAAGTTTGTACAAAATAATATTAAAAGTAATTCCTTGTAAGTAACGTTTATTATACAAAAAAAGCAATAACAAGAATATAAACGGGATTCATTTTTTTCGAATCCTAAGAAAACTAATAAGTATTTTTGAAAAATTTAAACGCAGAATGAAAGATTACGTTAGGACCGAGGGCCGAAAGTCCCTGAAAACTTCTATATTTATTTTAATAAGTTACAGGGGTGAAAAATTAAGAAAATTTAATGTGATTTTTAGTTTCAAATATGTCATTAAAAAAACATTTTATTCATTCTAAGGGACTTTCTGCCCTCGGCAATAAAGTAATCTTTCATTCTGCGTTTAAATTTTTCAAAAATACTTATTAGTTTTCTCAGGATTCGAAAAAAATGATTACATTTAAAATACAGGTGTCAAAATTTTACATTTTGTTCCTTTCCACTTAAAGTTTGTCGCACTTATTTAGAAACACCCTGAATTGAAAAAGAACAAATCTAGTTGTTAAACATAAGCGAATTAATAAAAAAAAAACAGAATGTTAAGAAAACCGGAGTCTATAGTTGGGTTTTAATTTCAGTATTTTATAAATGCCCGGTACACCATAAAAATTTAACTGGTTAGCAACAATATTATTACAGCGGTATTGTAAAAGAATTAGGCTATAACATATTAAAAAATCACTTAAATCTGCCAACAGATTTAGGAAATATAAGACATTAAAAATGACAAAATTTTTAAGTGGACGGATTTCTATATGCACGCAAGTTTATATAAAAATATATTATATTGAACTAAAATCATCTTAATAACATACCTTTAAATGTTCTTTATAATTTAGAGCACGAAATATTGTAAAATATTTCAGTTTCTCTGTAAATACAGTGAAAATTATTTAAAAACAAATGAGAACTGTCAGAATTAATCGGTCTACCAATAGATGTTGCCAAATTTCAACTTCATGGCTTGTTAAGTAAAGGTGGCTATGACAGTATAAATACCATTGCACGTCATTATCTACGTCAGAGATCCAAGTTGACTTCTTCTGGTTCCTATCCGTTTCGGATGTTGGAAATCATATTGGCAATCATTACTTTGCTCGCTGCGGCTCGAAACAGTTCTATTGAGACCATTATTAAACCATGTTCTCAAATTACGCAGCCATGATATTCTCTCTCTACCGGGTCCTCGCGTACCTTTGAGTTTATCTTGCAGCAGGGAGTAACGGTGCTGATTTCTCATAACGTGTCCCAGATACTGCAATTTTATCCGTTTGATGGTAAACACAATCTCTGGTTCCTTTGCCATTCTTCCTAGGACTTCCTTGTTCGTGATCATTGCTGTCCATGATATTCATAGCATTCTTCTATAAAACCACATCTCAAACGCTTCAAGTTTTTTAATAGTGGTGTCTGTAAGCGTCCATGCCTCCGTTCCGTACAACAATGCAGAGAAAACGAAACATCTCAAATGTCTCATTTTTGTATCTAGGGATTTGTCGTGGCTTTTGAAGATGGACCTCAAGACCGTTCTTGCCTTTCCTATGCGGCACTTTATTTCCTGTACATTGCTCCACTGCTCATTTATAATAGTTCCCAGGTAGCAATACTGTTTTAAGCGCTCTATCTGCGTTCCATTAATGTGTAGATGAGTCCCCTTTAGATTCTCCTTGCTGATAATCTTTTTTTTTCGTTTTCTGGGTATTAATGTTTAGTTCCAAGTTGATGACTGGTGCCAAATTACATTAAAAATTTCGGAATTCATTTTAAATCAAATATATCACATAATTATTGCAGAAGTGGATTATACAACAAAATAAATTCATATTCCGTGTAAATAAATAAACAACTAATTGGACTTCGTAAGTCCTAGGTTTTCACTCAAAGTGACCGAAGAATGATAACTTTATAACTCTTTTTGGTTGCAAAGTTTCAATATAATCGCAGCTAACATATTCTAGAAAAAAAATAAAATGTCGCTTGGTCTACTTAGACTTTAAATATATTTTAGGGAGTTTAGCTGTTATACATTACTAGACCAACTACCATTTATGTCATTTGGTCTATTGGTGCAAAACAACATATTGTGATATGCCTCTTGTAATCTTCTTCTTCTTAAAGTGCCTATCCGTTCCGGATGTTGGCGATCATCATGGCTACCTTGACTTTGTTTACCGCAGCGCGGAACAGTTCAGTGGTAGTCGTGTTATACCACTTTCGTAAATTTTGAAGCCAGGAAATGCCTCTTCTTCCCGGTCCTCTTTTAAAATTTACCTTCCCTCTTGTAATCACTAAATAAATAAACTAGTATTTTTTTAATTTATATGTTAAACTCATAATTGCTACAACATAATCAATTCAATTATCATTAAATATATTTTTTGCATTTTTATTGCTCTAAATTTATTTTACCATTCAATAGCGTTATATAGTTCCAATGCAGTTAAAATTATATTAATAAAAAATTGAAGTATACAGTTTTTTCTGTTCTTGACTGAAACCTGCTCAAATTTGAAGATAATATCCTAAATTTAGAAGTTTAATAACGAATAATACACAGTAACGAATAACAATACAGTTACTTTTATTTGCATACACAATGCAATACTTGCTTGCACATTAACCCCTTATAATGTACACGCTGTCTCTGATACGAGCGACCATTAAATTTTAATCTTTCAAAAATTTTCAAGCACTCGTGAAGTTGGTATTTGTATAAAAGCGTATAAATATCTAAATATCGGTAAAATCTTTTCTACATTTTTTCTTCTTCTAATTTTACATATATACCTTTTTTTATTGCGAAGACTGTGTTGTCATTGTAAAATGATATTTATTCGAAGCGTTAGTGTACTGTTGTTATTCGAAGCGTTAGTATACATTTGTTTTCGTCTTTGTAAGGCACGTCGAATAATATATCGCTTATACTATTTCGGTAAAACCAAAAGACGGAGGTCAAATTTCTCATCTTTAATACAATCCTTTTGATATAAGTTTTTATTCGACACCTCATATGTCATTCTGTCGCTATTAATAAGGGAGGAGTTATATTCGCGGACAGACATTAATGCAACCGGAAGTATATATTTGTTCTCGTCTTGCTAAGGCGCATCGAATACTATTGGCTTGTATCCCTCTCCACGTGTAATATGTCCGAGATATTCCAATTTTTCTGTTTCGAACAGAGCCACCTTTAAGGCCCCGTCTCACCATCAAATAATTGACAGTTAATTTGATCAAACTTGACAGTTAGTGACACAAAGTGACAGTTAGTATGTATAGTTTGTGTCACTAGTCAAGTTTGACTGTCAAGTTTGATCAAATTAACTGTCAATTATTTGATGGTGAGACGGGGCCTTTACTTTACAAGCCATGAAGAGAAAAAGGCAACGTCGCAATTGATGACGTCGGTAGTCTGACTTTCGGACTACCGCTTTCGAAACCACGATTTTAAAGTACAAATTCAAGTAAAATTTATAGTATTTTTTGAGTCGAACAGGAAAATATATTAATTAGAAGCTTTTACAAAATCAAATTAAAAGTAATTCCTTGTAAGTAACGTTTATTATACAAAAAAAAAACAAACAATGACAAGAATATGTGTAAAATACTTGATTTTAAATAAATAATATCTTATTTTAAATTATATACAAAATATCGCTAGAAATAACTATAAAAACAATTGCTCACAATGTTTGATGTGTATTGTTGGGGTTTAGAGTAAATAACTTTCTTTCTTGTTATCGCCCTTATCGTTATTTTTCTTTTTATACTTTTTTGAAGATTCATTACTTTTATGGCTGCTATTTTTGTATAATTATTTAAAACAATATTACACATAATTTTTATAACAGCAGAATAAACTTTGAAGGCATTTAAGTGAAATCCTTCATGCTGTTGTAAACTATTCATTACCAAAGATCATAATAACATCAGGTGACAATAATTGTTTTGCAAAAATAATTTTTTAAGATTGGGGTTGTTAATAATAAATTCAAATGTTGAACAAAGGTGATAATAAATAAATTTTACTGAATCCCTTGCTAAGCGCAAACCATCCCTTTGCAAATAATCATAGTGATCT
Source organism: Diabrotica virgifera virgifera (assembly GCF_917563875.1). Classification (NCBI taxonomy): domain Eukaryota; kingdom Metazoa; phylum Arthropoda; class Insecta; order Coleoptera; family Chrysomelidae; genus Diabrotica; species Diabrotica virgifera. The sequence continues at coordinate 69,463,272 of NC_065444.1, forward strand.
TCTCCAGTTGTCTCTCCTTTACTGCAAACAACAAGCTGTTTGAACTAGAATCATCTTAATAACATACCTTTTAAAGCTCTTTATAATTTGATTTGTAGCACGAAATATTGTAAAATTTTTCAGTTCAAACAAATGAGAACTGACAGACTTAACCGGTCTACCATTAAGATGTTGCCAAGTTTCAACTTCATGGCTTGTTAAGTAAAGGTGGATACGGTTTCGAAGGTATTTAAGATTTCCATTTATTTATTGATCCTTCTCAGAACCTCTTTGTTTGTGGCGTATTCTATCCGTTTGTGGCGTATTCTATCTCGGCGTTTGTGGCGTATATTTTCAGAATTCTATAGCAACAACTCGAATTATTCCAGTGTTTTCATTGATGTATTCTTCAAGGTCCTAGCTTCCATTCCATGAAAAAAGTCGAGAAAACATAGCACCTTGCCAACCTAACTCTTACAACCAACTTTAAATCTCTTGTGCAGAGCACTGTTCTCATTTTGTTGAAATTTGCTATAGCCTTTTCCAATGTTCCAAGATTTGCCTATTTTCCCACTCATTCGACATCGGTTCCGATTATTAGAATATTCTCGTTATTTCATTGAGTTTTCGATATTCTGATAAATTTTTGTTTTCTTGATGTCCATTGCTAGACCGTATTCTCTTCCATATACTCGCTATTCTGATCACCAGTCTCCGGAAATCATCAATATTTTGGGCTGCGAAACAGTGTCATCCGCATATCTAATGTTGTGAATGGGATCTTCATTTACCTTTATTCCAGCTGTTTCATCCTTGAGAACTTTTTCAGAATATCTTCCAAATAGCTGAATAGGAATTAAAAGGAATTGGCGACAATACGCATCCCTGTCTCACACCACGTCTAATTTCAATTTCCTCTGAGAGGTGTTCATTAGCATTTTGCTCGCTGTTTATAATAAGTATAAATTCGATACCTATGATTAGTGTTAAGTGAACAAAGAGTTTCGCGCATTTATTAGTGGGCGGTGGGCGGTCACAACAAGGCGCCGACCCTCGCTCCATATATCGCCGCTTCGCAAGAACGTAGGCATATGCTTATGAGCATAACTCCGAATAAGTTGTTACTTTAAAGAAATTGCCTATACAATTTTGTTAGAAATATACACACACCGGCAAAATTAGCCGAACACGTTAAAAATGGGACATGTTTGATGTCTCGTATTTCATAAACCATAGTGGTCCGATTTGAGTGATTCTTTTAGTATGTTATAGCCTTATTATTTAAGAATATCGTTGTAATAATATTGTTGCTAGACAGGTAAATACCATTTTATACCGGGTGTACCAATCATACTGTGTTTTTTTCTTAAAGTTTGGAACACCCTGTGGAATATTCTAACATATGTAAAATATTAGAATTAATACTCGATTGTAGACTTAGGCTTGCTTAACATTTTCCTTTTCGATTCATTTACTTACGTGAGATAATAAAAAAGTTATGTGCGTTAACAACTATCCATGTTTTTCATCAATAAATCCTCATAATAGGGGAGGAAAGTATACTAAATTTGCAGTTACTCGAGCGTTATGGGGACCTATTGGATTGTAAAGAGTATGTGCTAAAATCAGAAAAAGGTTAAGTTAAGTTTTCCATAAAGTGGGGGACTTTTCATTTTTTAATTTAATTTTCCATTTGAAACAATCATTTTTCTCCGATTATCGAACTATCTATCCATAATTCGAATAAAAGTCGAATAAAAGTTGCTTATTTTTACGTAAAGAATCCAAATCTGCAATAAAAATTGGGGGCTCCTATTTAAGATTATAAATTAAGTCCCCCACCCCACCTCCGTGGGGGCTCATGACACCCCACGGAGAGGGGTGGGGGGTAAATTAAAAATTATAAATACGAACCCTGTGATATTTTGCGAAATGAACATCAGATCGTAAAACTGCAAAATACACCTATTCAATATTTTTCAAAAATCTACCGAATGGCACCAAACACGACCCCCCACTGAGGTGGGGTGGGGGGGTTACATTAAAATATTAAATAGGAGCCCCCAATTTTTATTGTAGATTTGGATCCTTGACGTAAAAATAAGCAACTTTTATTCGCAACATTTTTTCCTATTATGGATAAATGGCGCTATAATCGGAAAAAACGATTGGTGGAAATGGAAAATTAAATTGAAAAATGGAGAGTCCCACACTTTATAAAAAACTTAACTTAACTTTTTTTGGTTGTAGCACCCACTCTTCACAATCCACTCCAGGTCTCAAGAACGCTCGGGTAATTGCAAATTTAGAATACTTTTCTCCCCTACTATGAGGATTTATTGATAAAAAACATGCTTAGTTATTAAAGCACATAACTTTTTTATTTTCCAACATATGCAAATGAATCAAAAAAGAAAATGTTAAGAAAGCATAATTCTACAATCGAGTTTTAATTTTAATATTTTATATATGCTGGAATATTCCACAGGGTGTTCCGAACTTTAAGAAAAAAACACAGTATGCTTGTTACACCTGGTATAAAATGACATTTACCTGTCTAGCAACAATATTATTACAACGATATTCTTAAATAATAAGGCTATAACATACTAAAAGAATCACTCAAATCGGACCACTGGTTTATGAAATATGAGACATCAAACATGTCCCATTTTTAACGTGTTCGGCTAATTTTGCCGGTGTGTGTATCTAAATACAAACTGTGCATAACTAGATAAACTTATAAAGTGTTTTTGTTAACCCTTATTACATTGGAGTCTTTTTTTCCTCAGAAACATTTACTTCAACTTTGTTAAAACGCTGACCTGACTACAAAAAGGGTCCTTATTTTAGAGAGAATTTTTACAAAAACTAATCGTAAGTATAAGATCGGTCATCCTTGACGAGAAGTAAACACACAAATTGCTTCACATTCTGCGCTATTCTGCGGCGTAACTAACTTGGGTCTGTATTCATACGAAAATGTTAAGTATTTAACTAACTTCGCGCTAAACAAATATAGACACTTGGTGTCATCTCTTAGCGACTATTATTATTAACGTCATAGGTCTTTATTCACGCGATAGATACTTTTATTTTTAGTAGATCTGCATAAATAAGTCAATTTCGTCAAATTTTCCTTGCGAAGCGGCGATCGGCGATATATCGATCGCCAGGTAAAAACGTCGATACTATAAGTAGACAAGGCGAAAACGGCGGGTTCGTTGGGAAAAATATTCCCAGGAGATTTTTTTGCATAATTACATTCGTGGGACATCCCAGAATAAGGTTCAAGAAGTCGCCGACGTAAAAAGTGGTCCAAATTTTTTATAACAATTTTTTTTAATCAAATTGCAAAAATCGATATTTTTGGCTCGGCCAATTTTTTTGTAGATTTTTTTGGACCATTCTGGATAAAAAAGGTCTCTTACAATGTTTCTCTAAAGTTAGTCGTTTTCGAGTTATAAGCAATTTAAAATTGAAAAAAACGAAAAATGGCGATTTTCAAGGCTTAATAACTCGGTTAAGAGTTGTTATTATGAAAGTCAGAAAGTGACTAAATCAAAGTTTAATGCCCCCCCTACAAGATCCTGAAGAAATTGTTGTCATTATTTTATAACTAAGCTATTATTTTTAAGTAATAATAATGAGCACCACGCACGTGTTAGGCGGCCGCAAATGCTGAGTGCGAGAGAGATGCCATTCCGGTAGTCCAATAATTGTGCATCTTACTTGCACTCACATTTACAGCCGCGTCAATACGATCTAACCGCCCATTGTTATTAATTAAAAATAACAGCTTAGTAATAAATTTATAACACAGATTTCTTCAGGATCATGTAGCGGAGGCTTTAAATTTTGATTTAGTCATTTTCTAACTTTCATAATAATAATTTTTAACCGAGTTATTAAGTCTTAAAAAGGGTAATTTTCGCGTTTTTTTATTTTAAATTGCTTATAACTAGAAAAAGATCAACTTTAGAGAAAAATTATAGGAGACCTTTTTTGTCCAGAATCGTCCAAAAAACCTAAAAAAAATTTGTCCTATCCAAAAATATTGATTTTTGCAATTTGATAAAAAAAAATTGAACCACTTTTCACGTGGGCGACTTCTTCAACCTTATGCTGGGGTGTCTCACGAATGTGATTATGCAAAAAAATCTCATGGGAATATTTTCCCAACGGACCCGCCGTTTTCGCCTTGTCTAATGTGCTCTAGGCAAGGACACTATTATACTATGCGATGGTCTCCGTTGTGAACGTACCCTAGTGTGTGTTTACTTGCATTCTAAATAAATATTATAAAATATATTTATCGTATTTTTGTTATTAGTTTATCGTTGTGTCTAGAAGAGTTCTAAGATGTACCTACTTGCATACCCTTCATTATCCTGCCCTGTTAAGGTAAAAGGCAGTAAGTGACATTTTTGTCAAAAATGAGATATTAATGTATCCTACCTAATAAGTAGTAACTGCTCTTACTTTTACAAAGGGTTTGGTGCAGATTTATAGTCAACTTATACCAGAACTACCAATGGCAAAAAGCAGTAACTAACAAAGTAACTCTCAATGTGATGGTAACGGGCAGTATCCAACGTAATAAATAACTAAGTACTGCTGTTTGCCTACACAGAGATCTGGAACATAATGTTTAATGTGAATTTAAATGGCAGTATCTACTTAGTAAAGTAGATATACTGCTATTTTCCTTCACATTTGTATTCAAAGTTTGTATTATTATCATGACATAAGGCAGTATCTTCTCAGATACAGCCATTTAAACATCCCCTGATTTAACATCCGTTAAAATAAACACATGGCAGAAAATGAACTAGAAATTCTTAGTTAAATTACGCGATAATTGTAGAGGTGTCCCTACGCAAAAGAAACAAGGTATAATTTCGCAACTGTGCCCTCTCATACCTGAAAACAGACGGCATTTTTGGTTTTCATTAAAAGAAGATGACGTAGAAGACTTAATAAATTTCGAATAGTTTTTGAAGTTATACTTCTTTAGGCGCGATTGAGACTAAAATTTCATGCGCACACAGACAGTATGGCGTTTAGTTGCTAAATCTTTCTAGTTATGTATAAATATATCAGTGCAAGAAAAGGTGTGAAAAGAATATATAAAGGCCCCGTCTCACCATCAAATAATTGACAGTTATTTGATCAAACTTGACAGTCAAACTTGACTAGTGACACAAACTATACATACTAACTGTCACTTTGTGTCACTAACTGTCAAGTTTGATCAAATAACTGTCAATTATTTGATGGTGAGACGGGGCCTTTATAGTATTTTTACTACAAAAACGTTATTACGTAGGTCAAAATTTTTGACGTAAGAGAACTGTCAAAACATTAGAATGTGACTTTTCATTATTGCCATTCTCTTTTCATATTGACATTCTAATGTTTTGACAGTTCTCTTACGTCAAAAATTTTGACCTACGTAATAACGTTTTTGTAGTAAAAATACTATAGTGTTTTTAGTAAATATATTTATTATAATTTTTGTGTCTTTGGATTTGTCTTCCTCAGGAGTAATATGAGTATTATTAAAACATTCTTTTATATATTTATTGTATACCCTATTCCACGAACATGCGACTGTGTTGGATTATCTCTACAACGAATATTTTATTGTGCATATGAAGAACGAAAGTAAATTGCAAATTACATTGTTGTTTATTGGAATAATTATTAGAGCCATTTACGTTCGTACTTCTTATGTTGTACACTAAAATATTCGTTGTCGCGATAATCCAAAACAGCCGTATATTCGTGGAATGAACCATACATCACCTTGTCTGTTTGTTACCGTGAATTGTCATTAGGTACGTTCGAACCGATACAGACACATCAGAGTGACTGTAAGTAGAGGGGAGACACACGGAGCCAATACCAAATACGCTACGAAGACTGCATAGGGATTACGAACACTCGATACGAATCGTATCCGCCATGTTTTCCCATAAGGCGCTATGGTAAAACATGGCGGATACGATGCGTATCGAGTCCAGGGCCCGGATTACGTACACTCGATACGCATCGTATCCGCCATGTTTTACCATAGCGCCTTATGGGAAAACATGGCGGATACGATTCGTATCGAGTGTTCGTAATCCCTATGCAGTCTTCGTAGCGTATTTGGTATTGGCTCCGTGTGTCTCCCCTCTACTTACAGTCACATGACACGCTGTCAGATTTTGTAAGGACGTTTTAACATTGAGTCTTATGGGATTATTTTGTTAAACTTGAATATTTTATTTTGTAGTGATAATAACCGAATACAATTGTTAGAATTAATTAGTTATTAATTTATACTGTAATTTATAGTGCAACAAAAGTATTTTCTTTTTCGTTAATAAAGATTTATTGACATAAACTGCGATAGTGAGGTTATGTATACAAAATCAAACTGATAATCAATATTGGAAAGTGAAGAATTTATATCAGATTAAGTGCGTTTTTATTTTCTGTTTATATTAATACATAGTATCACTAGCGTCACACGGCATTTTTTTAAATATCTCATTTAAACATACACAAAGCGTCCTTATAAAATTTCAAAAAACCGCCACCATGAGCAGGTCGGTCGATTATGCTTTGACACTTTGTTAACGCTCGGAGCGAATAGCATTCGGCCAGAGATCGAGAGGTCTTGAATTCGAATCCATTGCAATCCTATACTTTTTTTTATTTTTTTGAAAGCGTTAAGCACAAAATTAGTTTGGTGTTTAAAAAAAATTAAAACAAACTGTATAAAGTATATTTATTTTTAAGAAATCATATAATAGAAGTATAACTTCTTACGTGCGTACAAAGTACACACACATTCTTTTTTTTTCAATATTATGTAATTAATCAAGACTCTTTTTCTTTTTCTAATGTGAATTACATTTGATTACACTAGCTGGCCGCTTTATTCTGCATTTTTATTTTATTTTTAAAACCGATATTTACATAAAGCTGACAGTTCTACATTTTTGCTTAAGAAAACAACTTCATTATTAGGGCAAAAAGCCAGTAACTGCTGAATTTTCAGCCAAAAAAACAAGTAACACAATTGTTTGATTTGTCAAAAATTAATGCCTATTTTTTAATCTTTTTTAAAGTTTTTCTGTTTAAAATTAAAGAAATAATAAAATTGTGTGAAAGAAAAAATTTTAAATTACATATAACTCAAAACCATTATTTTGGCACTTACTGCTTTTTACCTTATCACGGCAGTATATATCTTAATATAGAATATAATACATATCTAAAAATATTTAGTTTCATAAATGAAAGTGGAGTCATTATTATATTTGATTATATAGTGGACATCCATATCGGCCCTTTTGCATTATCCCCGCAATGTTTTTATCGATCATAAAATGTTTTGAGCTTTTATTTATAAGCTTATTTGATCGAGAACCGCTTTTTCATATGAATGAGAACTTTTTACCAGGAAAATGTACCCTAAAGGCTGTATGACACTATGCATTTTCTTGTATCATTTCTAATATCGTTTCTGATATCGTTTCTTGTATACATTTTCTTGTATCATTTCTTGTACGTACATTTGTGCCCTGTATGACACTATGCAAGTTCTTGTATCGAAAATTGTATGAAATTCGGCACGTGATTGGTCGAAATTTTGTTTGTCACCCTGTGTCACGTTATGGTAGTACTGCATCTACAGACACAGCTGATTTTAAATATTTTATAAAATTTATAAACTTTTATATAATTAACATTTTAATGTTAACCAGAATTTTACGTTGACTGAGGTTGATTATTTGTGTTTTTATTTTGTTTTGATATTTGTGCTAAAATATTTGCATTAGAATTATCTTCAGTTTGATCCAAATTAGGAACTATTGTATTTTCGTCTATTAAAAAATTATGCACCATGAAACCTAAATTTATAGTTTGAACTTTACTAGGAGCTAAATATATGGTTATTAGTAGAACAGTAGTCCATACCAAACGGTATATTAAGTATCAATAAAATATTTATAAATAATACCTACAAAAACACAAATAAATTCATCAATACATTATCCCATTTTCATTTCTGCCGCCATTATGAGTAAGTAATTTTGACATTTTAGATGTTTTACCAGCAGGTTTTACGTTTTTGCTCTGATATCGTTTCTTGTATCTGTGCATGACACTATGCATTTTTTTGACATATCAGAAACGATATTAGAAATGATACAAGAAAATGTATAGTGTCATACAGCCTTAAGTTTAGGAAAGGTAATAAAAATTCAAATCTTTACAGTTTACTTAGTTTGTTTCATATATTATAACCTGGACCTATGGATCTTATATAAGTAAAATACATCTGAAGAAAATTTATGGTACGTATTTAGAAATAATAAGTTTTAGATAAATAATATAGAAAATAAAAATTTAAAAGAAAACGTTAACAAGGTAATTCAAATTTTCATGGTTGGCTATCATGTAATTCTAGGCAATTTTTAATATGACAATTTCAAATTGATGATTTCAAAAATTTGTTTTTGGAAAAAAGAATACAAAAATAAATTTTTTTTAATTTTAAAGTTAAACGATAAATAATCTTATTAATATAATATAAAAGTCGTATTTATAGAAAAGTCATTAATAATACGATCAAATATCTCTCACGGATATGTATTCTTTGATACGATTGTCGAAGGTCATACGTCATACATCATATGACGTAATGTTAACTTGCCAGATGGTGAGATGTAATAAAAAGTTGACATATTTTTAATGTTTTCCTAATTTTTGTAACCTCATTTCTGGCGGTCAATGTATTACATTCACATCCTATTGTTTAGTTAACAATGATAAAATATGTGATAGTCATTGCAAACCAATGTGTAAACGTTGATGTAAATAATATATACATAATGAGATAATTATTATTTATCGATAGGATTACTGCCAAAACCAGACAAGAATGAATGTATATTCAGTGATAGTCAGTAGTCATAATCTATCGAAGTCGCTCAAGCTTTTGAAATTGGTTAATAGTAGGAGATACTTTAGCAACATGTCTCAGAAAATAAGTCAAAATAAAACATATATTTCAGTAGAAATTCCGGAAACAACCAAAGGTGCCTCAAGAGGATTTTTCAGTAGAATTTTTAAAAGAAACAAAGAAGTAAAAGAAAAACAAGAACCTAGATTGAAAAAATCCGAACTCAAGAGATTGTTTTCTCTTGCCAAACCTGAAAAATGGAAGTTAACTACAGCAATAGGTTTCCTTGTAGTGTCGAGTACAGTAACAATGTCAATCCCTTATAGTTTAGGAAAAATATTAGATATTATATATGTGGGTAGTGGAGACTCAGATGCAGCGAGAGCACGGTTAAACCAAGTGTGTGGTATATTGCTAGGTGTGTTTGTGTTAGGGGCCATTTGTAATTATGCCAGAGTTTACTTAATGTCTACAGCAGGATATAGAATGACAAATGCTTTACGAAGACAAGTTTTTGGTGCAATATTAAGACAAGAACAAGGTTGGTTCGACAAAAGACCTACAGGTGAACTTGTGAACAGACTGTCAGCAGACACACAAATAGTAGGATCTGCTTTATCTCAGAATATATCTGATGGTTTAAGGTCTCTAGTCATGGTATTTGCTGGTACAGGTATGATGTTGTACATGTCTCCACAGTTGGCATTGGTTGGTTTAGCAATAGTACCTCCAGTAGCAGTTGTTGCTGTGCTTTATGGTAGATTTGTGAGAAAGATTTCAAGGAAAGTCCAAGATTCGTTAGCAGATTCTACAAAGGTGGCAGAGGAAAGAATTGCGAATATAAGAACAGTGAAATCATTTGCACAAGAACCTAGAGAAATAACTAGTTATAATATTTCAATTGAAAATGTTCTTAAGTATTGTTACAAAGAAGCAAAAGCAAGAGCTTTATTTTATGGCATGACAGGGTTTAGTGGTCATATTATAATAATATCAGTTTTGTATTATGGTGGGGTGATGGTGTCTTCAAATACCATAACAGTAGGTAATCTCTCATCATTCCTACTATATGCCGCATACATTGGTATTTCTGTTGGTGGATTATCCAGTTTTTATTCAGAACTAAACAAATCTTTAGGGGCAGCAACCAGAATTTGGGAAATAATTGACAGAGAACCCACAATTCCTACCCAAGGAGGTTTAATTCCAATGACAGACGTTGAGGGTCATATTGAGTTCAAAAACGTTAAGTTCTGTTATCCTTCAAGAAGTGACATTGAAATTTTCAAAAGTTTAGTTTTGGACATCCAACCAGGCAAAACGCTCGCCGTTGTTGGTCCTAGTGGTTCGGGCAAGAGTACTTTAGCGGCGCTTTTATTAAGACTATATGATCCTATAGATGGGGCAGTATACATTGATAACCAGAATATTAAGGAGTTAGATCCTGCATGGATTAAGAAACACATCGGTACCGTTAGTCAAGAACCCATACTTTTTTCTTGTTCGATAAAGGAAAATATACTGTATGGAGCAGATGATCCTCAGAAAATCAATGATGACGAATTTATAAGAATTTGTAAAGAAGCCAATGTTTACGAATTTGTTCAAAACCTACCTGAAGGTTTTGAAACTGTTGTAGGAGAGAGAGGGGTTATGCTTAGTGGAGGCCAAAAACAAAGAGTAGCAATAGCTAGAGCTCTTATCAAAAATCCAAAGATACTACTGTTGGATGAAGCCACTAGTGCGCTGGATGCCCAGTCTGAGCATTATGTACAGGAAGCTTTAGATAGAGTTATGAAAGGCAGAACCGTTTTAACCATAGCTCATAGATTATCTACTATTCAAAATGCCGATATTATTGCCGTTCTACAAAATGGACAAATTGTAGAACAAGGAAAGTACGAGCAGTTACTACAAAGTAATGGACCTTTTAGAGAGTTGGTGCAACATCAAACGTTTTCGCAATTAATGGATGACTGATTTTTAATCACGGATATATAGTAGAATTGTATATACCTTAAAAATTTTATATACAATTGTTGATAACTTTATTTGTTTTCAAATATACATGTTAAAAAGTAAGTAATATTTTATATTTTTTATCACATGACATTCGATATAGAAATGATTATTTGACTTCATGTTCTGTTTTCATTTTTTATATACAGTAGAATGCCGATAATCTGTGCTCTTCGGCACAGGATGTGGCACAGATAATTGAAAAGCATGGATAATCCGAACATTTACTTCTTATATTTATTATATTATATGTACAGCTGCGGCCATTGAATAGTTTACCACACCCTTACACATATTTTTTTAATCAAATAGAGTAAGTTCTTAATAACGAAAATAAGGAAGTCTGGTTTAAAAATGTCCAGTTTATTTTAAATCTATTTTATATTAAATTATGAATATCAGTAACACAATTAATATTGTACTTTTCAATACACACGAAATTTTTGACAAATATTTTGACATTAAAAACCTTTGCATGCCAATGCCGGGACATATATGGTTCGTAACACACTCAACATAAGTTTATAAATATGTATCTCTAAACGCAGATAAGGTGTTAACAAATCCATATGACACTGCGATTTTACAGTATTACAATGTAAAAGTTTAAACTATTCAGTGACCACAGCTGTACATAGTCTAATAGAACATTGGCATTTTACTCAGACTCCTGATTAGTTATTCTTTTGATTGATATCATCTCATTTTCTCTGTCTTAACTCTCATTTTAGATGAATCAGGTTGTGTTGTGACATACTGTGCTGATTCAAAACTAGTTCAACAATATCTTCGTAGCTAATAATCTGATAACATAGCCCATCTTTGACACAAGACCACACTGTGTCCATGGTCCAGGGTCCAACTTCAGTTTCTTTAGCTGTATCATCATATTCCATGACTTGATCCAACAAGTTCATCATACATTCTCTTTGATAAAGACATTTCATTGATTTAATAACACCCTGATCCATTCCTTCTTTGGCAGAAGTGTTTGATTGTCTCAATAACATGCTGATCCTTTATTTGAGCAATTGATGTAACATTGGCTGGAGAAACAAGAACAAAAAATTTTCCATTGTCAGCTCGTAGAGCTGTCTCATTGTGATGAGCACCAGCATTATCCAAAAGAAGCACCTTTTGTGGCAACTGTTCCTTCTTCAAATAAGACTTTAAGAATGAACTTCCTATGGTACCCATCTTGGAGGTTGTCACAAGTTATCCGGGAGGCTTACTGGTTATAATAGTGAATTGCAAGATCATGTAGTTTTGTTTTTTAAAAGCACAAGGATTTTTGACTTTTTAATTAGAATCAGATTAAGTCTATTGCTGAGAGACACATTGGCAATTGGCACAACACAACGTTGTTATCCAGTCTTTTACATTTTTTATACCCCGGAGCACTTATCTCTTTACTTGCAGCTAAGGTTTTTGTAGGTATTGCTCGCCAATGCTGTTTGGTCAGCATTATAAGTTTGAGAAAGTTATAGATTAGTAGAGGATCTGATATAAGGTCGATTTGCACCGATCTGTTTAATGGATAAAAATTATTGGATACGTTATTTAACATGTTAATAATTACAAAAACAAGGGTTGTCCGATCTAATTATCAAAATATAAAAACAGAAAAATTTGCAGAACTAAACACTCAACACAAGCTACTCGTAGCCGAAATGACTACAAAGAAAAAGCAATATATAGTCGATAAGTCATACACTAAGATAAATATTAAGAAGCTGAAAACAGAGAAAGAGAAAAATGACTATAAACAAGAAATATATGAGGAATTGCAAAGAATGGAGCTGGAAAGAGAGCAATTGGATATGGAAGAAAGATGGAAAATACTAAAAGTCACACTATATAAAACAGCAGAGAAAATTTGTGGAAAAAATAAATAAATATCATAAGAGAACAGAATGGTGGAGTCAAGAAATAAAGAAAATAATAAAGGAAAAGAAGCAAGCCTGGAAAAAATATCAACAATGTAGAGATGAAAATAACAAAGCAGAATATATAGAGAAACGTAATAGAGCAAAGATAGCAGTAAGGGAAGCGAAAAATCTGAGCTGGGAAGAATTCGGAAAAGAATTGGAAGCAAATTACAAAACAGATAACAGAAAATTCTGGAACCATATAAAGGGTTTAAGAGGGAAAAAAGGTAAGGAACAGTATGGAATCAAAGATAAAAATAACCAATTGAAAATAGAGACTACAGAAATAGTAGCAGTATGGAAACAATACTACGAAGATAAATTCAAACACGAAGAAGTAGAAAGAAATGAAGCAGGAAGAAATAGACCAGAACTGGAGGAGGAAGAGGAACCAGAGAGTATAAGGAAGGAAGAACTGGAAGAAGCTATAAACAATATTAAACTTGGAAAAGCGGCAGGAGAGGACGAACTAGATCCAGAAATGATAAAATGGATGGGTGAAAAAGGAGAGGACTGGCTATTACAGATATGCAAGGAAGCATGGAGTACAGAGAAAATCCCAGATGACTGGAAAAAGAACATAGTTCTACCAATATACAAAAAAGGACAACATAATGAATGCGAGAATTATAGAGCAATATGCTTGTTATCGGTTGCCTTCAAGGTATACACGAGAATTATAGAGAAGCGTCTAAGATCAGTGATAGAGAAAGAATTGGAAGACGAAGGCTGCATTCAGATCAAACCGTCAAACAAACGATAACGTCTACATCATAAGAAATATAATAGAGAGACAATGCCTTAAAGGGAATGAACTATTTCTCATATTCGTCGATCTGAAGGCGGCATTTGATATGATAAACAGAGAAATATTGTGGAAAATATTGGAAAGCTATAATATACCAAAAAAAAATGATAAAAGTCATAAAGTCTATATATATATGGAAGTAGAAGGCAAGTACAAATAAATGGAGAATGATCAGGCACTTTTAAATGGGATAAGAGAATTAAACAAGGAGATGGACTAAGCCCCCTCTTGTTTATAATAGTCATGGATACTTTAATCAAAAATACCAAAGATCAAACAAGAAACCTTCAATACATAGTAGGGTATAAAAACTTAAATGCAATAAAGATCAACTCCCTTCTATACGCTGATGATATAGTTTTAATCACAGACACAGTAGAGAAAATCCAGAAACTAATAGATATTTGGCAAAAAGAGATACATAAATTAAAAATGGAAATGAATCTTAACAAAACAAAACTTATGATAATAAATGAAGATGAGAAAAGAGAAAGGAATACTAATATAATAGTAAGGGAAAAAGTAATAGAACACGTATCTACTTTTGAATATTTGGGAAACATAATAACAGATGATGGGAAAATGGACTTGGCAATAAGTAATAAACTGAGAAGGCAACTAGCGTGTATTACTCTTAAATAATACAATTTTTGGAAAGTCAGAAATATGCAACAAAACTAAACTCAGAGTATATAACAGCATAGTAAATCCGATAATGACATATGGGGCGGAAACATGGATTGTCCAAAAGAAACATGAATCAATGGTAAACGCGACCGAGATGAAATACATGAGAAGAATAGCCGGAGTTACGAAGTTTGATAGATTCGGAAATGAAGATATAAGAAGAGAGCTGGAACAAGAACCGATAATGAGGAAGATCGAAAACAAACAATTAAGCTGGTTTGGACACATACAACGAATGGAGCAAAATAGACTTACAAAGAAGGTACATGAAGCCAAAATGGGAAACAAAAGAAAAAAGGGAAGGCCGAGGAAGACATGGATGGACCAGATCCAGAATATAGGTGAAAGGAGACACATCAGTATGAGGGATATGAAGAACCTGGCCACCAATAGAAGCAATTGGAAGAAGTGGATAAAAGGCGGAACCCGACATCCGACGCCCTGAAGGGCACTAAGGATTATGAGAAAGAAGAAGAAGAATTAGAATCAGATTAAGTCTATTGCTGAGAGACGCATTGGCACAACACAACGTTGTTATCCAGTATTTTACATTTTTATACCCCGGAGCACTTATCTCTTTACTTGCAGCTAAGGTTTTTGTAGGTATTGCTCGCCAATGCTGCTTGGTCAGCATTATAAGTTTGAGAAAGTTATAGATTAGTAGAGGATCTGATATAAGGTCGATTTGCACCGATCTGTTTAATGGATAAAAATTATTGGATACGTAATTTAACATGTTAACAATTACAAAAACAAGGGTTGTCCGATATAATCTTGTTCTAACCATAATTGATTAATAATTAAAAAATGACATTTTCTTTATGAATTTTAAGAAAAATTTTCGACCAGGGAGGATATTATTTCAGATTTTTTGGATCATTCTAAACAAAAAAGGTCTTTTGTTTTTTTTTTCTTTAAAGTTGATCGTTTTTGAGTTACAAACAATTTAAAACTGAAAAAAGAACGAAAGATGACAATTTTCAAGGCTCTTCTCTCTTCTTCTTCTTCTTAACTCAGGCGAGACTCGTTAGTCTCTGGCACTTGGTCATAAGACCTTTGTACTTATGTTTCTTCTCCCTGTTCTTCTCCTTAAACTTTAATAAGTCCTGTGGCCTCAACGAAGGCCAACAGTTTTCTTATTGGTAGTTTTAAGATCTCTTCTGGTTCAAACCTCATTTGACCAGTGAAGTTCTGCCTTACATCACCTAGCACACTGCAATAGCATAGTATGTGTATGGCAGTTTCTTCTTCCATTTCGCACTTTCTGCACCATGGTTCATTCACCTTACCTAGTTTGTATAGGTGATTTCTTAAACGACAATGTCCAGTCACCATTTCAGTGACCGTTTTGATCTCTCTTTTATTGAGGTTCATCAAACTGTTCGAGAGTTTTTTATCAATATTCTTGATTATTTTTTTAGTCTGGATTTGCCCTTGAGTGGTTCTCCATTTATTTTGATGATTCTTTATCAGCCATTTCTGAACCTCGTTTTTCATAGCATCTTAATGGTGATGCCACAGAAAGGTTCTGGGCCTTCAAAAGTTTTTCTCCAGCCTTGTTTCGCTAACATATCTGCTCGTTCGTTCCCATGCACCCCTTCATGACCCGGCACCCATATTAAAGACACTTTGTTGTCTTTTGCCAGGTTATTGAGGAGATCTTTGCAGTTTCTCACCAGTTTTGATTTGGTGAGAGGGTTCTTTACAGCCAGAATAGCCGATTGGCTATCTGTGTAAATGTTGATTCTCTTAGCTTTAGGGTCCTCATCAATTATTTCATCAATGCAGGCCACCAAAGCAAAAACTTCAGCCTGGAACACCGTTGTATGTTGACCTAGGCTGTAAGATTTATTATAGTTACATGTTTGCCCAAAGACTCCTGATCCAGTACCATGGGCAGTTTTAGATCCATCAGTGAACCATATTAAGTCTCCATTAATGTTTAAGACTTTTTGTTCTCTAGATGGTATAATTGTGTTAATCTTCTCAGTGAAGATTAGTTCTGGTGTCATCATATCTAAGTTCATCATAAAGATGTATTCCTCAAGTATAGTCCCAGTAATGTTTGTGTGGCTATTCAATACATAATTTGGCCTCCAAGTATTGTTTGCTTTGAGCCTCAGGATGGTCATAAAGGCTACCGCCGAAATATACAATTCCAGCGGAGGGAGACCTGTGATAGCCTCTAATGAAGCCGTTCCTGTACTATTCAAGGCTCCTGTTATATTTAGAAGCGCTTGTCTTTGTAGGGTGGTGAGAGTGGTCACACAAGATTGCAAAGCCGTCTTTCTCCACCAGAGTACTGACCCATAAGTAACTGTCGGTCGTATCACTGATGTGTACAACCAACATATCACCTTTGGTTTCAATCCCCAGGTTTTACCTACAACTCGTCTGCAGTTCCAGAAGAGTCGCTTAGCCCTATTGGTTATATTGGTAATATGAGTATTCCAATTGAGTTTCGAATCCAGGGTTACCCCTAGATACTTAACCTCATTGGTTCTTTCCAGTACCTCTCCAAATAATTTCAGCTCACTCAGTCCAGTAAGCTTCCTCTTATTTGTAAAGGCTACCAGTTTAGTTTTAGAAGGGTTCACGGAGAGGTTCTCTTTCAGACACCAGTTCTCTATGTAGTGAAGGGCATATCGCATCTGATACGCAACAGTGCTGGGAAATTTTCCCCTAGTTACTATCACGATATCATCTGCGAAACCCTGGACCCAGATTCCTTGGGCGCTTAGCCCATGAATCAGATCATCGACAACTATGTTCCATAATGACGGTGACAATACACCGCCTTGAGGGCATCCCTTAGTTGCCTTCAGATTTATGGTATCTTCATGCGTATCTGTGGATATTATTCTGCTCTGAAGCATCTGAATAATCCACTTGCATGTTGTGTTGTTGATTTTCTTCCTCACCAGTGCGCTTTGTATAGACTCGATTGAGGTATTATCAAATGCACCTTCTATATCTAAAAATGCAGCAAGGGCGACTTCTTTCTGATGCAGACTCCTTTCGAGTTCCGACACTAGATTGTGCAGGGCGGCTTCACCTGATTTCCCTGCCTGATACGCCCATTGCCGTTGGTGCAGTGGATTTTCATTTAAATTGTTTTTCTTGATGTGTTCGTTCAACATTTTTTCCATGGTTTTTAACATGAATGAGGTCAGACTTATAGGCCTGTAGGATTTTGCTAAGGTGTAATCTGTTTTTCCTGGTTTGGGAATAAACGCCACCCTTGCCCTTCTCCAAGCTTTGGGAATGTATCCCAGAGCATGGCTAGCTCTAAATATTGTGATCAGGGGACCCATGATTATTTCCAGACCCTCCTGGAGAAGCTTAGGAAATATACCATCCGGTCCCGCAGTTTTATAAGGTTCAAAAGTTTCAATAGCCCATCTGACCTTGTGAGAACCAAAGATCTCGTCAGAGGTCAGCCAGTCCCTTTTGGTTGGGCTATTGTTTGCTTGATGATTGTTATTAGCAGTCAATTGCGTCGACCCTGGAAAGTGAACACTTAAAAGATGCTCTACAGCCTCCTTCTCTGTGTCCTTATACTTCCCATTGGGCAATTTCATTGACTTGGGTTTGTTAATGTTATCTCTTTTGAGGATTCTGTTAACCCTGGCGCTTTCAGGTACACTTTCAATGTTTTCACAGAATTCTCTCCAGGATCTTTCCTTAGCGGATTGGATTTTCTTATTATAGGTTTTCAGTTTAGCCTTATATGCTTCCCAATCACCTGATTTCTTCGCCCTATTGAAGAGCCGTCTTGTTTCTCTTTTGAGATCAGACAGCTCCTTATTCCACCAAGTTACTTGCCTGGGAGGGTGACTTTCTTGTAACGGGCAGTTTTCCTCATATGAGACGACTATTGCATGCTGCAACCAGTCTACTGCCATCTCAACCTCAACATTGTTTTTTGGCCTTTTAGGATAATTCCGTACCCTTGTTCCAAGATCCCTCTTAAAGGATTCCCAATCGGTCACCTTAGGGTCTCTATAGAACCTTGGTTCCGGTTTGACTGAGTTTATCTCAAAGCATATGTATGCATGATCCGATAAGGATAACGCATCCGACACATGCCAGTCAGATATTATGTTCCCAATCCCCATAGCTCAAAACACTTCAAACACTTTTGAGCCTTCAAGGCTCAAAAACACAAGTAAAAAATATCATTTTTGTAATCATCAAGTACATACATAAATTTAAGTTCAAACCTTTTTCTATCAGGTCTCGATAAGAATTTTAGCCATGTTTTATTCTAAAACATATTTTTTTAATTGTTAATGAGGAAGGTTTCTTATGGGGAGACGGGCATTAACAACTGAAAAACAATGTTTCAGAATGAAATAAGTCCAAAAGTCTTATCAAGAACTGATAGAATAAGGTTTGAACTTGAATTTAGTTACTTCGTAATTTCAAAAATGATATTTTATATGTACTTATGTGTTTGAGCCTTGAAAATCGTCATCTTTCGTTTTTTTTTCAGTTTTAAATTGTTTATAACTAGAAAACGATCAATTTTAGAGAAAAATTACAAAAGACCTTTTTTGTTTGGAATGACCTAAAAAATGTGAAATAATATATGCCCGGGTCGAAAAAATTTTTTTAATTTATAAAAAAAAGTCATTTTTTAATTATTAATTAATTATAGTTAGAACAAGATTAGATCGGGCAACCCTTGTTTTTTGTACCTAATTGTTAACATGCTAAATTACATATCCAATAATTTTTATCCATTAAACAGATCGGTGCAAATTGACCTTATAGGTATCGTATCTTCTTCTTCTTTAAGTACCGTGCCCAAATTTTTAGGCGTGGGTAGCTTCCATAACAATTTGCCGATATCGTTCTCGATCTTGTGCGGCATGTAACAATTGATCTGCTGATAAGCCAGTCCATTGACGAAGGTTTCGGAGCCATGAATATTTCTTTCGACCAATTCCTCTTTTTCCGTCGATCTTTCCATTGAGTATTAACTGCAGCATCCTGTATCTGCTACCTCTCATTATATACCCCAGATATTCAAGTTTTCTCTTTTTTATCATCTTCATTAAGTGTTTCTCTGTTTGAAATGCGTTGAACCCAAGATATTCTGAGCATTCTACGATACGACCACATCTCAAAGGCTTCTAATTTGTTCATCATGTTAACCTTCATGATCCAGGTTTCACATCCATATAGTAAAACAGGATACACATAACATTTTAGGAACTTGATTCTTAGTTGTAAGTTCAGCTGAGAGTTGCTCAGAATAGATCTAAGTTTCATAAATGCTCCTCTTGCAATTTCTATACGAGTTTTAATTTCTTCATCCGGATTTAGTGTCTCGTTTATCCAACATCCTAGGTATTTAAAATGGTTAACTTTTGTTATTGACTCATCACTGACAATTAGTTGCATAGGGCCGACGTCTTGTTTACTAACCACAAGTAACTTTGTCTTTGTTGCATTTATGTTATTGTCCGTTATTGGAGCATTCTCTAGTGACTCGATCAATAAGGAATTGAAGATCTTCGATATTTTCAGCCATGATCGCGGTGTCGTCTGCATATCTGATGTTGTTAATAGTCTCTCCCCCGATTCGAACTCCACATTGTCCTTCCAAGGCTTCATTAAAAATTATTTCTGAGTATACGTTAAACAAAGTTGGGGATAACACACAACCCTGTCTGACACCTCTCTGAATGCAAATTTTGTCTGTTTCTTTGCCGTCTACCAGAATAGAAGCTTCTTGATTCCAATATAGATGTTGTAAAAGTCTCAGATCTTTATCATCTATTCCAATCATTTCTAGATATTCAAACAACCTATCATGTTGAACTCTATCAAACGCCTTCTCAAAATCTATAAAGCAGACGTAAATTGGTTTCTGTACTTCCCATGATCGTTGAAGTAATGTTAACATTAAGAACAAAGCTTCCCTTGTTCCCAATCCTTCTCTGAAACCGAATTGTTTGTTTCCCATTGTCTCTTCACATTTCTGCTTGATTCTATTAAGAATTATCTTAAGAAGTAGCTTGAGAGAGTGGCTCATGAGACTAATTAGTCTAAAGTCTTTACATGATGATGTATTAGGTTTTTTTGGGAGTGGAATAAATGTAGACTCCAACCATATCTGTGGCATCATTCCAGTCTCGTATATATGGTTATAAATGTTTGTTAATTGTGAGACATTGTCTTCATCCAGAAGTTTGAGCCAGTCTGATGGTATTTGGTCAGGGCCTGGAGATTTCCCATTTTTGCTCTGTTTGATGGCTTTCTCTACTTCCGCTTTTAAAATGCTAGGACCAGTATTCGTATACTTTGTGGTGTTAAGTGGTGGTCTCGTATCCAGGAAGAGCTCTTTTATATAGTTAGTCCATTCTTCCTTTTTTTTTCATCCAAGTCGAGAATTATGTTACCTTTGGAGTTTCTCATAAAGTGAGGAGTTCTTTTTCTCTGAGTGTAGGTAATTTCTTTAAGCTTTTTATGTATATTAGACTCGTCATGTTTTCTTTGTAGTTCTTCCATTTCAGGACATCTTTGTTCCATCCAGTCCTCTTTTGCTCGCTTAACCTCGTATCTTATTTGTCGATATATCTCTCTATACCGAATCGTATCTTAGACTAGATTATTTTCTGTAATTATGACCTCCAGTTCATAGCAAAATTCTATCATTGCTTTTCATTGGCACTTATCATTTTGTCTTGAATGGCAAACTCATGAATCCTGTGACTTTTTTTAAAGCAATTTAACAAACCACTGAATGTATTAAAATGTTCTATGATTTTCAAGCGTTTGTAAAAAATCTCTTCTTGCTTAGCACACATTGGCCCAGATATTGGTACTCCCTCCGATATTTTCTGCAGAAACCACTTGGACTAGAAACCACTTTTTCATCAATCTATATAATTTAGAGAGCAAAGCAAAGGATAAATCATTCAAAAAAGAAAGGGGAGTATCGAGGCAGAAGAGTGTCTAAAATACCTTAACCCGTTTGCTACCAAGGACCAAGGGGTATTTAAGTTTCGTCCTCACAGACCAGAGCTATTTAAATTGCCATTGCCACAATGATGAGAGACGCTGGTCTATGGGAAAAATCGATGTGGCTCATATATGAGCCACATTCGCTTGGTAGCTCAGATAGGAAAAGATAAAGGGAAATATAGTATTAACTTCACATCTTTTATTTTTCCTGCTCTTTCAATGGTGCTATTAATTTTGTCTCAAATTTTTTCAATAATAAGAAACTGAAACAGCCAACTTAGTACCTAACTAGCAATCAAGTCTTGAATCTGTAGGTTAAAGTTAAAGTACTATATGCAAATTCAATTGTCTAAAGATTCATTTTTGATAAAAAATTAAATATGATAATTTTCGCCATATTTATTACTTATTCAACCAAGCAATACTTGTCTTTTCTTTATTTGAACTTGTTACAGTTGTACTCTCTATGTAAATAATGAATGATACGGAAATTTTTTTGAATAGATTATGCATATACATACTTATCTTTAAAATTACAACATTCATAACATAGTCCAGGAACTGAAACTTTTCACGTCGCAATTTTTACAGAATGGATCGATTTGCTTGAAAATTTAAGAATAAGTAGTGGATAGTCCAAGGATCAAAATCTATATGATTCCGAAAGGCGCTTTTACCATGGGGGTGGTTGCCACCCCATCTCGGGGGTGAAAATTTTTTATTATATTTTGATCGCAAAAGTTGATACAAACATTCATTCTAAGCAAAAAATGTTCTATACATTTTTTTTGATAAAATTAATAGTTTGCGATTTATTCGCTATCGAAAGTGTTAGTTTTGTATAGAAAAGATCAATGTTTTTCGAGATACTCATTTACGATTCACTCAATTTTTGTCGTAGAAAAAAAATTTTCAAACCAAGTTATTGGTAACTAAATAATCTACAATTTTATTTTGAAACATTTTTTCGTATCTTTGATGCTAATATTTCTATTCTGAAGAAAATGGAATTTTTTACCAAACTACAAAAATTCGTTATTCGCTTTTAATTCCAGCTTTTTTAAAACTGATCATTCTAAGCCAGTTAAACTTCTAGAATCTATTAATAATACATAAATAAATAAGAATGAATAAGGAGAATGACTAAAAACACAGCTAACTTACATTATTATGCTTCCAAGTGGATTTCTCCTTTTTTTTTCAAAAAAATATATTTATTTTTTAACCGTAACTTTTTTATTTTTTATCTAAGAAAGTTTAGTAAAAAATAATTTCGTAGGTTTTTACAAGGTCTATAAGCCTATTAATATTAAATCTTTTTAAAATCATCAGTCGCAAAAAGAGGTGACTTTGAAAGGGTTGGTAAAGGTGGTTTTTGCATGTTTTTACAAGTTTTAATTGTCAATAGCTCACTTAATTTTTGACGTAGAAAAAATTTCTGCAGACCAGGTTCTTGGGAATTAAATAATTTACAATTTTATATTGTAGCGGAAGAGAAATCTTGGCCGATCCCCGTATAACAGTAAACACCTCGAGAATGACGTAATCGGATGTGCTAGGCCTCGCCGGAGAATTCTGGAAGGTACGTCACGTAGGCGGAACAAGCCGATAGCTCGAGATGGGAGTCGATTGTTCCAGAATAACAACTGGGTATAAATACGGGCATATTTTGTAAATAAGTTTTAGTGTATAAGATAAATTCGTCTGTAACTTATATAAATAAAGTCGTATATAAATTACGAACCGCTAGTTTTATTGTAATTAGAAGTAATTACACTAATCACGCTACAGTTGGTGTCGGTGTTCGGTAAACTTAGTGCGATATAAATAAGTGAATTACAGAGAGACTTTAAAAGACTTTTGAACTTTATTCGTCGGGAATAACCGGAGTGCGTTGATTGTTCGGTATTCGGAAAGACTTAAAAGACATTGTGAAAAGTACGTGTGTGCCGACTAAAGATGTTGCTAGAAGAACTCTCGCTAAAACAGCTCCGTGAACAATTGGAAGAGTACGAGCAAGATGCCAGTGGGTCCAAGAAAGTCCTGAAAGCACGACTCGACGAGGTCCTCAAGAAGAATGGAGAGGACCCAAAGACGTTCCACTTCCAGACAGCAGAACAAGCGATCTTATCGAAATTTGAAAGTGTTTCTCAAGTAATTAAAGAAGTTAGTAGACAGAACAACGAGAAACTTGAAGAAGTTAGTAGAAAAAGCGACGAGAAATTCGAAAACGTTGCTAAAAGATTCGACGAGACTTCTCAAAAGATTGAAGAAACTTTTAAAGAGGTCTGTAGGCAAAACAACGAAAAACTTGAAGAAGTTTGTAAACAGAACAATGAGAAATTTGAAGAAGTTTCTAGAACATTCGATAAGATACAGAAAAGTGTAGACGACAATAAAGAAATGTTAGAAGAGAAGATCAAACAACTAGAGACTATGGTAACCAATACGAAAGTTCTACCTTCAGTTAATGCAGTAGTTTTGGCCGTAGAAGAGAAGATCAAAGAATTAGAGAGCATGATAACCGATACAAAAGTGCAACCGTCAGTTAATGCAGTAGCTTTAGATCCTGTAGTGAAAGATGAACTACCGAGAGACGAAACGTCGCATAATATGAGATTCAAATTACCACCATTCGATGGAAAGTCCTCTTGGTCCATATATCTTAGACAATTTGAAGCTATTGCGACCGCCAATCATTGGACCGAACAGGAAAAGGCTGTTTCCTTGACTGCTGCTTTGCGAGGTGATGCTGCAGATATATTAAGATCAATTCCTAAGGGTCAAGAAAATTGTTACCAGACCTTGTTCACTCGTCTAGAAAAACGCTATGGAGATGCCCATCTACAACAAGTATACAAAGCACAACTGCGAAGTAGAAGTCAACGAGCAAGTGAAAATCTGCAAGAATTTGAAGCAGATGTGGCTCGTGTGGTGCGGTTGGCTTATCCAGAGGTGCCAGACAGCGTTTTAGAAGAAATTGCAGTAGATACCTTCGTCAATGGGCTGAAAGATAATGAACTACAGAAAGCTTTACGACTAGCAAGGCCGAAAGTTTTAGATGAAGCACTTGCTATTGCATTGGAACATGAAACGGCTAGTCAAACTTCACGAGGCCATAGAGTAAGAACCATTGAAGAAAGTGACGAACACAACGATGAACGTCTGGAGGAAATGATACGGAGAGTATTAAGTAATCAGATGCCAAAGAGACGCGAGCCTAGATGTTGGAATTGTGGAGACGTAGGCCACATTCGTCGTAATTGTAAGAAGATCGTACAGCCGTCGGAAAACTAGAGCGGGTCGACACCAAGGGGCAACTGCCGACCTCGAGAACTAGAGCCCCCTTAGTAACTGTCAACCTCACGTCCTCCGGTGGAATCCACAACTTATACATCGAAGGTCGTATCAGTAATAGATGTAGATCATTTTTGGTGGATACAGGTGCAACGAGAACTATCGCACGTCCAGATGTAGTACGAGACCATAATAAATTATCACCTGCAACAGTAAAGCTTAGAACAGCGACTGGTCAGCTAATTAATACATATGGCGAGGCTAATATGTCAGTATCCATTGGCCAGACCACAGTTGAACATCAAGTATTAATTGCCGAGATCTCCGACGAATTCATATTGGGGATGGACGTACTAAGGAAAGTGGGGGCAATATTGGATGTTCAAAATGGAGTTCTCAAGATCAATGGTGAAGAGTTGCCCTTTCACGACGACAAAGAAGATGTCATCCGCTTACTTACTACATGCGACGTAACCATACCCGGTAATAGTGAGAAAATTCTGATGACCATGCTTGATGGACACTGCCGAGAGGGAAGTTTAAGGATGGTCGAAGATGTGGATAATGTCGAGTTCCTAACGACGAAAACTTTGGTAAAAGTTCGAGATGTGATCCCTGTAAGAGTTATGAATTTAAGGGAAACTGCTATCAAGTTAGGTAGAGGAGCTTTGATCGGGCAGTGTGTTCCCGTGGCTTCAATTTGCTCTGTGAATACCAATGAGAAATCATCGAAGGCGAAGTATCCAAAGGAGCTTGTTGAGATGATCATTGAAAGATGCCAAGATCTTGATCATGAACGAACGGAAAAAGTGACGTCTATGCTGATAGAGTATCAAGATGTTTTTGCTATTGACACGAAGGATAAGGGAAAAACAAGCATAGTGACGCATAAAATAAATACCGGAGACGCTCAGCCAATCAGACAACGGCCTAGACGACTTCCATTCGCGAAAAGAGATGAAGCCGAAGAGATTATCAAGGATATGGACAAACAAGGGGTAATTGAACCATCGAACAGTCCATGGACATCACCAGTAGTTCTGGTAAAGAAGAAAGATGGTTCAACGCGTTTTTGTATCGACTACCGCCAGCTCAATGCGGTAACAAAAAAAGATAGTTATCCTTTGCCCAGAATAGACGATACATTGGATACTCTCTCCGGTTCTCGTTGGTTTTCCACACTCGATTTAAAAAGTGGATATTGGCAAGTAGACATGGAGCCAGCCGATCGGGAGAAAACCGCATTTTCGATAGGATCAGGGCTTTGGCAGTTTACGGCTATGCCGTTTGGTTTATGTAATGCCCCTGCCACATTTGAAAGATTAATGGAGGCAGTTATAAGAGGTCTAACATGGAAAACATGCCTGGTTTACTTGGATGATGTAATTGTGGTTGGAAGGTCCTTTGATGAACATGCCAAGAATCTAATAGAAGTCTTTCAACGATTGAGGGCAGCGAACTTGAAGTTAAGTCCGAAGAAATGTCACATGTTTCGACGAGAAGTTAAGTATTTGGGACATATTGTATCGAGTAATGGTGTAACAGCTGATCCTGAAAAGATTGAAGCAATTAAAGATTGGCCAGTACCAAAAGATAAACATGAAATTAGAAGTTTCCTTGGCCTATGTACATATTACCGACGATTTGTCAAAGGATTTGCCAATATCTCCAAGCCCCTAACAAAGTTGACGGAGGAGGGCAAAGAATATACATGGAGTGAGGAGTGTCAAAAAGCTTTCGAACAACTACAAAGGGCTCTGGTCAGTGCACCGGTATTAAGCTACCCGGGACAGGCAGGAAAATTTGTTTTGGATACCGATGCTAGCAACAGTGCCATAGGAGCTGTTCTCTCACAAATCCAGGATGGACAGGAAAAAGTCATCGCTTATTTCAGCAAAGTCCTGTCGAAACCAGAAAGAAACTATTGCGTTACCAGAAGAGAACTGCTGGGTGTAGTGAAGGCTTGCGAACATTTCCATAAATACTTGTACGGCAGAAAATTCCTTCTTCGAACAGATCACGCTGCTCTAAAATGGCTCATACAATTCCGTAATCCAGAGGGCCAGATGGCAAGATGGTTAGAACGACTGCAAGAATATGATTATGAGATAGAACACAGGGCCGGAAGAGTTCATTCAAATGCTGATGCCCTTTCGAGACGACCATGCAGTGCAAATTGTAATCACTGTGCCAAATTAGAGGAACGATTTTGCCCCGTGAGACGAACCACCGTAGTTAATGAGCAATGGCAGCCCCAACAGTTACAAAACGCCCAAGAAGATGATCCATGTATAAAAAGAGTATTGGATTGGATGCGGCAAGGTGAAAGACCTAGTTGGCAGAACATTAGTGCATGTAGTCCAGAAGTCAAGGCCTACTGGAGCCAATGGAATTGTCTGGTACTAAAAGATGATCTTCTGTACAGAACCTTTGAGAACGATGATGGTACAGAATCTAAGCTTCAGTTAATTGTACCTAAAAGTAAAGTGTCAGAAGTATTGCGTCAGTTGCATGACGGTACATCAGGTGGACACTTTGGTATTACGAAGACTCTGCAAAAGGTTCGAGAACGGTTCTATTGGGTGAACTGTAAAGATGATGTAAGAAGATGGTGCCGAAAATGTGAACTGTGTGCATCCGGTAATGGTCCGGTTGGTAAAAAGAGAGCACCCATGAGACAGTACAATGTTGGAAGTCCTATGGAAAGAGTAGCTATCGACATTGCAGGTCCATTTCCAGAAACCGATGCTGGAAATAAATACATCCTGGTAGCCATGGATTATTTTACAAAATGGACTGAGGCCTATGCATTACCAAATCAAGAAGCTGCTACCGTTGCAGAGGTACTTGTTAAAGAATTCTTTAGCCGATTTGGTGTTCCCTTGGAGATCCACTCCGACCAAGGGCGAAACTTTGAGTCAGCTCTTTTCCAAAACGTTTGTAAATTGATTGGTGCCAATAAGACCAGAACAACACCCCTGCATCCTCAATCAGATGGGATGGTCGAGAGGATGAACCGAACGATGGGTAAACACTTGTCCAAAGTTGTATCTGAACATCAGCGAGATTGGGACCAACACATTCATTTATTCCTGATGGCCTACCGCTCGGCCGTAAATGAAACTACAGGTCAAACACCAACCTGCCTGATGTTGGGTCGTGAAGTTCGGTTACCCTGCGACCTAGAGTTTGGCTGCGGACCTTCCGAGGAACATGTTGCAGGCGAAGACTACGTTGACCGCCTGAAATTACGAATGAACAACATTCATGAACTTGCCCGACAACACATCCAGATAGCCAGTGACAGAATGAAAGATCAATATGATTCTCGATGCAAGAATGAAAGCTTCGAAGTAGGTGATCTTGTCTGGCTTTATAATCCGCAACGTCGTCGAGGCTTATGTCCTAAACTGCAAAGACAATGGGAAGGTCCATATGAAGTTAAGAAGAAAATAAATGACGTAATATATAGAATTAAGAAGTTGCCAAACGGTAAACCAAAAGTTATTCACATAAATCGTCTTGCACCATATGCTGGCTCAAATGAAACAGAAGAAGCACGAGTCCTCCAACAGGAGATGAAAGATGTCGCACAGCCAAGTTTTAATCAATTTATGTCAAATTACGCAGCGAGAAAGAGTGCTAGATTCGGCGTGACCACAGAAGTTCAGCAAGATCTGTTTGGTGTTCCAGAAAACGTCTCTCTGGCCCACTGTGTTGCCCAAGACCTCGAGATGACTAAAGGAATATCGTCCGTATTCAATAGAAAGTTCGGCCGCCTGGACGAGTTAAGAAATCAGCAGCCTAAAATTGGAAGAGTACTGCGATTGGAAGATGGTCCTCGATCTTTGCTGTATATGGTGACCAGAAAGTCTTATACGGACACGCCAAGCTACGAGAACATATGGCGTGCTCTAACTAATTTGAAGAAAATCGTGTGTAATTATGACATCAAAAATTTGGCTTTACCAAAAATAGGCCATGCAGTAGAAAATCTGGATTGGAAGATTGTGAGAAGCATGCTTGAAGTGGTCTTCAGAGGAACTGGTGTACAAATCACTGTGTGTTGCATGAACCCGAAGATGTCGTACCCTTCAAAGACAGTAGACTGTTATTTCTTCTTGAAGGGTGTATGCAGAGCTGGAGAGTCGTGTAGATTCCGCCATCCTGGGCCTTCATTTAGAGTTGCTGATCGAGACGCTCAGATCTTAAGAGGGGAGCAGTGTAGCGGAAGAGAAATCTTGGCCGATCCCCGTATAACAGTAAACACCTCGAGAATGACGTAATCGGATGTGCTAGGCCTCGCCGGAGAATTCTGGAAGGTACGTCACGTAGGCGGAACAAGCCGATAGCTCGAGATGGGAGTCGATTGTTCCAGAATAACAACTGGGTATAAATACGGGCATATTTTGTAAATAAGTTTTAGTGTATAAGATAAATTCGTCTGTAACTTATATAAATAAAGTCGTATATAAATTACGAACCGCTAGTTTTATTGTAATTAGAAGTAATTACACTAATCACGCTACAATATTTAAACATTTTTTCGTATCTCTGATGCTAATCTTGATATTCTGAAGAAAAGGCCATTTTTTTCCAAACTACAAAAATTCGTTATTCGCTTTTAACTTTTTTTTTAACTAATCATTCTAAGCCGGTCAAACTTCTAGAACCTATTAATAATACATAAATAAAAAAGACCGAATAAGGTCAATGACGAATTTTATTTAGGGAGGTGATTAGGGGGTTGCTTGCGATCACTTTTGTGCTGAAAAAAATAGGGACTGACATTATTTTTATTATGTCACTAATTTTTGAGCTAGAGACTTCTTTTTTATTTCTGTAGATAGATATTCTTATGTACTTTAAATTAGTTTGAATAAGTTGTTGTCGAAAAATGTATAGTTTTCCCTTCTTATAACTTTGAAACTACAATATTTAGCATTTGACGAAGAGGAGCTAACATATGTATAATAAAGCATAGCTCGATTACTATTGGTCTTGAAGAAACTTAAAAAAAAACGGTTATGTTTATTTTTTCAAAAGGTATATTTTTAATAAGTAGAGTTGTTTTGATAAAACGAAAACTTTTGAAGTTATTAGCAGAAAACTTATTAAAAACATTGATTTTTTCGATATAAAACTAACACTTTCGATAGCAAATAAATCGAAAACTATCAATTTTATCAAAAAGTATAGAACGTTTTTTGTTTAGAATGAACATTTTTACCAACTTTTGTGATTAAAATATAATGAAAAATTTCCACCCTCGTGGAACGGGATTGTTGCCACCCCATCCGAGATGGGGTGGCAACAACTCCCGTGGTAAAAGCGCCTTTCGGCATCATATAGATTTTGATCCTTAGACTATCCACTGGAAATTTTAAAGAAAATCGATTCATTCTGTAAAAATTGCGAGGTTTTGTCCTATTTTAAGCTTCATTACTTGGACTAGTTATTATCTTTAAACAATTAAACAGTTTAACAACCGTTTATTGTTTTCTATACCTCACATGCATGGAATATAAATTTATTGTTCTATATTGACAGCAACATTGTCGTATTTCTAAGGAATTTCTTGTGCCTAGCCGCATACGTTGGCGGTTGTCTGTCTTCTTTCAGCCATTTCTTTTTCTTTTTTACTTCAAGCGTGATACGTTTACCTCTAGTACGGGTACCCCGTTTTTTTTCCATTAAACTGTCCTGTGGCCTCAACGAAGGTCAACAGTTTCCCCATTGGTACATAGCTTTAGTGTTCCTTTTTCTTCAATTCTAAGTTTACCAGTTAATTCCTGCCTCATATCACTTATAGCACTTAGCACACTGGATTTGCATGAGATGCATAAGATTTTGTATAGGTGTTTTCTTAAAAGTAAATGTCCAGTTTGAAAAAACACGATTTTCGGGCGCCATTTTGTTTATAAAAAAAGTAGCACACTATCTTCGGACTTTGCATACCTATATTATTAAAATCAAGTATATTCAAATGGGAAATAAGCCACAATTTTACCTAAAAATGATTTTATTAACGTTTCGACGCCCAAGTCGGGTGTCGTTGTCAAAATACAAAATAATACTAAATAAATAAAAATGTTGTTGCTTAGTAAAACATTCTTCTAATAATTTATTTAATCTGACTCATTTATATCGGCAATTCAGACACGTATTATACATTTTAAAGTAGACGACTTTAAAATGATATTGCCAATATTGATGAGTTGCGTTCCTGGGACGACTTTACTAAAAGATAGTTCATTCGATTACATGAAATCAATCCCAACTCAAGAATATCCGCCACAAAAAATCATAGCATGTGATCTGTCTTTAAAAAGACAACCAAATGCAACGGTGGCACTGAAATTCTCGCGTTAGAGATTCCATAGTAAATCACGAGGGAAAACCAGGAAAAACCTCGTGATACTATCCCGACATCGTAAGTATTTGGGTTTACATTTAGTTTACTCTCAAAACTAATACCAAATTTTGACTTGATATTTTAAATTTCAAATAATACTAAAATACTAAATATGTACTAACTCGATATGTTACTGATTTACTAATTGTGGTATTTTCTTTCTATTGACTTCCTCCTTTAATATGGGTAACCACATCCTACTGCATTCTACCGAGGAATTTGCGACACAATTGGTTTCATTTAGCATAATTAGAGCCGCTTCTTTGATTTTTCTCTTTTTACTATCTGCTTCTTTTAGGACTATACTTGAATCTCTCCACTGAACTCTATGTTCATTATCCCATGCGTGTTGACATATTTGAGATCTATCAAATTCTCTATTTTTTATATAAGACTGATGTTCATTTACTCTAACGTCTATTGGTCTTGACGTTTCACCTATATAAAATTGTTCGCATTCACAAGGTATTTTATAAATACAATTCTTTGTTCTTTCTTGTTCATTGTTAGAATTGTATATAGGTGAATATATATATGTATATAAGTATATAACAATTTTATATAGGTGAAACGTCAAGACCAATAGACGTTAGAGTAAATGAACATCAGTCTTATATAAAAAATAGAGAATTTGATCGATCTCAAATATGTCAACACGCATGGGATAATGAACGTAGAGTTCAGTGGAGAGATTCAAGTATAGTCCTAAAAGAAGCAGATAGTAAAAAGAGAAAAATCAAAGAAGCGGCTCTAATTATGCTAAATGAAACCAATTGTGTCGCAAATTCCTCGGTAGAATGCAGTAGGATGTGGTTACCCATATTAAAGGAGGAAGTCAATAGAAAGAAAATACCACAATTAGTAAATCAGTAACATATCGAGTTAGTACATATTTAGTATTTTAGTATTATTTAAAATTTAAAATATCAAGTCAGAATTTGGTATTAGTTTTGAGAGTAAACTAAATGTAAACCCAAATACTTACGATGTCGGGATAGTATCACGAGGTTTTTCCTGGTTTTCCCTCGTGATTTACTATGGAATCTCTAACGCGAGAATTTCAGTGCCACCGTTGCATTTGGTTGTCTTTTTAAAGACAGATCACATGCTATGATTTTTTGTGGCGGATATTCTTGAGTTGGGATTGATTTCATGTAATCGAATGAACTATCTTTTAGTAAAGTCGTCCCAGGAACGCAACTCATCAATATTGGCAATATCATTTTAAAGTCGTCTACTTTAAAATGTATAATACGTGTCTGAATTGCCGATAGGGGAAGGGCGGGCACAACGGGGTGGACGGGCAAGACGGGGTACCGCGATTGAGAACGAAACCCCCAACTATATCTACTTTGTACCGTCACAGGTACTTGCAGGAGACGAGCCTCTGTAATTTGATCGAGTTTTAAACCGGTAGTGCAAACAATACCGTTGTAGGCGACTGAAGTGTATTGTGTGACTAACGGACGAGTAGTAGTTTTAATTGTTAAGACCGATTTAAACTAAGGTAAGTACTGTTAGGTTATTTGCACATTATTTTTTTTCATTTCAGCTAAACATGTACTATTTTGAGCGTAATATGTCGTAGCGGTTGTTCAAATAAACAATGTTTTAAGAATTTTTTAACACTTAACCTAAAAGTAGTGCAAAGCGGGCTAAACGGGGTAGAGTAGGGTAGGGTAAAATGGGGTACCCCATTTTGCCCTTCCTTAAATTAGGTACTTTGTTTCAGATGGTGTTTAAATACAAACGTGTCACCCAGAGGCAGAGCTGGTCTACACAGTCTATGGAAGGGGCGGTCAGAGCTGTAATCAACGGCGAAATGGGACATTACCGTGCATCGGTTCAGTTTAATGTCCCACAAACCACACTCGAACGTTATGTGAAAAAACGAAAAAATGATCCAGATGTGCCTATTTCAAAAACTATGGGAAATTACAAGCCAGTTTTTACACAGACGCAGGAAGAGGAAATCGCTGGTTACCTAAAAAATATGGAAGAACGATTATTTGGGTTTACGATGGAAGAATGCAGAGGTCTCGCCTTTCAGTTAGCTGAATTAAATGGTGTTGATCATCCATTCAACAAAAGAACTCGAATGGCTGGAAAAGCTTGGATGCAAAGCTTCTTAAAGAGACATGCGGAGCTGTCGATAAGAAAACCTGAGGCTACGTCTGGAATGAGAGCTAGAGGGTTCAATAAAGTTGCTGTTTCACAGTTTTTTACACTACTGGTAGAAGTAGTTGAAAAGTATAATTTTTCAGCAGAAAAAATATATAACGTCGACGAAACCGGAATTACAGTGAATCCAAAGGGAAGTTCCAAAGTTATAGCTACGAAGGGTAAACGGCAGGTGGGGAACTTAACATCCGGAGAACGCGGAGAGTTAGTAGAGAGATATTGCAAATTTAACACAGCCTACGTTGCACTATTTAAACCGCGCTATTTTGACAGATTTGACATTTCTCAGGCGTGTCATAAATACAGATATTGCTCAACATTTTGGTGGCGGTATTTTTACAGCTCAATTAAGATTATTTGTTTGTCTAATTTGTATGCAATTTTGGATCAATATTTAGTTAGAAGCTCTCATTTTGGCCAATGCTAATGATGAAGACATCTAGTTTATCATCTTGCATAACATTCTGAAAGATGAACATACACCTATTACATGCTAAAAATAAAGAATTTGATTTAAATGGAAGGAAGGATTGAATTCTCTTCCAAATATCGAGCATGAGAAACAATTGATCCTTGAGTGTTCTTAAAATAAAAAAAAAATTCCTGTTGTACACTTCATGTTTTCCTGAACTAACGTCCAATTTTCTGAATAAGTCAATTGATTTTGACCTAAAACTTATTTTAATAAACACAAATCGTCATCAGATGTAAATCTTTCGTTTGCTACTGTCTGAGGTATTCATTTTTGAAAATTATTACAAATAAACTTGGTTTTAAATGAAAGACAAACAACAAACATAACCTTAAAATAAAATAGCGCATCGAATACCGCACAGCGTAACGACTCCCCTAATAACGGCAGGCACTATTTCCAATAACGCAGCGTAAGCCAAATATCACATCTGCGCATGCTCTACTGTCAAAATAACGCGTGCTGTAATACAGCAAGTGCAAAAGTGACTATGCAATATCTCTCTAGTAACTGCGGAGATATGTTTGTCAGCAACAGGTGCTTACATGCCTCCTATGTTGATTTTTCCTCGCAAAAGAATGCAGCAAGGGTTCATGGATGGACTGGTGCCTGGTGGTTGGGTGGAGTTAAATCAAAAAGGGTGGATAGACATGGAACTCTTTTTTAAATGGTTTAAGAAATTCGTAAAATTTTCTAAAGCGTCAAAAGAAGCACCGGTGCTTCTTTTATTGGACGGCCACTCTTCCCATACAAAGAATTTGGAATTAATAAATTATGCAAGAGATAACGGTGTAATTCTCTTATGTTACCCTCCTCACACAACTCATCGGCTGCAAGCTCTTGACGTCTCATTCATGAAGCCGCTAAGCACTTATTACGATGACGAAGTGAGAAAATGGCTGAGAACCAATCCAGGTAGAGTAGTGACATTTCACCAACTCTCATCATTATTTAGTGCTGCTTTTATAAGGGCGGCTACAATGACAACTGCTACGAGAGAGAACTCCTGAACAAAGTTGTGAGGTCTATCGAACTAGCAGTAAGCCAAACCAGCAAACAAATAATAATCCGACGTTTTCTGATGCAGTGCCATCAACTTCAAAAGCTATTACTCAATTCGAAGAAATAACACCAAGAAAGAAAACGATACCCACCGTTAGCCCACAACCAGACACATCAAGAGCTACTGTTCCATTCGGCGAAAGAACCCCTGAAAAGAATACAACACCAATCAGCAATGCGAAGCCAGGTACCTCTAGTTCCAATGATTCAGCTTTTCCGATAGTATCACCAACCGTTTTTATGCCTATTCCGCAAGCCAGTGCTTCAACTAAACGGAGTTCACACAGAAAGGCAAAAACTGCTATTTTGACTTCTACTCCTTACAAGAAAGAGCTGGAAGACGCTTTAGAAAAAAATAAGCCGAAAAGAATGCCAATGCTTGGGGTAGTAAAAAGAAAAATAGGAACCATCAAACAAACCGATGGTATTAAAGGGAAAACTATCACGAAAAAAGTAAAAGTTTCTAAAAAGTATGATTCTTCAAGTGATAGTGAATCATGTGCTAGTGACGCAGAGTGCCTTTATTGTGGAGATCTTTATTCTACATCCTCTGAAGGATGGTCTTCATGTTCCAGGTGCATTCGTTGGGCGCATATGTCATGCGCTAGGATTGAAGAAGATGACGAAGAGATTTTTGTTTGTGAACTCTGCAAATAGGTAGTTTACGTGTTTATTGGGTTATTATGCCTTATTTTGATCCTACCCCATTTTACCCTACCTGACGGGTAAAACGGGGTAAAAGGACTTTTCTTAATTTTTTATTGTTTTCATGTTGTATTTGTTTTTTGCTAGGAATAATTTATGTTTTTTTTGGATGTCCAAATATGCTTTTATTAATAAAATCATATGATGTTATTGTAAATATACACATTTTTTTTGTACTGATCTTTCAACCTTAAGTACCCCATTTTGCCCGCCTTTCCCCTATAAATGAGTCAGATTAAATAAATTATTAGAAGAATTTTTTACTAAGCAACAACATTTTTATTTATTTAGTATTATTTTGTATTTTGACAACGACACCCGACTTGGGCGTCGAAACGTTAATAAAATCATTTTTAGGTAAAATTGTGGCTTATTTCCCATTTGAATATACTTGATTATAAAAATGCCACAAGAAAATAGCTTCAGAACAACACTATATTATTAATATATACAATCATAAGATTCGATTCCAGCAATAAAATTGCTGGTAAATAACTTTCCTTAAAAATGGCCTATTCTCCGATAATCTGCCCAGACTAAAAATAGAGTAAAACTAAAACATTTTCATGAATTTATTAATAATGACACAATAATGATAATGATT
Organism: Diabrotica virgifera virgifera; assembly: GCF_917563875.1. Classification (NCBI taxonomy): domain Eukaryota; kingdom Metazoa; phylum Arthropoda; class Insecta; order Coleoptera; family Chrysomelidae; genus Diabrotica; species Diabrotica virgifera. Next base: position 69,499,366 of record NC_065444.1, read on the forward strand.
AAAAAATTTCCGAATATATATTCCGAAATATAACAGCTCAAATCTACATTGGTGATGTGACCTCTGATACAATACAAAGTCTAAAGAGATCCAAATAAATTGTATATGTAGCTATCCATTATTCAAAAGCCTTGTTTATCGTAGGTGTTGATACCCGGGGGCATCCATAAACTATACGTATGGGGGCATCGTAAAAAATTTGATTTTTTTAATACCCTCCCCCCTCAGTCGTAATTCGTCGTTTACAGACGAACCCCTCAGCATGTCGACGTCGTCATTGCAGTTCACGACCCCCCTTTCAGTGATTTAAAAAAATTCAATGTTATTTCTGTTTTTTTTTAATCAACCTTGAAACTTTATTTGCGAATGTATCATAACAAGAACAATTAGGGGGTAGGCGCAAAATCTTGGTCCAATGCTATTTAAATGCATTCTTTTTCGAATCCTGAGAAAACTAATAAATATATTAGAAAAATATAAACGCAGAATGAAAGATTACATTATTACCGAGGGCTGAAAGTCCCTTAGAATAAACAAAAGGTTTCTTTTGAATGAAATTTTTGAACTTAAAAATCAGACTAAATATTCTCTTTTTTTATCCCTGTAACTTATTAAAATAAACATTATAGATGTTTTCAGAAACTTTTGGCCCTCGGTAATAATGTAATCTCTAAATCTGCGTTTAAATTTTTCAAAAATTTTTATTCGTTTTCTGAGTATTCGAAAAAAAATGAATGCATTTAAATAGCATTGGACCAAGATTTTACGTATAAATCTTCTCTAAGTATAAATACGACTTACTAACTAAATAGAAAACAATATTTTATTTCCATTCATTCTTTCAGAACTATTTTTTCACACACAGTATGCAGCACATAAATGAATTAACAATTTAATATTGTTTGCTTCCAGACGTTGTTCTGTATATATAGAAGCGCTTGTTTAAACCCAAAGAACAATGTCTTATTGTTTGTTGTCCTGTACAAAAGTGCTACCTAATATTATTTTAAGGCTGTGACTGATAAAAACGAAATGTATGCGATAAAAGTATCTATAAGAGAATTCTTTTTAATTTTAACAAAGGTGTATTTATTCGTAAACGTTTTGTTTTATTTTCAATTTCATTTCAAAAACTATACGTTTTTATATGAATATCTGATACTTTAATGCTGGTAAAAGCTAGTAAAAAATTATATTTATAGAGACAATAGCGACAAACTTAAATATACCAATATATTAAACGACGTCGAATGTGCACTCATACCCCCCATCCCCTGTCGTATTTCGTCGAAATAAACAAGCCCCCCCCCCCGTCCCTCTTCACAACGACGTAGTTTATGGATGTCCCCTATACCGGTGCAATCGAACTAAAAGAGTCATTAATAGTGGGCTCAGCGGGATGCTATTCTTCAAAGTGTGAAATTCTATCAACAAGGGATCTACCTGTTTTATGGAATGATCCCTTGCTTATTTAAGTACACATCACATTTCCAATAATAGTACCGCGCTGAGCTGAATATTAAAGACTCTCTTAGTTTGATTGCAGAACTATACGGATACCGGCGAAATGGAACTGTCATTAATGTTCAGCTCAGCGGGGTGCCATTGTTCGAGGTGTAAAATTCCAGTGATAGATTTACCACTAGGCCGCGCCTAGGGCCGCAAGCAAAAGGGGGCCGCAGCTGTTTGCAAAAAAACTTTTTTGGTACAAAAATTTAGTTTTTATTTTCCAAAATTAATTAATAATTACCTCTACTGTAAATCGAGTACATTACTTTTGTATATAAACAATAGGTAGAATCTAATTAAGATAACCAACGTTCATATCAAAAATAAATATTACCGCTTATTAATACACTTAAACATATGTTACAGTTCAAGTTGATTCTCAGTTAGAGTTGACTCCAACTAGTTGGAGTCAACTCCAACTGAAACGAGCAGTAAAAGTTGATTTTAAAAATGTAAATCAACTTTTACTAGTTGGAGTTGACTCTTCCTGGATCGATTCAGTAAATGTTGATTATACGAGAATCTCAAGTGCATTTTTGATGAGTGTGCGTTTCTTTGTTTTGGCCGTTTCAACTACTTATTAGTATAGTCTGTAACGTCGCCCCCGTTAGGTAAATTATTCTGATTCGATTTTTTCCACAAACTTGCTCAAAGAAATACATCCGTATAACAATCCTTATAACAAATACACAGGGTGTCACGCGGTACCGCGGTCGAAAAATTGTTTAACCAATTTCGATAAAGAGTATTGAGGTGGTGCGTACAAAATTGTATCGTCAATCATAAAAAACATTAACACTTATACTTACAACTTTGAGGAAATTTTTTTAATTTTAGACGAAATAAAAATCTCGTATGACAGTAATGACAGATGACTTTTGCATGATGGCCGGTTTTGATGTTTAATCGATAGTTATATCAATATTGTATACCTACCTAATTACTAAATCTGTAAAGTTTTGATTTATTTTGTATGAATATAATTGCGAAACACTATAGAATTTTACTTTTTGACATAAATTTTATTAATAATAAGATAAATTTTGTACAATATTTTTAATAATTAAAGTAAATAAATTTTAATTTCACTCAAATAAATAATCGATTGCTGCCATTGACCACTTACATTCAATTTCGGTTAATTTGATTAATTATCGCGGCAGGTAAAGTAACATTCTTCTTTCAATACAACAAAGTGTTACTTTACTGCCGAAAATGAGGGCAAATGAGTACAATAATGAATGATTTTAGTGAAGTTTGGCGATAAACAATGATTTTAAACAAATTCGCAAAAATACATAATTTTTTCACTTCGTACAAATTTTTTTTTGATCCGTTGGGCCTTTTTTCTCCAAAATTGACTGTTATCGAGTTATTAGCGACTTAAAATTTTAAAAACGCCAAAATAACCATTTTCAAGGTTTAATAACTCGGTTAAAGATAATTATTGTGAAAGTCGAGCGAGCGGCCGTGGAGTAACGGCATAATCGCTGGCCTCATACGCCAGTGCACGTGGGTTCGAGCCCTGCTAAAGACAAACCATTTTCATTTTCAATAATGACACGAGCCGTCTCACCGTGCCTCGTAGAGCACGTTAAGCAGTCGGTCCCCCTGGGCTAATGTACATCGACACTAGTTACTTGAAACAGGGTTAAATATGTAATTGGCGCCGGAACTGTCCGAAAGGCAAAAATGCCATAGGATATTATATATTATGAAAGTCAGAAACTAAAAAAAATCAAAGAATAAAACTACCTCTAAGATCCTGAAGAAATTTTTGTCATTATTTCATTAATAAGATATTATTTTTAATTATCAACAATGAGCGCTAACCGTGTATTGAGGCGGCCGTCAATGTAAGTGCGAGTGAGATTCACCATTGGACGGCTGGAATGGTGCATCTCTTTAGCACTCACCATTGACGGCCGCCTAATACGCACTTAGCGCTCATTGTTAATAATTAAAGATAAAGCTTAGTAATAAAATAGTGATAAAAATTTCTGCTGGATCTTGTAGAGGGGGCTATAAACTTTGATTTGGTCACTTTCTGACTTTCATAATAATGGATTTTAACCGAGTTATTAAGCCTTGAAAATGGCTGTTTTCGCATTTTTCAAATTTTAAATCGCGTATAACTCGACAACAATCAATTTTAGAGAAAAATCACAAAATACCTTTTTTTGCTCAGAATAACCCAAATGATCTAAAAAAAATTGTTCGAAGTGAAAAAATTATTTTTGTGAATTTGTCTAAAAAAAATTGTTTAAACAATTTATCGATCAAGGTACTGCCTGACACCCAGTAGATTTGTTATAAGGACCTCTTTTTGAGTAAGTTTGTGCAAAAAATTCGAATCGGAGTAATTTACCTAACGGGGGCGACGATACAGCTTAGACTAATTTGAACATATTCAGTAACATTTAATTGCTAGAATCGGCTGTTTGTGTGAATCAGAATCAACTTTTACTAAATGGCATTGGAAAGAGTATACTTTTCCTAGTTGGAGTCTACTTTTACTAGTACATGTTGAATATAAATCTTCATTTTATATTTATAATCAACTTTTACTGAAACCAGCCGTTAGAGTTGACTCCAACTAGTTGGAGTCAACTCCAACTGGATAATCAACTTGAACTGTAACATATACAATTATTACATATTATTAAAATTGATTAATAAATAAAAAATTAACGTTTATTCAAGAATTTTACGTTTTCATGAGTGCATCTACTTCAAGATGGGCCGTGTTGGAAAACTTTGTCAAAAATAGCAATAACGAAAAGAAACTCCTTCCAAAAAGAGTACACGTTACAAGAAATTACATGCTGTAAAAGCTATTTTAGTACTACTGGAGCTACTACGATGCAATTAAAAAAATATCAGCCGATACAGGGGAAACAAATGTGAGCCGAGCTGAAGCTAATGGAATCAGTAAACAATTTTTCAAATTAGAGAATGGTATTCTACTAAACATGAGGTACTATATTTTACCACGTTTTGACAGAGTAGCAAAACATTGCAAAATACTGCTACAGACTTGAATGTGACTTGCAACATATACAAATCCCTAAAGGAAAGTGTTGAGTCTGAGAGACAACTTTGATTCCTATGAAAAAAGAGGAAAAGAGTTGTCTAAAAATGAAACATATATTCTTGAAATAAAAAGACGACCGAAAATACAAGCTCTCCCTGGCGAAGACAAAGAAGATGAAGCCACTGAACATGAACCCCAATTTAATGGCAAAGAAGACTTAAAGATTAATACATTCAATGTTGTAATTGACGGGCTTTATTCAGAATTGAATAAAAGGTCCGAAATTTATTTCAGCCTTAATGAAGAATTTGGATTTAAAACAACTTATCGTCAATTTCCAATGAAGAAATCAGGGGAAAAGCTTCTATTTTGGCTAAAAAGTATCGAATCGGCATAGACGGTGACTTTGGAGAAGAGTGTGTAGGTACAGTTCAAAGGCTTTGTTGAAAGTATATTTGATGAAGAAAGAGAACTTCATCATAACAAGATTACCAATTTACCAAGCCTCCGAGGAATACACTTTTGGTGTATCTAAAACTCATTCGTGAAAAACAGTTAACATTATTTCCGAATATGGACACGGCTTTGGACATTCTACTATGGATGATGACATCTAATGCATCTGGAGAAAGATCATTCAGCTTGTTGAAAAGAATCAAAAACTACTTGAGAACTCGAACTTCTGACGAAGATTCTAGATTGTCTAGTTTGGCTAGTTTTGTTTCAAATGCAGAGCTTTTTTAAGCCTTAGACTTTAACGATTTGATTAAAGATTTTGCAGCCAAAAAAGCTGGAGTGTGTAGAGCTTAGATATGAGATTTATTATAAGTATGGAGTTCAGTGAGTGTCAATTTTCAGTGTCATTTTTCAGTATAAGAGAATAATGTGAGAATTGACCGATCTACCGTAGCCTATTACTATTACAGTTCATATATGATTTTGCTTGTTCTTTTACTTATCATGTCTTTTCAACTCGGCTTTTTTAGTCTTTTGTTGTCACTTGTACTTTTCCCCCCGAATGAAACAAATGTTATTTAATTTTAACAATTAACTGCAATACTAATTTATAATATAATAATTTTAGCAATATTAATAATTTTTCAAATACATAACTGCTGTTTGCTAACTTTTTGAATTACATATATAGGCCAGGGTAATAAGACAAAAATATACCCTGTTCGTGACACTTCAGCAGCCAGGGTACTGAAGCGTTTTTTCGACAAGTAATACCTATAGGAACAAATTGTAACTATTTACTGCGTAGGATCTGGCGGCCATTTTTATTTATAAACATTTAACTGTCAAAAAATGGCATTTCCCCCTTTTTTTCAAATCAATGGAAAACAGTGAAACTTATGATTTTTTTAGTACAAATATCTTTGAGATTATGGAAAAAGCTTTAAAATGACATATTACAAAGTTTGATATACTCATTTATTGTTAATATAATTGCGAAAAAAGGTCGGAATTGCAAAAAAAATTATTTTTGCAATAACTGTTGTAAAAATTAGTGTACAGGTTTGAAATTTTTGTCAAATGAGGGTTCTTTGGTGCTTAATATGTGATAAAAATTTCAAAGCGATTCATTCAATTGTTTAAATTTTATTCGAATTGTTTATCTCAGAGAGCATTTTTTTGCAATAACATAAGTCAGAAAAAAATGACGTTAGAACCATTCCACAGGTGTCAAATGGAAGAGCATGAGCTATATTTTCAACTTGGTTTAAAAAAAGCGAATAAAAAATGCATTTATTAGTAATAAATAATTATGCAAAAGTATCGTAAATATTTCCTTATAAACTTTTTGAATAAATTTTTCCAAAAAAATTTACTTTTTTACCCTGTTTTAAGTGCAAAACTACCAAGTAATGTTATTTATATCATAATTGATAAAAAATTGTAACAAATATATATAATTTCTTATATAACAAAATAAAAAGTTTATAAGGAAAGAGTTATGATACTTTTGCATAATTATTTATTACTAATAAATGCATTTTTTATTCGCTTTTTTTAAACCAAGTTGAAAATAAATATAGCTCATGCTCTTTCATTTGACACCTGTAGAATGGTTTTAACGTCATTTTTTTCTGACTTATGTTATTGCAAAAAAAATGCTCTCTGGGATAAACAATTTGAATAAAATTTAAACAATCGAATGAATCGCGTTGAAATTTTTATCACATATTAAGCACCAAAGAACCCTTATATGACAAAAATTTCAAAGCTGTACACTAATTTTTACAATAGATATTGCGAAATTAATTTTTTTTTGCAATTCCGACCTTTTTTCGCAATTATATTAACAATAAATAAGTATATCAAATTTTGTAATACGTCATTTTAAAGCTTTTTCTATAATCTCAAAAATATTTGTACTAAAAAAACCATAAGTTTCACTGGTTTCCATTGATTTGAAAAAAAGGGAAAATGACATTTTTTGGCACTTAATTGTTTATAAATAAAAATGGCCGCCAGATCCTACGCAGGAAATAGTTACAATTTGCTGTTATAGGTATAACCTGTCGAAAAAACGCTTCAGTACCCTGGCTGCTCGAGTGTCATGGAAAAAACCTTATTACCCTGGACTAAGATATTTTCTATAAAAATAGAAGTTGTTGGTAGAGCTGTTTTGGGGTTTTAGCCAAATTTGTAAACCAAGATTATTTAATTGGCGAATACAACATTTCGATCTATTTATGTACCGTATTCAAATAGAACATTAGTGGTATTTCTATTCATTTATGTTATGCTCTGTTTGTTGTACCAATTTTAAAAAGTTAAATTAAAATAAACGTTATGTATTAATATGAAATGTGCTTTATGCTTTAATTACATACTCGTGAAGTTATCGGGGGCCGCTCGGGGTAATTTGGCCTAGGGCCGCAAGTATACTAAATCCGGCACTGAAAATTCCATAATGTTTTATGGAACATCCCTTGTTTATTTAAGTAGGTACACATTTCCAATAATAGTACCCCGCTGAGCTGAATATTAATAATGACTCTTAGTTTGATTGCAGAACTATAGATCTAATGCCTATATGGCATAACCCTATATATCCACAATAAGCACAATGTGAAGTGTACCTAAAATACAATAAAATATTTGATAAATATTACTATGAAGATCGACAAATAATATTTGAAGTATCTAACAGGTATTAGAACCACGAACCACGTATAGTAATGGTTGCAAAATTTAATTAAACAAAACGTTTAGCAAAAAACAAATGTTAACGTAGTAAAAGTTAATTAACAAAAACTGAACAGATTTATGATAACGAAACTGATCTTTCCTTGCAGGGAAACGACCCTTGTACATAAATCGGAGTTATGGATTTCACAGATATTTCTCAGAATGAATTTTAAGTGCTTGTAAAGTAACCAACCAGGTTCGGATCTGCCCTACTTGCCTGTAACGTGAAATGAATTCGATGAAATGTGAAATATTTATTATATCAGAAAGGTACAGATAGACCAAGTGCAAAAGTGGATTTGTTTAATTTTATTAAAATAAACATATAAAAATATAATTGTTTAAATTACATATAATTACTTAATACTTTGCTAGTAATGTTAGAATTTGTATTTTTATATAAAATATCTATTACTATAGAATAAACATAACATATAGGTAATAATATAGAGCTGCGAAAGAGTCTGGCAACAAGTTGCCAAGTTTGAAATAAATAAAATTATATTTATGAAATTGTGGAATACGAATAGTCCGTTCTTTAACGGTAAAATATTGAAAAACCTCTAAATTTTAAAGAACCGCTTGGATTGACATGAAATTTGGCATACACATAGCTAACATGTCAAAGAAAAAAAGTTATATTGTGCCGATATGTGCTTTTGCCCTGGGGGGTGGTTTTCACCTTCTCTTGGGGGTGAAAAAATATTCGTCCAAAGTAAGTCAGGAAATGGATAAACTGGCTAATTTTAAGTAACTTTTGTTCTATAGAGTTTTTTCACTAAGTCAATACTTTTCGGGTTATTTGGCAGTGAATTTGTTCATTTTTTCAAAAAAATAACCACGCTTTTAGACGGTTTTTCGCAAATAACTCAAATAGTAAGTATTTTGTCGAAAAACATTCATAGCAAAAATATAGCCTGTAAATAATTTTAAAAAATGGTGTATATATCACGTCTCTATACCTAGTAGAAGCAGAGTTATAGCTAATGAAAAATAGGTTCATATTCGTCAAATTCCAAATGGAATACTTTAACGTGAAATAACCAAAAATGAAAAACATTTCGGGGAAACCCCATTACAACTTATTTAAAGTGTTTAAAAAGAGTTTCATTTTTGTTTTATAAAAAAATTTCTATCATCAAAAGTAAACAAATTACGCTCAAAATAAAGTTAGTCCCTTTTTGTTTTAGTAAAAAAATCAAGAAAATCACCCCCTAATTAGTATCTTAAATGAACTTAATCGTTACAACTTCACAAGTTTTTTGCCTCGTGTACGTATTGTTTATATGATCTGTAAGTTTCATCGGTTCAAAGTCCTTATTGTTGAAAGAGCTGTAGTTAAAATGGGTTGAACGAGTCACTGATCACGAATGTATGCCAATTTAGAAACACCAAATCTTAATCAATTTTTGTCTAACAGAAAAACAAAAAAATACATGATATTCAGAAAAGCAATGCTGACTTTTTTTTTGTTTTTCGAGATTTTTGGTATCTCTAACAATTTTTAAGTTATTTTGAAAAAAAGCGTATTTTTCAAAATTAAAATTTTTAAAAATTTTACTTTGAAACCAAATTTTTTCAAAAATAAGCACTTTGAATCGATGAAACTTACAGATCATATAAACACAACATAAGTAAAATAATTTGTGGAGCGGTAAAAATTAATTTCATTTAAGTTGCTAATTAGGGGATGGTCTTCCCGATTTTTTTTGCCAAAACAAAAGGGACCAACTTTATTTTGAGCGTAACTTGCTTAAATTTAATGCTAGAAACTTTTTGTAAAAACAGAAATAAAGCTTTTTTTAAACACTTTAAAAAAGTTATAATGGGTTTTCCCCAAAAAGTCCTTAATTTTTTGGATATTTCACGTCGAAATATTCTATTTGAAATTTGGTGAATATGAATATATTTTTCATTGGCTATAACTCTGGTTCTACGAGATCCAGAGACCTAACGCGTACACCATTTTTTTTTACTTTTTTATAGGCTATATTTTTTCTAAGAACGTTTTTTTCTACAAAATACTTACTTTTTGAGTTATTTGCGAAAAACCGTCTTAAAATGTGGTTATTTTGTTGAAAAATGAACATATTCACTCGCAAATAACTCGAAAAGTGTTGACTTGGCGAAAAAGCTCTACAGAACAAAAGTTACTTAAAATTAGTTAGCTTACCCATTTCCGGACTTATTTTGGACATATATTTTTTCACCCCCAAGAGGGGGTGAAAGTCACCCCCAGGACAAAAGCACACATCGGCACAATATCACTTTTTTTCTTTGACATGTAAGCTATACGTATGCCAAATTTCACGTCAATCCAAGCGGTTCTTTAAAATTTAGAGCAAAAACCGTGAAAGAATGTACTAGAATTGACATTGTGTTTCCTGTATTACCGTCATCTTATATATTTTAAAATGTGTTAATAGTCCACTATACTAATAGTTTGTTAATAGTCCACTCGTCAAAGATTTGATCTCTAAAACCGAGACGAAAAAGCTGTATTTTGTTGAGATCATCAATATTTAGACTCTAAAAAGATGCAAAAAAGTGTGCCACTTCGACCCCGGCAAACCTCCCCTAGTAGGGGCGGAGAAACGGAAAACATCGATGTAACAAGAATATGTACGCCTTAGAAAAAAATGCTTCGAACGAGAAATGTAGCTGAGATAATTTTCAGCAAAAATGTTTATTAGCACTTTTTGTGTAGAATGAACCGTATTCTCAGAAACAACGCTTGAAGTAATCGGCGATTTTAAATGTCAGTTACGCGCGTGAAATCAATTTTTTAAACAATTTGTATCAATAACGTAAAAATTTGATATCTTTTGATCAGAGTGTCCTATCGACAAAAATCAAAATGAGTTTTAAAGTTGATCGGTCTAAAATGTTTGCATTTTGTCGCAAATGAAGTTACTTTCTATAAAGCTGTTATACATTCACATACATAGAAACTTATGTCGAATACTTTGTAAGCTTTAAGATGTTTTATTTTTTGCATGAAAACGGCGCGTCGCATGAAAAAAAGGGAAAAAAGATTTTTTTTGTTACCAATTTACCGAGGAATTTAAAAATTATTTTTAATTTAAAATAACTCAGTGCGTACTATTTTTTTTTAATCAGACCATTACCCGTTTGCGTGCCAATGGCGAATATAAAATCTTTAATTGTGTGTTAAAAATACGCAATAACTACTTATTAAAACCCACCAAATTTCATTTGCATAACTCAACCGGTCTAAGAGCAATAAATAAATCGATAGTTTGTAAGAAAAATTTCAACACCCCGTATTTTGGAAACGAAGCACTTGCGGTCATATGTCATATGCTTATAGAGTAAACCGTCATTATTTTTTCATGTTGACTTAAAGTTTGTTGCACTTTTAGAAACACCCTGCATAACTCGACATATAGTCCAGAAAGCCACTGCGCATCCGCTAGGAAAAATATTCTGATTCGGATTTTTGCACAATCTTACTCAAAAAGGACTCCTTTTAACAAATTTGCATGTTGCCAGTACCAAAAGGTGGTCAAAAATTTTTTAAACGTTTTTTTTTTGTTTTTTCCTAAAATTATTTTTTTTGCATGGAAAAAAGTTTTTTTAGGTTTTTTGGATCATTCCAAACAGAAAAGGTCTTGGTCTTTAGTGACTTTTCTCTAAAAATTATAGTTTTTGACATATAAGCGATTAAAAATTGAAAAATTGCGAAATTGGCCATTTTTAACCCTCAAAAACTATGTGAAAAACTGAAAATTTGAATGTTGCCAAGGTAGGTAGATATTCTTTAAACATCGATTGATGAACTCCCGAAGAGTTTTTTGCAATACAATATTCAAAACTCCTTTGTTTTTTAATTGCTAATCAAGCGTGCGCGACAATATTTTCCACCGACAGTATGGTGCAAATGAAAGGAATAAATTCGTTATTTCGTAAACCGGCGACTTTAAGAAAAAATCCCGAAACAGGTCGATTTTTATTTTTAAGTTATGATATTGTGGCATATATGGTATACTAGTGACGTCATCTGTTTGGGCGTGATGACGTAATCGATGATTTTTTTAAATGAGAATGGGGGTCGTGTGGTAGCTCATTGGGAAGGTTCTTCAATTCTCTATTCAGTAATGTAAACATTTATATAATTATTTATACAGAGTGTCCTTCTACTTCTATTTTTGTCAAATAATTTAATTTATTAAAAATTTTTTGGACACCATGTATAAATAATTATGTAAATGTTTATATTACTGAATAGAGAATTGAAGAACCTTTCAAATGAGCTAGCACACGACCCCTATTCTCATTTAAAAAAATCATCGATTACGTCATCACGTCCAGATGGATGACGTCACTAGTATACCATATATGCCACAATATCATAACTTAAAAATAAAAGTCGACCTGTTTCGGGATTTTTCCTTTAAGTCGCCGGTTTACGAAATAACGAATTTATTTCTTTCATTTGCACCATACTGTCGGTGGAAAATAGTGTCGCTCACGCTTGATTAGCAATTAAAAAACAAAGGAGTTTTGAATATTGTATTGCAAAAAACTCTTCGGGAGTTCATCAATCGATGTTTAAAGAATATCTACCTACCTTGGCAACATTCAAATTTTCAGTTTTTCACATAGATTTTGAGGGTTAAAATGGCCGATTTCGCAATTTTTCAATTTTTAATCGCTTATATGTCAAAAACTATCATTTTTAGAGAAAAGTCACTAAAGGTCTTTTCTGTCTGGAATGATCCAAAAAACCTAAAAAAACTTTTTTCCATGCAAAAAAAAAAATAATTTTAGGAAAAAACAAAAAAAAAACGTTTAAAAAATTTTTGACCACCTTTTGGTCTTGGCAACATGCAAATTTGTTAAAAGGAGTCCTTTTTGAGTAAGATTGTGCAAAAAATCCGAATCAGAATATTTTTCCTAGCGGATGCGCAGTGGCTTTCTGGACTAATAAGCATATTGCTATTTAAAAAAATACAAGATGGACGTAATATTGAAAAGATGGCGACATACAAACTTGAAGGTTGAAGGATCCTCTAAAAAATTCATAACACATTATCATTTGGTATCCCACAATTTCATATTTATAGTTTTAATCATATCAAAGATAGAACCTTGTTCTAACACTTGTTCACAAGCTTGTATAAATGATCACACATATTTTTTGGTTAATACTACTTTTGATTAAATGTAAATTAAGCACAAAATACTACTCTACAATTTATCAGAATTTAATAGGAACTGAAAAGATATAGGTATTAGTGATGATATAGCGTGTCTACTTAAGTTGGCAACATATGGGAATTTTTTTTATTGTGATTTAAAAAAAAAGTTATTATTCATAAAAAGTTCTGCATGATCTAAAACCTGGGATCCAACCGTCAGATATCAAATGTTAGATATCAATATTATACGAGGTATGTCAAAAAATTTGAATTTCGCTCAAGAGTAAAGTATCTTTATATTTCACAATATCGGGAGTTATTATTTTTAATATGCAATAGTATTCTTCTAGTAGAAAAAACATTATTTCTTGCAAATTTTTCTCAAAAACCCAACAAGAAAAAATCTAGTGGCGTCAAATCTGCAGACAGAGGAGGCCAACAAATTTCAGAAACCCTGTGTATAACTATTCCATTTAAACGATTTTCAATGTATTACCTTACATCTAACCTACTGTTACATACTGAAAACTTAAATGCATCGCTAAAATGTTAAAAGGCAGACATTAACTAAGTGAAAGGTTATTAACTCTTTAATGTTCATTAGACCTTTAATGAATTTTGTTTTGTGTAAATTTGCTTATCATTTTTAATCGGAACGGAAGAGTTATCATATTTGTAATAAATAACCACAATGTTCGGTATCGGTAATTTGAAAAACAAATTTTTCAATTAGAAAGATGTAATATAATTGCATATTAAAACATAGTTTTTAATTCCAAACAACTTTTCATACTAACAAATTTTCGATATTGTGAAATATAAAAGTACTTTACTCTTGAGCGAAATTCATATTTTTTACATACCTACCTCCTAGAAAATTGATAAGATTTGATCTGATCGGAAGAATAACTTTTTTTCTTAAAATGAATAATAAAAAAAGTTTCTCATTTGGTTCCAACTTGCGTAGACACACTGGATATCTCAAATCTGATTAAGAAACATTTGTTTCCAAGCAGAAAACAACAGGTACATAAAGCTATCGAACATCTATATTTTTTTCCTTATCTAAAATTATAAATTACTATAAACACAGTAATACTGGTGAAATGAGATTCTTTGTTGACAATTGTATTCACAGTACCCATTTTATTACTAAAATTGTGTTAATAGAGACATTTAGGATTAAATTGTTATCCGAGATCAGTTCTTGTTTGTTTCAAACGAAAAAAAAAATTAAAAACGGTATTTTAAAAACGGTTTTCATGTGAAAAAGGAGCGCATATCATGTTATGTATGGAGAATAAATTAAAAAAGATTATCTAAGAGGCTTGTAAGATCAGAGAAAACCAAAAAGAAAGTTTTTTGAGAGGTTAATAAAACTTAACTTGCCTACATGCACACTTTGCAAGATAAATGAGTTTTTAGAGCAAAATATTTCAACCATCGTTAAGTTTATTAATAACGACAGTTTCAAATAGAAGAGATCTTAAGTCCTAGTAAAGTGTAAGATTTCTTTTACTGAAAAGACTACTAGGTCATAGACCCTACCTACTAATAATGATGATAAACTATCTAGATGACCACCCTCATAAACTGTCATAGCCGCTGTTTTACAATTAGAAGAAAGTGCTCATTAGATCAGAAGAAGTGTTGTGAAGACTTTCAAGTAACAGAAGTGAACAATGAAATAAAGCTACGAAAACTACAATACCTTGGCCACGTGATAATGGGAACAAAATAACAGCTTCTGCAGAATATCTTGCATGGAAAGATTTTAGGAAAACGTAGCGTTAAAAGAACTTGAAGTCTTCGAGATGTGGCTATACAGGCGAGTCCTAAAGATATCATGGACGGACAAGATGACCAACGAGACCGTATTGCGAAGAATGGAGAAAGAAAGAGAGGTGATGTATATCATTAAAAGGAGAAAATATCTCGGACACATAATGAAAAACGACACTGAATACAGATTACTAAAGGTAATCCCTCAAGGAACAGTATTCGAAAAGCAACGAGAAGAAGAATATCATGGTTAAAGAACCTGAGGAAATGGTTCTCTACAACAATAACTAATCTATTTAAAACAACAGTTAATAAAATAATTATAACCAGAATGATCTTCAGTATTCGAAACGATAGGCACCAAAAGAAGAAGAAGAAGCGTTAGAAGGCCATGAATGTCATAGCTGCGCAATCTCAGGGAGTCGTTTAATTGCTTCTCTTACCAACTTTTTAAAGCAGCTATAAACAGAATACAAACAGACATGATGATCGCCAACCTTCGAAAGAAGAAGGCATTAGATCTAAGAAATCAAAATCAGACAACCACTTACGAACCAGGTCCTTAGTTATTCATGCTGACTCGGACAACTTTTCTATTTCGGAAAATGTTCGGGAGGGGGCGGTTCGTAAATATAGAGGTTTCTAAACTTTGGTGTGTCCGAACAACTGGAGTACCCTTAAAAATTTATCGGACAATATTGCTAGACTAGTTAATTGTAAATATTTTTATTAAACAATCCTGCAAAAATCAGCTGTGAGGGTATAAATTGTATGACTCTTTATGACATTATGACTATGGAGTCATATATGATTTTTTTTGCAGGATTGTTTGATAAAATTCACTGGTAATATTGTCCGATAATTTTTTAAGTATACCTACTCCAGTTGTCGAACGTACCAAATTTAGAAATCTCTATATTTACGAAACGCTCCCCTCCCAAAAATTTTGCAAACTAGAAAAGTTGTCCGGCTTGACATGAATAACTGATTAAAAAAAGTCTAATGAGGGAGGTAATACATTTTGTGTGTGGGTCAAAGGTCTAATAATTAAAAGCTACAAATTGCGACATAGAGTGCAAGAAGCTTGTAGGAATCTCGAAATAAACTGGGAATAAACGATACAACATGGTTAAGTCTGGAGAATGCAATAACAAGAAAGGAAGAATATACAGACTGACTCTGGTCTTATGAGCTAAGTATAATGGTGACTCCAGATGTACAGATCTGGATATAATATAATATTTACCAAGAAACTAACAAAACCAGTCAGGAGCTAAGTCCGCAAGAAGTATATAGATAATAATCCATGGGAAACTAAATTTAATACAGATTTATTCATCGATTCCTGATAAAAAATAAGAAGAGATAGAAAATAGCACATATCAGCCAAGATAAATGTGGGTCCATGGCAGGATCATACGGATTAGGTGTTCTCAACAACAGTGGAGATTCTCTCAAAGAATCCTACCTAGTATGGGTATAAAGCTAGCAGATCGAAAACAGAATAAACAAGTACATGTACCTGGCAACACCAATAACATAAAATAACGACTATTATTTTTCTCATGATCATCTTTCAGTGCGTCACAGTTTTTCGATTTCTTTCTAACGCATTAAATTGTATGTGACAGGAAAAAAGGCACGTCGGTGATTACTTTGGTAATTATTCTAGTTCGGTGATTATTCTAGTTGTCGATAGATAGCGCCATAATAAAAAAAAATATTTTTTTTTAATTAGATAATAATATTACAAATATAATCTGTATAATTTTTAAGACTATACAAATCAAAGAAAATACCATTTTATAAATGCAAGAAACACATTTGATTTGTTTTTATTCCAAATTGAAAATAAAATGTGACAACTGTCAGATTTAACTAAAATGTCATGTTAGAATAAATGTCATAAATGTGTATTATCACGGACTTACCCTTTTTCCTATCATTTGTTACGCACTGAAAAATGCTCATGAAAAGGACAATATATTATACTGTCATAATTGAAAAATACGTGTTTAAAAGTAGCCCCTAACATATAATAGCCCGATCAAAGAACAATCCGACCCCAAAAAAAATAAAGGAAGGATGAAAATTTGGGAATAGGTAGTTGAAATTGTCTATTATTATATAAGAAAAAGTTTACAATTCTACATCCCCTCCATTTTATAAAAATGGAGGGGAATACCCCCCTCTCGAAGATAAAAAAAATACATTCAAAATAAGACCGGAATTGGATAAAATGACTAATCATAAACAACTTTTCTTCTATAGAGTTTTTTCACTAATACTTTTCGAGTTATTTGCGAGTGAATATGTTCATGTTTAACAAAATAAAACATGTTTTTTGACGGTTTTTCGGAGATAACGCAAAAACTAAGTATTTTAGCGAAAAAAATATTCTTAGCAAAAATATAGCCCATAAAAAATTGAAAAAAAGGGTGTATACATGATGTCTGTAGACCCAGTAGAAGCAGAGTTGCAGCTAGTGAAAAATAGGTTCTTCTTCGTCAAATTCCCAATCGAATATTTCAATGTGAAATAACCCAAAAACGGAGCACTTTTAGGGGAAAATTCATTTTAACTTTTTTAAAGTGTTCATAGCATCACATTAAAATTCTAACATTACCACTCACAAGTTACTTTGTCTATGTATTATTTATGTGATCTGTAAGTTTCATCGGTTCAAAGTGCTTCGTTTTGAAAAAGCTGTAGTTAAAATGGCTTGAACGAGTAACTAATCATGAGTTTAGGCAAATTTTGAACAGCCATAGCATAACCAATTTTTGTCTAACAAGAAAACAAAAAATCAAAAATAGTCAGAAAAGCAAAACGTAACTTTCAGTACTCTTTGAGATTTTTGGTATCCTAATTGTTTTTAAGTTAATTCCATAAACAATTACGATTTTTTTCAAAATTAAAAAAAAATGTTTTATTTTAAACCCAATTTTTGCAAAACTGAACACTTTGAACCAATGAAACTTATAGATAATATAAACAATACATAAGTAAAATAACTTGTAAAGCGGTAACGATTAATTTTATTTGAGAAGCTAATTAAGGGGTGATTTTCGCCATTTTTTTACCAAAAATAAAAGGGACCAACAATATTTTGAGCGTAACTCACTTACTTTTAATGTTAGAAGTTTTTTTAAAAAAACAAAAATAAACCTTTTTTTAAACACTTTAAAAAAGTTGTAATGAATTTTCCCCGAAAAGTGCCCCGTTTTTTAGTTATTTCACATTGAAATATTCGATCTGGAATTTGACGAAGAAAAACCTACATTTCATTAGCTGCAACTCTGCTTCTACTGGGTCTGCAGACCTCACGCATACAGCATTTTTTTCAGTTTTTTTTAAGCTATATTTTTACTAAGATTATTTTTTTCGCTAAAATACTTACTTTTTGAGTTATCTCCGAAAAACCGTCCAAAAACATTTTTTTTTTTGGTTAAAAATGAACACATTCACTCGCAAATAACTCGAAAAGTATTGACTTAGTAAAAAAACTCTATAAAACAAAAGTTACTTAGAATTAGTAATTTTATCCAATTCCGGACTTATTTTGAACGTATATTTTTTCACCCCCGAGAAAAAATTTTTCACCCCGTATTTTCAATTTTTGTAAAATGGAGTTGTAAACTTTTTCTTATATAATAATAGACAATTTCAACTACCTATTCCCACATTTTCATCCTTCCTTTATTTTTTTGGAGGTTTTCGTAAAATTTTGCGTTCCATGATCGGGCTATAAGTAAATGAAAATCTTTTAAAAAACAATAAACAATTTCAAACTGCTCTTATACATTATAACTCACAACCATAAGTATGATTTTGCATCCACCACATTTGTCATAGAAACCTCTTCGTTTGGGCGAAATGTAGGCTCCAAATCATCTGTAGAGCTCACGTCATCTTCCAACATGGGTATATCGAAAGAATCCATATTTTGACATTCTCTACTGACGTCCATAATTGGCTGTAAGGCTTCGGAAACTGGAGGCACAGCTCCTCTAATATCCTCTTTTTCTGGGCGATCTGTTATATCAGGTAAAAACGAGTGTACTAAAGCAGTCATCATATTTTCCTGTTCCCTTATATATTCATGTCTTTGTCTGAGTCTTTCTCGTTCCAGATAAAGCTCCTGCAATCGTAGTTGCTGAGCAGAAGGTAGCTGGGAACTAAATTCATTTCCATTCTCTTCTGAGCTAGGTTGTTGGAAATGTGTAGGTGTTATGATTCTAGGATCTAGTGAAGAAATTGAATCTTCATGTTGTCTTAAAACATTTTGATGTTTTTGCTTAAGCAGTGCGCGTGAAAGCTCTGGCAACGCGTACTTCCCGTCCGACGTAGATTGGCGTGAAGAAATTCTAGGATCTTCCCAAGATGTCGTACGTGTTTTGTGATTCATAAAATAAATTTCACCTTCAGATGTTCTTGCCTGTTCCCATCCGTCAGGTAAATGCTCTAAGTTCCTGTTTTGGACAACCGTATTATAATAAAATGGATTAGAAGATAATTGGCGAGTAGACAGAAGCTGTTCGGCACTATGATGTTTTTTGGAAGCTGTTTGAGCAGCTAAAGAATTTGTAGGGTGGTCCCATGTAGTTGTCCGTGTGTTATGGTTGATATAATAAATCTTCCCATCTCGAGTTCGACCCTGTTCCCATCCTGAAGGTAAACGATTCTTAACTTTTGATTTCTTACTTACATCGTGTGACTTCTGTTTCATGTGCTGTAATGGCTGTTGCTCCATGTATGTTTCTTGAAAAGATGCTGGAGAGCTGTGAGCTCTTTGGTGAATAGGTATTGTACACGCGGAACTTACAGATGTAGTAGATGTATTACTTCCACAAGAAGAATCCACTGAACTATCACGAGAGTGGTTTATTGATTTTGATCCCGTTGTCGGTGGATTAAAAAATGAATCAGGAAGTCTGCGTTTATGCCACGGTACTTGTACGTTTCTTTTGGAATCTGGCTTTAAAACACTGTCAAAAAGAGCTTGTAAGTCCTTCTCTGGATCCACCGTCACTACTTCGCTTTTATTCAGTGCCATTATATGGACGGAGTAAAATCACTAAGTACGGACACGTAAGCTAATTAAAAATGCACTCAAAATAATTAAACCCATAAAGGCAGAGAAAACGTTCAGACTGGGCGCGGTGGCGCGTACGCTGCTCTATACTCAAGTTTTAGTTGTTTTTGTTTTGATTCGTGTTCCACACGCATGTGCAACTTAACTTGTCACCATGCTTTATGCTTGTTGTGTAAATAAAAAATATTTGCTGACTGTGAAATACTCATATTTTCGGTAGTAAAAGTTTCTATTCTATTAATAATCAGTAGTTGGTTCGCATGTAGTTATCACAGAATTCGCGTCTCAATCAATGAATCATCGAGATATAATCGAACATATCTTTATTGCAGAAAATAAAACTTCTGATATGCGTTTTTATAATTGTCTTTGGGCTGCAAATGTAAAAATATTTTTTATGAAAAATTATTTTAAACACAATGAAACGTTTAACTTATATCCTTTTAAGTAAATAATTTATATTTCTGTTATTGGTAAAATAAAATTTCTATTTCCTTTTAAGAAAAAATTATGAATATTTTTATGTGCATGTCAAATAGGTCATTTTATCTACAAGATAAATGTAAACGATTATGTTGTAAACTATTCGACGAATATTCATATCAATCCTATTAGTGACCAATTATTGTCTATATTCTGTTTGAAAGTTATTGATAGCAGATAGCACAGTTTATTGACACAGGTGATAATCTCCAATGCAATGTTATTGCCAAATATTTCAGTTAAGATTTGAAGTTGTTGTTTTTAGACCTTATTACATAAAACATAACGTGCAGTATTGTTAATTTTTTATTGATATCGACAAAAAGCAATACTAAAGGTATTTCAAAAATGAATATCCATTTTCAGTTTCGTTGCAACACGAAACTACAGCCGCATCATTTTTCCAGTTCAATCAGAGAGTGCAGCAAGCACTTCTACCGGTTTCGAAACTTATTAGTCTCTCATCAGGAGGCACATATGCTGCTCTCTCTGACCCAACTAGGACAAACCCCGACGTGCAGTCACGGATTGCAACGTACGGAATGGCAAATATGCCCTAGCGGCAACTGCTGTTAAAAAGCTAAGTTTTCAATATAATAGCACCGTGACCCGTCAAAATAGCCCGGTCAAAACAGCCCCGTCAAAAAAGCCCCGTCAAAATAGCCCCAACACAAAATAGCCCGCAAACAAAATAGCCCCGACAAAATAGATCGCACACAAAATAGCCCCGGTCAAAACAGCCCCGGCTAAAACAGCCTCTTATAAACAATTACATAATTATTTATACAAGGTGTCCAAAAACTTTTTTTTAATATTATTTGACAAAAAGGAAGAATGTATTTAATTTATTTAATTTAAAATGCATTTTACTGTTGCCCGAAAACAGACAAAAATGTTTATATCATAAATTAACATTGATTTTCGCTTAACTTAAATGTTCGAATTTCCAAGAGGCAGGAAAGACAGGACTCGAGTTCTCTGAAAAGACAATTTTTATTTAATGTTGTTAAGATAAACATCTGAATAGAGGATAATAATTTCTCTGCGCTGTCAAGGCAACAATATGGCAGCAATTGATTCCTTTCTGCAACAAAAGCTGTATTTACGTTTAAATTAAAAAATTCCACCAAAAACTCATTTTGTCAAAATTAGTCACTTGACCCCTTTCTGAAATAAACGATTCAATTACCATTTCCGAAAAAATGTATTTTTAAGGAATTATTTCATGATGAATTCTGAAGGGAGCTTTTTTCTCGGGGCTATTTTGTCGGGGCTATTTTGTCGGCGGGCTATTATTCCGCGGCTATTTTGTCTGCAGGCTATTTTGTCGGAGCTATTTTGTGTGCGGGATATTATGTCGGGGCTTTTTTGACGGGGCTATTTTGACGGGGTACCTAATAGCACATAAAACAACATCCAAAAATGTTATTCTACATCCTACCACACTGAAAACAAAATAATGGGAACCTTCTCTGGTAACACCTCCGAGGCTTCTACAATTTGCAAGCCATAGCGGATGCTGAGACTAAGGAAGATGAGGGAATTTTACAATTTATAATTCACGTCCCATCTGCTCAGCGCGGTAAAGTTCCAACGAGAATGGTTCCCTTCGTACTCCAATCGAAGTAAACATGTAAATCAAAAATGAATATCCATTTTCAATTTCGTTGCAACATGAAACTACACCCGCATCATTATTCCAGTTCAATCAGAGGGTGCGACAAGCACCCCTACCGGTTTCGAGACTTACTTATTGCCTTAAGGTAAGCAGGCCAACATCTTAAGGGGAAAGGCGCAAAATGTCGCCTGTCAAAATTTTCAATGTGCTTTAAATGTATTCATTTTTTTCGAATCCTGAGAAAACTATAAAACTAATAAGTATTGTTGAAAAATTTAAACGCAGAATGAAAGATTACATTATTACCGAGGGTCGAAAGTCTCTTAAAATAAATAAAAAGTTTCTTTTGAATAAAATATTTGCAATTAAAAATCACACTAAATTTTTTCTTTTGTTTTCACCCACATAACTTATTAAAATAATCATTATGTAGAAGTTTTCAGTATATATTACAATAATGTAATCTTTCATTCTGTGTTTAAATTTTTCAAAAATATTTATTAGTTTTCTCAGGATTCGAAAAAAAATTAATACATTTAAAACACATTGAACATTTTGACAGGATATTTTGCGCCTATGCCCTTAAGAGGGAATAGTAGCGATCAACAGGTAGTCAAAACGCGTTCCAAGATTGCGGCTGTAATTTTGAATATTTTTTCGAGATATTTGGCACACGTATCCGTAATATAATAAAGAATGGCGGTACAGAGCCCAATTTGAAAAATATATTAGTATGTGGAAATTACTCTGTAATTAAATACAATATTAAAAAAACGAGCCTGTACCGCCATTAAGAAGAACAAAATAATAAACTTTTTTGAAATAAACTTTTTTATCCGATGTCTAGATTTTGTGTCATTTTGGAACTACTAAAATTTTAGTAGTTCCAAAATGACAAAAAATCTAGGCATAGGATAAAAAAGTTTATTTGAAGAAAGTGTATTTTTTTGTTCTTCTTAATGGCGGTACAGGCTCGTTTTTTTAATATTGTATTTAATTACAGAGTAATTTCCACATACTAATATATTTTTCAAATTGGGCTCTGTACCGCCATTCTTTATTATATTACGAATACGTGTGCCAAATATCTCGAAAAAATATTCAAAATTACAGCCGCAATCTTGGAACGCGTTTTGACTACCTGTTGATCGCTACTGTTTGCTCTTAAACTAATAGGACTTTTCATCAATTGTCAGTTGTTTCGAGTTTCTGTCATATAATATTAATACACACGGATTATACGAAATATGACAGAAGCTCGAAACAAATGACTGTTGTTGAAAAGCCCTCTAGGTATATGCAAATCTAATATCTAATCTATGTATCCTGTATCGCTTGCATGGGTTAAACAGGGTCGCTGAAGAAATAAGAATCCAATTTTCAGATGTCAATTTGTTAATAAATAATTGCAATTTTTTTTTCCTTAAAACTCCTTTGAGAACTCAAGTGTGTAATAGTCTAGGAGGTAGTGTCAAATTTTTACAGTGATTTTAGCACGGATTCTAAGAATTTACTTTGGTGATTAGTACTTGTTTGATATATAACGAAAATGTCTTTCAGCTGGCGCGATTCGGGGGCTTTTAGGCAAGAAAGAATAATTATGAAAGTAGATGGAAAAAACACTAGAACTTATATGTCAAATATTTATCTACGTGCGATATGGTCTATGTCATAGCCACCTTTACTTAACAAGCCATGAAGTTGAAACTTGGCAACATCTATTGGTAGACCGATTAATTCTGACAGTTCTCATTTGTTTTTAAATAATTTTCACTGTATTTACAGAGAAACTGAAATATTTTACAATATTTCGTGCTCCAAATTATAAAGAACATTAAAAGGTATGTTATTAAGATGATTTTAGTTTAATATAATATATTTTTATGTAAACTTGCGGGCATATAGAAAACCGTCCACTTAAAAATTTTGTCATTTTTAATGTCTTAATATTTCCTAAACCTGTTGCTAGATTTAAGTGATTTTTTAAATATGTTATAGCCTAATTCTTAAACAATACCGCTGTAATAATATTGTTGCTAACGAGTTAAATTTTTATGGTGTACAGGGCATTTATAAAATACTGAAATTAAAACCCAACTATAGCCTCTGGTTTTCTTAACATTCTGTTTTTTTGATTAATTCGCTTATGTTTAACAACTAGATTTGTTCTTTATCAATTCAGTGTGTTTCTAAATAAGTGCTACAAACTTTAAGGGGAAAGGAACAAT
Source organism: Diabrotica virgifera virgifera (assembly GCF_917563875.1). Taxonomy (NCBI): domain Eukaryota; kingdom Metazoa; phylum Arthropoda; class Insecta; order Coleoptera; family Chrysomelidae; genus Diabrotica; species Diabrotica virgifera. Next base: position 69,523,475 of record NC_065444.1, read on the forward strand.
ATGCAAAATTTTGACGCCTGTATTTTAAATGTAATTATTTTTTTCGAATTCTGAGAAAACTAATAAGTATTTTTGAAAAATTTAAACGCAGAATAAAAGATTACTTTATTACCGAAGGCCGAAAGTCCCTTAGAATGAGTAAAAAGTTTTTTTAATGACATATTTGAAACTAAAAATTACACTAAATGTTCTGAGTTTTTCACCCCTGCAACTTATTAAAATAAACATAGAAGTTTTCAGGAACTTTAGGCCCTCGGTCCTAACGTAATCTTTCACTCTGCGTTTAAATTTTTGAAAAATACTTATTAGTTTTCTTAGGATTCGAAAAAAATGAATCCCGTTTATATTCTTGTTATTGGTTTTTTTTTGTATAATAAACGTTACTTACAAGCAATTACTTTTAATATTATTTTGTATAAACTTCTAATTAATAATATTTTCTTGTTCGACTCAAAAAATACTATAAATTTTACCAGAATTTGTACTTTAAAATCGTAGTTTCGAAAGCGGTAGTCCGAAAGTCAGACTACCGACGTCATCAATTGCGACGTTGCCTTTTTCTCTTCATGGCTTGTAAAGTAAAGGTGGCTATGTCTATGTCTATTGGGTAGGATACCAGGGCCTAGATTCCGTGCACTACATGTCGCTTTCTATCGATATTTGAATATCAAAATATTTGAATTTTTTTCTAGTTTTGCTAGGTTATACTCTAATTGATAAACTAGAGCAAAACTAGAAAATAATTCAATTAAAGCTAAAAATCCATATATTTTGATATTCAAATATCGATAGAAAGCGACATGTAGATATCTACAGTGCACGGAATCTAGGCCCTGGTTTTCACACGCTTTCACCCTGGAGGCTCGAGTTCGATTCCCGGCAATTGACATTTTGATTTGAAAAATAATTGATTTTATAAAAAGTTTTTTGTTACAAAAGGGTAATTATTTTTATTATTAATTTTTCTGGTCTTTTTTCATTTTATGTCCCGGTTTTGGGCCAGCTGACACACCATTTGATAATAAGCTTTGGAACACCTAATTAAATTAAAAAAAAGCCATGCTAAAATGCTCCCGTCAAATTTGACATTATCTCCCGGGCTATATAAGGAAAAGTTACCATAATGTTCCTCTGCAACTGCAACCCGAACCGGTATTTACACGAGAAGATGATGATCAATGCTGCATTTTTTTATTCTAATTCTTTCGTTTCAATGAAAGAATAATTATTGTAATATATTATTGTGAATGGAGTAACCGTGAACAATATTAGATATGACGACAATACATTAGTGATGGATAATTGCGGAGAAGACCTTTAGAGTCTTAAGTCGGAGATGTCACACTGGAAAGGGGAGAGAAACTCGTGTATCTCGGAAGTAATATTGTTACAAAACTGACTTTACGCGGTTGACTTTACTATTTTATTATTTATGTTTTTAGGTACTAAATTTAATTTTCAAAAAAACTCATACAGAAGTAAAAACTTCGAGATGTATTCTGGTATAAAATCGTTTATTTAAAAACTATCTAAAATGTCATGGATTGCAAAACGTTTTCGTTCTAATACAGAACATCTTCAGTGCATCCTGCCGAGTAGTTTGAAACTAGCACACTGTATATAGTGGTAACCCCATCATATATGGTTTACATAATATAATTTACTAAAATTTTATGACTACAAGTCGATGTTAATAGATATAATGGAACACATGCTAAAAGGGTGCCATGCTTCCCTGCTCGAAGATGCTAGGTACTTGCCAATTCAATGGGCACAGACCAACTCTGGTTGGTCTGTGCCCATTGAATTGTTTAATTGCCCGTTTTTTAAGGGTGAAAACTACCCCTAAAAAACTACTTGTAAAAAATTATAAAATAACATTTTAAACTTTTAGTCCTGTCGCCAGGGGGGGTACAACGGCCTCCTTAATTCAGATGGACTTACCCAAGTTTTTTTTATATATTTTGACCCGTAGAATACGAATTTTTTGGGTAACAGTTGATCCGGATGTCGATAAGATTGTTATAGACAAAGAACTTGAGGAATTACATAACAGCGATTTCTCGCAAAACAAAACATCTTTTTGTATTTTTTGGGTCATTTTAAGGAAAAAATATTCCTACAAGTTTTTTCGTAAAATGCATAGTTTTCGAGATAACCGCAGTTGAACTTTCAAAAAATCGAAAAATTGCAATTTTTGAACCCGAATAACTTTTGATTAAAAAATAAAGTAGCAATTCTGCTTACCGCATTTGAAAGTTTAAGTCAAATTATATCGGTTTTGATTATTTGCATTGCTAAAAATTAATTTTTTTATTGTTAAACTAATCTATAAACACATAGTGTTCCCCGTGCCTAATACATGCGTTTTAACGCATGTTACGTAGAAATTGCCTCGCTTGCACTTGTACCTACTCTACCTACTCGTTCGATTTTAAATGAGAAATCATTGAAAACATCACTCACATACTAGGTGTTTATAGCTTTGTTTAACAATAAAATAATAAATTTCTAGCAATGCAAATAATCAAAACCGATGTAATTTGACTTAAACTTTCAAATGCGGTAAGCAGAATTGCTACTTTATTTTTTAATCAAAAGTTATTCGGGTTCAAAAATTACAATTTTTCGATTTTTTGAAAGTTCAACCGCGGTTATCTCGAAAACTATGCATTCTACGAAAAAACTTGTAGGAATATTTTTTGCTTAAAATGACCCAAAAAATACAAAAAGATGTTTTATTTTGCGAGAAATCGCTGTTATGTAATTCCTCAAGTTCTTTGTCTATAACAATCTTATCGACATCCGGATCAACTGTTACCCAAAAAATTCGTGTTCTACGGGTCAAAATACATAAAAAAAACTTGGGTAAGTCCATCTGAATTAAGGAGGCCGTTGTACCCCCCCTGGCGACAGGACTATTTAATATTGTCAACATTTGGTTCTTATTAGTTACATAATGATTGTTTTATGCTTAAGATATACTATCATAATATTGCAGCATAAAAATGGAAGAAACCATATTTAAAAACGAACATCAATGTATTGCTTTTGCGGATGATCTAACAATATTAGCAAAATCAAAGAAAGAATTGAAAAGAATTGTGAAAAAGATAGAAAAAGAAGCAAATAGGTTTGGTCTAAAGATAAATGAAAAGAAAACTAAATACATGATAATGGGTGATACACAGCAAGACAATGAAGAGTTTATAAAAATACAAGGGGAGAAAGATTACATATACAGTTTTGACAGAGTGGAAGAGTTTACTTACCTTGGTGTGAAAGTAAAGGAAAATGGACATGAAGATAAAGAAATAGAATCCAGAATTACAAAAGGCAACCAGAAATACGGAATGCTGAGATCCTTAATGAAGTCGAAGTTTGTTTCAAGAAAAACAAAAGAAAGAATTTACAAGACAGTGATTAGAGCTACGGTTGTATATGGAGCTGAATTATGGGTTTTAAGAAAGGCAGATGAAGAAAGATTAGAAAGATGGGAGAGGAAAATTCTCCGATCAATTTACGGCGGCATAAATACACAAATGGGATGGAGAAGAAGGACAAATAAAGAGTTGGAAGAGCTGTATACGGAACCAAAAATCACCGCAATAATAAAGGCGCATAGAATAAGATGGCTGGGACATGTGCAAAGATTGGAAAACCATAGAATGACCAGGATGATATTGAACAGGAAACCAGTAGGGAAAAAAGGAAAGGAATACCCCGTAAAAGATGGTTTGACAGCGTCCAAGCAGATTTACGAGAATTAAAAATAGATAACTGGAGAAACAAGGTATTAGACCGAAAAGAATGGAGAGGAGTGGTAAGAAGAGCGCAAGAGAAATTGTAACAGAAGAATATGCCATGAATTATAAAATGAGAGCTATATATATGTATATATTTATATGATGTATTTTTTAAATAGACAAATTAATATTGTATATATTAGATATGTATAGTAAAAAAAATGTAATTGTGTTTTTCACGCCCAGGGCCTACATGGCCTGTTGAGCAAAATAAATAAATAATCATAATATTTCAACCCTTAAAACCACCCTTGTTGGAGCTATATATAAAAAATTACTTATTCTAAAAGAATAATTTCGGCTTGCATCGATTTACATAAAAATTTGGGATTAGTATTATTGCACCCTGTGCTTCATATTCTATATAACATGCTCAAGGGCGTCGATTATTTTTAGGGGTGTAAACTACCCCTTATTGTCAAAAATTATATAAAAATATTGTAAACTTTAATATGGGTAAAATTTGGTTTTGATTGGCTAAAAATAATGATCGTTTCATGCTTTAGGATATAATATCATAATATTTGAACCCTTAATAACCACCCTTAAGAACATTACAATTTTTATAAGTAGATAATTTAATAGATAGGTATATAGGTACAGAAAAAAAGTAGAATTAAAGAATTACAAAAACATTTATTTACACAAAAATACGAATTTATCGTTTTATAAACATAGCTCCTTCATTTTTGGCGATAAAAAGTTTTTCAAAAATGATTTTGTAGGATTTTTGAAGAGCTATAAGAATGTGTAAATTAAATTTCATTAGATCCTTTAGTTTTTAATTGGGGTGGGTTTAAAGTGCTCGAATAAGGGGTGTTTGCTCGTAAATAGAGGTTTTAAACAGCTATATCTCGCTAACTATTCACTGTAATGAAAATCTATGCCCAATATAATTTTTAATTATTAAAAAAGCTACAATTTAGTAGTCTATCATTTTTTTCGTGTCTCCAGTATTTTCGGAGAAATTTTGAAGTAAAAGGTGAAAAATACGAAATTGCAAAAAATAAATTTTTCTTTGAACTCCAATTTTTCTAAAATTAGGCCTTTTAAATAGGTCAAACTTCTTGGGTGTATTGACAATACAAATATACAAGGAATTATAGAAAGGTGAAGACCAATTTTTAATTAGGAGGGTAGTTAGTTAGGGGGTTATTTTCACTGATTTTTTCGTAGAGAAAAGCAGGTACCGACATTTTTTTGATCATAAGTCGCTCTATTTTCATGCTAGAATTTTTTTATTATTTTTCTTTGAAAGGTTTAATTGTATACTTAAAAAAATGATTATGTATTTGACGAGAAAAGCTTTAACATGCCGTATCTCGGTTTGTACTGGTCTTAAAGATGTTGTTCTGAAGCTATTTTCTTGTGGCATTTTTATAATTTGAATTTGAATATACTTGGTCTTAAAGATATTACAGAAAAAGAATTTAGTTTGTGTTACTAAAAGATACAATTTTGTTATTTGCAGTTTTTTTATTAAATGCGTATTTTTCGAGATATTCTCAAAAATCCCTCTAAAAAAGTCGATTTTTTCGACGAAAAACTGTTACCTTCAAGCGCGAATAACTCGAAAAATATTAGTATTACGAAAAAATGTAAAAACCATTTTTTTCTTAGAATTACTTTTTACATCGATTTACATTGTTAAAATATAACAAAAAATTCCCAGCCTCGAGATGGGATGGCAACCACCCCCAAGGTTTAAGCGTACAGCGGCATGATATAGAAAATTATCCTTGGACTATTCCCTACTTTCTGTGAAAATTTCAAGTAAATCCATGCTGGACGAAAAAATTGCGAGCCAAAATGCTTCATTTCCTCGACTAGATCTTTTACGTCTGATCATTCAGAGAAAGATGCAAGGTAAACGTGGTCCTGGTAAAAGAAGAGTATCCTGGCTGAAAAATCTAAGGCAATGGCAATATATGGAAAATCGACTACATCATTATTCTGAGCTGTTTTCCATAAAGTCATTATAGCGAATATTGTAGCCAACATGATATCCAGAGGCGGCTTTACCTATTGTGCAGGGTGTGCGGTGCACACGGGCGCCGGGATGTTAGGGGCGCCGAGCACCAAAGAGCGGGTCCTTTACTTTGTTTCAACATAAAATATGAAAATTTTTTAAATAGGAGGCGGAAGATGAATCAATAACTGACGCGAAAATACATTTTAAAGTAAACTCTTACTATTACCTATTAGATATTGCAATTACTAAATTTGACGAACGCTTCGAACTTTTAAAGCAAAATAATGACACTTTTTCGTTCCTTCAAAAATTAAAACACTGGAAGGATAAAACACTGCAGTAAGCGGAGCCCCGCAGACTGCAGACTTTTTATCGGCCGATAGTTTAGTCGGAATGGGCTGTTAGTGCGCATACCAAGCCAACTAAACAGTCGGGTTGGTGAAGAGGGCGCACGCGCACACTATGAACAGCCGACCGACTATTCTCGAACGATTTAGTACTAAAGTTCTTATTTGACTGTTGAAGTTAGTAGTCGCACAATGAAAAAATTATCCAGAAATGTTATTATCATTCTCATATAACGGAGGAGGAAATCCAAGAAGAGATTCCGAGAGTACTGAGTGCATCCAATTTACAGTGAAAGAAATAAGACGACGCGACGGTTAAAAGTAAAAGACGTGATCTAAAAGATTGTCATGTTAAAATGGAACTGACAGGACACATAGGAAGAATGGAAAACAACCGTTGAACGAAGCAAATTCTTAAATGGCGACCAACGACTAGCAAAATAAGTAGAGGCAGACCTCAAACAAGATGGACTGATGACATCAAGTGAATGGCTGGTCACGAATGGATGCAAAAAACAACAAACTAAAATGAATGGATACACCTAAGGAAGGCTTTTATCTGGCGATGGATGGAATAGCTGTTGATGATGCTGATGATGAATTCTCAGTGACAGATTATTTAGTGGAAAATTCTACACAATGTATTCTAAATTACTTGATTACCCAAAAAAGTGTTTCGCCTTTTGTCGGATGATCTTAGTCACCTTCAATGAGCTAGTCATGCTAATTGGCCCATGCAGGTTTCTACAATTAACGATTGTGAATTAGACGATGCCATTTCCTCGCAAAATGTTAAAAAAATATTCGCACGGCATAAGTATTGGATACCAAAACTAGGAGAGAATTGAACTATCGACCGATAAACAATCGTCGTGTGTGCGCAAGTCCTAGTTAGCTCACACTGATTAAACTGTCGGCCGATATTTGGCCGACAAATTAGGCAAACTATCTGCCGATAAAAAGACTGCGGGAGCTCTTTTGGGTAGGTTGTTCTGACGCCGTGAATACCTATTGGCTCCCTACATCATTTAATATTGGACTATTTACATCTGGATTTTTGTTTACAATATAAGTGTACATAATACCCTCTAATACCCTATGTACTAGTACTAGGAATAGGTAGGTACCTATTCGACTATTCCATTTTGACTGCGCATCTACCAGGCGCCAGAGCATCGGCTGCACACGGGCGCTACATGGGCTAGAGCCGCCTCTGATGATATCCAAGTATCCAACGATCGATAACGGTCATGAAACTAGAAGAAGAAGAAGTGAAAGAATTAATAAAAGGAAATATTGGTGAACTTGCTTTTTGGAATCAAGGAAATATTGATTGAAGAGGCAAAAGTTTTAAATGGTAATCAGTATCACTGCTAATTTAGATCCCGAATTAATTAGGTAGTACTAGTACCCTGGTATGCACCAATAATATCGGTAGATGTAGATGTTGAAAGGTGATTTTTAAAATATAAATACATATTATCTGACAGAAAACATAATTTTTTGGTAGACAATCTTGAAAAACATGTTATTGTAAACTACAGCAGTATTCTTATTCCAGTGGCGACGCGTGACTTTTTTTTAGTGTTATCAAAACCAGAAGTATTTTATAAATATTTTTATGTACATATACAGTGTTCCCATACATCAAAGTTTGTCCGACTAGACACCGTGAATTTTCAGCTTGCTATTAATCAACTTTTTTTTGGTACTCGCGATCCAGGTCTATTATAAAACTAGATGAAATACAGAAATAAAATTAAAAAATTAAAAATTTAAGAAACTATATAAAGTATCTACAAACTAAAAACATATTTGTTGTTTTTAGGTAAAATATGTATTATACCACCTTTATACTTTATTAAAAAATCCAAATTGTATAATTAGTATACTAATCAGTACATTCATTTGTCATTTTTAGCCTAAAATATTAAATAATTTTTATTTTATTGATTATACACTACAATGTACTGTATCAATATTATTATATGTCATATAATAATGTTGTTGTTAATTAATATATTTCGACAAGTAATTAAAATCGATTAATATGATTTATATAGGATAAAAAGGTATATTGTCCTTTTCATGATCATTTTTCAGTGCGTCACAAATGATAGGAAAAAGGGTAAGTCCGTGATAATACACATTTATGACATTTATTCTAACATGACATTTTAGTTAAATCTGACAGTTGTCACATTTTATTTTTAATTTAGAATAAAAACAAATCAAATGTGTTTCTTGCATTTATAAAATGGTATTTTCTTTGATTTGTATAGTCTTATAAATTATACAGATTATATTTGTAATATTAATATCTAATTAAAAAAAATTATTTTTTTTAATTATGGCGCCATCTATCGACAACTAGAATAATCACAGAACTAGAATAATCACCGACGTGCCTTTTTTTCTGTCACATACAATTTAATGCTTTAGAAAGAAATCGAAAAACTGTGACGCACTGAAAGATGATCATGAGAAAAAGAATAGATATGTATAGATAGGTCAGTGGCGGCTCGTGACATCTGCTATAGGGTGTGCTGCATGAACCACGGCCAATATAAAATAATAGAAATAGAATAACATACGAAAACAAAAACAATAAAATTAGCTTTAATACTAATTAATAGTAACTAATAACGACATGCTATAAAAATCTGATTAACTTACATTTATTGCATTTTTCTAAATTGGAAATTAATACGCCGGTCCTTTTTTGTCGCAAACTTTTCGATTACTTTATCGTTAAAGTTCGGTATTGAAGCGATGAACTTTTTTTCTATCGAGAGTGTGGAAAGGGCTGTTAATCTGTCTTCGCGCATTGAATTTCTTAAAAATGTTTTGATCCGTTTTAAAGTTGAAAAACTACGTTCAGCTTCTGCTGTGGTCATTGGCGTAGTCACCAGAATTTGTATCAACTTTTTGGTTTCTGTTAATGTGTCCTCTAAATTATTAGAAATTATAAATTTTAGTAAAGGCACTGCACCTTTTAATGTTCTACACTCGATATTGGAATACAAAACTGACAGTTCTGTTCGCAAACGGTTTTTATCAAAGAAGTTATAAGCTGTACAAGTTAAATCCAATTCATTTTCAGGAAACTTATTATTATATTTTTCGAAATGTTCTGAAGATAAAAGTGTTGCGGCAACTAGATGATTTGTATATGCAAACCGTTCTTTTGCATTGTTTATAATAACATCACAAACTTCTAGACAGGCAATACGGTGATCCTGTTGGCTGTTATTTGGGCGTTTCCTTTTTTGGACACTAGGCGCCGCATTTAAATTTGAAGCTTGATGTATGATAGGGTCTATTTTATTTCGGACATTGTTAATACTTTGCTCAAAAACATGTATAGCTTTCTGTGCTTCGGTTGGGTCCATGTTCTTTTTTTGAAGATTATTGTACAAAACGTCAACATGTGGCATAATATAATGAAAAACAGTCAGCCAGAAAGTAAAATTTTGATCTTCCAGAATACGTCTAAGTCCTCTTGCTTCCTTGGAAGTAATAGCATTTGACTCTTCTTCTAGTTGCTCCATACACTCAATAATAAAGTCTCTATATTCGTAAACGACATTTACTGTACGAATATTGAAATTCCAGCGTGTAGGGATTGAACGAGGAATATTTTTTCCAACTATTTGATTTAAGACAGCTATTCTTTGAGGTGAATGACTAAAAAATCCAGGTATATCATGTAAATCTCCAAAAAATACGCGTACTTGGGAATTAATAGAACATGCTCTTGACATTATTAGATTCAATTGATGGGCGTAACAGTGCACAAAATGAGCAGTTTCATATTTTCTCTTAATTATTGTTTGCACTCCGCCATGTATCCCACTCATAACAGCTGCTCCGTCATAACTTTGTGCAATGAGCTTATTTTTGTTATTCTTTAATATTGGGTCTAAAACATTCAAAATTGTGTTAGCTAAGGTTTCAGCATCATGTTTTTCTGGAAGCAAAAAAGTCCAAAACCTTTCAACTGGAGCACCGTTTTTTACATAACGAAAAACAATGACCATTTGAAATTTCATAGAAACATCCGTTGTCTCATCAGCTATCACTGCTAAAAATGGGGCTTCATTGATTTCGTTTAAAATCTCCTCAGCGTATACTTCTAGCATGCAATCCAAAATATCATTTTGTATTGTTTTTGAGGTACCTTTGAAAATTGTCGCATTTGTAAGGTGTTCACTAAGTGTTTTATCAAGTTCAGCAGAAAAATTCACTAAACCACGAAAAATTCCAGGGTTATCTGATGTTTCAGATTCATCGTGTCCTCGTAAGGCGAGCTCAAAAGCCCCACAGAATTTTATACAGTCAATTATTTTTGACAAAACATACCTGTTTTTCGTCACCTCTTCATTGTGTTTTTGTATATTTATCCAATAAGCAGAGTCAAGTTGGGCCTGTATATTAAGTTTCCCAAATAATGCAAATCGCATTTCATTGTTCATATGAGTTTGCGTGTTTTCATGCTTCTTTATTTTTTCACTTAAATGCACTAGATCCCGCACTCCTGTCTCGCGCCACAATTTTTCCTCTTTATCTGCGCCGAATAATGCACACGGAAAACAGAAAAAAGCATTTTTTTCGGAACATCCACAAATCCACTGATTTCGTAGATACATGTCTTTATTAAATTTACGCGTATATGTTTTTCCACGGCTTTTACCGGACACTTCAATATTAAGATCAGGCATAGGACGGCCACGTTCTTTTATAATCAACTGTTGTTGATAGTGAAGTTTTTGAAATTTATTTACACCTAATTTAAATTGAAACTCCATTGTTTTAAACACGCTCGAACAAAACAAATTAAACAAAATTGTAACCTAAGAATTTCTAAACACGGCACAGATGCAACGGTCACGAATAACTGTCGTGAATTGCAGCTCGCAAACACATTTCCGAGGCCGTTAATCAGCCGATTGCCGAAGCACATCGGCTAAGATCGCCGTTTGCCTAATAAATGCATTTTACCGCTGCCAGTGTTTCGGTTGTTATCGACGCGGCTTCACTGGAGCAGCAAATACGTAAAAAGATTGCTTCACTGGAGCACCAAATACGTAAAAAAATTATACGGTTTCACTAGAGGAGTAAATACGTAAAAAAAATAATATTAATCATCGTTGTTGGTGAATTATTATTAACAGTTGATGTTTAATATGATAATATGGCAGATTTGAAATAAAACTATATTAATTATTCTTTAATAATTAAGATTTGCTATGGTTGTTTGGTAGTTCTGCAGCTCAGCAGCACATAAAGAAAAGCCGCCACTGAGATAGGTATAGATCTGTATAGTAAGCAAGTACAGTTACAAGTTATAAACTAATAATTAATAATGCATATTATGCAATAATCGAATCCAAAAGGCCGGTACGGTTAACTAACCGGAGTTTAATCGAGAAAATACCGGCCCTAAGAATAACAGACTTCATAAATGGAATTATAATTATTACCTATAATTATAATAATAATTAAAATTGCATTTATTAAGTCTGATATTCTTACGGTCGGTATTTTCTGTCCCGATTAGCTAACCGGGACATAAAGTACCTACCGGCCATTACCTAGCCGTGTCACCAAATTAAAATTTGGTAACACGAATACTAATCCACAGTGGCTTAAGAGCCATCGTGCCCGCAAAATTTTCAGAGACGATCCAGTCCTCTGACCGATACAAAGATCGTACCATCGTTGCCACTCACAGAAGTGGTAAATAACGGCGCGGCGCACGGTAAGTAAGGGCACAGTATAAAGAGGGAACCTCTGTATACTGTGGTAAGGGCGTATTATAATAACGTGCAACCGATTTTACATAAACTCGCTGATATTTTCGTGCTTCTAGTTGGCTATTTTACTGAATTAGGTAGATACTATTAACAAATATTTCTATTTTTAAAAAATATAAATGGAATTATTTCATAGTAGTCATAGAATATTTATTTGCAAATTTTAACTGTTACCAATGATAACAATGGTTACATGGACGCTTCGCCAGTGTCTTATTCGTAAATGTACATTATACTTAGTCCATGTTGCAGGGCCGCTCCCGTATAAAAAAATTTTCCGATTCGGTTTCTTTACGGATTCCTGTTCAAAAATCTCCCCTTAAACAAATCAGAGCGGTTCCGGGCGAAATTTTTGGGCAGAAATTGTTTAAAAAAAATTTGGGTCATTCCAAACAAAAAAAACTTTCTTGTCATTTTTCTCAAAAAGTTAATAGCTTTCGAGTTATAAGCGATTTTACCAAAATACGCATTTTCGAGGCTTGAAATCTCGTATGTAAATTATTATTTTTGGGGTTGCCTAGTGCCTAAATTGAAGTTTAAACATTCAGAAATTCTGAAGAGTAATCGGGGCTTATTTAATTGTAGGGCGTTATTTTTAATTGTTAATTATGCGCGGCCACTCGAATTTTAAGCCGACGCACCGCGAGAATTAATTATTGCCAATGTGCTAATTAAATACACCAATCATATAGTGCGACACAAAGCGACTTGAAAGTTGAGTGGACGCACATAATTGACAAATAAAAAACAACGGTCTATACTAAATTTACAATCAAGATGCAGTAGAAATAAACAAACCAAGACACGTTAAATGCTATTAGGAGCACTGCCGAATCATAATTTACAATGTATAAATTTTGGAGATCATAGATTATGATTTGGGAGTGCTCCTAGTAGCATTTAACGTGTCTTGGTTTGTTTATTTCTACTGCATCTTGATTGTAAATTTAGTATAGATTCAAACAAGCCCAGACTACTCTTCAGAATCTTGAAACTGAATGTTTAAACTTTAATTTATACACTTGGCAACCTTAAATATAATAATTTACATGAGTTTTCAAGCCTCTAAAATGCGGTAACTCTCATTTAGCGCATTTATCTATATCAACTTTTGAGAAAAATGAAGAGACCTTTTTTATTTAAAATGACCCCAAAAACATAAAAAATATTTTCCGGAGCAAAAACGGTGATCTTTTGAATTTGTCTAAACAATTTCTGTCCAAAAATTTAAGGGTGCAAGTCGAATCAGAATTCTGATTTGTTTAAAGAGGGCATTTTTGAACAGCAACAAAAAAACTGAATAAGAATTTATCTACTCTATCTCATATTATGTAGAAGTTTTTAGTTTGTGAAAACTGTCATTATAGATAGCAGTGCGTGAAGGATTTAAAGTGTTGTTTTACAATTTTACTAATAAAAACATTTTTTTAGTAAAATTGTGGTTTATTTCCCATCAAAACTAGTTGATTTAAAGTGTGCGTGAAGTAACAATGTATTTTAAAGGGGATTTACTTTTTCGCACTGTTTTTGGCACACTTTCATATAATCAAATATTCTTAACTTTCGCGTTGTTATGGTGATGACATATGGGAGCAATAAATTAGGTACAACAAATGTTTTGACAGTTTTGTGGTTTGAAAAAAGTTAGAATTTTTAAATGTCAAAGTTCTAAAAATTGTAGTACCTATAGAAATGAATTCCAGTGACGAAGAGTTACAGTTTTTTCATTTGTTTAATGTAGATAAAAAATATTCTATGAAACTGTCCGTGAAGTACTTTTTGCGAACTTACGCGATGTATAGCACTCGCTCCGCTGTCGCTCGTGCTCTAAACATCGCGTGCGTTCGCAAAAAGCATAGGGTAAACCACCCAATTGTTGGCACTAGCCCAATTATTGGCAGTGGACACTTTATTTTTAAATAATTAAGGAGAAATTCACTGTAAGTACTTACTGCCACTTTTATAATGATCTGGCAACATGTATTATTTATGGTAGGGCGTAGCCTACTATAATCGTCAATATGCCGCCAACTATTCGAGAGCAGTGTTCTCAGACCTCCTGAAATTTCAGGAGACCTACTGATGGCGACCCTCGCCTACTGATGGCGTCCTTAAACCTCCTGATGAAGTGATGAAATTCTGAAAATCATCTGGTTTTGTTCCAACTCGATACAAAACCGTTCTTGAATGATTACGAGGATGCGCAGTAACGAAAAATGTGTTACTGCGCAGCATCACTCGTCATTGCGCATGCGCGTAACGATTCAAGAACGGTTTTGTATGGAGTTTGAATTTTTCAGAATTTTATCCTATTTCATTTTTTTTTTATTTTTATGCTTTAGCCGCCATCTAGCGTTGCCACAGCCGTCCCTTACAGATTTTATAGAGTTGCATGCCTACCTACAAACGTAAAAATACTCCACCAACTGATTCTACTGATTTTTCGTGGCGACATCTAGTTGCCAATCTATAAACGTAAAGACTGAAACTACAGAATTCTACCAATTTTTGAGGCGAGCGAGTCTCCTGAAATCTCCTGATCGTTCGTGGCGACACCTCCTGATCCTCAAAAAAGTCATCTGGGAACACTGTTGTTCGAGAGTGAAGTTTAGACGTTAAGTTATCCTTTACATTTTAGCTGATTTCAGTAAGGCATCATCGGTGTTAGAGGTAAGTTTATAATTGTAATATTGGCTGTGATAACTAGAATGATATATCAGGTTAATCAATAGATTACATTGTGCCGTTTTCTCGTTTTTATGCTTATTTTCTACATAAGCATAATTATTTTTATTAATGCCAACAATTGGATGTCATATTATAGCAAATGCTAGTGATTGGCAGTGCTGCCAATAATTAGGTAGCCGGGGTGTTTATTTACATTTAGTGATTGGCACCTTTAATTTCAGGAAGAAAAAAATGCCTAAAGTACAAAAGAAAAGCAAATATACAAAAAAAATGTAATGAAGAAATGCTTCAAGAAGCTTTACGGGAAATAATTAATGGCATGCCAAAGGCGAGGGCAGCAGTTAAATATGGGATACCCAGAGCTACTCTGCAATTTAGACTAAGCGAAAAATTTAAAAAAGTAGCACATGGTCCAAATACTTATTTAAGTATTTCAGAAGAAACTGTATTAGAAAAATGGGTAGTAGATTGTCACAGAAAAGGGTTTCCGAAAAGAAAAGAGGACATCCAAGCTTCTGTTAAGTCATTTTTGGATCAGAACCCCCGACCAAATCCATTTAAAAACAATCTTCCTGGGGATCATTGGTATCAATCGTTTTTAAGGAGACATCCTAATTTAACAAATGGAATTCCTGAAGCTGTAAACAATGCCAGTGGAAACGTGTCAGAAAATGATATCAGAAAGTGGTTTAATAATATCCAAGAATATTTAATGGAAAAGAACTATTTTGATATTCTTTCTGATCCTAGCAGAGTTTACAACGGAGATGAAACTTATTTTACCCTTTGTCCGAAAGAAGATAGGGTTCTTGCACCAAAAGATGCCAAAAATGTTTATCAGGTAGAGCAAGGCCCATCGAAAACAAATATTACCGTCATGTTCACATTTTCTGCTGCGGGAGTTACAACGCCACCGATGATCGTTTATGCTTATAAAAGATTACCCAAAAGCATCGCACAAGGTGTTCCAGATGGGTAGGGTATTGCTACTAGTGAAAAAGGTTGGATGCAAGCAGATGTTTTTCATGATTATATATCTAAGATATTATATCCCTATTTAGTAAAAGAACATGTTACATTTCCAATTATAATGTTTGTAGACGGGCACAAAACACATTTAACGTACCAAATAAGTCAACTATGTACAGAACTCGAAATAATCTTAGTGGCATTGTATCCAAATGCCACTAGAATTCTTCAACCCGCCGACGTCTCTAGTTTCAAGCCACTTAAAAATGCGTGGAAAAGAGCTTTGTTGAATTGGAAGAGACAAAATACATTTGAACAACTAAGTAAGAGTAACTTTGCTCCAATTTTAAAAGAAGCGGTAGATACTCTTAAACCATCGGCTATTATAAGTGGTTTTAGAGTGTGTGGTCTCTATCCTTGGAACGCGGATAGTATTGACTACAGCAAATGCCTAGGTAAAAAATATACCACAGATAAATTTTGCGAAACCACAACAGAATCAATCAATTTGACCGATTTTTGTAACATACGATGAGGATACTTTACGGCTCTTAAAAGAAGCTAGAAAAAATGGAAACTCTGATAACACTAGCAAAAGTTTCAGGGTACTACTTAATCTATTTAACATTTTACATCCAAAGAATCCAGATAATGAAGAAGGCGATAATTCACAAATTGTAATAGATGAAATGTTTTTGGAAGATATGCCTGTAATAGAAGAGAGAGCAGCGATGACTTTAACTTACGATATAGAATCTGTACCTATTGTTCTTTTAGAAGAAGAAGTTCCTGAACAAAATACAAAAGTGGCACAAATTTTAGTACTTTTTCAGAAAATACTCAAGAAACAATCCCAGGATCAGCTGCAATTTCAAATTTTGATTCAGTTCCCTCCACTAGTCAAAACTCTATAAATAAAAGCAGTAACATGGAAGATTGTTTGCCTTGGGCCAAAACTCCCGAACGTAAGGGAATACGTAATACCCAAAGATCTAGTTTTGTGATTTCTTCTTCAGTTTATAAAAGAGAACTAGAGGAAAAGTAACGCGAAAAAAATGAAAAGGAGCGAACAAAGTTAGAAAATAAAGCAAAACGTATTCTAAAAAGTAAAGAAAATTCCATGAAAGGAAAAAGTGTTAAACGAAATACTAAGATTAAGGTACTCAAAGAAACATCTTTATTTCAGCAGAAACCTAGTATTTTAGAGGACTTAAAAGTAAACAAGCTTTCAAATAAAGAAGATGATCGACAGCCCCATGAAAAAAAAATGGAAATAGGTAAATTCCAAAAGCACGTTAGAAATCTGTCAGTATTAGGATTTGATCCAGAAGTTCCAGAACCCTGCTCACCACCTAAAAATAATATCTTTATGAATAAAGGTATATGCTTTACATGTACTGGCAATTTTTCCCTGATTAGGTTTGGAGTTAAATGCCAGAAGTGTTACAGAACATTTCACAAGGGATGTCTTGAAAAATATGATTTAAGAATATTTTGTTTGTAAAACTTGTCTTCAACAACTTGTATGTTGAGGAGACCGGCCCTGGCAAGGTATTGTCAAGTTGTACTGATATTGTACTCCTAGTTTTTACTAAAAACAAGTGGTATTATTAAATAGTTTTTTAAAACTAAAGTGTTTATCTACTAGATACTACTACGTAAGTCGTATATACGTAATTATTAGTTTATTATTGTGAAAAGATAACGTCAAATAAGAAAAATACAATACCGCACAATCATTTTGTGAGGTTAGCTAGCATGCGGTTGGTTTGTCACTTACCAGAGTCGGACTGAAGCTTTCGCCACCGCAGCTTAAAATGACTTCACAAAATGTAAACACACCTTCCGATCTAACCAGTCCAGTAAATCAACGTTCAAATATTACAAACAGTTATGCTTCAGCCGCTTCACAGTCTTTTCCGAGTAAGACCCAAGCAATTGTATTTAGTTGTATCGATAATGCTAAACTGCAGGATTATTTAATTCCTTTGGGCACAATCATCAACCCAAAAAATATTATTTTTTCATCTAGATTATCTCATAATAGAATCTGCATGTATTTAGCAAACAAAACCGTAGTAGATAATTTCATGACACAACATGGCTCTATAAAAGTACTCGGCGAAGTAACAGCACGGAGACTTGTCTCTCCAGCAGAAAGGCTAGTCTTGTCTGGTGTATGCCCGTCAATTCCTCATCAAGTATTAGTTGAAGAATTACAGAATATCGGTTTAAAGCTTATTTCCCCAATAACATTTCTGAAAATTAGCTCCACTCTTCCCGAATATAGTCACATACTGAGCTTTCGGAGGCAAGTTTATGTAAGCCCTATAACATCAGCAATTCCAGATTCTATTCCAATAAATTTCGACCAAACACCTCACCGCATATTTTTGTCACAAGGTACACTCACCTGCTTTATTTGCAAAAATACAGGACACATATCATCCCAATGCAATAACAGTTCAGTAACGGAATCAACTCATATTGAGTCAAACAATGAAGTACCAAATCCAACAGATCCAACAAGTATATTACACAAGGTACCAAACACTCAGCAGTCATCAAGTTATCCATTATCAAATTCGAGCATATCACCTACACCTACAAATCTCCATGACCAAGAAATTACTAATACTCCTACTCATAGCAACACTTTCAATCAACCTCATTCAGCGGCAATACCGTTTTCACAAACTTCGGAGGCAATATCCTCCAATCTATCAGCACCTTTTCCATTAGATACAGCTGCAGAAAACTCTAATAAAACTGATACATCACCACAATTTTCTGAAACAACCATTTCAACCAATCTTACAAATAAAACCTCAAGCTCGACTTCTGCCACTACCAATGAGTTTGCTCCAGTACCTCCAAATGTAATAAAGCCACAGCATCTAAGTGAAAACTCTAATACCACTTGCGAAAACGCAAGTTCTTCCATAAAACGCAGTATTGGTGAGATCGATACGCCTCCTTCAGACTCAGCAATTTCATCACAAAATCTGTTTGCAAAACCCAAATCATCTAAACCAGTGGTTCCCAACCTTTTATATCTGGGGACCCACTTTGTGATGTTTTTTCATATTCGCGACCCATCCCTCACCTCCATTGGTTATAAGCCCGACACATTTGGACCAATTAGTTCTATTTTCGCAAATAAAACTATCCAAGGAATCGGAAATGTCTTGGCCAGTTGTAGTGGTGTTTAGGGTGTGGCAAAATAACATTTCCTCTTCAACCGATCCATTGAAACTAAACCTTACTAAGCATAACAAATTAACTTTGTCAGCAATATCTGAAGAATAAAATTATTTTTTTTTCATAGCAGATATTAACCTCGCCTTTGCGTTAACAGACATTTTCTTGATTCGACGTTTCACAGTAGTGTTGGATAGATCAAGCGCGGCTCCTCCTTAGGGTCAATTGGTCAATGACCCCCCTAAAATAATCTCATAAAAATACCAATTTTATTAAAAATATCTTTTATCTAAAACTTCACTCTGAAATATAAAATTCTCTCTCAGCAGTCTGCATTGGCAAAACAAATATAATAGATATAATAACGTCGCGCCTCGCGCTATACACAAGCCCGTGGCTGGGCCGTATTTTAAATTGTCTATATACAGTTCTTATGGCTTATGGACAAATGCATGTAAAATAGAAAAGAGACGGCAGATAGCAATTTCGTGGGCGAGAGTGGGAGTGACCTTTCCGTCGTATACCTCTAGTAGAGTCGACGGCCTCACGTTTAGTTAGTTACCGTCTGCTGACCGCACTTCACGGCAGGTCTATATCGATCGCGGCGTATTTGCGTAATTTATTTTGTTTTGTTGGATTTTTTTGTGATTGTAACAAAAACAAGATGAGTGTTGTTGACGAAATAATTGCCTTAAAATCTGCTGGAACACTAAATTATGAACGGCGGCTTGAGAAAAAAGAAAGTGGTCGACCAAAACCAAACATGAATTTAAAACAAACAACAAAGGATAGGGGTAAGGACATTCAAAGATATTTTAAAGAATCAATGTACAATTTGTGTGATTGGATTTGTGGCTGCAGTGTGAGAAATGCATTTTTTTGCTATCCGTGTTTACTGTTTTCGAATGACGCTGTATGGGCGAAAAATGGAGTAACTGACATTAAGCATTTAAAAGTGAAAATTACAAAACATGCCTCTTCAACTACTCATATAAATTCATCAATGAGTTACGCAAGTTTAGGACGTGTTAACATAAGACAGCAACTTGATAGTGTATATCGTAAATCTGTGCATGACTTTAATGAATTGGTATCTAAAAATAGGTATATTTTAAACAAACTAATCGACTGTGTAAAATTTTGTGGAGTTTTCGAAATTGCATTGCGCGGTCATGACGAAAGTGACAGCTCCAATAATCGTGGAATTTTTCTGGGCCTTATCGATTTTGTTTCTGAACTGGATTTAATGTTTAAAGAACACATTGAAAAAAGTACAGTATTTAAAGGAACATCGAAAACAATTCAGAACGATATTTTAGAATCAATGTTAGCCATTGTGCATACTCATATCATGAAGGAGATTGGCCAGACAAATTTTGTGGCCATTCAAGTAGATGAGACCACAGACAGCTCCAATAAAACGCAGATGATTATCATATTGCGATATGTATTAACTGGTATTGTACATGAAAGATTTTGGAAATTTGTTAACCCCCTAGGTACTACAGCACAACATTTAACTAATGTAATATTGGAAGAACTTCAATTATTAAAAATTAATGAAGCACCTGAAAAATTGATTGCCCAAAGTTACGATGGTGCATCAGTCATGAGCGGTAAACTGGGAGGAGTACAAACAAAAATTAAAGAAATATACCCAAATGCACACTTCATTCACTGCTATGCCCATCAATTTAATCTTATCCTCCAAAAAGCGGCGAGTCAACACAAACCGATAAAAATATTTTTTGCAAATTTACACGGATTTTCGTCCTTTTTCGGCCGATCTCCAAAACGTACGATGGTTCTGGATAGAGTGGTTAAAGTAAGGCTACCTAAAGCTGCGCCTACTCGATGGGCTTTCAATACAAAATGTGTTGAAATTGTATACACTTATAAAGATGATTTAAAATCTTGCTTAGAGGAAATTATTGATGAGGAGCAAGATGGTAACAATATAAATCAAGCAACTGGTTTAAAAAGACATTTGGAAGATGAGCATTTTTTATTTTGGTTAAATTTTTTCCATAAAATAATGCCCCATGTTGATATATTGTTTAAACAATTGCAAATGCGAGACATTGATGTTATATCTGTCAAAAATTGTATCCTGTCTTTTAACAACAATATCCAAATAATTAGAAATACTATTTTGGAATCAGAAGTACCAAGCACATCAACAGCAAAAAAAAGAAAAACTACTGCAGAGGATCCAAAGCGACGAACTGCACTTGAAATTTGTGATATTATTATATCTGAAATAAATCACAGGTTTAGTTTCAATGATCATCTCATGATTTCACAGTTATTCTACATAGAGAAATTTGAAGCATACACTACCAACTTTCCGCAAAATATTTTAAAAATGGTGACGGCTAATTATCCCACAGTGAATATTTCCAAACTAAAATCGGAACTTGAAGTCTTATATTGTCGTGAGGATTTTCGCAATAGTGCTGGTGCAGTAGCCATACTTCAGCTTTTTATTAACATGAATTTGTCTGAAACATTTTCTGAAGCAGTGAAGTTATTAAATATTTTGTGCACACTCCCTATGACAACCGTGGAAAGTGAGAGATGTTTTTCTACTTTAAAAAGAGTAAAAACATTCCTGCGTAATACGATGGGACAACCTAGACTTAGTGCCTTGTCTATGCTGAGCATCGAGAAAACGCTTGTCAAGAGCATTCCAAATTTCAATGAGAAGGTCATAGACTATTTTGCAGAACTAAAGGATAGAAGAATTGACTTAAAATATAAAAATATTTAAAGTAAGTTTCGTTTTAATAAATTTACAATTTATTATACTATAAATATTCCTATCTATATATCAGTCAATAACCTGTTCATACCATTTTTCCTATATTTTTTAAAAGATTTACTCTAAAAAAAGACAAATTTAATTTTCGGAAAACTAGGGTAAATAGTATTGAGTTTTATCTAAGTCTGTATTTTTTATCTAAAATATAAATGCTAAAAGATCTTTTAAATACTTTAAAAAATCAACAGTTTGAAGTTTTCAAACCAAAATGACCCCCCTGAAGATTGACCCACGAGCCGCCGCTGGGATAGATAGGGAATTTTATATATCTGTTAATCTGCTTTTTCGTCAAACAGAAGTGACGATATTATTTCTGCCCCGGGAAAAATTAGGTTCTCGCCTGCTGTGTGCAGAGAGCTATTTTTTGCTATTAGCAAAGACAGCTGGTAAGAGGTCATGATAATTTTATTTATTACCTTGTCCTGACGCCACATTCTCCATATGCGACCGAGTCGAAATCAGTTCTTTGAAAAAACATCAAAGATTTATTTCAGGTTTCTAGATGTTTAGTTGAAATGTGGTTGAAATGAAGTTTTAAACGCTTTCGAAAGGTTTAGCCAAGGTTTCTAAACAAAGGGGTACATTGGGGTATAGGTTCTTTTTCCGTACCTATGAACGTGAAACCATATTCAAGGTATTGAAGACAATATTTTCGTAACATTTTCTTCCCTTTCTTAACATTTGAAAATATTGTAGGTGTTTTAGCGTCATTGCTGGAAGATGGACGGATAAGATCACCTTTGCAAGTAGATTGCAGTTTTCTCTTAACATAAGACCCACTTTTCAGCCAGTTTTCCATCGTTAAACAGTATAAAAAGTAGTGAAAAAGTTCATTACTTTTAAACGAAAACAACGCTAGAAAGAGTATCAAGCCACTATGGTATGTTATTACGTGGGATACCAGAGCCAAACTGAGAACAAGAACTGAGTGAGTATTTGGGTCATGAGTCCGAGTACGAGAGCGACTGGGAGAAAACCGGTCGGGCTGGCGCCTGGGAGAAAACCGGTCTGTACGCTACTCAGCTACTGTAAGAGCCACGCCGCGACCCACCTGTAATCCACCCGCGACCCACTAGTGGGTCGCGACCCACCGGTTGGGAAACGCTGATCTAAACCAAAAAAACCGCGCTCATCTAAAGTCCCATCTACACGGGTAACTCTTGAAAATTTTATTGATAATCATACCCCACCATTCGTTTTAAATTACCACCAATTGTCTTTACTTATTGATAATGTCCAAGGCTCCCCCGACACTATTAGCGTCGTTAAAGAATTTACAACTGATATGGCTGGTTTACTCTATCTTTTACAAAGCAGCTATCAATATGCAAATGATAGATCTACAAAAACCAAGTTTACAAAACTTCAAAAGAAACTACACAACTATTTAGGGAATGAGATTTCTGACTTAGACAGTGACTCTTCTGTAGACAATTGTTCAGTATCATCTAACTCCGAATCTGTTAACAACATTCAACGCGATACTTCAATGGAACATTGATGGATTTTTCCATCGTCTCCCGATGCTACAGCTTCTTTTATCTGAATATTCTCCAGATATTATTTGTCTACAGGAGACAAACTTAAAGACCAATCAGTTGTACAATTCAAAACATTTCACTTGTTTAGCCACAGCATGTAGCACATATTCAGCTGAACTCTACGCCATATACCGCGCTGTGAAACTTCTTAACGAGCTTACACTCACAAAAGCCCTGATCATAACAGATTCCCTTAGCTCTCTAAACTCATTAATACATATTTTTCCGAAACGTCCTTTTTGAAAAGTTGCTAAAATACCAGCTTTCCCAAGCTCATGAACATGGAAGGAGCGTCCAATTTTTATGGGTTCCCTCACACGTCGGAATAATAGGAAATGAAGAAGGTGACAGGACCGCACGAGAGGCAATTTTAAGTGATTTTTCAGAGCCGATAGACAAGTGTGTTTCCAGTGACTTAAAAGCTTATTTTAAAAATAAAGTGTTGTTTTTGTGGCGAAATGAGTTAAACTAATTCCAAGCTAAATAAAATTAAAAATAATGTGTCTCAGTGGCTCCCATCGTCGCGCAATAGACGAGAACAAATTGTGGTTACGCGTTTACGTCTAGGTCATACCAGATTAACGTACTCTTACCTATTCACAAAGAAAAATCCACCTATATGTGATCAGTGTAACGTCCGATTAACAGTCGAACACTTTTTAACAATATGCAGTAAATATGACCAAGAAAGACAGCGCTACAAGATCCCAAACGCTCTACCACAGGCTCTAGGTCAAAACTGTTCCTGTGACAATAATATAGTTAATTATCTCAGATCCAGAAACATTTTGTACAATCTGTAATTGTTTAATTTTGTTATTTATATTTTGTTCCGTCGCTAATAACCTTTTGGTGGATGCGACATATTTTTCTAATAAAAAAAAAAGAATATTGTTTTTGTAAAATTTGTTTTTAAAAAATACATAAATAAATGACACTTTGTACGTAAGTACTTATGTTTTAGTTTTGTTTTCAATGCTCAGTCAATATTTTGATATAAAAATTATTATGCCAATTACTGGGTGCCAATGATTGAGTACACTGCCAATTACTACATGCCAATAACTAGGATATAACTGCCAATAATTAGGAAATGTGTATAATGTCTAAAATAACCTATTTTTGCAGTATTTTCCTCAATATTTATAACAAAATGACATTTAATTTGTGTTCAGTAATAATAGTAAATTATAAAAAAATTCAAAATATTCCCTTATGATGTTACCTATATTAGCAAATCTAATGTTTAAACAACTCTTTTCCTTAAAGTGACAATAACTGGGTGGTTTACCCTACTTCACGAACTGCTTCATAAATAACTATTTTTTTAATACCTGACCGGCCTCACAACATGGACTAGTATGCATGTTATTGTCATTAATTTTATGAGTAAATATACAAAATGTTTTTTTGTAAATAATGTTTATTTAAATATAATTAACGGAATTAAATGTTATTTGAAAATGGTTTTTTAATATGTGCAAGTGCTAAATAATGAGTATAAAAATTATTGTATGTACATATATATCCAAATAAAAATTATGCATATACACACACCGGCAAAATTAAAGGAACACCTGAAAAATAGGGCATGTTTGATGTCTCGAATCTCCTATATCAGTTGTCCGATTTGGATGATTTTTTTTAGTATGTTGTAGCCCTATTATTTTAAAATATCGGTGTAATAATATTGTTGCTAGACATGTACCTACATTGTACATATCTTTTTATACCGGGTGTAATAATCATACTGTGTTTTTTCCTTAAAGTTCGGAACACCCTGTAGAACATTCTAGCCTAAATAAAATATTGAAATTAAAAGTCAATTGTAGCCTTAGGCCTTCTTAACATTTTCTTCTTTGATTCATTTGCTTAAGTTGGATAATAAAAAAATTAGGTATTTTAACAACTAGCCATGTTCTTCATCAATACAGGGTGTTTCCCAATAAGTGCTACAAACTTTAAGGGTCAATTCTGCATTAAGAAATAATGACAGTTTACTTGATAAACATATGTCCCCAAATGCTTCGTTTCCGAGATACGGGATGTTGAATTTTTTCTTGCAAACTGATGATTTATTTATTGCTCTAAAACCGGGTGAGATATGCAAATGAAATATGGTAGGTTTTAAAAGGTAGATATTGCGAATTTTTTGGCATACAATTAAGAATTTTATATTTACCATTGGCGTGCATATGGGTATAAACATTTTAAATATATCCCGTATGCACGCCAATGGTCAATATAAAATTCTTAAACGATAAACGATATTCTTAAATAATAAAGCTACAACATACCAAAAAAAAAAATCATTCAAATCGGACAACTGGTTTAGTAGCCCAATAAATGACCGTTTTGGAGTGTAATTTTCAGGGACAACTTCGAATTGCATGAAAATTTGGATTTAGGTTCTACTTACCCTCCACTTCAAAGTTGAATTTGTGCCGTTGGTTGCTTTAACTTGGGGGTGACAGTCACCCCTTCTCGGGGGGTAAAAAACGTGTGTTTAAAATAAGCCCGGAAATGGATAAATTGACAGATTATGAGCAACTTTCGTTCTATAAAGTTTGTTACGTAAGTCAATACTTTTCGAGTTATTCACGATTGAAAATGTTGATTTTTCGACCAAAAAACTACGTTTTCAGACCGTTTTTCGCAAATAACTCGAAAAGTAAATATTTTATCGAAAAAAATATTCTTAGCAAAAGTGTAGCTTATAAAAAACAAAAAAAAATGGTGTATCAGTAAAGTATTTAAATGGAGTAAAAGAGCAACGTTGTAGCTCATGAAAAATACGTTATTATTCGTCTAATTCCAAATCGAATAATTCAACGCAAAATTACCGAAAATTTAAGCACTTTCCGGGAAAAGCTTAATAACATTCTTAAAGTATCTAAAAAAGCTTTATATTTGTTTTTGCAAAAGTTTACAGCCCCAAAAATAAACGAGTTACAGTGAAAAAAAGTTGGCTCCTTTTTTTGATAAAAAACATTGTGAAAACCTCCCTCTATTTAGCACCCTGAATAGAATTAATCGTTACTGATTTACCATTTATTTTAACTGTATGTGTATTGTTTATATGATCTGTAAGTTTGATTAGTTTGAAATGCTTATTTCTGAAAAAAATTGGTTTTATAGTAAAAAAAAAATTTCTAAAAATTTTTTAAAAATTTCTTTTTTTCAAAATAACTTAAGGCTATGGGTACATAATTGGCAAATATTTTACGTGTATCCCTACTTTTTCTGTCTTTACACGGCAAATTACGTGTAGTAAAATTCACACTGCTATGGATATGTAAACATTACTAGAATGTCATTCTACTTGAAAATGTCATCATTAATTTAAAGAGATGGGTTTTGAATGTTCTTGGATAACTGTTATTTTTATAATTGCAAATTATTAATTCAGTTAATAAATGTGATAATTTTTTCACTAACTATGTATTCAGTGATTTTAATAATTTATTTGTACAACAAAGACTAATACTCAATCGAGAAAAGAGGAAAAGTGTTAAAGTGATTTTTTAATAATATATTGTTATGGAACGCTTACAATTTTGAACATCTTTCACAACAAAATACTTGGATCACAGAATATATTATCCTGATATATTCTCTGCTTGGATCTTCCACAAATAATACACAATAAATAACTTTTTATTAAGTTCACGTCTTAAATCAATTATTTATCAAATACACTATATATCAATAATATTTAATCAATAACTCAACATATTCCCGATGCAATGTCAAATATTTAAAATTGTCACTGATTGTCAGTGTCTGACTGACAATATATGCTGACAATATTATATTCGGCTGAGTGCGTTGTAAGACAAAGATAGATTTGGAAAATATTACCACGGCATTGTGTTCATTTTTTTCGAATCCTGAAAAAACCAATAAATATTTTTGAAAAATTTAAACGCAGAATGAAAGACTAAATTATTACCGAGGGCCGAAAGTCCCTTAGAATAAATAGAAAGTTTATTTTGAATGATATATTTGAAATTAAAAATCACACTAAATTTTCTCTTAGTTTTTCACCCCTGTAACTTATTAAAATAAACATTATAGAAGTTCTCAGGGACTTTTGGCCCTCGCTAATAACGTAATCTTTCATTCTGCGTTTAAATTTTTCAAAAATACTTATTAGTTTTCTCAGGATTCGAAAAAAATGAATCCCCATTTGAATAGCATTGCAGCCGAAAATACGTACCGATCCTCTTAAAAAGTATTACTGATAAGAAAAATCTTAAAGAGTAAAAAAATGTAGGTTTTGCTATTATTAATATGCTAGTTTCATTTTGTTTTTCCGCAAGACAAAAATTGGTTAAGATATGGCTGTTCAAAATTTGCATACACTCGTGATTAGTGACCTGTTCTAGTTTTTTCAACTATAACCCTTTCAAAATTGCGAAAAACCGTCTGAAAACGTAGTTCTTTTGTCGAAAAATAAACATTTTCGATCGCAAATAACTCGAAAAGTGTTGACTTACATAAAAAACTCTATAGAACAAAAGTTACTTAGAATCCGGTCTTATTTTGAACGTATGTTTTTTCACCCCCGAGAAGGGGTGACCGTCACCCCCTACGTAAAAGCAACCAACGGCACAATTTCAACTTTAAAGTGGAGGGTAAGTAGAACCTAAATCCAAATTTTCATGCAATTCGGAGTTGCTCCTGAAAATTACACGGTATCGCCGTATTTCCCGTTCATTTACTGGGCTATAGGAGATTCGAGACATCAAACATGTCCCATTTTTAAGGTGTTCCTTTAATTTTGCCGGTGTGTGTATTTACAAAAATGTGCGCATATTTTGGAAAATTTGGGTGCATGTATGTCCAGTGTCCAGTCTATCGGCTATATCGGAAGAATACTTAAAATCCCATGTACTGACCGGGTCACAAATGTGGAGGTCCTCAGAAGAATGAAGAAGAACCGAAAGCTACTGACCACTATCAAATCTCGAATGTTAGAATACTTTGGACACATTATACGAAATGAATCCAGATATCTCCTCGTACAAGCCATTCTGCAAGGAAACAATATTTGGAAAGCGAGGTCCAGGAAGAACAACATCCTGGTCAAAGAACCTCAGAACCTGGTTCAACACAGCATCTGTGCAGCTTTTCTGCGCTGTTGCAGATAAGATAAAGATTGCCATGATGATCGCCAATATTCTTCACGGATAAGCACATCAAGAAGATGTCCGGTTTCTATATACCTATACCTAATACGGAGAAGAAATATTGAGATGAGTAGAACTTTTCTACAAGTATCTTTATTCCTGAATACAAACAAGCACCCTACGAGTCCTAGAGAGAAAAAACTAAACAACGATTTGACGAGATATGTATGAGTATTGTTCAATTTAATCATCGTGAAAGGAATAGTATATTGTGCAACAAGTGCAGAAAGGTACTAATTTCTCACGAGTTTGAAAAGTTGCGGTACGAGCGCAAGCGAGTGCCGCAATTCAAAAGAGTGAGAAATTACCTTTCTGCACGTGTTTCACACTATACTTTTTCTACAAGCACAGTTTTTCCTAAAAATAAAAATCACAATTTCCAAACGACGATTAATTATAATAGGTACCTATGTGATAAATTTTAAACTGTATTTAATTAATACCTACTAATCAATTTAAATTCCTTATACCTAAATAAATTGCACAGAAATCAGTTAAAAAATTAATGCACTGCCTTAATTTGTTTAAATTTAAACAATTATTACACATTATCGACATTATATTTATGCAGTCACGGATTTACACAAAACCTACTTCATTCGACGTCTCTTGCACAGGTTGCTAAATCCTTATTGGTTATTTGATAATTATAAAATGTTTAATAAGAATAAAATTGTAAAATAAAACAGTTGTAACATCCATAATTTAGTTTCTATGCTATAGTTATATATAGTAATTGTCTTATAGGTTATATATTTGTCTAAAGTTTAACCACGGATGTAAACAGAATATAACGTTACTCAGAATGCGGTAGTCCACGGATGTAAACAGAATATAACGTTACTCAGAATGAGGTAGTCAACTGTGCAGAAAAGAACTTTGCGGCACAGAAACGTCACTTTGCGGCACAGAAACGTCACTTTTCTGCACACTTTTTTCTACAACCACTATTCAAAGTGCACTTTTCTGCACGGTTTTATGTTAGCAAACTTGATATTTTCTCACAGTATAAGATATTTGACATTAGTGTGCAGAAAAGTGACGTTTCTGTGCCGCAAAGTGACGTTTCTGTGCCGCAAAGTTCTTTTCTGCACAGTTGACTACCTCATTCTGAGTAACGTTATATTCTGTTTACATCCGTGGACTACCGCATTCTGAGTAACGTTATATTCTGTTTACATCCGTGGTTAAACTTTAGACAAATATATAACCTATAAGACAATTACTATATATAACCAGTGCTGTTTTTGTGACGGTACGCGCCGGTACGCCGTACCGGCACCTTTTGGGACAAAAAATAAAAAACCACCAAATTATAAACAAATTCCTGTATTTCTTTCCTTGCTCCCAAATAGCTTTAAAACGCCCTTATTGAGGCTAAATTTAAAAAGTTTTCCGGGGGCAGACTCCCATTATGAACCCTCCCCAGACCCCCCGAAACATTGCGTACCGGAACCTTTATTGTTACAAAAACAGCACTGTATATAACTATAGCATAGAAACTAAATTATGGATGTTACAACTGTTTTATTTTACAATTTTATTCTTATTAAACATTTTATAATTATCAAATAACCAATAAGGATTTAGCAACCTGTGCAAGAGACGTCGAATGAAGTAGGTTTTGTGTAAATCCGTGACTGCATAAATATAATGTCAATAATGTGTAATAATTGTTTAAATTTAAACAAATTAAGGCAGTGCATTAATTTTTTAACTGATTTCTGTGCAATTTATTTAGGTATAAGGAATTTAAATTGATTAGTAGGTATTAATTAAATACAGTTTAAAATTTATCACATAGGTAGGTACCTATTATAATTAATCGTCGTTTGGAAATTGTGATTTTTATTTTTAGGAAAAACTGTGCTTGTAGAAAAAGTATAGTGTGAAACACGTGCAGAAAGATAATTTCTCACTCGTTTGAATTGCGGCACTCGCTTGCGCTCGTACCGCAACTTTTCAAACTCGTGAGAAATTAGTATCTTTCTGCACTTGTTGCACAATATACTATTTCGTATCCCATAAATTCAAGATCTGCTCATACACAAAGAGTAATATTTTAAAACACTATTCGAAACCGATTTCGATTTGTTCCATGTACTTTTCATTGGATGCTTAAAATATGGTGAAGGACGTGGCGAAATAGTTCTGCAAACATTCCAAAACATAATACCTATGTATCAAAAATATCGCCAGTTATTTGTCTAGATTAATTTAACAATGGAATTTTAACGTCCTTTTTTAATTAAAATATGTACACCTTGAACAAACTTCGTAGTATTCACAAAATAATTTGTAGGTTTGATGGGGGGAATGGGAGCCACTTAAGGAATTATTTTTTTAACCATATGCTATTAGCCTTTGAACAAATTTAAATATTGATATAGAAAGGTTTACATGTATATTTTTGTTATATGTGACATTTTTTAAACAAAACTACTTAATTATAAAAGAATTTATTAAAAAAAGGATTTGACTTCCATTGCCCCATCATGCTGATAGTGGTAGAGCCACCAGTTATTTTAATAATTAAAATAAGGATAATTTCTACAAAAAAAAAAGAGTGTGTGTACTTTGTACGTACGCACGTAAGAATTTATATTTCTATTATTATGGCTTCAACAAAATAAATATATTCTAACAGTTTAATTGAATTTTTATTTAAATATTAAACTAATATTAATACTTAAAATAATACCAAAAATTAAAAATAGGTAACGTTAATACGTGATTTTTTATAACTGTAGCCTCCCCGCAATTACTCTTTTCCCTTGATGAATCGTAGAAAATCTAAAAACGTTAGATTTTCTACACAAAGTTTTAATTTTCTTTTCATCATATTTTAATAGTAATTATCCTATTTCCAACGAAGGCAAATCCAAAGACACGAAAATTATAATAAATATATTTACTAAAAACATCAATATATTTTTTTCACACTTTATTTGGATTGATACATAAGTAACTTGAAAGATTTAGAAACTAACTTCATACTGTCGGTATGCGCATACTTCATACTGTCGCTTTTATAAAAATTCAATCTCAACCTTTTTCCCAATCGTGCCTAAAGAAGTATAACTTCAAAAAAAGGCCATATAATTTTCCCTGTAAGGCATGGACATTAAATAAGAAGGAAGAGAATACTCTGGAAAGATGAGAAAGGAAAATATTGAGACAAGTATTCGGAGGTTGGGAGGACAGATGGTTGGGACATGTAGAAAGAATTGCAGTGAACTGGATACCTAAACTAATCGGTCCCAAAAGAAGAGGTAGACTCAGAACGAGGTGGATTAATAAAGTGCAGAAAGACCTTAAACACGTGAAGGTGAGGGACTGAAAAAGAAAAGCACGAAGCTAGGACAAATAATCCCGGACAAAAAATATATATACTAAGGATTTCCACAGTTTTCACTGTATTCCTTCATTCAACCGTTCTCTCCAGCTCTTTCTGTCTTGCCAGTCCCCTTCCTGTAGATTTCTTCTCTCCATTGCTTCGTCTACTTTATCTCTGAAGGATCTTCGGGGTCTGCCTCTCTTCCTTTTTCCTATCGGGCTCCACTCTGTTATTCGGTTTATCCACCGATTTTGGTCTGCTCTTCTGACATGTCCGTACCAGGTTAATCTCTTCTGTTCGATGTAGTCTATTATGCCTGAGTTCACTCCCATTCTTCTCTTAATCTCTGTTATTTATTCTATCTCTCCTTGTTACTCTGCAGCTTCTCCTCAAAATCGCCACAAAAAATCCCGGACAAATAATCTCTCCCCAAATTTCTTAGGCAAAATATCCCCACAATAGTTATTCAAAGCAGAGTGAGCAAAATATTTAAGTGAATAATATTACAACATGATTCCCACAGCCTTAGCTCATTCCCCATGTCTTCCACGATTTTTGAAAAAACTCACACTCTTTCGTCACGTAAAATTTGAAGATTTCGACATAGAATTAGAATTCAAAATTTGATAATCGAAATTACAATTCATACTTAATATTAACTGCCAATCATTATTTTCGTGCGGTTTCATTGTGATTCATTGCGATTGCTATAACTCTCATGTTAGACCAGGGCGCATCTGCAAAAATATTAGTACATTTGGACGTTGAGAGGTGACTCATATTTTTTTGCAGAATTTTCTTGGAAATAAATCATATAATAATAACATCATCCGGAACATTGTTTAAATAATCAAAATGTCAAAAAATGAAGGATATTTTTCTTCGTTTTTTGATTATAACTGTAAAAGTATTCATTATCGAGAAAAGTTGTACTGACATAAAAGTTGCGTAATTAAATTTCCTACAATATACGATTCGTTAAAAATTTTAAAAATTGTCACCCTTGTTGCAAAATAGCAATAATTGCGAAAAAACGATAAAAAAACAAGTATTCGCATTTTACGTTTTTCAACCATTTGTGCTACACTTAGAACCTTCATATTTTACTCAGAAAAACTATTTGATATAAGATGAAAATACTATGAATTTCATTAAGATCGGTTTAATAGATTTTGTAAAATAAATTTTGCAATCCAGCTTTCGCAAAAAAATTCATTTTTTCAAAATGTTGCTGGACTGAAAATAAAGCAGACAGCAAGTTGAATTATTTTTTACATGTAGAAGAATACTGTACCTTTTATTTGCAATTTGCAAAATTTAGGTCGGTTAACCACTACGGCGTCAGGAATGTTTTTAAATAAACATTATTTTTTGGTGCTACGCGCAGGACAGCGGATAGTTTGCTCTGATTGGGCATTCCAATGACCTTTGATAATCTATATATATAAAAGAAAGTCGAGTTATGTTAGTTACACTGATAATAACTCGAAAACGGCTCATCAGATTGTTATGAAATTTTACACGTGTATTCTACCGGACTGGGAATAGGCATAACTCTGAATTCATGCCCGTACGTCATAAGGGGGCTTGCCCCCCCTGATATATTTTTTAAATTTTTTGACAAACCGTTTTTTCTTAATTTTGTATGATGTAGAAGCAAAAGATACATACAATCCTAAATTTTCACTTTTTTATCTTCAACCGTTATTTTTTAATAGCCATTTAAATATTTTACATCTATATATATAAAAGAAAGTCGAGTTATGTTAGTTACACTGATAATAACTCGAAAACGGCTCATCAGATTGTTATGAAATTTTACACGTGTATTCTACCGGACTGGAAATAGGCATAACTCTGAATTCATGCCCGTACGTCATAAGGGGGCTTGCCCCCCCTGATATATTTTTTAAATTTTTTGACAAACCGTTTTTTCTTAATTTTGTATGATGTAGAAGCAAAAGATACATACAATCCTAAATTTTCACTTTTTTATCTTCAACCGTTATTTTTTAATAGCCATTTAAATATTTTACATCTTTGTTGCTATACTCCTCCGAAACGAATTGACCGATTTTCATGAATGAATTCCGAACAAAACGCTGCTATTTTTTCTTCTCTAGCGCAGTCCGTTTCCGAAATAGCGAACCGTAAGCCGTAGCAAAATTCTGAGCACAGAAGAAGAACGAATGGGAAATTTCATAAAAGAAAAGTGCAACAGATTAACTTTTGGACTCAAATTGGATAAAATATGAAGTTTTTAATTTTACGAATTTTCAAAAAATCTTGCTTTCGCGTGGGCAAACCATCCAGTTTATTTAGGTTTATTAGATGAACTAACGAAATATATCATGTACACTACTGCATGTATTAAATGATTGATAATATTTTTTGTTATTGTGATAATTAATTAAAATTTAGGGTTTTAACCTTTAACTACCCGCACATCAAAATATAACATAACTACGGGCGTGGCGTACTTTATACGCCATAAGAAAATATACTTAAAAACAGCGGATTTGTTTTTTTTTTGAAAAATTACACTTATTTGTTTGTTATAAACCTTACTCGGCGTCAGCGGATACTTGGAGTTCCTTCTCAGTAAGCAAATTGGGATATATAACTGGAATCTGATTCCATGATAAATAAAATTGCTAATAATATTTTTTTGAAACGATATTTTTCACCTGAGAAAAAGTATTGTTTATAAAGAAAAATATATTTGTGCCATAATGACTAAAAAACATTTGAAATATGTACTTATATTACTAATTGTATTACTATAATTGTGGCGTATGTTATCCACCACCTGAAATAACAAATAATAAATTGTAAATTACGATCTTTCTAGAATGCCGATTATAACGAAACTAAATCCAGTGTAAAGCACATTCCAGTGATAGGTTAGATAAATAAACAAAGACAAAAATTAAATTTTTAAATTCATTTGTAGTAGAATTCTTATATGTGGCGTACAAAAATACGCCAGCGCGTGTAGTTAAAGTTTAAGGTATGAATTAAAATAATAAAATTTATTTTACTTTAAAACCTAAACAGTTTTTTCATTCTCTTAGCCAAGCCGCACACCAAAGAAACATGAAACGAAAAACATGAAACATGAAACGAAAAACATGTTTCATGAAAAGAAAACACTGCTAAAAACATCTCAAAGTCCGCCTACTAATGAAACGAGTGTGATTCATGCTCATGACACATTTTTATTTTCAGAGAGTCTCATAAATGGCCGGATATATATTTGTTTAGCAGTGGTTTATTTCCATGAAACGTAATTTACGTTTCATGTTTCTTTGATGTGCGGCCGGGCCAAGGCCAAAAATATTTAGCTACCTACTACATTCTCATATTTTGACGTTTATTTTGTCAGTCGAAATGATTTGTAAATTTTGAGGTTAATGCCCCTTAATGCTAACAACCATATTGTCATCGAGAAAACTCAGTTGCCTCAATTATCTCAATTTAATATAATGTATGTATTTA
This sequence comes from Diabrotica virgifera virgifera, assembly GCF_917563875.1. NCBI lineage: Eukaryota > Metazoa > Arthropoda > Insecta > Coleoptera > Chrysomelidae > Diabrotica > Diabrotica virgifera. The sequence continues at coordinate 69,558,663 of NC_065444.1, forward strand.
TGTATCTAAATCTATATATTGTATGTTCCCTATGTCCAGCTGAACGATTTACGTACTGTATACGTGGAATATCATATAATTTGTCATATTATGTATCTTTCTTATGTATTGTACCCTCGGAGATCGCTGGGAAAATTTACAAAATCCAGTTTGGCAACACTGTGTGAATGTTGATAGTATCATATCCCTTTTAAGATAAAGAGAACTGTAATTTAGTCCAGACAAATTAATATATTTTTGGCCAGCAAAAATGAGATTTTTCAACCAAATACTGTTTCAAATATGATGTGCAAAATAATTTTTAATTGTTTTCCACTCATTAAATCGTTATCGTCCAGTTATTGTCTTAATTATTTTAACTTTTAATAAGTGTCGACTAATTCTGAATGATTAATAAGTTGTTAAAACATTTTATTTGTAGCGGCTTCTGGAATGCCTTAAAACTATCGGATTTCATTCGAGCATACTTACAAATTTTGCATAAAATATTTGGACATATAATTTTCTTTTTTATTCGAGGAAATTGCATTTCGATCAATTTTCATGTCTAGAAATTCATTTTCGAGCAGTTGATTTTGAGTAATTGATTTTTAGCCATTGCGTTCAAGCAACTGATCTATAATCAAAATTATGACAGATTATCTAATTATGACACACTATCTAAGGTGCAACGAAGTTCACCGGGTCAGCTAGTGATTGATAAATTTTAATTTTTAGTACATTTCGATATAAATAAATAAATTTGTTTATTGCAAAATAAAAACACATACTCTGTCCTTTGAAATAACACTTTTTTTGGAAAAAACTTTCTTTGTTCATATATTTTAAGTTAGAGAATAAAAGTTTATTATTTTTAAACATATGCAATTGTTTAAACAATATTTAACAAACAATAATCAAATTAGTTTGGTTTTTGTGGAATTAAAATATTAAAATACAACAAAATATAGAGTAAGAAAATAATATACTAGATAAAGATTGGAGGAAATTTTGGTGGAAATCAACTTGTGTGAATAGAACACCGCTGTCCTGCGCATAGCACCAAAAATTAATGTGTATTTTACAAAATTCCTGACGCCGTGGAAGTTAAGGGATTTTAATTTTAAAAATTGCAAATGAAAGGTACAGTATTCCTCTATATGCAAAAAAAGTTTTAACTTGCTATCTGCTTTATTTTCAGTCCTGCGACATTTTGAAAAAATGATTTTTTTTTTGCGAAAGCTGGATTGCAAAATTTATTTTGCAAAATTTATTGAACCGATCTTAATGAAATTCACTGTGTTCTTTTATTATGTCATAAAGTTTTTCTGTGTAAAATATGAAGGTTCTAAGTATAGAATAAATTGTTGAAAAACGTAAAATGCAAATACTTGTTTTTTATGTTTTTTTCGCAATTATTGCTACTTTGCAACAAGGGTGACAATTTTTAAAATTTGTAACCAATCCTATATTGTAGGAAATTTAATTACGCAACTTTTATGTCAGTACAATTTTTCTCGGAAGTGAACACTTTAAAAGTTATAATCAAAAAACGAAGAAAAAATCCAGTGTTTCCTTTATTTTTTTGACATTTTGATTATTTAAACAATGTTCCGGTTCTTTTTGAGTGGGAGGATAACTCAATTATTATTATAGGAGTTAATTCCAAGAAATTTCTCCAAAAAAAAAAGAGTCACCTCTCAACGTCCATCTCAAAACAGATGCGCCCTGGACTATGTACTGATTCTGAAAAACATTTGAGTCGATGGCATTCACCGGAAAACTTTTAGAGAACTATTCGGCAACAAATTTTTCTTCTGGATTTTTTGTCCGGAATTTTTTGTGAGGAGATTTTGTCCAAAAAATGTGTGGGTATTATTTGTCCGGGATTTTTTGTGGGGATTTTTGTCCGGATTTTTTGTCCGGGGATTATTTGTCTGGGGATTTTTTGTCCAGGGATAATTTGTGGGGATTATTTATCCGAACCCCAAAAGCACAAAATAGAATTTAATAGAGAAATATTGTTCATCAGGTCCTTCACAGTAGTTAAGAATTTTGTATATACATATAGTGCACAGATTCTAAAGGTACCGGTGGGGGAGGGCGCCGTCTATGCGCAGTAAACGTAGTCGGTGTATGCATGTATGAAATAGAAAATATTCGAAATAATGAAATAACAAATATGTAATATAAAATTTTTTATTTCGTTGTTTCGAATACTTTCTCTCTCATACACCGACTACAATACTGCGCATATACGCCATCCACTACCGGCACCTTTAGAATCTGTGCACTGTACTTAATTATGGATTTTGTTTAAAATAATTGTAATTAGTTAATTTTATGATTATATTTTATAAATACGCCATAGGTCTTAACGGCCTATTGTGCGTATAAATAAATATAATAAATTAAAAAGGAATATGGTAAAAAAACAAAATCAAGACCAAAAAACTCTCATTCTCCTGTCTAAACAAAAGTCACAAACTCATTCTTTAGGGCTCTTTGCACCCGAATATTCAGTATGTGCCCAAATTCAGCAACTAGTGCACCGATACCACAATTCAGTGTGTCCAATATCGTCAGAAATAATAAGTACATCGAATTCCGTCATTATCAAGATCGTCACATTCATCGTCATCACACAGTCCTGTTTCACTTTCTGGATTGGATTATTCATCGGAAAACGCCTTTTTCACTTTGCGTTTGGGGTTTTTCAGTTTCTGTTGGGGTTTTAATTTATTTCTGATTTTTTACTTTTCTTTTCTTTTTGTATGGACATGACTATGTCTGTTTTTTCAATCTGCCTCTAGTAAGTTGTCGTTCCATCGTTTTCGTAGTCTTCCCACTGACAGTCTTCGTATTGGGGAACCGTCTCTCGTCGTTTTTACTATGTCATACGTATTTGTTGTCATTCGGCTTATGTGGTGATTCCATTCTACTCTTCTGTTTCTTACTCAGTTATTAATTAGCTGGGCACACACGGAGAAGATTTCTGAACGATCTATCCCTACGATCAGCTCTGTCATTACGCTCCCACCGATTTGGTCTGCGGCAGATCGGATATGTCTTTGCACACAAACGTTAATTATATTCCGTATTTCATTTTTATCACAGTACCGATATGCGAAGGGACAATTCTCTTAGTTAGTGGGCCGTTCCGTCATATTTTGTGGGGACTGGAATGGACGTTGAATATTTTATGCGTAGGTATATAAAATATCTAGAGGTATTTTGCCACGTTCGGAATAAAATGTCGTCTAAAACGAAAAAAAAAAAAGATAAAAGTGGCACTCTCGGGTTGTGTATGGTGAAATCACTAAATAAAAAAGGCCAAGTAAAAATGTTTCTTTTAAATAAGATATTTGAAATTAAGTCACACTACATTTTCTCTTTTCTTTTCACCCATGTAGCTTATTAAAATATACATTATAGAAGTTTTCGGAGACTTTTGGCCCTCAGTAATAACGTAATATTTTATTCTGAGTTTAAATTTTTCAGAAATACTTTTTGAAGAAAATACTTTTACTGAGAAAATTAATTTTCTCAGGATTCGAAAAAAATGAATACTTTTAAAACACAGTGAACATTTTGACGGGCGATATTTTGCGCCTATGTTCTTAATGCAGTGTTTAACCCATATGTGTGGCCGGCGGACCAAAGTCCAAATTTGACTTTTTTCATGAAGTGAAAAAACTATTTTAAAATTGGGCCTTGTTATGCAAAAAGCAACCAACCCACATTTTTGAGGAAAACAAGATAATGTCATATATCGATTTAAAAATGTGTATTCTACATTGTGTAAAAAGCAACTAAGACATTCTAAATATTAAACCATGAAAAATACTACTCCAAATTATTTCTATTTAATAATAGTTCACTTAAAATTTCGCATAAGACAACCAACCCACTTGGATTGTTTGTGTGACTGAACATATTACCTATTACATTGCACTGTCGAAAAGTACCAGCCAAGTGGGTTGATATTGTTATGCCGATTGCGGTTCCTGGAATGTTGCATCTTTTCGTTTTGACGTGTAGGTACTGACCAATATTAGTTCGTGCTAAAATATTTGTTGTGTATATCTATTAATATGAACAAATCTTTGAATCTTTAATGCGAAAAATATGTTTAAATCAAGAACTGTTAAAATAATTAAAGCGGCTCGCGAAATTGCCGAAAATGGTAAGTTTTAGGATTAAGGCTATGTTTATCGTACTTTTTAAATATTATGGTTTTTTATTTGTATTGATATTATGTTTAATAGTAGAAATTCTACTGTATGGTTTTACTGAGTTGACTGAAATTATTCGGTTTTATTCATGGATTTTGTGGATTGGTTAGATTTTACAGATTGCATTTTATTATATTTGAGATCAAGAATTTGCGAATTCTGATTTAATGGAAACGGATTTAAAAATCCACAAGGAAAAAGGTTTTCCTGTAGCTGGCTGTATACCATATATCGCAAAAAAAAATTAATTAAAATCCTTTATTACATAAAAGTATATATTTTATTAAAATTCCCTTAAAGGGCTACATCACAAATGCAGAACGTTTTCGATCTAAATACAGATCATCAACAGTGCTGAATAGGATGTTCACATTCTAAGCCACATGCAAATTTACAAATAGTTTCCAAAAAGTTAATATTAAAAAGAATATTCGGGGAAGGCCTTAAGCTAATCGAACTGTTTATAAAGCTTTGGTAGATACCACTATGGCCACAAGGTAAACCCATAGCCCAACCAAAGTTACAGAACCTTAATGAGATGATCCACCTAATTTCATCTGATTCTTTGGAGTTCTTTACTAATCTTAAAGACAGCAACAAAATAATCGAGGATGTAGATGGCTTAAACATCGAAGAGCTTCATTTTGACATTTTGAAAAATTATAAAATTGGTAATGTGGATCAGTATAATAAATAAGATGAAAACTTTATAATTAAGTATCTGTAAAATTTTTAATTTTATAAATAAAACATTAAAAACAAAAGTTTTTTCGATAATTTTTTGAACAGCAAAAAGAAACCAACCCTCAATATGGCTATTTTTTTGTAAAAAATTATTAGGATAATTTTGATACTTGTATGATAAAATTGCTTTAAAATTAAACTATTGATTGGTGAAGATATCGTTAAAAAAATATGACGAAAAATTAAATATTTAGAAAAATATAAAAAGTTAATTTTCTCTTAATTTACAAATTGAGGGTTGGTTGCTTTTTGTTTAACATGGCCAAATTATGTATATTTTGAACTTTGAATGAAGATTTTGATGGAATGTGCATAATTATACACATTTCACACGGTATAATATATATTAACGAAAACAACCGTCACGAAACGGTAACAATCCTGCGCAGTAAACAAAATCCGTTCCAACAAAAATATGATCGTCATCGGATCGTCCTTCCCACTATTCCAACAAGAATTGTGATCTTTCAGTGACGGTTTGGTGATAATCATTTCAGTAATCGCCTAATCGGGCAAATGAAGAGGTGGATTCCAAAAGGTCTTAAGTCAAAAAAGTAAATTTTTCAGGAACGAATTTTTTCTATTTTTAAAAATATAATTAAATGTTACTTTGGAATAGAATCAGTCATGTAAATTTGGAGGTTCAAATTCTTGTTTCAAGACAATTTAAAGTAAGATTTGAACACAAAATCATGGCTTTTAAGAAGTTAAACATTGGGTTTTTTTCAAAACGATCTTAAGTCAGTGACTTAAGCACTTTTGGAAAATTCATGTGGGAGACAACTGCACAGAAAAAGGCATGACTAAAGCACTTTTGGAAAACATAACTGATTTGAAATCTGTATAGTTGGTATAGTATACTTGACTTAAGCTGTTATGACATGAATTGTTTTTCTAATGTTAGAAATGATGCTCTAGAATCAGATCCAACTAAAACCTCAAAATGTGAAAAAAATTACTTAAGCCCTTTTGGAATCCACCTCTTCAAATGCATGTGCTGGTTGGACTGACTTGCAAATTTTGAGCCTTTTTGCAAATCGAAAGCGGGAATCATGATCGACTAAAAGCACACAAGCTGTCACCAACAAAAATGATAATGACAGATAAATCAGTTATCAGTCAGATAACCGTTCCAACATCGGTTTCCAAATTACCGTCGTGGGACGATAACTGGGCGATACAATTACGAACATGCGCACAACAAACGGTACAAGTAGTTTCGTGGCGGTTTCTGGACCGTCCAAAAGTTTATGTTGGAACAAACCTACATAAAATATTTCAACGATCTAGAATGCTGGGGAGCATAAACGTGAGATAAAATAGAGGGATTCATGAAGGAATTGGTCGGTGGTAGTACAAATCTCTTAAAAATCCTCTCCGTGTGTGCCCAGCTATTGTTCTGCACCTTGCATCTCCGTCGTACATCTGTACTTCTAGCTCTGTCCCATAGTGTCTTACCATCGATTTTTCGACGGGTTTTCGTTTCTGCTGTTTCTAGCAACCTTTTTGACTTCTCTGTGTCAGTGTCAGGTCGTGTTTCTTCCGCGTACGTCATTGTTGGTCTGATGACCATTTTGTAAATTCTGTCTTTCATTTCTTTCTGATATTTTTATTTCTCCATATTGTTTCGTTCAGGCAACCTGCGGCTATGTTTGCTCTATTCACTTGACCTGCTACTTCTGTTTCGAGCTTCCGTAGTTAGGTAGGTAGTGTAATAACTAGATATTTAAACTGATTTTTTACTTGGCGGTTGAATATTTTCATTTTCTGGTGATGAAGCAAAAATCTGCCGTTTTTATTTTTCTTTAGGGGTGTAGGTGTATCATTATTTTTTTTTGTTTGCTCTTTTTACTAATTGGTATTTTCCTTTTCTTCTCGTTATGGTCTATTCTATTGCTTTTCTTCAAAAAATATTTTCATTGAGGTTTCAGTTAAAATTATTATTGCGTGTTGTTTATGTCTTGAAAATTCTTTTTTATGTTCTTTGGCATTTCTGGGTCGGAAGAAATCATTGAAATAATATCAGAAATTGAAGAAGTGTTACGGCTGATTTATGTTACACCGGGACGTGGACGGCACGGCGCGCAGAACAATAGAAATCGCACGTCCTCGGCATTTTCCGGTCTCGCCCCGTTCCGTCGTAAGATAAATCAGCCAATGCTTTTCATATCGGACGATCCTTCAACGTGCCCCGTCCCCGTTGTAACATAAATCCGGCCTTTAAGCTGTAGTCCAGGAACCGAAGCTTTTCACCTCACAAGTTTTACAGAATGGATCGATTTGCTTGAAAATTTGAGAATAAGTAGTGGATAGTCCAAGGATCAAAATCTATATGATGCCGAAAGGCGCTTTTACCATGGGGGTAGTTGCCACCCCATCTCGAGGGTGGAAATTTTTTATTATATTTTGACCGCAAAGTTGATAAAAATATTCATTCTAAGCAAAAAATGTATTATAGATTTTTTTGAGAAAATTAATAGTTTCGATTTATTCGCTATCGAAAGTGTTAGTTTTATATCGAAAAAATCAATGTTTTTCGATAATACTCATTTACGATTCACTCAATTTTTACCGTAGAAAAAACTTTTTCAAACCAAGTTCTCGAGAATTAAAAAACCTACAATTTCATATTTAAACATTTTTTCCTATCTCTGAAGATCATCTTTCTATTCTGAAGAAAATGCCATTCTTTACCAAACTACAAAAATTCGTTATCAGTTTTTTTAAAAACTAATCATTCTAAGCCAGTCAAACTTCTAGCATCTATTAATAATACATAAATAAAGAATAATGAATAAGGCCAAAGACTAAAAACATCGCTAACTAACATTATTATACTTCCAATTGGATTTCTCTTTTTTTTTCAAAAAAATATATTTATTTTTTAACCGAAACTTTTTTATTTTTTATCTTAGAAAGTTTGGTAAAAAAGAATTTTGTAGGTTTTTAGAAGATCTACAAGTCTATTAATATTGAATCTTTTTAAAATCCTCAGTCGCAAAAAGAGGTAACTTCGAACAGGTTGGTAAAGGTGGTTTTTGCATGTTATTACAAGTTTTAATTGTCAATAGCTCACCCAATTTTTGCCACAGAAAAAATTTTTGTAAACCGGGTTCTTGGGAATTAAATAGACTACAATTTCATATTTAAACATTTTTTCGTATCTCTGATGCTAATCTTTCTGTTCTGAAGAAAAGGCCATTTTTACCAAACTATACAAATTCGTTATTCGCATTTAACTCCGTTTTTTTTAACTAATCATTCTAAGCCAGTCAAACTTCTGGGGCCTATTAATAGTACATAAATAAAGAAGACCAAATAATGTCCATCACCAAATTTAAATTAGGGTGGTGATTAAGAGGTTGCTTCCGATCACTTTTTCGGTGAAAAAAAATAGGGACTGACATTCTTTTCATTATGTCACTTAATTTTTGAGCTAGAGACTTTTCTTGTTTCTTGAGATAGATATTTTTAAATACTTTAAATTAGTTTGAACAAGTTACCCTTGAAAAATGCATAGTTTTCCTGTCTTTTGACTTTGAAACTACAATATTTAGCATTCGACGAAGAAGAGCTAACATATAATAAAGTGTAGCTCGATTACTATTGGCCTTAAAGAAAACTAAAAAAAAAACGGATTTGTTTATTTTTTTAAAAGGTACATTTTTGTTAAGTAAAGTTGTTTTCATAAAACGAAAACTTTTGGAGTTTTAGCAGAAAACTTATTAAAACATTGATTTTTTCCATATAAAACTAACACTTTCACTAGCGAATAAATCGAAAACTATTAATTTTATCAAAAAAATGTATAGAACGTTTTTTGCTTAGAATAAATGTGTTTACCAACTTTTGTGGTCAAAATATAATAAAAAATTTCCACTCCCGAGATGGGGTGGCAACCTCCCTCATAGTAAAAGCGCCTTTCGGCATCATATAGATCTTAATCCTTGGACTATCCACTACTTATTCTCAAATTTTCAAGCAAATCGATCCATTCTGTAAAAATTGCGAGGTTTTGTCCTATTTTAAGCTTTATTGCTTGGATTTCTGGGCATTCACGGTCAATCCGTTTGGAGCCACGCCAAAATCATAGCCCATTCACGATCACTCCAAATTAGTTATCATTTCGTATTTGACGTGGTTCAGTGAAGAAGCACATTGTCGAATTCCGAAGAAGAACTTAGCGTAGAATGAACGAAAAATGGACGTGGGTGTGGGTTTGGACATGATTCAACACTCATGATCAAAATTTGGCTGTATATCACTCCATTTGACGCGATGACATGACCGTGAATGTCTAAAAGGCCGGTCGTCCATTCGAAGCGTAGTTGCGCGACTCGAAGGTAGCGCGTATACGCCCGTATAGAAGCGACTAATCCTAACAAATAAAATGTAACTAAACAACGTCTACTGCAAACGACTTTGAGCGACCGGGCTCGGCCGACCACAAGCGACTGGCGACCGATCCCCCTAGAATGGGATTAGTCGCTGATAATCGCATGTTGATGCTACAATGGTTTGCAATAAATATCTGTGCAGGTATTTTTGAGATTGTATTAATTTTCGATATGGAAATTGATAACGAAAAACTGATTAGTGCCGTGTATGAAAAATTTTCAAAAGAATTTTTATTTGAAATTTTTACAATAATGAACGTCCTATATCTAAACCAAGTAAATTTAAAGTTACATAAATCTTTCAATTATTTTTATTAACAAATTACTTAATGTTTTTTTTTCAATTTGGCGAAAAATGTAATTAAATACTGATAATAAATATTTCGTGTAAATTTAAATCGCCAACAATATAATATGGAACAGTCGATTCCCGTTAAAGGAGAGGCCATTGTACAAAGGTACCAACCATTTTAAATAAATAACAATGTTAATAAATAACATACATATTTGTGTAATAAATTATTCCTTTCAAACTATGCTTTATATGTATATTTTACACGTTATTCACAAAAATAAACTTTCTTTTGATGATGACAGTCAGTTTGACAGTCGGGAACTAAGTAGTATACAGTCGCCTGCAGTGGATGATACCAGTCGCTAAGTCGCATGATCGCACATACACGGACGTATACGCGCTACCTACGAGTCGCGCGACTACGCTTCCAATGGACGACCGGCCTAAGGCTTATGTCTGTAGTTTCGTCATCCTATCTTGAATATCTGGGTTGAGGCAAATCTGGATCAACTTTCTGGTGGTGACTTATTCGGGGGAGTTCGTTTGTGAGTCATATGAGTGTGGATGCTTATATCTGCGTTATCCTCAAAGTTATATTGTACGTCTAAGCAAACTGATATCTGACAATCGGATATAAAATCTGTCAGTATAAATATTTGGCTGAATCTGGAAAATGCCAGTGCATTTAAAACCGTTTGAGGCCACTCTAAAGGCCGCGTCCCACGATCAAATAATTTGAGCAAACTGAAAGTGACAGTTAGTGACGTCACATCCTGAGTGTTCATTGTGGATAATAATGAAAAATTTTAATTTTAAATAAAGTACAAACAAGTTAGACAACTCAATACAAAAAATTTGATCAAACTAGACTGATAGTAAGAGCACAGATTTTTAGAATTTCAAAAAAACTGCAATTGTGACGTCACTTTGACGTACTTCCTCAAGTACGTCAAGTTTGCTCAAACTGTTTGATCAAATTATTTGATGGTGAGACGCGGCCTTATGTAGGCATGCTTTATCCAAGATACTTGCAACATCATAGGGTGTGTCTGGGATAAATTATTCGATCTCGTGCATAGATCATATTCCTTAAAATATGCCTTTTTCAGGGGTCCAAATACGTGACGTACAACGGCTGCATTCGGTGAGAAGGATGTGGCGATAGTGACAACATACGAGGGTCGTTTTTTTTCAACCCACGTTTGTCCATAAAAAATTCCCGTGAAGCGTTTCGCCATTGTGGTGCGCAGTGGGCGACAGCGCATCTCCCCCGCTACACTCTACATTAATCCCGACTTCCAGGCATCAGTCTGTACTGTGCTACACACGAAACAACATGGCCGCGACAATTAGTTCTCCCGCCAAGTGTGAATTACGCGCTGTCATTCGCTTTTTGCAGGCAGAAGGCAATAGTGCAGCTGCAATTCATCGAAGGATGTGTCAAGTGTACGGAGAAGGGTTTATGAGTGATGGAGTTGTGCGTGAATGGTGCCGAAAATTCAAAGAAGGACGAAATGATGTGCATGACGAAGGGGGTCAAGGTCGCAATTCTGTCGTTACAGATGAGCATGTTCAACGTGTTGATGAAGCGGTGAGAAACAACCGTCGCTTCATTTTAACATCGTTGGCAATGGAATTTCCACAAGTTTCATTTGACACACACACTTGACACATCCAAAAAGCGAATGACAGCGCGTAATTCACACTTGGCGGGAGAACTAATTGTCGCGGCCATGTTGTGTCGTGTGTAGCACAATACAGACTGATGCGTGGAAGTCGGGATTAATGTAGAGTGTAGCGGGGGAGATGCGCTGTCGCCCACTGCGCACCGCAATGGCGAAACGCTTCACGGGAATTTTTTATGGACAAACGGAGGTTGAAAAAAAAACGACCCTCGTAGTTATACTCGTATAGCTGTTCCTTCAATAGTTATAGGTAGTACATTCTTTCACGGTTTTTGCTGTAAATTTTAAAGAACTGCTTGGATTGACATGAAATTTGACATACGCATAGCTAACATGTCAAAGAAAAATAGTGATATTGTGCAGATGTGTGCTTTTGTCCTGGGGGTGACTTTCACCCCCTCTTGGGGGTGAAAAAATATACATATGTCCAAAATAAGACCGGAATTAAATAAACTGACTAGTTTTAAGTAACTTTTATTCTAACAATAAAACACTGAAAACGTTTGTTTTCTATCCTTCCACAAAATTTATTACAACTAAGTGACTACAGCTATTTCGGCAGAGTGCCTTTCTCAAGTGATATAGTTTACAATGTGTTTGCCTTTTTAAGTCTTTAATTGGAGAGGTTGAGGAGTGGGGAGCTGTTTGTCTCGAGTTGGTCATTCAGAATTATATCTGTATTTTTCAATTTATTAATTTCCATAGATTCTAAAAAGGATAGCTTAAGGCCTTTATTTTCGATATGCAGAATTTGAAACTCTTCATTGAAAGAATGATTATGATCTAGAAGGTGAAGTGCGTATGTAGAATTATCTGTTTTTCTATTGTTGAAAGCCCTTTTGTGTTCTGCTATCCGTTTGTCAAAGGTTCTGCCAGTTTGACCGATGTAAGTTTTCGGACAGTCACCACAAGTTAGTTTGTACACACCACTCTGTAGTTGCTTTCTCTTTCGGCTTTTATTGTTCTTAATATATTTACTTAAGTTGTTGTTAGTTCTGAAAGCTGGTGTTATTCCTTTCTTTTTATGCATCTGGCTATTTTTGTTGTTATCTTGCCAGTATATGTGAGAGAGCAGAAGGTACTGGGTTCTTTCTGTGGAGGTGGATACACTAATTTCAGGGCTTTCTTATGGAGTTTTTGGTTTAAAATTTTGTTAACTGTTTGTTCGTTATAGCCATTGTTTACTGCTATTTGTTTAATGATGTTTAGTTCTATCTCGAAGTTATTTTTTGTCATGGGAATTTCTGTCAGTCTATGTATCATGTTATGGTAGGCTGCTAATTTGTGTGGTGTAGGATGGGATGATGAATTGTGTATGGTTGTGTCAGTATGGGTAGGTTTATGATATACGGAGAAGTCATGTTTGTTGTGTAGTCTGGTAATCGTTACATCTAGAAAGTTTATGGAATTATTCTGTTCTGTTTCTATTGTAAACTCCATATTACTATGAAGTAAATTAATGTATGATAGAAATTGGTCAAGTTGTCTGTTAGTTCCTGTAAAGCATACTAGTATATCATCCACGTATCTCCACCAATATAAGAACTGTTTAAATATACGGGATGTTTACAAATTGTTGTTTCAAGTTGGTTCATAAATATATCTGATAGCAATGGGCTTAAAAAAGAAAGGAATAACACCAGCTTTCAGAACTAACAACAACTTAAGTAAATATATTAAGAACAATAAAAGCCGAAAGAGAAAGCAACTACAGAGTGGTGTGTACAAACTAACTTGTGGTGACTGTCCGAAAACTTACATCGGTCAAACTGGCAGAACCTTTGACAAACGGATAGCAGAACACAAAAGGGCTTTCAACAATAGAAAAACAGATACTTCTACATACGCACTTCACCTTCTAGATCATAATCATTCTTTCAATGAAGAGTTTCAAATTCTGCATATCCAAAATAAAGGCCTTAAGCTATCTTTTTTAGAATCTATGGAAATTAATAAATTGAAAAATACAGATATAATTCTGATTGACCAACTCGAGACAAACAGCTCCCCACTCCTCAACCTCTTCAATTAAAGACTTAAAAAGGCAAACACATTGTAAACTATATCACTTGAGAAAGGCACTATGCCGAAACAGCTGTAGTCACTTAGTTGTAATAAATTTTGTGGAAGTATAGAAAACAAAAGTTTTCAGTATTTTATTGTTAGATAAAATGAACTTCCATTAAGTAACGGTCGAATCCATCAACTTTTATTCTATAGAGCTTTTTCGCCAAGTCAACACTTTTCGAGTTATTTGCGAGTGAATATGTTCATTTTTCAACAAAATAACCACGTTTTTAGACGGTTTTTCGGAAATAACTCAAAAAGTAAATATTAAGTAGTATGTCGAAAAAAATATTCTCTAAACAAAAAAATAGCCTGTAAAAAAGTAAAAAAATTGTGTACGCTTGAGGTCTTTGGACCTCGTAGAACCGGAGTTATAGCCAATGAAAAATAGGTTCATATTCGCCAAATTTTAAATGGAATATTTCAACGTGAAATATCAAAAAAATGAACTTTTTGGGGAAAACCCATTATAACTTTTTTAAAGTGTTTAAAAAAGGCTTTATTTCTGTTTTTATATCAAGTTTCTAGCATCAAACGTAAGCAAGTTACGCTCAAAATAAAGTTGGTCCCTTTTGTTTTGGCAAAAAAAAATCAGGAAGATCACCCCCTAATTAGCAACTTAAACGAAATTAATCGTTACCGCTTCACAAATTATTTTACTTATGTTGTGTTTATATGATCTGTAAGTTTCATCGCTTCAAAGTGCTTATTTCTGAAAAAATTTAGGTTTTAAAATAAAATTTTTGGTTTTTTTCTAAATAACTTAAAAATTGTTCCAAAAATCTCAAAAAACAAAGAAAGTCAGCATTGCTTTTGTTATAACTTGTTTACTTTTGATGCTAGAAATTTTTTTTATAAAACAAAAAATACTTTTTTAAACAGTTTAAATAAGTTGTAATACGTTTTCCCCAAAAATGTGCTTTATTTTTTGGATATTTCACATTAAAGTATTCCATTTGGAATTTGGCGAATACGATATTTTTCATTAGCTATAACTCTGCTTCTACTAGCTATATAGAGACCTAATATATACACCATTTTTTTTCAATTTTTTACAGGCTATATTTTTGCTAAGAATATTTTTTTCGACAAAATACTTACTTTTTGTGTTATTTGCGAAAAACCGTCTAAAAGCGTGGTTATTTTGTTGAAAAATGAACATATTCACTCGCAAATAACTCGAAAAGTATCGACTTAATGAAAAAACTCTTTAGAACAAAAGTTACTTAAAATTAGTCAATTTATCCATTTCCGGACTTACTTTGTAGGTATATTTTTTCACTCCCGAGAAGGGGTGAAACCCACCCCTAGGGCAAAAGCACACATCGGCACAATATCACTTTTTTTCTTTGAGTTGTTAGCTATGTGTATGTCAAATTTCATGTCAATCCAAGCGGTTCTTTAAAATTTAGAGGTTTTGCAATATTTTACCGTTAAAGAACGTACTAGGGCTGTGAATTAAACAAAATGCTGTAGAAGATTGAGAGACTGTGTTATAGCAGCGGACTTAATAGAAAAAGGTTTAGGTGAAGAAGATATGATGGACAGTGGCGAAGACGCGTAAGGAACAGCCACCCCTGAAAAGGGAAAAGCTGAGAAGGAAGAAGTTTCAATCCGTAATAATAAATAAGGTGGCTCCTATTACCCACCGGCTCTCATTCCCCCATCTCCCCTACTTTATTTAAAATATTTCTCATTAATTATTCTTGAATGTTTTGACTGTTCAATCTACGTGCAAATGATAATGTTAGGTATATTGATCACTTTAATCCATCTTATTTGTTATACGCTCGAAAAGTGATAACAAAAATGATACATTTTAATAATTCGGTGATATTCGCTCTAATAAATCTTACTTGCAGCAATTATTATGTTATTGTGTGCAGTAAAAAAAATTTGACAGCAAAAATATTGATGTAAAGCTTCTTATACATTTTATAAAATTGAAAACGTTAAAACACGTTATAGTCCTTTCCTTAACGGTAAAATATTGCAAAATCTCTAAATTTTAAAGAACCGCTTGGATTGACATCAAATTTGGCATACACATAGCTAACAAGTCAAAGAAAAAAAGTGATATTGTGCCGTATGTGCTTCTGGCCTAGGGGTGGTTTTCACCCCCTCTTGGGGGTGAAAAAATATTCGTCTAAAGAAAGTCAGGAAATGGATAAACTGGCTAATTTTAAGTAACTTTTGTTCTATAGAGTTTTTTCACTAAGTCAATACTTTTCGAGTTATTTGGCAGTGAATATGTTCATTTTTTCAACAAATTAACCACGCTTTTAGACGGTTTTTCGCAAATAACTCAAATAGTAAGTATTTTCTCGAAAAAAATATTCTTAGCAAAAATATAGCCTGTAAAAAATTTTAAAAAATGGTGTATATATCACGTCTCTACACATAGTAGAAGCAGAGTTATAGCTAATGAAAAATAGGTTCATATTCGTCAAATTCCAAAATGAAATACTTTAACGTGAAATAAACAAAAATGAAGCACATTTCGGGGAAAACTCATTACAACTTATTTAAAGTGTTTAAAAAAAGCTTCATTTTTGTATTATAAAAAAAATTCTAGCATCAAAATTAAACAAGTTACGCTCAAAATAAAGTTAGTCCCTTTTGGTTTTGGTAAAAAAATCGAGAAAATCACCCCCTAATTAGTATCTTAAATGAACTTAATCGTTACGACTTCACAAGTTTCTTGACTCGTGATATTGTTTATATGATCTGTAAGTTTCATCGGTTCAAAGTCCTTATTATTGAAAGGGCTGTAGTTAAAAGGGGTTGAACGAATCACTGATCACGAATGTATGCAAATTTAGAAACACCAAATCTTAATCAATTTTTGTCTAACAGAAAAACAAAAAATACATGATATTCAGAAAAGCAAATCTGACTTTTTTTTTGTTTTTCGAGATTTTTGGTATCTCTAACAATTTTTAAGTTATTTTGAAAAAAGCATATTTTTCAAAATTTAAATATTTAAAAATTTTACTTTGAAACCAAATTTTTTCAAAAATAAGCACTTTGAATCGATAAAACTTACGGATCATATAAACACAACATAAGTAAAATAATTTGTGGAGCGGTAACGATTAATTTCATTTAAGTTGCTAATTAGGGGGTGGTCTTCCCGATTTTTTTTTGCAAAAACAAAAGGGACGAACTTTATTTTGAGCATAACTTG
Source organism: Diabrotica virgifera virgifera (assembly GCF_917563875.1). Taxonomy (NCBI): domain Eukaryota; kingdom Metazoa; phylum Arthropoda; class Insecta; order Coleoptera; family Chrysomelidae; genus Diabrotica; species Diabrotica virgifera. Next base: position 69,575,252 of record NC_065444.1, read on the forward strand.
CTTAAATTTAATGCTAGAAACTTTTTGTAAAAACAGAAATAAAGCTCTTTTTAAACACATTAAAAAAGTTATAATGGGTTTTCCCCAAAAAGTGCTTAATTTTTTAGATATTTCACGTCGAAATATTCTATTTGGAATTTGGTGAATATGAATCTATTTTTCATTGGCTATAACTCTGGTTCTACGAGATCCAGGGACCTAACGCGTACACCATTTTTTTACTTTTTTATAAGCTATATTTTTGCTAAGAACGTTTTTTTCGACAAAATGCTTACGTTTTGAGTTATTTGCGAAAAACCGTCTAAAATGTGGTTATTTTGTTGAAAAATGAACATATTAACTCGCAAATAACTCGAAAAGTGTTGACTTGGCGAAAAAGGCTCTATATAACAAAAGTTACTTAAAATTAGTCAGTTTACCCATTTCCGGACTTACTTTGGACATATATTTTTTCACCCCCAAGAGGGGGTGAAAGTCACCCCCAGGGCAAAAAGCACACATCGGCACAATATCACTTTTTCATGTCAATCCAAGCGGTTCTTTAAAATTTAGAGCAAAAACCGTGAAAGAATGGACTATTAGAAAGTACTAAGGATCTTATATTTTTTACTTATTTAAAAATGCACAAAGATTCTATAAGACAACTTAAAGTCCTGCCTAACGTCAAATATACAACAAACTAAAATTCCCTCTTCAATAAGGTTGGCGGTCTACGGCGATCTCCACTTTTGATACTGCTACTGGAAACACCTCAACAGTTGTACCATTGTCTGAAATCATTTAGCCAGGATATATGTATATAACAATTGTTCCACGGCATCCCTTACTTTTGTTTTGTTTCGGGTTGCTTCGTTTGTTTGCCGATCTATGAGTGAGATACCAAGCATCTGTCGTTCCATGGCTCTTTGAGTTTTTCTAATCTTGTCCATGTTCATTTTTGTGAATGTCCAGGTTTGAGCTCCGTAAGTGAGAACGGGAAGGATACAAGTATCGAACACTTTGGTTCGAAGGTATTGTGGTATCTTTTTGTCTTTTATAGTATATATTTTCGTCATCTGCATATCTTAGGTGGTTTAAATACTTTCCATTTATCGAGAGTCCCTTTGTTTCCCAATTTAATGATTTAAAGATGTCTTCAAGTGCGGCAGTAAATAGTTTTGGAGATATGGTGTCTCCCTGTCTTACTCCTCGGTTGATTTTGATTGGCCTAGTTTTCATGTCGTTATCCATCGTGACTACCATTTCAGCATGTTTGTATATATTATGTATTAATATCCTATATCTAGAATCGATTCTGCTATTGACCAGTGCTTCCTCAATAGCCCATAATTCTATGCTGTCAAAAGCTTTTTCGTAATCTATAAATACTAAGCAGATTGGTAAATTGTATTCGTTAACTTTTTCTATTAGGATCTTTAGTGTGTGAAGATGGTCGCATGTACTGAAGCCTTTTCTAAAACCGGCTTGTTCTACTGGTTGATATACATCGAACTTTGTTGTCAATCTATTTGTAATTATTTTTGTGAATGTTTTATAAAGTTGTGATAGTAGTGATATTGGACGATAATTTTTCAGATCTGTATTGTCACCTTTTTTGTGTATTAAGATTGTGTTAGCAGTATTCCATTTCTTTGGTATGTTTCCTTCAAATAGGCATTTATTAAAAAGTATTTTTAGGTATCTGATAACTTCTTCCCCACCATCTTTCAGCATTTCTGCCAGAATTCCATCGTTACCCGGTGCTTTATTTCTTTTCATTTCTTTAAGTGCATTTTCTATTTCTGCTTCGCTTATTTCGGGCATTAATTTAGAGTTTACGTTTGTTATTTGTCTTTTCAGATTTTGCTTTGAACAGTCGGGGGGATCGTTTTTTGAATGGTATAATTCAGTATAGAAGTTTTCAACTATCTTCGATATCTGAGCTTTGCTTGTTTCTAGTTGGCCTTGTTGATTTTTTATAGCTATATTTTTCTTGCCTAATTTCGGTTTGGTATATTTCAGACTTCGATTTTTCTCTATCACTTCTTCTATATGGTCTTCTTGCTGTTTTCTAATATCGTCTTTTATCTGTTTTAGTATGGCTCGGTTAAGTTCCTTGTATTCTGTGGTATTTCTTGTGTTTCGTGACAAGAGCTCTCTTCGTTGTTTCAGCATATTCTGCGATTCTGCACTTATTTTGGATTTTTTATTTTTATGACGGGTCGCTATTTCAGAGCTGTTAATCAATAGTTCTTTTGTTATAACTGAGTTAATTTTATTTATGCTGAGTTGTTTTAGATTCAGTGCTTGGGCGGTTTTTAATTTACTAGCATATTTTTCTTTATCGGCTTTTAGCTTTTCTGTATCTATTTGTGTCGTGTTCTTAAAGTTAGTTCTACGTTTGCTATACCCAATTCTTAGTTTAGCTGTAACCATTCTATGATCGCACATTCTAGTCACATATGATAATAACGTAGCAGAGGAAGTGAAGAGGCGAATATTTATTGCCAATAAAAGTTATCATGGCTTAATTCGGCAACTAAGATCAGACAACGTCGCAAGGAAAACAAAATGCCAAATATACAAAACCCTAATAAGACCGGTACTCACATACGGCTCAGAAACCTGGACACTCACTAAAAGAGAGGAAACATTGCTAGCCACCTTTGAAAGAAAAATCTTGCGACACATATATAAGGGCACAAAAGAAAATGGAATTTGGCGAAGAAGTTACAACTTTGAACTATACGAAATATACCAGGATCCAGGTATCATAACATTCATTAAAATAGGACGGCTGCGTTGGATGGGACATGTAGAAAGAATGGAAGAAGGCGAAATACCAAACAAAATATTCAAACAGATGCCAGTAGGAAAAAGAACAAGAGGAAGACCGAAGCTGAGATATTTAGAACAAATAGAAAATGTTATAAAAACCTTAAAAATAAAAAACTGGAGAAAAAAAGCACGAAACAGATCAGAGTGGAGAAGAATCCTGGAACAGGCCAAGACCCAGAAAGGGCTGTCGAGCCAATGATGATGATGATTCTATGATCGCTTCCCAGAGAGACCGAATTTATTACTGTTACATCTTCTACGATATCTTTCTTGTTACACATGATGTAATCAATTTCGTTCCGTGTTTTTCCGTTTGGTGATAACCACGTCCACTTCCTTTACGGTTTTTTCTTATAAAATGTGTTCATTGTAAAATATTTGTTGCTATGTAGGAAGTTCACAAGGGTTTCTCCTCTCTCATTTCTAACACCATAGCCGAATTCACCAATATAGCTTTCAGTTTCTTCTAGTCGTTGTCCGGTCTTAGCGTTGAAATCTCCTATTATTAGTGTATAGGTGCTGTGATAGCACGTGTTGGTTTCTATTATTTTCTCGTAGAACTCATCTATCTCTTCATCGGGATGTGTTGAAGTTGGGTCGTACACTTGAATAATTTTTAGGGTGATTTTCTCGTGTATATTCATCATAATCATTGCAATTCTTTCCGAGATTCCCACATATTGTTCTATTCTACTAGCATATTTCTTAGAAACCAGAAATCCTACGCCGTTTAGACTTTGCTCATCGTGCCCTTTGTAATACAAGATGTTACCTGATTGCAATGTTATGCGCTCTTCGCAGTCTTCGCCTTTCCTTTTTACCTCTGCGAGACCAATTATGTCCCAGTTCAGGTCCTTTATTTCTTCTTCTAGCTCATAGATTTTCTCTAGCCATATGTTAGCACTGGTCTTATTAGTGTTTTGTATACAGTCATTTTAATTTTTCTAGGCATTTTTGAGGCCATCTGTCTTCTTAAGCCATAGTAGCACTTATTGGCGAGCACTATTCTTCTTTTAATTTCTTCACTGACATTGTTATCTTTAGTTAGCAGCGAGCCTAAGTATATGAAGGTGTTGACACCTTCCAGTTCTAGGTCGTAAGGAGCGTTTTGCTTATATTCTTAAAATAAACAAGTTAACGGAGGGGGGTAACACTTATTGCACCGCACTGTATATATAAGACAGAGGCGACGAATATAGAAGAAAGTAAATAAAGGACACGGTCACGTGTATTTATTTTCTTTCGTCAATATGTATTGGAACCAGACAGCAAAAGTACACTTCAACACTCACAACTCACTCACTCACACTTCAAGCACAAGTAACTTCAACACTCCAACGAAATGGAAGATTTCTCAATAAAAAAAGGAATAAGGCAGGGTTGCATACTTTCTTAAATATCGTTTAACTTATACGTAGCAAAGGCATTCGCAGAATCAGTGGCAGGATCTGATAAGGGTATTAAAGTAAACAGCATATTTATTAAAATTAGGTATGACGATGACACAGCGATAGTGGCAGACAATATGGAAGATCTTCAATGTCTATTAAATGATCTAACTCCTGTAAGTGAATCTTTGGGTTTAAAAATACACTGGGGTGCAAAATTAACCGGACACCTTAAAAATGGGTCACTTTTGATGTCTAGAATTTCCTGAACCTGTTATCCGATTTAAGTGATTTCTTAAATATTTTATAGCCTTATTCTTTAAAAATATCGCTATAATAGTATTGTTGCTAAACAGTTAAATTTTCATTGTATACCGGGTGTACCAATCAAACTGTGTTCTTTTCTCAAAGTTCGCATCACCCTGTGGAATATTCTAGCATTGATAAAACACTGAAATTAAAATTCAACTATAGCCTCATTTTTTCTCAACATTTTGTTTGTTTTTTTTTTATTCATTCGCTTACATTAGACCATAAAAAAGTTAGGTACTTTAACAACTAAGCATGTTTTTCATCAATACAGGGTGTTTTTAAATAAGTATGGCAAACTTTAAGGAGTAATTCTGCATGAAAAAATAATGACAGTTTGCTTTATAGACGGTATGTCCGCAAATGATTCGTTTTCAAGATAGGGGATGTTAAAATTTTTCTTGCAAATTGACGATTTATTTATTGCTTTAAAACCGGTTGAGTGCAAATGCAATTTGGTGGGTTTTAAGACGTTATTGCACATTTTTTGACATACAATTAAGAATTTAATATTCACCATTGGCGCGCATACGAGTAATATGAGCCGTCGTATTACCCGTATGCGCGCCAATGGTAAATATTAAATTCTTACTTATATTTTAAAAAAATGTACAATAACTACGTCTTAAAACCCAGCAAATTTCATTTGCATATCTCAACCGGTTTTAAAGGAATAAATAAATCGTCAGTTTGTAAGAAAAATTTGTTTAAAAAAAAATAAGTTTGACATACTTATTTAAAAACACCCTGTATTGATGAAAAATATGGCTAATTGTTAACCTACCTAACTTTTTTACGGTCCAACATAAGTGAATGAATCAAAAAACAGAATGTTGAGAAAACATGAGGCTATAATTCGGTTTTAATTGGAGTATTTTATAAATGCTAGAATATTCCAAAGGGTGATGCGAACTTTGAGAAAAGAACACAATTTCGTTGGTACACCCGGTATACAATGAAATTTACCTGTTTAGCAACAATATTATTACAGCGATATTCTTAAACAATAAGGCTGTAACATATTAAAAAATCACTTAAATCGGACAACAGGTTTAGAAAATTTGAGACATCAAACATGACCCATTTTTAAGGTGTCCGGTTAATTTTGCACCCCAGTGTACATATCGAGAAGAAAAACAATGATTATAGGTAAAAATAATTACCAAAATTCAAAGATAGATAGAGAAGAAATATGACAAGTCAGGCAGTTTAAATCTTTAAGTTGTCTGCTAAACGCTAAACGTAGTTAAAACCCTAAGACTGAAATAAAGAGCAGAGTAGAACAAGCCAGAAATGCTTTTTTGAAGCTTTGTTCTCTCTCTCTCTCTCTCTTGACCTGTTAAGGACCATGGTAATACCATGACTTGAATGTTAAAACATTACATTTGAAAATGTAGTGTAGCTTCTTCTTTACAGTTATTTTAAACAAAAAGGTAAGAAAACGTCATCAATTTTATTTCTTATGTAAATATTGTGTTATATTTGAACAGGCGTAACATAAATCTTCATTTTTGGCAGCCATCTGATCAAATTTATCAACCATATTTTGATACCTCTCTTGTCTCGACAAAGAATAATTCGATATTTCTGTTGATACTAAATGGGAAAAATTCGTTGATTGCTGTGAGGTAAGTTGTTTTTCAATGACGGGCAGTGGTCCCTGAAAAAATAGGTTTAAATAAATCATTTTTGTAATAATTAAGGATGGGGGTATGGTTTGAAAATTTTGATCAGTTTCTTATTATTTTAAATGAAAGTACATAACTCCAAGAATACTCTCTGAAAATTTCAGATTGATCGGAGCAAAATTACCGGAAATACAACATATTGAAATTATATGGGCAAAAGGGCATGCCGGTATACTGGGTAATGAGAAAGTGGATGAGTTGGCCAAAGAAGCAATAAAAAATGGTGAGATTCTAACTCAGATCTTATCGACAGATGCAATAAATGACGTCAAAGCTAGAATAAATAAAATATGGAAAAACAATGGAAAAATATTTCAAGCATATCAAAAAATTTATATTTTTCTTTACATCAAGAACTTCCTCCGCCACCTGAATACATATTTAAGTATAACCTGCCAAAGCAAGATATTTCTACTATCGTCATATTAAAAACTCGACACGGAAAATATGAGGCACATCTGCACAAATTAGGAATAGTTAATTCATCAGTCTGTTTTTGTGATAATGTTTCGATTAGAGATTTGAACCATATTTTCTTTGAATGCAAAATTAACGAGAGATGTATAAATCAATTATATTACAATTTACGACAAACACAAGTTCATTTTTCAATTAGTATATAATATCTAATAAGTTGTCATAAAATGGAAATATTTAAATTACTCATTAACTACTTGAGAGAAATAAATATAGTCATTTAAGTGAAATAGGTATAAATATAACAAAACTAATAACTTGAGGTAAAAATAAAATAAAAATCTGTGGCTAACGGACCCGCATCCAAGCCATTTTTTCTCTCACACACACACACAACATATTGAATACCCCTATTGCGAATCGCTTTGCGCCAGCACGCTTGAGCTTAGTGAGTAACGTTCAACAGCTGTTTCCCTTCTGTTTTGTAAATTACTTCGCGATTGAAAAACATATTCCGGTGTGCATCACTTTACGAATTGACAGACAAGAAAGAAATTGAAAATAAAAATTGTCAAAACTTTAAAGGCGTTTTTCTCAAAACTGCTTTTTTCAAAGGCCATAGACATTGTAACTCAAAAACTACTTGATCGATCCACTTGAAATTTTGCATAGATTTTATTTAGACATTTCGTGAGGTAAGAGATATTTTTTTGTTTTATGCTTATTTTTTTGTTTAGCAATAATAAATATGTTGATTTTATCCCTATTTTTACAAAATTTTTCGTTATTTTGACTTCTGAGTGACACCAAAAAACTAATGAGCTAATAAATATTTTTGAATTTTTTGTTAAACATGATATGAAAGGTGATGTCCACCGCAAAATCCATTTTTATGAGGTGTCTGTAAAAATTTGCCACCATTGGCTTATTTTTCGATATTATTAACGCTAAAGTTGGACAAAAGATGACACAAAACATCACCGGAAAGTTTGGCTTGGGAGAGAGAAATCAAAGAGGTGAGCGTCTAATAGAATTCTGCCAAGAAAATGACTTCGTCATTACAAATACCTGGTTTCAACTTCCAGAAAGGCGTCTCTACACGTGGAAATCCCCTCAAGATGGACATCAAGGTAGAATAGTACGGAATCAAATAGACTACATCCTAATAAACCATCGATTTCGGAACAACATTAAAGATGTAAAAACTTACCCCGACGCCGACATAAACTCAAATCATAATTTACTATGCTCCAAAATACAAATTAAATTAAAGAAACTAACAAAGCCAACTAAGCCTAGTAAGATATATCTCGACCCCCCTAAAAACACCCAAACGCGCGAACACATATCACAGCAGATAAATAGTAAAATGCACAGAATATCAAATATACCAAACGAAAACAGAACTATTAACGAATGTTGGTACGATATTCAAAACTCGATTTTAGAGGAAGTAAGGGAATCTTTAAAAACACCTACAATGTTGGCAAAAAATGACTGGATGAACCAAGAAATTCTAGACCTGATGGAAGTTCGACGAAAATACAAAAATAGAAATATTATCAAATACCGTGAAATCAACAAACTCATAAAAAGAAAAATTAAACAGGCCAAAGAATACTGGCTCGAGAATTCATGTAAAGAAATAGAAGACCTCCAAAAAAAGCATGACAGTTTCAACCTCCACAAGAAACTTAAATGTAACTCCGGAATTAGAAAACAGAAAAATGCTCACGTACTTAAAACCGCAGACGAAAAATTTGTGATCACGAACAACAGTGCAAAGAATGGGAGAGACACATCAGTGACCTTTTTGACGATGCTTCTCGAGAAAATGCTTCAAATACTACCTGTGACAACCAGTTAGACAGACGTCCCAGTATACTGAAGTCAGAAGTCATAAAAGCAATACAACAAGCCAAAAACAATAAAGCACCTGGACCAGATCAAATCCCTGTTGAGCTACTTAAACTTTTAGATGAGAAAAACATTACCTACTTGACTACTTTATTTAACAAAATTTACAACGAAGGAAAAATAACAGATGATTGGTTGGAGTCACTGTTTATAACATTACCAAAGAAAAGCAGTCCCACCAAATGTAGCGATTTTAGACTAATCAGTTTGATGAGTCACACACTTAAATACTTTTACGTATTATACAAAACCGAGTATTCCTTCTGTGCGAAACTAGAATGGGTAATACATAGGCAAATTTGGATTTAGAAATGGTCTAGGAACTAGAGAAGCACTATTTTGTATGCGTGTTCTATTACAAAAAAGTTGTGAATTCCGAAAGAACGTTTATGTTTGTTTCATCGACTTCGAGAAGGCATTCGACCGAGTACAACATAATACACTTTTCGATTGCCTGCAGGCAGCAGGACTTGACCACTACGATATAAGACTGCTGAAATACTTATATTACAATCAAGTAGCCTCTATCCAAATTGGAGACAGTCGTACTGAAAAACTGCCGATAAAACGTGGAGTACGACAAGGTTGTGTTTTATAACCCACCCTTTTTAATCTGTACTCTAAAGAAATCTTTAGGGAGGCTTTGGATGACAGACAAGAGGGAGTAAGGCTAGGCGGAGAAGTAATCAACAACATTAGATACGCTGACGATACAGCCATTCTTGCTGAAAATTTACAAGATCTTCAGACACTACTAAATCTAGTCAGTGAAGCAAGTTATCGGAGAGGCCTTAAAATCAGCATTTCAAAAACAAAGTGGATGGCAGTTGGAAAGATTAATATAGATCAAGGTCAGCTTTCTCTTGATGGAGAGGAGTTAAAACGGGTAAATCATTTCAAGTACCTTGGCAGCTGGTTAAATGTAAATTGTGACTCTGATGAAGAGATAATAACTAGGATCGAAATATCACGGAAGGGTTTTATGAGCTGGAAACCAGTTTTATGCAACAGAAACTTGTCGATGAATATTCGAAAGAAGGTGCTGAAATGTTATGTGTGGTCTATCCTATTGTATGGTTGTGAGACATGGACGTTAAAAACCACAATGCTAAACAAAATAGAAGAATTCGAATTGTGGTGCTTTCGACGAATCCTAAAGATATCGTGGGTTTCGCACACTTCCAATGAAGATGTTCTTCAAATGCTGAATTCAGAACGTTTGCTCATAAGCATCATAAGGAGGAGAAAAACAGAATACTTCGGCCATATAATTAGAGGACCTAAATACCATCTGCTTCGCCTTATAATACAAGGAAAAGTGGAGGGAAAGAGATGGATTGGTCGAAAGAAACGTTCATGGCTGCGTAATATTAGACAATGGTGTGGCTGCACAGTAGAAGAATTATTTCGCGCAGCAGCCGATAGAGCGAGATTTCAGGAAATTGTAAACATGATGACGGCCAACGTCTGAATACAGACACGGCACCTGAAGAAGAAGAAGACGGCTTATTTTTCAATATTTTGCCTTGAAATTTTGTTTGAGTATTTGAATTGTAGGTACTGAATATATTTATTTAATTTAAAAATAAAATAATTCTTCCAGAGCTTAAAAAAAATCATGAAAATATGCTTGAAATGTTGATTTCAAACCATACCTCCTTAATGGAAAGATAAAAACAAAATAACTTCCAGTTGTTAAATATTTTCACTTTAAAGGGAAGATTAACGGAAAATAAAATCTGACTTGGATACTGCCTAGATGAGTCTGTATTATAATCAAAAATGAAATTTTGGAAAGCTGAATCTTTACTTGGAATTAAGCCAAACCGTAAAGAGGTAAAAAGTGTGAGTTTTTGATTACCAATATCATTTTTGTAAATCGATTAAAAAGTAGAGGACCACAATGGGAGCCCTGTGGGGTGGGATACCTGAACAATAATGAATTTCTTTTGAAATGTAACTATTAATACAAATTTGCTTGTTTTACCTAACAAAAAGCCATTTAAAATTATGGAAACCTAAACCCAATGCATGTTTTGATGAAAAGACATACATACCTTACATACATTACAATTATTTATCCAATCTTTGTCAATACTTAGTTTATCACCAGTTTTTAAAACAGTTGTTACAGTGGCTGGATAATTGACTTGCAGATCTTCGACAAACTTCTTCATTAAATCGTGTACAGAAGAATATGGATTTACATTTAATTGCCTTACAGTGAGTGGTTCTAAGTTATTTATTTTATTGTAAAATGCTAGTTCTTTCATATCATAAAGCCTCAATGGTCTGAGAATTTTAACATCATCGTCTCTATCATCACAAAAACCCTACAACATGATATCATATGATGTATGCAGTAAGCGCTACGTTAGTAGACGCACGGGTACCTAATTTCTAGGCTTGGGCTAATCCGGTCCGTTTTCACCTGTGACTTTCATGTCTGTCATGTCATGCGACTCTCATGAAACTATTCAAAATAATTGTTTTTCCATACAAAAAATAATATTAATTAATAATATAGTTACCAACTTTTAAAGTAACTTTATTAAACACCAACAATATCACAATTATAACTTTTACAACTTTAACACAATGACAACTACAGTGGACTCCCTCTATAACGAGAACTGAAATGGCGGACTAATTACCTCGTTATAAGCGGATCTCGTTATATCAGACAACAATAATATTGTGCATACATATGAATATATAGTTTTCTAAAACATTAACTTCCTATAGTGAAGCCATTTGGAGCAATATAATATGCTAAATATTGTTTCCTCAACAATATGGCTTTGCCATCATAAATTGTAAATTTCCTACCATATCCAATATCGACCGATAGATAAACAAAACAGGAAGAAGTTTATTATAGACAGTGGATTTTATTACAGCACTGGTCTTGATAACCACACAGATGTTGTGAATTTCTGTATACAGGCACTTGGGGTATTTATTTATAGCCATTACTGCGCTAAAAACAGGTAAAGAAATATATTCTTCGATTTCATTTTTCCTCGTTATAACCAAATATGCCTCGTTATAGAGGTGTTAGAGTTCAATAGGAATTTCACGGGACATCTAGTGTACCTCGTTTTAAGCGAAACCTCGTAATAACCGTGTTTGTTATAGAGAGGTCTACTGTATAAACCTCAAATACAGCTTTTCTATAAACTGTCAACATTCTATGTATTTATATTATTTGGTTTCTGTACATTTTCTGATGATCTAGACGTCACAAGACATAAAAGTAAACAGTGCAACAAGAGAAGGGTCCAGGACTGTATTAGCTCAATGTACCCGTGTGTTTAGTAGCATGGCGGTTACTGTATATAAAAGACTACAGACTAATTGATAGTATTACCGTATCAATGGATATGTGAGGTCCTCTTCCGAGGGATATATTAGAAAGTAAAGTAGATGCTATGTCCACAGAAATTTCTGGAGTAAATATAAATTTGCATTTAAAATGCTTTGCACAATCTATCAACATTTGTCTCCTGAAAAATAGAAGTTTTAATAAAAAAAAAAAAACAAAAAACACTTTTTTCTATTGCTCTCAGTAATCAAAAAAGCATACACTCAAAAAATGTGAGGGTTTCATAAAAAAATGTTCAATAAAGTCCAGTAATGTCAAGGTAAAAATGACATATTATTCTGATTTCTTTGAAGATACATCGATTCTTATAAAATTTTGGAAATAAGCTCTACTTACCCTGCGCCAATTGGCATCTTTTGTCGTATTTAACTCTAAATTGTTTACGTATCTTTGATAGTTTTCAGTTATTTTGATAAAAAAGACGAAATTTTTAAAAGTTTCAAAAATACTTTTTTCATTATAATTTTTTTCAGAATGAAGAATTTTAAATCATCCAAACTTATGGATGCATCTGATGATACGCAAATAAAGTAAATCTACATGAATAACTCTTTGATTGCAATTAGGGTAGTAATACCAAGGGTCCCATTGTCATTTCTTTAAAAAAAAAATCGATTTTATTTTCATTATAACTCTCTTGGTTCTCAGTCCAGAGGATTTTATCAGATCTTATTTTTAAGTCTTTTTAATGTTCTTAATAGTTATTTATGATATAAGTGTTAAAAGTACACGTTTAAGGCACGCATGTGAAAGTTTGCAGAATGAGCGATAGCGAGTTCTGCAATTCACATGAGTGCCTTAAAGATGTACTTTTTAACACGCATATCATATAATATTTTTTCTACAAACGTAATTACAGGACAATATCTACAAAAACTTTTACTTGAACTTGACTGACATTCCATTTTTATTTTTTTTTTGACATTACATCAAAATTGCCATATGGTCAATACGAACTGCAGTGCCTTAAAAATTTTAAAGCACTAGTGCCTTAAAGTAGCATTTTTAACGCTCGTATGGAGTGCTAAAAATTGCATTTTAACACGGTTGTAGAAAAAATACATTAAATGCAATTTCTCCATTAAATTGACTGTTTTCCTGATATTCAATAAGCTTCTTTTTTAAGTTTTGTATTCGAATAACAATTTCAATCTTTAATAGAACATATTGTATATGCATATGTATGTACATATATTTATGTTTGTATTGGGTCCAGAGCAATATTAAATAAATAGTTTTCTTTGATAAAATGAAAGATATTTGAGTTATTCCTAAAAAACAGTATAAAATGTGTGTTTTTTATGAAATTTAATCCCAAATAAGTAAAAAAATATGCATAAAAGAATTCTATAGAACAATATTTTTTGCTTAAAATGTGTTCCTCTATCCATTTGTTCAGAGCCGTGCCGTACATCTTTTTAATATGATGCAAGTCTTCGAAATGCCGCCCCTTAAATATTATTGAAACTTAACTCTTTTATTTTATTAAATGACACTACACAAAATGAACGAAAACTTTTGTTTTAAAAACCAAACATACTCTAAATTAAATGAAATATGTATTAACATTACATTAAGTAACATTTACAAAAATTATAATTTTACCCTTCTTACTTTAATTTTGGTAAACTCGTCAATCAGATTGGTTGAATCTAGTCGGGATAGATAGGTGTAGTAGCTAGTGAGAACTTTATTGATATACGTGCTAAATTTTTAGTTCTGTTTGTCTTACGGAGCTTCGTAAATTGTTTTTAATAATTTTAATTTAAAAAAACCTCTTTCCCCACTAGCTACAGAGACAGGGAATGTTAATAAAATTCTTAGTAATAAAATTAAATTTGGCTATAAAGAAATTAGATCATTTTGGCACAAATAGTTCAAAACCTCTAAAGGTTTCATGGAGTATGGTATCATTTGGGATATATCACGCAATTCTTCTAGAAGATCGGATTCTTTTTCTATAGGGCTTTTCATTCACAGTCATTTGTTTCGAGCTTCTGTCATATGTTGTATAATCCGTGTATATTAATATTATACACGGATTATACGACATTTGACAGAAGCTCGAAACAAGTGACAATCGATGAAAAGCCCTATTGAAAGTATTAAATGAAGATTCATACCTATGTACAATATTTTTCTAGTGTTTTATCATCTGTTTTCCTCAAGTTAAAAATATCATATAAAAATGTTTAACATTTTTATTATGAGTTTCTAAAATTGAAAATCGATCAATCAAAGAATGCATTCATTTTTTTTTCGAAACCGGAAAAAACTAAAGATGTGTAGATCTTTGAAACACACTCAGTGATCAAAAGATCCAAAGTTAATGGTTTAACGACCACTCGTACGAAATCAAATAGATGAAATAGAGAATGTGGAAAAATCCCCTTACGAACAATTCACACATCCACTATTTCGGGCTGGGAAAAATTTTTTGAATAGAATCAAAGATCCAAACACCAGTTCTTAGATTCTATTTTAATTCTAAGAACTGGTGTTTGGATCTTTGATTCTATTCAAAAAATTTTTCCCAGCCCGAAATAGTGGATGTGTGAATTGTCCACATTCTCTATTTCATCTATTTGATTTCGGAAAAAACTAATAAATATTTTTGAAAAATTTAAACGCAGATTGAAAGATTATATTATTACCGAGGGCCGAAAGTCCCTTAGAATAAACAATAGTTTTGTTTTGAATAAGATATTTAAAATTAAAAAGTACACTCAATTTTTTCTTTTTTTTTTTCACTCCTGTAACTTATTCAAATAAACATTATAGAGGTTTTAAGGGACTTTCGGCCGTCGCACAGTGGTCCAAAACGATGAAAAAGTTGGCCAAAAATGAAGTTGTTGTTTGATTTCGATGAAATTTTAGGTATTGGGGTTTGAGGGGTCGCTCATCACGACAATAGAGTCAGATTTTCGAAAAACAAAATGGCGGATCCAAAATTAGAGGTTATGTTTATGAAATTTGATAATTCACTATATTTCAGAAATTTTGATTGTATTATCAATTAAAATTCAACTAAGTTATAGTTTAAAACCGAATGTATGGTTGTCTTAACCATAAAAATAGTTGATAAGTTTCGTATTTCGGTTGTTAGTGAAAATCAAAATCTGGGATATTTTGAGTTGGGATTTTGAAAAGCCCATATGTTTAGAGTTGCAAATAACGAAATGACTGTGCAAAAAAAATATTTATTCATTAATTATTATAATATTACAGTTAATACTAAACAAGTTTTTATTGTGTATTACATACATATCAAGATAGTTTTTAAAAAGTACATGACATTAAAAATCGTAATCCAACTCGCATTCATCGTTATCAGAACGTTCACTGTCACTTTCTTTCGCAACATGAAATTTCGCAAATGTTTGAACAAATAAATCTCGAACTTTAGGCGGAAATGGTTTGCTCACTTTGCTTTTATAATTTTGCAAGCTGCAGATGAAGGGATCCGAAGATGCGAGTAGCCGGTGAAAAACATCTTCCATTGTCTTTTCTCGTGAATACTTACGAGAAAAATTTTCACGATAACGTGTGATGTCTTTGTTTCTGGCTTCTTGCGCATCTTCAGATAATCTTCCAATAGGTAAGGGCAAAGCTTCGATTATGGCGTGACCATGAATAAGTTTTTTTCTTTTATTCTGCACGATTTCTTCCACTTTTTTTTGAATTTGGACAGCAACTTTTTTACGTCGTTGATGGAATTCAAATGTAGCGTGCAGGATGCGGGAAGTTTTTTATTGAAATGTTTTTCCAAAAGTAGTATCTGCTCGTTTAATTCATTTGGCAGACCGTTTTTCACTACTTCAAAAATTTCCCTGCGAGTATAACACAAATTTCCCTGTAAGTCCCAGAGCAGGGTACTGGAAAGTAAAAGAAAAATTCTATCATATATTATCCTGAAAATCACGATTATGGAAATTTAGTGCGTTAAAAAGAACACCCTTTAGAATGTCTAGAGCATTTTTCTGAGAGAACGCCAGGTATACAAGTACAGGCGCCGCCCAGGCGCGCCTGACTCTCGCGGTCATCGTCGCTCGACGATTGGATAAACGCGTGCGGCGCGAAACAATTTCATGCTACACCCAAAGTAGCAAAAAGTAGCAAGAAATTTTGGATGATTTTGATTTCAAATAGCATTACTTTTACTAAAAACATAACTACAGCGTGGGATCTCGCGGGATCATAACTATTTTGATGATTTTGTGAAGATAAATAAATAAATGTTAATTTATTACAGGTGCTTTTTAACGCTACTTTCATAAATGAAAAAAATATACTTCAGATTTTTAAAGATTGAAATTTTTTAACATACCTTCAGGATTCCCCTCCATTTTACGGATTTACAATCCGACACACCGTTGCTCCCACCGACACTGTCGCGTAAAGTAGACAAATGAGGCGCGTATGAGATGCACTCCGGCGGAGCCGGATTCTGACTGACACACAAGAGCGAGTTTTAAAGCTACCTGCCTATTTCTTTCAGGATAATACGTAGAATATCCCCCTTTACAATAAAACAAGGTAAAATTAAAAAATAAAAAAAAAGTTTTATTTAGTTTTGGCCAGCTTTTTGTCCCTTTGGACCACTGTGCGTCGGTAATAATGTAATCTTTTATTCTGCGTTAAAGTTTTTCAAAAATACTAATTAGTTTTCTCAGGATTCGAAAAAAATGAAGGAAAGGCATTGCAAGGAAATTTTGCTCCTATCCACTTAACGGCAATGTATAAAATATAGATGAACTTCATTTTAAATTTAGCTTCATCTGTTAAGAGCTCGTCCACAGATTTTTCGTAAGCAAATAAACGCTTTTTTCTCCTGGAAATTTTATTTTCAGCTGGAAATTCGGAACTTATATCAATATTTTCTGAAATTTCATTAAATTTTAATTTGGTTATTAGCCATATTGTCTGTAACTTTTCATTCTTCCTATAGTTTCTGACAGCATTTTTACGCAATCTGACAATTTTTTTTATTTTACTGATTATGCCGCCCCCCTTGTGATGCCGCCTGATGCGACTGCCTCACCGCATCATAGCACGGCACGGCCCTGCATTTGTTGAGTTGATTTTGATACAAAAATTTTCACTCCCAGGAAAAAAGCACACATCGGCTCGGATAGATTTTGTTTGTTGAGAGCACTTAGTGAACAAAAATCTGAATTTTATTTGGAACTGTTGTATAAAACATAACATCTGATAAAAATATGTGTGGGCAGAACAAAAAAAAATAATTATCATCTCAGACTTTACCTCAACAAAACTTTAATATCATTTTTATTGCTCTTTGAAGGTTTTCCATCTATAATCTGTTCCAATCTATTCTTATCATCTTCTGAAATTTGTAAATTTTCTGTACAAATAAGTTCACTTAATCTATTTGGCTGGGTAACATAATCAGCAAAAGATATGAGGTTTAAAGGAAATATAAAAGATTGCGCTTCTTTCTTAGCATTCTCCAACAAATGTCTTCTTTCATCAAGGCTAACATGATACTGATCTAGAATATAAAAAATTTATAAGTAGTATAACAAACTACAAAAAAGATGTATTTTTCTTAATAAGTATGGTATGCGGCAAAATAAACAGTACTGAAATACCTATTACTCAAATTTGTATGTGTCTTGCGCCGAAACATACTGAGTGGCTTCCAAATGTCGTTATAACATATGTGAATGTTGCGTTAATGCTAGGTACTTCATGATGGTTCTCAGTTTTGCAGAAAGAATTTTTATTGTGGAGTGCTATTTTCGGTCATACGGTAGTCGCGAAACTGGTCCAAGCTTAAAATCAACAATGGTTTCAGCAGAACGGGGCAACATGTCACACGGCCAGGGAATCTTTTCAAATACTGTGAGATCATTTTCGGAGATCGCCACTCACCAAATCTAACGCCACCTGATGCATACATATGGAGAATGCTGAAGGAGGCAGACATATCCACCGTCTGACATTTCAGAATTACGGACTATAGGTACTAAATTTACATTCAAGATGCAGTAGAAATAAACAAACCAAAACACGTTAAATGCTACTAGGAGCACTCCCGAATCATAATTTACAATGTATAAACTTTGGAAATGATGAACATGATTTGGGATTTACAAAGTATATACATTGTAAATTATGATTCAGGGGTGCTCCTAGTAGCATTTAACGGGTCTTGGTTTGTTTATTTCTACTGCATCTTGAATGTAAATTTAGTATAGAATTATAGATTTTGTCATGCCTGAGGGTGTCTTTGACATCTGTTTTATCGGGAACGTCATCGTGAATAATGTTTGCAAGGCTATAACATGTATAAGAAATATATAAATAATCATAAATATTTTAATATTCATTTCAGTACTGTTTATTTTGCCGCATACTGTAGGTGCTTAGTTACATAGGAGTGGACACAACGGGTGCTGTGGAACCCATTGTGTTATAACAAAAACGAATGTAACTCGTTTCAAAAAAATTTTATGCAGGTTTTCCTATATGAAAATATGGGGCACGATTTTCAGCACTGGAACCACACTAAAAAAAGCTGGCCACACATATGCTTATTTAGATCCTATAAAGGTACGTACAGACTTGAGCATTTTTCTCCCAGTAAACCAAACAAGCACAGCACACTGTAACAAATTAGGGCGTTATCAGATTCTCTGCTACTATGGTTGGACGAAAACTGTAATGAAATGAGCAGAACATAGTGAGTATTATTATTTCAGTTATAGTAAATTACATTATAATTTCAATATAGATCAATTCATCAATTTCATCTAATTTCTTGGTATACGAATTATTAAAAATGTTGTATTTACTGTTTGTAAACATTATAAACAATATGTTACCTTCAACGAACTGTTTAATGCGGCCAGGATGAGATAGAAGATAATCAGGGAAGGAGGGAAGATAATTGGCATCTTTCGTAAACAAACAAATTGATAGTGCTAGTCAGGTCAGGGTTGCCAGATTGGGGTATTTTCCCACAATTTTGGGGTTATTTGAATGCGTCTAGAGTCTAGGGGAATTTCTCTAAGCAGAAATGATTGGGGGATTTTTTGGGGTGAAAATTATGGAAGATTTTAAGGGGTCATCGGAAATTAAATTTGCGAATGTACATAGAACTGTGTATTATACTCTCATATAATCGAAGAAGATAGGACCTATGAATTATTTAAAGGGTCCTCTGTTGATAAGTAGTATAATTTTGGTTTACTGTTCTCTACATTTGACTACTGATTTATTAAAATGCGGCAAAAATTGAAATTTGGGTGATTTGAGCTTCAATTTGAGGGAATTTGAGTTTCTAAATGGGGGACTTATAAAATCACATCTAGCAACTCTGGTGGTCGTTGTAGGAATATAGTTATAGTTTATATGTACTTAGATTTATACTCTGTACTTAGGGTAGACTGTTTTGTTGATTTGTCATTGTCATTATTATAAATAATACACAATAAAATTACTTATATTTATTAAATATACCATGGCGCAGTTCTAAAACCTACCAAATTGAATATGCCAAAAAGAAAGACTAAAATGTGTACCTTTTTTAATGAAGAAAAGAGTTCTGACGTATTTAAATACAAAAAAGTATTTAAATTTTGAAATATTGCCCATCAGCCCTGATACCAATTTAAAAATATGAGGTCCATTTCCCCGATTTATGTTTATATAGGCAATTCAAATTACATGGCCCAAATTTTCCCTGGCTCTTTTCTGTCTCCCTCTAGCAGAGGTATAACCAGGATGATCCTAGGGGGGTGGGTTACAACTACTTTATGGTC
The DNA here is from genome assembly GCF_917563875.1 of Diabrotica virgifera virgifera. NCBI lineage: Eukaryota > Metazoa > Arthropoda > Insecta > Coleoptera > Chrysomelidae > Diabrotica > Diabrotica virgifera. The sequence goes on from NC_065444.1 coordinate 69,594,960, forward strand.
TCTGGGAGGTATTGAATAGTAATGGTGTTAAGCATATAGAGCTCAAAGTACATCCAAAAGGGGGGGTTATAACCCCAAAACCACCCCCTGGTTACGCCTATGCTCTCTAGGACCCTTTCTCTTGTGTGTTGGCCGCAATCTCGCTTCACTGTTTGAATGGGATGGGGCCATTCCATCAGTATTGACAGTTCGTTGGTTACCTTGCAACGACGGTAACCTTGTACATTCAACAAGTTATTCAAAGTGACATGACCTGACATTAAATTAAACCTAAGTCACATTTTGGCGATTTTGAGTTTATTACACCAACATATATTTCTGTGGGACTAAAGTGGTTTCAGAAATATATAAATATTTTAATTTTTTATAAAATCAACTATGCTTACGGGACTTAGGTGTATTCTACATTAAATTGTGTGTAACCCACAGAAATACATGTTGGTGTAATAAACTCAAATTCACCAAAATGTGACTTAGATTGTTTCTGAAATAAGCGATTCAAATATATTTAAGCAGGCTCAGAGAGGATAGAAATAATATTATTTCTATATTGTCGTAATTATTCGAAGATAAAGGCTGACGTATGCCCGTTTAGGTTCTCCCAAGATGTACTTTATCTTCTGTATAGTGATCATAGTGATGTAGTTATTGATAAATAACATAAGTCAATTTACTTTATAATTATTTCTGGAAACTTGACCATTGAACCAGACCCAATTATAAGATTCAGATAAGACTTAAATAAATAATATAAAGATATACAATAATATGGCGTTTATATACAATAATGGAAACTCAGTGAATATAATGAACACTTTGAAAAATCTCAGAATTTACCTGTGTGTGCTGTCGTTCATTTCGTTAGGAAGAAAATGCTCTAGTCAGTACGCACCTTAATATGACATATTGGCAAATACCACATACATACATACCATCAACAAATAAAATAATTGGTTCAAATCTCAACTTCTTTTGGTTGTTTAAATCTAAACCAGTTCTTAAAAAATGCAACAACGCCGTACTTGGGTGCCCTATCTGATGCCACACCAATATCTTATCCTTTGGGTGGATTAGGCGAGATTTTCCCAGTGAAGCTTTGAATTTGTGAACTGTTCCAACTAAAAAACAATTCTGACAATAGGCATCTTTACTTCTTAGAACAATGCATGGCTTTTCAGTTCTGCATTTAATGCACACTTCAGCACTGAAAAAAATTATTATAGTGTATTATTTGTATTTGCGCCTTCTTAAGTTTCTGTATATTTTAAAATTTACATGTTGTCATCTTACATTTTAGATGTTTTTGTGATTGGCATAAGTTTATCTGCTTCATTGTCATACACATCGTCACCAACGCTACACATTTTTTGTGTAACGTTTATTTATATATTTTACAAAAGATACTCTGAAATTTCACGTTTCAAAAAACCATAACCTACATTCATTCATGATTCAAGATTACGAAAATAAACCTTATTTATTTGGTAATTTTTGTTTCTTGCTTAGGCAATTGTTCGCGTTATTTCAAAAAAGTTAAATAGAGATTAAATATGTTTATTAATCTGTATTTAAAAAGATTGTTACAGATTTCAATTACAGGATAAATCTGTCTTAATTCGTGGTTTTAATTTGTGACTCCAATAAATTAAAACTTATTTAAAAGGTTGAAATCCAGGTAGCATTATCACACTAAATTTGTATTGGTAGTATTGAGGTATGACATGTGTACATTTTGGCATTAAACGTCAAACGCGTCAAATTGTCAAGCTTATTATTCCATTTGACAAGTTGTCTAGAAAAAGTAAAAACATAAAACATAACCTAAATGATTTGACGATGGCTATGTTTAGGGCTTTAGGAAGAAATATTCCTTTCTTAAAAGAACAATTTGGAGCGCTCTTAGGCAATACTAGTACTTCCGTAAAATTTATATGTGGAGTAGTACTTTTAAGTTATGGGTTATCATTCTCAGATGAAGCTGTCAGGGTGATATCTGTTACCCCTGGCTATTTAATGCCCCCATCCTTTTGGATATGGACGACCTTTACGTTCTGTTTCATGGAAATACATTTTTATGAAGTGTTAGTGGACATTGTAACTGTGGGACTATGTGGGAAGTTGATAGAACCTTTATGGGGACAAATGGAAATCATGACTTTCTTTGCTGTAGTTAATCTGGGTGTAGCTGTATTGACCACTGCGTTTTACTTTATTTTATATTGTTGCACCTTTAACACGGAGTTTCTGTTTAGTGTACACATACATGGATTAGCTGGATACATTGCTGGAGTTTGTGTGACAGTGAAACAGATTATGCCTGATCTAGTTATATTGAAGACACCATTTGGAAAAATAAGCAATAGAAATGTACCATTAGCAGTATTTTTCTTATCTGTCATAGTTAAGCTTATAGGACTTGTTGATGGTACTTATCCAACAATGTTTTTCAGTGGGATGATTGTTAGTTGGGTGTATCTGAGGTTTTATCAGAAACATTCTAATGGTACCAGAGGAGATTTGGCTGATTATTTTACATTTGCAAGGTAATGTGAGAACATATTTTTGTCTTTTTTTTTTTTTGTTATGGCATGGACTCTGTCAATCAGCCAGTCACAACATGACTACTATATCAAGAAGATTAAATATTTAACACATTCGCGGTCATGACTGCATATGAAGTCATTTACTCCATAAGAATACATGTATAAAATGATAGTGTGTCCGCTAATGTGTTAAAGACCGTAAGTCCATAAAATATCAATAACGAAGAAAAATTAGTTCAATAGCTGTTAAGAGGTAATTTATGTACTGAAATAAAGAGATGGTACTAAGCTAAGGTAAGCTAATTATAGCCTCCTTTCAACATCATAGGTGTGTTCAAAAACGATCTACAAAAATTTAATAACAATATCAATAAGATAAGAATAATAAAATAAGAATAATAATAAACAAAACGGTGAGGTCCTTAAAGTTCCATAGCAAGTTTTTTCTTTGTTTTTATCTTCCACGGCTCCCTACTCAATTCGAAAGCAGCCTTGCTATAGACTGTCCAAGCTGCTCACCATATTTTCTCTATATACATACTGTTGTGATCTTATTTATTTATATGTGATGATATTCTTATATGTAATTTAATTTAATTAATGCATTAGTGATAATCTAATTTATCAACCAGATCACATATCAATATGTTTTCAATCTCAGGGCGAATTATAAAATTACTTACTTACTTTCGTGACTTCTAAGTATTTCTCAGTGGTTCCTAATCGGGATAGGAAAAAAATAAAATAATACACACATATGGGTTACAATTATAAATCAAAATTTTGTTTATTTTATATAAATGGCAATTACTGCTTAATATTTGTTAAATCTTATATTTATTTAATACAAACATTTAAAAATGGGAATCTTATTTCCTTTTGGTTTCCAATTTAAAACTTTTATTAATAATGAAACTATCAGGATTTATTAGCAACAAATTGATTTAAGTTTGATGAAAATCTTCTGATATTAGCGATTATGTTCTTCAATTTTTAATGTGGTATTTAATACAAAAACCCATACATTCATGTCTTGACAAATGAGACTGACCTTTATCTGGTGAACTGCGAATGTCCTCACACAAAAACCCGTTTCCTCCTACCCTTGGTTGCGATGAAAAACTCGTCCTGGCCTCCAGTAATGTTCTCCTTTGAAAACTACCTCGTATCGCTCACGTTCCTGCTTTTCTCGTGATGCTGTGTTCTACCTTTTTCGAACCACTTCAATCAGCCACCAGGACACTCTTTGCTCAAGGAGATTCTTTTCTCTCGACTCGGCCTACCTCTCGTTCCGATGGGTACTCAACACTCACGGAACTATACCGGTGTTTTCACTCTTCGTACACTACCGTCCACCACTGGACTTCACCTCTCCACTGCTCAAAACATTCTGATCTCTCATCCTCATTCAATCCCCTACTTTCTCAATATCCCTTCCAGATTCAAAAATCAACATTCCACCACAAATTTTAATTCGCCGTATTCCTCAATACCAACTTTTAATCTTTCTAAATATGTTTAATGGATTTCAAGAAAAAATAATCATTTCCCAATTTAAACTTACTTTCTACTTTTTACAAAACTTAATGACCTATTATCTATTTCACTGAGTCTTATTTAGCGTAGGCTAATGATCGAATCTTCCGCGAAACACTATAATGGTCCGCGTCACTCAACTTGTTTATCTTAGGCGCATTGTTACCGAGTTTCGTACACTTCTTCGAATCACTTTCTTAAAAACTAAATATAATAATTTGTTGTATACAGGTTGTTCTAAATTTACATGCCCGTGGTTGAGAAAATTGAAGATCTTTTATATTAATTTGAATTTTGCTTATAATTATAAAATTTTAATTCTCATATCAAATAGAAATATAACAATACACATATACTTTTAATACTTGACACTACAAAACTATTTTGGTACTTGACAGAAACATCACCAACGCATTATACATACTCTCTTGTCCATTGTCTCTTATTTTTGTCTTCATGCATGATAAAAATAACTTATTGAAAGAAAGCCAGCAAGACAGTTGCCATTAAGTTATTGTAGAAAACCTTAAGCTTATTACACAGTTCTTTGTATTTAAGTGGTGTGGTTAAGTTTCCGGCACAGGTAGAAAGTAATAAATGTTAATCTATTGAACAACTGCTAGTCAGTATGTTTACCTTTTGAAACTTTTTATTTATTCATTTTACGGATATACCATTTTCACAAAAGTAAACGTCAACCTTTAGAAAGCATAGGTTGCGTTAAAAAAATACAAACCAAAATTAAAATTAAACAAAATTCAATTAAATCAGTATCTTAAGTTATTAAGTAATGCTCAAAATCTCAACTGAGTTCTTAAATGTTGTTGTAGATATTCCAAATACAGTAAAACCTCCGTTAACTTAAGTAATTGGGGGAGAGGCCGTTCCATATAACCAGAATTTCGGTTAAAAATTACATTGTTTTTTGTATTCTTCTTGTATCAAATGACATAGAATTCGTGGTCAAAGTTGGCAAACGCATTGTTGTATATTATTAAGTTGCATTATTTAGTTGTGTATTAAAGTAATGTTTACGATATTGACAAATTAACATCGAATTGTTTCCATTTTGCGATAAAAATTTACTTTTTGACAACATTATTGAAACTGTCAGCTGTTTCAGTTAAACGATGTTTCGGTTAAAAATGTTTCGGATAACGGAGGTTTTACTGTAACTCTAAACTATTGCTGTGCTCATTGGCAGTTCGTAAAATTCTTGTAATGGGTTCGTTTTGACCATAATTTGTAGTGTGAAATGGAATGTTAAAAATCCCAGTGTTACGAGTTCTTCTATTATTAACATTGAAACTTATTAAACTTAGTAACTCTGGATCTTCAACATATCCATTTATAATTATAAAAAAGGAAACATAAATCTGCTTCAAACCTTCTATGGTGTAGTGATGAGATATTAAGTATGGACAGTATATCATCATATGTGTACTGCTGTCTAATAAAACCATTTTTGTAAGCACATACCCTCAAGAATTTATTTTGAACTCTCTTGATACTGTAGATGTTAGTATTATATCGATGCCTCAGAAGCCAATCGGTGTAAGTCAGTAAGTGTTTAAAATGAGATACTAAGATGTTTCTGACAATAGTTGCAGAAATACCTATAAGTAGTTATTAAAAACAAATAAACTGTCTTTATTTATCATAATATGGGTAACATATTCATAAATACAAACAAGGAAATAATAATATTATTTTATATTATAATAATAAGTGTTATATCTCATAAGTCATTTTTAAGGAGAATGTGACTTACACCGTTTGACTTCTGAGGCATCCATATGAAGGAGACCAAATGAGAGAACCATACTCCAGAACTGACCGAACTAAACTGAAGTATAACATTTTTAAAGTTTGTACCGAAAATTGATTACAGTTTCTAAGAATAAATACTTAACAACACCACTCAAATACAAATGACTGTGTAATAGGATTAAGATTAAGGTTCCTGCAATAACTTGATGGCAACTGTACTCTGTAGGTTCATTATTGCTAAAATATAATTACAAATATAAATAAGTACAGTCTAACTAATTTTAACAGCTTATGGAAGACTACACAAATTAACAACTTGACTGCCATGTGTATAAACTGCTCGTCAAAAGTTAGGGATATAGAAAATTCTGATGAATTTTTATAGTAGATTTTTTCGTGAACAGATTAACAGATTCCGCTAATTTTTTTTTTATTATTTTAGACTTTTCTTTAGTATTTACACAGTTATGCAAAGGTTTACTCAAACTTTTTTTTTGTACCTATACCTGGTGGAAGAAAAGAAATGTTTTCCTTATGTTAAGTTTGAGATGCCCTGTAGGTAAGATGAGGTACAAATGGGAGTATATATCAAAATTGTATTGTAGTCTTATTTTTTGTGAACATTTTGTTTTTCGAATGTCCCTGATATCTTTAGAAATAAAAAAATAGACAGTTTTGTAATTTAACATGTGTTTTAACCGAAACAAAAGTTTGAGACACCTTGTAGGGAGAAAAAGGCACAAAGGTGAGTACACCTCGATATTTTGTTGTAGTCTCATATTTTGTGAATATTTTATTTTTTTAATTGCTCTGATATCTTTAATAACAAAGAAACTAGACGATATTACTCTTTAATATGTGTTTTAACTGACAACATGTGTCACATCACACACATGAAACATAGAAAAACATATTAAAGAGTAATACCGTCCTAGTTTCTTTGTTATTACAGATATCAGAGAAATTAAAAAAATAAAATATTCAAAAAATATGAGACTACAACATAATATCGGGGTATACTCACCTTTGTGCGTTTTTCTCCCTACAAGGTGTCTCAAACTTTTGTTTCGGTTAAAACACATGTTAAAATACAAAACCGTCTATTTTTTTGTTTCTAAAGATATCAGGGACATTCAAACAACAGCATGTTCACAAAACATAAGACTACAATATTATTCTGATGTATACTCACATTTGTACCTCGTTCTCCCTACAGGGTGTCTCAAACTTAACACAAGAAAACATATTTTTTTCTTCCACCCGGTATAAGTACAAAAAATAAGTTTGAGTAAACCTTTGCACAATTGTGTAAATACTAAAGAAAAGGCTAAAATAAAAAAAAAATAGCGGAATCCGTCTGTTCGCGAAAAAATCAACTGTGAAAATCAGCATAATTTTCTATATCCCTAACTTTTGAAGAGCAGTTTATCTGAATATACATAGTGTGTGAGCTCAAATTACAACATGTATATTTATATATACACAGTCAATAAAAATCGTTGGCCACAAATTAGTGTGGCCCACAAGACCCTTCTGGTGAATTTGGTGAGGCAGTCAAAGTGATAAAAAAAACCTTTTATGAACATTAAAATTTCTTTAAAAACCAAACGATTGTTGAGAAAGTATTTACACCTATTCTCAAATGTTTATGCTTTTTCGTAAAATATCTAGGGTTTAGATTAGAGACAAACATAAAAAAGAATAAAATCTTTCTGAGATGTTTGACCATATCATAAACTTTCAGAAAAGAATTAAAAGAGATATAATAATTAATCAATAACAAGTCAATAGTCCTAGTTAATTCTAGTATGTTCCAGTGCCTTATAACTATTTAATCACTATCATATCATGTGTAAATACATATAAACCTTTTATATTCCTTTGTATAAAATGTGTATGGATTTAATCATCATTTGTTTATAAAGATAAAACCTTTAGCTCATAAACATGCTTAATAGTAATAATACATTTTATAATAGAAAATGAGATGATGGTTCAGGTTCATTTTTGTACATCAAATTTTTGAGAACCAATAATAGAAACTTAAGTTATGAATTGGAAATAAATATTTGCCTTACTTTATTAAATTTTAATAAGGTTTGAAAATAATTTTGCATTTTAAATGTACACGTGCATAACTGCACGTGTACATTTCAACGAATTTCGTTTGGCTTATCGCAATGCTCAAACAAAATGAATTGATGACTAAATTTTTACTTATGTAGTCAATACAATGTATGTATGGACCCTGACGGTTAACAGAGGTGACGGTTAATAGAGAGACAGATAATCGAGGTTTCACTGTATACTACTTATCATGTTTTCAATGACATGTCATTTTTGATCATGTTCTTGCTAGTTCATGTAGAAAGTTTGAAATTACCATGTTTTCTATGTGTTTGGGAGTCCATTTTTGTATTTAACCTAATTTAAAATATTAGCTTCAAATCTAACTTGGTCTCAAAATGGGTCTGTAAATATACTAACTTTTAATATTTTGCTACACACTTATCCCACCTGACCTTACTACTCATCATGTTTTCAATGACATGTCATTTTTGATTATGTTCTTGCTAGTTTATGTAGAAAGTTTGAAGCCACCATGTTTTCTATGTGTTTGAGAGTTCATTTTTGTATTTAACCCAATTTCCTAAAAATTGTCACTTACACCCCTTTGATTTGTTTCAGCTTTTTCCCCAATGTCATTCAACCACCAATTGCAGTTTTAAGTAACGTAATCCACACGGGTTTGGTTAAAATAGGATTATGTAGAAAGGTAGTTAGAAAATTTGATATGTCCAATCCAACTGGTGTCACAGTTACTGTCCCTATTGCAGATCAGCATGATATGGAAAGACGAAGGTAAGTGGTATATTGAATTATTCATGTATTGTTATGTATTTTCTTTATAACTGTTATATTATAATTAGTTAATAAAAGAAACTCTTTAATATTGATCTGAAACATATGTTGTCACGCCTTAATATGGGTTAAAACTACTCGTATGACATGATCTCTTAGATGTTCTTTCTCTGTATATGCTCTGTAATGCCCTGTTTACATCTTCCAAATCATCTCTTTTTAGCCTTCCTCTTTTCCGTTTTGCACACTCATATCTTAACAGCATTTTCTTCACATGCCTATGACCAAGTTTACATTAAATCTGACTCAGTCATTTTGTTCCTCGCGCTTATATTTTCGGAACTAAACTGGGTTGGTTCTAAATTTCAATTACTTCGTTGTTTGTTTTCCGTGGTAGTTTTTAACACCTCTGTAAATTTTATGCAGCACCTTCCTCTCTGAACGTTTTAATTTAAAGATGTTCTTTTGTTTTAAAATGCATTTTCACGTCCATAGATTACAGCAGGATGTATTTTTTATATATTTTTTTATAATACAGGGTGTCCAGAAACTCTACCGACAAATGAAGACAGGAGATTCCTCAGATAATTTTAATCAAATTCACCTAGTCCGAAAATGCTTCCTAAGGGAGCTAGAGCTTTTTAAATATGGCGTCTTGTAATTAGTTTTTCTTAAATACCTCCAGAACGCTTTTAGTTAGAAAAACTAAAATTGGTTCACATATTTATCTTCCAGAGATAAATCGATTCCATTCAGTGTGAATTTCTAGTACCAGTCATAGGCGTCCGTTTTGGTAGGGGCAACAGTTATTTTATCGCATGACTTTTTTGTTTTTAACTTTTAGGTAAGCATTTTTGATACTGGATTATTAAATTGGGAGGTATTCCAGAACTAAAAGGTGCTCTTGCTTTAAGTCGGTAGAACACACCGTTTTCTAGAAAAATCGATTTGAAAATTTTTCGTTCCCTGAAATTGAAAAAAAAAATTGAAAAAAATTTTCAAAAAAAAACGGTGTATTTTACCAACTTAAAGCAAGAATAACTTTTAGTACTAGAATACCTCATAATTTAAAAATTTAGCGTAAAAAATTCTTAAAAATTAAAGACAAAAAAGTTATGCGATAAAATAACTGCTGCCCTACCCAAAACGGACGCCTATGACCGGTACTAGAAATTCGCAATGCATGGAATCGATTTATCTCTGGAAGATAAATATGTGTACCAATTTTCGATTACAAGACGCCATTTTCAAAGTACTCTAGCTCCCTTAGGAAGCATTTTCGGATTAGGTGAATTGGGTTAAAATATCTTAAAATTATCTGAGGAATCTCCTGTCTTCGTTTGTCGGTAGAGTTTCTGGACACCCTGTATACCTTGATTAGAAAGGACATCTAAGTAACTGATTCTGACGGAAACATAATCTTTTTTTTTTTCGTTTTTCGGAAAATTTTTCGTTTTTTGAATTTGAAAAAAATATTGAAAAATTTAAAAAAAAACGGTGTATTTTACCAACTTAAAGCAAGAGTAACTTTTAGTACTAGAATACCTCATAAATTTATAATCTAGAGTCAAAAATGCTTAAAAATTAAAGACAAAAATGTTATATGCGATAAAATAACCGTTGACTTACCCAAAACGGACGCAAATGACCGGTAGTAGAAATTCACAATTAATGAAATCGATTCATCTCTGGAATATAAATAAACGTAGTAGTTTTCGTTTTCCTAAATAGTTTTTTTTTAAATTTTTTTTTGATATTCAAAAAACGAAAATTTTTCAAATCGATTTATCTAGAAAACGGTGTATCCTAACGACTTAAAGTAAGAGTACATTTTAGTACTATAATACCTTACGTTTTAAAAATCCAGGCTCAAAAATGCTTAAAAATTACAAACAAAAAAGTTATGCGATAATATAACTGTTGCCCTACCCAAAACGGACGCCTATGACCAGTACTAGAAATTTGCAATATATGGAATCGATTTATCTCTGAAAGATAAATGTGTGTACCAATTTTCGTTTTTCTAAATAGAAGAGTTCTGGAGATATTTAAGAAAAACTAATTACCAGACGCCATCTTCAAACAGCTCTAGCTCCTTTAGGAAGCATTTTCGGACCAGATGAATTAGGTTAAATTGTCTTAAAATTATCTGAGGAATCTCCTGTCTTCGTTTGTCGGTAGAGTTTCTGGACACCCTGTATTGGGACCGTGCAAGTTCGGCAAAGCGACACCTATTTCTACGCTCTGCAACTTTATTCGCACTTTTAATTATATTGGCCAATTATATTAGTCCTGGTTACTGGATAATTGTCAAGGCCATAGTTCAAAAAAATAATAAGAAAAAATAAGATTCAGGTTATGTTATTAAAACGTAAACAATTGTATGTAGTAAATAAAATTAGTTATTAAAATGCAGTACTGCAAGCAAAATACAATTAATTAAATTTACCTTTATATAATAATTGCATATCATATCAATATTGTGGAGCAACATATAATTTTTCTTCTTTAATGACAGTAGATATGAAATGTACGTCAATTTGACAATTTCAATTGACAATATGAATTATTTAAGAAAGTTACAATATTTCTCCGCTATTCGCGCACGATCGTTTCTCAATTCCCTTCCAAGTACTTGCACACCGCGAATATAATAATATGTAGCTTTTTTACAGGCCTTAGGCCCAGAGCTTTGTTGTTCTTTTCCATAGCTTTCTGCTATTTGTAAACTTCTTCCAGTCTCTTATTCCCTTTTTTCTTTTAGGTCTTCTACTACCGCCTCTCCCCACCGTTTTCTCAACCTTCTTGATTTTATTACGCTATCTCTTTGTGGTTCCTTGTAATTATTATAAACTTCCTCATTTGTCCTTTTTATATATCCTTTCTCTATTCTCGTCCCTCCTAATATTCTTCTGAAAATTTTCCTTTCCCATCTTCTTACTATTTCTTTTGTTGTTTGGTTGAATATCCATGTCTCACACCTGTATATCGCTATTGGCCTTATTATAGTCTTGTAAATCCTGAATTTCGTATTCCATGGCAGCTGCTTTGATCTTAATAAATAATTTATGGCTCCCACAGATCGATTGACTTAACTTAATCTAGCATCAATTTCTTTAATTTCTTCACACTTGTTTGTTATTCTTGTTCCTAGATATTCAAATTCGTCTATTTCCTCAAACTTAAACTCTCCTAATAGGGAATTTGCACATTTTTTTTATTACATAATAATGTTCAGTTTTGTATAAAATTGAGATTTCCAAAAGTTCACGCTTTAAAAACTCATAATAACTTCAAATATAGAAGTACAAATTTAAAGTATTCTGTATTTTAAAATAGTTCAAACGGCCATTGACGTCACATAGTTTAACTAAATGGTTCCGTTTATGGTTATATTTAGGTATATTCTTCTTTAGTTTATTGGTCTCCACCTACTTGGGTATTTGGCCAGCTCGTCGTCGCGGAATATAGGAAAAATATTTATATTCTAATGACATTTATCCTATGTCATTGTAATAATATATACCAGTTTGTTGAGATTGGAGTTTGATATAGTTATTGAAGGAAAGGTAAGAAGGTTTACTATGGAAAATAAAACCATTTTGTAAAAGTACAAATTTTCTATGAATAGTTCAAACGATCAAAAACACTTGTAACGTCACATAACTGTATTTTCTACTGACGTTTATAATGTCTAATTTAAAATTATATACAATTTTGTTTACTTTGTTGGTGGAGAATGTAAACATATAACCCGATGACGTCACGACGCGTTTTGGGCTGGCTGGTATAATTTGAATTTTTAATCGTCTTTAGGGGCCAAACGAAAAACAAACAAAACTTTTTTATCTTTGATACATGTTTTAAATTATGTTCTGTTGTGATTTATAACAATTTTTTCGTATTTAATTGTATGCAAGTTCCCTATTGTGTGCTTACCTTGAACTTTGTCCCATTCCACTTTTCTCTGCCTACTTTCATAACCTCGATTTTCATTTGATTTATTTGTAGACCCAGCTTATACGTTTCATTTACTAATCTTTCTGCTATCTCTTTCAGTATCTTTTCACTTGTCGCTACAATTGTCACATCATCTGCATATCCCACTAATTGATGACTCTTGTACAATATGTGCCCATTTCTATTTAAGTTGCCATTCCTAATGAATTTTTCTAGTATCATGTTAAATATCAGCGTTGATAGAGGGTTTCCTTGCCTAATAAATCCTGATCTGACTGCAAAATCTTCTGAGGTTCCCTCTTTTACTCTTACGTTGCAGGTCGTATGCTTCAATGTCATCATCACTGGTTCTTTAGCTTCGTAGGTATTTCAAATGATTCCATAACTTCCGCAATTTTTTCTCTCTTGACAGAGTCGTATGCCTTTTACGAGTAGGATGTATTAAGGTCTTATTTATATTCTCCGTTTAGTTTTCTAGAGATCAGTTTTAATTTGAGCATCTGGTTTAATGGTCCAATAGCTCTACTTCTGCTTGCCCTATTTTTTACATCTCTGTATCTTGGTGACTGCTTCAGTTTTTCAAACCGATCTCAATACCTATACCATTTACTTCTCATAAAATATTCAAATGAGAAATAAATAAATTGAAAGTAAGTCATTTTGTTTTAAAAATTGTTCTAAATTTTAATAAGAAGGCCATTGCATATATTTTCCTTCTCAGATATCCCTATTTTTAGATAAAACAAATAATTTGCTTATCTGTTGAATTTAAAATAGTTACTTTATTACTTACATTTGAAACAAAAACATAATTGAAAACTACTTCGTCTCCGAAAAACATTAATATTTGACAAAAATCCGCTGTATAGGAGTAAGAAACATTTTAGATTTATTTTATATAATACTAAAATATTTTCTAAGATATATTACTGGAACACTGTTGAACACTGATATTAATACAGTATGTGGCAAAATAAACAGTACCTACTGAAATGAATATTGAAAAATGTTTATGATTATTTATACAGTGAGGACGTTTGAGTTGGAATAAATTCATTTTCTCGAGAATGGGCGACTCTGGAGATAAATGCCGCAACAGGTCGATTTTTATTTTTAATCGATGATTTTTTTAAATAAGAATAGGGGTCGTGTGATAGCTCATTCGAAAGGTTATTCAATTCTCTATTCAATAATATAAACATTAACATAATTATTTGTACAGGGTACCTAAAATTTTTTTTTAATTAAATTAATTGAGACAAAAAGAAGAATGTATGTAACTTATTTAATGCAAAATACATTTTACTGCTGTCAGAAAATAGAAAAAAATGTTAATTTGAAAAATAAACATTGCTTTTTGCTTAAATTAAATGTTCAAATGGGTAAGAGGCAGGTTGGTGGCAGCTTTAATATTGAATTTAAGCGAAAAACAATATTTATTTATCAAATAAACGTTTTTTCCTGTTTTCAGACAACAGTGAAATGTATTTCGAATCAAATAAATTATATACATTCTCATTTTTGCTTCAATTAATTTAATTCAAAAAAGATTTTTTTGGCCACCTTGTATAAATAATTATGTTAATGTTTATATTATTGAATAGAGCATTGAATAACCTTTCGAATGAGCTATTACACGACCCCTATTCGTCATCACGCCCAGATAGATGACGTCACTAGTACGATATATATACCAAAAAAATATAATTTAAAAATAAAAATCGACCTGTTCCCATTTATCTCCAGAGTCGCTTATTCTCGAGAAAATGAATTTATTCCAACCCAAACGTCCTCACTATATATTTAGCACACATGATATAAGGTCGGTTTCATCAACGACGAATAGTAGTTTATTCGATGATAAAAGTTATTCGATCAATGAAACTAACACATCTACGTTTCACCAACGTCAAGTAAGACTTATTTTATTTATTTATCAAATAAATATTTATTATTCGAATAAATTGACAAGTTAACCTCGCTTTAAATATCTATAACAAAGAAATTTCGTCAGTTTAACTTTAAGTTATCAAAATTGTATTGAAACACAATAAAAATATAATCCACTAATAAATTTTATTCGACCAATAACTATTCACAGATTTATTAGTTGTTGGTGGAACCGACCCTTAGCCTTGCAATCATTATTCACCACGAAGTTTCTGATAAAACTAAGTATGACCGAAAATAGTATTCCACGATAAAAAAAAATTCTGCAAAACTGAGAACTATCCTGAAGTACCTAATCATAAGGCATACGCATTTCAGTACTATTTTTTGCCCCATACCGTGCATGGCCGTATCTATAATAAATGCGAGAAATACCTAAGTGACACACAGTTTGGTTTCCGTAACGGATTTGGAACGAGAGAGGCATTGTTTGGGATGAACGTACTTACTCAAAGACGTCGTGATATATCTGCCATTTACTGTTGTTTTATTGACTTCCAAAAGGCATTTGATCATCTAATCTAAAGCACCCTTACACTATACACTAAATGTATATTGATCAAAGTTCTAAGAGACATTGGTTTGGATGGCAGAGACGTTCGCATAATTGCAAATTTGTATTCGAATCAAACATCAGTTTTAGCCGACAGTTTGGAATCACAGGCTGTTAATATTAAAAGAGGAGTACGGCAGGAATACCCCTTGTCGCCCCTGATTTTCAACGTTTACTACGAAAGTCTACTCAGAAATGCACTTTCTGAAAGACAAAAAGGAATAATTGCGAACGGTGAAGTCATCAATAATGATTTGCGATATGCGGACGACAGAATACTCCTAGCTTCTACTCAAGAAGATCTGCAAACACTACTCGACAGTGTCGTTGTGAGCAGGCAGTATGGAAGCAGGTCTGGATCTGAACATGCGGAAAGCCAAAATACTAGTAATTAGTAAACAACAGAATATAAAACCGTCTTTATATAAATAATATCAAACTTAGCAAGTTGATTAAATTATTTATCTTGGATATCAGTTAAATTGTAACGCAGAGAGTCACGGTGTAATTAGATCCAGAATTTAGCAGGCCAGTGCCGCTTTTAGAAGTATGTCCAAGGTATTATAATAACAACGACCTCAAATCGGCATTGCGGATCCGTCTTCTTCGCTGCTACGTGTTCTCGGTCTTGCCTTATGGTGTCTAGTCTTGGACTGGATAAAAGTGATCTAAATCGCTTTGACACTTTCGAAATGCGGTGTTATAGAAGGATTTTAAAAGTTAATTAGGTGGAGAAGATTCGAAATTCCACAATACTATAACGTCTCAGCAAGACTACTGAGATTATAAAAAGCGGTAAAAAGAGAAAGCTGGAGAATAAGAGGTCCCAAATATAGGTAACTGCAAAATTAAAAAAAAAACAAAAGATATTCGTTTTTTTGTGAAACAAGATGTCGGACATCACTATGAATATGACATGTCGTGACATTTTTTATTAATTTTTCGTTCTGTACGCATAAAAAATTAAGACTTCTGACATTTTCATTATTTTTATAATATTAATATGTTGTATTTTTTAGACAAATTGCCCTAAAAGCCCTAAGCGAAAGGTTATCGAAGTCATACAGCGATAAACAACCGTTGTTACCACCAAAACAAAGTCCGAAAACGTTGCTACCGCTTCACGCACCGTCAACATCGAAACAAATCCACCACCAGAGTCCCCAAATTTTGCCCAAAGCACAATCTGATATCAGTCCTCCGATGAACATAACCCAAAAATCAGATGAGTAGCATTTAAGTCCTAACCTAAAGTATGTATAGAGTTGTTACATTATTTTGTAATATATGTGAAGTCTTATTAAGAAAATAAAGTATTTATTGTTCGTAAGTTGTTTGTTTTAATTTCTTACAAATCAAGAGATTGTATGAGTAGAAAAGTTAAGTTCATAAAGGAGTCAGTGTATGCAACCATATTTACGTTGCAAAGCATCCGTCTTTTTTAACATTTTTTTAACTGAAAAACGTTATTTCCTAAACATTGCCATTGATATAATAATAGAAATAAAATATCAAATCATCACCATAACTCAGGAGGTCCCCGTCGACACTGATTCGTTTATGGTCACAATTAAAGGTTTTAAAAGCATGTTCTAAGGCAATTACAAAAATCTTTGGTGATAGTGTGTCATCTTGTCCGACACCTCTTTGAATTTTTAAGGTTGATTCAGACCAACAGTCAAGCCCCAGTCAAATACGATACAGTCAAGATCGCTTCTATGGTTTTCCAATGAAGTAATTCTCACGCACGGTCACGGTACAGTACCAGTCGCGGTACAGTCACAGTCGCTGCCCGTAAGGGCCGTAACTACCATTGGGGTAACCGGGGCTCCCGGGCAAGGGGGGCCCGCAGGTGCCCCTTTTTTGACCGTGCATAGAAAATAAGAATAAAAATAGGAAAATAAAAAGAAAGAATAGGAAAATAAAAATATGTATTTTAAAAGCCGATCCCAACGAAATATTTTCAAATGACACAATTTTAAAAAAACCTTACAGGGGCGCACTAGAACTGAACATAAAGTTTTAATTTTTCACTGGAGAAATTAGTATTTTCGAGTAAAATGCAATTGGAACAGAACCCTTAGAAAGGTCCCCTGATGCTGAGCTGAGCAGGGGCTCCCGAGACCTTAACATAAAAATTTAAATTAATACTTAGGAAATTAGTTATTTCGGCGTAATAAAACCTAAAATGCCATTGGAAGAGGGGCCCGGGCTAAGCTGGGGCACCCGAAATCTTTCGTAAAGATATAAATTGTTACTGAGGAAATTAGTTATTCTGGTGAAATAAAAACTAAAATGCAACCGGAATAGCGGCCCCCGGTCGCAGCTACTTTGTCTTAACCAATTTACTCCAGACCACATCTTGGTACGTGAACGGAACCACATGATACCACATATTGAAAAGAAAGGTAAGGGTAAGATGGAATGAGCACATTGGAATCAGCCCTACCAGTACCACAGCATAATAAATCTAACAGCAGTGACGGTATTCGCATTCGAGAGTGTCACTGCTGAAGGTACCGGATATCGTTTTCAAATATCCTCGTCAAATAGGATTCTGCTCTCATTAGAGCTGTATACAATTACTTCCTATCCTTTTTGACATTTTCCTATCTCCGTCAATTTTTCTTTCACTTTTCCACATCGAATTTTCCCGCATTCTTGAATTTTTCTTCCACCTTTTCAATTTTCTGTATCTCCTCAGCAATCTGATTTACCTCTTCCTGCATTTTCTCTAAATAAACCTTCATATCTTCATATTTTTCCATTCGGTTTTGAAGTTTCAAGAAATTTTCTTTTTATTGTTTCAATAATATTATCTCATTTTGTTTTACTATCTGTTCATTTTGTTGTTTTTCTTTTAAATTTTTTAAAGCGAATAAAAAATAAGGTGATTTCAAAATTTTTTTGTGTTGGTCAACTAAAATAGCAATGTGTAGATTCAAGAAACTTCAGTCATATAATCTATTAAAATGCGTTTTCAAGGGGTTAAATATCAATCATTTTCCTGACCCCGCCTTCCGCTGGAGGGTAAACCCGAGACCCCCCGGCAGGGGGCCCCTAACATCGTAGTTACGGCCCTGCTGCCCATCCGATCGCTCTGCCAGTGGTAAAGACTGAAAGTGCGACTTGATCGTGACTGGACTGGACTGAACTGCCGGTGGTGAGAACGGCGACCATAGGGCTTTTCATCGATTGCCATTTGTTTCGAGCTTCTGTCATGTGTCACATAATATTAATATACCTACGTCATACGTCTTTGGTTTGTATTATTGTATATACCAATAATGTATGTCGTAGATACATTAATATTATGTGATACATGACAGAAGCTTGAAACAAATGACTGTGAATGAAAAGCCCTATACCATATTTACGTCACTTGTTTCGTCGCTTTTGTTAACAACGGAGGACGAAAAATTAATTGAATGCGTTCGTGAATAAAAATTACGCTACGATTTATCACCTTCATTGTATTCTGATTCTTTTCAGCGAAAATTAAAAACATGACAAAAAACTACAGTTTATTCACATGTCACAAGAAATTATGTTCTATTATAGAAGGAATTATATTCAGGACTATAAATAGGATATACATATTTTTGAATGTTTCTTAAAATGCCAAACAGGGCAAACAGCTTATAAAAATAAATACCTAAGTATTTTAATTAGACAATATGAAAATTGTAAATTTTAATCCTATAAAAGACATAATTAATGAAGAAATCCCCCTAGATATCATAAAAACTATTGAAAACATCTACCAAAACAACAAAATGGAAGTCAGAATAGATGGACAACTTACAAAACCTATAGACATGGGCAGTGGAAGAAGGCAGGGAGACTGATGATTGACTCATCAACAATGTCAACAAAGGAAGACTATACAGAATGGGAAACAAAGAGGTAAAAGTACTCTATTACGCAGACGAAGCAATATTGATAGCCCAAGATGAAGATAGTCTGCAAATATTAGTCCATAGATTTAACATATAATTTGTGCAGTAAGATAAATCGTCATGCAACTTTTTGCATTCGATTTGAGAGAGTGTAAGACAATTTTGTGAACTAAATTGATCTCTGGCAAAAAAATTTTTGCATAAGAAAATGCATTTTCAAAGTGCATCTCCAAGAGATGGAAAATGAAAAATTTAGAACTCAGGAAATATTGACGGAAATGAGTTCAATTTTTATACTTGGGGGTTTTGGAGGGCACTGAACACGAATTTCATGACGGCGATGGTTTCCGAGGTACCTGGTGCCCAGGGTGGAACTCGTCGACTGGGACGATCGAATAATTCGCGGAACAATCGATCCTATCCTAACATATGCAGCGGAGACAAGGACCGATACAAGAAAGACGAAACAACAAATCAACAATATAGAAATGAAAGTATTAAGATCAATAGCGGGCATATCATTAAGAGACAGATAAAGCAACAGAAGTATAGGTACGAGAGCGATGTAAAATTCAAAATATTAACAGGTGGATAAAAACAAGAAAGAAAAACTGGAACGAACATGTAAACCGAATGGAGCCAGATAGATTAGCGAACATCTGTAAAAACAACAAGCCGTATAGTAGAAGACCCGTTGGAAGGCCGCCGAAAAGATGGAAAGACAATGTACAGTCAACTGAAACAGAATAAGAGGCAGACAAACAGGAGTAATCCTAGTCGCACGAAGAAGAAGACAATCAAATAAGTCGCGAAATAAAGATTGGATCGAAAAACTGAAAAATACGTGTTCAATATTTTTCAAAAATCTATCCAATGAAACTAAACAGGACCCCCCACTCCACCCCTGGAGGTGGGGTGGGGTAACTTTAAAATAAAATTAAATGGTACTTTTAAATGGAAATTCCCATTTATTATTGCATATTTGGGTTGCTTACATAAAAATAAGCAACTTATATTCGAGACATTTTTTCAAATTGTAAATAGATGGCGCTATAATCGCAAACGATTTATCGTGATACCATGGAAATTATACACATAGTTTCAAAAGTTATGCATCACCCCTCGAAGTCACAATGTTTACGCTTTTATAAATCCGTATCTTTATCACATCTTTAATGGACCTTTTTTATAAAAAGTAGACCATTTTTGGTTTTTTATTTTATTGGATTACCCATTTAATTGACCTGGTTTTGCTAAGGTGTAAACATTTCAAAAATTTATTCTGGTGAACTTTTTGAATACGTGATTAAAAATGAATCGTACTTTAATTTCTGAGTTGGACCGTATAAGAATTATCGATTTAGTTGAAGAAGGCCATTCACAGCGGTTCGTGGCGGAAAGAGTGGGTGTTTCTCAGAGTGATGTCTCACGGATATGGAGTAGGTTTCTGGAGACAAACTCGATACGGAATAGAGCTCGGTCTGGTAGACCCCGAGTTACCAATGATCGACAGAATAGATATATTAGAATTTCCATCTGTAGAAATTCTTCTGTGTCTGTACCAGCCCTCCAAAGAGAATTCAGGCATGCTACAGGAGTCAGAGTATCGTTGGCTACAATAAAAAGAAGAATTTTAGACTCAGGTTTAAGGATTCGTCGACCAATAAGAGTTCCTTAGCTACAACCTAGACATGTTTTGGACCGCCTCCAGTGGGCTCAAGAACACATACAGCTCCCCCAACAATTTTGGAATTTTGAGCTTTTTTTAGACGAGACCAGAATCTGTTTTAATAGTGATAACCGGCGAATTTGTGTGTGACTAGTTGAGCAGCTCTTGTTGGCTCTCGCCACAAACAAATTCGCCGGTTATCACTATTTAAACAGATTCTGGTCTCGTCTGAAAAAAGGGCAAAATTCTAAAACAGTTGGGGGAACTCTATGTATTCTTGAGCCCACTGGAGGCAATCCAAACATGTCTATGTTGTAGCTGAGGAACCCTTATTGGTCGACGACTCCTCAAACCTGAGTCTAAAATTCTTCTTATTATTGTAGACAACGATACTCTGACACCTGTAGCATGCCTGAATTCTCTTTGGAGGGCTGGTACAGACATCGAAGAATTTCTACGGATGGAAATTCTGATATATCTATTTTGTCGATCATTGGTAACTCGGCATCTACCAGACCGAGCTCTATTCCGTATCGAGTTTGTCTCCAGGAACCTATTTCATATCCGTGAGACATCACTCTGAGAAACACCCACTCTTTCCTTCACGAACCGCTGTGAATGGTCTTCTTCAACTAAATCGATAATTCGTATACGGTCCAACTTAGAAATTAAAGTACGATTCATTTTTAATCACGTTTTAAAAAATTTCACCAGAATAAATTTTTCAAATGTTTACACCTCCTTACCAAAACCAGGGCAATTAAATGGGTAATCCAATAAAATAAAAAACCAAAAATGGTCTATTTTTTATAAAAAAAGGCCCATTAAATATGTGATAAAGATACGGATTTATAAAAGCGTAAACATCGTGATTACGAGGGGTGATGCATAACTTTTGAAACTATGTGTAGAAACGGTATAATATCCAGAGAAATACATTTCTCCAAATACACAAAAAAATATGTGTTCAATATTTTTCAAAAATCTATCGAACGCCACTAAACACGACTCTCCCCTAGACCCCCGGAGGTGGTGTGGGGGGTAACTTTAAAATATTAAATAGGAGACCCCATTTTTTTGCAAATTTGGATTCCCTACGGAAAAATAAGCAACTTTCATTCGAGACATTTTTTCGAATTATGGATAGATGGCGCTATAATCGGAAATACACTATTTATTAGCGTCATCTATCGACAATTCTAAAAAATGTTTCGAATAAATGTTACCTATTTTTTCATGAGGAATCCAAATCTGCAATAAAACATGGGGATTCCTATTTGCTTTAAAAGTTACCCCCACTCCACCTCCAGGGGGTGGAGTGAAGGGTCGTGTTTGATGATATTCGATAGGATCTTGAAAAATATTAAACACGTATTTTTTGGTTTTTTATTTGGAAGTGTATTTCTCGAGATATTAGACCGCTTCTATAATTTACCTATGGTATCACGATAAATCGCTTTTCCGATTATAGCGCCATCTATCCACAATTTGAAAAAAGGTCTCGAATAAAAGTTGCTTATTTTTACGTAAGCAATACAAATCTGCAATAACAAATGGGGGTTTCTATTTAAAATTTTAAAGTTACCCCTACCCCACCCCCAGGGGGTCGAGTGGGAGGTCGTGTTAAGTGTCATTCGATAGATTTTTGAAAAATATTAACACATATTTTTCAGTTTTTCGACCCAATCTTTATTTCGCGAATTATTCGACCGTCCCAGGAGACGAGTTCCACCCTGGGCACCAGGTATCTCGAAGACCATCGCCGTCATGAAATTCGTGTTCAGTGACCTCCAAAACCCCCAAGTAGAAAAATTGAACTCATTGCCGTCAATATTAGCTGAGTTCTAAATTTTTCACTTTCCATCTCTTCGAGATGCACTTTGAAAATGCATTTTCTCATGCACAAAAATTTTTGCCGGAGATCAATTTTGCTCACAAAATTTCCTGACACTCTCCTGAATCGAATGCAACAAGTTGCATGACGATTCATCTTACTGCACAAAATTCCTAGGTTTAATGCTTCGTTGCCTCGCCTAATAAGAGAAAAAGAATTGAATATGACAATTTCATCTCAGGTAAATAAAACAATTAGTAATCAGTAAAGAATCAATCAGACATAAAATAAATATTTATAGTCGAGGAAATGAAGCATTTTGGCTCGCAATTTTTTCGTCCAGCATGGATTTACTTGAAATTTTCACAGAAGGTAGGGAATAGTCCAAGGATCATTTTCTATATCATGCCGTTGTACGCTAAAACCTTGGGGGTGGTTGCCACCCCATCTCGGGGGTGGGAATTTTTTATTACGTTTTAACCATGTAAATCGATGTAGAAAGTAATTTTATGAAAAAATGTTTTTTACATTTTCTTCGTAAAACTAATATTTTTCGAGTTATTCGTGGTTGAAAGTAATAGTTTTTCGACGGAAAAATCGACTTTTTTAGAGGGTTTTTTGAGAATAACTCGAAAAATATGCATTTAATCAAAAAAACTGTAGATATCAAAATTGTATCTTCTCGTAACACAAACGAAACTGTTTTTCTATAATATTTTTACGACCAATACAAACTGAGATAGGGCATGTTAAAGTTAGCCTTTTTCGTCAAATGCATAATTTGAAATAATCAAAGCCAAATAACGGGAAAACTTTGCATTTTTTCAGGAAAACTTACATAATGTTTTTTCAAGAATACAATAAGGTCTTTCAAAAAAAATAATAAAAAGTTTCCAGCATAAAAATTGAGCAACTTATGATCAAAAAAAAGTCGGTACCTGTTTTTCTCTACGAAAAAAACAGTGAAAACAACCCCCTAACTACCCTTGTAACTAAAAATTGGTCTTCGCCTTTCTGTAATTCCTTTTATATTTATATTATCAATACACCCAAGAAGATTGACCTATTTAAAATGCCTAATTTTAAAAAAATTGGAGTTTAAACAAAAATTGATTTTTTGCAATTTTGCATTTTTTATTATTTCCTTCAAAATATCTCTGAAAATACTGGAGATGCGAAAAAAATGATAGATTACTAAATTGTATCTTTTTTAATAGCTAAAATTTCTTTATGCATAGATTTTCATTGCAATGAACAGTTAGCGAGATATAGCTGTTTAAAACATCTATTTACGAGCAAACATCCCCTTATTCGAGCCCTTTAAACCCACCCCAATTAAAGATTAAGGGATCTTACGGAACTTAATTTACACAGTCTTATTACTCTTCAAAAATCCTACAAAACTGTTATTGAAAAAACTTTTTATCGCCAAAAATGAAGGAGCTATGTTTATAAAACTAATTTTTTTTTTCCAAAAATTCGAATAGTCCCCTTATAGAGCATTTTCAATGTACCTATATAATACCACAGAGCCGGTTCGTATACTGGATGACTAAAAAACTATTTGTATGTGTATTTTTATATATTTGTAAATTCGTATTTTTGTGTAAATAAATGTTTTTTAATTCTTTAATTCTACTTTTTTTCTGTATAGATCTATTAAATTGTCTACTTATAAAAATTGCAATGTTATTAAGGATGGTTTTTAAGGGTTGATATATTATGATATTATATCCTAAAGCATAAAACAATAATTATTTAACCAGTCAAAACCAAATTTTACCTATATTAAAGTTAACAATGTATTTATATAATTTTTGACAATAAGGGTAGTTTACACCCCTAAAAATAATCAACGCCCTTGAGCATGATATCGAATATGAAGTACAGGGTAAGATGATCCTAACCCCAAATTTTTATGTAAATTGATGCAAACCGAAATTATTCTTTTAGGATAAGTATACTTTTCGTATATAAGTTCAACAAGGGTGGTTTTAAGGGTTGAAATATTGTGATATATCTTAAAACACAAAACAATCATTATGTAACTAATAAGAAGCAAATGTTGACAATATTAAAGTTTAAAATGTTATTTTATAATTTTTTACAATTAGGGGTGGTTTTCACCCTTAAAAAACCAAAAGCGTACAAATGAGCCTAATCCGAAATTTTTGTATAAATCGATGCTGGAGGAAAAAAATGCGAGGTTTTGCCATTTTTCCAGCTTCATTTCCTCGATTATTATGGTATCAGTATTGAACAAGTAATGGAAATAAAATACCTTGGAATTACATTGTAAAGCTACGGAGACCTGGACAAAGAAGTGAGAAATCAAGTACAAAAAGCAAATAGACTGGCAGGATGTCTCAATAACGCTATACGGCGAAACCGACATATTAACGCTGAGATGAAGTCAAGAATTTATAAAGCCAGTGTAAGACCAATAATGACATATGCATCAGAAACAAGACCCGATACAGCCACAACACAAAGACTACTGGAAACGGCAGAGATGAGATACTGAGAAGAATTATAGGAAATACGCTGAGATATCGAAAAAGGAGTGAAAACATTAGAAGACAATGCAACATACTTTGTATAACCGAATGAACATTAAATAGAAAAAAAGTATGGAATAACCTCATGAGCAGAATGTGGGGACATGTGTGGTCTTAATAATAAAAACTAAATCACCAATCGGTAGAAGTATTGGTCGACCGCGCAAAAGGTGAAGTGACAACCTTCCATTGGGGTATCTATCCGCTAATGAACAAGCAGAATTGCTTATAAAGAGGAAGAATAAGAAGAGACATAATTGAAATTCACGTATTGTCGTACGCGCTCACTTGTCCGGACCAACACGCAACAGAATGGAACTCGACGATCGGCAAATTAAATCTTCATATATTCAAATTACTCAGCGCATACCTACTTTACGAAAACGGACCACAACGAAACGCGTCGACATGTCGGAAGAGAACAATTTTGCCTTATACCCCAGGCTGTGGGTGAAAAAACGTGATATAATTCAGGAATTTTTGAAACCTATCAGCTGTTGTAAAGGACGATGCCAGGAATAACTTCTACTAAAATGTAACCAAAAATATTGTGCGCTTTTTTTTAATTGCGATTTTCTTTTGTTAAATTTGCAATTTTTATTGATTTTTAATTTTGTAGCTTAGGATATTGATTTCAGAGAAAAACTTTTTAATAGAAAGTTGTAGTAAATTAAAAAACCTACAATTTGAGCTATGGTATGTTTAATTTTGTTAATTGGTTATTGCAAAACAGCCTGCGAAAGGTCCAAAATGGTCGTTTTTTACAATTGCATTATTTATTGTACAAATAATTTTTTTTTTATTTTTTAAAGCTTTAAAATGAATATCTTTCAATTCCAAACATAAAAATAATTGTAAGGCCAGATTAACGAATTTGTTGCTTATATATTATCAATTGTTTATCCCAAGAGGTCAAATGTCGAAGGCTATAACTTTTTGAAAAAAAATCGTAGAAAGTTGGTGAAACATCCAATCTCCTTCTAAAGAGTTATATTTTCATATTCTGATGTAAATAAATGCGTAAAACATTTTTAAACCTCTAATTTTTGGATTTGAAAATAAGGGGGGCAAATTTTGTTATAAACATTTAGAGCTGAAGCGGCCCTGTACATCCTATAAGTTTTTAACTTACATATTATTGTTGCTGAAGATGAAACGAAGATTTATTAAAAAATAAAAAATTTCTACGACCAACTGAAGCCGAGATAATTTTTGGGTTTGAAAATAAGGGGGCAAATTTCGTTATAAACATTTAGAGCTAAAGCGGCCCTGTATATCCTATGAGTTTCTAACTTACAGATTATTGTTGCTAAAGACGAAACGAAGATTTATAAAAAATTTAAATTTTCTACAACCAACTGAAGCCGAGATAATTGTTTTTTTTTCTTAAATCATAGTGCCCTCATTTATAACAATTAAGAAATTATTTTACAGTCATTGACTAAAGAAAGACTTATATTATCTTATAATAAAAATTATTATAAAATATAATTACATTTAATTATTAAAAATTATTTTTAAAATCGGTGCTTTTGCAAGCGGCCGAATTTTGCAAATCGCCCGGCTCGCTTCAAATCCGCGCGCTCGGAAATTTTTTACGTAACTTGTATTAAATTTTGACAGAAAACAATTTAATAATATTACCATTATAATATACAGTCTATTTACCACTGTATTTGTTTTTCTTGATAAACTTTTATATGTGAAATCCAAAAAGAATAGTCACTACAAGAAGAAAAAGTTTTATATTGTAGGTATATTATAGTAAGAAGTAACATTATTATTATTATATTTATATAACAATGAAAAAATTAAAAATATAGTTATTTATTTCATATATATGTATCATCTTTGTAATATTATTTCTTCAGAAATGAAATTTCACATATAAAAGTTTATCAAGAAAAACAAATACAGTGGTAAATAGACTGTATATTATAATGGTAATATTATTAAATTATTTTCTGTCAAAATTTAATACAAGTTACGTAAAAATTTTCCGACCGCGCGGATTTGAAGCAAGCCGGGCGATTTGCAAAATTCGGCCGCTCGCAAAAGCACCGATTTTAAAAATAATTTTTAATAATTAAATGTAATTATATTTTATAATAATTTTTATTTTAAGATAATATAAGTCATTCTTTAGTCAATTACTGTAAAATAATTTCTTAATTGTTATAAATAAAGGCACTACGACTTAAGAAAAAAAAACAATTATCTCGGCTTCAGTTGGTTGTAGAAAATTTTTATTTTTTTATAAATCTTCGTTTTGTCTTCAGCAACAATAATCTGTAAATTAGAAACTCATAGGATGTACAGCGCCGCTTCAGCTCTAAATGTTTATAACGAAATTTGCCCCCTTATTTTCAAACCCAAAAATTATCTCGGCTTCAGTTGGTCGTAGAAATTTTTTATTTTTTTATAAATCTTTGTTTCATCTTCAGCAACAATAATCTGTAAGTTAAAAACTCATAGGATGTACAGGGCCGCTTCAGCTCTAAATGTTTATAACGAAATTTGCCCCCTTATTTTCAAACCCAAAAATTAGAGGTTTAAAAATGTTTTACGCATTTATTTACATCAGAATATGAAAGTATAACTCTTTAGAAGGAAACTAGATGTTTCACCAACTCTATACGATTTTTTTTCAAAAAGTTATAGCCTTCGACATTTGACCTCTTGGGATAAACAATTTATAATATCTAAGCAACAAATTCGTTAATCTGGTTTTACAATTTTTTTACGTTTTGAATTGAAAGATCTTCATTTTAAAGCTTTAAAAAATAAAAAAAATTATTTGTACAATAAATAATGCAATTGTAAAAAATGGCCATTTTGGACCTTTCGCAGGCTCTTTTGCAATAACCAATTAACAAAATTAAACATACCATAGCTGAAATTGTAGGTTTTTTAATTTACTACAACTTTCTATTAAAAAGTTTTTTTCTAAAATCAATATCCTAAGCTACAAAATTAAAAATCAATAAAAATTGCAAATTTAACAAATGAAAATCGCAAATACATTTTAGTAGAAGTTATTCCTGGCATCGTCCTTTACAACACCTGATAGGTTTCAAAAATTCCTGAATTATATCCTGAAATCGACCTATTTTTCACCCACAGCCTGGGGTATTAGAGCAGTGGTCGGCAAAGTGCGGCTCCGGAGCCGCATGTGGCTCTTTGGCTCCTTAGGTGCGGCTCTGGCACAAATATCCACGGAAAGCGCCATAACGTGTTCCTTTAAAAAATTGGTAGGAATAACATTACATCCTTTTCTAATAAATTAGCTTTTATCAAACTTACAAACTTTAGCATTTGTCAAAAATTCTCTTAATGCTACAACAACTAAGTTGAAATTTTCTCCTTTTGAAATTGGCATTAATAGCTTTGAAATACAATTCTGGATTTAAAAAACAAGGAGGTACGGCGCTCTAAATGCGAACGTCTTTGTGTTGAATTGGAAATATTGGAGAAGAAAAAATATTCACAACACAAGATGTGGTCTGCTTTGAATGACCTGGAGAAGGAAGATATGATCATTTTCAACGCTTGAAATAATATTGCTGATTCTTATGATCAGCTAGAAAAGCTCACGTTTGTTGTTCTTTCCCTTTTCGGTTCTAAATATCAACATTTAAAAAAAATGGATTTTGCGCCAAACATTTTGTAAAAAATACAGTGTTGTACCCTACAAAACGAAAGAAAATAGAAGTTTCTACGATGATTAGAAACGAAGATATGTCGAAAGGTCGAATACTTTTTGATGTACAACATGTGGTTCTTTTATTTTTGGAATATCGCTGGGAGCATTTTTCACTATCTTAACCGACTGACTATTAGACCCTTTAGTTTTATTTAGCGTAATAAAAGTTTGCTGAACAAGCAGATTTGGCTCCCAATTTTTTTTTAAATTGTTGTAATGTTCATATTGGGCTCTTTGGATTAAAAGTTTGCCGACCACTGCCTTAGAGTATAGCGATTCGATAAGGAGTGAATAGTTAGCGCTATGACAACGAAACGAATCGAAAAATATGGACGAGGGTGGTCCAAGAGTTGTATGTATATTTTTTAATGTAACCAGACGTAAATAGAATATAATGCTGAATTCAACGTTACTGTCGGAAACCATTATATGCTTTCTTTGAAAACTATAAATTAGCTGATTTTTATAAAGTAAAAGAATTAGATAAATCAACATATCAAGATATTACCTCTTCTGTAATGTTAACTTTTGACATAATATCTGGTTTGGGCATACCTTTTATCTTATTTTATTAGGCGTTATTATTAGGAACTCGACCTATCAAGGTACACCATCTTGTAGATCTCACCTATTAATAACTCAATTTTGCAAAAATGTCGACATATCAAGTTATGGCTTCTTACCACAGTATATTAGTTATTGATTTAAATCAGGAAATAAAGTAGCAAATTCACTTTTTGTGTGTCGTTTTTTACAAATTTCATGCACCCATTATTACGCTTCCTTTTTGAAAGCTTATTTTGTTATTCCTTTACGCGCACAACAAACTCAACAATAATAATTTTTGGATCCATCTTCTCTGAAATTTGTAAATACACTGACTGAGCGGGCAGTACATTTAATTCCGGGCTGAACATTTAATTCCTAGCTGCAGCGGTCCGCTCCGTTGCCGACCGATTCGATCTAATGAGTGCAGACCTATCATCTGCCGGGATTTATTAGGGAGTTTTTGTACCTGCCTAACGTAACGTAACCAAGTATATTCAAATGGGAAATAAGCCACAATTTTACCTAAAAATGATTTTATCAACGTTTCGACGCCCAAGTCGGGTGTCGCCGTCAAAATACAAAATAATACGTAACGTAGTCATTTTTAAATTCCGTTGACATTAAAAAAAATAAAACAATGTTCACACAATATACTATATTTAAAACTATTGTGTGTAACAAAAATACAGGTCATAAATTAAATCACATATTCTGGGACCAAAAATAGTTCGAATGAACCTAATTTACCTTAGTACAAATATGCACAAAAAAAAAGTTATAGCCCTTTGAAGTTACAAAATGTAAATCGATTTTTTCGAATATATCGAAAACTATTAGAGATTTTTTATTGAAAATGGATATGTGGCATTCTTATGGCAGGAGCATCTTAAAGAAAAATTATAGTGAAATTTGTGCTCCCCATAAAAATTTTATGGGGGTTTTGTTCCCTTAAACCCCCCCAAACTTTTCTGTACGTTCCAATTAAATTATTATTGTGGTACCATTATTTAAACTCAATATTTTTAAAACTTTTTTGGATCTTAGTATTTTTCGATAAGGCAGTTTTTATCGAGTTGCGGCTTCTTTTTTAATATGTTTACATAAAAATTGTATGGGGGTTTTGTTCCTTTAAACCCCCCAAATGTTTGTGTACGCTCCAATTAAACTATTACTGCGACACCATTAGTTAAACACAATATTTTTAAAACTTTTTTGCCTCTTTGTATTTTTTTTTTTCGAGAAGGCACCTTTTATCTAGATATGGCTTCTTTTTTAATACGGTTCGAAATATACCGAAAAATGTAAATCATACATAATTTTTCATATTATTACCAAGTCTCCATAATCGTACTTAACCACATACAAATATGTGGAGGATTTGACAAATATTCAAAATATCTCGATAAAAACTGACTTTTCGAAAAAGTACCAAGAGCCAAAAAAGTTTTAAAACTATTGTGTTTAAGTAATGGTACTACAATAATAATTTAATTGGAACGTACACAAAAGTTTGGGAGGGTTTAGAGAAACTAAACCCCCATACAATTTTTATAGGGTGTCCAAATTTCACTATAATTTTTTCTTAAGATGCCACTGTCATAAGAATTCCATATGTCCATTTTCAATAAAAAATCTTTAATAGTTTTCGATATATTGGAAAAAATCGATTTCCATTTTGTAACTTCAAAGGGTTGTAACTTTTTTTATATGCACATTTGTACTAAGGTAAGTTAGGTTCAATCAAACTATTTTTGGTCCCAGAATATGTGATTAAATTTATGGCCTGTATTTTGGTTACACCCTGTATAATTAATATACAAATGTAAAAAAAGATAAATGTGAATGATGAAATTTTATGGTTTTAATTGCTTCTATTTAAATATAAAAATATTATTTTTCCTTAGTTTTAAATTTTTTATTTTTGTTTATACCTACTTTTTAGTTGTAAATTATTGTACCTACATTAGAATCCCAGTAAAATGTAAATAGTTTGTTCATATTTATTTGAAAATTTTACTGAAATTAGGTCATTTGTTCTCTGTACTGCTACAAATCTACTCTGTACAAAAGAGTATTAAGTAAAACTGATAATTATGTAATGTTTTGTAGGTGTTGCCGGCCAGTGCCCGTTCACCTTATTCACCACTGTATTCACTAACACAAATGTCACTCACACAAGTCTTCTGGCCACTGTCTCTTGAGTCTCCTAACTGGTAATTGATGATTGGAAAGCGTGGAAATCAGCTCGTTGTTGTGATTGATACTTCTTTTTCTATGTTTGGTTGCATGCAGTACTATTACATCCTTTATGAATGGTATTTTTAAGTCCTCATGTAATGTTTGGTTTGAAATATACCAGGGTGCATTTGCAATGATTCTTAAAGTTTTTGATTGGTATGTCTGCAGAATTTTGGTGTTTGATGGTTTCGTACATCCCCATAGTTCAATCCCGTAGGTCCATATAGGTTTTAGTATTATTTTGTATATTGCCAGTTTGTTTTCTATGGATAATTGTGATCTTCTACCAAGAAGCCAATTCATTTGTCTGGTTTTTATTTGGAGTTGTTGTTTTTTAGCTTTAATGTGCGCTTTCCATGTTAGTTTCTGATCAAGGTGAATACCTAAATATTTGACTTCAGCCTTCACTGGGATAACTTGGTGGTTTATTGTAACATGTGGACAATTTACATGTCTGTTCGTAAATGTTATGTGAGCCGATTTTTCGTGGTTGACTTTGATTTTCCATTTTTGGAGCCAGTTTTGTAATCGATCTAAATGTGTTTGTAGCTTGTTAGAGACCACTACTGGATCATGGTCAAGCGCAATTATTGCTGTATCATCGGCAAACGTGGCGATAGTTGTTTCGTTGGTAGTTGGTATATCAGCGGTGTATAATAAGTACAAAAATGGTCCCAAAACACTGCCTTGGGGTACTCCTGCCCTTATGAGTTGGTAGCTTCTGTTATCTTTTTCCATTTTGACATCGAAATGTCTGTCGTAAAGGTATGATTTTAGAAGTAAGTAAATCTGACTCGGCATGTTTGTTTTTAATTTGTATAACAGCCCTTGGTGCCAAACCTTATCAAAGGCTTGCTGAATATCTAGAAATGCTGCAGTGCAAATGTTCTTGTTTTCTAAACCGTCTCTGATTAAATTTACTATCCTATGGCATTGCTGAGTTGTGGTGTGTCTTTCCCTAAAGCCAAATTGATGATTTGGTATTAAATTATTTATGGAGGTTATACTATTTATTCTACTTTGCAGTAGTCGCTCAAATATTTTTGAGAGTATAGGCAGCAGGCTTATAGGTCTGTAAGAGGCAGCTTCTGTTGGTGGCTTTCCAGGTTTGGCGATCATGATAATTTCAGCAAATTTCCATTGCGTTGGATAGTAGGAAAGATGAAGAATTCGGATGATAGTAGGAAGTATTTCTTAAATACAATATTTGTATGTTTTGCTTTATTAATAGAAAACTTAAAAAACAATCAAATTTTAAATCTATTATGAAGTTCCAATTTCCAATAACAAACAAAGAATAATTTTACTCAAATATAACCTTAAATGTTTATACAATACACGGGCGGTCCGCTGATGAAATGTTGATTTGGTTTTGGTAGGTAATCGGGCAAGATCCTCTTGTGCATTCGGTAACTTTCGTGTCGATAGGGATGCGTCCCATGCGTCCTAACGTACGTATCAGAGCGTTACTTTAGGTTTAGGCACTTAGGTAATACGTATCGAGATACGGGAGTTCAACCATTAATGCGCATATGTCACAAAGGTACGTTACGTATACGTATTTGGCTGCACAAAAACTCACTAGGCAGTTTTTGTGCACACAAATACGTAAACGTAACGCATCTTTTTGACATATACGCTTGCGCAGTAATGGTTGAACTCCCGTATCTCGATACGTATTACCTAAGGTAACGCTCTGATACGTACGTTCAGACGCATCCCTATCGAGACGAAAGTTACCGAATGCACAAGCGGATCTTACCCGATTACCTACCAAATCAACATTTCATCAGAGTATCAGAGGATTGCCCGTGTATAAACATTTAAGGTTAATATATTCATTTAGTCTATTTGAGTAAAATTATTCTGTTTGTTATTGGAAATTGGAACATCATAATTTAAAATTTGATTGTTTTTTAAGTTGTCTATTAATAAAGCAAAACAAACAAATCTTGTATTTAAGAAATACAGTGATCACGACAATAACTAGATAAACAAATAACCTAATTTAAATAAAATTTTCAAATAAATATGAACAAACTATTTCTGGAATTCTGATGTAGGTGCATTAATTTACAACTAAAAAGTAGGTATAATCAAAAATAAAAAATTTAAAACTAAGGAAAAATAATATGTTTATATTTAAATAGAAGCCATTAAAACCATACAATTTCATCATTCACCTTTACCTTTTTTTTATATTTGTTTATTAATTGTATCTATATTGTGTAAACATTGTTTTATTTTTTTAATGTCAACGGAATTTAAAAATGACTTTACGTTACGTTAGGCAGTTACAAAAACTACCTATTAACGTTCATCATTCTTACGGTACGTTAGTGCTTTACGTAGGGAGATACGTTACGTTAGGTAATTACAAAAACTCGCTACTTCTTTCTAATGTCTTTCATCTTATCCATTGCTTGTCTGATTTCACCAAGCTCGATGTCTGGCATTAGTTCAGAACCTTGATTTACTATGGTTTTTTTCAGTTGCCTATTTTGTCTTTTCAAACCATCGTGGGACTTTTAAAAAATGAAAGAAAAAGAAAACTTATATTACTTTATTATAAATTGCACATTATTCAATATATAATAAATATATCTAAAACCTTACGAAAATCAGTTCAAGTTGTTCATCAATAGATGTTAAATTACAAACGTTTAATCAACGAAATATTGTATTACGAGCATAACAAAAATATAATTTAAAAAAAATATCGATTTTGATATTACTAAAAATATCTACGGCAGTGAAATTTATCGATAATACATCGTCGAATTCACACAAAAAATCCATAAATGGTAAAAATAAAACGTTCTAATGAATTTGCATGCAGTTGTTGGTTTCCTTGGTTTGGTATTGGTTACATCAAAGTTAGAAAAGTTAGCTACCTAAATTTTGTTTCCCGTTAAGAACGGAACATTGAACTTAAGGAGATCAGTGTTGCCAAACTTCTCGGACACGGGTGGCTACTCGACTGCCGATATACGATTCATTATAATCAGTACGGCGTGGCATCGGCGTCCTTCTATCATCCATAAGAAATACATTGGCCTATTTAAGCAATGTTCCGTTCTTAATGTGAACCGGTGCGTATGACGCATAATGAGAAATGAAAAGTACTGCCTCGCGCAACTGATCATCCAGGGGAAAAATGAATGAAAACGGGGTTTCGGTAGGCGCCAGATCTCATGGTTTAAAAACATCAAAGACTGGACCCGCTTTGATTCAACATCTTTGTTTAGAGCCACATTGGACAGAGACAGTTTTGTCAGTGTAGTCGCTAACCTCCACTAAAGGAGACATCACCACAAGAAGAAGAATTGGGTACCTCTAAATCAATCCAGATGGGTGATGTAGGCATCTTCAAACAGACATGATAGAAGCGACAGACCTAACCACTGGAAAGTGGGAATTAAGAAGAGGGGAGAGTAAGGCCCGCCGCACATTGAGACGCAGAGTAGGACAACAGGTTTCTGTTTTCCGTACAATCAAATTACCCCGCGCGAATTAAAACGCAGAGCAGGGCAGCACAGAACTGTGTCTAAGTAAACCTGCCAGCGCAGTAGTGCGGACACAGATTCCTGTGCCACGTGCCGAGCTAGTTTCTAGTAAAATTTTGTGTGGTTATATTCGAAATGTATGAACAATTAATTGAATTGGTTAGAAGCCATACAATTCTTTACGATACCAACGATTCCAATAATAATTATTTAAAAGCAAAATTGAAGGATGAATTATGGAATTATGGAAAATTGTTTTCTGCTTAACGGAAAATAATTTAAATAACAGGCTCAGAGAATTCGGACGATAGTGCAAATTCCCCATGAGTATTTCTCCTTTTTATATAGTTGCTTCTCCAAAATTATTTTTTCCTCTTGACATGTTGTATAATAAAACTGTTTCTTCAAATTCTGCATCTGACTCTGACTCGGAACTGTCCAGAAACAACGCCATTATTTAAATTATAATATTCTCTTTCTATGTTCAAATAATCTATTTGCTATTCGCACCATCGCACCTCAAAATTTTCGAGAGGACTGCTTTCAAATAATATGCGCTCACACTGCGTGACACGTATATTTTCTGACCTGCTCTGCACTGCGTCGTCTGTGTCATCTGCGTCCCAATGTGCGGTTTACCTAAGAGACTAAGTAAAAAACCACATGGGGTTGAGAGGGGAAAACAACAGAAGAAAATAAATGAATAATATGTACTAAGAAATCGTGGCAGGCAACACAAATTTGAAAATTTAGAGCAATTTGAGAATATAGGAGTACTAACAGCTGCAGAAAAGACAGGGAATATAAGAGAGAAAATCCTAATGACTGAATATGAAGAGTAGTAGTGCAGTGGGATAAATGAATGCAAACAATGTATCCAGGATAGCAAAAAATCAGAATATATTAAAGATTAAATCAATCAACAGTACTTTACGCATGCCAAACATTGATCATGAACTAGAAAGTGGAAAGAACGAGGGAAATCTGGGAAAGGGAAATTCTCTGAGGTACAAAGGTAGCAGAAGGAGAATGAAGGAGACGAACTAACCATAAATAAATGGAGATATGAAACCAAAATGACACAAAAATACAGAAGGGCAACTAACCCAAAAAAAATATAAGCCTAGGCATCCTTACAACTCAATTCATAAAGTGTTGACAAGTACTTTTTGTGTGAAATCGACGATATATTAAATGTCCACAATACGTGGATACACAATAATACATAAATAGTACATGATTATACACAAAAAATATGTATGGTTATAAATGAATGAACATTCTTAAAAATGCAGTATAAAATATAAAAGGAAGTCTAAAACATTTACATTTTTATATTTTGTTTTTTTTTGTAATATTTTTTTCATAAGAAATCTTAAACTTGGCATTGAAACAGGAAAAAACAAATTATATCTTTTATGGCGAACTTCGAAGAAACAGATATTTTCGCCTGGAGTTATCGGGATCGTTTTGCCAGAATTAATACAATTATGTTTCTACACGGTGTTTATTACTAGGTACTAAGTTTTAGTTAGCGTTCTCTACTATTTAGATATATCTGCAGACTAGCACCCGCCACTAGTTTTCATAGTCCAATATGCATTGGCAGTGAACGTGTTAATTCACTGATCAACAAAATGGTAATATGTATTTCAAAAAGAAATCAACTAGGTAAGGCAAAAATACAGCGGATTATTCAATGTAAACCTGATTTATAATAAAACAATATTACTTGTGTACCTATGTGTATAACTAATTATGTATTGTAATGACAAAAATTAGAGAACATGTTTATGAAAGTAACCGAAAAGAAAGAATAAAACAATTACGACGAAAACCTCGTGAGTAAGAATTTTCTCCTTTCTCCTCTTTCTTTGCAAGTAAAAAGACTCCTTTATTATTTAACACTAAATTTTACGATGTTTCAAACAAAAAAAGACTATCTAAACATGCCATGCTTTTAAAACAGTCTTAAAATATTAGCAAAAACGATTATAAGTCATTTTGACACATAAGGTTAATGTTTATATGTCAAATATTTTGACATATGCCAAAAAATATTCAAAAACAAACGTAAATATCTTTAATTCAAGTTTAACGTTTTAATAATTTGACATATATCACAATATTAAGCAAGAAAAGCGAACGAAAATATCTTTAATTCAAATTTGATGTTTATGTGTCAAACATTTTGACACCTGTCACGTTAATCATCAAAGAAAAACCAACGTAAATGGCTCTAATTAAAATTTGACGTTTATATGTCAAATATTTTGACACCTGTCACGATAATCGTCAAAGAAAACAAAAGTAAATTTCTTTAATTCGAATTTGGCTTTATGTTAAATATTTTGACACCTGTCACAATAGTCAAAAATGTTATCAGTTTCAATATAAATTTGACACTTGTACGTCAAACAGTTTGACACATGTCACAAATCGTAAAGAAGCGTAATTTGGATTCGAAAGCTGTCAAAATATTAACGTTGAACTATACATGTATATAAATTATAGGCGTTCACAATAGAAAATTAAATTAACAAATAATAAAAGTCAAGCAATCGTTTTTTGGATATAAAACAAAAAAGTTCGTTTATAAGAGCATCATGAGTTTTAAACATTATAATAGTTTTTTTACTACAAAAAAACGCTTACGTCATTCAAGATTTCTGACGTCAGAACCCCACAATGTTGCCAAAACATTCGAATAGTAAGTAGTGTTGCATATTTTTGTGGTAAAGAAACTATAATTTAAATGATTTTGCATTACTTTCTATGGTTGTGTTTGTACTAAGTTTGAACGTTGATATTGCACGTTTTGGGATTCATTTGTCGTGAAACTTCAGTCCCAGTATAAGTTCAACTATAGTCTCTTGTCCACGGGCAATAAAAATGTTCCAAATCGCAAATCTGAGAATAAGCAGTATAAGCCTGGATAAATAAATTCGAAAAGCATATATGCAAGCTAAAAAAAAAACAACTACAGTAACGTAGTGACTTCAGACGTACAATGACAAAGTGAGTAGTGTCAAGTGATCTGTGATGAATGCTCCCTACAACAAATAATGTTAGCCTAGTCTATCGTTCTTAGTTCCGCCTGTTTTTTTATTTGCGTATATATGTCGTAGGCAATCAATGTAACTCGTCATTCCGTGAAAAGACTAGTCATTACACGTATTGCCGGCAAACGCTGTATTTCAATCATTATTACTTTGTTTGACTGAAATTATGCGCCATTTCAGGGACTGTCGTCTACGGTTTAGGCAAACGGTGACACCTTCCGAATTATTGAACGTTACAGCGTCTGACGGTTTTTTATGTTGTAGTCAATTCAGTCGTCGAATTAAGATTTTATCACATATCTCATTGCAAGTGTTTATTATTATATAAATATGAATATCCACAAGGGTGTATTTTATGAAAGCTATATGAATTTTATAAGGTAATGTATACGAATTAACGGCCGCGAATTTTTTATATTTAAGGTTAAGTTTAAGTCGTTCTTACCTCATTCATTTTATCATAATTCCACGGCTTTTTGGCGTCTTTGTTCACTTGATAATATTGGTTTACTTTTTCATAAAATAAACCCTTGTGGATAACCATATTTATATAATATTTATATAATAATAAACATTTGCAATGAGATATGTAATAAAATCTTAATTCGACAACTGAATTGACTAAACATACAACCGTCAAACGCTGTAACGTTCAATCATTCGGGCGGTTTCACCGTTTGCCTAAACAGTAGACGGCAGTCCCTGAAATGGCGCATAATTTCAGTCAAACAAAGTAATAATGATTGTAATACAGCGTTTGCCGGTAATACGTGTAATGACTAGGCTTTCACGGAATGACGTGTTTCGCCGATTGCCTACGACATATACATACAAACACGTTCACTATCTATGTATAATTAAACTATACTATCCTTGGTGCTTCTGATTCTTATTTTAGTATATTATGCCACTATGGCGACTTCCGCTTGCAGTTTACAGTGCCGATTAAGTATTCAGCTGTCTTGTTTGACTAAAAAAATGATTACCGGCGTCAGAATATTTAAAAATATAACGGCAGTGAACGTGTAGTGTGAACCACTAGAAACAAATTTGTACCTTTTAAGATGAATTGCACTAAGCAGGATTTCATACGGGTTGATCCACCATTGACCACATTTTCTCTTTAACTGAGATAAAGAAAAAAAGGTGGAACAGAATCAAGAAATTCATATGCTGTTCGTCGACCTCCAGAAAGCCTACGATACCGTTAAATAAAAAAAAAATTAAAAATGAAAAAAAAATAAAAAAAAATTTAAAAATGAAAAAAAATTTAAAAATTAAAATTAAAAAAGCTATGATGTTTGCCAATCTCCGTAGCGGAGATGGCACCTGAAGAAGAAGAAAAAGAAACAAAAATGTAGGAACAATGGAGATACCACTCATCAACAGGTATATCATCAACATATGGTATATATGCTCAACTTTGCAGACGATCAAATAATAAAATCTCAAGGTTATGACGATTTAAAATCTATGGCCCGAAAATTAATTGAAGAGTATAATATATGGGGTTTAGAAGTCAGTAAGAAGAAAACTGAATATTTATGCATTGGAGGACAACAAAAATATCTCTTATTAGAGGACATAACCACGATAAAGAACTGCTACTCCTACAAATATCTAGGTATTTATCAATATTTTGCACGATGGAACATTGTAAGACATTATAGGCATCAATATTTTGCACGATAGAACATTGTAAGACATTATAGGTATGAGAGAAAGAAATACGGCAGGTAGAAACGCCATCACAATGTTACACAGTATTTTATGGGACCAATCCATCAGAAAACAAAGTAAAAAGAGGATAAATGAGACTATAGTGAAAAGTATCACTGCATACAGCTGCGAGGTATTGCCACTGAAAGAAAGAACACTGACAACGCTGAGAGTAACGGAAATGGATTATTGGAGAAGAGTAGCAGGAAGATCTATAAGAGAAGGATTACCAACCAACGCACTACATAAATAATGGGAATCAAACGAACAGTCACAGGTGACTTATCAACAAAACAATTTATCTAGTTCAGACATACAAAGAATTGATGAATAAGGATGAATTGATGAACAAAGAATACCAAAGGAATTACTAAAATGACAACCAGAAGGAAAGAGAAAACGAAGTAGGCCGAGAAAAAGTTGGAGCGAAAACAAAGAGCCGAGAGAGATGAACATAGAAGACTACCTATGGAATGGAACAACCGGACGAAGTGGTGAGTGAAAGTCAGAAAACGGCGGAGAACGTTATAAACCAACGTGTAGTAGCATTAACAAGAATTAGTAAGGGCGGTTTTGATGGAAGATTCATTATACAGAGTGAGTCTGTAATTTGGAATAAATTCAATATTTCAAATACTAATTGTTTTTTTGGAAATTGCTCAGACCCGTCGATTAGTATTTCAAATTGTCATTTTTGACATACAATAATAATGTATACAGGGTGTCCCAATTTAGAGATATGACGTCATCGTTGATTTTCTTAAATGGCAACACTGTCATTTTGAAAGCTATTTTGATAGGGTGTGTAAAGTTATACATAACTGCAAAATATAAAATTTTAAGTTAATAAAAAATAACAAAGTTATGTCTGTAATTTGGAATAAATTCAATAATTCAAATACTACAGTGAAACCCCGATTATCCGTGCTCCTCGGGACCGGACGTGGCACGGATAATTGAAAAGCACGGATAATCCGAACATGTATTTCTTATACAAGGTGTCCCAAAAGTAGTGGAACGGTCGAATATTTCGCGAACTAAATATCGGAGCAAAAAACTGAAAAATACGTTTTCAATAATTTTCAACAATCTATCCAATGACACCAAACACCAACCCCCACTACACCCCCTGGTGGTGGGGTGGGGGGTAACTTTAAAATCTTAAATGGAAACCCTCAGTTTTTCTTGCAGATTTTAATTCGTTACGTAAAACTAAGCAACTTTTATTCAAGACATTTTTTCGAACTGTGGATAGATGGCGCTATAATTGGGAAAAACGATTTATCCTGATACCATAGGTAAATTATAGAAACGGTCTAATATCTCACGAAATACACTTCCAAATGAGAAACTAAAAAACAGATTTTTAATCTTTTTTGAAAACCTTTCGAATAACACCAAACGTGACCCTCCAACCCACCCCCTGGGGGTGGGGTGGGGGGTAACTTTAAAATCTTAAATAGCAACCTCCACTTTTTATTACAGATTCGGATCCGTCACGAAAAATTAAGCAACATTTATTCGAAACATTTTTTAGAATTGTTAATAGATGGCGCTTTAATTGGAAAAATACGATTTATTAGCGCCATCTATCAGAAATTTTAAAAAATGTTTCGAATAAATGTTGCTTAATTATTTATGGCGAATCCGAATCTGCAATAAAAAGTGGGGGTTGCTATTTAAGATTTTAAAGTTACCCCCCACCCCACCTCCATGGGGTGGGTTGGAGGGTCATGTTTGGTGTCATTCGATAGGTTTTCGAAAAAGATTAAAAATCTGTTTTTTGGTTTCTTATTTGGAAGTGTATTTCGTGAGATAGACCGTTTCTATAATTTACCTATGGTATCAGGATAAATCGTTTTCCCAATTATAGCGCCATCTATCCACAGTTCGAAAAAATGCCTTTAATAAAAGTTGCCTACTTTTACGTAACGAATCCAAATTTGCAAGAAAAACTGGGAATTTCCATTTGAGATTTTAAAGTTACCCCCCACCCCACCTCCAGGGGGTGTAGTGGGGAATGGTGTTTGGTGTCTTTATATAGATTTTTGAATATGATGGAACACGTATTTTTCAGTTTTTTGATCCGATGTTTAGTTCGCGAAATATTCGACCGTTCCGCTACTTTTGGGACACCCTATATATAATACATATGTACGTATATACAAACATATCTACCTATGTACCATAAAAAGAGCTGAAAAAATAAATCTTTCATTATGATTCTCCCTCTCGGCGTATAGAGTTTCCGTCGAGTGATTTACGGTGACGCTATTTTGATAAAACCTCAAAAATTCAATTAAAGTAGTAGAAAATCATAGCACGGATAATCGGCACAGGGATAATCGGGGTTCTACTGTAATTGTTTTTTTTTTTGAAAAATGCTCAGACCCGTCGATTAGTATTTCAAATTGTCATTTTTGACATACAATAAGAATGTATACAGGGTATCCCAATTTAGAGATATGACGTCATCGTTGATTTTCTTAAACGGCAACACTGTCATTTTGATAGGGTGTGTAAAGTTATACATAACTACAAAATTTCAAATTTTTATTCCCTACCATTTACAAGATAATAAAAAATAACAAAGTTATGAAAAACAAGTAACCCATGGACCTATAAATAAAGACCTATAAATCTTTATTTATACGCCCATGAAGTAATCAAATAATAATTGAATTTAATTATTTCAATTAAGCAAATCCTCATAATGTTGCAATCAATTATTGTCAAATAGCCAATGGGCAACATTATGAGCATTTGCTTAATTGAAATAATTAAATTTAACTATTATTCGATTACTTGTTTTTCATAACTCTGTTATTTTTTATTATCTTGTAAATGGTAGGGAATAAAATTTTGAAATTTTGCAGTTATGTATAACTTTACACACCCTATCAAAATAGCTATCAAAATGACAGTGTTATGTCATTGCTACTACTATGATTTCTACGTGCTATGATTTTCTACTACTTTAATTGAATTTTTGAGGTTTTATCAAAATAGCGTCACCGTAAATCACTCGACGGAAACTCTATACGCCGAGAGGGAGAATCATAATAAAAGATTTATTTTTTCAGTTCTTTTTATGGTACATAGGTAGATATGTTTGTATATACGTACTTTTCAATTATCCGTGCCACGTCCGGTCCCGAGGAGCACGGATAATCGGGGTTTCACTGTAGTATTTGAATTATTGAATTTATTCCAAATTACAGACATAACTTTTTATTATTTTTTATTATCTTGTAAATGGTAGAGAATAAAATTTTGATATTTTGTAGTTATGTATAACTTTACACACCCTATCAAAATAGCTATCAAAATGACAGTGTTGCCATTTAAGAAAATCAACGATGACGTCATCTCTAAATTGGGACACCCAGTATATATTATTATTGTATGTCAAAAATGACAATTTGAAATACTAATCAACGCATCTGAGCATTTTTCAAAAAAACAAAAATTAGTATTTGAATTATTGAATTTATTCCAAATTACAGACATAACTTTGTTATTTTTTATTATATTGTAAATGGTAGAGAATAAAAATTTGATATTTTGCAGTTATGCTATCAAAATGACAGTGTTGCCATTTAAGAAAATCAACGATGACGTCATATCTCTAAGTTTGGACATCCTGTATACATTATTATTGTATGTCAAAAAGGACAATTTGAAATACTAATCGACGGGTCTGAGCATTTTTCAAAAAATCGATTAGTATTTGAGATATTGAATTTATTCCAAATTACAGACTCACTCTGTATACATATAAGAATACTGAGTGGAGTTACTTAATAACCCACAATCAAACGTGCTTTGTTTAATTGTTCTTTTCAGCTTTCGTTTTATGTGACTATTTATCTGTTCAAAACTTTTTCACAACGCTACTTTCCAGGTTTACACTCGTTCGAGTGTTTGCTCTTATCAAACGGGAAAAATGATTTAGTGGACTTATGGTTACTTTGCACTTTAATAGTTTACACGGTTTGAACCTAATAATTGAACCACCCACCAAATCTTTATAGCGAGACAGATTCTTGTGAAAACCTACCGAATTCGAGGTCCATCCCACCCCGCATTCGTCGATTTTAAAGCCCCAAATGACTCAGTAGATATACAGCATGAAGTAAAAGAACACCGATTGTAGAGCAGGCGTTTCAGTTGTATAGAAGTTTAGGCAAACCTGGTGTGGAGAAGACCGAAATCTAGGTTCCTGGTCAATAAGAATAACATAAAATATGTCAAAATTACAGGATGGATAAAAGCTTTTGTAAGTTTATTTGTTTATAAGCCAGGAGAATTTTACTTTTAACATGCAATATAACAAATATAGTACTATATACTGGAGAAAAAGCTGCGAGGAAATATCGAGGCCACACTGGATGACAGCCAATGCGGCTTTAGGCGAGGGTGAGGTACAACCGATCTTATATTCACGGTGAGACAGTTATCAGAAAAAGCCCTAGTTAGAGCATAACAGTAAGTTGTTTCTCTGTTTTGTGGACTCGGGGAAAGCATTTGATCGGGCGCCACGTAACAAGATCTGGGAAATATTAAACCGTAGAAATGTGAAACCGAAGTTAATCCAAGCAATAAAGAGTATATACAGGGTGATTGATTAGTTTGGTAAAGCTCAATAGATCCGCTATAGTAATAGATAGCAATAAAAGTTAATAACAAAAATTTTAGCCACCTTTGAGCTTCACATTAAAAAATTAGTTAGAATGTTACAGGGTGTT
The DNA here is from genome assembly GCF_917563875.1 of Diabrotica virgifera virgifera. NCBI lineage: Eukaryota > Metazoa > Arthropoda > Insecta > Coleoptera > Chrysomelidae > Diabrotica > Diabrotica virgifera. The sequence goes on from NC_065444.1 coordinate 69,639,619, forward strand.
CGATAATACAGTGGCAGACCAAACTTAGGTTTTTTTTAAATGAAACACCCTATATTTTATTTTAAATTCAAAATCATGCTAACTTCTCTATCACAAAAATAAGAAGGTTTGTTATGTTATACACGGTACTTACAAAGTTATAACCAATTTTATATGAAAATCGTAACAAGTGCAACCCTATGTATAAACAAAAATATGCAAAACAGCAATGGTTTATTAACGCCATATTTTTTACGTATTGTCAAAATTTTAAAGAATGATTGATATTGCTAATTTTCTTTATATCAAATACAGGGTGAGTCAAAACGCAAGTACATTATTGTCTCAGTAATTTTAAATGAAACACCCTGTATTTTATATCACTATTGAAAAGTACCATTACAGTACTTTAATTTTTAGATAATATTTTCTATGTCTAAATTTATTAGTTTTCGAGATATTTTCATTTTTCAATGGACCAGGAGCGTGGCCACCCAAATCACCAGAACTGAATAAACTGGACTGATTTTTTTGGGTTTACGTTAATAATGAAGTTTATAAAATACCTCTAACAACAAGGGATGAAATGAAAAATAGAATACAAAGTGTATTTCGATGTGTTAATTTACAAATGCTTCGTAGAGTAAGTATCTCATTCAATGATCGTCTTTAGGCGTGCATAAATGTGTTAGGAGGTAATTTTGAACACCTTATGTAATTAAATATTAAATATTATATTAAAAGTAGCTCCTAATTCTTTCAAACATGTTTTTTTTTTCAAAATTTATTACTGATAAATTATTTTTCGTTCTTTATTTGTTACATTGTTACATTTACATACAAAAGTAGGGTTTAGTTGTCTTCACAAAATGTTGTATTTTGTATTGTGTGTTTTTTTGTAAAATTTATTACTAATTTTCTATCTTTATTTGTTACATTTACATAAAAAAGTAGTTTTTAATTGTTTAAAAAATGTTGCATGTTGTGGTTGTGTTTTTTTTTTGTAAAATGTATTACTAATAAATTATTTTTATTTATTTTATTTGCTACATTGTTACATTGATTACCGGATTGATAATGAGTAATCGTCAATAATTGTCAATTCAGTCATGGCTTACTTAAAATTTAGATAAATTTAGACACCTAAAATAATTTGCTCTGAAAAATGAAAATATCCCGAAAACTAATAAATTTGGACATAGAGAATGTTATATAAAAATTAAAGTACGGTGATGTTACTTTTCAATATTGATATAAAATACAGGGTATTCCATTTAACATTACTGAGAAAATAATGTACTTGCGTTTTGACTCACCCTGTATTTGATATAAAGAGAATTAGCAATGTCAATAATTCTTGAAAATTTTGATAATAAATAAAAAAAATATGGCATTAATAAAGCATTGCTGCTGTGTTTATTTTTATTTATACAGGGAGTTGAACTTGGTACGATTTTCATACAAAATTGGTTATAACTTTGTGAATACCCTGTATAACATAACAAACCTTTATATTTTTGTGATGGAGAAGTTAACAGGATTTCAAATGTAAAATAAAATATAGGGTGTTCCATTTAAAAAAACATAAGTTTGGTATGCCACTGTGTTATCGAAGAACCTGTAACATTCTAACTAATTTTGTAATATGAAGCTCAAAATTGGCTACAATTTTTGTTATTAACTTTTATTGCTGTCTTTTACTATAGCGGATCTATTGAGCTTTACCCCACTAATCAATCACCCCGTATATTATAAATGTACACGTAATAATGTAAGAACGAACAATCGCTCATCTCTAGAATTCTACACAAGGACAGGTGTAAGACAAGTTGGTGTTCTGAGTCCTTTGTTATTCATCACTCTAATGGACGAAATTGCAAAAGAATGCAGGGGTAAGGTAAAAAGATCTAGGGTTGGGGTGTATAAACTTCAACAAGTTTACGTGTCAGAGTTGGTATATGCCGATGACCTGGTAATTGTGGCAAAATCAGAAAAAGACTTGCAAGTTAATGTGAATGTTTGGAATAAGAAATTTGGGATGAAAATAAATATTGAAAAAACAGAAGCTTTAGTAATATCGAAAACTCAAGAAAATATAAATGTAAAGCTGAATAATGAGACCATTACACAAGTAGAGGACTTCAAGTATCTAGGATCAACAATGAATGGGCAAGGAAATATAGAACCAGAAATAAACAGCAGGGTAATGAGTGCAACAAAATTATACTATGCACTAAATAAAAGTTTTATTAGGAAGAAAGAAGTAAGCCTGAAAACAAAAATGAAAGTATTTCAAACTGTATACGAGCCGGTGCTACTCTACGGTAGTGAAACGTGGACAGTGAACGACAACATCCGTAGTAAAATTCAAGCATGCGAAATGCGATATTTACGTGCGGTATCCGGGGTGACCTGACGTGATCGTATAAGAAATGAAGACATACGGGAAAGGTGCGGTGTTGGAAGGACCTTAGGCAGACTTGAAACGAATCAGTTATCGTGGTTCGGACATATGGCGAGAATTAGTGAAGGTAGAACTGTAAAGAGGGTATGGAAAGCGGCATCTGACAAAAAACGACGAAGAGGCAGGTCAGCAAGAACGTGGAACGCAAATATTGGAAAGCTTGCGTAAAAAGAAATATTGGGCGGAGAGAAGCAGAAAGACTAACTACTGACCGAAAGGCATGGAGACGTCTGATTTCTCCACTTACCTCGACACCGTAAGGTACAAGAGGACGGCTTAAGTAAGTAAGTATAACAAATATAGGGCAAATGAAAATGCCTTTTTAAATATTTGAGATCTGAGGATATTAATCAAACTAATATTTGTTGAAAAAACTATTTTAAAGGAACATTAGTTAAGAAAACTGGTAATCAAATTTCTTCTATGTATGATCATATTCCACAAAAGAAACCAGTCCCTTGAGTTGGCATAACAATAATGGAGTGAAATTGATTAAAAGCTAGCCAGAATAGAAAAAAATTAAAGAGACCAATCGGATCTATAACCAACAGTAGTCGAAGTATAAAAAAACACAACTATAATTCTATTCTTCAGCGAAAGCTACATAAATATAATTGGACCTGCTAAATTTATTTATGAGCTTATAAAAGACAAAATTAACTGTAGGACTAGACAATATTATAGAAGAAATCACAGAAAGGCAGTACAGCAAACACATCCTTCTTTGACAGAATTAAACCAAGTTGAAAATATTGGAATGGTTGCTGATGTGAGCACATATATTATTTATGTAGGGTAGGTAATAAGTCTACTACTCACAATCTTGTTCGATTTTATTTATTTAAAGTGTAGAAGTAAAATTTGGGCGACCGGTTTCGATGTTTTAAATATACATCATCATCAGGCCCTTAAGAAGATATCAGTACATAGCATTAGCAAATTAGCCCCCTCCCTCCAGACAGTTTTTATATTAAATAATTTTTGTGAGACCAACGAGACAACTCAAACTAAAAAATTGTACACACTTAGTATTTTGTAAGTGTTTTGTGTAGTAGTAATTGTGTGTACAATTTTTTAGTTGTCTCGTTGGTCTCACAAAAATTCTTTAATATAAAAAATGCCTGGAGGAAGGGAGCTAATTTGCTAATGCTATGTACTGATATCTTCTTAAGGGCCTGATGATGATGTATATTTTAAACATCGAAACCGGTCGCCCAAATTTTACTTCTACACTTTAAATAAATAAAATCGAACAAGATTGTGAGTAGACACAATTGGCTAGTTATTTTAGTAATTTTGCCAATTTGGTAAAATTGGCAAAAAAAAAAATTACTAAATAGCAATTTTGGCCAAATTGGCCAAAAACAAAAAAATTACCTACTAAAATCACTAGCCAGTTGTGTCTGAGTTTAGCGCACCGACTATAGTAGACTTATTACCTACCCTACATAAATAATAAACCAAGTTGGTTTAAAATAAAATAATTAGGGTTCGTCGCGCGAGGCAAATGCCAAAGTTTGCCTCGCGAGCCAGGCCGCGCGCGACAGCCTCGCGAAATGAATACGCCGCATTACAATAATTTTGCTGTTTCTAATTGCTTTGTAAAAGAATAATACAAATGTAATTTATGAAACTAAGGTTGTTTTGTTCTTGGATAATAGTTGGCGCTGGTAGCTACGTCGTTTTATATTTCTAAAATTGGTACTCTTGTTTGATGAACTCATCTGAAATTTCATATGTCAACGCATTCCTGTTTCATAGTAGTTTTTACAATGGAAAAAATTAAATACCGTGCAATGCATTTGGAATGTGTAGTACCAAACAAAATGAATGATTATAAACGGTGTATAAGAATTCTTCAACTTGAATTAGAACAGTAGATGATAAGTTGCTGAATTTAAAGGTGGTCGTGGAAGTGTTGAAGACAATACACGTGAGAGAGGTTTATAAAGTGTATTCGAATTAGCAACCATAGCAAAATGTGTGCCACGTTCGCTACTAATGAAAAAAAAAACATTTGTATGTGACGTTTTAAGCAACATTTAGAGCTTTTTGGATAAGGTAAAAGGTATTTTATGCAACGTTTCAACACAAAGGATGAGATTTTTGTCTACCACGATATCTTTAAACAAGGGGTTCAGGAGCGGTGTAAAACCGATATTTCAGTCTCAAAGTGAGTTAAGAGCCCAGAAATCGAACCAAAACGTATTAGCGTAAGTTTTTTGGCATACAAAAGGGATTTTTTCGTTAATTACATCCAACAATAAACTTAGGTTATTACTGTAACCTCTAGGAAATGTTACATTTAAAAACTGGTATGAAAAGAAAGGACTTAAAAAAAACTTTTTTATGAAAACATATATAGTTATATCGATATAGTTATTTATAAACATTTTGAAGTAGTGTTAAAATCAATATTTAATATGTTACTAGATAAATGACATATTTTTCTACAGCGTATTTCAAACATGCGATGCAGTGTACAAGGATAGCCCCATGCAAACTAGAGAATTTTCTTGACAACGTTGCCGTTGAAGGGGCCGTAAAAGGTAGTATTAGGCAGGTACTTTTAGAGGATTATCGCTGTTAACCGCTATGGAATACTAAAGCAGGATTTATTTATGATGATTCACACAATGGCAAACCCGCTTGCAATATACAACCATACGGATTCTAACGTTTGAAACGGAGTGTAGATTTCAGAGCACTTTGATCCCTAAACTCCGCCCAAAAGATTTTTCGTCTTATCTACGCTTGTCTTATCTACGCATGTCTTATCTACGCATGTCTTATCTAAGCTTGACATGTTACTTCACTTGTCAACTGTCAAGCGTCGAGAGAATTTCCAAGAAGAGTTGTAGAAGTGAGAAGAAAGCGTCAAATAAATGATAGAAAAAGTGTTGAAAAGCGACGGGAAAGCCTCAAAAAGGCATCAAAAGTGCTAATAAATATCGAGAACGCATCGAAAAATCTTGTTGACATGGTCTAGAGTGCAAATGTCATTATTAAATAAACATTACACACCAATTTATGGTAGCATCAATAGTAACAAAATATTTCAGAATTTGCAGCAGTTTCGCGATAAACTTATGTGATTCACAAATAAAACAAAATCTTGATCTCAGCCCTTGAATCACCATATCCAAAAGTACTTCATAACGAGTCAACATCTCTTAAGTCTTGTGTTTCAACATCAGTAAGGGTGTGGGGAGAGTATAGATTTCAGAGAACTTTGATCCCTAAACTCCGCCCACAAGATATTTCGTCGCATGTCTTATGTACGCTTGACATGTTACTTCACTTGTCAACTGTCAAACGTCGAGAGAATTTCCAAGAAGAGTTGTAGAAGTGAGAAGAAAGCGTCAAATAAATGATGAAAAAGTGTTGAAAAGCGAAGGGAAAGCATCAAAAAAGGCATCAAAAGTGCTAGAAAATATCGAGAACGCATCAAAAAATCTTGTTGACGTGGTCTAGAGAGCAAATGTCATTATTAAATAAACATTACACACCAATTTATGGTAGCGTCAATAGTAACAAAATATTTCGGAATTTGCAGCAGTTTCGCGATAAACTTATGTGATTCACAAACAAAACAAAAACTTGATCTCAGCCCTTGAATCACCATATCCAAAAGTACTTCATAACGAGTCAACATCTCTTGTGTCTTAACATCAATAAGGGTGTGGGGAGAGGTGTCCGCGCTAAACAGTTTTCTCAGATGTAGGAAAAAAATACGCCTACATGCGGTTGGAAGCTCCATAAAAACTCATTTGTTAGATCTTGAGTTACATGTACAGAAATGGCTGAATTTTCCCAGATTTAAGGAAATTTGACAGAAAATGTAATGATAATAAATTACTATACAAAAAAATATCCTAGAAGGCAACGTGACCAGCACTAACTGCTATAAACCAAATTTTTCTTTGAGCAACAATCGCTTTGTACAGGTTTCAAGTTATCTAGAGTAAAAGAACTTTTTATAACGATGGTTACAACAACTAGAAACCTTCCGATATAATTATAAACATTATTATGAAACTATTTGCTCGTTTATATGTAGGTAGTCCGATGAGTACTTAGCTTCACCGTCCGATGACGCCACTATCGCAAGAGACATCTACTATCGTGTAATACATCTCGTAGATGTCAAAATTTCAGCCAAATTGGACTCGTTTTGTTTTGACCGCGTGTGAAAATCGCACAGCGAAATTAAACAACACTTGGATGCTGTGCTGTAAAAGAATATATACAAAGTGCGAGGAACAACTAACAAGAACACAATTCGGATTTCGTGATGCTCTGGGAACACGGGAAGCCCTTTATGCTGTACAAGTGCTATTTCAGAGATGCAGGGATGTAAACTGTGATATATACGTATGCTTTATAGATTACCAGAAAGCATTTGACCGAGTAAAACATGACAAATTAATAACTCTAATGCAAGAAATTGGAATTGACAACAAATATCTGAGAATTATCAGAAACATTTATTACAATCAAACGGCCAAAATCAAAATAGAAGACCAGTTGACTGATAAAATTGCAATAGAACGAGGAGTACGACAGGGCTGTATTTTATCTCCACTACTATTCAATATTTACTCTGAATGGGTATTTAAGGAAGCTTTAGACGGTTGTGCGAAGGGAGTATTAATAAATGGTGAATGGTTGAATAACATTAGATATGCAGATGACACCATAGTTTTTGCCGATAATCTGAATGATTTACAGATATTAACAAATCGTATAACAGAAGTCAGCAGCAGATACGGACTAGCTCTAAACATAAAGAAGACCAAATTTATGACAATTAGTAAAAAACCAATACTAAACGCTCAACTTACAATCAACCAACAAAATATCGAAAGAGTTGAGCAATATACATATCTTGGCACGAATTTAAATAGCCAATGGGACCACTCGACAGAAATTAAACAGCGAATAATAAAAGCGAAAGCAGCATACGTTAGAATGAGACCCATTTTCAACAGTCGAGATATATCATTAAAAACGAAATACCGTCTGTTGAAATGCTACATATTCACAGTTCTGCTCTACGGAATGGAAGCGTGGACACTAACTGTTGCAACTATGAATCGGCTCGAAGCTTTCGAAATGTGGTGTTACAGGCGCATCTTACGTATATTCTGGGTTGACCGAATTACTAATGTGGAAGTCCTGCGTAGAATGGGGAAAGAGTGTGAAATTCTCATAACCATCAAAACAAAAAAATTAGAATATCTAGGACATGTAATGAGAAATCAAGAACGTTACGGCCTTCTCCAAGGGAAGGTAAATGGTAAAAGAGGACCGGGTAGAAGACGCATTTCGTGGCTTCAAAATTTACGAAAGTGGTATAACACGACTACCACTGAACTGTTCCGCGCTGCGGTAAACAAAGTCAAGATAGCCATGATGATCGCCAACATCCGGAACGGATAGGCACTTTAAGAAGAAGGATGCTGTGTACGGTGAATCTTCTTCGATAGCGACCGTCAAAAATCGGTTTAACGAGTTTTAACGTGTTCTCATGTCGGTATTGGATAAGTCACGCCCATGTGCCCCGAAAAGGGCTACCACAGAGGATACCGTGAAAAAAAAAATGATCTCGTATTAGCAAACCGTCGACTGAACAGAGAGATATCAAAAGACTGCGTGGCTCATATCCTGCATGAAAGTTTGGGCATGAGAAAGTTATTGATGCGATGGGTGCCGCGTTTGCTCAACCGTGCCAATTACTTCAGAGCAGTGTTTGACGCTGTTCAAGCGTAATCTGAATGAGTTTCTACGTTGTTTCATAAACGTCAACGTAACATGGATCCACAGATACACACCAGAGTCCAAGGAATAGTCGAAAAAGTGGACGACAATCCGCGAACGTGCTCCGAAGAGGCGAAGACTGTTCTGTCGGCCGCAAAGGCGATGGCCACCGTTTTCTGGGATTCAGAAGGTGTGATCTACATTGATTTCCTGGAAAAGGGCAAAACGGTCACAGGGCTCTACTATACCGAATTATTAGCCCGATTCAATGCCGAATTGCAGAAAAAACGACCGAATGTGACGAAGAAAAAAAGTGTTCTTCCAACATGACAACGCACCGTAGATAGAATCGTAGTTTTGTTAGATTTATCTTAATAATATCATAAACTCTAAACCAGTTTTCCTAAATTATTTAATAAATATTTGCTGCTATCTATGTTATCCGAACATTCAACGTTAATAATGCCATCTCGCCTGGAGGCTATTGAAATCGAAAAACGTCCAAAGTGTCTTAACAAAAACGGTGATGGTACTGGATTACCTTCAACATGAAGGCTGTTCTTTAATTATCAAAACTTGCTTACGTTATTTTTATCGAATCATGTCATTACGAGATTCTCTCATATTAATCAGCAATGAAATTCAGCGAGGCATATCTTTTCCTCTAATCAATACTGTTTATGATGTGAACCAAAGAAACAGAAAACTAAGGCGCAAAAATAAGATAAAGATAACTCAAAAAACAGAACCGAAAACTCGACGTATCTGAAACTGACAGACTATACACAATATACTACCTCGTCAACGATTTTCGCTGCTGGTAGAAGCAGTTGATCTACTAAACAAGCATTTTTGTTTGAGATAATGCAAACGAACGTTTTAAATTATCAAGAATAAGTAATAAAAAAATATGTGTTCACCAAAATGTGTGGTATGGCTTATAGAATAGATAAATGTTAAGATATCATAGTACGCAGACCGAAAAGTAGTAGTACGAGAATAGTATAGAAGCGAGGAAGCGAACAATAACACAACCATAGACGAAACCATGGTCCAGAAGAGCGAAGAAGTTGACAGTCTATATATTTGTCTATAGCAACTCTAGTATCACTATCTGAAATTGAAATTACATGAAGCGTTTTCAACTACATCTTTTGCGTTTTCGTAGGCGTAGATGCGAACATATGCGAACTTATTCTAGACTCGTCATACAAGTTGATACTTTCCGTATGATAGCCATTGTCGGTTAAGTCGTTCTTGAACAACTTCCTACCGAGCCTGGTGCTGTTTTCCTTGGTAGGAACCATTTCCATTTCCTTATCGAAGTCGCACTCGTCTTCTTCTTTAAAGCTGTCGCTGAGTCTTTTTCTTTGACTAGTAAATAACCCTGTGTTTGGTGTGTTGGAATTGGACATATCCATTTTGTCGGAATCTGGACTGCTACTGGGCGAGACGAACGATATGTGACGGTGTTCCATTTCCCAGTTCACAGGTGATTCGGGTAACTGTTCGGGATGATGGTAGGCATTTTGCGAAGATTCTAAAAAGGATTAATTTTTTATTAATATTTTTACAGTAAGTGATGTATTTTTTAAGTACTATTTATAATAAGAAACTCATGTACTTTGATCAAATACTGTCGTTCAAAATTCGAAATTGTAGAAAAAGTAACTATAGTGTTTTGGGGTTCCAATAGAAATTATTTTGATCTCATTAAAAAAGGAGAAAATGATACATGTCGAATCTTTAGCCATTTTGTTGTAACAACTTAATGACAAAATAAAAGTGAAATGACATGGTTTGGCATTTACAGGAATATGTTCAGTTAAAGTGACTGTCTTAATTTTTAGTGTTGTGTTTCATCTTTCCATTTAGCCACGACTCCTGACCACTTCCGGCACTTTCGTACACAATTATCATATTTATATCAATCCTATAATATGTACATGAATCTTCTTCTTTTGGCATCATAGCCCAAAATGGGTCTTTGCCTGTCTGGGTCAGTACTCCTCCGATACGTCTAAAGGTGATACTATAGACTATAATACATCCGATAGAAAAGTGGCAGCACGTTGCTACTAGCGCCTCTGCCGGCTGGCGTAGATAACTACGTTTTCTCAATGTAAACATACACATTTAATTTTGTTAATTTTTGGATAACTAGCTAATCTTGGTAAATTGTGTTTGTATTTTTACACACAATGTCTTATAAAACAGGTTCGGTAAAATTGATTCTCAGAAAATACCTATACAAAATAAACTAAAAAATGTATTAAATTGCTCCCATTCACCCTGATTAGAGTGTGTTTAGTTGCAATTTCTTTTTACAGACTATAAAAAATTTATTTTCTATTATTAGGGCTAAGGGTTTTAATAATAATACACCTTATAGTGTGAAATTTAGGTGCAACTTATAAAGGGAGCTTACCAAGAGAGTGTTGAAAATGTTGATATAAATTAAAGTTAAAATGTTACTTACAAGAAACTCTCCAAAATGTATGTACACCTGGTTCCAAAAAAAACTGATACGACTCTTGAAGCGTATTTTGTAGAAAATTGAGCAGTGTATTTTGAAGGATAAATACTAAATATTTACATACTGTCAATGTCACTGCCAAATCTTAAAATTTGTCAGATAGCTTATTCTGTTCCACGGTTATTAGACTTTATTATAAATCTTTATTATTAGGAATACTTTCTCCTCAGCTGAGGGTATCTTATCAACTGTATTGTTTTTAAACAATAGATGATAAAATAAAAATATTGACAGTTCAAAAATGTGAACATTATTGCATTGTGTGTGGCCTAAGTTTGGGCTGAAAACTGAAATGTATTACATTTTTACAAAATTTTGGAATATGTTTAATTATGTAGACCAATTTTAACAGTTGTTTTCAATACTCTACAAATAGTTTCTAATGTCTTTTGATGTCAAATAATTAGGGAAGCTGGAATTCAACAGTTTAGAATTTTACATTGAGTTAATGCAAAATTGTGACGCATGTCAAAATTCTCAATGTATTTTAATTGTAGGTATTCATTTTTTCGAATCCTGAGAAAACTAATAAATATTTATGAAAAATTTAAGCTCCGAATGAAAGACTATATTATTACCGAGGGCTGAAAGTCCCTGAAAACTTCTATAATATTTATTTTAATAAGTTACAGGGCTGAAAATAAAAGAGAAGTGTGATATTTAATTTCAAATATTTCATTCAATAGAAACTGATTGTTTATTCTAAGGGGCTTTCCGCCCTCGGTAATAATGTAATCTTTCATCCTGCGTTTAAATTTTTCTAAAATACTTATTAGTTTTTTCATGATTCGAAAAAAATCATATTACGATTCAAATGACAGTACTCTCGTAACGTAATCCACGTTTGTTGTGTATTTGTTGTATAATTTGTTGTATAATCCACGTTTACAATAATTATGTGATCTATTTGATGTAAAAACTATCATTTATAATATACTCTTTATAAAATACAGGAATTCAAAATAATATAAACATTTAGACCTTAATAATTAGTACAATTTATGAATTAACATAATATGTAATCAGTTGCTTATTGTTTGTTTATTTTATTATTTGTCTGTCATAATAAATATAATGTCAGATCAATCAAATACACTGCTCAACATGATCAAATCTTACTAAGAGTCGTATCAGTTTTTTTAGGAACCGGCTGTACCTATAAATTGTATGTGTTATACAAATGTCACAAAACTTTTATAGATAAACATTCTGTTTTAATAAAAGCGTACGTAAATAAAATTAACGATAGTAAGAAGGAAAAATTATTGAAATTAAAAAGTAACGATATAAAATTAAAGAAAATAACTCACAACTTTTGTATTTTTATTTAATTGTATAAAAATAACTTTCTTTTAAATGCATAGTTTGTGGTTAAACTCATACCACTAGATGGCGCTATTTTGTTTGCTGCCATAAAATTAATGGGAAATTACAAGAGTTGTACGTATTATAGTCTATAGTATTTGCTATCAATATAATAGTCGTAGTTTTCACGCTAATAAAATTTAAAAATATTTTTAAAAGATGTAATTGGAAACTTATTGGACCATTTTCTTGATAACACCTCCATGGCTTCTAAAAGTTGCAAGCCAGATGGATGATGAAGCGAAGAAGACAAGAGGAAATTCTAAAATTTGCAATTCACTACCCCGTCAGTTCAGCGTGGTAAATTCCAACGGGAAATGGACCTATGTTACCCAAAGGAGCAATACTAATATAAAATAAAAATGACATTTTTATTCAGTTGCAATGCGAAGCCAAAACTGTCTTAATTTTTACTTAGTTCAGAGGGCGCAACCAGCACTCTTATCGACGATTTCGCCACTTGTTAGTGGCTCTGCCGATAATGCATAGGTTGCTTTAAGCAACCTTAAGTTTATCTCTGCCTTAAGTTTAAATTTTCGACTCTATTAGTCCCCGCATTGCAACTGACGTGATGGTAGTATTAGGTCCCTAGCTGCATCTGCTAAATGAAAGTCAAAGTTTTCATCCTAATAAAAATATTTAAAACTATTTTTACAAGATATTTAATTGATTATTTCATTCATAGGAGATTCTGACCAATAAAAAGCTACAGACATGCAAATTAAGGTGACAATTTTTGATAATCTCCCGTCGTTAACCATATTACGTTAGATGCCCTTCGTTGCTACGAAAAAATACATTCAGTGACATTAATGACAAATGTTTTAAAAATTATAAAAGTGATGACTTTCAACCGTCAAATACATATTTATAACAACTGTGTGTTTAATTTCACTAATTGGTACTTACATATATAAATTACAATAAAATTTTGGTTTTGAACAGTTTTATTCATGAAATAATCGCAACAAATTGCACTCGAACTCTAAAATTAATATAGAATTTTTGCCCTCGTGACACTTTGACATAATTTCACTCGCCTTCGGCTCGTGAAATTAAAACTGCCAAAGTGATACTCGGGAAAAATTCAATAATTTTACTTGTGCAATTACTACTGAAAACTTATTGGACCATTTTGTCCATTTTCCTGGTAACACCTCCATCCATTCCTTCTAAAAATTGCAAGCCAGATAGATGCTGAAGCGAAGAATTTTATTTAAATATCTTTTGAAAATATTTTTAAATATTTTATTAGGATGAAAACTCTGTCCGAAGATATTGTGTACAACACAGCAAATCAACTTCTTTTTTGGATCATCTACTTAAAAATGACGCCACTGCTTCATTTTTTAATATTTTTCAATAAAAATTTAACTGAATAATCTTCAAGTGTTGTTCTTTAAGATATCCTTTCACCCATTTAATTTAACCCTACCACTTTCAAGGGAAACCGTTTTAAAATTATGCAAAAAAACGCAGAATTAACTATACCCCCCCCCTTAAGATAGTTTTGGCTTCGCATTGCAACTGAATAAAAATGGTATACATTTTTATTTTATCAATACAATGTAAATTATCTATGTTTCTATTGATAATTTCCCACCTCTACTAGTTTCATTTCTTTTATTTCACAACGTATTGTTTTCCGTCTTTTAAGTTATTTGTCAGTTATTAGCGCACTCATGACTATATAAATCAGTGCTTTTTCAACATAATGAAACCTTCCTGATGCGAGATAAATGTCCGTTAACCACACATCCTACAATCATCATCGTCGCTACTTTCCTGCTATTTTTTGCACCTAATTCTTTTGTCATCTGCGAAAACAAGTTGTTAGAGAGTTGACTTTAAACAAGCTCTATAACAACTTGTTTTGTGACGTTTTTATACATAATGTTCGACATTTTTCAACGTTATCTTTCGTAGAGAACATAATTTGTTTCCATAATTTGAACATTTTAAAAAGTAAAGTAAACCGATTTAATCTGAAGTTATAAAGTCTTCAATCCAATAAAATATAAAATAATATTAGATTGAAAATCTTATTGGGACCATTTGTCTGGTTACACCTCCGTGGCTTCTAAAAATGCAAGCCAAACGGATGCTGGAGCATGAAGATGAGGGAATTCTACAATTGTAAATTCTCATCTTCATGCTCCAGCATCCGTTTGGTTTACATTTTTAGAAGCTACGGAGGTGTAACCTGAAAAATGGTCCAATAAGGTTTTCAACTTAAAAAATGAATAACCATTTTCAATTTCGTTGCAAAACGAAAATACAGCCGAACCATATTCCAGTCCAATCAGAGAGTGCTGCAAGCACCTCTACCGGTTTCGAAACTTATTAGTCTCTCATCAGGAGGCACATATGCTGCTCTCCCTGATCCAACCAAAACAAACCCCAGCGTGCAGTCCCGAATTGCAACGAACGAAATGGCATAGATGCCCTAGCGGCAACTGCTAGCAAAAGAATAAGTTTTCACTCTAATGGCACATAACATATCCCACCAGAATGAAAACAATGGGAACCTTCTCTGGTTACACCTCCGAGGCTTCTACAATTTGCAAGCCATACGGATGCTGAGACTAAGGAAGATGAGGGAATTCTACAATTTACAATTCACGTCACATCTGCTCAGCGCGGTAAAGTTCCAACGAGACTGGTTCCCTTCATACTCCACACAGAGTAAATGTAAATAAAAAATGAATAACCATTTTCAATTTCGTTGCAAAACGAAAATACAGCCGAACCATATTCCAGTCCAATCAGAGAGTGCTGCAAGCACCTCTACCGGTTTCGAAACTTATTAGTCTCTCATCAGGAGGCACATATGCTGCTCTCCCTGATCCAACCAAAACAAACCCCAGCGTGCAGTCCCGAATTGCAACGAACGAAATGGCATAGATGCCCTAGCGGCAACTGCTAGCAAAAGACTAAGTTTTCACTCTAATGGCACATAACATATCCCACCAGAATGAAAACAATGGGAACCTTCTCTGGTTACACCTCCGAGGCTTCTACAATTTGCAAGCCATACGGATGCTGAGACTAAGGAAGATGAGGGAATTCTACAATTTACAATTCACGTCACATCTGCTCAGCGCGGTAAAGTTTCAACGAGTCGTTTTCAACTTAATTGAAGACTAGGACTTTGACTTGTGTCTAGTAGATGTCGCTTAGACACCCCAGCCATTTCGTTAGTTGCAATCCGGGGTAGTGAGCCTGAATTATTTTAGTTGGTTCAGAGGTACCTAATTCAGGTTGTTGGTTCAGAGTTCACATATGCATCCGCTGATGATAAACTAATAAGTGTTGAGACCGGTTAGGGTGCTTTAGCGCTGTCTGAACGGACTGAAATATAAGATTGCTTTGGTTTCGATTTTCAACTAAATGAAGATGTTCATTCATTTTTAAACCGATTTTATTCTCAATGATGACAAAAATATTCGACTAAAAATTCCGGTAAAACTATTTCAACGTCGCACTTCCAACAAATTGGAAAGTACCACATGGACAAAGCACAAAAATAAAATGGGTTATTATCAAATTTGGCACACAAAAACTTCTACCATCTAGGATAGTAAGTATAGCATTCAAAATATAGTATCTACTTAAGTATGTTATTCAAAAACTCACGTTTTTGCATTGTCTATATCAAGAGTAGACAATTTTAGATGTATACTTGATTGCCACATCCAAACGAAAACAATATCAATAATTTTTTACAATTATTAATATTGATTCTTCTGCAGACAAAACAAACATGTTTATATCAACACCTTTGCGACTACAAAATACATACCGAACAAAACACTGTTGTTAGTCATATTGTTTACGTCTGGTACTAACATGCTCGCGTCCAGGCTCATCTTGCTGGAGAAGTCCAGTCTGCACGCTGATCTTAGTACTCTAGGGCTAGCGGATGACTTGGTATCTACAAAAAAATTTATAGAAAATAGTATATTACAAGTAGATGGGTAGCAACTTTAGCAAAACTTGACCGCTAAACAAGAAACGTAACAATCTCAGTGAATAGTACGCGCCGCCAACAGAAAAAGTTTTTAGTCCAGTCGGGTTAGATGAATAACAGGCCTAACCTTGCTTTAGGAACTGCCCCAAATTTTATTTATCTAATCTTTAGGGGGGGGGGGGGTCAATAGTAATGTAAATTTAAAATTTCAACTGAGTTCCGCCGTTGCGTTAGCCGCTATCTTGCTTTTAAACGAAAACCGTAATATCTCCGCCATTTTCAACTTTTTGACAAAAATTATAACAACCAAAATTGTTGAAAATGTGATTTTCTATCATTTTTATTATTATAATTTTTTCGTGCGGTCGATATTTTCCGAGTTATGGTGGAAAATAGTGACAGAGCATAATTATTGAATTATCTCGTTTATTATTAGTTTTACGACAAAAACGTTCCTATGATTTTTCTCATGAGGATCTTTCAGTGCGTCACAGTTTTTCGATTTCTTTCTAACGCATTAAATTGCATGTGACAGAAAAAAACGCACGTCGGTGATTACATTTCGTCGGTGACATTTATAACATTTATTCTAGCTGTCAATAGATGGCGCTATAATCGAAAAAAAAAATATTTACTAATTATATAATATATCTACGAATATAATCTGTACAATTTATAAGACTATACCAATAAAATAAAATGCCATTTTATAAATGCAATAAACATAATTGTTTTTCTTTTATGCCAAATTGAAAATAAAATGTGACAACTGTCAGATTTAACTAAAATATCATGTCACTAAAATGTATATTATCACGGACTTACCTTTTTTTCTATCATTTGTGACGCACTGAAAAATGCTCATGAAAAGAAGCATATACAAAAATAAACAGAATTAAATTCTACACAATTTTGATCTCTTTAATTTTTTTGGTAAAATTAATATTTAAGGTAGTACGTATGCGATAATGGCGCGAGCGTAAGACCTGATTGATATTATAGCAATTGTTTTTGTTCAATATTTACGCCATTTTCAACTAAAATTATTCCAAATATGATTTATTACAATTTCGTTTTAACAATGTTTTTCATGCGATTGATATTTTCCGAGTTAAGTGGAAAAATGGTAAAAAGTGGTGGGGGGAGCATAATTATTGAATTGAATCTTGTTTCCGAGCTGCCCCAAATGTTATAATTCTATCCTTTATCGCCTTTAATCTCGACTGAATTCCGCGGTTGCATTAGCTGCCATATTTATTTTAAAGGAGAACCGTTGTTGCTTAATAGCAACAACGTTGTACAACGTTGTAAACGTTGTAGGAAATGCAATTTTCTAAAATTCCTTTTGTACAATTTTTTTCTGCGATCAACATTCTCTGAGTTAAAGGGGGAAATAGTGAAAATTGAGCATAATTATTAAATTGTCTTAATTATTATCAACTTTACGACATAATTGCACATAAACAAAAATAAAGAGAATTATATTTTGTAAAATGTTTGAAACTTTCAATGACACACCAACCAAACATAGCCAAGTACATAAAACACATAAATAATATCTTATATACATATATATGCATTAAGTTCACTTAATTTTTTTAACTAGCGGGTTTTATTGGTTGAATTCGTCTGTCGATATTTTAAGTTTTCTGTCAGCTAATATATTTTAATATTTCAACAATTTTTTTTTTTAAATTTTGGACCCTGTTGGGAGAAATTTTCCCATCCCCCCATCGTAGACCCGCCACTGGTTCTCTCGAAAAATTGTAGGAAATCGTAATTGCAACAATTTCAGTCCTTACACTTTTTGTCGAAAAGTTGAAAATGGGTGAGATATTGGACAAAAACAATTGCTATAAAATCAATCAGGTCTTACACTCGCACCTTTACCGCAAACGTACTACCTTATATATTGATTTTATCAAAAAAACTGTCACTACTTCTCCCCATAACTCGGAAAATATCGACCGCTCGAAAAAAAAAATATAATAAACGAAAATATAGAAAACCGCATTCTCAACAATTTCAGTTTCTACACTTTTTGTCGGAAAGTTAAAAATGGCGGAAATATTGAGTAAAAACGGTTCTTGTTTAAAATCAAGATGGCGGCTAACGCAACGGTGGAATTCAGTCGAGATTTTAAATCTATACTACTATTGATCCCCCCTAAAGATTACAAAAATAAAATTTGGGGCAGCTCATAACGCTAGGTCAAATGCTATCCCGGCTGGACTATTTAGGCCGCTTACAAACGAACCATTTTTTGAAGTCGAAGTCGGCAGCAAAAAGTCGAGCGTTTATGGCTGTCTGACGCCACTTGACGTTGTCATTTAATAACAATGCAAAACGCATCGTCGCACAGTGGTTCCAAATGCTGAAAACGTGGTCATGAGGCGAAAAAAGGAGTCCCTATTTAGAGATTTTCATGTTTACAGTTGTTTTCTCATACTATCGTAGAGTTCTAATACGCAGGTATAAGGATCAGGCTGGATGTATTCTGGTTCACAACTCAGGAACAAGTGGGCCATGTCCGGGGTTATTTTGGCCGGCAGAGAAAGTGAAAAAGAACTCGTATATTGAAAACGCTGTAAAACGTTTTCTAGTTTATCAATTTTAGCGCTGTAAAGCAGATTCTTCTTTTTTAAGTATGTAGTAATGTAAAATATAATTTGAATTAACATTTATTAACAATAAATGCTTAAAATCTGTTAATGCATAAATAGTGAAAATATACTTGAAATAATTAACAATTTGTAAAGATGCATTTCAAAAGTACAAAATTCTGCATAATTCTGCGACTAATGTTTATTAATCTTAAAATATATAGTATGGAGATATAGAATCACTTTGGTTTGACCTATGCATTGCTGGCAGTTGTTTGAATACAAAAGTGGGAAATGACGCATATTACATGATTCTGGCGATTTTTGAGTATGTATGGGCAGTTATACATAAGTAATAGGTTCTGAATATTGTACTTCATAAAGAAAATGTATTGGTAATCAGCAGCTTCAAAGGTCCCTTATAGTATAACATTTTAAACAAAAATGCGGCTAAAATTAAATTTTCGAACTTCTTTCGGCCATATTGGATCCGCCATTTTGTTTAAAAAAAAAGTAATGTTAGATTTGTAATCAGCTACCTTAACCTACCAAAGCTGACAAAAAATTTTCCTTTTTGATTGATATTTTCAATTTCTTTCCGCCATCTTGGATCCGCCATTTTGTTTTTCAGAAAAAATAATGCCAGATTCGTAATCAGCGACTACCAAAAACCCTTAAGAACGAAAGTAATTCCAAAATGTATAAACAATATACGCTTTTAAAGGTTCATGACCACGTTTTCGGCATTTGGAACCACTGTGCGTCGGCTTAGGGACACAAAATTGTATCTCAGAAATGACTACTTTTCAGCAGAGCTTATTTAAGGTTTTTAAAAAGTGATTTGCATTTTGTAATGATTTGTAGCTTATTCTCAAATTTTTTGTTCCGAATTATTAATCTTAGAAATGTTTACTTTAAGGTAATACAATCATACCCAACAATGGATAAATTGTGTTCTCAAAATAACAACATTTAGATAAAAAAGTGGTGGAGATACATTTTTGTGTCCCTAAATGAAACGTCTATTGTTATAGAGACTTACTGTTGGGATCAGTTATTCATTTGTAATTTTTTGTTGCTATAGTATTATAATCTAATTTTACAACTGAGGGTTACCCAATTTTCTAATAATAATAATAAAAGTAATAATCATAATTCATTTTATAACTTTATTTAAAATCACAAAATAAAAGTAATCTACTTTAGATATTGATAGAACCGATAAACAGTTTTTTATTTATTTTTTTAAATAAACATCAACTTTGAAAACATTTTCAAACATTAATTTTAATTGTGTTAATCACTTTGCACACCTGATTGATTGTGATACGCTCTGCTGAAGAGTAGTCATTTCTGAGATACAATTTTGTGTCCCTAAGCCGATGAAATTATCAACTTATTCACTTTTTTACGTCTTCACAGTTGTAACAGAGCTGGAAACGCAACAGACCACGCTGCCAAATATACGAAACAAATTATTAAATCCATTGTTGCTACCTGCAACCACCATTCAGTGCAATAAAATTTATGCCAGTTGGCAAATGACACTATTTTGAAATAGACAGTAAATGTGCTCTTAGAATTTATCAATTTTTAAGTGGTTTTAAATAAGAAAAAATACTGAAGTTTTGCATCAAAATAATCCTTAAGGATTTATCTAATTGAAAATTATAAAGTTACAATAATAAAAATGGTTTAGTTGTAAAATTGCATTTAATACCAAAATGTAATTAGTTGATGATAAAAAGAGATTTTTTTCCACTTAAAAAGTTAATGTGTTTTGGTGACCAGTGGTGGAGTGTACTTTGAATTCGGCAAAGGATCTAATTGTTAAAACTTGAAAATGGCTGGAATATGTTATAAGTGTCAGACTTCATGTAATTATAAAGAAGTCAAAAATGAGATGTTTGGATGCCCATGTGACTTATGCAAAAGAGTAATATGTAAATCTTGCTCTGGCTTATCAGCTTCTGAAGTAAGAGTTGTAGTTATGTCTAATAGAATAATGCCTTTCTTTTGCCCTTCATGTAGGGATGCTTTAAACATACCTGCCCTTATAAAAAAAGTTAATGATCTGGAATCTGAACTCCAAAATTTCTCATCTAGCCTTAATTGCAAAATCACATCTTTAGAGCAAAGGACACTAAGAATGGAAATTTCCGAAGCTGATAAAGAAACTCAAAGTTCCAAATTAATTGTTTCAAATTCTGATCATGAGAAATCAACTGACACTGGTAATCATTATGAATCTTTTATAAGTGAATATAGTGAACGTCGTAAACGTGAAATTAACCTTATGTTGTTCAATGTTTCCGAATCTGCCAACGATTTAAAAACAGTTGAAGAATTACTTTCAAGTTTTACTGAAGTATCCATAAAAAAGTTGTTTCGTGTTGGAAAGCAAGGAAATAGGCCCCGACCAATTAAAGCAATTCTGGACAGTTCTGCTAGTGTTATTCGTGTACTAAAAAACCGAAGTCAACTACCTTTAAATATTAGAGTAAGCTCCGAACTTACTATCAGTCAGCGGAATTATTTAAAGGAACTTGAAATAAAAAAAGTGCTGGTGAAACAAATCTGACTATCAAGTATGTGCATGGAGTTCCTAAAATTTTACCTATTAAAGAAAAAAAACTAGTCTTTAGGGATAAATCCAATTTAAATCATTCAAAGCTATCTGTTTATTTTCATAATGTGGGAGGCATGCGTACGAAGTTGATAGATTTTAGTCTAAGTGTATTGTGTTCGAGTTATGATGTTATTATACTTGTTGAAACATGGTTGACAAATAGCTATTCTGATTCAGAATTGGGCTTGGATTCTGATTATAATATCTTTCGAGCAGATCGTGATAATTTTGATCATTTTAAAGATAAGGGAAGAGGTGGTGGTGTCCTTATAGCCGTTAAGAAAAAGTTTAACAGTTTTGCTTTATCTATACCTCATACTAAAGTTGAACAAATTTTTGTACTAGTTAATATTGGAATAGAAAAAGTTATTTTTGGCTCTGTGTACATACCGCCACGATCTGATCATGAAATATATGAAGATCATTGTAATGTCCTTGATTTTATATTAATGAACAATAACTACTCTAAGGTTTTTATTTCTGGGGACTTTAATCTTCCGAACGTTACGTGGACAAACGATAATTTAGGAGTTAGTTTATCGAACTATCCACCAAATTCACCAGCTTTACATATGGTTAATTGCTATAGTTTCTACAACCTTTTTCAAAATAATTTTGTGTCCAATAGTAGAAATGTAATTTTAGACTTAATATTTTCTAATTGTAACGAGTTGAGTGTTGTAAATGCTGCTGATTTAATTTTTCCTAACTCCCTTAACCACAATGGTGTAATGTTCGATGTTAA
Source organism: Diabrotica virgifera virgifera (assembly GCF_917563875.1). Classification (NCBI taxonomy): domain Eukaryota; kingdom Metazoa; phylum Arthropoda; class Insecta; order Coleoptera; family Chrysomelidae; genus Diabrotica; species Diabrotica virgifera. Next base: position 69,661,670 of record NC_065444.1, read on the forward strand.
TATAATAAATAACAGTGATTCTTTAAAGTGCGCAGAGTCATATTATGATTTTAAAAACGGTGATTACATTGGTATGAACTTTTTCTTGTCGGAAATAAATTGGGAGTCACTAAAGGCTTTGAATATTGAGGACGCTGTGCCTAAATTTTACGATATTATCAATAATGCAATAAATTCTTATGTTCCGCAAAAAGTATGTAAGACAAGTACATTTCCAGTTTGGTTTAGCCCGGAGTTAAAACGATTAATAATAGAAAAGAAAAATATCATAAAAGGTATTAGGAGTATCATAAAAGATGTTCAACAATTATGATGATATTATTTTTCATAACTTAAGATCTGAATGTAGTAGACTAAGTAAAGATTGTTATAATTTATATGTTAGAGATTCTGAATTTAGAATTAATAGTGACTCACACACTTTTTGGAAATATATAAACAGTCGTAGGAAAAATTATGATGTACCATGCCACTTATATTTAGGAAATGATCGAAGTAGTTCTGGGAAGAAGCTGTGAATTTATTTGCCCAATTTTTTTCTAGTGTTCACTGACCACAATACTACCCCCCCCCCCCACAATATCAATTTGAAAGTGCTGGTAACATGAGTTCATGCTCTTTTAACATTAATACTATTTTTGAGAGTATTCACAATTTGTCTCCTAAACTAAATGTTGGCCTTGATGGCATTCCTAACTATCTATCAAAACAATGTGTTTGTACTATATCTAAGCCATTGTATATACTCTTCAATAAATCTTTGCAAGAAGGGGTTTTCCCTGATTGCTGGAAACGTAGTTACGTAAAACCTATATTTAAATCTGGTTCAAAGTCAAATGTTGAAAACTACAAACTTATCAGCAATTCCAAAATTATTAGATTATTTAGTTACTAAGCAGCTTACTTGTGAATTCAGTAGTATTCTGGTGAATGAACAACACGGTTTTGTACAGGGTAAATCTACAATAACTAATTTACTTCTTTATCAGAGTGACATTGTTATTGCTTTGGAAAACAAGTTACAAGTAGATTCCATCTATACTGACTTTTCTAAAGCATTCGATAAGGTCAATCATAATATCTTACTTGCGAAACTTACAGCATATGGTATTTCTGGAAGTCTCTTTGATTGGATGCAAACTTACCTGACTAATCGAAGTTTAAGTGTAAAAATAGGATGTTTTCTTTCTAATGCTTTTACAGCTACATCTGGAGTACCGCAAGGTTCCCACTGTGGCCCCCTTCTATTTAATTTGTTCTTGAATGATGTTCACTCTATTTTTAAGGAAGTTAACCTTTTAATGTTTGCTGATGATGTTAAAATATATAATACTGTCAATAATGAGGATAACATTTTTCAGCTTCAGTCACAAGTAAATGATTTTTATGAGTGGTGTGTTAGAAATGATATGAAACTTAATATTAATAAATGCTTTTTAATAACTTTTGCTAGATCCCATTCGCCTATTCACCATCAATATTTTATTAATAATACTCCTGTCACACGTGTGAACGAATTTCGGGATTTAGGTATAATATTACTTTACTTACTTAGTCCTAAGCCTTTCTACCTTTAGGTGTAAGGCTGGTGGAGTTGAGTTTGGCATTGTAGTCTCCATGCTTTCCGATCTTGCGCTAGGTTTCTTGCACTTTCCAATGTCAATCCCTTCTTCTCGACTTCTTTCCTGATTTCATCTACCCACATAACTCTTGGTCTCCCTCTTTTGTTTTTCCCCTGCACTCTCGTTTCGAACACTCGTTTTGTTAGCCTCTCGTTCGACATTCTACACACGTGCCCGAACCATCTAAGTTGTCCTTCTACTATTTTTTCATTGATTGGTTCTAGTTTTAGGTTTTGTCTAATTGTTTCGTTTCGTATTTTGTCTGTCCTTTTTCTGTTTGCTATTTTCCTCAGGAACCTCATTTCCATAGCATTGACTCTGGATTTTTGTCTCCCCGTCAATGTCCATGTCTCGCTGCTATACATGATTGTTGGTCTAACTACTGATTTAACGACTGCCGTTTTTACTTTTTCCGGTATCCCTTTTTTCCCAAAAAATGTTGTTTTCATAGTGTTAAATAAGCTTCCTGTTCGTCCCATTCTCTCGTTTATTTCCATGTCTTGTTTACCATTTGATTCGATTATTACTCCTAGGTATTTAAAATATTCCACTTGCTCTAGTTGTTTCCCGTCTAATTCTATTGCGTGTGTCTTCCTCGTATTTGAAATTATCATTGTTTTTGTTTTCTCTGTATTAATTTTCATATTTATGTTTGATAGTTCTTCTTCTAGGATTTCAAGATTGTTCTGTAAGTCTTCTCTGTTTTCTGCTATCAATACCATGTCATCTGCAAATAGTAGCTCCGATAGTTGAGTCTGTTTCATTTGCCAGTATCCTAATGTTAGTTTTCTCATTCTTCTCTTGGCTTTCTTTATCGCTTCATCCAGTACCACTGAGAATAGCAGTGGACTCAGCACGCATCCCTGTTTGACGCCTTGACTTGTAGAAAATTCTCTGGATTCCTCGTTATTGGTTCTTACTGTATTTGTATTATTTTTGTACATATCCTTTATTACTTCTATTATGTGTCTGTCGACTCCCCTTTCTGTTAGTGTCTTCCAAACGTCCTTTCTTCGGATTCTGTCAAACGCCTTTTCCAGGTCAATGAAGCACATATGTATCTCTCTATTTTTCTTGATTACCTTCTCACTTACTTGTCTTAATGTGAATATTAGGTCTTGCGTGCTTCTGTCCTTCCTGAATCCACACTGTGTGTCTTCCATAGTTGTGTCTATTTGTGTTTTTATTCTTGTCTCTAGTATTCTTGCTAATACCTTCCCAGGGATACTTGATATGGTGATACCTCGGTAATTATTACAGTTTCTCTTGTCTCCCTTTTTGTGTATTGGTAATATAATGTCTTTCTTCCAGTCCTTTGGTAATTCTGCTCTATTTATGATATCATTCATTAGTTCTTTCATGCTATCCATTCCCTCTGTCCCCATGAATTTTATCATTTCCGGGGTGATATGATCCTTGCCTGGTGCTTTGCCCAGTTTTACTCTTTCTATTGCTTTCTCTAATTCCTCTCTTGTTATGGATTCCACTTGTTGTTCTTCATTCCTTTCTTGTATCTCCCCTATGTTGTCCTTGTCTACATGAGTTAGCTCTTTGAAATGTTCTCTCCATCTTTCCATTATTTGTTTTTCTTCTGTTAGTACGTTTCCATTCTTGTCTTTTATATTCGGCATCGTGTGCTCTTTCTTTTGTCTGAGTTGTTTTAATGCGCCGTAGAAGAGTTTTTGGTTTTCCCTATAATTTTTTGTCATTTTTTGTCCAAATATCTCCCATGACCTTTCCTTTCCTGCTTTCACCGCTATTTTAACCTCTTTCCTTTTTTCTTTATATGCTTCGTAATCTTCCGGGTGTTTTGTGCTTAGGTATCTTTTCCATTTGTCTTTTTTGTTCTTTATTTTCTCTCGTATTTCTTCCGTCCACCATTCTGTTCTCCTCATGTTAGTGTTTGCTATTTTTGCTTTCCCGCAAGTTTCCTCAGCTGCTTTGATTATGCTGGTTTTTAGATATTCCCATTTTTTTTTTTTTTTTTTTTTTTTTTTTTTTTTTTTTTTTTTTTTTTTTTTTTTTTTTTACAAACTCTTGAACGCAGAAGAGTCATGTTGGATATTTGTTATCTTTGCAAAATTATCTCTGGTGTCATTAACTCCGAAGAATTGTTAAGTCTTGTATACTTTAATATACCTGCTAGATTGACACGAAATCCACGGCATGCTACAAATTATGGTCAATATGCACCAATTAGTAGATTGACCCTGCATGGGTATGGAAACAAGTTTAGTCATCTAATAGATCTGTTTGGTTCTTCAGTTTCCTCTATTAAACAAGAACTCGGGCGTCTTGAATTTTGAATTAAAAAATTAATTAGATTTAACTGTTATAATGGATTCAGTTGTTTTCATCATTTAACAATATTTTATATTCTTTTATTTTTTATGTTTGTGTTTTATACTTAGTTGTAGTTTTACATGTATCTAAATTTTATATTTTCATTATTAGGACGAAAGCTCTGCTTTATTGTATTTTGTATGTATTGGGTTTATCCCGTTAATTAATAAAAAATAAAATATAAAAATGTAACTCAATATCATCAGTCAAAACATAGTATCACAAAAATGTAAGACCGCTTACATTTCTGTGACACTCAAAGATTGCTAAGAAATGTAGTTACGAAAACTAGTTAGGCCGATGCCACATTATGCGTTTTGACCGGATGCGGTGAAAACGCATCCGTTTCCAACGCAACCGGACCGACCTGTCACACTATGCGTTTAGTCTGGTGCAGTTTGTAAGCGCGTACCGATGACTCAAAACGCATCCGTTTCCAACGCAACCGGACCGATCTGTCACACTATGCGTTTTCACCGGTTGCGGCGGAAACGCATCCGGTCAAAACGCATAATCTGACATCGGCCTTACTGGGGTTTAAGGTGTTCGGAGAAATACAATTTTGTGTCACTCAAAAGAACTCAATAAGGTATTTGTTGTTTATTTGGGTTTATATGACTGCGGACACTAAATCCATTCGCCAATCTCAATAAGGTAAGTTCAATGGTGTAGATATCTCAAAATGGAAAAAGATGTAGGTACATTTTTGGGTCCCTAAGCCGACGGCATGTTCTTTTTACACGGGCGTTTTCTCGCAATACAACTTTATGTCGCCGATCTCGACGGCTGACTTCTCAAAAAGGTTGATTCGCATTTTACGGAACGTTAACGTCCCGTCACGGACCGGCAACGTCCCGTCAAAATATTATGTAGTGTAGTTTAAGCCAGGACGTTCTCATATGTCGGTACCGTCACGAAACGTCCTGGCTTAAAATACACTAGAGAATATTTTGACGGGATGTCGTCGGTCGGTGTCGGGACGTTGTCGGTCCGTGACGCGACGTTGATGTTACGTAAAATGCGAATCGACCTTAATTGTAGCGATTCTCTTTTCACGCGAAACCGTTTCAAACGTTCCCTTCTTTATCTGCGCTTTCGAAGGAACAAAAGCCAATTTTTCTTCTTTCGAATTCATAATTAATCTGATTGAACAGACTATATTTTGTCGCCACTGTTAACTACAAAAAGAAGTCTATCAGAACGCACAGCAAACGCCGATACTAGCGACAAACCCAACGACAAACCAGCGACTTTTTGCGGTTGGCTTTGACTTCAAAAAGTGGTTGTCTGTAAGCCACGCACTGAATCGGCACAGAGCGGTCGGCTCGGAGCGGTACGATCGGCAAAGTGTACCCGCGCACTGACTCGGTCACCTCGGCGTCCTCGGCATCGGCAGTTTCGCACCACGACTGCAGTTTCGTGTCAGCAACAGTGTGATGTAGACTTCAGTCATTTTAAAAATGAGTTCTAATAGTTCATCAGATTCTGAAGATGTTATGATTGCCTTAAGCGTGCAATGAATTACAAAAACGAAATCCAATTCGGCAAAATGTAGGTCCAATGAAAACATAAGAATTTTTGAAAAAATTAAACGCAGAATGAAAGATTGCATTATTACCGAGGGCCGAAAGTCCCTAACAACTTCTACAACGTTTATTTTAATAAGTTACAGAGATGAAAACGAAGAGAAAATTTAGTATGATTTTTAATTTCAAATATATTATTATACATTTTTGTAATCAGTATTTCAAGTTTTTAAATGAGGTGTCACATGATGTACTTTCCTATTTAAAAAATCAAAGTTATGACTGTCACCTGAAGAAGAATCGCGTAAAGTTCGAAACATTGACGCTATAATATACTATGATTATTTTAAAAATCGACCTGTCCGAGCGTTTTGCTTATGTGCTGAAAATAAATAAGTTAATATGGAGGGTAACACTTATTCCAGCGCACTGTATAAGTACAATAAAATTGGCACATTTTCAAGTAATCAGTCAAACTTTGAAGTTTTAATAGATAAATATATGTATCTAGTACTAAGGGAACATCCATAAACTGGAAAAGGGGGGAAGGGGACTTAAGGGGGAAAAGGGGACTGTTTATTTCGACGGTGTACGTCGTATATTTTTATTATTTGCGGTATTATTTGGTATATTTAAATTTAATTAAATTTAAACAAAAGGTTCACGAATATAATTATGTATATCCTATTTTAGAATAAACAAGAATTTATATTACTTTTATCGCATACTTTTCATTGCGTTTCATATTTCCTTTTTATCAGTCACAGTCATAATGTTACCATATTATAGCACTTTTGTACCGAACGTCTGGCAGCAATAAATATTAAACTGTTGTTTATTTATTTACTGAATAATCTGTGTGAAACAATTCTTAAAAGAATGAATAGAAATAACATATTATATTCTATTTAGTTAGTAGGTACATTATATTTCTATACTTATGAAAGACATGGCGTTGAAGTCAAAACAACATAAGTATCAAGATTTATATGATGCAGTTAATAAAGCATAGGAATTTGAGTTTCTTCAAAATTATAGACGTGTAAATACCTTGCAGTGCATAAAATACTACCATCATACACAACGGCGCCAACGGCATCGGACCATTCGGCAGGTTTCGCCTCTGCTCGGCCTCCGCCGAAGCCGGCCTCCGCCGGAGTCAATTCTCGAGAACGATCGTTCGCTGAACGTATACGTTCGTGACGTAATGAGCGAACATTTCTAAAAAATGCAATTCTGGAGGAATGAATCTTGAACGATTCGTTCGAAATCATCGCTCAAAGTGATCGTTCGACAACGAGTGGTCTTCATCATACGTTCGATAATAGTAACGGCGTTCTTCTTAACCTCAACTCTGTTTTTTGTTGTAAATAAGATTTTGGGAAAATGAATGTGGAAGATTTGATATTAGAAAATATGATGAGTGTTGTGAGGGAAGCTGAAATTTTAGTGGAAGAAAGTTTTAGTGGCCGCGAAAGACATTTTTATGATAGATTTAGGTTAGATTCCTGGTAATTTTACATTCTTTCAAAAATTGATTGGTACAGTAAATAAGTTATTTTTAGATATATGTAGTAATTATAAGATAATGAATGTAAATACACGTTATCCAGGCGCTACACATGATGAACTTATTTGGAATCAATACACCTACCAAAATGTGCCACGAAATCTTTTTTTAAGATTAAGGTCATTTTACCTATTAGGTCAGAATTTATTTATAATATACCACAAGGTATGACCAGAGAATTGACCCTGAATTATTAGAATAAGATTTAATTAGTAGGTACTGTTATATTATTATGAATTATTTTCACTATTAAAGAAATAAATTGAAAATTTACTGACTTTTACTAATAGACCAGGGCGCATCTGTAAAAATATTAGTACATTTGGACGTTGAGAGGTGACTCAAATTTTTTTGCAGAAATTGCTTGAAAATAAATCAAATAATAATATTTGAGTTATCCTCCCTTTCAAAAAGGTCCGGAACATTGTTTAAATAATCAAAATGTCAAAAAATTAAAGAAAAATTCGATTTTTTTCTTGGTTTTTTGATTATAACTTTAAAAGTATTCATTTCCGAGAAAAGTTGTACTAACATAAAAGTTGTGTAATTAAATTAACTACAATACAGAATTGGTTAAAAATTTAAAAAATAGTTACCCTTGTTGCAAAATAGCAATAATTGCGAAAAAAACCATACAAAAACAAGTATTCGCATTTTACGTTTTTCAACCATTTATACTATACTTTCGACCTTCATATTTGACTCAGAAAAACCTTATGACATAATAAAATAACACTGTAAATTTTATTAAGATCGGTTAAATAGATTTTGCAAAATAAATTTTGCAATCCAGCTTTCGTAAAAAATATTCATTTTTTCAAAATGTTACAGGACTGAAAATAAAGCAGATAGCAAGTTGAAAATTTTTTTGCTTATAGAAATGTACTGTACCTTTCATTCGCCATTTTGCAAAATTAAAATCGATTAACACCACGGCGTCAGGAATTTTTTTAAATAAACATTAATTATTGGTGCTACCCGCAGGACAGCGGATAGTTTGCTCTGATTGAGCATTGCAATGACCTTTGATAATGATTGATACATTTTAATTTTTATTACATTTCGATATAAATAAATAAATTTGTTTATTGCAAAATAAAAACACATACTCTATCCTTTGAAATAACACTTTTATTAGCAAAAACTTTATTTGTTCATATATTTTAACTTAAATAATAAAAGTTTATTATTTTTAAACATATGCAGTTGTTTAAACAATATTTCACAAACAATAATAAAATTAGTTTGATTTTTGTGGAATTAAAATATTAAAATACAACAAAATATAGAGTAAGAAAATAATATATTAGATAAAGATTGGAAGAAATTTTGGTGGAAATCAACTTGTGTGAATCGAACACCGCTGTCCTGCGCGTAGCACCAAAAATTATTGTTTATTTCAAAAATTTTCTGACGCCGTGGTAATTAATCGATTTACATTTTGAAAATTGCATATGAAAGGTACAGTATACTTCTATAAGTAAAAAAAAATTAACTTGCTGTCTGCTTTATTTTCAGTCCTGTAACATTATGAAAAAATGAATTTTTTTTGCGAAAGCTGGATTGCAAAATTTATTTTGCAAAATCTATTAAACCGATCTTAAAGAAATTTACAGTATTGTTTTACTGTATCATAAAGTTTTTCTGGGTGAAATATAAAGGTCCTAATTGTAGCATAAATGGTTGAAAAACGTAAAATGCGAATACTTGTTTTTGTATGTTTTTTTCGCAATTATTGCTATTTTGCAACTAGGGTGACTATTTTTTAAATTCTTAACCAATTTTATATTGTAGAAAATTTAAATACGCAACTTTTATGTCAGTGCAACTTTTCTCGGAAGTGAATACTTTTAAAGTTATAATCAAAAAACGAAGAAAAAAATCGAATTTTTCCTTCAATTTTTGACATTTTGATTATTTAAACAATGTTCCGGACCTTTTTGAGAGGCAGGATAACTCAAATATTATTATTTGATTTATTTTCAAGCAATTTCTGCAAAAAAATTTGAGTCACCTCTCAACGTCCATCTCGAAACAGATCCGCCCTGGACTATAATTATTAAACTGAAATCATTTTCCATTTTCATAAATGTAATATATTTCAATATTGGTGAATGAATGTGACAAATCAGGTTTTAAATAAACACCGAAACAGTTTTATCACATGGAACACAAATTTTCAATAATATTTACCACGTTGCCAAATCTATAGATCTGTTAAAATGGGCGAATACGTTCATCGGAGCGAGTAGTTAAAAATATCCTCGAGAATTAACATTGCCGGAACTATACGTTCAATTTCATTCGTTCGTGAACGTGTACGCTCAGGGAACGATCGTTCTCGAGAATTGACTCCCTGTGTGACCGTTCCGAGGAGTCAATTCTCGAGAATGATCGTTCCCTGAGCGTACACGCTCACGAACGAATGAAATTGAACGTATAGTTCCGGCAATGTTAATTCTCGAGGATATTTTTAACTACTCGCTCCGATGAACGTATTCGCCCATTTTAACAGATCTATAGATTTGGCATCGTCGCAAATATTATTGAAAAGTTTGTGTTCCATGTGATAAAAATGTTTCGGTGTTTATTTAAAACCTGATTTGTCACATTCATTCACCAATATTGAAATATATTACATTATGAAAATGGAAAATGATTTCAGTTTAATAATTATAGTCCAGGGCGGATCTGTTTCGAGATGGACGTTGAGAGGTGACTCAAATTTTTTTGCAGAAATTGCTTGAAAATAAATCAAATAATAATATTTGAGTTATCCTCCCTCTCAAAAAGGTCCGGAACATTGTTTAAATAATCAAAATGTCAAAAATTGAAGGAAAAATTCGATTTTTTTCTTCGTTTTTTGATTATAACTTTAAAAGTATTCACTTCCGAGAAAAGTTGCACTGACATAAAAGTTGCGTATTTAAATTTTCTACAATATAAAATTGGTTAAGAATTTAAAAAATAGTCACCCTAGTTGCAAAATAGCAATAATTGCGAAAAAAACATACAAAAACAAGTATTCGCATTTTACGTTTTTCAACCATTTATGCTACAATTAGGACCTTTATATTTCACCCAGAAAAACTTTATGATACAGTAAAACAATACTGTAAATTTCTTTAAGATCGGTTTAATAGATTTTGCAAAATAAATTTTGCAATCCAGCTTTCGCAAAAAAAATTCATTTTTTCATAATGTTACAGGACTGAAAATAAAGCAGACAGCAAGTTAATTTTTTTTTTACTTTCATCAATACTAAGGAAACGTATTTAACGTTTCCTTTCAATGCTGTAACGTAACACCATTGTATAACTAGACCATGGTGTGTAGATAAACAATGGTAACACATTAAAACGTGTTACAGCGTTGTAAAAGTATTGGAAAAACATTTCAAACGCGTCAACAGTGACGAAGAAGCGAGATGTTTCTTGTGGCTTTTAATGCTTGGAAGATCCTTTTTTCACGATTTTGACGCCTTCTTAAAAACTCTTAGGTGGTTGTCTCTAATACACGCTGTAACCAGCCTACGGCGTCTATTATTGGTTACCACCGGCTAAGTAGGTGGTCACTACAATTCACCCCGTAATTTGAATTTGTTTTAGAATTACTCTTTTTTAACTATTTTTAGTTTTAAGATCGTTTTTGTCCTTCAAAGTTTATTAAAAGTAACGAAAATGAACAATTTTCCTACGGCCGGCGTTACGCTGTACGCAGTCTACAGCGTCTATTGGAGACCATCGGCTTAAGGCTTTTTCGTTAAGTTTGAAGCTATTAAAAGCGTGTTCGATCCTTTGAACGCATTTATAATGATTGCTTGATGCTTTAGCACTTTTTAGCGCTTTTATAAAACTTTTCATAAAACAGATGAAAACCTTTGATGACGAAAGGAGCTACAAGCTACAACTACGAGATATACCACAGATATAAACATATATTTGGTGGTAAAGACGTATGTAGTATCTCTGATAAAAATAGGAAGACTAAGATGGGCAGGATCTTAGTCTTCTGTGATCATCTAGCAAGATCACAGTAGAACAACCCTCCTAGAAGAATCCTTATGTCACAACCTGTGAGAAGTAGAAATAGGGGTAGGCTAAAACTCAGATGAAAGGATGGTGTAGATGAGGATGGTAAAAAAATAGGCGCCGTAAACTGGCAATAGTTGGAACTGACTGGCGTAATAGACTTGGGAAGGTCGAGGCTCTTTTATAGGGCTGTAGCACCATTGATGATGATGATAAAACTTTCTAGTTTTTATGTTTTCCCCCACGTTTTTTTATAATTTTGACGATTTTTGAGACATACAATTGGTCACATGGTTTTTTTGAGCTAATCTTTACACTCGCGGTCAAACAAACGTTTTTTCTTTCAAGTCATAACCATATTAATTGGTGAAAACGAAGGGTTGCAATCGATATCTTCGTCAATTTTTTTTTGCTTATTCTAAAATATCGGTAAACCTTCATTAAATCATCAAATTTTGATGTACCTATACTAGAGGAAAGTAACCAAATATGGAATAGTGCCCTAATATGGAATTCCTAGATTTCTCCGAAAATATAAGTTGGAAGCGCACTACAAGACCATCCTCTATTTCAGTCGCTCTCTTCATTCAGACCTCTGTGTCAGATGCGCGAACGATACGTGTCTGACAAGCGCGTTTTGTTTTATCGTCTCGCAGAAAATTTCAAAGGTAAATATATTCAAGGAGTATTATTGGTTATTATGCATGAATACAGACTTGTTATGCTATTGCGTATATCAATAGTACCTTTATTTTGATATTTTATGACCTTCTGTAATTAAAGCATTACGACTTGAAATGTTGATACTATAGTTGAACTAATGTACAAATCCAAATATATGGACAGTCGTTGGTGCCTAATGATGGAATAGTGGATTAAGTGTAAGTGGGCTCATTATGATTGTGCTGGTCCAGAGTTTCATACATGGATCTGTGATGTCTGCAAGTGAATTAAGCTACTTCTTTCATTTCTCACACTTTTCTTATTTAAATTTATTTGATCTCAGATGTTTATGTCTATTTTTGTTATTGATATGTTGGTTTAGGCCTATATTCCATATATGGGTACCTATTCCATATTTGGTTACTAATTTGGGATTTTGTATTTTTGTTCGATTTTTTTTTTGTTAATTAAGATATTTAATAGAAGGCTTTTAATTACTACATAAAATGTATGACTTGTGACGAATTTCTAACTGAGGCCGGTCCTGCCCCTAGCAGTCAACAAACAACAGCGACACGTCATCGACGAGTAATGTCTCCTAGAGCTGGGAAGTTTAGTTCACTACGTGGATTTCGATCTCGGTCATTAAAATGAATAGTACAAAAGAGTAGTTCGTTTAGTTCATTTAGTTCACTGATGATTGTACGACATACTTTAAGATGGGAGAATCAAATATAAATTAGTTCAAAGTAGATCAATCAGGAATCGTTTATTGTTTATTTTGACAAATGACATTAAATATTTTTGTAAATATAAAAAAATAAAAAGTAACCTATAAAATTGTATTTGTTTTGTTACTGTTTACTAAAAGTCTGGGTTTTCACGTTTTCAGTTTTTCCTCGAAATAAATCTTTCAATATAACGGTTTTATAAAATAACGGTTATTAAAAAATTTAATGGAAAAGTATAGGACATTATTCAGCATCTCTTTCTTTAACCCTCCATCGCATCTCCATGCATCTCATTTTCATAAAATGAAAAAGAAAAAGAACCCTTAAGGCGCAGTCTCTCTTATGCGATTGTCGCATGCGTTTGATGCAAGTAGCAGTCGCAAGCGATGTTCTGTGCACTCCTCAAATGTAAACTGTATACGAGCGGTCTGTCTTGTGCGTCCGACGCGAGGAATCGCATGCGCCTGCTGCATCGACTGGTGATGATAGCAGTGCTTTGCAGTGACTGCATGCGTCCATTTCATAAAACAACAAAAAATTTGACATAGAATTTAAAAGTTTGTTGTTTATCAACTTATGATAACGAGGTTCGAGGTTAAGAAGCTTTGTTAATTAATATTTTAATAATATGTAATTTCCAGATATAAATAAGCAATGCTGTTGTTTTCATAATTGCACAGAGAATAAACATTTTGTACTAACCATTAATGTGACACCAAGTTTTTCTTCTGGTGTTATCACTCTCTTTTTACCATTCTTGTAGGAGATTACGTTATGTCTTCCTTGATAACACATAACAAGAAATGGAACTGGTTCTTCGTCACGCGAAAGAAACTATGAAACTTGGTCTCATTATCAACCATATATTTACTTATTAAATTGGTTTGGTATACTTCTTCAACCCTATTCACATACATTTCATCAGTTTTACTCTTTTTTTGGTTTACCTTCATCTGAGAGCATCATTTTTAAAATGTTCTCCTCCAATTCTTGCTCTTTTAATATGTGAAGATAAACCTGTCTCTGTAGATGCTCCATTATTATTATCACTAAATTAATTACTACTTACTACTATTACTACTAATTACTACTACCTACTAATTATAAATTACTAAATATTACTATTATTATAAATGACTAATGAATATTATTAATTACTAAGTATTACTATTATTATAAATTACTAAATATTCCTATTATTATTAATTACTAAGTATTACTATAATTATAAATTATTAAATATCAATATTATTATAAATTACTATGAAGCAATGTTACTGTTATCGGTGCTATTATATAATATATAATCTAACCTATTATTTTTAAAATTCTCGCTTTTCATCAGCTGTTTTATCCGATGCGTCTAAACGCACAAGAGAGACCACCCCAACCACTGCGTTAATTGCTTGCGACTCCTGCTTGCGTCGAACGCATGCGACAATCGCATAAGAGAGACTGCGCCTTTACTTAACGCAACCTTTACTTCTATTTCGCTAGTAGGTCGTAACTAAATCCATCGAATATCAAATCAAATAATCAAACTCAGTAACAGTAAACCGAATTTGCATCTTACTCTTCCTCGTGGGGTTAAATTATGACGCTTTTTCTTTAAATAATGTATCCAGCTCGACCTCGACAAACGTTTGCTTGCGGTTGGCGGGATGGATTGAAATCGTTGAAAGATCGAGATCGACAATCGAAAATATCGACATCGTTCCATCGTTGCCTCTCTCGCTCTGTCCGTTGTGTTTGTGTTTGTGTGTTGCAGTTGCAGTCAGTACGTTTAGTTCGATATGATTCGATCTTTTTAATATTTGTGATTGAATCTTTTAGTTCAGTTATGAGAGTCGATCTTTTGAACTAGTTCGTTCACGAACTACACAGCTCTAATGTCTCCGCTAATCCAGAAGTTTCCCGATGATAGGCGGAGACGTGCCTCAGGCCTTCCAAATGTTCTCGAAGCAGAGCCGTATCTATATAAGCGGATGATTTTTAAGCAGCAGGGAGTCAGTCAATGAACGAGCCGCGACGCGTGATATAATTGTATTCGAAATCGGATTTAATGAAATGTATATATTAGTTATCGAAGTTATTATGTTTAGTTAATTAAATCATAAATTTGAGTTGTAAATAAATTAGATGTGTTAGTTGGTGTTATTTGTAATTATCAAAATAAATAAGTGATGTAAATAAAATAATATAAGTAAGTCTTCCTTTATTTAAATTAAACTTAGTGCCTAAAGATATAAATAAATAAAATAGTAGAGTCAACCGCGTAAAAAGACAATTACGCCACAAATGGTGCAGAAGTGAGGATACTTGAAATAAATATCAACGTAAATTTTCGGTTTAAATACAGTGTGGAACCTTTAAAAATAAATTAATATAAATCGTAATAAATAAAGTGTGTGATCATGTCTACCTTGTGTAAGCTAAAAATTGCAGACCTGAGACTTGAATTGGAAGAAAGGGATCTGAGTTCTACTGGGAAAAAGGCTGATCTGGTCGAACGTCTAAAGAACGCTCTTCAGGAAGAGGGTAAAGATCCAGAAACCTATTTGTTTGAAGACAAGCATGCTGCTGTGATCTCGTCGATTTCGAAGGTTTCGACAGACATTACATCGTTAGAGAGCAAAGTTTCTAGTGAAATCTCCCAAGTTTCGACAGACATTACATTGTTAGAGAACAAAGTTTCTAGTGAAATCTCCCAAGTTTCCTCCGATGTTTCTAAAGTTTCGACAGACATTACATCGTTAGAGAACAAAGTTTCTAGTGAAATCTCCCAAGTTTCCTCGGATGTTTTGAAAGTATCGACAGACATTACATCGCTAGAGAACAAAGTCTCGACAGACATTACATCGTTAGAACATAGAGTTTCTAATGATATTTTGAAAGTTTCGGGTGATATTTCATCCCTTGAAAGCAAGATGACTGACAAGATCTCTAAAGTCACTTCGGATTTTGACGACAAGATATCGTCCATAAAATCTACTTTTGAGGAAAAGATCAAGGAATTAGAAAAGAAAATGGAGGAAACGGAAAAAGCAGACAAAGGGATGGAACCCATCTTAACAGACATTAAAGATGATGAAACCAAATACAAATTGGAGCCACGGTCGATAGTTGAAGGGAGTGTAGGTCATGCTCGTGTTAAGGTGCCAAATTTCGACGGAAAGTCATCATGGAACAACTACATGAAACAGTTCGAATCTGCGGCCAGAGCGAACGGATGGTCCGAAAAAGAAAAAGCTGTAAACCTCACTATTGCTCTTCGAGGCGACGCTTTGGATGTCCTCCAGACCATAGCCGTAGAGGAGACAGATGACTTCGAGCAGCTTAAAAAGAGACTGAATATGCGATACGGGCACGAACATTTAGAGCATGTCTATCAGTCGCAGTTTAAAAATCGAAGACAAAAGAAAGATGAAGCTCTTCAAGAATACGAGGTCGATATTGCCAGGTTGGTACGATATGCATATCCAACAGCTCCCGAAGACATGATGGAATAGTTGGCTGTTCAAACATTTATTGATGGCCTTCGTGATCATGAAATGCAAAGAACACTGCGATTAGCTCGTCACAAGACGCTGGTCGATGTCTTGTCTGCCGCCCTTGAATACGAATCAGCTACCCAGGCCTCTGGTGGGTACAGTAAAGTGAGGACTGTGAAAGAGGAACAGGATGAGGACAAACTTGACCAGCTTGTTAATATGATGAAAGACATTGCATCCAAGAAAACGAAGACCATAAGGTGCTGGAACTGTGGGGAAATGGGACACGTACGGAATTCGTGTAAGTACCCTAGGTACAATAACAATCAAGAGACTCACCAGCAGGAAAACTAGAACGGGTCGGCCTTAGGGGGGCAGCTTCGACCCGCAACTTTTCCAAAGACCCTCTCATACTAATAGCTTCTTTGAAATGTCGTGAAGATAGTGTATATGTGGATGGAGAAATAAATGGTAAAAAGTATACATTGTTGGTGGATACCGGAGCAACCAGGACCATTATGCGACCGTCAGTTTTAAACAGCCGTGAGAAACTCTTACCAACGAGGTTGCGACTGCGGACTGCCACAGGTGAAAATGCCAACATCCACGGAGAAATCCAGATACAATTAGGGATTGGAGCAGAAAAGTTCGTCCATACTGTCATAGTTGCAGACATCGAAGAAGATGTTATATTAGGAATGGACGTAATGAATTTGCATGGATTTCAATTGGATTTTAAGAACAGGGTAATCAAAGTTGGCAACGAGGAGGTATTTCTTCATCCACATGATGACAGCACTGTGCTAGCAGCCATTAAAGAAGATACAGTTGTGCCTGCGAGGAGTGAAACGATCATCGTAGCGCGGCTACAGGGAATTGTAGAAGAAGGAACACCTGTTATGATGGAGCCATGGAACCACGACGAGGAGGTTGGCCGAGGAATCATAATTGGAAAGGAATTGGTTACTTCTGCTAAAGAAATTCCCGTCAGATTGATTAATGTCAATGACTACCCGGTGACCATCAAGAAGGAGACAAAAGTAGGAACTTGTGTACCCGTGACGTCCATAATCCGTCAGACAACAACATCAGATAATTCCAACGACAAGTTCGACCAAATGGTTGCAGTTGCAGGCCAATCTCTAAATCAAGTGGAGAAAAGGAAATTAAAGGAATTTCTTCGCCAATATCGTGACATATTCGTACCGAAAGGAGGAAAGACAGGAAGAACGACAGTTGTCAAACATAAAATTGACACTGGTACCGCTAGGCCAATTCGTCAAACCGCTCGACGATTACCACAGGCGAAGAGAGAGGAAGCTGAAAGGATTGTTCAAGAAATGAAGAAAGACGGGGTGATAGAAACTTCTACGAGCCCATGGGTCTCTCCGGTGGTCCTGGTCAAGAAGAAAGATGGAACTACGAGGTTCTGTGTGGACTACCGTTTGTTGAACAATGTTACCAAGAAAGATAGTTATCCTCTGCCTCGGATCGACGACACGTTGGCTGGAAGTAAATTGTTTTCTAAAGTCTGGATATTGGCAGGTAGAAATGGATCCAGTGGACAAAGAGAAGACGGCCTTTACGACAGGATCTGGATTATGGGAATTCAACGTTATGCCGTTTGGACTCTGTAACGCTCCTGCGACATTTGAGAGGCTTATGGAAAATGTGTTGAGAGGGTTATCTTGGAAAACGTGCCTGGTGTATTTAGACGACATAATCGTTTTGGGAGAGACGTTTTTAGACCACCTGAAGAATTTAGAATACGTTTTTAATCGACTTAAAGCTGCCCAGTTAATGTTAAATCCCAAGAAATGCCAGTTATTTCAAAGTAAAGTCAATTATTTAGGTCATATAGTCAGCAAAGAAGGAGTGGCCGTGGATAAAGGAAAGATCGATTCCATTAAGGAATGGCCTGAACCAACTGATAAACATCAAGTGAGAAGTTTTCTGGGACTATGTACATACTACCGGAGATTCATTAAGAAGTTTGCAGATATTGCTAAGCCATTAACGCGACTTACAGAGGAAGCAAGGGATTATTGCTGGGATGGAGACTGCCAAACGGCCTTTGAAACTTTGCAAGAGGCATTTAATTACAGCGCCAATATTAGGGTATCCACTGCCAGAAGGAGAGTTCATCTTGGATACGGATGCAAGCAATGTGGGAATTGGAGGAGTGCTGTCGCAGATCCAAGGAGGACAGGAACGAGTCCTTGGATATTTTAGTAAAGTGCTTTCAAAACCTGAACGAAATTATTGCGTCACGAGAAGAGAACTTCTAGCAGTAGTAAAATCAGTGGAACACTTCTATCAATACCTCTACGGAAGGAAGTTTCTAATCCGAACCGACCATGCCGCCCTTAAATGGTTAATGCAGTTTAAGAATCCAGAGGGTCAGATAGCCAGGTGGATTGAACGACTTCAAGAATATGATTTCAAGATCGAGCATTGGGCCGGAGTTAGCCACAGGAACGCTGACTCTCTGTCTAGAAGACCGTGTCCAGCAGAATGTTCCCATTGCAACAAAACAGAGTCAAAGGAAGCAGCAGTACTAAGAACAACAGTGGTCAACGACGAGTGGACGCCTACTAAGATCAGGGAAGAACAAGAAAAAGATCCAGTTTTACAGAAGATTCGAAAATGGAAAGAAGAAAATCGTCGACCATCTTGGCGAGAAATATCAAGCCTAAGCTCAGTAGTTAAGACGTATTGGGCCCAGTGGGACTCATTTATCTTGGAAGACAGCTTGCTTAAACGAGTAATAGAAAATGATGATGGTTCAGTGAGGAGAACACAGTTGGTGATTCCAAAGAGCAGAGTAGCCGAAGTACTTCGTCAGTTACACGACAGTTCATCAGGAGGGCATTTTGGTGTAAAGAAGACCCTTCAGAGAATTCGGGAACGATTTTATTGGATGAATAGTTCCGACGATGTGAAGGACTGGTGTAAGAAATGTACTACCTGTGCTACAAGTAACGGGCCCTACCGGAAAAGAAAGGCTCCTATGAGACAGTACAATGTTGGAAGTCCGTTTGAAAGAATAGCTTTGGATATTGCCGGGCCATTTCCAGAAAGTGACAATGGATGCAAATACATGTTGGTGGTAATGGATTACTTCACGAAGTGGGTGGAGATCTACGCAATTCCAGACCAGAAGGCCGCCACTATTGCAGATGTGTTAATCAAAGACTGCATCAGCCGATGTGGAGTACCTCTGGAGATCCATAGTGACCATGGAAGGAACTTTGAGAGCGATCTATTTCAAGGAATCTGTGATAAACTAGGCATGAAGAAGACAAGAACCACGGCCTATCACCCGCAATCGGATGGAATGGTGGAGCGTATGAATAGGACAGTCGGCAAGTATTTGACAAAGATGGTGTCCAATCATCAACGACACTGGGACCAGTACCTTCCGTTCTTCGCAATGGCCTATAGATCTGCTGTTAATGAATCAACTGGGCAAACACCAACAAAAGTCCTATTTGGACGTGGGATGCGTCTACCCTGTGATCTAGAGTTTGGATGTCGACCTGGAGAAGATGTTGCTGGTGAGGATTACGTGAATGAATTACGAAGAAGAATGGACGATATACATGAGTTGGTCCGTTCTAATCTTCAGATCGCTAGCGACCGAATGAAGAAACGATACGATACCCAAGCCGAGAAGGGATGTTTCAAGGAGCACGACAAAGTCTGGCTTTATAATCCAAAGAAGCGAACAGGTTGTTCTCCCAAGTTGCAGCAGTTCTGGGAAGGTCCGTACCTCATTGTCAAGAAAATCAATGACGTTATCTACCGAATAAGCAAGATTCCTAGGGGAAAGCCGATGATAGTCCACCATAACCGGTTGACGCCGTACGAGGGAAACCACAACGTAGATGAAGAAGTGGAAGTCAACCAAATTCGAGGAATACCTGACCTTACCTTTGAAGAGTTCATGGGTGCCTACGGAGGTACCGGTAAAGCAAGACATGGTGTTACCACTGAAGAAAAGCGAGATCTTCTCGCACTTCCCGATGACTATTCGCTGGCCCATACCATCCCGGCCAGTATCAAAGACGCACGAGGGTTGGCATCCGCCTTCCAAAGGAAGTTTGGTCGAGTTGCAGAACTTCAATGCCAACTGCCAGCTCCTGGCAAAGCATTGAAACTCCAAGATGCATCACGTTACCTATTCTATCTGGTAACAAAAGACACTGTCCGTGACCAACCTACCTACCAAGATGTATGGGATGCATTAATTCAATTGAGAGAGCACGTGTTGGAGTCCGACGTGCAAAAGTTAGCCATGCCAAAGTTAGAATGCAGCCAATTAGACTGGAGAGTTATCCGAAATATGGTAGAAGAAATTTTCCAAGACACCGAGGTCCAGGTGTTAGTCTGTTGCAATCCGCATAGTTACTGGTGCGGAGAGAAGACCGTCCCCTGCCACTTTTATACAACTGGGAGTTGTAAAAGAGGGTCCAGTTGCCGATACCAGCATCCAGTTCCAGTCCTGACAATGTTCCAGGAGGAACCATCTTTTAAGTAGGGGGCAATGTGACGAATTTCTAACTGAGGCCGGTCCTGCCCCTAGCAGTCAACAAACAACAGCGACACGTCATCGACGAGTAATGTCTCCGCTAATCCAGAAGTTTCCCGATGATAGGCGGAGACGTGCCTCAGGCCTTCCAAATGTTCTCGAAGCAGAGCCGTATCTATATAAGCGGATGATTTTTAAGCAGCAGGGAGTCAGTCAATGAACGAGCCGCGACGCGTGATATAATTGTATTCGAAATCGGATTTAATGAAATGTATATATTAGTTATCGAAGTTATTATGTTTAGTTAATTAAATCATAAATTTGAGTTGTAAATAAATTAGATGTGTTAGTTGGTGTTATTTGTAATTATCAAAATAAATAAGTGATGCAAATAAAATAATATAAGTAAGTCTTCCTTTATTTAAATTAAACTTAGTGCCTAAAGATATAAATCAATAAAATAGTAGAGTCAACCGCGTAAAAAGACAATTACGCCACAGACTGATGTGTCATAACATTAAATTGTTTTCATTTCTATAAAGGTATTATTTTATATCCCCAAAACAAAATGGTATTCCATAATTGGCGACGTTCCTCTACATTCACAATAAAGATGCACTAGAAATAAACAAACCAAGACACGTTGAATGTTACGAGGAGCACTTCCAAATCATGATTTACAATACATTGTAAATCCCAAATCATGATTTACAATACATTGTAAATCCCAAATCATGATTTACAAAGTTTATACATTGTAAATCATGATTCGGGAGTGCTTCTCGTAACATTTAATGTGTCTTGGTTTGATTATTTCTACGGCATCTTTATTGTGATTTTAGTAAAGTTGCGAAATTTGGGCACATTCTGAATGTTCGGATGCAGAGTTTGATATGTGAGATTGATTCGATAAGCAGAATTAGAGTTTTTTACCATTTTACTTAGATACATGCGTGTAAACCTTCCGATATCAATATTGTTTTCACCCATTTTAAAAAAATGTGAAAACATTGAATTATCTATGTCCGTCTTGTGATTTTAGTATAATATTAGATAAAAATATATTTTGTTCTGTACAAAGATTAAAATAATATTATGTAGAAGGCCTGGATCCTGCATACCAAAAAAATTGATTAATAGCAAGCTGAAAATTTGTTAATAGCCCCATCGGACAAACTTTGATGTATGGAAACACTGGAACAGGGGAAGTATTAATTTTAGAACAGGTTAAAAATTTGGAACGTCAGACTATGGAAACGTCCCATGTATTTTGTCGGACAGAACTTCCAAAAGATTTGTTACCCTTCAAAAAATCGGACCGCTATTTATCACAAACATAATTCCTGTTATTTGACATGTTCTACGTGTCGGACTTATTAAACTGCCCAGTTGGTGACAAATACCAGTCTAATTTTTGCATGAGAGTTTAATGAAAGGGTAACAAATCAATTGGAAGTTCTGTCCGACAAAATGCATGGAACGTTTTAGTAGTCTGACGTTCCAAATTTTTAACCTGTTCCACAATTAAAGCTTCCCTGTTCCAGTGTTCCCATACATCAAAATTTGTCCGACTAGACACCGTTAAGCTATTAACAAATTTTCAGCTTGCTATTAATCAACTTTTTTTGGTACGCGGAATCCAGGCCTATTTATAGGTAGTGTAAGTAATTATATTATAATTATCATTTGCTCAGGGAGTGATATGTAGTGTGTGTGTGTGTGTTGAGTAAATGTCTTGTTACTTAGTAAAGTCGACTTCATTGTCTTTACAAGGAAACGCTTATTAAGTCCGAACGCCTGTGATCCCTCAGGTGAGTACCGCAAGGATGGAAACTATTTTAATTTATTAATTTAAAGAAAAATGTCCTACCTAGCTCAGATCCGAACTCACAACCTTTGCGTCCAAACGTAGGATCTCTTACCATTGAGCCACAGAGGGTTATAATATGAAAGATATTAAAATGCTAAACTTCAATCAAACCAGATCTCACTAAATTCACCACCACAATATAAAAGATTAGAAAATATTATATAAATTTTATTTAGCTGCTCAAAAGCAAAGTAGAATTAATTTAAAACATGGCCTTACCTTTAATTTTGTCTGTCTCTGTACCACAACACAACATGTTTCCAAGTTTGATAGGATTGCACTTCTTCGGCACTTAAGCAAATTTTTACATTTTCCTAACTCTATTAACCCATTCACTGCCTATCGAAGAGGATGGAACTCGGCTAGGAGCCATTCTGTTCAACCGCACCTGACTGAAGTAACCATATCACTCGCTGGAGCGTGATCGGCAGCGAATGGGTTAATGATATTTTAAACAATTTTGATTGGGCTATTCAAAGCTCATTACGGATTTTCGTAGGTTCCAACAGGGTTGGCAGGTTTAAACCAACATGCTTGAAACCTTGGTTTAAACCAATTGTTTTTTTCTTAAAAAAACCAACACACCAATTAACAAACTGGTTTAAACCAACTGGCTTAAAAAACTGATGTTTTTATTTAAAGTTTTTAATACATCTGCCGCAAATGAAGAAACTAAAGATAAATAAATTCTATTTTTGTATTTTCGAAATTAGTTATTTGAATATTATTACGTTTAAAGATGTTATTTTGTTATATTAATTTTGTGTGTGTGTGTGTGTAAATAAAAATAAAAATTGTCTTAATAATGTTTTCATTGTTTATTACTGTTATGTTATAAAATAATTTTTCTACGACCCGACCGTTTAATAACATGCTCATTATTCGCTATTTTTTAATAGATAATAGCACCCATTACTTTAATGAGTAATAGTTCATTATTCACGGGCTGAAGTTAGATTCAAGTGGCGCATGCCACTTTTAATATTAATCGTATATAAACTGCAAATAAAATTACTTAAACTTGTTTATTTAATACAATAATTATTGAAATTTATATCAATAATTAAATTCGAAAAATTTTTAAGCGAATTTTAACTGTTACAATGTCAGTATATTTTTTACGTTTATACATTGTTTACTAAAAATTTTGATGTTAATCATTTATTTTAGTGACAGTGACATTAGCATATTTTGTTTGTGTTAATTGGAATTTTGTGTCGGTCTAGTTGGCTGAGGCGCAGTCGATCGACAAGTTTAGTAAATTTGCGATTTGCGATCGCTGGTTCGAGCCTCAGCGAGGTCATGAAATTAATAAAAGGCCAACGCCGTAGTATAAAACTCAATAGAGTCTACGGCTTGGTCTAGAATTAACTAGCGTCTGATCGGCCTATGGAGGAGCGGTACGACAAGGGATAAGGACTTACGGCTTGGTGATACTCCTCCATAGATCCCTACCGAAGGGCGTTAATGCCTAAGAACGGTGTATGTATATAGATAAATTTACGCACTCTCGATGTGACTTTTAAAAAAGATTTTATTTTTAAAATATTACAATTAAGTTTTCTACTTCAAAAATTATATAATAAAAATTCTTAATTACAAAATGAAACGAATTGATCAGAGAATGATAATCGAATGAATTTAAAATAAAATTGAAAATGAGTACATTGTCCCGTTGTGTTGCAATTGCTGAGCTTGCGATTCCATGTAGTTCAATGAACAATGGTTTATAGTCTGGGAGCTAATGGTTACATTTCTTCTCCCTCGGGAGGATTTTGCTTCGTCCTCGAAGTTCTTGATACTTCTGCTACTAGTTCTTCTAAAATTTGGATTTGGGCTGTATCTAGCTTAGGTCCGAAAAGGATTTTGGAAATACGTTTTCTTTTCTTCAGTAGGAATATTGTTAGAATCAATGACACAAATAAGATGATTATTAGTGCAGTGATGCTGACTCCAGTGGAAAGCTGCGGTAAATTAGCGGTCATCTCGATAGGTTGAATTTGTCCATGCGTTTCTGGGATTCTCAATTTTTCGATTATTATTTCGTGGTTTGCAATAAGTTCCATGGGTATGATATCGGGAACGTGGATTTCTTGATTTGACTTTTTGTTGAATTTGATGCCATCTATGGTAATGGATTCATTTGTGGTAAGGATGCTGCTGGATTTAATGGTTTGTTCTCTAATATTTATTGGTTCTACTATTCCCAATAGTATCGCATTGTTGGTTTCTTGGAAGAAATTTTCTTTGGCTATACTTTTGGTGCAATTCTTGACATTTGGTATCGTACATTGGGACCTTACTGGTTTTGTGCATATGATGTTTTCAGCTTGTCTCGTGCATATCTCGAACCATTTATTATTGGAATGATAATGTGCTGGTGGAAGAATCATAATATGGTCTGCATTTGGAATAGGATAAATTTTAAGTGTGTTGTGGGATTGTTCGTAGAGGATAGGAATTTTGATTATTATGAGCATGGTTCGCTGTGTGACACAAACTAATGTTTTGGAAAGTTCAACTAATTCATATGGGTGTTCATCATTTACTAATAAAGAATTTCTGGGATAAATTTTTAAGAGATCTGATTTGAGAGTTTCAAGTTCCTTTAATGTAAACAATTCAATATTGGAGATATCTAGATGAGATAAGGAGATGGTCCTGATTAATTTCATCAAAAATTCATAAATGTTTTGAAGGTTTAATATTTCGTTCTGTAGTGCGACATATCCGTCGAGGTCAGCTGACAGCTTGTTAATAGTGGATGTAAGCAAGGCATTATTTTTATTTAAATTTATTAAGAGTTTTTCGAATCTCGTATCGCTGGCTTGCCCATACGAGATCTGATTATTAAGCGTTTTTATTATCTCGTTTTGTTTCATTTCTATAGCGGTAATATGGGTTTTTAGAATGTCTAGATCTGAGTCGTCTGGGTTTCCTGTAATGTATTTTATGGCTGTACCTAGAAAGTTAAAAAGTCCTCTTTTTTTGTGTTCTTTTACGTGTAATTTTGTGTAGGTCATCTTGTGCTTGTTGTTGTAGATGTTTGTATTGAGTGTATAGTGTCGAAAGTGGTCCTCTTTTTAGTTTGTCTTTAAAATAGTCCATTGGGCTAATGTTTAGGATTTCTTCTAGTTTTTCTAAGTCAATGTGAAGAAAGTGTCTGTGGTAGTGAGAAATTTCGTGAGATTTGCCAATATCTTCGGCGAAGTATCCATTATTGGGAACTTCCAGTATTTTGAGTGGATGTCCCAGGGACAGGGTTATCCTGAAAGGAGATTTTGTTTGAAATATTTTTGTCTACATGTTTCCTAGTTCTTTTTACAAATTTAAGGTGGGTGCTAGTTTTATTTTGTTTATCTGTTTTTCCGGTTATTTTAGTCTTTTCTTGTTTGTCGGGATGCATTATGGAGTAAGGGGCTTGTAATTTGGGTTTGTGTTTTTTCTTAGATACATACAGAGGTTGTGAAAGATCGACTTCGGGTATCTCTTCGGCGTTTTCGTTATGTTTGTCTAAAGCGTCTTGTCTTTTTTCTTTTTGTTTATTATAAAGTTCCTGGATGAATGGTTGTAATTCGTCTTTGTGGTTTTGGTTGTACGTTTCGTACACTGGAAGGTCGAAGTCGAAATGTATTTCTTCGGCGTATGGACCGTAAAGGATTGAGAAAGGAGAATAGTTGGTAGCACTGTGAATAGATTGGTTGTAGATTAAAACGGCATGTGTGAAAATGTCATCTAGTGAATCATTAGGGTTTTGGGCACGCAAGGTGCGAAGTTTTTCTATAAGTGTGGAGTGGAAGCGTTCTACGGGTGAATTAGAGGATGAGTTGTTGGCAGTAGTGAAATGTATTTCTATTTTATGAAGGTTTAAAAATTCTTTAAGGACTGCAGAATTGAATTCTGTGCCTGGGTCGCAAACTATTTTTTGGGGATAGTTATGATGAGAGAAGTAGTGTCTTAATTTACTCAGAATAGAGATCGACGTTTTGTCAGGTAATTTATAACATTGGGCGTACTTGGAGAATGAATCTATAATGGTCAGATAAAGATTTTTGTTACAATGAAATACGTCTATGTGTAATATGTGGAACGGTTTTTGTCCCAAAAGTGGTCCTAATTGTGGCGGTTTGTAAGGGTGTCTTTCGTACTTGTTTTGTAAGCATATTTCACAAGAGTTGATAAAGTTTGAGATTGTAGTTTGCATAGAGGGCCAGTAAAATTTATGTCTCAGGTGCTTGTAAGTTTCTACTATTCCATTATGGTTATCAGTGTGGTATTTTTTGATACATTCTAACTGTTGTGTTTCGTCTTCGATGTCTTGTAATAGTTTGTTGCAAAATATTGTTTTGACTGTGGAATTTATTTTTTCTTTGAAATAATTGCATATGAAAGGTCGAAATTCGTGCGGTATTTTTATCGCAAATTTTTGGTTGGGCCTAAGTAAATGTTGGAAGGTTTCTGGTAATTCGTTTTTCCAATCATCGGTAATAGTTACTGTATGACGGTGTTTGTTAAAAATTTTCTTATAAGTCATTTTGTATTCGTCAGAGTTAGGTTCAAATATAATTTGGTTGGATGACAAGTTGATTGGTTCTTCTGATATTTCTATTCCTGTAATAGGATTTTCGGCAGAGGTGTGTTGCGTGTTTTCGTCTGTTGGGTTTTGGTTTTTGTCAAAGTCGTTTAAGAATTCATCGACGTCAAATTGGTCATTAATATCCGGTGGTTCGGCAGAGTTTGAACTAGTGCTTAAGGCGTTTATTTGGACTCGGCTGAGAGCGTCGGCTACTTGATTTTCTTTTCCTTTTTTGTATCGGACTTCAAATTGAAATTCCTCAAGTTTAATTCTTTGGCGAGATAATCTTGAGCAAGGGTCTTTGATTTTATTAATCCAAACGAGTGGGTTGTGATCGGTTTCAATGATAAAATTTTGGCCATAAAGATATGGGCGGAAGTGTTTACAAGAATCTACCATGGCAAGCAATTCTTTTTCGATTGTGGAGTAGTTCTGCTCTGCAGTATTTAATGTGCGAGAGTAGTAGGCGATTGGCTGATTATTCTGGGATAAAACAGATCCAATAGCGATGTTAGATGCATCTGTAGTTAATACGAATGGTTTAGAGAAGTCAGGGTATTGGAGAATCGGGGCGTTGGTTAGTAACTGTTTACATTTTTGAAAACACTCTAAGAACTCTGGATTAGTGGGATCAATGATTGCATTTTTTCGTGTGCATCTTGTGAATGGAGAGGTGATCTTTGCAAAGTTTTTACAAAAACGTCTGTAGAAGCCAATAAGGCCTAAAAAGGATTTTATTTCTTTGACAGTCTTAGGTAGAGGGTATTTTTGGATAGCTTCGATCTTACTGGGGTTCGGTTTTATACCTTCGGGAGTAACTATGTGACCTAGGAAGGCAACTTCTTTAGTCAGAAATTCAGATTTATCTAGTTGGACCTTGAGATTGTTTTCTCGAAATGTATTAAAAATTGTGGAGATGTGGACCAAGTGATCTTGTAGAGATTTGGAGAAGACTATGACGTCATCCATATAAACAAAGCAAAATT
Organism: Diabrotica virgifera virgifera; assembly: GCF_917563875.1. NCBI lineage: Eukaryota > Metazoa > Arthropoda > Insecta > Coleoptera > Chrysomelidae > Diabrotica > Diabrotica virgifera. The sequence continues at coordinate 69,689,610 of NC_065444.1, forward strand.
TGTGTAGGAAGGGTCTTAGGATGTTGTCCATTAATCTTTCGAAAGTGGCAGGACTATTCTTTAGTCCAAAAGGCATTCGTAAAAATTCGAAGTGGCCGTGGGGTACTGAAAATGCTGTTTTGTGAATAGAGTTTGGGTGAACTTCTATTTGGTGGAAGCCTTGAGCGAGATCGAGGGTAGTGAAGTATGTAGCTTTTCCGAGATTGTCAAGGATTTCATCAATTTTTGGTAGGGGGTACTTATCTCCGATAGTATTCTCATTAAGTTTTCTATAATCGATCACCATACGGAATTTCCGTTTTCCTGAGGCATCAGGTTTCTTGGGAACAATCCATACTGGGGCTGAGAATGGCGAGATTGAGTTGCGGATTATCTTGTTGTCCAAAAGTTTGTTTACTTGTCGAGTGATCTCTTCTTGCATAGATTTTGGATGTCTGTAGCCTCTTACGTAAATGGGAGTTTCGTCCTTGGTTTTTATTTCGTGTTTCACAGCAGATGTGAAAGTTAAATTCTTTGAATCATCGTAAAAAATATCTTTGTATTTTTTACAAAGTTTTATGATTTTACTTCTTTCTTCTTCGTTTAGGTGTTCTGTTCTTATTGCTGGTTCGTGAAATTCAGTCGGGGGAGGTGAAATTTCATAATTGTCTAGATTTTCGACGTGTAGTGTATCTAATTGCATAGGTTTTTGTAGTGTAATGTTTTCTAAAAATCCGTCACTTACATTGTGGATTGAGTTAGGTATTTGTAAATTTGCAATTTTTGTGGCGTGAATAAAGACTTGTCCTTGTTGTATGTCAACGGGTATTTTATTGTATAAAGTATAGAAATTAATTTCGACATTGTGAGTAGTTAAGTTTAGTATTTTAGTTTTATAATTAATTACGGCTTTAAAACGTTCAAGCTCAGAGTTTCCTAAAAGAATGTCAAAATCTTCGCTCCAATCAGCGATTCGGGCATTTATGGGTTCGTAAATATTATAGACTTGTAGTAAAGGTGTTTTTATGTTTAGTGAATAGCTTTGGGTTGTTTTCATGGATGTCAGTGTGAACGGTTTTTCGTAAATATGTGAGGGGTCAAAATATTTTAAAACTTTTGGTGAGACGACTGTGTGGGAGCCACCAGTGTCGATTAGTACTTTAATGTTTGAATCAGGTAGGAAGAAGAACGGTAGTCGGGGATTAGTTTGGAGATTACTTAGATCGATATTGGTGGAGGATGTTCGTCTGTAGGATCCTCGAGAAAATCCTGAGAAGTTTCTTCAATTAATTCTTGGGGATAGTCATCGTCATTAACTTCGAAATAGTCAGGGGTGTATTCGAAATTTTCATCTGAGTTTGCGTTAATATTAAAATTATGCGTACGTCTAATAGTGGACGCATCCAAATCCATGGGTTCATTTCTTGTGGCGAGAGTTTGTACCTCGGTCATTGGGGTAGCGTTATATCTTTCAGGTTGGGGATTTCGGATTTGTCTATTGAAATTGTTATTATTTTGTGGATTATTTCTAAAAGAATTAAAATTAGGATTAGGAGTTGCATTGGCGTTTGGCCTAGTAGCAAAATTTGTGTTCTGATGGGCATTGTTTCTTGATGTTAAGTTAGAATTGGTTTGAGAAAAGTTTTGTCTCGGATTAGAGTTGAAGAAGTTTGGTTGTCTCTGATAAGAGTTGAAGTTTGGTTGTCTCGGATAAGAGTTAGAGTTTTGTTGAAAAACATTTCTTGTAGGATTTGGGTTATTATTAAAAAATGTCTGATTTGTATTAGCAGGTTTCTGTTTTGGTGAAAATGGTTTATTATTTTGTTGCGTCTTTAAATAGGTCATATATTTCTGTTGAGATTTGTGGTTGTCATAAACTATACATTTTTGGAGCGCTTGTTCAAGCGAAGTTATTGTAAAATGCGACAAATATTCGGCATATGGTTCATTAATACCTGTGCAAAATGTTTTTAAAGCTATATTTTTAAAATAGGGAGTCTTAAAATTAGCAGTTTCAACATTATCATTTAGAGTTGTATGCTGTAATAAATCGTTTAAATTTTTTGTAATTCTCTGGTGATATTGATCATAAGATTCGTGATTTTTTTGAACTGTGGTTGAAAGTTGAGTAACTAAAATATCTTCGGAGCGTCTGTCTCCATATTTAGCTAAAAGAGCTGGTCTGACTTCAGCCCAAGCGGTTTTGTTTGAATAATTAAGAAAATCCCGCGGTTCGCCTTTGATACGAGCAATAATATTAGAGTTTAAGATAAATTCTTGCGAAGCTGTAAGCTGTTGGCCTACCAGGAATGTAATTAAGTTATCGACCGATTTTAAAAAGGTAGATAAATTGTCTCCGGTGGAGAATTCCGGTAACGTAGCACATAGGCTAGTGATATCGGCATTTAAGAACGGCATTTCAACTTCTGTGATAATAATAGTAGGAATTTGTTGAATAGAATCGGTATCGGCGCTAATACGGGCGTTAGAATCAATTTCAGTATTTAATGTAAGATTTTCAAGCAAAGTATTTAAATTATTAACAGAGTTTTCAGAAATATCAATGAAAGTGCTCATAAATCAAAAATAGGAATGAAAAGGAAAATGTACTTACAGTAGGATGATCTGTTGGGATTTCCTGCACATAATCTTTTCTTTTCCGGTTCGGATTTCTCGTCTAACAACTTCGTTGACCAAGGAAACTGCTTATGTTTCTTGTACGATCTGTATCCTGTTCGCAGCGCCAGATAAATTTACGCACTCTCGATGTGACTTTTAAAAAAGATTTTATTTTTAAAATATTACAATTAAGTTTTCTACTTCAAAAATTATATAATAAAAATTCTTAATTACAAAATGAAACGAATTGATCAGAGAATGATAATCGAATGAATTTAAAATAAAATTGAAAATGAGTACATTGTCCCGTTGTGTTGCAATTGCTGAGCTTGCGATTCCATGTAGTTCAATGAACAATGGTTTATAGTCTGGGAGCTAATGGTTACATTTCTATATAATTGGAATTTATAACTAATATTGTGTTTATTTTTTAAGTTGTATTGTGTTAAATATGTTATAACATGTTATATATAGTTGTATTATTATATTATACAGGGTGTCCCCGAAAATAGTGCGTTCCTTTAAGGTATGGATATAATGCACAATGTAGAACAAAAAAGTCCTATAACATTTCTTTCTACAGTTAACCGTTTCCAAAAAAATTACATTGTTCGCCATATAAGCAAACTTTTATTTTCATAAAATTTAAAAATTTGGCATCACTGAATAAGAACTGTTAGTGATCTAGGTTATTGACACCATAAAAATGTATGTCAGACAGTTACACCTGCAATAGTTATTTTCCTAACAAGTGCAGAAAGTCATTCTTTTCCGCACGCGACTGCAGTTTGCCGAACGACACGAAGCGGGAGTTCGGCAAAGTAAAAACCGCGTGCGGAAAAGTAACACGCGTGCGGAAAAGTGAAACTTTCTAAACTAAAATGCGTGCGCGAAAGTAGAAAGCTTGTAGAAAAAATAATTATGCCACCCCATTTTTGAAAATAACAAAACAAGAATTTGTTTGTTTGTTTAGGATAAAGACAGGGTTTAATGTAAATACTAAAAGCTAATGCTCTAATGCTGCAACTATTTTTGAATTGTGATTGTCTATGTTTAGATTTTTGAATACAATTAAATACAATATTAAAAAAACGAGCCTGTACCGCCATTAAGAAGAACAAAAAAATACACTTTCTTCAAATAAACTTTTTTATCCGATGCCTAGATTTTGTGTCATTTTGGAACTACTAAAATTGTTTATTTCATTAGTAGTTCCAAAATGACACAAAATCTAGGCATCTGATAAAAAAGTTTATTTGAAGAAAGTGTATTTTTTTGTTCTTCTTAATGGCGGTACAGGCTCGTTTTTTTAATATTGTATTTAATTACAGAGTAATTTCCACATATTAATAAATTTTTCAAATTGGGCTCTGTACCGCCATTCTTTATTATATTACAAATACATGTGCCAGATATCTCGAAAAAATATTCAAAATTACAGCCGCAATCTTGGAACGCGTTTTGGCTACCTGTTGATCGCTACTGTATCACCTTAAGGAACGCACTATTTTCTGGGACACCCAATATAGTTAAATGTAAATATACATAAAACTCTATGAATTAAATACGTCCGCCGATAATAGCCATTTCCTATTTATTAGATTCATTGACAGTAGGTACAAATTTATGCATTTAATTTTTCGGAAACGAATAGAACTTGGATAGATTATTTCTTGTTGTATTTTTACAATAGAGCTTTTCATTCATAGTCATTTGTTTCGAGCTTCTGTCATATGTCGTATAATCCGTGTATATTAATATTATACACCGATTATACAACATATGACAGAAGCTCAAAACAAATGACAATCGAAGAAAAGCCCTATACATAAGAATTTGGTAAAAGTACCAATTATTCAATCACCTATTAGGGGTAAACAGCATTTAGGTATTTTTGTAAATTATTATAATTTAAATCTCAAGTAAATGATCTATAACCAGTTATGGCAATAGCCGAGCCGAGTTCATGGCTCGTCTACGCTCGCTTTCTCGCCTACGGCTCGTGTCGCAAACTTCGTCATCGTGAGTAATAGCCATCATTACATGCTCGTTAAATAATGTACTATTAATCATTTTTAAAGTACCTATTTAGACATAATACTTTTTATCAAATAAACCTGGTTTAAACCAAATAAACCTGGTTTAAACCAAAAAACCTGTTTTTGGGTTTTTCAAAAAAAACCTTGGCTTTTGCCAACCCTGGGTTCCGACGCTTTTTCAACGCATATTCGCAGCTTTAACACATTTTAACACTTATAACACTTTGGACGCTTTTTAGAGGAATTGCGGACCTCTCTAAACGTAAGTTTTTGTTATTCTGGGACGTTTTTAATGCTTCTTCGACGTTTTGCCACATTTTTACACTTTTATAAAGCTTTTTAGACAATTTTGATTAGACTTCACGAAACTTTTTACAATTTTTGTCAATACCTTAAAGCAAGAAACCCACTATGAACGCCCGGCACAGCACAGCCCGGCACGTCCAAAAACCCATTTGTAACGGCCGGCACGGCACCGGAAAAATGATCATATATTTTAAAAACTATCGTAAAATAAACGTTTTTAAAAGACATAAACTACACAATTTTAAAGAATATGCATCATGTTAAAAAAACGAATTCATGGTTAAAAGATAATGTACGTACCTGTCCATTGATCAAAATTTTCGGATATTTGTACCCATGTATTGTCCTTTTTCTTACTATCATGATAACTTGAGTCCGATGCATCATACAAAAATGGGTATTCTCTGACACTCTCAATGAAAAGTTCGTCCATATTATTTTATTTCAAAAGAAACAACGCGCTTTCAATTAAAAAATCAACAATATATCTGCTTATTACCAATTATGACGCACTGGCGCCGACTGGCCGTTCAGGCCGTTCGACTTCAACGGATTTTATTCTCCTCGGATAATTTTGGCCGTTCCGTTTGCGTGCTGGCCTGTGCCGGGCCGAGCCGGCCGCTCATAATGGGTTACGTTACATTTAAAACTATACAAATGAATTTGGACTGTCCTGTGCCGGGCCGGGCTGTGCCGTGCCGGCCGTTCATAATGGGTTTCTTGCTTAATAGTTTTTAGCGATTTTTCTGTTGGTGATGCCGACGCTTGAGATTGATTGCGCTTGGTGCGTTTCTTGTTAAAGAGTCAAAGATCAAAATGTGTTGATCAGATAGGCAATATAGGAAAATTATGAAAACAGAAAACATCTTTTAAATTAGAATTGACACAAGTTTCACTAAAAGCTAAAAGTGTAACAATAACACATACAGTGTGGTGCAAATGAAAGCAATAAATTCGTTATTTCGTAAGTCGGCAACTTTAAGGAAAAATCCTGAAACAAGTCGATTTTCATTTTTAAATTATGATTTTTGACATAATTACATACTAGTGACGTCATCTATCGGGACGTGATGACGTAATGAATGATTTTTCTAAATGAGAATAGGAATCATTTGAAATGTTATTCAATTCTTTATTCAGTAATATAAACATTAACATAATTAATTATACAATTACATTTGTACACACAATTTTTTAAATTAAATTAATTGACACAGAAATCAGAATACAGAAAAAAGGTTCATTTGACAAATAAATATTACTTTTCGCTTAAATTCAGTTTTAAAGCTGTCACCCACCTACCTCTTGGCAGTTTGAACATAGCATTTAAGTGAAAAGCAATGTTTATTTGTTAAATTTTTTTCTTTTTTCTGACAGCAGTCAGCAGTAAAATGCATGTAAAATTGAATTAAATAAATTACATACATTCTCCTGTTTGTGTTAATTAAGATAATTTAAAAAATAAATTGGAAACCCTGAATAAATAATTATGGTAATGTTTATACACTAAGCAGGAAAATTAACGCAACACCTTAAAAATAAGGCATTTTTGATGTCTCGAATTTTATAGCCTTATCCTTATCATACTGTGTTTTTTTCTAAAAGTTCGGAACACCCTGTGGAATATTCTCGCACTTATAAAATATTGAAATTAAAACCTAACTATAGCCTCAGGTTTTCTTAAAATTTTGTTTCTTGATTAATTTGCTTATATTGGAAAATAAAAAAGTTAGGTACTTTAACAACTAGCCATGTTTTTCGTCAATAAATCCTCATTTTCTGCTTAGTTTAAAACCACGTCTAAAATAGGCTATGAGAAGTTAAGAATTTGATAAATTTCAAAACTGTTAACAGTCAAAATGTGTCTGGTGTGTTGTGAAAATTAGTAGATTTATTATTATTTAAAATTTCAATTAGGTCCGTAATTGTTTTTGTTGTTTGGTGAAAATGGAACGCACTCCAAGGAATTTGACCCGTGATGAGTGTGTTCAAGTAGAGATGTTGAAAAAGTATCTATTCGTTACAAAGTACTCGTTACTTACGAATACCGAAAGTAACGATTACTATACGAAGAGGCAAATCGTTACTTTGATTACTCTGATTACTTCGTACCAATCGTATCAGAGCGAGTAACGACTATTGCATCTACTTTGATTACTCTGATTACTTCGTTACTTCGTATCAGAGCAAGCAATGACTATTGTATCTACTTTGATTATTTCGTTACTTTCTACCAATCGTATCTCAGCAAGTAAAAACAGATCGGTGAAGGTCGTTGTCGTTGTTATATCGGAATACCTATACAAAATACCTACCTACTGAGAAATACGATTCTCGGTATGATTACCGGTACTCAAATACAAAAGTAATCATAGTATTCAAAGTAACGAATACGGTAAATGATTACTTTATACAAAAGTAACGATTTGTAACGAATACTCGAAAGTAACTATAATCAATATCACTATGTTCAAGGAGTGACCTTACATAGCGAAGGACTTAGCTACCATGCTATCGACTCCTTATATTGGTAACAATTTTTTGCTAATGCACGATAATGCAAGAGCTGTAACCGAATATTTAAAACAGGTAAATCTTCGGACTTTTGAATTGGCCACCGCATAGTCCAGATCTAAACCCAATCGAACATTTGTGGGACATAATTGGCAGTAGAGTAGTCCCAAACGCTGTGGGACAGCGTTTGCCATCTCCTAGAACCACACAAGAAGTAGAGACAGTAGCTCTCGAGATTTGGAATGAGATTGTTAAAGACCAAATAGCAAACATCATTTGTAATATAAATGTACATATCTCTTTTTAGTCCAGGGCGGATCTGTTTTGAGATGGACGTTGAGAGGTGACTCAAATTTTTTTGCGGAAATTGCTTGAAAATAACTCAACTAATAATATTTGAGTTATCCTCCCACTCAAAATGGTCCGGAACATTGTTTAAATAATCAAAATTTCAAAATATGAAGGAAAAATTTGATTTTTTTATTGGTTTTTTGATTATAACTTTAAAATTGTTCATTTCTGAGAAAAGTTGTATTAACATAAAAGTTGCGTAATTAAAGTTACTACAATATAGAATTGGTTAAAAATTTTAAAAATAGTCACCCTTGTTGCAAATTAGCAATAATTGCGAAAAAAACCATACAAAAACAAGTATTCGCATTTTACGTTTTTAAACCATTTATGCTAAACTTAGGACCTTCATATTTTACCCAGAAAAACTTTATGACATAGTAAAACAACACTATAAATTTAATTAAGATCGGTTTAATAGATTTTGCAAAATAAATTTTGCAATCCAGCTTTCACAAAAAAAATTCATTTTTTTTAAATGTTGCAGGACTGAAAATAAAGCAGATAGCAAGTTGAATTTTTTTTTTGCTTATAGAAGTGTACTGTACCTTTCATATGCAATTTGCAAAAGTAAAATCGATTAATTACCACGGCGTCAGGAAATTTTTTAAAAAAACATTAATTTTTGGTGCTACGCGTAGGACAGCGGTGTTCGATTCACACAAGTTAATTTCTACCAAAATTTCTTCTAATCTTTATCCAATATATTATTTTCTTACTCTATATTTTGTTGTATTTTAATATGTATTTTAATTCCACAAAAATCAAACTAAATTTATTATTGTTTGTGAAATATTGTTTAAACAATTGCATATGTTTAAAAATAATAAACTTTTATTCTCCAAGTTAAAATATATGAACAAAGAAAATTTTTGCTATAAAAAGTGTTATTTCAAAGGATAAAGTCTGTGTTTTTATTTTGCAACAAACAAATTTATTTATTTATATCGAAATGTAATAAAAATTAAAATGTATCAATCATTATCAAAGGTCACTGGAATGCCCAATGAGAGCAAACTATCTGCTGTCCTGCGCGTAGCACCAATAATTAATGTTTATTTAAAAAAATTTCTGACGCCGTGGTAGTTAATCGATTTTAATTTTGCAAATTGCAACAGTTCACTTCTACATGCAAAAAAAATTCAACTTGCTATTTGCTTTATTTTTATTCCTATAACATTTTGAAAAAATGAATTTTTTTTGCGAAAGCTGGATTGCAAAATTTATTTTGCAAAATCTGTTAAACCTATCTTAATTAAATTTACAGTTTTATTTTATTGTATCATAAAGTTTTTCTGGGTGAAATATGAAGGTCCTAAGTGTAAAATAAATGGTTTAAAAACGTAAAATGCGAATACTTGTTTTTGCATGGTTTTTTCGCAATTATTGCTATTTTGCAGCAAGGGTGACTATTTTTTAAATTTTTAACCAATTCTATATTGTAGGAAATTTAATTACGCAACTTTTATGTTAGTAAAACTTTTCTCGGAAATGAATAGTTTTAAAGTTATAATCAAAAAACGAAGAAAAAAATTAAATTTTCCCTTCATTTTTTGACATTTTGATTATTTAAACAATGTTCCGGACCTTTTTGAGAGGGAGGATAACTCAAATATTATTATTTGAGTTATTTTCAAGCAATTTCTGCAAAAAAATTTGAGTCACCTCTCAACGTCCAAATGTACTAATATTTTTACAGATGCGCCCTGGTCTATTTATTATCGAACATAAACGAATGAATCAAACAACAAAAAGTTAAGAAAGCCTATGGCTACAATGGTGTTTTAATTTCAATATTTTATGAGCGCTAGAATATTTCACAGGGTGTTCCGAACTTTTAGAAAACACAGTATGAATCGCACATCTGGTATATAATGGTAACTTACTTGTCTAGCAATAATATTATTACAGGAAAATTATTAAAGAATAAGGCAATAACATATTAAAAAAATCACTCAAATCGGACAATAGGTTTAGGAAATTCGAGACATCAAAAATGTCCCATTTTTAAGGTGGTGCGTTAATATTGCTGCTTAGTGTATTACTGAATAGAGAATTGAACAACTTTTCAAATGACCTATCACACGACCCCTATTCTCACTAAAAAAAATCATCGATTACGTCATCACGCTCAATTGGATGACGTCACTAGTATGATATATATGTCAGAAAATCATAATTTAATAATAAAAATCGACCTATTTCAGGATTATTCCTTAAAATTGCCGGCTTACGAAATAACGAATTTATTCATTCAGAACAACATTAATTTTATTTGCATCATACTGTATAAATTAATGAATAGAAGAAATAATACCTATAGGAGACAGGCTACAGTCTGCTAAATATGGCATCTCAAAAGGCAGTGAGTGTTTTCTATCCATGAGGACCGGAGGATTTACTGGAGAGAATCCTTTTCCGGATAACATGGAGTGGCAATCTTCTCTATCAGTACAACTTCCAGTATTTGTGTCGAAATTAAAAAGATTCTTATAAAGAACATCGTTTTCGTCAGTCTTTTGTTGGGCTTCTGAGGGCAGAAGGTATGGCTTAAGCATTTCTTCTATGTGTGGTGGCAACACCGGAGGTAGAGAGAGAGCAGTCTGTGTCGCACCTGCAAAAATAGATTAACTGCTGATCAGAGAGTTATTAAGGACTCGGCACATTCGTAATTTACAACAATTTATAGGCCAGTCACGGTTCCCGGGAAGGGGGGTTATCGTGGGAGGTCTTGTCACTGGGAATTTTCCAGCGTCTACTTATTTCTTAATGATTCTTTAGTCAAAATTCACTGAGAGCGAAATCGCAGCACGTTCTTTTTTTAACTGAGCGCGAAATGAATTTTTTCTGTACAAAACTCTACTATTCCGTAAGTATTTTACATTGTTTTAAATTCACATTGTATTATCAATATTTTTTCTTTCAAAAACTATCTGAAGTAGTTTTGAGGACATTAATACATTAACCTGAATTTTTTCAGATTTTTATGACTACTCTAAGGCCACTTTTTGAGGCTTTGAAAATGATTTTTTCACTTATTTGGCACTTTTAAACGCTTTCAGATAGTGCTCTTTTTCCGGGTGTGAGTATATAAATATCCTTTATTAAGCTTAATGATATTATTAGTATTATAAAGACAAAATACAAGCTTAAATTATGCGCCAATATAAAAAATTAACTAATATATAAGAGAGACATATTTTTGCATTACATGTGTTACAGGTAGAAATTCAATAACCATGTTTAAAATACCATGAACGCATATTTAAAAGGCATTATAATATCATAATAATATTATTATTAAAAAAAAATTGTTTTCTTTTTTAGTACAAAAAATGTTGTAACACTTTGCCAATTTATTATACATCTAATATCTCTAATTTTTAAATATTTTGCGGTCAACATATATCTGCATATTTATTTATATAATAAATAAATAATATATTATAATTATGTATGTTATCGAATTTCTACCTATAACATCTATAATGCAAAAATACGTATGCCACTTATATATTCTCGGACAAAAATATTGCATATGCATGTGGAATGAAATTTTTTGTGCTGCTATCTTTAGCCCCCCTGTATCATAGGAGTAGGATTTTTTTCCGAATGTCATTTTTTAAAGTATCACATAAATGCTATAGTCGGATTTAAATCTGATCTGGACTATATACTGGCCAGTGTAATTTTTAAATTGAATCTCATCAAGATAAGTATTCACTATACTAGCGACAAGAAGAAGTGCATTAGCACCAATATGTCATATCCAATATGGCTTTCAAATGGCAAAACATTATCTTCTAAAATGTTTTCAATGTACATATCAGTTGGCATTCGCCTAATCACCTTCACGTGTTCGGTATGTCCTTTCAAAGCAGTACCGCTCCGTAGCACTATGTCGCCACCACCAAAACTAACGCTCTGTATGTTACAATTATTGACATACTGTTTACCAACTCTTCTGTAGACGAAGTCTTGTAAATCTTGTTTCCATATGGTGACCGGTATGCCAGATGTAACCTCATAAAGAGGGTTAATTTTAGTGGTGGCGGCACAGTGCTATGGAGTGGTATTTGTTGGTAAGGAGATACTGAACTTGTGGAGGTGATTGGGTGAATGACAGCTGATATGCACATTAAAAACATTTTAGAAGATCATGTTTTGCCATTCACCAGCCATATTGGATAACAAATTCGTGTACCATGATGCAGGTCTTAATGTCGGTAGAATAGTGAATACTTACGTTGATGAGATTGAATTTTAAAAAAAATTATATTGGCCACCATATAGCCCACATTAAATTTAAATCCGATTATACCATTTATATGAAACATTAAAACATCGGATTCTGAAATAGCTATGACACTGGGGGGCAGCACAAATTTTTTTTATTTCACACGCTAATTTCAAAATATGGAATATTTTTGTCCGTGAGTGTATATTAGTATATTTTTCAAGTTGGCGCCTAATTTAAGCTTGTATTTTGTGTTTATATATATACTAATAATATCATTAAATTGAATAAAGTATATTTATATACTTACACCCGGAAAAAAGCACTATCTCAAAAGCGTTTAAAAGGGTAAAAATAGTGAAAAAATCATTTTCAAAGCCTCAAAAAGTGGTCTTAGAGTAGTCAGAAAAATCTGAAAAAATTTTGGCTAATGTATTAATGTCCCCAAAACTATTTTTGATAGTTTTTGAAAGAAAGAAATATTGGTAATACAATGTGAATTTCAAACGATGTAAAATACTTACGGAATAGTAGAGCTTTGTGCAGAAAAAATTCATTTCGCGCTCAGTTAAAAAAAGAACGTGCTGCGATTTCGCTCTCGGTGAATTTTGACTAAAGAATCATTAAGAAATAAGTAGACGCCGAAAAATTCCCAGTGACAAGACCTTCCACGATAACCCTCCTTCCCGGGAACCGTGCAGTACACATTAAATGACATTTTCCTCTTCACGACGGATTTGCTTGAAAATTTGGATTTAGATTCCTCTTACCCTCTATTTCACTTTTGGACTTAAATACAGGGTGGCTTTCTTACTTTTACTTGGAGGGTGAAAGTCAACATTTCTCGGGATGAAAAAACATACCTACGTTCAAAATAATAGACAAACTAACCAATTTTAAACAATCTTTGTTCTATAGAGTTTTTCACTAAGTCAATACTTTTCGAGTTATTTGAGAGTGAATATGTTTATTTTTCACCAAAAAAAGCACGTTCTTAGACGGCTTTTCGCAAATAACTCAAAAAGTAAGTAATTTATCGAAAAAAATATTCTTTGCAATAATATAGCTTATATAAAAAAGTGAAAACCGATTATATATGAAGTGTCTAGACGTAGTAGAAGCAGAATTGTAGCTCAAGAAAAGTAGGTTCTTATTCGTCAAATTCCAAATCGAATATTTCAACGTGAAATAACCAAAAAATGAAGAAATTTTCGGGAAAAAGTCATGACAACTTATTGGTTTTTTTTACAATAACTCTGTTAATTTTTGTGATATCAAGTTCGCCTGAAAACCATTTGAAAGGTAATTTCAAGGGTTGCAACATCGTATTAAATTCAATCTTTTAAATCCCTTATTTTTTAAAGATAAAAGATTAAAAGGCCCCGGTTAAGTAAAGTCACAGTAAAATTTAAACGTTTCTATCTCGGTTATCTTTAATCCTACGAAAATTAAAAAAAAAGTAAAATCTCTGTTGAAAAAAGTTAAATTTTCGTTCTCTATAATTTTTGACATATATCGGTATATATATTTTTATAGTTATTATCAAAAGAAACTTTGAAAAATTTTGATTACTTTGTCATTTTTTTTTTTCAAAAGTATGCATTCTAAACCGGTCAAAACTTTTGAGGTCATTATGCTAAAATAATTAAATCATAGGGATTACCATAAATTTTAATTGTCGTAGAAATAGCGTATGTTTCATTTTTCACTTTTTCCTAAAAAAATCGAAAGGGTCCTCTTACTTTCATCCTAACTGGTTTACTTTTGGTGGTGTTAACTTCTTCTCGAGCGCATTTGATAGGTATTGTTTAGTAATTAACTATTTAAATGGGAAATAAGCCACAATGAAATTGAAAAAAATAATTTTATTAACGTTTCGACGCCCAAATCAAGTGTCGTTGTCAAAATACAAAATACTACTAAATTAAACAAAAATGTTGTTGCTTAGTAAAAAATTCTTCTAATAATTTATTTAACTCATTTATATCGGCAATTCAGACATATATTATACATTTTAAAGTAGAAGACTTTAAAATGATATTGCCAATATTTATGAGTTGCGTTCCTGGGACGACTTTACTGAAAGATAGTTCATTCGATTACATGAAATCAACCCCAACTCAAGAATATCCGCCACAAAAAAATCATAGCATGTGATCTGTCTTTAAAAAGACAACCAAATGCAACGGTGACAGTAAAATTCTCGCGTTAGAGATTCCATAGTAAATCACGAGGAAAAACCAGGAAAAAACCTCATTTAAAGACAGATCACATGCTATGATTTTTTTGTGGCGGATATTCTTGAGTTGGGGTTGATTTCATGTAATCCAATGAACTATCAGTAAAGTCGTCCCAGGAACGCAACTCATAAATATTGGCAATATCATTTTAAAGTCTTCTACTTTATAAATATATGTATAATATATATAGTATAATATATGTCTGAATTGCCGATATAAATGAGTCAGATTAAATAAATTATTAGAAGAATTTTTTACTAAGCAACAACATTTTTGTTTAATTTAGTAGTATTTTGTATTTGGACAACGACACCCGATTTGGGCGTCAAAACGTTAAAAAAATTATTTTTTTCAATTTAATTGTGGCTTATTTTCCATTTAAATAGTTAATTATAAAAATGCCACAAGGAAATAGCTTCAGAACAGTATTGTTTAGTATTTTGAAAATTTATAAAATGTATCTTTTTCCCGTTATTTATTCAGTTAATTAAGTACTTATATCTCAATGAGAATTAATACTATAGTCGGTTCGCTAAACTCAGACACAACTGGCTAGTGATTTTAGTAGGTAATTTTTTTGTTTCTGGCCAATTTTGCCAAAATTGGCAAAATTACTAACTATTTACTATTTAGTAATTATCTTTTTTTTTGCAATTTTATCAAATTGGCAAAATTATTAAAATCACTAGCCAGTCGTGTCTGAGTTTAGCGAACCGACTATAAAAGGTTTTTCAAGTAAGGAATTTATTCAACTTTTTATTACCTTCAATTTTGGCAATGATAACTTTTTTGTAAAAAGGTTTTTGGGCTATCTACGAAAAGCTGCTTTAAAACATGCATTTATTTTCACGAAAAATCAACATTTTTGATCTTTAATAATGGTAGGGGAGCAAAGTATGCTAAATGTGCAGTCATTCGAGCGCTTTGGGGACCTATTGGGTTATGATTATTAGGTCCTAAAACCAAAAAAAGTTAAGTAAAATTTTCCATTTTAGCGGGCGCTTGCTATTTTTTAATTTAATTTTCCATTTCCATTAATTGTTTTTTGCAAATTGAATCCAAATCTGCAATAAAAAATGAGGGTTCCCATTTAAAATTTTAAAGTAACCCCCCACCCCACCTCCGTGGGGGGTCGCGTTTGGTACCATTCAATATATTTTTCAAAAATATTAAATAAGTGTATTTTGCAGTTTTTCGATGTGATGTTTATTTTGTTAAATATTGCGGGATTTGTATTTAAAATTTTAAATTTACCCCCCACCCCTCTCTGTGAGGGGTCATGTTTGGTATCTTTCATAGATTTTTGAAAAATATTGAACGTGCAGTTTTTAGTTTTTCGATCTGACGTTTATTTCGCGAAATATTCGCTTTTTTCTTGTGAAACTTTGTGACTCACCAATTTCCTTACGCCCCACATACGGCAAATTTCACATTTTAGAACGACAAAAGTCAATTTTCAAATAATATAACAACTAAGCCAAAGTAACTTTTATCTATTCTCTGATAATCAGTCTATTCGTAAGAAAGGGTTTCTATTGAAAAGGGCATCAGGGGATCATGCGCATGAACAGAGGGTCAGCTACCTGCCAGCACTACCCGTCAGCCTTTAGTCAACCTTTAGTTGCGTTTGAATCTTCAACGTAGTTGGTGCTGTCCTGTATTTTTGTCTAGTGACCGTGTCAAACTTTTTACCATGGAAGCTGAAGCGTCAGGTATGTACTTGTAAATGATATAATTATTGCACTTAAACATTAAAGGATAGATATGTAAAAATAATAATTTATAAATGAGAGTTCTGTAGTCGAATTTTACTCAAATTTAAATATTTACTTTAGCTTATACAAAAAGTACCGTTAACTTTTTTTGTTTCTAAGAATCGGCATATATTTGTGATTCCAATGCAGGTAGAAACACTTCCCCTCATGGCCCCCATAAATAATAGTATCTCTTTGTTCGCAGGTAGTTGCATTGCGCTTAAACATTACATTAAAGGATAGATATGTAAAAATAATAATTTATAAATGAGAGTTCTGTAGTCGAATTTTACTCAAATTTAAATCTTTACTTTAGCTTATACAAAAAGTACCGTTTAGTAGGTACCGTTAACTTTTTTTGTTTCTAAGAATCTGCATATATTTGTGATTCCAATGCAGGTAGAAACACTTCCCCTCATGTCCCCCATAAATAATAGTATCTCTTTGTTCGCAGGTAGTCGTGATTACCCTGGATCTCGTGAAAAGAAAATTCGTAAAAAAGAACTATTTGTTGTGTTAAAAAAAGATCATTTTTTCAATTTATCATCATTGCAGTGCATTAAATGATTACAAAAGTACATTGTAGAAAAGTTTAGTGTTAGTGAAAGTGTTCCCCTAACAACTGCTATAAAACTATTTGTATCAAAACTTTTATCCAAGTGGCGAACTTGTAAATACATGCTTGACCGCTTTGAAAAGAACAATATTGTATGGCTTAATGGATACTTGACGATACAACGTATGTCACAGCAGACACCTCCAGATAACAGAAGACGCGGAAGACCACGAAAACTCTTCGATTGCAGCTCTGATCGCAGTAAGCAAAGACAAATTGAACCCTTTGTCTCTGAAATGAGTTCAAGCGAGATTTGCTTGGCTGCACAGTCAAGCTTAATAAAATCAGGCAAAAGAACCGCAGCGCAAGTTGTAAAGTTAGTTACAACTTCAACACCAAGAAGATTGAGAAAAATGAAATATGCGCGTGAGTCAACTTCAACAGTGCAACAATACACTCCCGATGAAGCTCTGGCACTTGTTGTCGATTTAGGCCTTACTAAAGAGGATTACATAACGATGCAAAGGGGAGCAAAGAAAAGAGGAGCAGACATTTATCCCTCATACCCAATACTTACAAAAGCTAAGAAAAGTTGTTACCCATCAAATATTAAAATCACAGAAACAGAAGCTTCAGTACCTTTGCAAGATATTTTAAATCTAACCATTCAAAGGCTAGTACAAGTGCAATCTGAAGTATTGCTGCAAAATATTTCCGAGGAGGTTTGTGATTGATGTTTTCTATAAATGGGGCCTAGACGGAAGTGGTGGGCACAGTATTTATAAACAAAATTTTTCTAACAATTCACTATACGCAGATTCAAACATTATTTTAGCAACCATAGTATCTTTGGAAATATCTATGAGGGATGGCGATAACAAAAAAATCTTTTGGAAAAATTCTAGTCCATCGTCTACAAGATATTGCCGGCCAGTTAGCTTCAAACTAATGAAAGAAAGCAGTGAAAATACAAAAACAGAATATACCAGTATCCAGGCTCAAATTGATAACTTGCTCACTACAGAAATAACCTTAGGTAACAAAGAATTGTCATTTAAGCATATAGCGATATGTACGATGCTTGATGGAAAAACGGTAAATATTTTAACAGAAACGTCTTCATCGCAAGCTTGCAATGTTTGTAAAGCCACACCTAAAATTCTTAACGACTTGGAGATCCTGAAAACCAGACCATGTGACGTGGATACTTTTAAATTTGGTATTTCTGTACTTCACGCACACTTGAGATGTTTAGAATATTTAAATATTTCTTATAAATTGGAACTCCAAGAGTGGCAAGCGAGAGGCAATGAAGCCAACGAAAAGGTGAAGAAAAGACGACAACACATTAGCAATCTTTTTTATAAAGAAATGGGCCTTGTTGTCGACCAACCAAAACAAGGAGGAGGGAACAGCAATGACGGGAACACAGCACGAAAATTTTTTGACAATCCTTTCTTGGTATCCAAAATAACGGGCTTAGACAAAGATTTGATAGAGCGGTTTTCCAATATCTTAAGCACTCTGTCTAGTGGGCATTACATTAATGAAACAGTTTTTAAGAAATATTGTTATGATACGGCTGAAATGGCTATTAGATTGTATGGTTGGTATAAAATGAGCGCCACTGTCCACAAACTACTTTTACATGGACCTGATATAATAACCTCATTAAGCTTACCAGTGGGCCAACTGACCGAAGACGTTATAGAAGCAGGTCATAAAGATTACAAAAAATTTCGTCAATTTCATTCTAGGAAAACGTCAAGGAAGGAAACCAACGAAGATATTTTTCACTGGATGTTGATATATTCTGACCCCATTATAACTAGTCGCAGAAAAAAACCAAAATCGAATAAAAAAAAATTCAACTCAGTTGTCCTTGGTTTGTTAAGACTACCAACATTTTTGACTACTGAAGAAGTTTTGTGTTTAGACGAAGAATCCTCAGAGATTTAATATTTTTAATAATTTCATTTTTATAATTCTACACTTAATTGTATTATCTAATAAATGCGTAGTTTAAAACACTTTTTTATTTATTTTTATTTATTTATTTTCTATTTATTTTATTATGTTTATTATTTTATCCAAAACCAAAATCGAATAATTTATTTTTTATTTATTTTATTATTTTTATTATTTTATCCAAAACCAAAATGGAATAATTTATTTTTTATTTATTTTAATATTTTTATTATTTTATCCAAAACCAAAATCGAATAATTTATTTTTTATTTATTTTATTATTTTTATAATTCTACACTTAATTGTATTATCTAATAAATGCGTAGTTTAAAACACTTTTTTATTTATTTTTATTTATTTATTTTATTATTTTTATTATTTTATCCAAAACCAAAATCGAATAATTTATTTTTTATTTATTTTATTATTTTTATTATTTTATCGAAAACCAAAATAGTATAAAAAACCAAAATCGAATAAAAAAAAATTCAACTCAGTTCTCCTTGGTATGTTAAGACTACCAACATTTTTGACTACTGAAGAAGTTTTGTGTTTAGACGAAGAATCCTCAGAGATTTAATATTTTTAATTATTATTATATTTATTTTTTAAAAAAAGATGCTAGCTGCAGCTATAGGTAGTTTATTGTTACTAATCCATACTAACTACAAAACTTTTCTACTACCAGTAGTAACTTAAACTATCAGAGATACTTTTGTCGTCCTAAAATGTAGAAATTGCCCGCGCCCCCCGCTCAAATCGTCAGATTTTTTAAATATACACTGTTTTGCATGTACTTAACTTACCTTATCTTAATCTGACAATTTCGAGTATTTTTAAGGATAGATTTTTATTTTCGGGCCCCCCTAAACGAATTCCCCTGTGTTGAGAGCCAATATATGGCAGAGGTACATCTGCAGGGTACCACGTTTCTCCCCATATGATAATCTGACGCGCTCGAGTAACTGCAAAAATCCCCGCTTGGGCTCCCCTACCATAACTCAAAAAGTATCGATTTATTTTAGTAACTTATAATATGTTGCGTATTCAGTAACTTATTGTTATAAAACTGACTTTTCTATTTTATTATTTATATTTTTAGGCACTAAGTTTAATTTAAATAAAGGAAGACTTACTTATATTATTTTATTTACATCACTTATTTAATTTACTTAATAGTTACAAATAACTCAAACTAACACATCTAATTTATTTACAAACTCAAATTTATGATTTTACTAACTGAAACATAATAATTCCGATAACTAATAGTCCAAGTAATGAAGCTTAAAATAGGACAAAACCTCGCAATTTTTACAGAATGGATCGATTTGCTTGAAAATTTGAGAATAAGTAGTGGATAGTCCAAGGATCAAAATCTATATGAGGCCGAAAGGCGCTTTTACCATAGGGGTGGTTGCCACCCCATCTCGGGGGGTGGAAATTTTTTATTTTATTTTGACAGCAAAAGTTGGTAAACACATTAATTCTAAGCAAAAAACGTTCTATACATTTTTTTGATAAAAGTAATAGTTTTCGATTTATTCGCTATCGAAAGTGTTGGTTTAAATCGAAAAAATCATTGTTTTTAATCAGTTTTCTGCTAATAAGTCAAAAAGTTTCCGTTCTATCAAAACAAGTTTGCTTAACAAAAATGTACCTTTTGAAAAAATAAACAAAATCGTTTTTATAATTTGCTTTAAAACCAATAGTAATCGAGCTATACTTTATTATATGTTAGCTCTTCTTCGTAAAATGCTAAATATTGTAGTTTCAAAGTCAAAAGACGGGAAAACTATGCATTTTTCGAGGATAACTTGTTCAAGCTAATTTAAAGTATTTAAAAATATCTATCTCCAGAAATAAAAAAAATAGTCCCTAGCTCAAAAATTAAGTGACTTATAGTAAAAAGAATGTCAGTCCCTATTTTTTTTTTCAGCGAAAAACTGATCGTAAACTTCCCCCTACTCTCCACCCTAATTAAAATTGGTCATTAACCTTATTTGGTCTTCTTAATTTATGTATTGTTAATAGGTTCCAGAGGTTTGACCGGCTTAGAATGATTAGTTTAAAAAAAATGAATTAAAAGCGAATAACGAATTTTTGTAGTTTGGTAAAAAATGCCAATTTCTTCAGAATAGAAAAATTAGCATCAGAGATACGAAAAAATATTTAAATATAAAATTGTAGCTTATTTAATTCCCAAGAACCTGGTTTGCAAAAATTTTTTCTACGGCAAAAATTGAGTGAGCTATTGAAAATTAAAACTTGTAATAACATGCAAAAACCATCTTTACCAACCCTTTCAGTCACCTCTTTTTGCGAATGAGGATTTTAAAATGATATAATATTAATAGCCCTGTAGGTCCTGTAAAAACCTACAAAATTCTTTTTTAACAAACTTTCTAGGATAAAAAATAAAAAAGTTACGGTTAAAAAATCAATATATTTTTTTGAAAAAAAAAGGAGATATCTAATTGGAAGCATAATAATGTAAGTTAGCGGTGTTCTTAGTCATCGGCCTTATTCATTCTTCTTTATTTATGTATTATTCATAGATTCCAAAAGTTTGACTGGCTTAGAATGATTAGTTTTTAAAAAAATGTAGTTAAAAGCGAATAACGAATTTTTGTAGTTTGGTAAAAAATGCCTTTTGCTTCAGAATAGAAAGAGTAGCATCAGAGATACGAAAAAATATTTAAATATAAAATTGTAGCTTATTTAATTCCCAAGAAATTGGATTGCAAAACTTTTTTTCTACGGCAAAAATTGAGTGAATAGTAAATGAGTATAATACCGAAAAACATTGATTTTTTCGATATAAAACTAACACTTTCGATAGCGAATAAATCGAACACTATTAATTTTATCAAAAAAATGTATATAGAATTTTTTGCTTAAAATGAATGTTTTTATCAACTTTTGCAGTTAAAATTATAATAAAAAATTTCCACCCCGAGATGGGGTGGCAACCACCCTCATGGTAAAAGCGCCTTTCGGCATTATATAGATTTTGATCCTTGGAGTATCCACTACTTATTCTCAAATTTTCAAGCAAATCGATCCATTCTGTAAAAATTGCGAGGTGAAAAGCTATGGTTCCTGGACTATAATACATTTCAAAATAGACGGCGAACAACTCGATTCGGATACAATAATTATTACACGTCGATAACTGACTTACTAATTCCAAAAACCCCTATTTATACATTATTACAATGTTCCAGAATAAGAAAGATTATTACGGAAGAATTTATCTTATCCTAGAATAACAATCGAAGGGTTATTTACACAATAACAAAGCAGGTAAAATCGAATTTACCAGAAAAGGATCGAACATCATAAATCAATAGTTTGTTTACGTTAAAGATAAAATAGGCCAGGTCGTGAGTAGCCTGCATCGTCACATTGCCTCCACCTTAAAAGATGGTTCCTTGCCGGGACTCGAACTGGATGCTGGTACCTGCAACTTGACCCTCTTTTACAACTCCCAGTTGTATAAAAGTGGCAACGGACGGTCCGCACCAGTAACTATGCGGATTGCAACAGACTAAAACCTGGACCTCGGTCACAGTATAAAGATTGACAGTAGAACCACTCGCCGAAAAATTGTAAGTAAAATCTGTAGTCGCGCATGGCGACCGCGCAATGTTCTTAGTCGCTTTTGCCCCACTCTCGCATTGCTAGTCGCATAGAAACATACGGGTTTTAACAGGGAAAACCCGCATCCACCACTGGTGAATTATCAATTGCGTACTGCGGGTATTACTTCTTGAGATCAAAGTGCCAACAGAGAAGTGGTTTTGGTTTCGGTGTCTTTAAAGATTTCTTTCACCATATTGCGGACAACTCTCCAGTCTAGTTGGCGGCATTCTAACTTTGGCATGGCTAACTTTTGCACGTCGGACTCCAACACGTGCTCTCTCAATTGAATTAATGCATCCCATACATCTTGGTAGGTAGGTTGGTCATGGGCAGTGTCTTTTGTTACCAGAAAGAATAGGTAACGTGATGCATGTTGAAGTTTCAATGCTTTGCCAGGAGCTGGCAGTTGGCATTGAAGTTCTGCAACTCGATCAAACTTTCTTCGAAAGGCAGATGCCACCCCTCGTGCGTCTTTGATACTGGCCGGGATGGTATGGGCCAGTGAATAGTCATCGGGAAGTGCGAGTAGATCTCGATTTTCTTCAGTGGTAACACCAAGTCTCGATTTACCGGTACCTCCATAGGCCCCCATGAACTCCTCAAACGTGAGGTCAGGTATTTCTCGAACTTGGTTTACTTTCACTTCTTCATCTACGTCGTGGTCTCCCTCGTACGGCGCCAACCGTTTATGGTGGACTATCATCGGCTTTCCCCTAGGAATCTTGCTTATTCGGTAGATAACGTCATTAATTTTCTTGACAATGAGGTACGGACCTTCCCAGAACTGCTGCAACTTGGGAGAACAACCTGTTCGCTTCTTTGGATTATAAAGCCAGACTTTGTCGTTCTCCTTGAAACATCCCTTCTCGGCTTGGGTATCGTATCGTTTCTTCATTCGGTCGCTAGCGATCTGAAGATGGGAACGGACCAACTCATGTATATCGTCCATCCTTCTTCGCAATTCGTTCACATAATCCTCACCAGCCACATCTTCTCCAGGTCGACATCCAAACTCTAAATCACAGGGTAGACGCATCTCGCGTCCAAATAGGACTTTTGCTGGTGTTTGTCCCGTTGATTCATTAATAGCAGATCTATAGGCCATTGCGAAGAACGGAAGGTACTGGCCCCAGTCTCGCTGATGATTAGACACCATCTTTGTCAAATACTTGCCGACTGTCTTATTCATACGCTCCACTATTCCATCCGATTGCGGGTGATAGGCCGTGGTTCTTGTCTTCTTCATGCCTAGTTTATCACAGATTCCCTGAAATAGATCGCTCTCAAAGTTCCTTCCTTGGTCACTATGGATCTCTAGAGGCACTCCATATCGGCTGATGCAGTCTTTGATTAACACATCTGCAATAGTGGCGGCCTTCTGGTCTGGAATTGCGTAGATCTCAACCCATTTCGTGAAGTAATCCATTACCACCAACATGTATTTGCCTCCATTTTCACTTTCTGGAAATGGCCCGGCAATATCCAAAGCTATTCTTTCAAACGGACTTCCAACATTGTACTGTCTCATAGGAGCCTTTCTTTTCCGGTGGGGTCCGTTACTTGTAGCACAGGTAGTACATTTCTTACACCAGTCCTTCACATCGTCGGAAATATTCATCCAATAAAATCGTTCCCGAATTCTCTGAAGGGTTTTCTTTACACCAAAATGCCTTCCTGATGGACTGTCGTGTAACTGACGAAGTACTTCGGCCACTCTGCTCTTTGGAATCACCAACTGTGTTCTCATCGCTGAACCATCATCATTTTCCATTCCTCGTTTAAGCAAGCTGTCTTCCAAGATAAATGAGTCCCACTGTGCCCAACACGTCTTAACTACTGAGCCTAGGCTTGATAATTCTTGCCAACATGGTCGACGATTTTTTTCTTTCCATTTTCCAATCTTCTGTAAAACTGGATCTTTTTCTTGTTCTTCCTTGATCTTGGTAGGCGTCCACTCGTCGTTAACCACTGTTGTTCTTAGTACTGCTGCTTCCTTTGACTCCGTTTTGTTGCAATGGGAACACTCTGCTGGGCACGGCCTTCTAGATAGATAATCAGCGTTCCTGTGGCTAACTCCGGCCCGATGCTCGATCTTGAGCTCATATTCTTGAAGTCATTCAATCCATCTGGCTATCTGATCCTCTGGATTCTTAAACTGCATTAACCATTTAAGGGCGGCATGGTCAGTTCGGATTAGAAACTTCCTTCCATAGAGGTATTGATAGAAGTGTTCTACTGATTTCACTACTGCTAGAAGTTCTCTTCTCGTGACGCAGTAATTTCGTTCAGGTTTTGAAAGCACTTTACTAAAATATCCCAGAACTCGTTCCTGTCCTTGAATCTGAGACAGCACTCCTGCAATTCCCACATTACTTGCATCCGTATCTAAGATGAACTCTCCTTCTGGCAGTGGATACCCTAGTATTGGCGCTGTAATTAAATGCCTCTTCAAGGTTTCAAAGGCCGTTTGGCAGTCTCCATCCCAGCAATAATCCCTTGCTTCCTCTGTAAGTCGCGTTAATGGCTTAGCGATATCTGCAAACTTCTTAATGAATCTCCGTTAGTAAGTACATAGTCCCAGAAAACTTCTCACTTGATGTTTATCAGTTGGTTCAGGCCATTCCTTAACGGAATCAATTTTTCCTTTATTCACGGCCACTCCTTCTTTGCTGACTATATGACCTAAATAATTGACTTCACTTTGAAATAGCTGGAATTACTTGGGGTTTAACATTAACTGGGCAGCTTTAAGCCGATTAAAAACGTCTTCTAAATTCTTCAGGTGGTCTTCAAACGTCTCCCCCAAAACGATTATGTCGTCTAAATACACCAGGCACGTTTTCCAAGATACCCCTCCCAACACATTTTCCATAAGCCTCTCAAATGTCGCAGGAGCATTACAGAGTCCAAACGGCATAACGTTGAATTCCCATAATCCAGATCCTGTAGTGAAGGCCGTCTTCTCCTTGTCTACTGAGTCCATTTCTACCTGCCAATATCCAGACTTCAAGTCCAACGTAGAAAACAATTTACTTCCAGCCAATGTGTCCAACGTGTCGTCGATCCGAGGCAGAGGATAACTATCTTTCTTGGTAACGTTGTTCAACAAACGGTAGTCCACAAAGAACCTCGTAGTTCCATCTTTCTTCTTGACCAGGACCACCGGAGAGACCCATGGGCTCGTAGAAGGTTGTATCACCCCGTCTTTCTTCATTTCTTGAACAATCCTTTCAGCTTCCTCTCTCTTCGCCTGTGGTAGTCGTCGAGCTGTTTGACGAATTGACCTAGCGTTTCCAGTGTCAATTTTATGTTTGACAACGGTAGTTCTTCCTATCTTTCCTCCTTTCGGTACGAATATCTCACGATATTGCCGAAGAAATTCCCTTAATTTCCTTTTCTCCACTTGGTTTAGAGACTGGCCTGCAACTGCAACCATTTGGTCAAACTTGTCGTTGGAATTATCTGATGTTGTCGTCTGGCGGATTATGGACGTCACGGGTACACAAGTTCCTACTTTTGTCTCCTTCTTGATAGTCACCGGGTAGTCATTGACATTAGTCAATCTTACGGGAATTTCTTTCGCAGAAGTAACTAATTCCTTTCCAATTATGTTTCCTCGGCCAACCTCCTCGTCGTGGTTCCATGGCTCCATCATAACAGGTGTTCCTTCTTCTACAATTCCCTGTAGCCGCGCTACGATGATCGTTTCACTCCTCGCAGGGACAACTGTATCTTCTTTAATAGCTGCTAGTACAGTGCTGTCATCATGTGGATGAAGAAATACCTCCCGTTGCCAACTTTGATTACCCTGTTCTTAAAATCCAATTGAAATCCATGCAAATTCATTACGTCCATTCCTAATATAACATATTTTTCGATGTCTGCAACTATGACAGTATGGACGAACTTTTCGGCTCCAATCCCTAATTGTATCTGGATTTCTCCGTGGATGTTGGCATTTTCACCTGTGACAGCCCGCAGTCGCAACCTGGTTGGTAAGAGTTTCTTACGGCTGTTTATAACTGACGGTCGTATAATGGTCCTGGTCGCTCCGGTATCCACCAACAATGTATACTTTTTACCATTTATTTCTCCATCTACATATACACTATCTTCACGACATTTCAAAGAAGCTATTAGTATTAGATGGTCTTTAGAGAAGTTCTGAGTCGAGGCTGCCCCCCTAGGGTCTGTCCGTTCTCTTATTTCCTGCTGGCGAGTTTCTTGATTTGCGTTCTTACTTAAACTCCGTGCGTGTCCATTTTCGCCACAACTGCAGCAATTTATGGTCTTCGTTTTCTTCGATGTAATGCCTTTCACCATATTTACCAGCTGGTCAAGTTTGTCTTCATCCTCTTCTTCTTTCACAGTTCGAACTGTACTGTACTCACCAGAGGCCTGCGTAGCTGATCAAACTCGAGGGCCGCGGACAATACATCGACCAGCGTCTTGTGAGGAGCTAATCGCAGTGTTCTCTGCATTTCAAAATCACGAAGACCATCAATAAATGTTTGAACAGCCAACATTTCCATCATGTCTTCGGGAGCTGTTGGATAAGCAAATCGTACTAGCCTGGCAATATCTAGCTCATATTCTTGAAGAGCTTCATCTTTCTTTTGTCGTCGGTTTTTAAGCCGCGCCTGATAAACATACTCCAAATGTTCGTGCCCATAGCGCATGTTTAGTCTCTTCATAAGTTGTTCAAAATTATTCGTCTCCTCTACAGCTATGGTCTGGAGTACATCCAAAGCCTCTCCTCGAAGAGCAATAACCAGATTTACAGCTGTCTTTTTCAGACCATCCGTTCGCTCTTGAAACTGTTTCAAACTGTTTCTTATAGTTGTTCCATGATGACTTTCCGTCGAAATTTGGCACCTTAACACGAGCATGACTTACACTCCCTTCAACTATCGGCCGTGGCTCCAATTTGTATTTGGTTTCATCATCTTTAACGTCTGTTAAGATGGGTTCCATCCCTTTGTCTACTTTTTCCGTTTCCTCCATTTTCTTTTCCATTTCTTTGATCTTTTCTTCAAAAGTAGATTTTAGAGATGATATCTTGTCGTCAAAATCCGAAGTGACTTTAGAGATCTCGTTAGTCATCTTGCTTTCAAGGGATGAAATATCACCCGAAACTTTCAACATCTCACTAGAAACTTTATGTTCTAATGATGTTATATCCGCCGAAACTTTGTTCTCTAGCGATTAATGTCTGTCGAAACTTTCAAAACATCCGAGGAAACTTTGGAGATTTCACTAGAAACTTTGTTCTCTAACGATGTAATGTCTGTCGAAACTTGGGAGATTTCACTAGACACTTTGTTCTCTAACGATGTAATTTCCGTCGAAACTTTCGAAATCAAAGCAGCATGCTTGTCTTCAAACAAATAGGTTTCTGGACATTCATCTTGCAGAGCGTTCTTTAGACGTTCGACTAGATTAGCCTTTTTCCCAGTAGTGTCCATGTCTCTCTCTTCTAACTCGTTGCGTAGCTCCTTAACGAGCAGATCAGTAATTTTCTGCTTATGCTGTGAAGACATGGCCACACACTTTATTTATTACAATTTATATTTATTTATTTTTAAAGATTCCACACTGTATTTACGCGAATTTATGTTAATTTTCTTTTTTTTTTAATATCCCACTTCTGACACCACTGTTATAAAACTGACTTTTCTATTTTATTATTTATATTTTAGGCACTAAGTTTAATTTAAATAAAGGAAGACATATTATTTTATTTACATCACTTATTTAATTTACTTAATAGTTACAAATAACTCAAACTAACACATCTAATTTATTTACAAACTCAAATTTATGATTTTACTAACTAAAACATAATAATTCCGATAACTAATACATTTCAAAATAGACGGCGAACAACTCGATTCGGATAAAATAATTATTACACGTCGATAACTGACTTACTAATTCCAAAAACCCCTATTTATACATTATTACAATGTTCCAGAATAAAAAAGATTATTACGGAAGAATTCATCTTATTCTAGAATAACAATCGAAGGGTTATTTACACAATAGCAAAGCAGGTAAAATCGAATTTACCAGAAAAGGATCGAACATCATAAATCAATAGTTTGTTTCCGTTAAAGGTAAAATAGGCCAGGTCCTGAGTAGCCTGCATCGTCACATTATGATATATATAATAAATGTTGCTTAAAATTGGTGCATCTATCGATTTTTGGGGTTATTTTTAATAAAATAATTTTCAACCACAAGAAGGGGTGACATCCACCCCCAGGCTAAAAGCGCAAGTTGGCACCATGTCATTATTGTTTCTTGAGGTATACTCTAACTACTTACCAATTTTCATGAAAATCGATGGAAGTTCAACGAAATTGGAGGTGAAAACTTTTCATTTTTTTATAAGCTACATTTTTTTAAGAATTTTTTCGATAAAATACTTACTTTTGAGTTATTTTCGAAAACGTGATTTTGTTGAAAAATGAACACTTTCACTCGGAAATAAGTATTGATTTTGTGAAAAACTTTATAGAACAAAAGTTGCTTAAAATTAGACAGTTTATCCATTTTTGGACTTATTTTGAACGTATGTTTTTTCACCCCCCAAGTAAAAGCAGCCAACGGCACCACAAGTCCAAAAGTGAAGTGGAGGCAAAGAGGAACCTAAACAAAAATTTTCATGCAGTTCAGTGGAGACACAGAAAATTACACGGTATCGCCGTGTTTCACCTTCATTTACTGACCTATTAAATGTAGTAATAACAATAAACATTTCAATTAATCAAGGAATAATAAAACACAAACCATCACAATATTCCTTAGGTTCGGTCAACTTAAATAAGTTTTCTGCACTATCAGTCACTAGTGGCACTCTAACAACTTCGACCATTGGGCTAGGAACAATCACCTTGTCATTAAAGAATTCATCGATTTTTTGCTGTGCCATAGATTCAATATGGGGGTCTTCTTCGAACACGTGTTGGCTAATAGTTGCTTCATCTATATCGGCGGGTTTCAAACTTGAAATGTCGTCTATAGTCCACACAAACTTTTCTTCAGTCTTGGGGGTTGATACAGTGGCAAATACAGATGGGCTGTAATTTGAACGAATTTATTAGAACCTTTATTTGATTTTTATTTAGCAAAAAAATTATAGGTTTAGGAAGACCCACTCATTTGGTGATGTCAATCTACGAATGAAACATTGAAATCTGACATTAATGAAAATAACTTACTTAATTGTCTCCAGTGCATTCATACAGCAAGACAAAAGTCAAAGTTAAATACTGTGTTTATATTATAGGATTAATTTATGAGTATGTCTTACAGTGGAACATCATGGTTTAATTCGCTCAGATGATAAAGGATTCGGCAAAATTTATCTATTAGGAAAATTAAGAATCCAGGTAATGAAAAACTGGGTAATGAAAAAGTGGATGAGTTGGCCAAAGATGCAATAAAAAAAGGTGAGATACTAACTCACATATTATCGACAGATGCAATAAATGACGTCAAAGTTAGAATAAATAAAATATGGAAAAAAGAATGGAAAAATATTACAAGCATGTCAAAAAATTTATATTTTTCTTTACATCAAGAACTTCCTCTGCCACCTGAATACATATTTAAATATAACCTGCCAAAGCAAGATATTTCTACTATCGTCAGATTAAAAACTCGACACGGGAAATATGAGGCACATCTGCACAAATTAGGAATAATTAATTCATCAGTCTGTTTTTGTGATAATGTTTCGATTATAGATTAAGGGCCGGTTGTTCGAAAGCTAATCAACAATGATCATTATCAAATATTTAATTACTGTCACCAACTGTCAATATCAACTTTGTTTGGGTTCCTGAAAACATAATATGAAATTACTTAATCAATTATGTTAATAATTGTTATGTTAATTGATTAACTAATCTCATAATTTTAATCAATTATGTTTTCAGCAACCCAATAAAAGTTGACATTGACAGTTTTGGTGACAGTAATTAAATATTTGATAGTGATCATTGTTGATTAGCGTTCGAACAACCGGCCCTTAAACCATATTTTCTTGGAATGCAAAATTAACGAGAGATTTACGACAAACACAAGTTCATTTTCCAATTAGTATAGAATATCTACTAAGTTGTCATAAAATGGAAATATTTAAATTACTCATAAACTACTTGAAAGAAACAAATATAATCATTTAAGTGAAATACGTGTAAATATAACAAAACTAATAAATTGAGGTAAAAACAAAATAAAAATCTGTGGCTAACGGACTCGCATCCAAGCCATTTTTTCACACACACACACACACACACACACAAGAATCCAGGTACTAATATTAAAGAAATAAAATGACTAAAGCTTAAGAGTCATTACACAAACAAATGAAGCTAAACTAGTAGCATGACAACTTGTTTGTATGACATTCTTTGGATCTTCTTTACCAAAAGAAGTCATAAACAATAGTTGTATTTTCCCAGCAGCACCAAGCATTGTTAAGAGAGTGCTCAAAATACATTAAACAGTGTGAAATTAAGGAAATCATGGCAACAAAAAATATCTAGTTTCAGGAGGCTGAAAAAGTTCATAGTCCTAATCAAAATTATTATTCAAACATATTGACTAATAAGAAGTTCTCATTGTTGGCTAATGAATCTAGCAGTTTTCCTTCACGACCTTCTAGAAATCTCAATTTATTTTCAAGAAGAGAAATTTCATGAGAAGAAATTTCACACCAAGTAACAGCTCTAAATGATTAAAAAAAAAAAGAAAACTGAACGAGAACAATAATATTGATAACGAAAGAGCTCAGAAAAGAATCACCAGTTCATAAATCTTACTAAATTCTTGTAGGGAAGAGTTCATGATGCATAAAGAAAAAATAGTTGAAGGCATTTCTAACAAAATATTCAGCTTTCTTTTCGATGTTTTAAATTGTAAGGACAGTTTACATAATGATCCAAATTTTGAAATTGTTTTCAAAGAAGATTATTTAAGAATTACCTATGTGAAAAGAGTATGCACTGATATACAGTGCGTCCATAAAGTAACGCATAAATTCATTATTTTTTAAACCGGCAACTTTAAAGAAAAATCCCAAAACAGGTCGATTTTTATTTTTAATTTCCGATTTTTTGGCATATATATCATAGTAGTGACGTCATCCATCTGGGCGTGATGACGTAATCGATGATTTTTTTAAATGAGAATAGGGGTCATGTGATAGCTCATTTAAAAGGGTATTCAATTCTCTATTCACTAATGTACATAATTATTACATAACATTAACATAATTATTTATACAGGGTGTTCAAAAAATATTTTTTAAATTATAATAATTGAGACAAAAAGAAGAACGTATGTAATTTATTTAATTCAAAATGCGTTTTCCTACTATCAGTAAACAGAAAAAAAAAATATTTGACAAATAAACATTGATTTTAGCTTGAACGAAATGTTCAAACTGGCAAGAGGTAGTGGGTGGCAGCTTTAACACTGAATTTAAGCGAAAAACAATATTTATTTGTCAAATAAGCATTTTTTTCCTGTTTTCTGACAACATTAAAACGTATTTTGAATTAGATAAATTACATACATTCTTCTTTTTGTTTCAATTATTTTAATTAAAAAAATGTTTTTTTGAACACCTTGTATATATAATTATGTTAATGTTTATATTAGGGAATAGAGAATTGAATACCCTTTCAAATGAGCTATCACATGACCCCTATTCTCATTTAAAAAAATCAACTATTACGTCATCACGCCCAGATGGATGACGTCACTAGTATGATGTATATGCCAAAAAATCGGAAATTAAAAATAAAAAATCGACCTGTTTCGGGATTATTCTTTAAAGTCGCCGGTTTATGAAATAATGAATTTATGCGTTACTTTATGGACGCACTGTATCTACTGATATAAGCAAAATAAGGCTATAAGCAAAATTATTCAATTTACTATTTAATATATTTCAGTTTACTATTATTAGATTTGTTTTAAGTTAAATCGGTAAGAAAATTTTTCTGTACATTTCATCCATTTTATATACCTAAAATATCCTAATTATTAAGTATTTTCTATGGGAAATAAGCCACAATTTATCTACTAAAAAATGAATTTATTAACGTTTCGAAGCCCAAATCGGGTTTCGTTGTCAAAATACAAAATACTATTAAAATAAACAAAAATGTTGTTGCTAAGTAAAAAAATTCTAATAATTTATTTAATCTGACTCATTTATATTGGCAATTCAGACGTATATTATACATTTTAAAGTAGAAGGCTTTAAAATGATATCGCCAATATTTATGAGTTGCGTTCCTGGGACGACTTTACTAAAAGATAGTTCATTCGATTACATGAAATCAATCCCAACTCAAGAATATCCGTCGCAAAAAAATCATAGCATGTGATCTGTCTTTAAAAAGACAACCAAATGCAACGATGACAGTAAAATTCTCGCGTTAGAGTTATAGTATGTTATAGTTTACACTAAGTTTTACAAATAATACCTAATTTTTTATAAATAGGTAAAGCTGAATGTTGATTAGATTAGAATATCTAGTATTTAAAAACATTGACTGCAAATATGAACACTGACACTGAAAAAACAGGTCCGTGAACTTAGCCCGAAAAAGTCGGGAAAAAAAATGCGATTGATGCCATTCGTTTGTCCATTGATTGTCCACGTTTGTCCACCATTTTATTTCGTTAGTCCACCCATCAATTCTTTTTTATAAACAAAAATTTTTTTTCGGGCTAACTTCACAAATCCACAAATTTTCGAAAATTTAAAAAAAACTCTTGCTATATTGTTTGTCCATCGTTTGTCCATGTTTGTCCACCACATAATTTTTTTTGTCCACCCTCTGAAACAACCCCCTGTTAATTGTAATTATTTTTTTATTTCTTAATTCGGGCTAACTTCACGTTCTCTTAAATGGGCATTTAAACGTTAATTCGGGTGCAGAATCACAACTAAGCGTCTGTCCACCCCTTTGCAGCGTTTGTCCAACCCCTTAAAGTGAGAAACAACCCCCCTGTTAATTGTAATTATTTTTTTATTTCTTAATTCAGGCTAACTTCACGTCCATTTAAACGTGTATTGTAAAGTTAATTCAAGTGAAGAATCACAACTACCCGTTTGTCCACCCCTTCGCAGCGTTTGTCCAGCCCCTTAAAGTGCGAAACAACCCCCTCGTTAATTGTATAACCTAATTATTTTTTTAATTCTTAATTCGGGCTAACTTCAAATTCTCTAAAATAGGTATTTAAACGTTAATTCGGGTGCAGAATCACAACTACCCGTTTGTCCACCCCTTCGCAGCGTTTGTCCAACCCCTTAAAGTGCGAAACAACCCCCTCGTTAATTGTAATTATTTTTTAATCTCTTTATTCGGGCTAACTTCACGTTCTCTTAAATGGGCATTTAAACGTTAATTCGGGTGCATAATCACAACTACTCGTTTGTCCACCCCTTCGCAGCGTTTGTCCAACCCCTTAAAGTGCGAAATAACCCCCCTGTTAATTGTAATTATTTTTTTATTTCTTTATTCGGGCTAACTTCACGTTCTCTTAAATAGGCATTTAAACGTTAATTCGGGTGCATAATCACAACTACTCGTTTGTCCACCCCTTCGCAGCGTTTGTCCAACCCCTTAAAGTGCGAAATAACCCCCCTGTTAATTGTAATTATTTTTTTATTTCTTTATTCGGGCTAACTTCACGTTCTCTTAAATAGGCATTTAAACGTTAATTCGGGTGCAGAATCACAACTACCCGTTTGTCCACCCATTCGCAGCGTTTGTCCAACCCCTTAAAGTGCGAAACAACCCCCTCGTTAATTGTAATTATTTTTTAATTTCTTTATTCGGGCTAACTTCACGTTCTCTTAAATGGGCATTTAAACGTTAATTCGGGTGCATAATCACAACTACTCGTTTGTCCACCCCTTCGCAGCGTTTGTCCAACCCCTTAAAGTGCGAAACAACCCCCCTGTTAATTGTAATTATTTTTTTATTTCTTTATTCGGGCTAACTTCACGTTCTCTTAAATAGGCATTTAAACGTTAACTCGGGTGCAGAATCACAACTACCCGTTTGTCCACCCCTTCCCAGCGTTTGTCCAACCCCTTAAAGTGCGAAACAACCCCCTCGTTAATTGTAATTATTTTTTAATTTCTTTATTCGGGCTAACTTCACGTTCTCTTAAATGGGCATTTAAACGTTAATTCGGGTGCATAATCACAACTACTCGTTTGTCCACCCCTTCGCAGCGTTTGTCCAACCCCTTAAAGTGCGAAACAACCCCCCTGTTAATTGTAATTATTTTTTTATTTCTTTATTCGGGCTAACTTCACGTTCTCTTAAATAGGCATTTAAACGTTAATTCGGGTGCAGAATCACAACTACCCGTTTGTCCACCCCTTCGCAGCGTTTGTCCAACCCCTTAAAGTGCGAAACAACCCCCTCGTTAATTGTAATTATTTTTTAATTTCTTTATTCGGGCTAAATTCACGTTCTCTTAAATAGGCATTTTAACGTTAATTCGGGTGCAGAATCACAACTACCCGTTTGTCCACCCCTTCCCAGCGTTTGTCCAACCCCTTAAAGTGCGAAACAACCCCCCTGTTAATTGTAATTATTTTTTTATTTCTTTATTCGGGCTAACTTCACGTTCTCTTAAATGGGCATTTAAACGTTAATTCGGGTGCATAATCACAACTACTCGTTTGTCCACCCCTTCGCAGCGTTTATCCAACCCCTTAAAGTGCGAAACAACCCCCTCGTTAATTGTAATTATTTTTTAATTTCTTTATTCGGGCTAAATTCACGTTCTCTTAAATAGGCATTTTAACGTTAATTCGGGTGCAGAATCACAACTACCCGTTTGTCCACCCCTTCCCAGCGTTTGTCCAACCCCTTAAAGTGCGAAACAACCCCCCTGTTAATTGTAATTATTTTTTTATTTCTTTATTCGGGCTAACTTCACGTTCTCTTAAATAGGCATTTTAACGTTAATTCGGGTGCAGAATCACAACTACCCGTTTGTCCACCCCTTCCCAGCGTTTGTCCAACCCCTTAAAGTGCGAAACAACCCCCTCGTTAATTGTAATTATTTTTTAATTTCTTTATTCGGGCTAACTTCACGTTCTCTTAAATGGGCATTTAAACGTTAATTCGGGTGCATAATCACAACTACTCGTTTGTCCACCCCTTCGCAGCGTTTGTCCAACCCCTTAAAGTGCGAAACAACCCCCCTGTTAATTGTAATTATTTTTTTATTTCTTTATTCGGGCTAACTTCACGTTCTCTTAAATAGGCATTTAAACATTAATTCGGGTGCAGAATCACAACTACCCGTTTGTCCACCCCTTCGCAGCGTTTGTCCAGCCCCTTAAAGTGCGAAAGAACCCCCTCGTTAATTGTATAACCTAATTATTTTTTTAATTCTTAATTCGGGCTAACTTCAAATTCTCTAAAATAGGCATTTAAACGTTAATTCGGGTGCAGAATCACAACTACCCGTTTGTCCACCCCTTCCCAGCGTTTGTCCAACCCCTTAAAGTGCGAAACAACCCCCTCGTTAATTGTAATTATTTTTTAATTTCTTTATTCGGGCTAACTTGACGTTCTCTTAAATGGGCATTTAAACGTTAATTCGGGTGCATAATCACAACTACTCGTTTGTTCACCCCTTCGCAGCGTTTGTCCAACCCTTTAAAGTGCGAAACAACCCCCCGTTAATTGTAATTATTTTTTTATTTCTTTATTCGGGCTAACTTCACGTTCTCTTAAATAGGCATTTAAACGTTAATTCGGGTGCAGAATCACAACTACCCGTTTGTCCACCCCTTCGCAGCGTTTGTCCAGCCCCTTAAAGTGCGAAACAACCCCCTCGTTAATTGTATACCCTAATTATTTTTTTAATTCTTAATTCGGGCTAACTTCACATTCTCTAAAATAGGTATTTAAACGTTAATTCGGGTGCAGAATCACAACTACCCGTTTGTCCACCCCTTCGCAGCGTTTGTCCAACCCCTTAAAGTGCGAAACAACCCCCTCGTTAATTGTAATTATTTTTTAATTTCTTTATTCGGGCTAGCTTCACGTTCCCTTAAATGGGCATTTAAACGTTAATTCGGATGCAGAATCGCAACTACCCGTTTGTCCACCCCTTCGCAGCGTTTGTCCAACCCCTTAAAGTGCGAAACAACCCCCTCGTTAATTGTAATTATTTTTTAATCTCTTTATTCGGGCTAACTTCACGTTCTCTTAAATGGGCATTTAAACGTTAATTCGGGTGCATAATCACAACTACTCGTTTGTCCACCCCTTCGCAGCGTTTGTCCAACCCCTTAAAGTGCGAAATAACCCCCCTGTTAATTGTAATTATTTTTTTATTTCTTTATTCGGGCTAACTTCACGTTCTCTTAAATAGGCATTTAAACGTTAATTCGGGTGCAGAATCACAACTACCCGTTTGTCCACCCCTTCGCAGCGTTTGTCCAACCCCTTAAAGTGCGAAACAACCCCCTCGTTAATTGTAATTATTTTTTAATTTCCTTATTCGGGCTAACTTCACGTTCTCTTAAATGGGCATTTAAACGTTAATTCGGGTGCATAATCACAACTACTCGTTTGTCCACCCCTTCGCAGCGTTTGTCCAACCCCTTAAAGTGCGAAACAACCCCCCT
Organism: Diabrotica virgifera virgifera; assembly: GCF_917563875.1. NCBI lineage: Eukaryota > Metazoa > Arthropoda > Insecta > Coleoptera > Chrysomelidae > Diabrotica > Diabrotica virgifera. The sequence continues at coordinate 69,726,507 of NC_065444.1, forward strand.
GTTAATTGTAATTATTTTTTTATTTCTTTATTCGGGCTAACTTCACGTTCTCTTAAATAGGCATTTAAACGTTAACTCGGGTGCAGAATCACAACTACCCGTTTGTCCACCCCTTCCCAGCGTTTGTCCAACCCCTTAAAGTGCGAAACAACCCCCTCGTTAATTGTAATTATTTTTTAATTTCTTTATTCGGGCTAACTTCACGTTCTCTTAAATGGGCATTTAAACGTTAATTCGGGTGCATAATCACAACTACTCGTTTGTCCACCCCTTCGCAGCGTTTGTCCAACCCCTTAAAGTGCGAAACAACCCCCCTGTTAATTGTAATTATTTTTTTATTTCTTTATTCGGGCTAACTTCACGTTCTCTTAAATAGGCATTTAAACGTTAATTCGGGTGCAGAATCACAACTACCCGTTTGTCCACCCCTTCCCAGCGTTTGTCCAACCCCTTAAAGTGCGAAACAACCCCCTCGTTAATTGTATAACCTAATTATTTTTTTAATTCTTAATTCGGGCTAACTTCAAATTCTCTAAAATAGGTATTTAAACGTTAATTCGGGTGAAGAATCACAACTACCCGTTTGTCCACCCCTTCGCAACGTTTGCCCAACCCCTTAAAGTGCGAAAGAACCCCCCTGTTAATTGTAATATTTTTTTATTTCTTAATTCTGGCTAGCTTCATGTTCCCTTAAATGGGCATTTAAAAGCTAGCCTGAATTAAGAAATAAAAAAATAATTACAATTAACAGGGGGGTTGTTTCGCACTTTAAGGGGTTGAACAAACGTTGCGAAGGAATGGACAAACGGATAGTTGTGGTTCTGCACCCGAATTAACGTTTAAATGCCCATTTAAGAGAACGTGAAGTTAGCCCGAATAAAGAAATAAAAAAATAATTACAATTGACGAGGGGGTTGTTTCGCACTTTAAGGGGTTGGACAAACGCTGCGAAGGAGTGGACAAACGGGTGGTTGTGATTCTGCACCCGAATTAACGTTTAAATACCCATTTAAGGGAACGTGGAGCTAGCCCGAATTAAGAAATAAAAAAATAATTGTAATTAACCGGGTTGTTGTTTCGCACTGTAAGGGGTTGGACAAACGCTGCGAAGGGGTGGACAAACGGGTAGTTGTGATTCTGCTCCCGAATTAACGTTTAAATGCCCATTTAAGAGAACGCGAAGCTAGCCCGAATTATGAAATAAAAAAATAATTACAATTAACAGGAGGATTGTTTCGCACTTTAAGGGGTTGGACAAACGCTGCAAAGGGGTGGACAAACGCTTAGTTGTTATTCTGCACCCAAATTAACGTTTAAATGCCCATTTAAGAGAACGTGAAGTTAGCCCGAATTAAGAAATAAAAAAATAATTACAATTAACAGGGGGTTGTTTCAGAGGGTGGACAAAAAAAATTATGTAGTGGACAAACATGGACAATCGATGGACAAACAATATAGCAAGAGTTTTTTTAAATTTCAGAAAATTTGTAAATTTGTGAAGTTAGCCCGAAAAAAATTTTTGTTAATAAAAAAAAATTGATAAGTGGACTAACGAAATAACATGGTGGACAAACATGGACAATCAATGGACAATCGAATGGCATCGATCACATTTTTTTTGCTGCGAAGGTTTGGACAAACGGGTAGTTGTGATTCTGCACCTGAATTAACGTTTAAATGCCCATTTAAGAGAGTGTGAAGTTATCCCGAATAAAGAAATAAAAAAAAATTACAATTAACGAGGGGGTTGTTTCGCACTTTAAGGGGTTGGACAAACGCTGCGAAGGTGTGGACAAACGGGTAGTTGTGATTCTGCACCCGAATTAACGTTTAAAAGCTTATTTAAGATAACGTGAAGCTAGCCCGAATTAAGAAATAAAAAAATAATTACAATTAACAGGGGGGTTGTTTCGCACTTTAATGGGTTGGACAAACGCTCCGAAGGGGTGGACAAACGGGTAGTTGTGATTCTGCATCCGAATTAACGTTTAAATGCCCATTTAAGGGAACGTGAAGCTAGCCCGAATAAAGAAATAAAAAAATAATTACAATTAACGAGGGGGTTGTTTCGCACTTTAAGTGGTTGGACAAACGCTGCGAAAGGGTGGACAAACGGGCAGTTGTGATTCTGCACCCGAATAAACGTTTAAATGCCCATTTAAGAGAACGTGAAGTTAGCCCGAATAAAGAAATAAAAAAATAAGTACAATTAACTAGGGGGTTGTTTCGCACTTTAAGGGGCTGGACAAACGCTGCGAAGGGTGGACAAACGGGTAGTTGTGATTTTTCACCCGAATTAACTTTAAAATACGCGTTTAAACGGACGTGAAGTTAGCCCGAATTAAGAAATAAAAAAATAATTACAATTACCAGGGGGTTGTTTCAGAGGGTGGACAAAAAAAATTATGTGGTGGACAAACATGGACAAACGATGGACAAACAATATAGCAAGAGTTTTTTTAAATTTTCGAAAATTTGTGGATTTGTGAAGTTAGCCCGAAAAAAAATTTTTGTTTATAAAAAAGAATTGATGGGTGGACTAACGAAATAAAATGGTGGACAAACGTGGACAATCAATGGACAAACGAATGGCATCAATCGCATTTTTTTTCCCGACTTTTTCGGGCTAACTTCACGGAGCTTGAAAAAACTAACAACAAAACAAAAATAAGATAAAATGGAAAAGAACTACAAGAAAATTAAGAGGTTGATACTTAGTTGATCTTACTGGAAATGTGAATACCTACTAAAAAGCCAATAACAAAAGCAAAACGATATAAAATGGAAAAGAACCAGAGAAAAATGAAAATGTTGATAACTGATCTAAACAAGTCAAGATTTATTAAAACATGAATAAGTTTCCCATGTTACCGAAAGAAGTATATCTAAGTCTTACAAACATTTCATGAAGCTGATTCACTCATTCAGTGCAGTCAATTTACAAAAAAAACTATGAAATCTCACATTATGTCCAATTTGAGGTAAAACTAAAATTCACTTTTTTGAGATATTGACATTTTCATCAATTTGTACTCAATACTGCCCAGTCATGGAAAAGTTAACAAATGCTTAAAGCCTTCTAAATGCTGAGATAATTTATGGTACAATTCACTAAGGGCATTATTGTGAATTTTGGTTTCAACGTAAAACTCATTAAAAACTTATTATTGTACTTAGTGAATTTTTCTTTAAACGGCGTCTACACTCTCGCCGAAGTCGACCAAAGTTCAACAAGTACGAGAGTGTAAACGGCCACTTCTTGCAACCTTGCCTCGCTTCGTTCTACTTCCGTTCTCTGTCGGTCTGGCGCGTCCGAGTCAAAGGGATCTTTGTCGGTATCGCACCGCTTGAATGTGTTCTCGCGAAGTAGAACGAGTGTGTAGAGAGGTACTTTGGATTTCGGTCAACTTTGGCGAAGTAACTTCGCCGAGCAGGCACGTAGCCAGTAAATGTTCTTGAGGGGGGTCCAAATACAACTCAAATTTTTTGTAAGGTTAGACGGTAAGGTACGTTCACTTTTTCAAAAATGTTAGTAATAACTTATGGATAAACTTGCTGCCTTGGTACAAAAGCCGAGGTAGTTTTGGGAGGGGTCCGGACCCCATGGACCCCTCCCTTGGCTACGTGTTTGTCGCCGAGAGTGTGGAGCTCGCTATACAATCTTCAGAGCCGAATTGGTACTTAGTGATCTTTCAAACAACATGTTAGTAAACATAAACATAGATCGAGTTTCACAGCTATAAATATCTGACAGCAGGAGTGAAGAAGATGAGTGAAATTAAAAGTGCATTTACAAGATTTTTTTGCCTTATTGTGTAGATTCGCTGTTTTAATTTCCTTATAAGCTCTGTTTTGATTTTAAGATTTTATACTTTAAGGTACTAGTACACTTTAGAAGACCAAAAATAAGCATTTTTTCACGATTTTTTTTCTCAGAAACTTTATTAAAAATGAACATACAACTTTTTACATATTAATATCTACCTCTTAGAGAGTACCAAAAATATATCTTTTTTCATTTATGGACGTACACTAATATTGTAGAGGGCGCCAAAGTTGAGGCCTCGAAAAAAAGTAGTTCCGATGGCGGATAGTTAATATCAGGATTGAGATATCTGAAACAAAAAAGTCGTACGGCATTTGAAAAAGGAAAGTTTCCTACGTGACAATTTACCACCACTAGTGAAAAATTCCGCAAAATAAAGATTTTACGGAAATTTGAAAAATTTTTGTGAAAAAATCGTACGTTTTTCTTAAATTTTTTGATGGTTAAAAAATATTTATTTTTTATTTTTTGGTGAAATTGTGGTAAATTGTCACGTAAGATACCTTCCTGTTTCAAATGCAATACGATTTTTTTGTTTCAGATATCCCAATCCTGAGATTAACTGTCCGCCATCATTTTTCGAGGCCTTGACTTTTGCGCCCTCTAGTGTACGTGCATAAATAAAAAAAGATATATTTTTTGTACTCTCTAAGAATTAGATATTAATATGTAAAACGTTTTATGTTCATTTTTAATAAAGGTTCTGAGAAAAAAATTCTTGAAAAAAATGTTTATTGTTGGTCTTCTAAAGTGTACTTACTAGTTAGACCAGTAAGGATCTGTTTTTAGGTGGATGTGAGAGGTGGCATTCAGATTTTTGCGGATAAAGTTAAGTGATAACTTCGTTAATAATAATTGAATTATGCTCCTTCTCAAATATACCCGGAACATTAATAAAACAAATAAAATATTTAAAAATTTCAAAAAATTTCGTTTTTTTCTACTCTTTTTGCTTATAACTTAAAAACTATTCATTTTAGAATAAAGTCGTATAGGAATAAAACAAAGATAATTAAATTTTTTATCAGATGCGATTGGTTAAAAATGTCCTAATTTATCACCCTTCCTTCAAAATAGCAATAAATTTAAAATAAGGGGGCAAAACAAGCCTGTCCTTATTCAATGATTTTCCATCACTTAGGTTACATTTGGAACCTTCCTAATTCGCTTAGAAAATTTTTGTAATGTGCTAAAACCGTACACCAAATTTCATTAAAATTGACTTACTAGATTTTGCATAATAATTTTGCAATCTAAACTTTTTTAAAAAATTAAAATTTTTTAAAATCTTGCACAACAAAAACTAGAACATACAAAGATTTGTCAATTTTTTTACATATAAAGAAGTACTCCACCTATCTAATGCACTTTACAGAATTGAAATCGGATTATTTAAGCAGCCTCAGCAATGTTTTAAAGTTATAAACAATTTTTGGCTTATAAACAAATTAGTGCTGTGGCTAGGAGGGGGTGCTACGGGCTCCTTTATTTAGATGGACTTACCCAAGATTTTTTATGTATTTTGACTGTAGAACACGAATTTTTTGGGTAACAGTTGATCCGGATGTCGATAAGATTGTTATAAACAAAGAACTTGAGGAATTACATAACACCGATTTTTCGCAAAATAAAACATTTTTTTGTATTTCTTGGGTAATTCTACGCAAAAAATGTTCTTACAAGTTTTTTCGTAGGATGCATAGTTTTCGAGATAAACGCGGTGGAACTTTCAAAAAATCGAGAAATTGCAATTTTTGAACGCGAATAACGTTTGATTAAAAAATAAAATAGCAATTCTGCCGACAGCATTTGAAAGTTTAAGTCAAATTATACCGGTTTTAATTATTTGATTTGCTAAAAATTAATTTTTTTATTATTAAACAAAGCCATTTGTTTATAAGCCAAAAAATTGTTTATAAATTTAAAACATTGCTGAGGCCCCTTAAATAATCCAATTTTAATTCTGTAAAGTGTATTAGATAGGTAGAGCACCTCTTTATATGTTAAAAAATTAGCCAACTTCTAAATGGTCGACTTTTTGTTCAGAAAGATTTTAAAAAATTTGAACTTTTTTAAAAGCATTTAGATTGCAAATTTATTATGCAAAATTTATTAGGTCGATTTTAATGAAATTTGGTACACAATTTAAGTATGTTACAAAGAATTTCCTAAGCGAATTACTAAGGTTCTAAGTGCCACCAAATTGGTTAACAAATATTGAATAACAACAGACTTATTTTGCCACCTTATTTTGTATTTATTGCTATATTGCAGAAAAGGTAATACCTTAAGACATTTTTTACCAGTCGTATATCATACAAAATTCAATTATCTTTATTTTATTTCTCTACGACTTTGTTCCAAAACGAATCGTTTTAAAGTTATAAGCAAATAAAGCAGAAAAAAATCGATGTTTTTCGAAATTTTTAAATATTTTAATTTTTTTATTAATGTTCCGGGCATATTTGAGAAGGAGCATAAGTCAATTATTATTACTGAAGGTGTCACCTAACTTTATCTGCAAAAATCCGAATGCCACCTCTCACATCCAAAAATAGACGTTTTTTCGCAGATCCTTACTGGTCTATAGTACCTTAATGTATTTTTTGTTGCTTATTTCTTTCATTTTGAATCCTGAAGTCTTTACTTCGGGATACTTATGGAGACTTCACAATATACAATAAATTATTGTGTTCTTGGAAAAACTCATTAAGTACAAAAATGAATCTAATATTTAATAAATCATAGTTACGAAACATGGCATAAAATATCTGTTTTTATTTACTCTTGTAAAGTTGCATTAAACAATTGCAATATTATCAAGTCAGGTGAATTTAAAAAATAATTTGTTCCTTTAAATCGATTTCACTCCACTTTCTGAAAAGTGTAGTTAGTAAGAAGTACTTACAGGACGATTACTGAAAATATGTAATTGTCTGCAGTGCAATTGTAAGACAGAGTCAAACTAGTCTTTCCATTAGTAAAATAGTAGGAGTATTGTTTGTCTTTTAACAGTTGTTTTTAATACTATATAAGTATCAAATTTAGTATGAAATTAAAACAGTTTTGTTTTGGGATTCTTTTTTTTTCAAGCTTGCATATTATGAAGGTTCGTGCAATTTTGAAATAGTCATAAATAGTCTAATAGCTTAGATGCTTCTTCTTGGAGAACATCTATGCAAAAGAGATCTATAAAGTATAATGTAACATTTTACATAATTTCTCTAGCAAGTCTTTACAGTTAAGTATGTCTTAGGTTTATTTTCCAATTGAAGTTAACACATTCACGGACACAACTGCATATGAAGTCACTTTCTCCATAAGAAGACGTGTGTACATCTGAAGTGTGTCAGCGAATGTGTTAATATAGCAGTGACCAAATTGGACCAGTGACCTTTTCAGCAGTGACCAAATTTGATAATTTATTAATTGAAAAAGTTTTTGAATTCTCCATAATTTATCAGAAATCTTCTGACCTCTATATTATTTGTATTTATAGAACTCCCGATGCGGATGTGCAGATTTTCTTACAACTACTTAGCTTGCTAGAATCTATTCCTTCAAAAAGTAAATTAATTCTAAGTGGCGATCTAAATATTGACTACTCCAGTGTGTGTGCTGCTCAAGAATCTCTTCATTCTATCTTTGATTCCTTTGGTATAGGTATGCATGTAAATTCCCCAACCTGAATAACTAAAACTAGCTCTAGTATCATTGACTATGTCCAGGGGCGTGCGGTGAAATTAGAAAGAAGGGAAGCAATTTATAAAAAAATGTAAATCTCACCTATTTATAATGTAGTTCAATTCTCCTGCCATTTTTCGCAAACTCGTCTATAACGTCAGTGTAAAAACGTGGATATTGTGTCATTTCTTTGACCAAATTACTTTCAATTGCCAAAAGGGAAACATTTGAGAGTCGATCTTGTCCTGTCGAGTTTCGCAAGTACGTCTTTATTCGTTTTAGCGTTGAAAAACTACGCTCTACCGAGGCACTAGTAGCTGGAATGGTCAGTACTAACTCACATAATTTCACTACCTCCGAATACGCTTTGTCCAAAGAAGTTGTTTTTAGAAACATTAGTAATTCACTGACATTATTTTTTGACTCAATGTCCTCAGTTTCGTATAAAGCTGTTAGTTCCGAACGTAATGAAATTAAGTCAGAATATTGTCCATAAAGACGTATCAACGATTTTAGTTGTTTTTCAGGAAACTTCGTGTTTTTAAATGCATTAAAATTGCACAGCTCAAGAAAGTCTAGGTCATCAAAATTTTTAAACCTATTATCCATTTGTTGGTATATTTGGTCTAATATCTGATAGTACAGTCGACGATAGCACGATTCATCATCCCCAACATTATCAGTGCGTATACGTTTCCTTTTAGGTTCAAAACTTCTTGCCATCATATTACTCCAGCATTTTTGAAACTCCTCTCTCTTTTTGGTAATGACATCTTTAAATTCGTTAATTTTTTTTATACAGAAACCAATATCGTTTATCTTACATTGTAATATGTTAAATAAATTATCTGAGAACGGAAATATTTCAGAAAAAACCAGGATTAAAAAATTAAAATTAAAATCATTTTTTAAACTAGCCAAAAATCCTCTCGAACTATTTATGGTTTCTGTATCCCACTTTTCACCATTCTCCAAAACACTCTCAAATAATTCAATCAAAGAATCACGGTGTTCTAAGACTGTTAATACTAGCCGACCGTTGTAATTCCATCGCGTCGCTGCAACTTTTGGTAATCTTCGCTGTACAATTGTATCTAAAGCTTGAGTGCGTTTAGAGGATTTAGAAAAGAAAGCAGACATTCCACTTAAAGTTGCAAAAAAAACTTTGCATTCTTTGATCTGCATGACCGATTGGGATAAAACTAAGTTTAGTTTGTGGGCAAAACAGTGTATGAATATCGCACTAGGACACGTTTCTCGCACTTTCAATTGTAGACCCCCCAAATGTCCAGCCATAACCGCAGCGCCGTCATAACTTTGAGCAATCAGCTTGTCATTACCATTAATGGATTTTAAGAGTTCACAAACAATTTTATATAATGCGTCTGCCGTTCTATCTTCTGATACGTTTATAAATCCTAAAAATCTTTCCTGTATAGTTCCGCCTGCACTAACAAATCGTACCATTGCAGAGAGCTGGCTAAAATTAGTAACATCAGTTGTTTCATCTAAAATAATTGCAATGAAGCGTGTTTGTTTAATTTCATCAATTATTTTATTTGAAACTACTGTCGAAATAGCAGAAACTAAATCATTCTGAATTCGATTTGAGGTGCCTTGAAACACACTAGACTGTTCTAAATGAGATTTTAAACAAGGATCGTACTTAGAAATTAGTGAAACAAGATCCATGTAATTGCCCCTATTTGCTGATGTACTGGTTTCGTCGTGACCTCTGAAACCAAGTTCATGTAAACATAAAAAACACACAACGTCGATAAGTCTTTTCAGTATGTCTCTATTTTTATCAACTAATTCATTATGTTTTTGATGACTCACTTTTAATGAATTATCCAAAGTGTGTTCTATTCTATTTTTTCCAAAAACTTTCTCTTTGATGACGGCCTGCAAGTGAGCTTTAGACATAACATGTCGTTTCACTACCTTATGAAAATTATTTAAATCGCCAAAACCACTCTGATTCCAAACACCATTTTCATTGACAAATAGCAAACAGGACCAGCAATACAGTTTATTCCTAAATTCACAACCAGTTAGCCACTCGTACTGTTCGTAAGATTTTTCCGAATTAAAATGTCTGATGCAAGTTTTTATTTTGGTAGTGAGATTTTTCATTTCAGGCTTCGACCTACCTTTAAAGATTAAGAAAAGACCTGATTAAGAAAGCAATAATACCTCAGCTTGTTTTACCAATTATTTTATTATTTTTAATATTAATAATAAAAGTAATTTTTATTATTATTCTAGGGTCAGATTGTTTTAATAATAAAAATAAAACAAAATAAAAGATAAGAACAGTTGAAGGGTACAGGGGAAGAATGGCCAAAGTTCATTTTAATTTATCTCGAGCACAATGAAAGTTAAGATATTAACTTATAATCTTATAATAAAGTAAAATTTAAAGAATAATAATAAAATAATAATTACTTACCCTTTAGGTATATTATATTATATTGACTTTATACTAAGTTAATAAATCTTAATTTGCAGTATGCTTGAGATAAATCCAAATAAACGTTATTCCCCTGTACCCTTCAGTTGATTTAAATATTAAAACTATTGATCCAAGAAAGCTGTAATATTCATCGTTTTCCCTATTCATGCCATGTAAATAATACCTTTATTAATTATGTTCCATTTTTCACCAAAATTCAGCGAACTAAAGCGTTTATCTAATAAAAAACATACTACACATTTACACACTACAACTGCTTCCACAACATCACTCGACGAAGCCATTCTTAAACGTTTAGGTGTAAATCTCCAAAAAATCTTAATGTATGCAATTGAGACGACTGCTTATAAGCGGTAAATATGGTCGAAACTTAACCTTCCCTACTCAGTACGTAACCCCGCTTATTTTAACACAGGCAATTAGGGAATCCATCGACCTGTCAAAGTTAAATCACGTGATCTTTGGTTGGCACACAAAACTGTTCTTAACCTAAACTCAATGTAATTATTGATTTTTCTTATTTGTTTTTTGTCGTGATTTTGAGGTAGTATAGTATTTAAAGACATTCATTAGATTAATTATTTTATAAACTTTACGTTTTTGGTGATTTTGAGTGCTGACAACATGCCTGTGACTTGTATATTAGTGAACTGTGGAAGTCCAACTGATCGGCATAATGTTAATTTTAATTTGTTTTTTGTCCTGATTTTGAGCTAATATAGTATTTAAAGACATTCATTAGATTAATTATTTTATAAACTTTACGTTCTTGGTGGTTTTGAGTGCTGACAACATGCCTGTCACTTGTATAATAGTGAACTGTGCAAGTCCAACTGATCAGAATAATGTTAATTTTAATTTGTTTTTTGTCGTGATTTTGAGCTTAATATAGTATTTAAAGACATTCATTAGATTAATTATTTTATAAACTTTACGTTTTTGGTGATTTTGAGTGCTGACAACATGCCTGTGACTTGTATAGTAGTGAACTGTGGAAGTCCGACTGATCAGAATAATGTTAATTTTAATTTGTTTTTTGTCGTGATTTTGAGCTTAATATAGTATTTAAAGACATTCATTAGATTGATTATTTTATAAACTTTTCGTTTGTAGTGATTTTAAGTGCTGAGAACATGCCTGTAATCTGTATAGTAGTGAACTGTGGAAGTCGAGCTGATCGGATAATGTTATTTTTTTTCGTGTTCCCTCTATAGGGCTTTTCATTCACAGTCATTTGTTTTGAGCTTCTATCATATAATCCGTGTATAGTAATATTATACACGGATTATACAACATCTGACAGAAGCTCGAAACAAATGACAATCGATGAAAAGCCGTATTAGAAACTCATTTATGTTTCCTCACCTAACTAAATTGTCAAATAACAGGACGCACTCATGCTAGGAATTATGGTTTTTATTAATATTATTACAATTATTTATATGTGACACTAACGTAACTAGTGACATTCATTTTTAGGCCAATGTGACAAACTTTATTAATAGTACTAAATTTTAACATTTATCCCCTATTTTGTTAAAACAATATTATTTTGTTTTTCATTCTATTCAAAATAAATGCAGTTTTGACAGGGAATTTGTTTTGTTATTTATTTATTCCATATAGACCTGGATCCCGCGTACCAAAAAAAAGTTGATTAATAGCAAGCTGAAAATTTATTAATAGCTTAATGGTGTCTAGTCCGACAAACTTTGATGTACGGGAACACTGGAAGTTTTAACTGTGGAACAGGTTAAAAATTTGGAACGTCAAACTACGAAAATGTTTATGTAATTTGTCAGATAAAACTTCCAATTGATTTGCTACCAATTCATTAAACTCTCATGCAAAAACCAGACTGGTGAAAAAATCACCAACTGGGCATTTTAATGAGTAGAACACGAAGACCATGTCAAACTACAGGAATCATGTTGGTTAGTAATAGCAGTCTGATTTTTGCATGAGAATTTAATGAAAGGATAACAGATCAATTGGATGTTCTGTCCGACAAAATATATGGGATGTTTTTGTAATCTGATGTTCCAAATCTGAGTTTCCAAACTGTTTCACAATTAAAACTACCCCTGTTCCAGTGTCACAATACATCAAAGTTTGTCCAACTGGACACCGTTAAGCTATTAACAAATGTTCAGCTTGCTATTAATCAATTTTTTTGGTACACGGGATCCAGACCTAATAGGTTTGTTCATAGTACGACACAAACGATTAGCAACTGCTGCCAACCATCAGATGCATGAGCAGTTAACAGTTAGCGTTGTGCAGTTAATAGTTAGCATTCATAGACTACGAATGCACATGTGTCTGATGGTTGGCAAGAGTTGCTGATCGTTCTACGAACAAACCTATCAGTAAGCACAATTTGTGATATCCATGGGTAGTTACTAACAGAAAGAGGCAGGATTCGATTTTTAAAACATTTATTTTAGAGTCAAAACATAGTCATACCTTAAACGATAAATGAATATTATTATTACAACTTGATACTAATTACAAAAATAAATACACATTTAAAAGACCAATACATAATTACTCATGATGAAGAAGTACATTATAATTAAAAATGAATAACCATTTTCATATCGCTGCAACACAATGCCAAAGCCATCTTATATTTCAATTCGTTTAGTGAGCGCAACAAGCACTCTGACCGAACAGTTTCAAAACTCATTAGTTTTTCATCAGAGAATGCATATGTTGCTATCTCCAAACCATGTAGCTGTAACATATGTACATACATTGGGTTCTTCGTCTGTCTTGCCCTGAGCATACTAAGCTAAAAATAGGATTGCTGCAATATGGCTGCAGACTTCACTATTACCGGCCATACGCATACAATGTGAATTTGCTATGTCATCAGAACTGGCTATCACCCCACCCAAGCATTTAGTCGTTTAGCATTGGATTTTTGGAAATGCGTCACCTAAAAAAAATATTTTATTTTTTTGGAAATTCTTCAACTACAAAAATTTATTTTTATTAGAGTATTTGCGTTCTTTACAATGATTGAGAATATTTTATTTAAAATCAGACATTCATATAATATAATTTTAGAACAATCATGACAGTAATTCAAATATATGGCAGTAATAAATCATTTTCAGAGAATTATGGAGTTCGCAGTTTACAGATTAGGACGATGATATGTCTGGTTTCATACAGATATATAAACGTAAATAAATCTAATATTTAAAACCAATTTATCCAAAAGACACTGATACTGTTATCCATATATTTCTTAATGGTGAATAAATAAAATAAAGGCATACCTTTCCGACAATAATATGGAAATCAGGAAATCATTAACAATTTTTACTCCATTCAAAACAAATCCAGCTGTAAAATATTTATGTGCCTGAAGGCTTTTGTATGCTTTCATCTGCTGCTTAGAGTAGCAACTGTGACATATCAGACTCCACCAGATATGTATAAATATCTATAATAGTAACTTGATGGACTGCACTTTACTGTAAAATCTAATTCTGACTGAATTGCGTATGGATCTAAATCCCCAATTATTTTCAGCTTCAATAAATATCTAGAACAATAAAAGAAATAATGTTATTGCTTGCAAAATTCATCATTATTGATAAATATCGGGGCAAAATGAACAGTAAAAAAAATTGTTTCGCCTACCTTTCTCGCAACATCTGGAGTTTCCAATAATAATTTCCTTAAATAATCAGTTTGCATTGTGGTAAAGTTTATAAAGTTCACAAAAACAGGAAACGAAATCCAAATGAATCCAAAATACGACGATAAACAATGAAAAATAGATGCAAACATAACCTCTTTGTTAGTTTGTGTGCCAACCAGAGGTCACGTGGTTTGGATTGCCTAATGAGAAGCAACTCTGAAAAGAGATTATCCCGAAATCTCCGACTACCCACGCAGAAATACGATCATCGAAATACGAAGGATAGATCTGCAGCGCTGGATATACGAAATACGTTTACATTATTTCACTGTAGTAAATTTTACGGTATGACAAACATAGAGTAAATACGTTTGTCTTATCTTATTGCTCGCTGGTCGTACTAGCGAATATTCTCGTATGCATATGCAACTTAAAAGGCTGCTTACGCGTGTTTAAAAAATTATTTTTTGTTAAAAATATTCTTCTCAGTTTTACTCAGTTGGTACAGTATTGCTACGGAAACCTAGGGAAGCAATGCTTCCATTGCTTCCATGGAGTTATATCGTCTTTAGCTCCAAATTCTACTGACTGTACTGTTTTCAACTCAGGTTTCTCTGATCATGAAGCAGTATTGACTACATTTTGGTTAAAATCAAAAAATAGTAGTGAAAACACACAACGAAAATTGTTCCGTGTCTTTGGAGAACAAAATTTTCTAACATTTAAACACCTATGTCAAACAACTGACTGGGACTTCCGCTCTGTTGATGTCGACATCGAGTTTTCTAGATTCATAAAGTTGTTGTCTGGTCTGGCATACGAATCCTTTCCTCTTAGGCCCATCAAAACTAAACATCGTAAACCCTGGTCAACTAGAGGTCTACGTATATCTGCAAAGAACATGCGCTCATTATCGTACCTAAAAAAATTCTCGGACAACATATCCTTCCATGATTACGTTAGGCTTTACAAGAAAATTTACCATAAAGCCATAAAGGTCGCCAAGGAAATTTATTACAATGCGAGGCTGGCTAAATCAGGTAATGTTGATAAGGAAACGTGGTCTATCGTAAATGAACTGAGAGATAAGACTTCTTCTCCCACCACAATCCCGACTTCTCCTGAGACCCTGAACAATTACTTTGTAAATGTGGCAAAAAATTTAACAAATACTATACCTCCTTCCATAGATAAGGTATATATAAGTAGCCTCCTTCTCAGGATCCGATTTCATATCTTTCTCATAGGAATGTAAATACATAGTTTCTTTTTTACACCCATAGTATTAGGTGAACTACGCTCTACAATAAATGACATTAAAAATAAATCGTCATCTGGGACTGATGGCCTCACTCTTAAAATGTTTTCTGCTCTACCTGATTGCACTTTAAACCATCTTACTACCTTAATAAACAGGTCATTCGAAACTGGGGTTTTTGCAAGCTGCCTTAAGACAGCGATAATTATTCCTATACACAAGGGAGGCGATAAAGATCTTGCTTCGAATTATCGCCCTATTGCACTCCTGCCCACGTTGTCGAAAATAATTGAAAGTCTGGTAAAAAAAACAAAAAATCTTATCTTTTCTGTTGAAATACAAATTGCTTACTCCACATCAATTTGGATTCCTGAGTGAAAAATGCACGAATGATGCTATGTTCTTCCTTTTCGATCATGTTTACTCCAGTCTAAACAACCATCACTCTACAGCAACAATTTTCTGTGATTTCTCTAAAGCATTCGATTGTGTAAACCATAACATCTTGACTGACAAATTACAGCACTATGGATTTAGGGGAAAGGCTCTTAAATGGCTTAAATCATATCTTAATAAAAGAAGTCAGTTTGTAAGGGTTGACACGAAGACATCTTCTTGCATGCCATTAGAATGTGGGGTACCTCAGGGTTCAGTTCTAGGCCCTATATTGTTTCTGATATACATAAATGACATCTCTAGTCTGAACATTAAAGGTAAAATATGTCTCTTTGCAGATGATACTAGTATTACTTGGAGTAACACAGATATTATGGATCTTCGCAATACCATAGCTACAGACCTAGTCACCATTAAATTGTGGTGCGATTCGAATCTCCTCTTATTTAACGTTTCTAAAACCAAAGTCCTACCTTACAACAGTATGATGCAACCTTTAGTACTTAATAACAACAGTCTAGAGTCTAGAGGTAGTTGAATCGGTGAAGTTCTTAGGGCTTATTGTGGATAGGGCTTACAATACCGGGATTCCGGGATCCCGAATACCGGGATCCCGGACGATTTTTTCCGGTATTCGATACCGGTATTTATAATAAAAATACCGGTATTTCGGTATTAGCTTAATTTATAAAAAGTGAATTGATGCACAATAAACTTTCTTCTAAAATATTTTTTGCTATTACAAGAAATTATTTTTGAAGATAAACAACCAATTACATTGTAAAAAATATTTATTAAACACTTTTATTACACATACAAGTTAGGTATAGCGCTTTCTAAAAGCGTGAATGTCGTTATAATTTAAGGCGAAGGGTTATATCAGCTTCTACAACCAAATTATTAAATTTTGTCTATACAAATACATAAAATGAGTTATATAAAAATTCTTAAATATTTAAAATTAGACTACTTTATTTTATAAATAAGCCGTAAGATTTATTAATCAAAATTCTTTTTACATTTTCAGATTTATTTTTCATTTTTTTGTGTATTGTGGTGTATAAATTAGGCTCACTCATTTTTTAAATTATTAATAATAATTGAAAATATATAGCGGTCTAAATACAGAGTAATCCATATAAAATATTTGTCACAGTAAGTTAATTTTTGTATTAATATATTTTAAAGTTAAATTAATTTACAAAAATAGCAAATAATAAGTAAAAGTACTATCCTATTATATGCAAAATTTATCATAGAATCAAATATATACTTAGTTTTTCTATTTGCACATTTTTTGTATCTATCTATTCCTACTCTCTATGTAATGTTATAAACAACATCTACTCATTTCAAAACAAAATATAATAGGTTTCATATATTATTTAATAACAAGTCGATATAACAACTGACGATAGTATAAATATAACGTGTATATTTTTTATTCATAATACCGGTTTTAATACCGGTATCCCGGTATTTGAAATTTTAAATACCAAATACCTACCGGTATTGAGATTTTGGCTCGGTATTGTAAGCCCTAATTGTGGATAAGTCTCTAAAATGGAACTTGCACATTGATGCCTTACACAAAAAATTAAGTTCTGCTTATTTTGCGCTAAGATCAGTTGCTACGGAAATGAATTTGTCAACATCTAGGACCGTTTATTCTGCCCTTTTTGAGTCTCATCTTCGGTACGCCCTTCCATTTTGGGGTACGTGTTGTGCGACTCAATTTGAGCGTATTTTTAAACTACAAAAGAGAGCTCTTCGTTACTCCCTGATACTCAATAGCAGAGTTCATTGCCAAGAATTCTTTAAAAAATTTAAAATATTAACTCTTCCTTCTTTGTTTGTTTTTGAATCCGTTTGTTTAATCCGCAAACATGCATCAGAAGGTCCAGAGAGACCCACTCACAACTATTCCCTTAGAAACGTGGAGCATAATCTTTATCTGCCAACCCCACGGTCTGAGCTGGTTAAGTGCTCTATACTATACAATTCGAGAAAAATGTACAATCACCTGCCATCTAACATCAAATCTATTGCAGCATTTCCCGCTTTTCGCAAGGCCTTGAAAGCTTATTTGCTGGAGAGAGCTTTTTATACAGTGAATGACTTTTTTATAAACGATTTGAATTCAGCAAATTGACTTGCAGGATTATTACTTTCGAGTATTTTTATACATATTTGCAGCGGCACAGAACTTTTGATTTACTTTCTCTTTCCCTTTTCCTCGTTCGCCTTCTTTTTGCTCTGACGTTGTATACATATTGTTTGCAAAATTTTTAATTTTTTAATGTGTACTTAATAACTATAAAATTATATTAAGTAGTATAACTCACGCCATTTACTTGGTGTCTGTTTCTGTTTTTGTTTTGTTTGTAGTTTTTTATTATTTTTTGTTTTTTATTGTATTTTTTTATTTTGTATAAGCTTTGTCCACAAATTGGTAAAATTTTTTGACAATAAAGCATACCTTACTTACTATAGGTAATCATTTCAGGTTATTTGGGATTTTCTCTGAGAGATATTCTATCTCAGAAAAATTATCAAGAAATAAGTGTAGGTACATAAGTTTTAACTTTTTTGGCTTTCGGATTAGTGCATGCAGCCAGAAACGAAGTAGGTAAGTATTTAGTCTAGCTTTTTGTACTTATTTAGTTTTTTGTGTAAGGTTATCTCATGGTCAATCCAAGCCAAGTGGTCCAAAGGCGGTTGCTTGACTATTTTTAACATTTTTTATTTTTCTACCTTTTAAACTTCAGTCTATAGAGAGTACAAAATTGTATTCATTTTATTTTAAAAAAATTTAGTTTGCCGATGACAGCCATTTTTGTTAAAGCGTGTCAATCATTTTGACGGAAAACATGGCTTCGCTCTTTAGCCAATATTTTTACTGAGGTTTGTCCTAGAACAATAAATCAAAAACCAAACTTTTAAGAAAAGTATGCTCTAAAAAAATTGTCTGTAGCATTATTTAATTTCAAACTACTCTTAAGGCCTTAAATGAACCTCAAAGTTTGAAAAGGTAAACTGATAAAATTCCATTTTCAGCATTTTTTTAACAGCATAAGGCAAGCCGATAATGGTTTGTAAATTTTTTTCTGGAAAAGACATACGTACCTACATACTTTAAATAAAAAAAGTTTGAGCTTTGAGACTTGAGTAAATTTTTTCAAAAAAAAATCTCAAAAACGTAATTTTTTGAAAAATTTCAAAGTTTGACCCCTTATATCTCTGATAGACACGGATGAAAAAATTTGAAATTTGGCTCAATGTTAGCCCCTAGCAAGTAGAATAAGAAGTAAAAATTTAAGGTTGCAGACTTACGTCATATAGGAGTTACAGGCCTGAAAAAATGGTCAAAAATCAAAATGGTCAAAATTTGTGCGTTTGCGGACAGGGTAATTAAAATTCAAATAAACTGTCTAATGAAATAAAAATTAATGTATTTTCACCAGATTTCACAATGAATGCAAATTTATACAGGGTGGGCCAAAGAAAAGAGTCCATCTCGATATTTGGCAATAGTTACCTATTAGATTTTAAGGAAATGCCGAAATAAGTCCATTTTTATTTTTATTATATTGCAACTTTTTGGGATACATTTCATACTACGTGACGTCATCTATCAGAGTGTGATGACGTAATCGATGATTTTTTTTAATGGGAATAGGGGTCTTGTGGCAACTAAACATACATTTTACTGCTGTCAGAAAATAGAAAAAATGTTTATTTTACAAATAAACATTTTTTTTTTGCTTAAATTAAATCACAAATAGCCTCCCACCTACCTCTTGACAGTTTGAACATTTAATCTAAGCGAAGAGCAATGTTTATTTGCCAAGTAATATTTTTTTCTATTTTATGACAGCAATAAAATGTATTTTGAGTTAAATAAATTACATACATTCTTCTTTTTGTGTAAATTAATTTAATTCAAAAATTATTTTTTGGCCTCCCTGTATAAATAATTATATTATTGTTTATACTACTGAACAGAGAATTGAACACTCTTTCAAATGAGATAACATACGACCCCTATTCCCATTAAAAAAATCATCGATTACGTCATCACGCCCAGATGAATGACGTCACTGACGATGACACGTCATGGAGACGTATGAAATATATAAAAAAAAATTGTAATTTAAAAATAAAAATAGACCTGTTTCCGCATTCCCTTAACCCGGCACCTGCCACGTGGCTTGCAAGGCGTCAACTGCCACGTGGGATGTTCACAGCACCCCTTAAAAATTTTCTGTGATCTGCTTGTTTAAAAAACAAAATAATGTGTTGAGTAACACAAGAATATAAAAAAATACATGTTTTATTGACTTATTAGCCACTAATATGTTATAAAAGTTAAAAAATAAAATGAAAAAGGTGTTATAAGCAAATTAGCAAGTACCAAGCCATAATAAACGAAATGAAGTAAAATACCTAAAAAAATTAAGATTTAGTTACTATAAAGTCTATATTAATAATTTAAATCAGTTATTTCATTAAAAAAATGTAAATTTGACCTGTTTATCAAAAATACAAAAAAAAAATTAAAACTTAAAGTGCCAGATGATGACACCCCATTTCGACTTTAGAGCTACAAGTTCAGAATGACACTAAATAACCACTTCAACAGCTAATACATCTATGCTATATACTATTATAGAAAGCTACTATGACGTACAGCACGGTAAGCAAACTTGAAATACCAAATATTTGATAAAAATATAAGCCAAATATCAAGGTGAACTCTTTTCTTTGGCCCACCCTGTATAAATTTGTATTCATTGCGAAATCTGGTGAAAATACATTAATTTTTATTTCATTAGACAGTTTATTTGAATTTTAATTACCCTGCCCGCAAACGCTCAAATTTTGACCATTTTTCATGCCTGTAACTCCTATATGAGGTAAGTCTGCAACTCCAAATTTTTACTCCGTATTCTACTTGCTAGGGGCTAACATTCAGCCGAATTTCAAATTTTTTCATCCGTGCCCATCAGAGATATAAAAGGTCAAACTTTGAGATTTTTCAAAAAATTACATTTTTGAGATTGTTTTTGAAAAAATTTACTCAAGTCTCAAAGCTCACTTTTTTTATTTAAAGTATGTACTTATGTCTTTTGCAGAAAAAAATAACAAACCATAATCGGCTTGCCTTATGCTGTTAAAAAAATCCTGAAAATGGAATTTTATCAGTTTACCTTTTCAAACTTTGAGGTTCATTTAAGGCCTTAAGGGTAGTTTGAAATTAAATAATGCTATAGGCCGTTTTTTTAGAGCATACTTTTCTAAAAAGTTTGGTTTTTGATTTATTGTTCTAGGACAAACCTTAGTGAAAATATTGGCTAGAAAGCGAAGCCATGTTTTCTGTGAAAATGATCGATACGCTTGAACAAAAATGGCCGTCATCAGCAAACTAAATTTTTTAAAAATAAAATAAATGGAATTCTGTAGTCTCTACAGACTGAAGTTTAAAGGGTAGAAAAATAAAAAATATTAAAAATAGTCAAGCAACCAACTTAATTTATATTGGACCACTTGGCATGGATTGACCCCTCAGCCTTACCAACCAATTACCTATAATTATAAAAAACATTTTTTTCAATGTAAATTTTTTTTGAAGATTAATCATAACAAGTATTTTGGGATTAGGACAGGGGTTTTTTCTCAACCAGGGGTTTGGTCTAAGCATTTTTTTAAAACAAATACTTGGTCGACCAAGGTAATATAAGAATATAAACAAAAGGAAACCATATAAGCAACAGGAAAGACATTTAAGGTTACTGATAGTGGTCAAAATGGACCAGAACTTTGTTCCAGTTCATGAATCCAATGTTCCGTTTCTTAAACGAACTTTTCCTTACAATGTTCCGGTACAGACCTATTTCCCTGGATTGAAAAGTAAATGCGTTCTGGTTCATGAGTAAGTCCAATTCAACCACTGGTTAAAAGCCTAATTTAATTATTCTAAGTACAACTTAATTTTAGACTGAAATATGAAAAATAACATAAAGTCTAAAACATTACGTATTTTTTATGGGAAATAAGCCACAATTTTAATAAAAAATGAATTTATTAACGTTTCGAAGCCCAAATCGGGTTTCGTTGTCAAAACACAAAATACTATTGTATTTTGTGTTTTGACAACGAAACCCGATTTGGGCTTCGAAACGTTAATAAATTCATTTTTTATTAAAATTGTGGCTTATTTCCCATAAAAAATACGTAATTATAAAAATGCCACAAGGAAATAGCTTCAGAACAACAGTCTAAAACATGTTATCATTCAATGCCAAAAGATTCATAACATTGTAGGGATCATTGTAGACTTCAAGTAAATTTGTAGCAGAGATTATTATGATGTAACATTGTGGACTATGTGTGAAATATTTTAAATATAACTGTAGTAAAAATATAACTATACCTTTGCCACCTTTTAACATAACAATTCTGATATTACAGTAATATACGTATTGCAAATGAGTGTACCGTGCCTGGTATTAATAGCACCAAAGAGAAGGGATAATGTGCAATATTTTAGGCACTGTCCATGTGGATGATTTTAGTCATATATCTATTATGATTTTACATAAATTGCTATATTCCTTAATCCTCAATATCGCTTTCTCTCTACAGATAATATGTAATAGTAATACCAGAATAAATTATATAGATATAGATATTATTTTGTAATTCATTTTAAAATTTCTCAGCATTGCTGTAAAAGGTATTGAAAATGTTCTGTAAGTCAGTTAAGTTAATTAATGATTAAATATTTAATTTTATCACATGATGATATCTTTCACAGTTACAAAAGTATTTCACCCATTTACAGTTAATTTTTATGTATCTGCATATTTTTTTTATTGATTTAACCGTTAGATCAAAATAGGAAAAAGAAATTTAGATTTATTTTAGATTGATTTATATGTTAAAAATAAGGTATATGTCTTACCTAAAGGTTGGAAGGTGCAGCCTGTCGATCAGCCGTTTTTCAAAAGGATTTACAATTTTCGTATACCTAGAGGGTGGAGTCGAATAACTAGGCAAAAATTTAAAGCTAGTATCGTTGCTATTATTAGTACTTGAAAACACACGGGATTTTGAGTTAGGAGTTTTATTTCTATCATTAATGTACTTAAATTCCATATCAACCTAATTAGGTATATGTAAATAAATATATTCAACCCTACTTTTAAATCTTTTACTATAAGAAATTTAATAGATTATCTAAATCTAATAACACATTATTTTATCACAATATTAAAAACAAACGTTTTTTATTATAAAAAAAATGAGACATATATTCTCAACGAACTAAACCAACCGTTGATCATTTGACGGACTATCCCACCACAAATTCAAAACAAATCTGACCGTTTCGTAACTTTTGCGCGAAATTTTAACTGTCAATAAACGTCAAAAACCGTTAATAAAAACGTAAATCCCTAGAAACCGGATGTGAAATATCAACGATCATTCGTTGACGTTGTGGAAAACCGCGAAAAAGCTCCTTATGTTTGAAAACAAATTTGACGTGTTTGACGTAAACTAAACGTAAGCTGTCAACGTCAAAGGTTATAGGTGAAAAACCCTAACCTATCAAACTATTTTATTATTCAAAATATTGTAAAAATAATTTTGGATAATTTAAAGCAGTACTTGTGATTTAACTTGGCCGCGGCCATATTCTTTATTGTGCACGTGTTACGGTAGTAATATTTTATGAAATCGAAAATGGATGAACCTCCCAAAAGGGGCCGTGGACGAGGTCGGGGCGGTCGTGGTCGTGGCAGAGGACGAGGAAGGGGCCGAGGTCGAGGCAAGAAAGCCATTAAAGTAATCGAAAGTGATGAAGAAGTCGAGGCCCCACCAGTAGAAGTACCCGAAGATATACAAGCCCAAGAAGATGCTCCTGAAAATATTCCTCCACCTAGTATGTTTCCTAAACAGTTGTCGTGTTTTAAGTTAACGTAAATTGTGTTTTAGTTGATCTTGAGGCTGATATCTCACAGTTGGAAGCTCCGACTTTTACGACCATCAACAGAGGTCCACCAGAACCTATGCTGCGCCTGGACTGGTCACATAAAGTGAATTTGATTGGAGAAAAAGTGCTCAATCCATTAATTCATTGCTGTGATAAATGTTTGAAACCTATCTTAATTTATGGACGAATGGTAAGGAATTTAAATGTATTTTAATAAGAATGATTTATACAAAGTGTAGTGAAAGTTTGTCTGTGGTTCATTTATAGGAACAACAACAGAAGTACTTATTGAAGTAAAAGTGTACCAAAGTTTCAGTGACAGTCACTCTAATTTTTTTTTTATTTAACACATTGCATGCAGACATCTGATTCTAAGACTTAAACTCTGAATGGACAAGAAAATAACACACATTAAGAGCAAACAGTAGCGATCAACAGGTAGCAACAAATGCGGTCCAAGATTGCGAAAGTTCTGCGAACTTTCAAAAGTGAGGCAACAGTGTGTCGGTAATTCGACACTGACAGTGACGTTTATACATCAACAACAATAATTTTTATTCACATAGGCGTGAAATGTGGCCAAGAAATTGATTTTTAGAAAGTTCCAATGTGACACAAAATCTAGGCACGGGATAAAAAAGTTTATTTGAAGAAAGTTTATTTTTTTGTCTTTCTTAATGGCAGTACAGGCTCTTTTTTGCAATATTTTATTTAGTTATAGAGTAATTTCCACGTACTAACACATTTCCGAAATTGGGCTCTGTACCGCCATTCTTTATTATATTACAAATATGTGTGTCAAATATCTCGACAAAATATTTAAAATTAGAGCCGCAATCTTGGAATGCGTTTGTTGCTACTTGTTGATCGCTACTGTGTGCTCTTAAAAATGAGTATAATCAATGGCATACATATGTGCCATCTGCACATTGGTAAAGGCATTATGTGACTAAGTGTGATAAAGCTCAGTAGATCCGATATTAATTATAGATAGCAATAAAAGTTAATAACAAAAATTGTCGGCAACATTGAAGTTCACATTACAAAAATAGTTAGAATGTTATAGGTTGTTCTATCGATAACATAGTGGCAGACCAAAGATGGTTTTTTAATGGAACAATCTGTATTTTATTTTATAATCAAAATGTTATTCACTTCCCCATAACAAAATTATAAAGTTTTTTAGGTTATACAGGGTATTTACAAAGTTATAACCAATTTTCTATGGAAATCGTAATCAGTTCAACTCCCTGTATAATTAAAAAGAAGCACAATAACAATGATTGTTTCATTCATAGGAGATTCTGAACAATAGAAAGCTACAGAAATCTGAATTAAATCGATAATTTTTGATAATTGCCCGTCGTTAAGTATATTTTGTCAGATGCCCTTTGTTGCTAGAAAAAATACATCCAGTGACATTAATGACAATTAATGTTTTAAAAATTATAAAAGTGATGACTTTCAATCGTCAAATATTTATAAAAACTTTGTGTTTAATTGTACTAATTTGTACTTACATAAATAAATTACAATAAAATTTTGGTTTTGAACAGTTTTATTCATGAAATAATCGCAACAAATTGCACTCGAACTCTAAAATTAATATAGAATTTTTGCCCTCGTGACACTTTGACATAATTTCACTCACCTTTGGCTCACGAAATTAAAACTGTCAAAGTGTCACTCGGGAAAAATTCAATAATTTTAGAGCTCTGGTGCAATTACTACTGATAATTTGCTGCCATATTTTTTATTGATTATGGAAATTTTGAAAAATGATATTGCTAATTTTCTTTTTATGGAATACAGGGTTAGTCAAAACACAAATATGTAATTATTTTCAAAATTAATATCACAAGAGGGTGAGAATAAATTGAAAATAATGCGACAATTTTCAAAAACTTGTTTCCTGGCAATAGACAGGAGAGTCTATTTTCCTAGAAACAAGTTTGAGAAACAAATTTTAGTATTATTTCCTTATTTATTCTTACTATCATGTGATATTCGTATGCTTCTTTTCATGAGCATTTTTCAGTGCGTCACAAATGATAGAAAAAAAGGTAAGTCCGTGATAATATACATTTTAGTGACATGACATTTTAGTTAAATGTGACAGTTGTCACATTTTATTTGCAATTTGGCATAAAATCAAATCAATTGTGTTTTATTGCATTTATAAAACGGTATTTTCTTTGATTTGTATAGTCTTATAAATTGTACAGATTATATTCGTAGATATATTATATAACTCGTAAAGAATTTTTTTTTCGATTATAGCGCCACCTATGGACAACTAGAATAAATGTTATAAATGTCACCAACGAAATGTAATCACTGACGTGCGTTTTTTTCTGTCACATGCAATTTAATGCGTTAGAAAAAAATCGAAAAACTGTGACGCACTGAAAGATCCTCATGAGAAAAAGCATTAAGATTATTTTTTAATACTTACATAGAAAATGCAAGCATAAATAAACGTTCAGTGACATTTATTGCAATTAATATTTTTCAACTTGTCAAAGTGAACAGCACAGTTTAGCAAATATTCAGACGAAGATGTCAATAAAATATTAGTTAAAATTATTTTGCTTGGGTGCTTAAAATTGCTGATTTGTATTGTTCCCGTGATAATTTATTAGATGGAGAACTTAAAGTTTATTATGGTTTATTTTTTTAAATGTGACAGTTGTCAAAACTAGGAAACTCATTAAACAGAAACAAAATATCTCGAATTTTTTCCCACTATAACAATGTACAGTAGAATATTCCCAGTATAATAATAATCTAATTGAACAGAATTAAACAGATGATGAAAAATCTTACTATGCGATTGGAAATTAGAATCATTAAAAAATAATCTCAGTAAGTTTCTAATCTAAATTTATACAAATTTTAAGTAAGCAATTACTGAATTGTCTAAAACTAAAGTTCACCATAATTGTTTGTGTATAAACTTACTAAATACTGTTGACGAGATCGTAGATATGATATGGATATAGGGGGGAATGCAATAAACATGTGTTACTATCAGTAAGGATTTATTATGAACATTTTCCTGAGAGGCGATAACCTATAACAGCAAGCTTTGAATGATTAAAGGATTGGTTTAACTGTGCTGTTATAGTTATGTATGAAAAACACCCACAAACAAACAAAAGTTACTGTGACAGAGGAAAATGAAATAAATATGTTGGTGGCAGTTACTGGAAATCCACATACAAGTATACAGTTGTATCTAGATTTGTGTAAATTTGAGTTGCTATCTAGAGTCCATATTGTGAGGTTTTAATTCAGGACCAGCAACCCACAGTGTGGCAAAGTCATATGTTGCTGTGGCTGTGATGTAAAATCAAGGAAAAGTTCAAACATCACATATTATTTTACACAGAAATTTAACTTTATAACAACTTCATACCATTTACCTAAAGGGTTTTTCCTGTAAGTAGCACTGATGATGAAATTGTTATTCCAAAAGAAATCTGTGATGTAACCTGAAAGGGTCTTTTTTAATATAAATATACATAAATACATATCTGGACCTCGGAGGTAAACTACACTATGTCATTTCATGCAACTATGTTTAGTGTGTGTTTGCAACAAAGTTTAGAGGATGTTAATAAATATCTGATATAGGTACCCCATAATTGGTTAAAAGACAATATGACCATATTTTAATGATATATAACCAATTTGTATAATCCAACTAATAACATAAGTGTATTAAAGGAACTTATTCAAAACAACACTGTGTAGCTTACCTCCGATGTCTAGATATAAATGGAGGTCCAGATATAAATGGACCGCATTATGCATAACTCGACTAAGCGCCAAATTCAAGTTTATTGAAATAATGCTACCATCTACCACGTAATGATGTTACCTATTTGGGAAAAAATCACCAAAGCCTAGAATTCTGTATTTTGGAAAATATTTTACTTTTAGCTTAACGCCAAATCGACTAAGACTTAGTGTGTGTAAATATTTGACAATACCCGACTAATTGAGTCATTTTAATTTCAAAAGAAAACCACTGAAAAAAGACACTTGTAACCTTTGTGACAAATTAGAAATTCTAATAAACAACAACGCCACAGAAGAACAAGTTAAATATAAAAGTGAGAGGTATAACCACATCGATTTCGCTGAAGAAGCAAGACAAGCTTTAAATGCAGACAGAAAGCGTGCAAAATTTGACGAACAACTTGAAGTAGGTATTGTGTTTTGATATGGAAAAAACACTGCCTCTTCCCCATATACCTAGAAAAGTAATTTTTTACAAACGCCAACTTTGGCTTTATAATCTAGGTATACATACAGCTAAACATAATAAAGGCCATTGTTATGTGTGGTTAGAAAGCGAAGCAGGCTGAGGGGCTCAAGAAGTTGGCTCTTGTTTATTTAGACATGTGTTGGAAGCTAGAGACATGGAGGCATGTAAACATTTAATTTTCCGGAAAGAATTACTTTATCCGTTACTGGAAAGAATTACTTTACGTTTTTTGCCAAATGATTTCGTTTTTTGCCCGATTTTGGTGACATTGAATGTGCCTTAAAATTCCAAAAAAGAATGTATTCACCGGTAGACTACATGAATGTTATTATTATTTATTTATTAACGGTTTCACCATTATTCAAATAAGTAATACAATGAATTATAAAATAGTTGACATAGTTAAATTCTAACATATACAAAAAAACAATATAAAACGTGTTAAAAATATGATGTAACACTGTTAACAAACTAAACATGATCAACACAATTTAACAATTGCCTAAAAGAATAAGTTGAACTAAAGAATGGATCAACAGTATAAGTGTTAAAGTGCCTAAGAGCTCTGGTCATCGGATCATTTCTACCATAATTAGTACGGTGATCCTCAATATAGAATAAAGAAGGATTTCGTAAGTTGTAACTGGTTGTATTAAATCGGATTTCCGATAGTAATTCAGGACAGTTAACAAAGCCGTTAATTAGTGTATAGATAAAAAGCATTTCTAGTTTTATTCATCTATTTACAAGAAGTGACAAATTCAAATGCTGAAGAACATCATTGTTGTTAAATTATTGAGAATCTGCAATTTAAATCTAGCGTATCGAGCAAAACGTACTTGAATATTCTCAATTAAGACTTTGTCAACCTCATAATAAGGAGACCAAATAATGGAAGCATACTCTAGGGATGATCAAACTATTGAACAATATAAAACTCGAAGAACGGATACAGAAAAAACTTTTGCATTCCATTTTACAAAACCTAGAGATCTGTTAGCATTAGATGATAGAACACGCAGGTGAGATTTAACATTTAATTGTTTATCAAAAATTACTCCTAAATCTCTCATCTCATCAACTCTAGACAACTGTAATGAGTTTGAGCTGAAAAAATCCTCTAATCGTTCACAAAATGAAGAAGGAACACTTTTTCGGTACTTGTAATTTGGAAAAAAGAGTCGTCAATAGGAAAGTGGATGTCTTTAATAATAAATTTAATTGGCTTAAATTCAAAGAGACTGAACTCAGAAAAGAATGCTGCGAAAAAATTTTTGTTACATATTCATTCCACGAAGAAGCTCGTGAGATAAGTCTGCAAAAGAAACGCGGAAGACCATCATCAGAACTTTATCAAAATCTTAAAGAATAACTTGTGTTGCTATGTACAAATGGGAAGCCAATACCAGATAAAAAACTTGAGTATCTAAAATTTTTGCTTAGCCTTATCCAAAAGATGCCAAAGAGTTTTACAAAAAATTGACTGGTGATTCAAATATGGAAGATGATATAGATGGGTTGAATGGACCTCTTGATTTTGATCTTGAAGATGATGAACTTTAGTAAGGTCTTATAGCATTTTTTGTTTGTATATCAGACTACAGTTTCATATCTGTTGTTTCATTTTATGAAACAACACTGTTGTTATGTTTAGTTTTACAATGTAGTTTTGTCATAAAACAATAAAAGTACTCTATAAACCACATATATGTTTTAATTTGCATAAACCTCCCAAGCGACAGTTTTGGTTAGTAAACGACTCACGCAAATTATTAAAATGTTAGTAATGAAAACAGCAATACGCGACCAAGCGCTATTTTTGTCTATATCAGCTAAAATATCATTTTAAATCTTTAAATAATACAACAAAATTCGCTTTACCGTTTTTAAGAATATACAGTATGTCCCTGTAAGTTGTATCCATATGGAAAACTTTTTTATTATTAATTTTACGAAAAAAAGTTATTCTTCATAAAAAGCTCTGCATGGTCCAAAACCTAAGATTCAACCATCAGATATAAAATTTTATAAATATTATACGAGGTATGTCAAAAAGTTTGAATTTCACTCAAGAGTAAAGTAGCTTTATTTTTCACAATATTGAAAATTGCTATTATGAAAAGTTGTTTGGAATGAAAAACTATATTCTAATATGCAATTACATCCTTCTAATTGAAAATTTTTTTTTGAAAAGTTATGGATAACGTAACATTATTTTCAGTAATTTTAATTCTAATAACTCTTTTATTATTAATATTACGAAAAAAGTGATTCTTAATAAAAAGTTCTGCATGGTCTAAAATACTCTAAAACCTAAAATACAACCATCTTATGTCAATTTTATACGAGGTATGTCAAAAAAGATAAAGGCTATAGCGGGATAAGATGGTCAAAATTGCACCAGGCTCGATTCAGTTTTGGGTTTAGCCATTCGAAAATATATAACTGAAAACTCACTCAGCCAAATTTTCAAGTCCCTAGGTGCACCGGGGGGTCCGCTATGGAAAAAAACGTGTTTTTTTGAAAATAATTTTTTGCTGACGCTGTATTGGTGCAAAAAATCTGAAAAAATTCATGATGGCGTATCTTAACAATACAAAGCTGCCTAATTTTTTTCAAAATTTTAGCATGAAAATTAAGCGCAGGAAAAATTTTTGAAATTTAAAAAAAAATTTTAGGTTATGTTGGAAATTTTTCGCCAACTTTAAAATTGTGTTTTTTTGTCAATGTTTTTCCGTTATTTAAAATGGTATAGGCATTATTATCATTTTCAACGTGGAAAGTGCATAAAAATCGAAAAAACTGTTTTTTTTTCTGAATTTTTTAGTTTTTTTAACTTTTTGACTAACAACCTCAACAACATACATCTTAGTTAATTATTGTTTATATTTTATAATGTATTCTTACCTTTACAATAAAAATCGGCTATTAAAATATATATTTTTTTCTACAGCATGCTCAAAAACCCAAAAACCCCATTTTTTCGGGGTTGTTTTTAAGCTTTCGCTCTACAGTGAGCACGTAAAGGTTGGAATAAATTCATTTTCTCGAGAATGGGCGATTTTGGACAAAAATCCCAAAACAGGTCGATTTTTATTTTTAAATTACGACTTTTTGGCATATACATCATACTAGTGACGCACCTATTTGGGCGTGATGACGTCATCAATGATTTTTTTAAATGAGAATAGTGGTCACGTGATAGCTCATTTGAAAGGTTATTCAATTCTCTATTCAGTAATATAAGCATTAACATAATTATTTATACAGGGTGTCGAAACATTAAAATCAAACTTTAAAATCATGTTTTTTTGTCAATTTTTTTCAGTTCTTTAAAATGGCATAGGCACTATTATCATTTTCAACGTGGAAAGTGCATAAAAATCGAAAAAACTTTTTTTTTCTGAATTTTTTAGATTTTCTCAAGTTTTTGACTAACAACCTCAACAACATACAACTAACTTAATTGTCGTTTATATTTTTATAGGCATTCTTACCTTTACAATAAAAATCAGCTGTTAAAAATATTTTTTTGTCTACAGTATGCTCAAAAACCCCATTTTCCGGCGTTTTTACTAAAAACCTCAAAAATCTGTCAAACAACAATTTTTTTAACGTTTAAGAAATAAAATTTTGGTTGTGCTCGATAGAATGTAATAAAATTAGTACTTAAAAATTATTTGTCTGCACGATTATTTGAAATATAATAATGTCCCACTAATGTTACCCTACCATAGGCACAACAATAAATTAATTTTTTAACATTTGAAAAATAAAATTTTTGTAGTGATCGATAGAGAAAATGTTTCCTTTTGTTTGGAAATTAAACAATAGCTGTTATAAAAATGCTCGTTGTGGTTCTGATTTTCAAAATGTGCTTAGGTTAAAAAAAGTCGCTACTTTGGTGCCGTCCGCAAGGATCCGCTTCATAGTCACGTTTTTGGGAAAAACTCAAAAGTCAATCCAAATCAAGTATGTACCTGCCGTCAAAGAAAAATTACTACTTAATGTGCATAAGTAATAAAAACCTTTTTATTAAACGTTATTGAGAAATTATTATTTAAATAAAATATTCAATTATTTGAATTACTTAAATAATAAAATTTAAGGGGATTAATAAATTAATTAAGTACATATTAAAAAATTACTACGTGCTTATGATATTACAAAATTAAAATTAACACATTCGCTGCTATCGAAGGAGATGGACGATGTTTTATTCTGTTAAACGGCCCCTGACGACCTGACTGAAGTTATATCTCTCGCTTTTGCGTGAACGGCATCTGACCGTTGATTACCTGTCTGAGGTAAACAAATCCCGCGGTAGCACCTGTTCGGTAGCGAATGGGTTAATATATAGTTGTTGCTAAGGGCACGCGCGCATGCTTTAAAACGCTGTATGCTCTGAATTATATACATACCGAATACCGAGTGTTAGTGGCGTTGTGTTTTGTGTTAGTGACGCGCAACAATCTTTATCTTCTATTATTTTAGTAGTAACTTATGCCTAACGGCTTTCTGTCTTTGTTTTTATATTGACTCTGACTGCAGAATTATCTCATGTCCAAAATAACAGGCCACAGTAACCAATACAGTTTTATATTGTAAAACAACAAATTGTTTTTTTTTTACTAGGACATCGACCCTATGCACTGCGCCCTTTTATTGGTCTTCGCAGGTTAAAAGTAAGGTAAACATCATCTTCTGGAGGTTTACGAAAGCCGATACTGCATTTTTTACACTGCGTTCTGCTGAATTCTCTTGCTACATTTTTCTGTATTCTTGACTGTGGATCACCTGTGAAACAAAGTAAGTTATATACCTCTTTAATATTAATATTCTGAGTTTTTGGATTGTTCCTTTGAAAGAAAAAAATATACCTATACAATATTAGATTAGAGAACATTTTTTAGTTTAAATTCATTTATTTTATCACCGATTTTGTATTATTGCTCTTGTTACTGAAGTCGATAAATATTTGCTACTATAGCTGTCCACAACAATTAAATTAAATTGTAAATATAAATTGTTTATTCAGTTAATGCAGAGTTAATAATAGTTAATGCTGAAACTTGAGAAAAGTCAGCACCAGAATTTATTACGCCAATTGTTTTTGTATATACCTATGTAATTCCAACATATACAGTGCGTTCATAAAGTAACGCATAAATTCAGTATTTCGTAAACCGGCGACTTTAACGAAAAATCCCGAAACAAGTAGATTTTTATTTTTAAATTACGATTTTTTGGCATATATATCATACTAGTGACGTCATCCATCTGAGCGTGATGACGTAATCAATTATTTTTTTAAACGAGAATAGGGGTCATGTGATAGCTCATTTGAAAGGTTATTCAATTCTCTATTCACTTAAATAAATATTAACACAATTTTTTATACAGGGTGTTCAAAAAAACATTTTTTTTAAATTAAATTAATTGAGAAAAAAAAGGTATGTAATCCATTTAACTCAAAATACGTTTTACTGTTATCAGGAAACAGGAAAAAAATGTTTATTTGACAAATAAATATTGTTTTTTGCTTAAGAAAGAGCAGCATTTGTGCCTCGTGATGAGAGACTAATAAGTTTCGAAACCGGTAGATGTGCTTGCTGCATTCTCTGAGTGGACTAGAATATGATGAGGCTGTATTTTCGTTTTGCAACGAAATTGAAAATGGTTATTCATTTTCGATTTACATGTTTACTCTGATTGGATTACGAAGGAAACCATTCTCGTTGGAACTTTACCACTCTGAGCAGATGGGACGTGAATTATAAATTGTAAAATTCCCTCATCTTCCTTAGTCTTAGCATCCGTTATGGCTTGTAAATTGTAGAAGCCTCGGAGGTATAACCAGAGAAGGTTCCCATTGTTTTCAGTCTGGTGGGATGTAGAATAACATTATGTTGTTTTATATGCCATTGGATTGAAAACTTAGTCTTTTGCTAGCAGTTGTCACTAGGGCATCTATGCCATTTCGTTCGTTGCAATCCGTTACTGCACGCCGGAAGTTGTTTTGGTTGGATCAGAGAGAGCAGCATATGTGCCTCCTGATGAGAGACTAATAAGTTTCTAAACCGGTACAGGTGCTTGCTGCACTCTCTGATTGGACTAGAATATGATGCGG
Source organism: Diabrotica virgifera virgifera (assembly GCF_917563875.1). Taxonomy (NCBI): domain Eukaryota; kingdom Metazoa; phylum Arthropoda; class Insecta; order Coleoptera; family Chrysomelidae; genus Diabrotica; species Diabrotica virgifera. The sequence goes on from NC_065444.1 coordinate 69,760,201, forward strand.
CTGTACTTTCGTTTTGCAACGAAATTGAAAATGGTTATTCATTTTTGATTTTTTGCTTAAATTCAATGTTAAAATTGCCATTCACTTGCCTCAAAGGCAATTTGAACATTTCGTTTAAGCGAAAATCAATGTTTATTTTTCAAATAAAATTGTTTTCTGTTTTCTGGCAGCAGTAAGATGTATTTTGAATTAAATAAATTACATAAATTCATCTGTTTGTGTAAATTAATTTAATAAAAAAAGTTTTTTGGACACCCTGTGTAAATAATTATGGTAATGTTTATATTATTGAGTAGAGAATTAAATACCCTTTCAAACGAGCTATCACATGACCTCTATTATAATTTAAAAAAACCTCGATTACGTCATCTCGCCCAGATTGATGACGTCACTAGTATGATATATGTTTAGGTAATAAGGAAATAATAAGTCTCCATTCTGGCAAAAATAAGTCCTGGTTGTCCAGTAACTGTCAATTTTGTATTATACCTGTTACTACCTGGCAAAACAGTACCTATAAAAACAATTTTCAGTAATTTTTAGAGGCGTAGGACGTATTTAAAATATCATTTAAAAAGGTTATAACTATTTCAATTTCCATAATTATCTTTTTTCACTTTGAAAATATAAATATTAATCATAATAATTAAATAAATAATAAAACTATAATTATTAAAATGTTACGACACATGATATTTCATAGGTTAATAGAAACACTATTTACATGCGACTTGGCATGTCTTCTGACATAATGTGCCCTAATGTGTTCCTAACATATGTCCATACACGTGTTATTTTTGTACAGAGTTATTAATGAATGTTAGGGTAAAATAAATAGATACTTAAGGCTTAAAGCTCTATTCGTTATAAACAATGTCATTTATTTATTTATTATTTTTTTCAGTAACTCAATATGGATTCTGTTGCTTTTAATGCAAACACTCAATGCTGCAAATGTTTCCGGATAATCAACAAATCCGCTGCTCGCATAAAAATTATTAATAATGAATCAGAATCCGAGGCTGTTCGAGAGCAATTAGATATTAATGCTGAAATTGGGTCCAAGCTTTGTGATGTATGCAGAAGGTGCGTTTATTTTGGATCAAAGCCCAATGTATCTGAACCACAATCTTCAGCCAGTCAATCGAGTGAGAGCCAACCCTTATCTTCTCATTTAAGTTCCGACACGCCGTTTTCATCCCAAAGTTCTGGTAGTATTTTTGAGGTTGTAGTTAATCCACCTAAAGAAAAGCAGCCTACAGTTGAACTACCAGTAAATAGAACAATTATTTCACATATGGTTTGTTGTGTATGTAAACTAAAAGATAATTTAACCTCAGTACCAATTGATGCCAGGCTGCAATGCTTCCAAAAATTAAAAATTTTTATTCCTAGTGGAAATCGAGTTTGTGTTCATCACTTAATAAAAAAAAAATTTTTTGATGACGACTTACATATGATACAAGTACACAGTCACTCCAGTTCCTTAACAACTGATGAGATATGTTTATTTTTAACAGAACTATCGAATTCAGCTTCTTCAACATTCTTAGATAAAGTTCAATCAAATGACCTTACTGAAAATCAGTTATTCGCTTTTACGGGTTTTAATAGAGACCAATTAGAAGATCTACGGAAATTATTAATTTCGATGAGAAATTCAACTTCAAGAGATGCTATGCAAGCTTTGGTTGTGTGCTTATTTAAATTAAGAACTGGATCATCCAATAATTTTATTTCATCAGTTTTTGGAATAGATAATGAAATAAAAGTGTCTGATTTTTCGAGTCAATCATCAATTCATTCCAGAGAGATGTATTGCCACAATATTTTGGAGTAAAAAATCTTGTGAGAGAAGACTTAATCCGTAACCATACTTCGGCTTATGCAATCAAGTTATTTAATTTGACGAACGATCAACTCCCTTTAGTTTTCGATGGTACTTATTTAACTCACCAAAAAAGTAGAAATAATTGGTACCAAAGAAAATCATATTCGGGGCAGAAGAAAAAACCATTGTGCAAGCCATTTACCATCTGCACTACAGATGGATTTGTTGTAGATCTACCCGGTCCATTCTTGGCTACAGAAAATGATGCAAGTATCATGAAGAAAGTTATGACTGACCCAAATGGGATAAGGTCAATTATGAAAGAAGGGGATGTTTGTATTTTAGATAGGGGCTTTAGAGACGTCGTACCCTATTTAGAAGATCTTGGCTTCAAGGTTCTGATGCCTGCATTAAAAGGAAAAAGAACAAGTTTATCCACAGCTGAAGCCAATGAATCACGTTACGTTACGAAGCTAAGATGGGTAGTAGAAGCTGTCCACGGTATTCTTGGGAAAAAATATAAGCTTCTTCATCAACAACTCGACAATAAATTGTTACCAAAAGCTGGAGCATATTGCAAGATTGCATGTTTCCTTAATAACCGTTATGGAAAAAGATTATATAGCGATGAAGATGAAGAATTAAAAAATTTAATAATACAAAGAATGTTAAATTCCAGTAAAGAAGATAACACATTGGCTAAAGAGGCTGAATCAGCAAGGTGGTCTAGACGAAGTACAACGACAACCAAGATAACATCAAGAGAAATTCTCGATTTTCCAGAGATGACAGAGAGAGATCTCAAAATTTTCTTTTCGGGTACGTATCAGTTAGGCCAAGCTGTATGTTACCTAGCTGAGTTAATGGATGATTTTAATGAAATTAGTTTGGAATACATCAGAATGAAACCTAATATTATTAAGGTTTTAATAAGGTCCAGACATATTAATAAAAAAATGTACAAATGCTATATCGAGTATGAGCCGGACTCTATTGGCTACAAAGGAATTTTGCGTCATTCGTGCGATTGTGCAAATGGGTTAAGAACTGTTGGCTCATGCTCACATCTTGCTGCTATAATTTACTATTTAAGCAATGCTAGATATAAATCAGAAATAATTCGACCAGCAAAATTTCTTTCTGAAATATTTAGTGAAACAGACCTTGATCCTGTAATTGACGAAGATAGTGATGAAGATTAAAAAAATGTAACTATTCTTTAATTTTTAATGTAGCTAGTTTATATTGGATATTGTAAGTATTGATTATGTTTAACCTTTAACTACACGCGCTGGCGTATTTTGTACGCCAGATATAAGAATTCTACAGCAAATATATTTAAAAATTTAATTTTTGATCTTGTTTATCTCTCTAATCTATCACTGGAATGTGCTTTACAATTGGTTTTAGTTTCGTTATAATCGGCGTTCTGGGAAGATTGTAATTTACAGTTTATTATTTGTTGTTTCCGGTGGTGGACAATATACGCCACGATTATAGTAATATAAGTAGTAATATAAGTATATCTTTCAATTGTTTTTTAGTCATTTTGGCACAAAATATACTTTTCTTTATAAACAATACTTTTTTTTATGTAAAAAATCATATTTCAAAAAAATTTTTTTTAGTATTTTTATTTATCATGGAATCAGATTCCAGTTCTAAATCCCAATTGGCTTACTGAGAAGGAACTCCAAGTATTCACTGATGCCGAATAAGATTTATAACAAACCATTAAGTGTATTTTTTTCAAAAAAAAATAAACAAATCCGCAGTTTTTAAGTGTATTTTCTTGTGGCGTATAAAGTACGCCACGCGTGTAGTTATGTAATAACTTGATGCGCGGGTAGTTAAAGGTTAAGTAAATACATGAATTGACTTTTCCTTTGAAAAATATAACGTGGTTTCTTGCTCATGATTAGCTGTAAAGATTAATTAAAAAAATATCGAAAACGCTACAAAAATTAATTTTTTAAAGATTATTTTTTTTGTGTTTTTGAGAATGCTGTATGATAAAATTAATCCTAGGTAAAAATGTACGTTATCATTTATTTAGACACTGACTTTAAAGGTTATACAGTGAGCACGTAAAGGTTGGAATAAATTCATTTTCTCGAGAATGGACGATTTTGGAAAAAAATCCCGAAACAGGTCAATTTTTATTTTTAAATTGCGACTTTTTGGCATATATATCATATTAGTGACGTCACCCATTTGGGCGTGATGACGTCATCGATGATTTTTTTAAATAAGAATAGGGGTCGTGTGATAGCTCATTTGAAAGGTAATTCAATTATCTACTCAGTGGTATAAACATTAACATAATTATTTATACAGGGTGCCCAAAAATTTTTTTTTTGAATTAAATGTATTGACATAAAAAGACGAATTTGTGTAATTTATTTAATTTAAAATACATTTTACCGCTATCAGAAAACAGGAAAAATGTTTATTTGACAAATAAATATTGTTTTTTGCTTAAAGTCAATATTAAAGCAGCCACCCACCTGCCTTTTGACAGTTTGAACATTTAATTTAAGCGCAAGCAATGATTATTTTTCAAATAAACATTTTTTTCTGATTTCTGAGAGCAGTATTTTGAATTAAATAAATTTCACAGATTCTTCTTTTTATGCCAATAAATTTAATTCAAAAAATTTTGTTTCGACACCCTGTATAAATAATTATGTTAATGCTTATATTACTGAATAGAGAATTGAATAACCTTTCAAATGAGCTATCACATGACCACTATTCTCATTTAAAAAAATCATTGATGACGTCATCACGCCCAAATAGGTGACGTCACTAGTATGATATATATGCCAAAAAGTCGTAATTTAAAAATGAAAATCGACCTGTTTTGGGATTTTTGTCCAAAATCGTCCATTCTCGAGAAAATGAATTTATTCCAACCTTTACGTGCTCACTGTATAGCGAAAGCTTAAAAACAACCCCGAAAAAATGGGGTTTTTGGGTTTTTGAGCATGCTGTAGAAAAAAATATATATTTTAATAGCCGATTTTTATTGTAAAGGTAAGAATACATTATAAAATATAAACAATAATTAACTAAGATGTATGTTGTTGAGGTTGTTAGTCAAAAAGTTAAAAAAAAACTAAAAAATTCGGAAAAAAAACAGTTTTTTCGATTTTTATGCACTTTCCACGTTGAAAATGATAATAATGCCTACACCATTTTAAAGAACGGAAAAACATTGACAAAAAAACACAATTTTAAAGTTGGCGAAAAATTTCCAACATAACCTAAAAATTTTTTTTTAATTTCAAAAATTTTTCCTGCGCTCAATTTTCATGCTAAAATTTTGAAAAAAATTAGGCAGCTTTGTATTGTTAAGATACGCCATCATGAATTTTTTCAGATTTTTTGCACCAATACAGCGTCAGAAAAAAATTATTTTCAAAAAAACACGTTTTTTTCCATAGCGGACCCCCCGGTGCACCTAGGGACTTGAAAATTTGGCTGAGTGAGTTTTCAATTATATATTTTCGAATGGCTAAACCCAAAACTAAATCGAGCCTGGTGCAATTTTGACCATCTTATCCCGCTATAGCCTTTAGATCAAAAGTAAAATACCTTTTTAGTTCAAAATATTTCAATTAGAAGGATGTAATTACATACTGAAACATGGTTTTTAATTCTTAATAACTATTCATAATAACAATTTTCGATATTGTGAAAAATAAAGGTATTTTACTCTTGAGCCAAATTCATATTTTTTGACATACCTTGTATAAAATTGATAAAATTTGACATAAGATGGTTGTATTTTAGGTTTCAGACCATGCAGAACTTTTTATTAAGAATCACTTTTTTTCGTAAGATTAATAATAAAAGAGTTATTAGAATTGAAATAACTGAAAATAATGTTAGTTATCCATAATTTTTCAAAAAATTTTTTTTCAATTAGAAGGATGTAATTGCATATTAGAATATAGTTTTTAATTCCAAACAACTTTTCATAATAGCAATTTTCAATATTGTGAAAAATAAAGCTACTTTACTCTTGAGTGGAATTCAAACTTTTTGACATACCTCGTATAATATTCATAAAATTTTATATCTGATGGTTGAATCTTAGGTTTTGGAACATGCAGAGCTTTTTATGAAGAATAACTTTTTTTCGTAAAATGAATAATAAAAAAGTTTTCCATATGGATACAACTTACAGGGACATACTGTATCTAAAAATCAAATTTTCAAAATGATAAGATAGATTTTTCAGAAAGCCATAAACTTAAATTCATTTTTCTCAAAATGGGTCATTTTTGATGTCTCGAATTTCCTAAACCTGTTGTCCGATTTAAGTGATTTTTTTAATTTGTTAGGTATTTACTCTTTGGCGATATCGCTGTGACTATTTCACTATAGTTTATTTTTTAACCAGCAGGAGTAAACTAAAAAGACAGATTCACAACCAAGAAAGTCATTAGAATAATAACCAAATACATCTTCTTTTTCGGTTGATCTAGTCGGCCCTCAACGGTAATCCATAAATATTATATTAAATTAATACGTCCCTAAAAAGTTCAAAAAACAACTGCTTTTTATATAAAAGCAGACTAACAATCTAAAAATTAAAGGAACAACACAGAAAACACAAAAATCGCCGATATAACTTAATTAACCTATGAAATGTCACTAGTGTCAAAATTTGATAAATGTCATTAGTGTCAAAATTTTATAACAGTGGAGTAAACTTGTCTGCGCTTGAACCAATTACAAACAAGCAATACAGCGCGGTAAATTTGAATCACTCCTCTTGGTTAAAAAACAAACCATAGACTGTTTTTAACTGATAAAACTTCATAGCAACGCATCGTTTCCTACTGACAAAATTCCTTAACGACGTGATTTCTCAGCGACAAAATTATGACAGATCTGTCACGAAAGTTTCTGGTAATAACAAATAAATAAAGATTATATTTCGTTGATATTGTGCATTAATTGTCTCGTGAAATAGTCTTGTCGAATATCATTCGAGAGAAAATTATTTACCGGCAAAATTTTCTCCTGGTTTCATTCAAGTTCGTTGCCTTTTGGTAATTTTCGCTTATGAAATTTTGACAAAATCACTCGACTGGCGTCTCGTGATTTAAGTCAAAATTTAATTCGCGAAAATTGCCAGGCAACAAACTTTCATACCAGTCGAAAATATTGCCGGCAAAATTTTCTCTCTTGTGATATTATATACGACTATTTCACTAGACTGTTTTTAACTGATAAAACGGCATAGCAACCCATCGTTTTTAACTGACAAAACTCCTTCTCAGCAACAAAATTATGACAGATCCGTCACGAAAGTTTATGGTAATAACAAATAAATAGAGATTACAGTGCCGGCAAAAAAAATCTTTACATTGCCAAATAAATCACCAAATTTGAAGACAATTTGCATGCGTTCTTTCTGCGCTTGGAGGAGAGGGTAGGGGAGGGGGGATAGCGTACTTGCGACGGAAATTATCTGTAGTTTACGGACCGCTTGGCTTATTTAGGGTATTCTGCGCATTTGTACTGTAAACAGTTGGCTTTGTGCGCGTAGTCAGTGTTAAACTTCGTCTCATTTACCGCGTAAAGTTTGAGATCGTCAAATTTTAAATTGAACTGACAAATGTGGGTCGAAAGAAACTCACAAAAGAGGAGAAGGTTCGTGCTTTAACATTACTGGAGAAAGGGGACTCTGTAATAACCGTAGCACGTGATATTGGTGCTTCAAGAGAGGCTATTTATCAACTGAAACGTTGCAGCCGAACGTTTCAGTTGATAAATAGCCCCTCTTGAAGCACCAATATCACGTGCTACGGTAATTTCAGAGTCTCATTTTTCCACTGATGTTAAAACATGAACCTTCTCCTCTTCTGTGAGTTTCTTCGACCCATATTTGTCAGTTCAATTTAGAATTTGACGATCTCAAACTTTACGCGGTAAATGAGACGAAGTTTAACACTGACTACCCGCACAAAGCCAACCGTTTACAGTGCAAACGCGCAGAATACCCTAAATACGCCAAGCGGTCCGTAAACTGCAGATAATTGCCGTCGCAAGTACGCTATCCCCCTCCCCTAGCCTCCCCTCCAAGCGCAGACACAACGCATGCAAATTGTCTTCAAATTTGGTGATTTATTTGGCAATGTAAAGATTTTTTTGCCGGCACTGTATATTTCGTTGATACGGTGCATTAATTGTCTCGTGAAATAGACTTATCGAATATCATTCGAGAGAAAATTATCTCCGGCAAAATTTTCTCCTGGTTTCATTCAAGTTCGTTGCCTTTTGGTAATTTTCGCTTATGAAATTTTGACAAAATCACTCGACTGACGTCTCATGATTTAAGTCAAAATTTAATTCGCGAAAATTGCCAGGCAACAAACTTTCATACCAGTCGAAAATATTGCCGGCAAAATTTTCTCTCTTGTGATATTATATACGATAATATTGTTGCTAGACAGGTAAATTGTCATTGTATACCGAGTGTACGAAATTTTTCTTACAAAGTGACGACTTTAACAACTAGCCTCGTTTTTCGTCAATACAGGGTGTTCTTAAATAAGTATGGCAAACTTTAAGGAGTATTTCCGCAAATGCTTATTTCCTGAGACGAAATTTTTCTTACAAAGTGACGATTTATTTATTGCTCTAAAACCGGTTAAGATATATGCAAATGAAATTTGGTGGGTTTTAAGAGGTAGTTATTGCGCATTTTTGATATACAATTAGGAATTTAATATTAACCATTTTCTCGCATACTGGTAGTATGACCCTTATGTGTGCCAATGGTGAACATAAAATTCTTAATTGTATGTCAAAGATTGCACAATCACTACCTCTTAAAACCCACAAAATTGCATTTGCATATATCAACCGGTTTTAGAACAATAAATAAATCGTCAGTTTGTAAGAAAAATTTCAACACCCCCTATCTCGGAAACGAAACATTTGCGGACATACATTTATAAAGCAAACTGTCGTTATTTTTTTTATGCCGAATTACCACTTAAAGTTTTCCATACCTATTTAAAAACACCCTGCATTGATGAAAAACAAGGCTAGTTGTTAAAGTACCTAACCTTTTTTTTATTCAACATAAGCGAGTGAATAAAAAACAATGTTAAGAACACATGAAGCTATATAGTAGGGTTCTAATTTCAGTATTTTATAAATGCTAGAATATTCCACAGGGTGACGTGAACTTTGAGAAAAAAATCACAGTTTGATTGGTACTTACACCTGGTATACAATGACAATTTTCCTCTTTAACAACAATATTATTACAGCGATATTGTTAAAGAATAAGGCTATAACATGAACATATTAAAAAAATCACTTCGGGCAACAGGTTTAGGAAATGTGAGACATTAAAAATATCCAACTTTTAAGGTGGTACGTTAATTTCTTGAAGAAATGTATATAATTTTTTGTAATGTATGGGATACAGCCGACTACAAGAAATTCTTTTTCCTTGTAGATTTTAATAATACCTACCTGTTGAAATGAGGAATATTGAAAACCCCCTGCTACTCCAGCTGATTTTAAGAGGCAACAGTAGCGCGCGGAAAACGCGGTCCAAGATTGCGGCTGTAATTTTGAATATTTTGTCGAGATATTTGGCACACATATTCGTAATATAATAAAGCATTGCGGTACAGAGCCCAATTTACAGAGAAATCTTTTAGTACATAATATGTGGAAATTACTCTATAACTAAATAAAATATTGCAAAAAGGAGCCTGTACCGCCATTAAAAAGAACAAAAAATACACTTTCTTCAAATAAACTTTTTTATCCCATGCCTAGATTTTGTGTCACATTAGATCTACTAAAAATCGATTTTTTATAACAAGAAATCGAACGCGACTGACTCGGCAACATTTAGCGCGCCTATGAGTATAAAAATTATTGTTTTTGATAGTATAATGTCACTGTCAGTGTAGAATTACCGACGCACTGTTGCCTCACTGTTGAAAGTTCGCAGAACTTTCAAAGAACAAAAATATTGATGACGCGCTACTGTTTACTCTTTTTTAAGGTTTTTCTGTAAACTATCCGATTCTTTTTTCGTTTATTTTGAAAAATATAATTGTTTTAACTTATGGACGCAAATTTTAGAAATAGGTCATTTTTAACCTAAATTGTTACTAAAGAAAAATATGCGAAAAAAAATTGGATAAATTTGCATAACATTTGTTATTTTACCCTGTAGGGCCTAAAATAATTGTGAGATTGTGGTTACAGTGACTGTCAAAAGAAACACTGTATTTTTGCTCACTTCACAGAGTTATAAAGGTCAAATACAGCAGGAAGCTACAAATCTCTTTTTCTGTTTCAGATTCCTTGCAAACATATCTTCTGTCTAGCATGTGGTAAACAAGAACAGAAACAGTGTCCCCGATGTTTAGAAAAAGTTACAAGAGTGGAACAAACTGGACTAGGGACTGTATTTATGTGTACTCATGGTGGTACACGTTACGGTCAAAGTGGTTGTCGTAGAACTTATCTGTCACAACGCGATCTACAAGCACACATTAACCACCGACACGTGTCTAATTTATCGTTAAATGCTCCACCAATGGAAGTAGTTGAACCCGAAAGAACTTTACCTGTGCGTACTAAAACTGCCAACGATCCAAGATCAGGAGGTGGTGTTCCAGCTAATGTAAGATCTAGAACTGTTCCTATGCAGTCTGCCGGTGTACGGACTAACCTCATAACTGTGCCCATTCAAGAATCGGCTCCTACAATCCACGAAAGTGTCCCCACAACCCAGACGTACTATAACCAGTATCAGCAACCGGCAAGTTACTCCCAATCTTTGCCTCCGATGCACCTTCCTCCCCCTCAACAACAACAACAGCAAGCCCAGTATTATGCTGCACCTCCGGCTTACAGCCCAGCTCAAACGTATCCCGCGTATACTGGAACAACCACCGCTGTTGGTCAGTACGCCCCGCCTGCGCAGGTGCAGACTCGACAGCCGTACGATTACAACACTGCCCCTCCACAATGGACTAATAATCAACAATATTATAGATAGTTTTAAATGATGATGATGTTAATTAGTGATGCGAGTTTAAATTTAAAATATATTCCATGAATATACGACTGTTTTGGATTATCGCAACAACGAATATTTTACTGTGCAACAACACAAGAGGTACGAAAGTAAATTGCTCTAATAATTATGTATTATTAATATAATTATTTATATAATACTTTCGTACTTTTTAAGCTCGCTACAGACTATTCGTGATGCGCGATTCGCGGGCAGTTCACGAATAGTGTATAAGGTCTTAGGTCGAGTAAATTATTTTTTACTTCATAAGTAATCATGGTCACAAACCATGGATTGTTTACAGTCTGCTCTATTTTCCAATTAATAATTGGTACTTGACGCCATCTTTCAACAAGTCTATTGACAAATTCACAAAAGTAGCATACGTTGGACGGAGGTAGCGAAATTAAAATGAGCTCACTAGCATTGCGACCGTTCCGTAACACGTTCCGCAAGTAGTGCCACATTCAGAGAACGAATTTCTAACAGTTGCGGAACCGCTCCGTCACAAATTTTCGCCTCTTGAATGCGATAAATGAATAAATCAGGCATCGCGCATTACAAATCGAGTACTACGCATAGTCTGTATGCTTTATTCGCGAATTTCTACGAACTAGGTACAACGAATCACGAATCATTCATAGTCTGTAGCCAGCTTTATGTTGCACAGTAAAATATTTGTTGTCGCGATAATCCAAAACAGTCGTATATTCATGGAATATACTGTAGAGAACTGTATGCGTATGCTTCAATGGAAATTATAATAAATTTATTTTAATTTATAATATAAATATATTGTTAAATTTTAATTAAAAATTAAATTTCAGCATTTTTAACTGTGTTTTTACTTACATAGCTTAACGTCGACTTTACACTACATTATTTATCACGTGATTTATCGTTTATGATTTTGCCCATGACGAGCCGCATGACAAAGCTTATGATAAAACACAATGCTTATGACACAATTATATGACAAATCACAGTGTAAACATGTAAATTTCACTTCATGACCAAATTATATGACAAATCACATGATAAATCATGTAATGCAACGTCGACTTAAGTATCCGATATGCCGACGAGACAGCATTGACTGATTAACCAGAAATGAGAACTTCCAATAAAGTTTGACTGAGAAAACTAATAAATATTTTTGAAAAATTTAAACGCAGAATGGAAGATTACATTATTACCGAGGACCGAAAGTCCCTGAAAACTTCTATAATGTTTATTTTAATAAGTTACAGGGGTGAAGAAAAAGAGAAAATTGAGTGTAAAGATTTTATAATCTGGTTACATTAAAATAAAAATGTATACCATTTGTATTCAGTTGCAATGCGAAGACAAAACAATCTTACTTTTCAATTAGAATACGGAGCGCAGTCCAGTCCTCTGAATCGCGATTTTCGGCTCTTATTGGAGCCTCATGGGAGAGAACGTAGGCACTGTTCTCCATATCCTAAATGACCAGCACCGAGAGCTTTTCCCACCCATTGCAACCGAAGTGAAGGTATTAGGTGACTAGCGTCATCTGGCAATTGAAAGATGAAATAGTTTTCAATCCTAATAGCAAAATTAATAACATTGAAAATATTAAAAACATTACTAAAAGATTTTTAAATTGAAAACTTATTGGTACACTTTCCTGGTGACACCTCCAAGGCTTCTACAATTTGCAAGCACATGCATGCTGCAGTGAAGACAAAGGGAAGGAATTCTACACTATGCAATTCACATCCCCCGGCTGCAGCTTGGTAAAGTTCCAAAATGCAACTGGTTACTCTACGGAGTAATACGACTATAAAATAAAAATGTATACCATTTTTATTCAGTTGCAATGCGAAGGCAAAACAATCTTACTTTTCAATTAGAATACGGAGCGCAGTCCAGTCCTCTGAATCGCGATTTTCTGCTCTTATTGGAGCCTCATCGGAGAGAACGTAGGCACTGTTCTCCATATCCTAAATGACCAGCACCGAGAGCTTTTCCCACCCATTGCAACCGAGGTGAAGGTATTAGGTGACTAGCGTCATCTGGAATTTAAAAATCTTTTAGTAATGTTTTTAATATTTTCATTATTATTAATTTTGCTATTAGGATTGAAAACTATTTCATCTTTCAATTGCCAGATGACGCTAGTCACCTAATACCTTCACTTCGGTTGCAATGGGTGGGAAAAGCTCTCGGTGCTGGTCATTTAGGATATGGAGAACAGTGCCTACGTTCTCTCCGATGAGGCTCCAATAAGAGCCGAAAATCGCGATTCAGAGGACTGAACTGCGCTCCGTATTCTAATTGAAAAGTAAGATTGTTTTTCCTTCGCATTGCAACTGAATACAAATGTTATACATTTTTATTTTATATTCGTATTACTCCGTAGGTAGAGTAACCAGGTGCATTTTCCGTTGGAACTTTACCAAGCTGCAGACGGGGGATGTAAATTGCATAGTGTAGAATTCCTTCCCTTTGTCTTCACTGCAGCATCCATGTGCTTGCAAATTGTAGAAGCCTTGGAGGTGTCACCAGGAAAGTGTACCAATAAGTTTTCAATTAAAAATATTTTAGTAATGTTTTTAATATTTTCAATATTATTAATTTTGCTATTAGGATTGAAAACTATTTCATCTTTTTGGTTACATTAAGTTTGACACACTTTGCATACCTCTTAGAGGCCACAGCAACAGTTGGTTAAAAACTTGTTTGAGGGTAATATTCTCTACGGGAGATCATAACCGGAAAAAAAGTTATAATCTTCAAAAGAAAATTGGTTCAAACATTTTTAGTTTGTTATTTTATTTATAACTTGGTTATTTTCCATTTTACGATAAAAGTAACTTTAATAAAGTTGTAGCCAATTTAATTTGCTACAAATACTGTCTAATACAATAATTACTTTCTGTAGTTGCTAGTTTACAAGATAGAGTGCGAACATCGTTTGCAACCCTTTTTCTAAGATGGCGGTCTGTGGAAAAGGGTGGCGACCCCACAAACTGAACTTAATCCAACTTGCCCTTCCAACATATCAAAATAATAAAATTGCCTTCTCTCAAAAATTCACGATAATGCCTAAAAACTGTAGCATTTCAATGAACTACATCTTAAATCGGGGTTGAAATTACTAATCGACTTTGGAGGTTTTGTAGACCAGGGCGGATCTGTTTTGAGGTGTATGTGAGAGGTGGCATTCGGATTTTTGCAGATAAAATTAGGTGACAACTTCAGTAATTATAATTAGACAAGGCGAAAACGGCGGGTTCGAAGGGAAAAATATTCCCATGAGATTTTTTTGCATAATCACATTCGTGAGACATCCCAGAATAAGGTTCAAGAAGTCGCCCAAGTGAAAAGTGGGCCAATTTTTTTTAACAATTTTTTTTTAATCAAATTGCAAGAATCAATATTTTTGGCCCGAACAATTTTTCTTTAATTTTTTGGACCATTTTGGACAAAAAAGGTCTCTTATAATTTTTCTCTAAAGTTGATCGTTTTCTACTTATAAGCAATTTAAAATTGAAAAAAAAAACGAAAAATGTCGATTTTCAAGGCTTAATAACTCGGTTAAAAGTTATTAATATGAAAGTCAATATATGACTAAATCAAAGTTTGAAGCCCCCCCTACAAGATCCTGAAGAAATTTTTGTCATTATTTTATTACTAAGCTGTTATTTTTAAGTAATAATAATAAGCGCCATGCACGTGTGCGGGGCTGTAAATGCTGAGTGCGAGAGAGAAGCTATTCCAGCAGTCCAATTGTGCATCTTACTTGCACTCACATTTACAGCAGCGTCAATACGATACAACCACTCATTGTTATTAATTAAAAATAACAGCTTAGTAGTAAATTAATGACAGAGATTTCTTCAGGATCATGTAACGGCGACTTTAAACTTTGATTTAGTCACTTTCTGACTTTCAAAATAATAATTTTTGACCGAGTTATTAAGCCTTAAAAATGGCCATTTTCGCGTTTTTCAAATTTTAACTTGCTTATAACTCGAAAAAGATCAACTTTAGAGAAAAATTATAACAGACCTTTTTTGTCCAGAATGGTCCAAAAAACCCAAAAAAAATTAGTCCGGGCCAAAAGTTGATTTTTGCAATTTGATTAAAAAAAAAGTTGTTAAAAAAAAATTGGCCCACTTTTCTCGTGGGCGACTTCTTGAACCTTATTCTGGGATGTCTCACGAATGTGATTATGCAAAAATATCTCATGGGAATATTTTTCCCAACGAACCCGCCGTTTTCGCCTTGTCTAAATTGACTTATGCTCCTTCTCAAATACGCCCGGAACATTAATAAAAAAATTAAAATATTTAAAAATTTCGAAAAACATCGATTTTTTTCTACTTTCATTGCTTATAACTTTAAAACGATTCATTTTGGAACAAAGTCGTCGGGCAATAAAATATGTAAAGATATAATTGAAAAAACCATAAAATCCTTTATAAAAGGTATATTTGTTAAAATCCCTATACAGGGCTACATCACAGAACAGAACTACTTTTCAATCGGTTGACCGATCATCATCAGTGTTTGCGTGAATCTAACATGCTAACCACCAAAGTAAAAAATATTTGGGTAAAAACCCTTTACAATTAATCCGTCATAGGAACATAGAAATAAAGTGTGAAATTAAACATGGATGTTTAAAATATCCAATGTTTCATGCTCTAGGTACCATTGAGCTCGAATCTGACTTGTTCACACCATGACTTTATGGTAGCAAGTGCGATACTTGTCAGATTCGAGCTCAGTGGTACCTAGAGCATGAAACATTGGATATTTTAAACATCCATGTTTAATTTCACACTTTATTTCTATGTTCCTATGCCTATGACGGATTAATTGTAAAGGGCTTTTACCCAAATATTTTTTACTTTGGTGGTTAGCAAGTGAGATTCACGCAAACACTGATGATGATCGGTCAACCGATTGAAAACTAGTTCTGTTCTGTGATGTAGCCCTGTATAGGGATTTTAACAAATATACCTTTTATAAAGGATTGTATGGTTTTTTGTAATAAATGGTATACAGCCAACTACAGGAAAATTCCTCGTGGAAAGATAATTGAATTTTGTATTATATACGACTGGTTTAAAATGTCTTAAATTATTACCCTTTCTGAAAAATAGCAATAAATACAAAATAAGAGGCCAAAATAAGCCTGTTTTTATTCAATATTTTTCAACCACTTTGGTTGCACATAGAACCTTCGTAATTCGCTTAAAAAATTCTTACAACATACTTAATCCGTCCACAAAATTTCATTAAAATCAACATAATAGATTTTGCATAATTTTGCAATCTAAATTTTTTTAAAAAAGTTTAAATTTTTTAAAAACTTTCTGAACAAAAAGTAGACCATTTAGAAGTTTGCTAATTTTTTTACATATCAAGAGAATACACTTTACAGAATTAAAATCGGATTATTTAAGCGGCCTCGGCACTGTTTTAAAGTTATAAACAATTTTTTGGCATATAAACAAATAAAGTGAGGACGTTTGCGTTGGAATAAATTCATTTTCTCGAGAATGGGCGACTCTGGAGATAAATCCCGAAACAGGTCGATTTTTATATTTAAATTATAATTTTTTGACATATATATCATACTAGTGACGTCATCCTTCTGGGTGTGATGACGTAATCGATAATTTTTTTTTAAATAAGAATAGGGGTCGCGTGCTAGCTTTTTCGAAAAAGGTTATTCAATTCTCTATTCATTAATATAGACATTAACATAATTTTTTATAAAGGGTGCCCAAAAAATTGTTTTTTAATTAATTGAGACACAAAGAAGAAAGTCCTATATAATTTATTTAAATTGAAATACATTTTACTGTTGTCCTAAAACAGAAAAATATGTTTATTTGATAAATAACGAAAAATGAATTTATTCCAACTCAAACACGTCCTCCCTGTACTGTCTTTGTTTATAAGCCAAAAAATTGTTTATAACTTTAAAACAGTGCTGAGGCCGCTTAAATAATTCTTTCTGTTAAGTGTAAGGGAAAGTGGGGGAATGGTGCGCACTTAAGCAGTAATCGCTTCTGCTGTAAATTCTTTAAATCTATCATAACGGCCAGGACGTTTAAGTAAGCTCTAATTATTCTACTTTGAAAACGTAAAATTAGTTTTAGAGAAATACAAAGTGCAAGAGCATAATATTAAAAAAAGAAAAGAAATGCCTTTGCGCACGATTGCCCATCCATGAGGGTAATCATGCGCACGGATTGGGGAATGGTGCGCACTAATTAATATTGGAAAAAACCTTTCTTGTTGCTTTCTGTCGCTCCTTTCTCTTGAGGTTCTCGTCCCTTAATCGTCTTTTTTCCTGGTCTTCCTCCAATTTTGTATTCAATGGCGTGCTTGTAAGGATTTCCGATTGTTACTTGTTACGAGATTTTCTATTAATTTCTGGTTTAACTGTTTTTGCTATTATTGGAGCAAAAGCGAAAAATGAATTTTCCTTATATCTAGGTTCCTAAGGCTGAACATTTGTAATATCTAACATTAACTCATCAGTAAATGTATTTTGTTTAGGCGTTGTAGAAACCCCTGGTAGAAAAGCGACTTTTACTATAATTTCCTTTGGATTGGTAGGAGCAAAATCATCCACATTAAATTTATCGGAATCTAACGGACATATTCCAGATGCACTAAATCCTGACATGTCTTCTCCATAATGGCTACTTTCATAAATGCTTTATTTAACAGCTCAGCGACGTCACTTTCGGTTATTTTTGACGGCCTGTTAGACTGAGAGAGATCATATTCTCTATAATGGATATTCTTTAAAGGACTAAAGAAAGTCATGCCCGAAGATGATGATCCTGAAAATGATCTGAGATGTGTGGTGAAAGGGATATCATATGCATGTTTTTTAGTAAAATTATATGCATCAATAGACATATAGCTGGAGTGGTTATCCAGCACTAAAATGATGGGATCATTTGCTTTGCATGTCTTACAAAATGACACATCCACTCATAAAAAAGTTCTGTATGCGTCCATCCGTTTTGGGGACATTTGTATAAAGCATCAAGAAGTCCATTTTTCACTAGTGTTAGAGACATTATTTTACGAGGATAGATCAACATAGGGGAATATAATTTCCTGCAGCACTCATGCAGAAAACGGCTAAATGGCTAAAAATGGTAATGTTAATATTTACCATTTCATTGTTTGTGGGGGAATCGTACGCACTCCTGCGCACTATTACCCCTTTATGTCTGAAACAGCAAACATCATCACAAACAGAAAACTGACGAACCATATGAAACAACAGATGCATCAAAATGTACGGAAAACAACATGATTTAAATCAATAATAAGTTCAAACCGACTGAATAAAGCATACGAACTTAACGTCTTAATTTTTGAAACAGAAAAAGTAGAAGAATTCTTGCAATTTTCAATAATCGGATCTCGCTTAATCAACGTACATCGATCGACTGAAGACAATGGCGTCAACTGTTCAACAGATCGGCCGAAAGATGTAGGACTGGTTGGATCCATAAATCTTCCACGGAATTTGAAATATAATGCAGCGCACGATTACCCGCCGCGCACCATTCCCCCACTTTCCCTTATTAGATAGGTACAGCGCCTCTTTATATGTAAAAAAATCAGTAAACTTCTAAATTGTCTACTTTTTGTTCAGAAAGTCTTTAAAAAATTTTAACTTTTTAAAAAAAATTTAGATTGCAAAATTATTAAGCAAAATCTATTAAGTCGATTTTAATGAAATTTGGTGGACGATTTAAGTATGTTGTAAGAATTTTCTAAGCGAATTACGAAGGTTCTAAGTGCAACCGAAATGGTTGAAAAACATTGAATAAAAACAGGCTTATTTTGCCCCATTATCTTGTATTTATTGCTATTTTGCAGAAAGGTTAATAATTTAAGACATTTTTAATATATAATATAAATAACAATTGGCAAATATTGCCATTGTTTAATCTTGATTAATATTAAAAATGTATAACATTTTACTACCGCAAATCGATTTTTTCTAACTAGCTTACATTTTAGAAAATTAAACATCCCAACCTCATCGAAGTATTCAGGAGAAAACGACGCCTTCATTTAGTTTTTGAGTTTTGCGACAAAACGGTTTTAAACGAATTAGAGAGATAATTGTATGGCAAACTCTTCAAGCATTAGCGTACTGATTCAATTATCTTTATTTTATTTCCCCACGACTTTTTTCCAAAATGAATAGTTTTAGAGTTATAAGCAAAGAAAGTAGAAAAACATCGATGATTTTCGAAATTTTTACATATTTTAATTTTTTTTATTAATGTTCCGGGCATATTTGAGAAGGAGCATAAGTCGATTATTATTGTTGAAGCTGTCACACCTAACTTTATCTGCAAAAATCCGAATGCCACCTCGCACATCCAAAAAATAGACGTTTTTTCACAGATCCGCCCTGGTCTACTGATATATGTAATTATTTTCATTCAAACTTCATAAAATATTTCAATTCGTCCCATATTTATGAAAAACCCTGTATATTAACAGCAATAAACGAAACTCATAAATATTTTCTAAATATAAAAGCCCCCTACTTTAAAGAATATAACATAAATTAAATCATAGATGCCCGAATCGCTGATTGGAATAAAAATTTCGATATATTACTTACTTGAAAATTATGAGTTAAGGAGTTTATGTACATGCTGTTTTAAATTATTCAAAAAAGACATTGACCCTTAAAAGTCATGACCATGACATTGCAATTTGTTTTAACACATTTTACAATAAAATACCTGTCGACGTTTACAAGGTGAAATTATATTATTAAACAACAATTAATATTAACGTACTTAGTCCAGAGTCCATTTACATCCCGAAAGAATCAGAATTTGAACTTGTTCGTGAAGAAAAATTAAATTTGATATCTCCAATGACCCAACAAACTTTTACACCAGGGAAAGAAGGCAAAAATAAACCATGTTCGGGACACATGAGCAGCCAGGTTGCAAATGGGTTTTTGCAGTGCCGTTTTATGCACTGGGCGCTTGGGGCGGGCGCCCAGGGGCCCGGGCCCCGGAGGGGCCCGTAAGGACCCGTCCTTTTACTAATAAAAAAGTAAAGTCCTCTAAATAATCTATGTATTTTCCAAAATAGAAAAAAAAGACGACGAAATACCTGCCTTTTCGAAATGGTCTTATTTTAAGACTGATGACTTTATAAAAACTGTGAACTTTTAAACAAAAAAGTGATTGCTTAGAACATTTTGAAAAATGTTTGAAGATGTAGAAAAAGCTTATTATAGAAGGTTAAATAGAAGCAACTTTTATAGAGGAAACCCCAATGGAGGCAAAGAAAAGAGAGATTGGCTAATATCGACGCAAGTGTTCAAGCTGTTTATTGTTAAATTGAATCGAAAACAAGCAAAACCATCATTTATTACTGTTTATTGTTACCCGTGCAAATTATTTTCATTTGAAAAAATAGTTTAACTGAGTTTGGATGGACCCACTGGAAACATTTGAATATTTTGCTCAAATCTCACGAAGAAAGTAAATTTCATCTGAACTCTATGGTTACATTAATAACAAGATCATCATTGATTGGAGTTATAGACGCTGCCTTGAAAGAGCAAGTAAAATGCGAAGCTGACTATTGGATAAACGTCCTAAGAAGAGTTGTCACTACTAAATGACTTGCTTCTCAAGGACTAGCTTTCCGTTGATGCAATGAGGATTTAACGAGTCATCATAAAGGAAATTACTTAATGAGCATTTACAACGGAATGCGAATAAATGAAAAGGTTCAGTTAGATATCTGTCTCACCAAGTTTGCAATGAATTCTTGGAAGTAATGAAATCAAAGCTTGTAGAAACTTTTGACGCTGTAAATGCTTTAGTTAAAAACTAGGGATCCATCAAACCTATTTTTTCCAGTTAAGCAATAACAAAGAAGAAAAATTAGCAATTAAAAATAAAGCCAAGACACTGCAGAATAAAATCTTTGAGACAGCTCTATTGATACTGATTTGGACAAAAACTTTGGAACGAGTTAATGCAAAAGCAATACGTGAACGTGAAGAAACTGTGGACTTAAACGTGTCAATTGGAGTAGAAATAATGACATCTATTTTGAGTTTTGTTTTAGACGTAAGAAATAATGTCAAGCGAAATTGAACTAGAAGCCAAAAATATATTTTTGCGAACACGAGGATATATGCTACAAAGATGTTACATCAGATGTTAGATGATTTTCTACGCTAGATAAAGAAGCAGTCAAGACGTCAATTAATACTTTATATGTGAAATATAAAAAATATATTGATGAAACCAAAGAGAACTTGCATAATGAAATTACACATTCGATAACATTATGCCAAAAGTTGAATAAACATTTTTATACAATTTGGTGTCATCCAGGATGTAAAGATTGTAAATGCAACATTTCCCAATATTTTACCTTTACTGCAAGTTTATTTCACGATACCAACTTCTAATGCATCAGGCGAGCGGTCTTTTTCGGCTTTAAAAAGAATAAAAATATGTTTAACGCCAAATTTGGGTCAAGATAGAAAATGAAGACCTGGAGCAACTGAATTGTGATAGTATTATCTGACAGATTGCTAATGCCCAGTCAAGCAAAAAAGTGATCTAATTTTTGTCATGTATTTTTTAGAATATATTTTTTTGTTTGTCATGTGTTGTTTTGTGTAATTTTTTGTTTTTTTTTTATACATTTTTAAATGCATTCTTTTTTGGAATATTTTTTACGTTTGCTATTCTTCTTGTTTGCTAAAAATTATGTATGGATTTTACGGGTATAAATACATGAATGTGTTTTCTTGTAAAAAAATCTGACAACGAATAGCAATTAAGGGGGCCCCTAAATATTCAGCGCCCAGGGCCCTAAGTTAGGTTAAACCGGCACTGGGTTTTTGTGTACTATATACCTAATACATTATAAATACAAAAATGCCCGTCACAGTTTGGACGAGAAATTTAGTTATTAACGAATAAGGGTCAAAAATGGGAGTTTTTTGGTTTAAATCGCTACAGGTAAAAATAGTGTAATTAAATATCTTATTTATAATATTTTTATTTTAGCAGATGAGCCAAGGTTTAAAATAGCGCTTTTTGAATTTTGGTCCGATCATTTGTTGCTTCGGATATTGCAAAATAAAACTAAAATTTCGAAAATAAAAAATTTGCTATAATTTTTGCGAAAATGAATTTAATACTTTCATATTGCATGAAAAGTTGAGTCAAACAGTCCACACAATGCACACAAAATTTTAAGACGATTCGTCAATTAGTTTAAATTTTATTCAATTTGTTTATCGCAAAGACCTTTTTTTTCGCAATGTTATTGTTCAGAAAATAATAATGATATAGCAATTCTGTGAAAACAATGTGAAAGAAGAATAGTCATATTTTCAAAGCATTTAAAAAAATCATTGAAAAGTCATTTTTGACTCAAATAGAGTTATTTTTGGCTTATAAACAATTTGAATAACTTTGTTAATATTGACTGTAGGCTAAAACTACAATGGGATTTGAAAAACTTTTATTTTTATACGAATTTTCAAAGAAAAATTTTTTGCCTAGGTTAATTACGGTCAAAGTTAGCCACTTTTTTTATTTAATTGACGGCTACTTTGTTTATAACAATTAAGCAACCTCACTTGAGCTATTTTGAAGTTGAAGATATATAGTTTATGTGTAAAAGTTTGAGTAAATGTTGAACTTCAACAGAATGGTTAATAAAGCTTTAAAAATGGCGTCCGAACGGAATTAATTCGTGGTCGGTGGAGGGGAATTAATAAAATCCGTGCACTCAAAAAATGAAACTGATTCTGCAAAAATATGCTACGATTAATATTGCCGGAGCTTGTTGATGGATTTTGATCATAATTTTTTTAATTTGTATGTACTCGTAGTCTTATAGAGTACGTTATGTACACACATCCCCACCTAACATTACAAAATGTTAGGGGGAACTCCCCTTATGTCACTCAGTGATATGAAAAATAGATTACGACCGATTCTAAGACCTACCGAATATAATATATAATTTCATAAAAATCGGTCAAGCGGTCTCGGAGGAGTATGGAAACTTAACACTGTGACAGGAGCATTTTATAGATGTAAATATGTAGATGGCTATTAACAAATAGGAGTTGGTGACAAAAGAGTGAAAATTAAGGGTTGTATGTATTTTTTAATTCTACATAATATAAAATTAAGGTAGATAATTTTGTCGAAAAAAATAAAAAAAAATGTCAGGGGGCAGCCCCCCTTATAACTTATGGGTATAAAAAATAGATTAAAACCTTTTCTCCGTCCTATAAGATATACGCGTAAAATTTCATAAACATCGGCCAAGCCGTTTCGGAGTAGTATGGTAACTAACACTGTTACAGGAGAATTTGATGTATATAGAAGTAACTGCGAATTAAATAATAAAAGTGGCTAACTTTGAGCCTAATTAACCTAGGCCAAAATTTTTTTTTCTAAAAATCCGTGTAAAAATACCAGCTTTTGAAATCTTAAAGCAAATTTACTCTATGGTCAATATTAACAAAGCTATTCAAATTGTATATAAGCCAAAAATGACTTTATTTTACTAAACTTTTTTCGGAATGATCAAAACGACTTTTTAATGATTTTTTCAACGCTTTGAAAATATAACTATTCTTCTTGCATGTGGCTTCCACAGAATTGCTATGTCATTATTATTTTCTGAACAATAAGAAAAGCTCTTTGCGATAAACAAATTGAATAGAATTTAAGCTAATTGACGAATCGTCCTAAAATTTTTTGTGTATTATATGGAATGTTTGACTCAACTTTTCGTACAATATGAAAGTCTTAAGGCTATTTTCGCAAAAGTTATAGCACATTTTTTATTTTTGAAATTTTACTCTTATATTGCAATTTCCGAAGTTAAAAATGATCGGACCAAAATTCAAAAAGTGCCATTTTAAACCTTGGCTGATCTACTAAAATACGAATACTCTAAATAATTTACACAATTACCCTATTTTTACCTGTAGCGATTTAAACGAAAAAACTGCCATTTTTGACCCTTATTTGTTAATAACTAAATTTCTCGTCAAAACTGTGACGGGCATTTTTGTATTTATAATGTATTAGGTATATAGTACCCAAAAAACCCATTTGCAACCTGGCTGCTCAAGTGTCCCGACAAAAACCTTATTTCTCTGGACTATTTGTTCATTCTGCTTTTAGGACTACTTATTTAAATTAAGAAGAGAAAAATTTAAAACTGCAAAAAATTTAAAGATTTTTGTAAGAAAATACACTGGCTTTGAACATGAAATTAGAACGCGAGATGAGAATCTTATTTACGTTAGATGATTTTCTTCTTCATGTCGCAAGATTTTTGAGCCACGAGTGTCTTCTCTTCCCTGGACCCCTTCTGCTGTCTGTTTTCCCTTGGATGATTAGCTGTAGTATGTAATCTATATTTATTGTGCCTCATAACATGACCCACGTATTCCAGCTTTCTTGTCTTTATAGTTATTCTTACCTCTCTCTCTCTTTACCTATCTGGCGAAGTACTTCCTCGTTGGTCACGTGTTTGGTCTAAGATACACGTAATATACGTCAGTTAGCCCACATTTCGAAGGCCTCTACTTTTTTCATCAATGTTGCGGTCATTGTCCACGCCTCCATTCCATATAGCAAAACCGGGAATATATAAAATTTCATGAGTTTTCAAAGTCGGATTTTGAGAAGTAGGGTATAAGATATGAAAATTTGCTTCATGCTAATGAACGCCGCTCTTGCTTTTTCTATTCTTATACGTATTTCCTTCACTTCATCCCAGCTTGAGTTAACTGTTGTTCCTAAGTAGATGTATGAATCCACGTGTTCAATTCTTTGATTGTCTAATATCAGTTGTTTTGGTCGTTGTTGGGTTTTCCTTACTAACATCCATTTGGTTTCTGTGATGTTTTGTTTGAGTCCGTAGTGTGCACTTGTTTTTTGTATCTTACTCATTGTAGTGCAATTTTGAGCAACTCAGTTCCTCCACGCTACTCGCTAGAATCATAGTGTCATCAGCATGCCTTATGTTATTAATTATTTCTACATTTATCTTTATGCCTTCTGTGCTTTCTTCTGCTCTGTCTTGAATACTTCTTTTGAGTATATATTAAAGAGACTAGGAGACAAGATACACAGCCCTGCCGTACTCCTTTCTTGATCTCAATTTTATTGGTCAATGTAGATCCTAGTTTCACTTTGGCTGTTTGATCCCAATAGAGACTCGCTATTGTTCGAATGTCTCTGTATAGTCGATCCCGATCTTAAGGAGTACTTCAATTATCTTTTCGTGCTTTACATTATCGAATGCTTTTGATGATAGATGCTTTTGATGAAATAGATGATTCAGACATCCAAAATCAATGCCTCATCATCAATAATTAATGCATCATTATCAGTGGTGCTACAGTCCTAGTTGAGCCGCCCTCGACCTTAACCAGTCTATTTCCCCCACCTTCAACCGGATGGAGGTCTTCTTCAATAGCTACAACCTCGCTCACTTAGTATAAAAGTAAGAATGCTTCGTCTTATTTGCCCTTTTTTATTGTGTTGAATCGTGGACCCTGAAAGACGATATGTGTAGAAAATTAGAAACATTTGAGATGTGGCTATATCGTAGAATACTTAAAATCCCGTGGCTGATTGAATCACAAATGACGAGGTCCTCAGAAAAATGAAGAAGAACCCATAGGTACCTACTGACCAAAATCAAAGCTCGAAAGTTACAATACTTCGGACACAATATGAGAAATGAATCCAGATATGTCTTCCATCCTGCAAGGACAAATATTTGGAAAGCGAGGTCCAGGAAGAAGAATAACTTCCTGGTCAAAGAACCTCACAGCATATGGTTCACCCCAACATATGTGTAGCTTTTTCGCGCTGCTGCAGATAAGATAAAGATTTCCATGATGATCGCCGACATTCGTCACGGCTGGGCACATCAAGAATAACAAGATCTTCCTTTCGAAGACGGGCAGACGATTTGCCTCTGTAGATGGTCCATATTTCTGGGTCTAGGACGTTTCATCGCCGCCGTTTCGATGCCGCCAGTTCATCGCCGGCCGTTTCGATGCCGCCAGTTCATCGCCGGCCGATTCATCGCCGGCCGTTTCGATGCCGCCGGTTCATCGCCAGTTCAATCGCTAACTGATATATTTCCGAATTTTCGACCAATTTTCGACAGTTACATTTATTATTTATTTTTAGTATTAATTAGGAATTCTAGGAAATGCGAGATATGACCATTCCCGTTGCCATACTTAATCTTTTAATAGACTTTTAAACTTTTATAATATAAAATATAATTTAACACTACAAATTTAATACTGTTTAGTATCAAATTTAGGGGAAGTAGAAATAGAACAGTAAATTAATATAATAATATTTTTTATCTATTTATTTGTCATATGTTTTGAACTGAATTTAACGTCGTGTCGTGTCATCTCCCATAATACAAGATCAACTGATTAACTGGCGATGAAACGGCCGGCGATGAAACGGCCGGCGATGAAATGGACTGGCGATGAACCGGCGGCATCGAAACGGCGGCGATGAACCGGCGGCGATGAAACGTCCCATTCCGCATATTTCTGACCCATATATCAGCACTGGTAGGATGAGTGTTATACCTACAAATTGTTAAGTAGTTTGATTTTTGGCTTATATATTTTTGTTTTTTAGCTGCTTGTTTAGTCCATAGAACTCTTCATCGATTGTCATTTGTTTTGAGCTTCTGACATACATGTTGTATAAAATACACGGATTATACGACAGATTATTATGACAGAAGCTTGAAACAAATGATTCTGAATGAAAGCCCTATTATTCTGCGTCCATTATACCGGGTGTCCACTTATATTTTCCCCCATTTTAACTGCGTATAACTTCTAAACGGCTTAAGATAGAAATATGCGGTTTTCGATGAAATGTTTTATTTTAGTAAAAGTTTTGTCTGAATGGATTGAATTTTTTATATCGCTTTCAAATACGAAAAGAAAAATGGCGGATTTTTGAAAAAAACGTTGTTGACTTTTTTTAATGGAACACCCAGTATATTTTTTGTAAATTGAAAGAAAGGTCATTCACCTATCCAGCGATATAAAGTTTTTCAAAATCGGTTGTAAAATCACTGAGTAATTAATTTTTAAAATGAGCGGTGCAACGTGGATATCACATACCTAAATAACATAACTATAAGCAAAATTATATAGACTAAGGGCCGGTTGTTCGAACGCTAATCAAAAATGATCATTATCAAATATTTAATTACTGTCACAACTGTCAATGTCAACTTTGGCTGGGTTGCTGAAAACATAATTATTGATTACAATTATGAAATTAGTTAATCAATTATGTTAATAATTGTTATGTTAATTGATTAACTAATCTCATAATTATAATCAATTACGTTTTCAGCTACCCAACCAAAGTTGACATTGACAGATGTGACAGTAATTAAATATTTGATAGTGATCATTGTTGATTAGCGTTCGAACAACCGGCCCTTAGGGCCGGTTGTTCGAACGCTAATCAACAATGATCATTATCAAATATTTAATTACTGTCACCAACTGTCAATGTCAACTTTGTTTGGGTTGCTGAAAACATAATTAATTACAATAATTATGAGATTTATTAATCGAATATGTTAATAATTGTTATGTTAATTGATTAACTAGTCTCATAATTGTAATCAATTATGTTTTCAGCAACCCAACCAAAGTTGACATTGACAGTAGTGACAGTAATTAAATATTTGATTGTGATCATTGTTGATTAGCGTTCGAACAACCGGCCCTTAGAGCCGCTATTGGGACCGTGCAAGTTCGGCAAAGCGACCTCTATTTCTACGCTCTGTACTTTTATTCGCACTTTTAATTATATTGGCCAATTATATTAGTCCTGGTTGCTGGATAATTGTCAAGACCATAGTCCAAAAAAATAATAAGAAGAAAAAATAAGACGCAGGTTATGTTTAGCAAACATAAACAATTGTATGTAGTAAATAAAATCAGTTATTAAAATGCAGTACTGCAAGCAAAATACAATTAATTAAATTTACCTTTATATAATAATTGCATATCATATCAATATTGTGGAGCAATATACCGGGTGGTGAATTGGAAAGCGGGCCATAGGAAACTCAATGTAAAATTCTAAACTGTTGAATTCCTGCTTCCCTAATTATTTTACATCAAAAGTCATAAGAAACTATTTGTAGAGAATTGAAATCTGTATTGAAAACAACTGTTAATATTGTTCTACGAACAATAATTATTCAAAATTTTGTAAAAATATAATACATTTTTCAGAGTAATACGCCAAAGTTAGGCCACACGCAATACCATAATGTGTATAAGGTTGCATTTGTTGACAATAAATTTATTATATTAACAATTTGAACTGTCAATTTTTTTATTTATTTTATCAATTACTGTTTAAAACACAATAAAGTTGATAAGATACCTTTAGTTAAGGAGAAGTATTAATAATAAAGATATCTTCTTCAGTCAATAATGTGCTCACTGTCAGTTAAATAATAACGTGTGGCCTAACATGCCCACACATACCTACTGCGGTAAATACATTATATTTTTCAAAATTTTGGAATGTGTTTAAATCGTAGAACAATTGTAACTTCTGTTTCTAATACAGATTTCAATCCTCTACAAATAACTTCTCATGACTTTTGATGTAACATAATTAGGGAAGCAGAAATTCAACAGTTTAGAATTTTACATTGAGTATCCTATGGCCCGTTTTCCGATTCACCACCCTGTATAATTTTTCTGCGTCAATGACAGAAGGTATGAAATATACGTCAATTTGACAATTTTAATTGACAATATGAATTATTTAAGATAGTTGCAATATTTCTCCGAGACTCGCGCACGGTCGTTGCTCGTTTCCCTTTCCAAGTACTTGCACACCGCGAATAGGTGAAAATTCTTAATCATTTTAGGCACGATGGGACCCTATAACTTAAATAGTAGAACCTAAAAGAAAACGTTTGAAAACTGTGCCGTCACTTTTCAGTGGCACATGCATCTACAGTGGCGCATCAAACTTTCCACTTATGGACGGGATACATAAATTATAAAATACCCTCCCTAATTACCAGAATTTAATTTTTTTCATTTTTTTAAGTTTTATGTGATTAAGACATAAGATTCATCGTAATTTTAACCCACCACCCCCTTCTCCCTGCCCCACCATCAAAAACTTTATTTTTCGATTTTATTTTTTTTTGGTGGGATGCAATCAATTTTAAAATTTCAAAAAATTTACACGCATAGTTAAGGGTTTTATAAAACACATCTATTTTTTATAGACCTGTAGGTTGAGTGTACATAACCTCAAAAAAATTTTAAAATTTTTTGTTTGAAAAAAAGTATATAACTTTTTTTTGGGGATAACTGCAGATCTAATTTTTTCTTAGTCTTGTGTATTTTATCAAACACTATATTTCTAATTTTTTTCAGATTTTTCTGTAACGTTGGTCACCTTCAAAAATCCAAAAAACTGTTTTTAAGGGGGTTTTGGGGGGTTTGAACGTGTTTTTCTGATTTTTAAATATTCTAAAGAACTCAGTTACTTCAAGTTACATATAACCTATAAAAACAAAATTGATTTGATATATTATGAAGTCTATAAAATAGGGAAAATCCCCCAAAACCCCCCAAAAAACAGTGTTTCGGATTTTTGAAGGTGGGGAGACATACGGAAAAATCTGAAAAAAATTTAAAATATAGTGTTTGATAAAACACACAAGATTAAGAAAAAATTAGACCGGCAGCTATTCCTCAAAAAAAGTTATACGCTTTTTTGAAAAAAAAAAATTTCTTTTAATTTTTTGAGGTTATGTACACTCTACCTGTGGGTCTATAAAAAATAGACATGTTTTATAAAAGCCTCAACTATGCGTGTGAATTTTTTGAAATTTTAAAATTGATTGCATCCCACCAAAAATAAATAAAAACGAAAAATGAAGTTTTTGATGGTGGGGGCAGGGGGAAGGGGGTGGTGGGTTAAAATCACGATGAATCCTATGTGTTAATCACATAGAACTTAAAAAAATAAAAAAATTTAATTCTATTAGTAAGTTCTGTTAACTTTTAATTTATTTATCCCGTCCATAAGTGGAAAGTTTGATGCGCCACTGTCGACGCATGTGCCACTGAAAAGTGACGGCACAGTGTTCAAACGTTTTCTTTTAGGTTCTACTATTTAAGTTATAGGGTCCCATCGTGCCTAAAATGATTAAGAAATTTCACCTATAGCGGCTCTTAGTCTAATATTAATGTTATGTGATTTCCACATTGCATCTTTCATTTTAAAAATTATTTGCTGTCATTTTCAACCGATTTTAAAAAATTTAATATCGCTGGATAGGTAAATGACCGTTTTTTCAAACTACAAAAAAATATACTGGGTGTTTCAATGAAAAAAGTCAACAACGTTTTTTTTTTTACAAAAATCCGCCATTTTTTATTTAAAACCGACATAAAAAATGGTCATTTACCTAAAAACTTGAAAAAACGATCATTTCCCTATCCAACGATATAATTTTTTTTAAAATCGGTGGTCAATTGACTGAGCATTTAATTTTTAAAATGAGAGATGCAATGTGGAAATCACATAACATAATATCAATTTGCTTAGTTATGTTATTTAGGTATGTGATATCCACGTTGCACCTCTCATTTTAAAAATTAATTACTCAGTGATTTGACAACCGATTTTGAAAAACTTTATATCGCTGGATAGGTGAATGATCTTTATTTAAATTTACAAAAAAATATACTGGGTGTTCTATTAAAAAAAAGTCAGCAACGTTTTTTTCAAAAATCCGCCATTTTTCTTTTCGTATTTGAAAGCGATATAAAAAATTCAGTCCATTTAGACAAAACTTTTGCTAAAATAAAACATTTCAGCGAAAACCGCATATTTCTATCTTGAGCAGTTTAGAAGTTATAGGCAGTTAAAATGGGGGAAAATATAAGTGGACACCCGGTATATCGGCGCAAGATAGACGCGGTTTTGAAACAGGCGGAAGAGGTCTATGTTCAGCAGTGGACCTTTGAAGCTGCGTGATGATTATTAGTCCATAATAACATTGTTCGCTAGTAGTACCTACCTATCATTCGTTTAACTTTTTCAGATGTGTCATTATCGCACTTTATGAGCGAACCCAGTTAGGTAATAGCTATTTGTATAACAAGGGAGGAAAGTGCTAATTTTCCTCCCGAGAATGAAGTTTACTGCCCGACGCGTAGCGGAGGGCAGTAATCATTCAAGGGAGGAAAAGGCACTTTACTCCCATGTTATACATATGGTTTTTCCACCTTCCTCAAATAACAAGTCATTTTTTCATTTTTACTTAATTTATTTATGTAACTAACCAACAAAATTTATTAGAACTAAAACGAACAATTAGGTACAATATAACTGTCAACTGTCAAATATAAGTCAAATTATTAATGTAAACATTGTTAAAGCAGAATAACAATTTACTGTTTTTTACCATTCTGCAAAATACAGAGTGTTTTTAAATAAACGTTAAAATGTATAGATACTTACGTAATAGAAAATAGATATTGTACAGGGCGTCAATAAGTTATATTTCATGAATGAAATACCATGACGTCACTTTTACTTTTCCTCCCTAGGGAGGAAAAATATTTTCCTCCCTAGGGAGGAAAAGTACAACTTTGCTCCCTACAATCAGGTCCGGAAAGGTATACTTTCGGTAGAGGTAGGTGGAAAACTTATTTATGACCTCAAAATTGCAGTGACCTATGCTGAAGTTTTATTCAAATAGGCACTTTTAAAAATATACACTTTTTTGCAGGGATGGGAAATGTGTAGGTCGCTTGGTTTTCTATCATAATCACTTGGTTCTAAAGCCATGTCCAAAACCTGCAGAGTAGGGTATTGCGAAAAAAGTCAAGTTGATAATTCCTTATCGCTATAGTGCGGAAAAGTTGTGATTGGTAATTACAAGAAAAAGAAAAAAAGAATTATTCAAATCGGACTTTATCTTCCGATCCCGCAACAGGCCTAAAGATTATGAAAAAAAATTAAATTTTACCTACAAAAATTTTTATTTATCCTTCGTGTACTTTTTATTTATCGCTATAGGAAAATTTATTTACAGTTTGCATAGTAGAGTAATAAAAAAAATAGATTTACGCATTTAACGAATATCTTCCGATCCCGCAAGGTCAATCAAAATCTATAAAAATTTGAAATTTTTGATGATTTTGATAAATTAAAAAACATTTAGTTATCTCATTTTTCTGTTACATTGTGAAGCTCTTCACTTGTATGACTTGGTATTGTATGACAATATTTAAACAACCGAGAACTCAAAACAAGGTGGTGGTTGCAGTTCTAGCTCCACATGCACCCCTCTCTCCAACCAACCAATGAGTGTGTGTTTTTTACATTATGTACATATTTTCATTTCTTTTTCATCTGTTTGTGTCCAGCTCTTAAACATTAACTTTGGATTGTGATTTCTTGGTAAAATCTGGCAGCGTGGACCTTGATTTAAATGTTTTCCTGATGAATCCATCTGTTGATTGGGGCCCACATACATTAGCATTAGACGATGCTTCCTTGAGCAACTTTAGACACCGCTCGTCAGCTTGCATGTGGCAGGGATAGTTTTGTATATTCCAGTCTGGCATGTCTCCCGATGTAATGCAAGAAGTTATATCTTCATTTGAATCTCTTCGAAGAACTGGTGGAGACGATAGTTTTGTAACATTCCAGTCTATTATTTCAGTGTAGTCCTGTGTTTGAAAATTTAAAGTAGGAGGGATGAAATTTCTAATACTTTTGCCCTTGGCTTTAGTCAGTCTGGCTTTTAACACTCTCCTTGGCCCTAGCTGTCTAATGTGTTTCCTTTATCCCTACTACTTGAAATTTTAAAGCACAGGACTAAACTAAAATAATAGACTGGAATGTTGCAAAACTAACTTCTCCACCACTTCCTCGAAAAGTTTCAAATGAAGATATAACTCCTTGTACTACATCGGGAGACATGTCAGACTGGAATGTACAAAACTATTCCTGCCTCAAGCCAGCTGATGAGCGGTGCGGTGTCTAAAGTTGGCCACGGAAGCATCGTCTAATGCTAATATATGTGGGACTCAATCAAGAGGTGGATGCATCAGGACAACACTTAAATCAAGGTCCATGCTGCCAGATTTTACCAAGAAATCACAATGCAAAGTTGGTGTTTGAAAGCTGGACACAAACAGATGAAAAAGAAATGCACATAATGTAAATAATGTAAAAAACACACACTCATTGGTTGGTTGGAGAGAAGTGTGCGTGTGGAGCTAGATGTGCAACCACCCCCTCGTTTTGAGATCTGGAGATCTTTCGAAGAGCGTCACAATGTAACAAAAAATCAGATAACTAAATGTTTTTTAATTTTTCAAAATCATCAAAAATTTCAAATTTTTATAGATTTTGATTGACCTTGCGGGATCGGAAAATATCCGTTAAATGTGTAAAACAATTTTTTTAGTACTCAATCATGCAAAGTGTAAATAAGTTTTACTATAGCAATAAATAAAACGTACGAAGGATAAATACAAATTTTTGAAAAAAAGGTAAAATTTCATTTTTTTCATAATCTTTAGGTCCATTGCGGGATCGGAAGATAAAGTCCGATTTGAATAATTCTTTTTTTGTTTTTCTTGTAATTACCAATCGCAACTTTTCCGCACTATAGCGATACGGAATTATCAACTTGACTTTTTTCGCACCACCCTACCGCAGAGGCTCATACAGATTCTGGAGAGGGCTAAACTCCACAGGATTGCTTAGCTACCTACGCAGAAGGATGTCAAAAATTGTTATTTTTACCTCTTCTGTGTATATTATAAGGACAAACTTTCTTTATACTCTACGACAGGCATTAATATCGTTTAATATGACATTCATTACCTTTTGCTTATCTTTACAATGTCTTTACCTATATTATTCACAAACTTATCATCATTTCTTCTAGGTCTTGTGATGGATTTTGGTTAAAGTATGGTTGGAGATATTTAAAATACCGTTTACCTATGTTCATCTTCAACCATAAATTAACATTGATATATACATATGATCTTTGATTTTCGTTATTTTATCAGTTGAGGGAAAACATTGTCTTATACTTCTGTGTTTCCCCTATCATAAGTAGGTTTTAGGTTTTCATGCGATGTTGCAGATATTTAATATTATTATCACTAATATCATTGTTTAAAAAAGAAACTGTTTCTTTTTTAAACAATGTTAATACTAAATTAGTGTCCCTAATTAAAAAATAATTCGTGAATAATGTCATACCTGTGCAAAGATCCAACGTATAATATCAACTGTATGTGCCAATATTTATATTAATGTCAATCCCTTATGAAAAAATAAGTGTATCCGTCTATGATGATACGGATCATTTTGTAACTACTCGTTTAACTTGATTAATTGCTAACTTCACGTCGCTTTCCAGCTGCCAAAATTTGTATCATGGCCGACGACTGGCCAAGTCACCGTTTTTGCAAACTCTAGATAAAATAAGTATTTTTTTTGAAACTTTTTAGGAACATTGTTTAAACTAATTGCAACAAAATGGAGAACTTCTTTCCGAGTATGTGGAAGGTCCGCGAGTTGGCTGATAAAGTGTAAGTAAATAAGCAGATGGCTATCAATATTTTACCTAGATTTAATGTTTTATTTCTCTTCTACTACACTTTTTATTTTTATGATAAGTGTAACTCATAAATCTATTCTTTGTAGTACGAACGTAGTAATGAACTATACAGAAGTGGAAGCGAAAGTTCGAGAAGCCACAAATGAAGAACCTTGGGGACCTACAGGACAAATAATGCAAGAATTAGCTCATTCCACTTTCACATACGAACATTTTCCAGAAGTTATGTCTATGCTTTGGAAACGAATGCTTCAAGATAACAAACAACATTGGAGGAGAACATACAAGGTCTGTAACACTTATTTACTTTTTTTACAAGACAAGTGTCATCCCTATTATGCTGTAATTGTTTACTTAAACCTGAATAACTTATCAAATTTCTTACTTTATTACCTAAAAAGATTTGATGTTTTGATTTTCACTCCTGAAATTGTTTTCAAAAAGATTATTAAGAAAAATAGTGTTTAACACCTTAAGCGCTTTGTGTATAAAATTTATACACAGTAGTCGAGTCAAGGGCGCTGTGTGTATAGATCAGGAGTGGCCATGCTCCTTGATAGTCAGAGCCATTTTTCAAAATTTAAAATTTTTCGTGAGCCGCAATTAAACAATCATTTAAAAAGTGTAAAGAAGGTATTAAATTTTTCTCTCAGTATTTGGATTTCACGAATTTTAAAACAAAATAGAATGGTTAACATCGTTATTTCAAATATGTAAATAATTCTGTAAGCACCCTTTACTATTTCAGGATACTTCGATTCTTCATTATCCTTCCTTTTTTTCTGGGACAGCCTACTGATCATCTTCTACTGTCTCTCAAAAAACACTCTTTAAGACTCTCTCTTCCTCTGTTCTTACCACATGACCTACCCATCTAATCTTAGCTTTTGTATATCTGATGATGTTTTGTCAGTTGTTAGTACAATACACAGTCACCAATTCAGCTTTGGGGCGCCTTCTCCACTCTCTTGTCAATTCATCTCTTCGAGGGCCAAAAATATCATTCTGAGAACTTTCCTTTCAAAAACCAGCAACATATTTATTTCCAGCTGATGTAGAGTCCATGTTTCACTTCCATATGTAACAATTGGGTGAGTAATTGGCATGTACAGTGTCTTAATTTAGATTTTCTTTTTAGCAGCTTAGATCTTAATCATGATGATAGGGATTCCATGCAGCTATCGTTGCTGAGATTTCTTTTTCTATGTGATTGTCATATGTGATTACTGCTCCTAGATAGTTAAACTTTTTTACTTCTTCTAAGTTGTGGTCATTAACCTTCCGATGACCAACCTTTTTTTGTTACACGTTTGACAAAAAAATGAAGTTTTTTTTTTTTTTTTTAATTTTTTTTATGGCATGGACTTTATGTCATTCAGCCAGTCACAACATGAGTATTAGTGTCATGTGTAGTGTGTATGTTGAGTAAGTGTCTTGTTACTTTGCAAAGTTGACGTCATTAGCGTAAAACTACTTGGAATTACACATAATAGACGGTATTTTACTAAACATCAACTTCAGAATATATTTTTTATTCGTAAAATATAGGGAATTAAAGTCAAATAAAGAAATAATGAGTTAAAAATTGAAAATACTTTTGACAATACGTTAAAAAATATGGTATTAATAAACCATTGTTGTTTTGCTTATTTTTATTTATACAGAGAGTTGAACTTGTTACGATTTTCATATAAAATTGGTTATAACTTTGTAAATACCCTGTATAACATAACAAACCTTTATATTTTTGTGATGGAGAAGTTAACAGGATTTCGAATTTAAAATAAAATATAGGGTGTTCCATTAAAAAAAAAAAACATAAGTTTGGTCTGCCACTGTGTTATCGAACACCCTGTAACATTCTAACTAATTTTGTAATGTGAAGCTCAAAGGTGGCTAAAATTTTTGTTATTAACTTTTATTGCTATCTATTACTATAGCGGAGCTATTGAGCTTTACCCTACTAATCAATCACCCTGTATTGCTCATTTTGTCATTGTCACTATATTGCTTCATCCATAAATTAATTCTCAAGTTGATGTTAGCTTTACTGATTTAGCAAAAGCCTTTGATAGAGTAAATCATTCAGTACTATTAAAAAAACTGAGGTCATATGCATTTTCTGACAAACTTATAAAATTCTTTGAATCTTACCTTACTGACTGTACTAATGTAGTCAAATTTGGGAACTGCTACTCAGACAGTTTTATAACTGGGTCAGGTGTACCGCAAGGTTCCATCCTTGAGCCTTTACTTTTTTTTATGTTCATAAATGACATCACTGATTATATAAAATTTGCCAAGTTTCTTCTATTTGCAGACGATTTAAAATTATTTCTTACAAAAAAAAAATGAACATGACTATTAATTTACAACAAGATGTTCAAGGTATATCCACATTCTGTAAAAATAATAATTTGAACTTAAATGAATCAAAATGTAAACTATTGACTTTTTCTAGAAAGCGAGAAATAATAAGAACAGATTATTTTATTAATGAAGTAAAACTTGAAAGGTTAACAAAAAGCTGAGATCTAGGGGTGTTATTCACTAGAGCACATTCTCCTTTAATGAGCACTTTCTCAAACTAACTAATGATTGTTATAGACAGTTAGGCTTTATCCTAAGATACAGTAAATACTTTTATTGTGACACTACAATTAAGCTTTTTAATGCATATGTGAGGTCAAAACTCAAATATTGTTGTACCATATGGAGTCCCTCCACCATATCACATAGTGATATGATAGAGAGGATTCAGAAGAAATTTTTGAGGTCTAATATCTGAAGAAATTTGGGATTTATCCTTTTAAGGTTTCCTATAACTTGCAGAGAATGCTTTTTAACACTGTGTTATTGAGCGAAAGACGTAGAAATGCCCAAATCACTTTCATATTTAATATAGTTTATCAAATCATAGATTCTCCTACGATTCTTTCATTTATAAATTTTAATGTACCAGACCAAAGACTTAGATGTAGACACACTTTATTTAAAATAACTCCAGAATATGCAAACTCCCCCATGGCAAACTGCTTAATGGCAATGAACGATTTATCTTAGTGAAGACCTTGACCTATATAATATGAAAAAGAGTACTATGTTACATAAACTGTGATATGGGCCATTCCACGAACATACGCCTGTTTTGGATTATTTCGACAACGAATATTTTACTGTGCAACATAAGAAGTACGAAAGTAAATGGCGCTAATAATTGGCTCCAATAAACAACAATGTAATTTGCAATTTACTTTCGTTCTTCTTATTTTGCACAGTAAAATACTCGTTGTCGAAGTAATCCAAAACAGGCGTATGTTGGTGGAATAGGGTATACCCTTATTTATTGTTTTAAAGTGTATTTATTTTATTGTATTGTATAAATTGTATGTTCTTATTTCTTTGTATTGACGAACTGTGTGTTTATAAATGGCATCATTGCTGTAAATGTGCAGTATAAATAAATAAATAAATTGCATTGCATTTTTGTCAGTTATCATATATGCATATTTCATCTTCATCCTTTTTATTGCTATTTGTCACTGTGAGTGATCACATAGTGATCACTCATCACAGTAATAAAATTTCACTTGTCTGGTTAAATACTAACCCTCAACCCGATGGGCAAAATAAAATTACATTGTATTTCCATATGGGTGAGGCCTAACAGGCTCAACCATCTTCTTCTTGTAGTGCCTATCTGTCTCGGATATTGGAGAGCATCATGGCAGTCTGTACTTTGCACACTGCTGCTCTAAAAAGATTTGTGTTTGTTGTGTTGAACCATACTCCAAATACTACCTGTGACAACCAATTAGACAGAGGTCCCAGTATACTGAAGTCACTTGAACTCTATTCTGGGTGCCAGGACACACCGGGATAGACGGTAATGAGAAAGCAGATGAGCTGGCAAGGAACGGTTCATCAACTTTATATTTTGGCCCAGAACCTGCTCTAGGAGTACCTAAAACAATAATTAGGGGACAAGTCAGGGAATGGGTCAAAAACAAACACAAAGAATACTGGGGGAACGTACCTGGTCAGCGACACGGGAGGCCCTTAATAAGGGAACCCTCAAAACGGAGAGCTGAGGAACTAATAAAATTACATAGGAGTCAGCTCCGCATAATTACAGGTCTTCTCACGGGTCACTGTGCCCTAAAAGGACACCTGAATAGAATTGGGCTGTACGAAGGGAACCTTAACTGCAGACTGTGCAATAGGGGAACTGAAACAGCACATCATGTACTGTACGAGTGTGAGGCTTTGGATCACAAAAGGCAGGCTATTTATGGACAACCAAAATTAAGTCCAGCAGAATATGCCACCCAACCCATGCTAGGGATGTACAATTTGGTACGTGGAACCAAGCTTGTGGATTGGGTGACATAAAAGGTAGGATGGTTGGCACAATAAGCCCATGAGGCTGCAGTGCCATCGGAGACATATGTCAGACGACCTCCAAAAAAAAAAAAAAAAAAAAAATACTGAAGTCAGAAGTCATAAAAGCAATACAACAAGCCAAAAACAATAAAGCACCTGGACCAGATCAAATCCCTGTTGAGCTACTTAAACTTTTGGATGAGGAAAACATTACCTACTTGACTACTTTCTTTAACAACATTTACAACGAAGGAAAAATACCAGATGATTGGTTGGAGTCACTGTTTATAGTTTATAACATTACCAAAGAAAAGCAGGCCCACCAAATGCAGCGATTTTAGACTAATCAGTTTGATGAGTCACACACTTAAGATACTTTTACGTATTATACAAAACCGAGTATTCCTTCTGTGCGAAACTAGAATGGGTAATAAGCAATTTGGATTTAGAAATGGTCTAGGAACTAGAGAAGCACTATTTTGTATGCGCGTTCTATTACAAAAAAGTTGTGAAGTCCGAAAGAACGTTTATGTTTGTTTCATCGACTTCGAGAAGGCATTCGACCGAGTACAACATGATACACTTTTCGATTGCCTGCAGGCAGCAAGACTTGACCACTACGATATAAGACTGCTGAAATACTTATATTACAATCAAGTAGCCTCTATCCAAATTGGAGACAGTCGTACTGAAAAACTGCCGATAAAACGTGGAGTACGACAAGGTTGTGTTTTATCACCCACCCTTTTTAATCAAAGATTCAAAGATTCAAAAATTTATTGACTACGTTAACAAAAAAAAAATTTTGAATTGTAGCAAGTCAATTTGATATATATAAAATACATGAGATAATGTGTACATATATACAATATAACATATAGAAATATAATTACATTCACGCACATTTACAAAATATGACATCGGAAAACATAGTGAGTAATATTCATGTCCATGATACTGCTTTAAAATGATCGAAATATTCACTAACAGAGTAAAAAGCAAATCTCAGTAGATATTTTTTCAGAATGACTTTAAATTTATTGATTGTAAGGTTTTTAAAATCTATAGGTAGGACATTATATATGTTAAAATCAATTGAGTTTTTTTGTGATTTACTCAAACGATATTTGACTGTTCTGATATTATTTGCACCTCTTGTGCTGTAATTATGCAAGTCAGACTGTTTAACTAAAGTATCTGCAGTTTTGTGTGTTTCCACGAGAACATTGTATAGCCATAGTGTTGGCAAGGGCATTATTTTATATTTAATAAATAATGGTTTGCAAGATTCCAAGTAACCAACTTTTGCAATTATTCTAATTGCTTTTTTTTGCAATTTAAATATTGTTAGTGCATTGCAAGAGTTTCCCCACAAAATAACGCCACAGCTTAAAAACGAATGGAAGAGAGAAAAATAAATTGTTCTTAAGGTATCAACACTTGTAACAAGTTTTAGTTGTCTAAGTAAAAATAAAGTACTGGAAAGTTTGCCTTTGAGATGGTCAATATGGTTATACCAAGTCAGTGTGTTGTCAATTGTCATGCCCAGCAATTTTACAGTATTTTTTTCCACATGAGCATCGAATGGATTAGTTGAAATAAATAAATTTTGAGTTTTGGTGTCATTTAGTCAAAAGTTTATTTGCTGCGAACCATGATTGAGCATTTGAATTTATGTTCCTAGAATTAGTTTCTAAAAGAGAACGATTTCTGTCAGAAAAAATAAAAGTAGTGTCATCTGCAAATAGTACTGTTTTACATGGAGTACTTAATCTGTACTCTGAAGAAATCTTTAGGGAGGCTTTGGATGACAGACAAGAGGGAGTAAGTCTAGGCGGAGAAGTAATCAACAATATTAGATACGCTGACGATACAGCCATTCTTGCTGAAAATTTACAAGATCTTCAGACACTACTAAATCTAGTCAGTGAAGCAAGCTATCGGAGAGGCCTTAAAATCAACATTTCAAAAACAAAGTGGATGGCAGTTGGAAAGATTAATATAGATCAAGGTCAGCTTTCTCTTGATGGAGAGGAGTTAGAACAGGTAAATCATTTCAAGTACCTTGGCAGCTGGTTAAATGTAAATTGTGACTCTGATGAAGAGATAATAACTAGGATCGAAATATCACGGAAGGCTTTTATGACCTGGAAACCAGTTTTATGTAATAGAAACCTGTCGATGAATATTCGAAAGAAGGTGCTGAAATGTTATGTGTGGTCTATCCTATTGTATGGTTGTGAGACATGGACGTTAAAAACCACAATGCTAAACAAAATAGAAGCATTCGAATTGTGGTGCTATTGACGAATCCTAAAGATATCGTGGGTTTCGCACACTTCCAATGAAGATGTTCTTCAAATGATGAATTCGGAACGTCTGCTCATAAGCATCATAAAGAGGAGAAAAACAGAATACTTCGGCCATATAATTAGAGGACCTAAATACCATCTGCTTTGCCTTATAATACAAGGAAAAGTGGAGGGAAAGAGATGGATTGGTCGAAAGAAACTTTCATGGCTGCGTAATATTAGACAATGGTGTGGCTGCACAGTAGAAGAATTATTTCGCGCAGCAGCCGATAGAGAGAGATTTCAGGAAATTGTAAACATGATGACGGCCAACGTCTGAATACAGACACGGCACCTAAAGAAGAAGAAGAAGTGTTGAACCACATACATAGATTTTTCAGCTGGGAAATCCTTCTCCTTTCTGGTCCTCGTTTTCCTTCTACTTTTCCCTGTAAGATTAGTTACAGCAGTCTGTATCTCTCGCTGTTCATCATGATGTGACCAAAGCATTTGATTTTGGCTGTTTTTATTGTGGTTAACAGCTCTTTTTTTTGCATTCTCAACAAAACACCCTTATTATTGTAATGTGATTGGTATAAGATATCTTCAGGATTCGATAATAAAGCCACATTTTAATCAACTCAATTTTCTTTCCGATGGCATCTGTGAGAGTCTACGACTCAATTCCGTACAACAGTACTATAGGAAAGATATAACATGGTAACCTGATTTTTATTGGTCATTGATAAATCATGACATTTGAATAGCTTAGCTATTTTTTGAAATGCAGATCTTCCTTTATCTATCTTACATTTGATATCTAGAGAATGGTCTCAAATTTCATTGACGTTAGTACCAAGGTAGTGTATGTTTTAACTCTTTCTATTTGTTGATCTTTCACACTGCTTTGTCCAAATTGCTGCTCTTTTTTAGAGGTCATCATACATTTTGTTT
The DNA here is from genome assembly GCF_917563875.1 of Diabrotica virgifera virgifera. Lineage (NCBI taxonomy): Eukaryota > Metazoa > Arthropoda > Insecta > Coleoptera > Chrysomelidae > Diabrotica > Diabrotica virgifera. Next base: position 69,802,487 of record NC_065444.1, read on the forward strand.
TCTTCATTATCATCCAGCTTCAAAAATCCACCTCTTCCTTCTGTTTCCATCCTAGTCTATCTTGCACTGCTCTCATCCAGTTTTTATTTAGCCTTCTTAAATTGTCTATTGTCTGTCCTTCTTATAGATGGTTGACCGATGCTTCTCTTGCCTTCCCTTGGTCTCTATTCCAATAACCTCTTTGTCTATCACCCATCTGTCATTCTAGCTATGTGTCCTGCCCATCCCCATTTTAGTCTGGCTATCGTTTCAATGACGTCAGTCATCTTGGTTCTTCTCCTGATCTCTTCGTTTTTTGTCTCACGGTTATTTCTAACATGGGCTGCTCCATTCTTCTCTGTGACTCTCAGTTTACTAGCCGAGGATTTTGTTAAGGTAAGTATTTCTACTCTGTATGTCAAGGCATGTGGGCAGCTCACTTTTAAAAGTTTCTCTGAGTTTTCTATATGCTGCCCACCCAAGACTGATTCTTCTTTTCAGTTCATGAGTCTGATTATCTGATTTGTTTTCTTAGTGTTTATTTAGTGAAAGTCCATATCTCTGACTTGCTTCTGTGATTCTATTCATTAACTCATGGAGGTCTTCAGAATTGTCTGCTCAGAGTATTGGGACCGTGCAAGTTCGGAAAAGCGACACCTGGTTTCTTCGCTCTGCATTTTTATTCGCACTTTTAATTATATTGGCCAATCATATGGTCCTAGTTGCTGGATAATTGTCAAGGCCATAGTCCAAAAAAATAATAGGAAGAAAAAATAAGATTCAGGTTATGTTATTAAAACGTAAACAATTGTATGTAGTAAATAAAATTATTTATTAAAATGCAGTAATGCAAGCAAAATACAATTAATTACATTTACCTTTATATAATAATTGCATATCTTATCAATATTGTGGAGCAATATATAATTTTTCTTCTTCATTGACAGTAGATATGAAATATACGTCAAGTTGACAATTTCAATTGACAATGAATTATTTAAGGAAGTTACAATATTTCTCCGCTATTCTCGCACGATCGTTTCTCGTATCGCCTCCAAGTACTTGCACACCGCGAATATGTTGAACAGCAGTGGTGATAGTATACAACATACATCCCTGACGAACCCCAGACTTGATTTTAATGTCGTCAAATTCTTCTGTCTCTGTCCAGATAGACTCTGTTTGATTTCAGTACATATTGATTCCACACATGTACTGGAGTGTTAAGTACATTCTCAAAACGGTGTTGTTAATCATCTTTTTAATAACTTAATTATTTGTTACAGTCATTACTCGTTCTAAACTACCTAATAAAAAATGGTTCAGAAAGAGTAGTCACATCAGCAAGAGAACATATCTATGATCTTAGATCTTTGGAAAATTACACATTCATAGATGATATAGGAAAAGATCAAGGAGTTAACATTAGACATAAAGTAAAAGAACTTATCGATTTTATACAAGATGATGATCGCCTAAGAGAAGAAAGGAAAAAGGCCAAAAAGAATAAGGATAAGTTTATTGGAATGAGTTCGGATACATTTGGAAACAAATTTGGTGGTAAGTTTTTATTTTTAATCACATATTCAATGAAGACAAGTGATTAGGTAATTTCATAATTTCATTTGCAATTCTTATTATCTTTATGCCCTTGTGTTTGCAATTTTTATACAGGGTGAGTGGGGAGGAATGTGCCAAACTTCAAGACTGTATAATATACATAAAAATAATCAAAAATAACTCATATGTTGTTATTCGATTTTCATTTGTTTCCGAGATATGGTGTTAAATTTTTCTTACAAACTGACAATTTATTTATTGCTCTAAAACCGGTTGTGGTGCATGTTTTGACATATAATTAAGAATTTTATATTTACCATTGGCGCGCATACGGATAATAGTCTGTAATTTTTAAATATAAAAATGGTACGCCACTGAAATATTTCAAATTAAAAATCTTTCTTGAATTCCTCGTTCAATTTTTGACAAAAAATCTATCTTCCCTTTTTTCATGCAACGTTTCATTTTTATGCAAAAAATAAAACATCTTAACGCTTACAAAGTTTTCGACGAAGTTTCTGTATGACTGTAGAAACTTATTCTGAATATGTTGTAAGCGTTAAGATATTTTATTTTTCTACAACCACTATTCAAAGTGCACTTTTCTGCACGGTTTTATGTTAGCAAACTTGATATTTTCTCACAGTATAAGATATTTGACATTAGTGTGCAGAAAAGTGACGTTTCTGTGCCGCAAAGTTCTTTTCGGCACAGTTGACTACCTCATTCTGAGTAACGTTATATTCTGTTTACATCCGTGGTTAAACTTTAGACAAATATATAACCTATAAGACAATTATTATATTTAACTATAGCATAGAAACTAAATTATGGATGTTACAACTGTTTTATTTTACAATTTTATTCTTATTAAACATTTTATAATTATCAAATAACCAATAAGGATTTAGCAACCTGTGCAAGAGACGTCGAATGAAGTAGGTTTTGTGTAAATCCGTGACTGCATAAATATAATGTCAATAATGTGTAATAATTGTTTAAATTTAAACAAATTAAGGCAGTGCATTAATTTTTTAACTGATTTCTGTGCAATTTATTTAGGTATAAGGAATTTAAATTGATTAGTAGGTATTAATTAAATACAGTTTCAAATTTATCACATAGGTACCTATTATAATTAATCGTCGTTTGGAAATTGTGATTTTTATTTTTAGGAAAAACTGTGCTTGTAGAAAAAGTATAGTGTGAAACACGTGCAGAAAGGTAATTTCTCACTCGTTTGAATTGCGGCACTCGCTTGCGCTCGTACCGCAACTTTTCAAACTCGTGAGAAATTAGTACCTTTCTGCACTTGTTGCACAATATACTATTTTTGCATGAAAACGAAGCATCGTATGAACAAACATGAAGATAGATTGTTTGTCAGAAATTGAACAGGCAATTTAAAAATAATTTTTAATTTGAAATATCTCAGTGGCGTACTATTTTTTTTCTTTAAAAAATTCAGACTATTACTCGTACGCGCGCCAATGGTGAATATAAAATTCTTAATTGTGTGTCAAAACATGCGCAACAACTATGTCTTAAAAACCACCAAATTTCATTTGCACACCTCAACCGGTTTTAAAGCAATAAATAAATCGTCAGTTTGCAAGAAAAATTTTAACACCCCATATCTCAGAAACAAATGAAAATCGAATAACAACATATTATGAGTTATTTTTGATTATTTTTACGTATATTATACAGTCTTGAAGTTTGGCACATTCCTCCCCACTCACCCTGTATAATTCGCTGTTAAAAGTACTCTATACAGGGTGTCCAGAAACTCTACCGACAAACGAAGACAGGAGATTCCTCAGATAATTTTAAGACAATTTAACCCAATTCACCTAGTCCCAAAATGCTTCTTAAGGGAGCTAGAGCTCTTTGAAGATGGCGTCATGAAATTAGTTTTTCGTAAATACCTCCAGAACGCTTCTATTGAGAAAAACGAAAATTGGTATGCATATTTACTTTTCAGAGATGAATCGATTCCATCCATTGCACATTTCTAGTACCGGTCATAGGCGTGCGTTTTGGGTGGAACAACGGGTATTTATCGCATAACTTTTTTGTCCTTAACTTTTATGCATTTTAATACCGGATTATTAAATTGCGAGGTATTCTAGTACTAAAAGGTACTCTTGATTTAGGTCGGTAGGTTTTCTAGAAAAATCGATTTGAAAGTTTTTCGTTTTTGGAATTTGAAAAAAAAATTGAAAGAGCTTTTCAACAAAAAATGAAGTATTTTACCAACATAAAGTAAGAGTAACTTTTAGTACTCGAATACCTCATAATTTAATAATCTAGTGTCAAAAATGCTCAAAAATTCAAGACCAAAAAGTTGTGCTATAAAATAACTGTTGACCTACCCAAAACGGACGCCTATGACCAGTATTAGAAATTCGCAATTAATGAAATCGATTTATCTCTGGAATATAAATAAATGTACCAGTTTTCGTCTTTCTAAACAGTTTTTTTTGAATTTTTTTTTTTAATTTTAAAAAAGCGAAAAGTTTTCAAATCGATCTTTCTAGAAAACGGTGTGTCCTACCGATTTAAAACAAGAGTACCTTTTAGTACTAAAATACTTCCCAATTTAATAATCCAGAATCAGAAATGCATAAAAGTTAAAGATAAAAAAGTTATGCGATAAAATAACCGTTGCCCTACCCAAAACGGACACCTATGATCGGTACTAGAAATTTGAAATGGATGGATTAGATTTATGTCTTGAAGATAAATCTTCTTCTTGATGTGCCTATCCGTGACGAATGTTGGCGATCATCATGGCAATCTTCACCTTATCTGCAGCAACGCGGAAAAGCTGCACAGATGTTGTATTGAACCAGGTTCTGAGGTTTTTTAACCAGGATGTTCTTCTTCTTCCTGGACCTCGCTTTCCAAATATTTTTCCTTGCAGGATGGCTTGTAGGAGGGCATATCTGGATTCATTTCGCATAATGTGTCCAAAGTATTCCAACTTTCGAGATTTGATGGTGGTTAGTATTTCTCGGTTCTTCCTCATTCTTCTAAGAACCTCTTCATTTGTGACAGTATTAGTTCATGGGATTTTAAGAATTCTCCGATATAGCCACATCTCAAATGCTTCCAACTTTCGGCACATATCCTCGTTCAAGGTCCATGATTCAACACCATAAAAAAGGACAGAGAAGACGTAACATCTCAGCATTCTTACTTTTATACCAACAGAAAGGTTGTGGCTCTTGGAAAACGCCCCCATACGGTTGAAGATTGATCTAGCTTTTCCGATGCGCGCTCTTATTTCTTGGTTATTGGTCCATTCTTCATTTATTATGGTGCCGAGGTAGTTGTAGTGCCTCACTGTTTCTACAGGGGTTTGGTTGATATAGAGTTGACCTTCTGTTATCTTTTTCTTGCTGACGATCATAAGCTTTGTTTTCTTTACGTTTATATTGAGTCCATACTGCTGATTGTAATACCTGATTTTGTCCATGAGTACTTGTAGGTCTTCTAGGTTGTCCGCAAATACTATGGTGTCATCTGCATACCTGATATTATTTAGCCGGTACCCGTTTAGTAGAATACCTTTTTCAGTTTCGTGCAAAGCTTCGATAAATATTCTTTCAGAGTAAAGATTGAAAATTAGGGGGGACAAAATGCAGCCTTGCCTCACTCCACGCATGATTTTGACATATTCGGTGAGTTCACCGTCAACTCTGAGGTTTGCAGTCTGATTCCAGTAAAGGTTTCTAATTATTTTCAGATCTTGGTTGTTAATTCCTGCTTCTTTTAGTATTTGCATCATCTTGGCGTGTTGTACTCGATCAAACGCCTTCTCGTAATCAACCAGACATGCGTATACGTCGCAGTTTACGTCTCTGCATCTCTGGAATAAGACTTGTATTGAAAACAAAGCCTCTCTCGTACCAACAGCATTTATGAACCCGAACTGGTTGGGCGAAATTTGACTTTCACATAGCTTGTAAATTCTCGTATGGATTACCTTTAGGAACAATTTTAGGAGATGACTCATCAGGCTTATCGTACGGTATTCTTCGCACTTTTTGGCTCCTGGTTTTTTTGGAAGTGCAATAAACTCAGACTTCAGCCATTCTGTTGGTATTTGTCCAGAGTTGTATATGTTGTTGAATATCTTTGTGATTATTGCTATTGATTCGTTGTCCATCAGTTTGAGTAGTTCTGCTTGTATATTATCGGGACCTGCTGCTTTGCCATCCTTTAGCTGTGTTTTGGCAGAATAAACTTCCTGCTGTAATATTCTTGGTCCATCATTTACCTCTTCTTCTAGCTCAAAGGTGTTATCTCTTTGGTCTTCAAACAGTTTTTCTAGATATTCTTTCCACGTTATAATTTTACTCTGTTTATCTAAGATGATGTTTCCGTCAGAATCAGTTAGATTTCCTCCCTGTCTCCGTCTTAGTCCACCTGTGAGTTCTTTAACTTTCATATGTACATTGTGACTATCGTACTTTGATTGTAGAATCTCAATTTCTTGGCATCTCTCCATTGCTTCTTTTTCTTTCGCTTCTCTAATGTTCCTTCTTATTGATATATTGATTGTTTTGTATGTGTCGGGGTCATTTTTGGCATTTCTTCTTTCGTCCATTAGTTTCAGGATCTCATCTGTCATCCATTATTTCTTCTTGGTTAATTTATCTGCCTTTAAGTGTCTATCCTTTACATTTTGAACTATTTCGGTCATCTGTTTGATCATTTGTTCTTCGTTCGATGCGTCTCTAATTGCAGTCACTTGCTCGTTTAACGTGGCTTGGACCCTCATTTTCGTGTCAGGGTCTTTTAGCATACGTAGGTCGTATGATTGTGATTTCTTTTTCTGCACTATTTTGAGTTTGACGCGAAATACTCCCACCAGTGGAACGTGGTCCGTCTCTTAAGTCTGCTCCAGGATAAGTCTTGACAGATGTAAAGCTGTTTCGGAATCTTTTGTTTACTAAAATGTAATCTATTTGATTTCTAATAATTCTCCCGGGTTTGTCTTGAGGGGATTTCCATGTGTACAGCTTTCGAGGTGGTAATTGGAAAAATGTGTTAGTGACAACGAGTTCTGAGTCTTCTGCGAATTTTTCTAGGAGGTCTCCTCTGTCGTTTCTGACTCCAAGTCCATGTGCGCCGATTTACTGCGTCTTATCTCCAGCTCCAATCTTGGCATTAAAGCCTCCCATAATGATAAGAACTTCCTGTCGTGAAATTTTCTGTATAATTATGTTGATATTCTCATAAAACTCAATAGCTTCTTCCTCTTCTTTGTCTGCAGTGGGAGCATAAACTTGGATAATATTTATATTGACGGGGTTGGCTTGTACTTGTAGTAACATCACTCTCTCTGATATTGGCTTAAAGTTAGTAACGCATTTGGCAACTTTGGGTGATACGATAAATCCGACTCCATATTCATGTGATCCATCACTTTTTCCCGAGTAGTATACCTTGTGATTTTCCACTTGTATTTCCCCAGAATCTGGCCATCTCATTTCTGCTATTCCCATGATTTCAATATGCATTCTCTTCATCTCCTGTATTGCATTGTGGATTTTTCGTGCTTTATATAAGGTTTTGACATTCCATGTACAAATCTTGATATTCTTTCTGCACTTCAATTTATTATCTTGTGGTGAACTCAAAACTGTCCTCCCCGGAGAACCGATCGGAGGACTTACTGAAGATAAATACGCTTGCCAATTTTTGTTTTTCTAAATAGAAGCGTTCTGGAGGTATTTAAGAAAAACTAATTACAAGACGCCGTCTTCAAAGATCTCTAGCTCCTTTAGGAAGCATTTTAGGACTAAGTGAATTGGGTTAAATTATCTGAAAATTATCTGAAGAATCTCCTGTCTTCGTTTGTCGGTAGAGTTTCTGGACACCGTGTATAAGCTTGTTCAATTGAAACATATCTTTGGTCAAGTTAGCCTTGGAAACAATAATTATGGTATTCACTAAACTGACGTTCTGAAATGTTAGTTATGTTGTAAACGTCACACTGATTTTTTCCTATTATTTGTATTTGACTGCGATTTTGAGTATTGTGACTTGAAAATGGCGTTTGTTGCTAATAATCTGTCCAAATATAATAAGAGTGTGGCCATCCAAATTCAATGTTCTACAGGCAAAGTCATGTTAACAGTTTTTTTCATCCATGAAGGAGCCTTGCTCATAGAGTTTACAGAACCTAGAGTGCATATCAACAAAGACCTGCATAATGAAATAGGAAGCGGCTCATTAAGCAATAGGGCGAAAACATCCAGAAAAGCTCTCATGTGGCGTCATTCTTCTACACGACAATGCTTGATCTTGATGTCACCAAGAAGTGAAAAGAAATCTACAATGAAAGAAATAAAGTATATTAGAGTATCCATGCTATAGTTCCGATTTATTGTTCTATGCTATGATTTTTACATCTTTGGGCCACTGAGAATAGCGTTAAAAGGTAGTTTTCAGATGGACGAAGAAATACAAAATACTGTTTAAGAATTTTTCAACCTACAGCCACAAGAACTTTTAAACAGGGTATGCATTGGTTGGTGAAACAATGACATATTATGTGCCTTAACATGTTGCGTGCGGATGTAATGAGTTAAGACTTATACTCTGAACTAAAATTAATTTTTATCTAAGAAGCTCATATATCCAATCGCATACATGCGAGCCGTCCACACATTGGTGGAGGCACTATGTGGCTCACATGTCTGCCATCTGCACATAAAGTGTTAAATATTGTGGTAGTTATTTATAGAAGTGTTTGCCGATAAGTTTTTTCTGGATTAGAGATGCATTTCAATTGAACAATCCTAGTATATAAAAATATACTACAGAATGCCACATTCTTGGGAATTATTAAATTGGATAAAAAATTACATTATCTAATCATTTTTTATTTGTGGTAAATATCTGTTTGATAATAAAATGATAACCACTTTTAATTGTTAACAAGTATGTACATTATTTTACAACAAATATTATTATCTTATTATGAGTGGCTTTTACTGTTTTGTTTTATTTTATTTACTTAGCAAATAAAATGATGTGGCTTAAAAAGATGAACTGCATCTGATATACAAAGATTACTAGAAGATGGGAAATATAATTATTTCAAAACTCTAACATGAAGTAAAACCACTTCTATGTAATAAGTATATTTAATGCAATTTTAAAAATCCCAATTAAGTTGTTAGTTAAGTAGTTAAGTAGTAAAGTTCATTCAGAACGTTAATAGTGGGATTACTTATTCTATTTTGGATTCACTGATGATGGACTGATAGGTCCGAAAACGTTCTGAATGAACCTATTTTATTCAATCCATTGGGATTTTTAAAATTTTATTAAATATACCTATTACATGGAAGTGGTTTTACTTCATGTTAGAGTTTTTAACTATATGGTATACAGCCAACCCAGGGAACTACCCCTTTTAGGATAATTATTTCAATACTGCTACACTGTTGGACAGCAGTGTATCTTATCTTGCACCAAATATTGGGACCATGCAAGTTCGGCAAAACGACACCTATTTCTACGCTCTGCAACTTTATTCGCACTTTTAATTATATTGGCCAATTATATTAGTCCTGGTTACTGGATAATTGTCAAGGCCATAGTCCAAAAAAATAATAAGAAAAAATAAGATTCAGGTTATGTTATTAAAACGTAAACAATTGTATGTAGTAAATAAAATTAGTAATTAAAATGCAGTACTGCAAGCAAAATACAATTATACTTTTATATAATAATTGCATATCATATCAATATTGTGAGCAACATATAATTTTTCTTCTTCAATGACAATAGATATGAAATGTACGTCAATTTGACAATTTCAATTGACAATATGAATTATTTAAGAAAGTTGCAATATTTCTCCACTATTCGCACACGATCGTTTCTCAATTCCCTTCCAAGTACTTGCACACCGCGAATAAAAAAAATGTAAGATGATCATAACCACAATTGTGGTTGTGACCACAAATAATCAAACCAATATGAAAGCAAACCAGACAAATAACCAAAAAATAATATTGTTATTTGCTTATTTTCAAGGACTGCACGTGTCTCGGTTCTTGGCCACTCTTTCTTTAAATCTGTAAGTCAAAATAAACAAATACATTTCTGAAATATTTCCATTTTTTTTCCTTACTCCCTTTAGTGTCTAGTGTTTTGTAAGGCATTCAACTTACATTTTTAAAATGTGTTTTAGCTTAACACATTGCGTGTGGATGTCTGATCCTAAGACTTATACTCTGAACGAACAAAAAAAAGCACACATTAAAAATGTGTATAATCAATGGCATACTTACCTGCATGCAGGTAAGTAAAAACGCAGAAATAAGGCAGCCACAAAATATAACAATAGGAGAATACAACATTGAGGGGGTAAAAAACTTTACATACTTGGGATCCCTAGTCACATCTGATAATAACGTAGCAGAGGAAGTGAAGAGGCGAATATTTATTGCCAATAAAAGTTATCATGGCTTAATTCGGCAACTAAGATCAGGCAACGTCGCAGGGAAAACAAAATGCCAAATATACAAAACCCTAATAAGACCGGTACTCACATACGGCTCAGAAACCTGGACACTCACTAAAAGAGAGGAAACATTGCTAGCCACCTTTGAAAGAAAAATCTTGCGACACATATATAAGGGCACAAAAGAAAATGGAATTTGGCGAAGAAGGTACAACTTTGAACTATACGAAATATACCAGGATCCAGATATCATAACATTCATTAAAATAGGACGGCTGCGTTGGATGGGACATGTAGAAAGAATGGAAGAAGGCGAAATACCAAACAAAATATTCAAACAGATGCCAGTAGGAAAAAGAACAAGAGGAAGACCGAAGCTGAGATATTTAGAACAAATAGAAAATGATATAAAAACCTTAAAAATAAAAAACTGGAGAAAAAACGCATGAAACAGATCAGAGTGGAGAAGAATCCTGGAACAGGCCAAGACCCAGAAAGGGCTGTCGAGCCAATGATGATGATGATGATAATCAATGGCATACATTTGCCCATCCGACATTGGTAAAGGCATCATGTGGCTTACATATATACCATCTGCACGGAACATGTTAAGACAATTTTATCATCATCATTCTCTTTGCCTTATCCCTATGCGGGGTCGGCTTCCCTAATTGCATTTTTCCACACAATTCTATCTTGGGTCATACCTATCAATGTTAATCCCCTTTACCAACATGTCCTGCCTTATCGTCTCCCCGATATGTTAAGACATATCGGGGCAGACAGGTATGCGCACCTCCTTTATCTTAAAAATCATTCTGACACTGAGTATATGAAGTTTTCACGTCTTATCGTTTATCGTTTATAATGTAAACGTTTATCTGAAACATATATAATGTAGAAACTCTGGAAACTCGGGACATAGACTAAACACCGTTTTTTCTCCTTAAAGAAACAAAATTTATTAGTTTTGTATACAATAATTATAAAAACATATTTACATACCTTAAAGAAAATCGGTTTTATAAGTCTTTAACATTCTAATCTTTAAATTAACAATAACAAATAATACATTAACAAGTTTAAACGATAATAATTAACAGATATGTAAGAAAATATTAAATTAGATCTTAAAATTGCCGGAACAAGATTTCTGTCAATTTAGTGTCAGAATATTTATTATTCTTCTATTTCTTTATAAATATCCTTTAGCCTTTTTACATACCAGGTTTTCATTATTACATTTTTTTTAACAACTATATTAGAGGGATTGAGTCAGACCTAATTAATAATCCTAAATCCTTTTGGAAGTATGTTAATGACAAAAGGTCAGGTCATCATTTACCTAATTCCTTATTTTACCAGGAACATACAGCTTGTAATGGTCTAGATATAGCCAAGTTGTTTATGAATTTCTTTCAGACAGTGTACATACCTAACAACAATCACTCTCAATTGCCTACAATTTCCGGAATTAAAAACTCAAATGTAAGCATTCATACACATCCTATTTCTGTTTCTGATATTTTTAATTGTATTAGCTCGATTCCCAATAAGCTCACTACTGGTCCAGATGACGTCCCAAATTTCCTGCTGAAAAAGTGTGTTTGTACGATTGTGCTATTATTTTTATTATTTAATAAATCCTTGGAAACTTCGACGTTTCCGATGGCCTGGAATGAAAGTTATATTGTACCTGTATTTAAGAGTGGTCTGAAGGATAATGTTGAAAATTACCGTGGTATCTGCATCCAATCTGCTATTCCTAAGCTGTTTGACTGCCTTATAGCTAAGCAGCTTTCTTGGTCTTGTCGAAATTTACTCTCTGAGTCACAACATGGTTTTTGCAAAAATAAGTCCACTGTGACAAATTTGGTGTGTTATCAGTCTGACCTTCTTACTCAGATCGAGGATCGTAAGCAAATCGATGCAATATACACAGATTTCTCTAAGGCCTTTGATTGTGTGGGATCATCATGACTGCTTTCGTAATAGTAAGTGTCTAATGTTTGATGATGATTTAAAATTCTGGAGAGTTATAGAACCAAGATTTGCTACAGGAGGATTTAAACTGTCTACATGCCTGGTGTGTTCAAAATAGACTTAATTTAAATACCAATAAGTGCTCTTTCTTAAGTTTTACACATAAGGTTGGGAGGGTTGAAACGAGTTATACTATATGTAACCAACCACTCAATCGCGTTTCTTCCATTAAAGACTTAGGTGTCATTATGGATGAAAAACTATCTTTTGTAGAACAAATTATTACTATTTCTGTAAAGGCATATAAGCTTCTAGGTTTTGTTATGAGAAATTGTAAGTGTTTTTCTGTGGTAGCAACGAGATTGGCTTATTGCTCAATTGTTAGGTCCTTGTTGGAGTACTGTTCGGTAGTTTGGTCCCCTTACTATCAAAACCATGGCCCTGATTCTAAATCAAATTTCGACCAAAAACAAGTCGCTTTCAATATGGCGACTGTCGAAATTATTTGACACGGAGATGAATGAATGGCCAAAAGCGAGGTTAGGTTTAGTTTAGATGTGTTTTGTTTATTTCTTGCAAGGAAAACTAAATCAAAAGGTATTATAATATAGCTGGGTTTAATTGAAATTTGCTTGTTTTGAGGAATTAGATAGAATAGTATTAAATTAGAAATATAATAATTGAGAATGTCCACAACATGAATCATCAACTCAATGAAAGATGTGAGGTAATAATCTGGGAAAATTAGTAAAAAACAAGGAAAATTAATTACCAGCTATTTTATTGCTGGACATGCTGAAATCAAATCTTAAGATTTCCTATATTAGTAATATAGCTGTGCAAAGTCCACAGAAAGTGTGTTATTTTGTTTATAAACAAATTAGCACTCCGAAATCTTTTTTTTTTATTATTGCTCTATAACTCCGAAAATTTTAACTTTAAACCAAAACACTCACATAAAAATTGACAGTAATTTAATTCTGCACATTGATAATTTATTCCAATTTCCTTCGACGGAAATTTTCTTCGGAAAATTCGGCTTTTCCAAACAAAATCTTTAATTTTCAACTAAAATTTGAGGGAAGTAATTATTTATCAATAATTAAATAATTTGGTGACAGTGACATAAATCTTTTTTGTTATGAGTGTCTTGAAGATATGAAAATTTGTATGTACAAAGAGGACCGGAATTAAAAGGTATCTAATGGTTCAAAGATTAAAATCCTGTTGTTTATAACTCTGTCGCAAATGCCGGTCAAATTTGACCGGTTATACCTGGAATCACTCCTCGCAATTCAATTTGTTTTTCTTCGAAAAGGACACAGAAGCCGTGCTCTTTTCAACAGCGTTAACTTAATTTAATTTAATCTAATATTTTCTGAGGGGTTCTATTTGTTTATAAGCCAAAGAATTGTTTCTTTATAACATTCCTGAGACCGCTCAAATGGTCCAATTTCAATCCTGTAAGGTACGTTGAATAGGTATAGTGCTTTTTTATATGAAAATCATAGTTATTCTGGTGTATCATAATCTTTCTGGTTATTATTTCGACCGAAATTTTTTAATTAACATTTTAATTATTGCTAAACTATTGGTTAGATTGTCGTCGGTCTCCTGATATACAGAGAGGGGCTAAATTATGGAATAAATTCATTTTCTCTAAAATTGACGATTTTAGAGAAAAATCCCGAAACAGGTCGATTTTTATTTTTAAATTAAATTTCTTGGCATATATTTCAAACTAGTGACGTCATCCATCCGAGCGTGATGACGTAATTATTTTTTTAAATAGGAATATGGGTTCGTGTTGTAGCTCATTTACAAAGGCGTTCAATGCTCTATTCAGTATTATAAACATTAATATCATTATTTATACAGGGAGGCCAAAAAAAATTTTGAATTAAATTAATTGACGCAAGAAGAAGAATGCATGTAATTTATTTAACTCAAAATACATTCTATTGCTGTCAGAAAATAGAAAAAAATGTTTATTTTGCAAATAAACATTGCTTTTAGCTTAAATTAAAAGTTCAAACTGCCAATAGGTAGGAGGGAGGCTGTTTGTGATTTAATTTAAGCGAAAAGAAATGTTTATTTGTGAAATAAACCTTTTTTTCTATTTTCTGACAGCAGTACAATGTATTTTGAGTTAAATAAATTACATACATTCTTCTTTTTGCGCCAATTAATTTAATTCAAAATATTTTTGGCAACCCTGTATAAATACCTAATGATATTAATGTTTATATTACTGAATAGAGAATTAAACGCCCTTTCAAATGACCTACCACACGACCCCTATTCCCATTAACAAAATTATCGATTACGTCATCACGCTCAGATGGATGACGTCACTAGTATGAAATATATGCCAAAAAATTGTAATTTAAAAATAAAAATCGACCTCTTTCGGGATTTTGCTCCAAAATCGTCCGTTTTAAAGAAATGAATTTATTCCATAATTTAGCCCCTCTGTATAATCTACTATAATAAATCTTTCATGTCTTCAATTATTTAATTATTGATAAATAATTAGGTACTTCCCTAAAATTTTAATTGAAAATGGCAGATTTTTTGGGAAAACTCGGATTTTCTGAGTAAAATTTTTGTTGAAGGAAATCGGAAAAAAAATAACTTTGTGCAGAACTAAATTACGGTGAATTTTTATTTGAGTGTTTTTGGCTCAAAGGAAAAATTATAGGAGTTACAGACCACTAATTGAAAAAAAAAGAAGATTTAGGAGTGCTAATTTGTTTATAAATAAAATAACACACTTTCTGCGCACTTGTCATACCCCATATTACTAATATATGCAATCTTAAGATTCGATTTTAGCAATAAAATAGCTGGTAAATAATTTTTCCCAAAAATGGTATTTGTTCGATAATTTTCCCAGACTATCAACAAAATCCAAGAAACCGAAGCGCCAACCCAAATTCTGAGCAGTCTCAACATGATAAGGTTAATATCCCCAAGAATCGCCGGCTGTCATGGCGGTGTCGAAATGAAATTGCGACTGTCGAAATGAATTAGAATCAGGCCCCATATCGATACGGTCGAGAGGATCCAACATAAATTTTTACGTTACTGCGCATTCAAATCTTATCTAACTATAGTTAACCATGATTACTCAACTGTAGAGTCTCATCTCTCTCTATTTCCTCTCAGTTTACGTCGTGACATCTCTGGTGCGGTCTTTCTGCATAAGTTGATTAACGCACAAATTGATTGTCCAAGTCTCTTGCGCCAAATTGATTTTAATGTTTCCAATCGAGCCCTTTGCTATCATAAAACATTCAGTGTCTCTTACCACAGAACATCCTATGGTTTTCATAGCCCAGTCGATAGGTATATGGGATTATTGAATATTAGTAATGTCGATGTTTTCAATATTTCATTGGATCAACTGAAGAGATCTCTGGCTTTATGATGTTCATTGTTGCAAAAATGTCTGTTTCATTATTGTTAATACGTCTGTTAAATTTAGTGTTATATGTTAGGTATATTTGTTACATCTTATATTTTAGGTATATTGTGATTGTTTGTATTATTGCATTGTATCTTCTTATGTGTACTACTTTTTTGTGTTGATGCTAGTTATTATTATTATTTACTTTATAATTACACTTTTAATGGGGTTAAAATAAATAAATAAAATAAAGACAATTTTATACTGCATGAAAGGATACCACCCTCATTATCAGTGGTGCTACAGTCCTAGTTGAGCCTCGACCATCCCCATTCTATTTCACCAGTCATTTCTGTCCATCATCAACAATTTTTTGATAACACTCACCTAGATACTTCCTATATAAAATTCCTTCGCTATCTTCATTATTGGTACTATGAACTTAGTTGAATAAAAACCTCGTTAGCTTACTTCCAGAGACTCAAAAGGCCAGGGTTGCCAAATCTTGTTTGTCTGTTATATTTCATGGGTGCTATTTTATTTCCCACTTATCCGACCAGTTCCCCTGTCCCCTATCCATTACTTGGGGATGCATTTTATTGATTGCAGACAACTTTACAAGGGTGATGTTTTTTCATTTAATTTGATTTACCTAATTAAGAACAAACATTCTGAAAAGAATGGAGATAAACTTATACAGTACAGGAGATAATCTACATCTTGGGATAAATTTAATCAAACAGGCATACGCCAGCCTTTATCTTCAAGTAAATATTACAATATTGTATGTATTTTCTTTGTCAGCTTAATTATTTTTAATGCAATGTCAGGTCGTCATTAACTTCATTTGGGATGCTAATTAGGGGGTGATTTTTATGATATATTTTTACCAAAAAATAAAAGGGACCAATATTATTTTAAGCATAAACTCATCATCATCAATAGCTCGACAACCCTTTTTGGGTCCTGGTTTGTTCTAGGATTTTCCGCCATTCTGTTCTGTTCCTTGCTTTGTTCTTCCAGTGGGTAATCTCAAGTGTTTTCAGATCTTGTTCCACTTGTTCCATGTATCTAAGTTTGGGTCTTCCCTTTGACCTTCTCCCTACCGGTGTTTGCTTCATTATGTGTTTTGGTGTTTCGGTCTCCAACATTCGTTCAACATGGCCCATCCAGCGCAGACATCCGATCTTTATGGATGTTATGACGTCGGGTTCGTTGTATGCTGCGTATAGTTCAAAATTATATCTTCTGCGCCATACGTCATTTTCTTTCACCCCCTTATATATGTGTCTAAGGATTTTTCGTTTAAACGTACCTAATAAGTTCTCATCGCTTTTCGTCAGTGTCCATGTCTCTGATCCATATATAAGGACCGGTTTTATCAGGGTTTTGTATATTTTGCATTTGGTTTTTCTCGTTTAGAAAATGAAGAGATGATGTGTTTCTATATTAAATTCACTAGTCTTTTCCAAGATTTGTCTCAAAACGAAGATCTGATCTATTGTGGACTTCTGCCTGCAGAAACCACATTGATATTCCCCAACTATTTGTTCCGCATATGGTCTCAATCGCTCATACCCAATATTTGACAGTATTTTATATGCCACAGTCAGTAGCGTTATTGCCCGGTAGTTGTTACATTGAAGCTGATCTCCCTTTTTATGTAGTGGAATGATTACTCCGGTATTCCAGTCTTGTGGCAGTTGTTTATTATTCCATATGTTCACTATAAGTTCGTGTATCGCATTCAATAGGGAGTCTCCGCCTTCTTTTATTAATTCTGCGCCAATGTTGTCCAATCCAGGTGGCTTGTTGTTTTTCAGTCTGGTAACTGCTTCTTGTATTTCAGCTACTGAAGGGGGGGGGGGGGGGTTGTTTCTCTGGTATCCGTTTGATCCAGTATAATTCCATCGTATAGTGGATCTCCGTTTTGTCCAAACTTCTCTTTGAAGAATTCAGTCCATCTTTGCAGTATTTCACTCTGTTGAGTTACTATAATATCTCCTTCTTTGTCTCTGTACATCATTGTTCTTGGTTTAAATTCTTTTCTGCTTTTGTTAAGTTTTTGGTAGAATTTTCTGGTTTCTGTTGGTTTATTTAATTCTTCAATTTCTTGGAGTTCTTTTTCTATATGTTCTCTTTTCTTTCTGCCGTGTATTTTTTTCTCTTCCCTCCTTAGCATTCTATATTCCTCCTCTGTCTGTCTTGTTCTATGTCGTTGTTGTAGTCGTTGATATGCATTATTTTTCTCTCTGTTATGTTACGACACTCTTCATCAAACCACTTCCCTTCAGTTGGTTTGACCTTTTTTTGTAGACCCAAGGTCTCTTTGGCAGCGTCTTATATGATGTTTTTATATGCTTCCCATTCTCTGTTTATATCCTCGTGCTTTTGTCTGTTTTCTAGCCTTCCTTTTATATATTCTTTGTATTTGGCCCTTTTGCTGTTGTCTGCCAAGTTTTTTATTTCATATTTTTCAATTTTGGATCCCTTTTCTTTTTTAATGTTTGAGATTCTGGCTCTTATTCTACTTTCCACTAGGTAGTGATCTGAGTCTGCATTTGCCCCTCGTCTGCTGCATACGTTTATTACATCTGAGTGATGTCTAGAGTCAATAATAACATGATCGATCATGTTTATTGTAACCCCATCTGGAGATCTCCACGTTCCCTTATGAATATTTTTTCGCTGGAAGCATGTGCTGGCAATGCCCATGTTAAGGGAAGTTGCTAGATTTATTAGTCTGATGCCATTGTCATTGGATACTTCATGGAGGCTGTGCTTACCTATCGTTGGTAGGTATTGTGGCTCTTTTTCTATCTTTGCGTTGAGATCACCATAAATAATTTTGATGTCATTCTTTGGGCATGAATGGTATGCAGCTTCTAGGTCTTCATATAATTTTTCTTTAACATCGTCTTCTTACTTTTAAAATGTTAGAATCTTTTTTAAAACACAAAAATAAAGTTTTTTTAATACTTTAATAAAGTTGTGTAATTAGTTTTCCCTGAAAAGTGCTCCATTTTGTGGTTATTTCACGTTGCAATATTCAATTTGGAATTTGACGAATAAGAACCTACTTTTAATTGGCTACAACTCTGCTTGTACTAGGTCTACAGGCTTCATATATACACCGTTTTTTCACTTTTTTATAAGCCATATTATTTTTGGATAAAATACTTACCTTTTGAGTTATTTGTGAAAAACCGTCCACAAATGTGGTTTTTTGTTGAAAAATAAACATATTCACTCCACTCGCAAATAACTCGAGAAGTAATGACTTAGTGAAAAAACTCTATACAACAAAAGTTGCTTAGAATTCATCCCCAGGGCAAAAGCGCACATCGGCACAATATCACTTTTTTTCTTTGACGTGTTAGCTATGGGTATGCCAAACATCATTTCAATCCAAGTGGTTGTTTAAAATTTTGAGGTTTTGCAATATTTTACCGTGAGTGAATGGACTATAACAGAAGTTTTATTTCCCACAATCACTTCTTAAAGCGTCACTTTCATCAGTGGCGTCACAAAAAGAAATTCCTGGAATGAAGAAGAATATTTTCGGAAAACCATAAATCCCTTTTTTATGGCATAATTTTTTCCTGTGTGTTTTTCCCAAATATTGAGTATCAAAATGTGGTATAGGAAACATGCGTTCTAACTGTTTCTTTAAATTCGTAGAAATATTTATGATCATTAAACAATGTTTATACTAAATGCGGTTTACAACATAACATTTACAACATAAGGCGATAACAAAAGTAGTTTTGACTGCAATTATCGTTAAAGTTTACGATTTTACTTCTAAAACTAATTTTCTGATTAATCTTAATTTATTATATACGTTTGTTATCAGTTTTAAATTATAATGTCACGCCTATCCTGTTTTCTCGTAATAATAACATCATCTTCTTAGACATAGTTTCCTGTATTAATAAATAGAGATAAATAGTACAGCATACATCTTTTAGGAAATACAAAGTATTTGCGTCAACCCATAGTTAAATATACAGGATTTGTCAAGTTTGTTTATATTTTATATGGGAACTGTTTTTCTGTTTTTATGTATGGTCTGTTTTCTTTCAGTGTTGTCTCTTTTCTGTTGAGATATTACCATTTCATTTAGGGTACTATCTAGAAATAGATGAACACTCATCTATTTTCGTCATAAATAAATGCTTTTGTTCCGGTTGGTGATTTGTCCAGGGCTATTTTACCTAATCTGTTTTCTACCATTTTGTTAATGTCTCTATTTCAGTTTTTTTTCATCTTGCTTACAGCCTATATAGGTATACTCCATGGTGTTGTTCTGTTACTCATTGTTTTTCATTTTATTCTTAGGATTTTCTGCTTCCAGCTTATCTATTTTTCATAGCATCTATATTATTAGTTTCAGGTCTTGTTTTCGCGTTGTACAGACGTCGTGAAAGGCTGAATTATGAGTTTCTATATGTGTGTTTTTGTTTCTATTTTCAGGTGTTGGTTTTTATATTTTGTGTAGTTCAAGCATAGTACTCTCTTATTTCCGCACTGCTTCCTCATTATTGTTACCACTTCATAACTTAAATTCACGATATTTAAATTTCATTACCTGCTCCTCCATGTGGTTACATACTATCTCAAGTTGGCACCTTATTGGCTCTTCTAATACTAACATTTTTGTTGCGATATTTTCATATTTAATTCATCTAAATTCTCCGCTATTATAACTGCGTCGTCTGTATAACATTATATTTATTGTATTCCTTTGTTTTACGTTTATTATCTATGTTATGTTATCAATGGGTTCAGAGCCCAGAGCACGTAAAATAGAATTCTATTTTGTTGACGTCACAAAATAGAATTTCATAATGGGAGAATCGACGGTTGCAAGGCAACGTGACGTCACTAAAATAGAATTCTATTTTGCGTGCTCCCACCACTGTTGTTGCTGTGTGGACATTTATGAGAATCTTTTAAAGTAAACTTCAGAAATGTCAATGCCTCCTAGTATTTCAATTTTTTAAGACGTAATGATATCATGATGTCGAAAAAGTTTCGAAACCGGCAATAAAAATGAATATGTATTGTCGAAAACAGATTAATTTCTTTTTTTAACATTCAATAACACACAAGAATAAAGACAGAATCACAAATGATCAAATAAGAAAACAATCAGACCAAGAATCTATAATGAGTCAAATAACCAGAAAACAATTGGAATGGTTTAGATTAGACACATACAGAGGATGGGAGACAAAACATGGCAAAAAGGAATATTAGAAACTGAAAGAGTAAAGAAACGAAAGAAAAGACGGCCAAGAAAGAGTTGCACAAATGAAAATATAAAATTTTACCACTACACAACAAAAGATTTGACACCCTAGCAAGTAAAAGGAGTTTAGAAAAGAAGAAGAAACATTCTTTGTAATAAATCTTTTCCAATTTTTCCATTCCAAACGAGAGAACCAAAATATGTGTTAGATATGCAATTAATATCTGCTTAAGGCGTCGAGAGACTGAAATTGATCCGTCTTCAGCGAATAACTTTTCAGAATTCTCTGAATTTCTCTTACAAACTTGGTGGTCTATCTTTCAGAAAGCCTATGCGACTTTTGCCTTCTCTCTTTTTTGTTCTAGTTTGTCATTCTGTTGGATTTATTTACAATTCTAGTGGGTTGAGGTTTTGGTTTGTCTTCTTATCGGTTTAGACATGCTGTGAGTAAATCTTCCTTTTTACTGTCTCCTATTTTTTTTGTTTAGACAGGTTCTATCATCCTCCGCAACTCTTTTCGGTTGACTACTTCCGTGAAATTTGTCGTCTGTTCTACGTTGTTTATACAGGTCCTTCTCTGGTCTTTTGGTTCAATCGTCCCAGGTTCGTAGTTTCATGTTTCGGTAACAATCATCAGTTCTATGAAGTTTTTCATTACTTTCATAGGATCTTCTTGTGCTTTCTTTTCTCGTCAGTTTGCTATTTTTTAGTTATCTAAACCTAAACAACTCTCACATTTGGCCGGCTTTGTCTCGTTCCTGTAGTTGTTATAGACGGAGAGGCATCGCTGAAAAATCTCTTTGAATTTGCTAAAGCTAGATTTTTCACAGTTGATTACTGTGAGTGTGTAGAGAAACATACTGCGGTCGGTCAAGCGAAACGTAGAACACGGGTTACTGAGAGGGTATCAAAGTTGCTTTCCTACGAAGGTAATTAAATTCATTTACTAAGGCTGAAAATAAGTACACACATTCTAAATTAAATATAAATAAAAGTTATTATAGTCGGTCAGCTGTATGACGGGACAGAGCCGGTCGGTCGGCCCCAATAGTCGATTGAGGAAATGAAGCATTTTGGCTCACAATTTTTTCATAATGCTGAACATTTCAATCATAATGCTGGTGAGCACTACGTTGCACAGTAGGACCAATAGGCAAATCAAAATAAGCGGTACGCTACCTAGTGAGCATAGGAGTAACTAGAAATATTGACATTGTTAGTCCATTTTGCTTTGAGTTTGTGTATTTGTATACAAATATTTACGTATTAAAAGTATAAGAATTATGAGTCGTTCAAATCGGTATTGTTCCGTTCCTCAATGTTCCTCCTGGGAAAAGAAAAACACTGATGTTACTTTCCACGCTTTCCCCCAAACCGGGGACAAATATCCTGTGCGGATAGAAGGAAAATTGGGAAGTAAAGTGTTAATGAAGAGACAGGAAGCTTGGAAATTAAAGCTGAAAATTGGTAAACCCATAACAAAAAACATGAAAGTATGTTCACTGCATTTTACCGATGATGATTATTTTTATAGGGGTAAGTACGAATTACACATTTCATTTTAGGTTATGTTTATAGACATAAATCCTTTACAGATTCTAGTTCAAAACAAAGAAGATTTTTAAAAAAGACGGCCGTGCCATCCAAAAGGCTTCCTATTGGATCAACTGCAATAAAGGAAGAAGCTGAATGTTCTAGTAGCAGGACAGAACGATTAAACCAAAGAAATTCCAATAAAGAAAATCCTGGTGTAGAATGTGTTTGTGAAGAAATAAATCCTGCTGCAGAAACCTCTGAAAATGAAATTGAAGCAGCACATGGCCTATTACAGCTTCTTCAGAGTCAGCCCAATTATAAGGGACCCAAGTCATTTAAAGATTTTCAAGTCCAAGTGGATACACCTAAAGTGTCTACTGTCTGTGATCTAATAACAACAGATAGTGCTCTGAATAGTTTTACTGGCCTCAATAGTTTCAAATTATTAGATACAATAGTGGAAGCAGTATGTTCAGTTTACAGTGATCAGAGGTCACATCGTTTAAGTATTAAACAACGTATCTTTTTAGTTTTCACAAAATTGAAGTGTGATCTAACTTATGTAACAATATCGCTTTTATTTGGCATTTCACAAGAATTGTGTAACAAATACTTTAACGATATGTTACCCATTTTAAGTAAAGTCTTGAGTTCAGTAATAAGGTTTACAGATACTACTGAAATACAGAAAAACATGCCTGAATGTTTTGAAAGTTTTCAGAATGTTAGAGTGGTATTAGATTGTACAGAAATTTTCATACAAAAGCCAAAATGCCTTTGCTGTCGAATTAGATTCTATTCTCAGTATAAATCTAATAACACTGTTAAATTTATGACAGGTATTTCCCCAGGAGGTTTAATTACATATGTTAGTGAACCATATGGTGGAAGAGCCTCTGATAAAACTATTTTCGAACAAAGCAACATAATTTTAAAGTTGGATAGTTCAAAAGATGCTGTTATGGTCGATAAAGGCTTTTTAATAGATGATATTTGTAACCAATTCAAAATAGAATTAATCAGACCACCATTTTTAAAAAATAAAAAACAGTTTAGTACAGATGAGGCATTACTAAATGCTAAAATAGCAGCTGCTCGAGTACACATTGAACGTGTTAAACAACGTATTAAGATTTTTAAAATTTTAGGATGTAAGCTACAGTGGTCTCTAGTAAAAAACATTAAAGATATTTTTACAATTGCCTGTGCTATAACAAATTTGTCAAGTTCAATATTAGCAGACCGTAGATATTTAACGAATTAAGTTATGTTTTTTTTAGAATAGAATAGAATAATTTTTATTTGCATTAAATTTTTACATATTTGAGCAAATAACGTCAAGTTATTAGTATGTAGATATTAAATAACTATTATTATGTTTTTTGTTAAATATTTAAGTAGTTAGGTTAGGTATTTCAGTGTTTAGATCAAAAACTTAATTTTTGTTTAAATAAAAATAACTTCCTAAAGTTTTACTGTTGAACTAGAGTACTTTCAAGTTTTGTGATATTGGTAAAATCAAATGAAAATATTCTTTTGTGACATAATTTTTTTATAATCCATCACTGGACACTGTTCCTTTTAGGGCAAAACCAGACGGACCATGCTGCAGTGTTATGCTGTGGATCCACAAAAGTAGTTTCCGATGGTTTACTGTGGGTTCTTATATGTAGAGTGGATGTTACACCCCAGACGAGCGACTGTAGCTGGCCACAGTCGCTCGTCTGGGGTGTACTCTCCAATATACCTAAGAACCCACGGTAAATCATCGGAAACTACTTTTGTGGATCCACAGCGTAGCACTGCAGCGTGGTTTTTCTGGTTTTGCCCTTATTTTCAACTTAATGTGTAGTTCTTTACTGTTAGCTTAGTACATTAATCAAAAATAAATTAAAAATCTTTTTTAATGTACTAACAATTTAGTGAGAAATTGTATTTAGTAAATATAACATTTGTAATTAATAGTAATGAAAAAAATCAGCATACACTCCGTACAATATACTGTTCACTTCCTCCATGTCATAGCATGTGACGTCACATAAGACCAACACGAAATGTTTAAATAATAGGTCTGTTTCTATTTAGAATTGTTTAGCCGAGTACACTGGAATTAAAGCCACTAGACATATTTTATTATATATGTGTAGAAATAATATTGGAAGATTTCTTTTAATGTAAATTTAAAGAAACATACCCTAACTTGTTTCATTTAATTTGTATAAGTGGAATATAAAGTGTTTTTATAAAGCATACTTGTTAGGAGTATACTCTAACTGCAATCGAACAAAGGTAACATTTTGGCATAAATTTTTTTTATTTAATTTCAAATTTACAATCTGCTCCACACTAACATTGTAACATTTAGAGTAATAAGTAAATATAGTTTGTAGTATGTATGTACCTGGTACCATTTAGCAATTGCTCTCCATACAGTTACTCAAGTAAGTTTCTTATGAACAAATTGTCATGATCTGATGTTTGTTCTTTATATTTATTCAGTCTAGATGATATTTCATCGGCTTACTGCCAAAACCAACCAACTCCATTTTTAAAAGTTTTGAGAAACCTACCTTTAAACTTTAATTTGAAATGAAAAATCATCTGAATTTAAATAATGATTTAATAATTGAAAGGTACGACAAAAATATTTTTCAGTTATTAAATAATTTTTTTAAATTCAGTCGATTTTCAATTTCAAATTAAAGTTTAAAAGGTAGATTTCCCAAAACTTTTAAAATGGAGTTGGTTGGTTTTGGCAGTAAGCCGACGATTTCATCTTTTATTAATGGGGTTTTTAGATCGCTATGTATGATTAGAATTGTTACATACTAAGGTGCTCCAGATATCATACGAAGTGTCTTTTACTGAAATGACTAATATTTTGATATTTGATGGCTTTGTACATCCCCAGAGCTCAATCCCATATGTCCAAATTGGCTTTTGTATATATTTGTAGATGGTCAGTTTGTTTTCAAGTGATAGTTTGGACTTTCTATTGAGTATCCAGTATATATTTTTACTTTTCAGATTAAGTTGGCTTCTTTTTGCTTTTTTGTGTCTTACATGTCAGTTTCTCATCCAAATCTAGAAAGGATATCCAGGTGATATTGCAGCTTCTCAGATGTTCTCAGCGGGTCCATGTCCGAGGTTATTATTGCTGTATCATCTGCAAATGTAGCTGTTGCAATATTGTCGGTTTGTGGGAGGTCTGCAGTAAAAATTAGATAGTGATTTTTTAATCCGTTGGCATTCCATACAGCAATTCTTAATGAGGATGCCATTATTTAGCCAACTTATTTATTACTGTTGTAAGCATGGTTAGAATCATGATATTCTGATTTAGTTCTTAAATTCAGAAATCTTTGGAAAAATTTAGTTCTTAAATCCTAGAAAAATTGTTGCTTCTCTGAAAGTTACTCAATACCATTTGTCTTTCGTCTGGTTGTTTAGGGCTTACGCCTAAGAAAAAGGATTATGTTGTAAATTTTATTGTTGGTCTGGAACCTAGACTTGCTAGGTGTTGATTAGCTATTCAGGAGCAGCTGGATTTTGATTAGCTATTTAATTTCCATTATTTTTGCATTTTATTTTAATTAAATCACCATAGACAGTACTTCCTTTATAATTTACCAGGTGTTCACCATTGCATAATGCGCATCTTGCAGGAGTGTTTTTGGTGTAAGGCTATAGGTCAATGAAGTTTTATGAAACTGGTTCCTTACTATGTGATGTGCATAGTATTTGTAACATTTTTTATTTTATGGTCTTGTTTTTCAAGTTCAGCTTTTATTTCAGATGTAGGTATTGAATGGTGTAAACCTCTTATAACCACCTAGTACGTTCTTTCTCCCTTCAACTGGTATGTGTGGTGGATTTGGCATAAATTGGTAACATTCTTTATTAGACAGTTGCGGTATTGACACTTCAGATTTGTTTTTATTCTTTTAAGTATTTGTTTTATTACATTTATTATAAATTATGTGATATATTTGATTTTAAATGAATTCAAGAATTTTTTGTAATTGGGCAACAATGTCAACTTAGATCTCTGACGTAGATAATAACACATAACGATATCAATATTGTACGAACTGTATATTAGTATCAGTATTATTTTAAGTCATTCTTCATTTTATTTTCTTGTTTCTCCTTGATGTTATACTGATGAAAGCAAATGAAGTACATCCTGATAAATGAGTTTCATTGCCTTTCATTATTTATTTGTCAAGTTGTAAATAAATGGGATAAGTAGGTAGCGTTTTAGTTTTAAGTAGGGAATGATGGTAAACATTTGCCTTTGAATATTATCATTTTTATACAAATATATTTGAATTATTCAATAAGAGCTTGTATAAATCCAGTTTGATTATTAATTAACAAACAATTGTGGATATGTGACTTTATTGTTTTCCTAAAAATAAAATATTTGATATCCTTTGTTGCAACTGTATAAATTTAAAGGGTAATGTGGAATGGTAATAAAAAAATCTTTCAGCCTAACTATAGTTTATTAGATTTACAAACAACATGTAACATATTTTCAAAAAAAATTTTCTTTACCACTGTGAGCATTTGTTTTGAGAAAGTATAATTAAATTCTATTTTAAATATTTCCATACTTTTATCAAAAGAAGCATATAAACCAAAGTAACAGGTAGGAACGTTCAGTAATGCCATACCTAGTTGAACTTGTCCATAATATTTATGATTTCTTTTTAAAACATATGTGTTACCTATTTTCTCTATAAATTTTGTTGTAGACAGCACTTCCTTGATGTTCTTAGTAGCCCCTGTAAAATATAGCTATTAAAATTTCTATAATTGAAGAACATTATTCCACATTTTTAAAAGTGGTATTTTTTATGAAAATAGTTTCTTACAAAGTAGATGTATGGTTCTATATGAGCCGTTGAACACCAGAGTGGACCAAGCTAATTTTATTTTCTGTGCTCTCTCGGTATATTATTTTTATATAATATATTAATATATGCATGAGTTAAAAGAAATGACCAGAGACAGAGATCTTTGGAGACGGACAATACACGACATCACGTCAACCACTACACTCCCTCCGGGGGGTCAGGATTGAAGAGAGAGATTAATATATAATATTGACATATGGATGCTTCAGAAGTCAAATGGTGTAAGTCATATTCTGCATAAAAATTACTCATGAGATATAACACATATTAAATATTACAGTTTGTATTATTATTATATAATATAATTACAATTTCCTTGTTTTATTATGATAAAAAATGGAGATTGTGTATTTATTTTTAATGACTCCTTATTTTTCTGAAACTACTATCACAAATGTTTTAGTATCTCATTTTTAACATTTATTAACTTGCACAGATTGGCTTCTGAGACATCGATATATTACAGTAGCTTCGTCTGTGAGTGGGTGGATGCACTAATATTTTTCAAATTTTTTAGCAAAATAGATTACTGTTAAACAGAATAAAATTCTTGACATAAATGTAAAATGAAATTCTTGACTTAGACCACTCTGGTTTTTAATGGCTCATATAACAGGTGTAGTGATCTGGCTAACATCCTAGAAGGTTAAGTTTGTATGAATATGGTATGAGAAATGTACCTATAATACTTAACACATTCCCTGCCAGCCATATTTTCATATATGTACACTACAGACCAATGTTATTAAACTAGTTTTTTGTATATAAAGCCTTATATTGAGAAAATCAGCCACGTTTTTGTAGATTGTTTTAGTGAGGTTCCCGCATAATTTTTTTAACAAGTATGTCATACATTGTATTATATATTGTATAGTTTCTAAATACATTTGACTAAAAATTCAATTTTTTTATTTTATCACTTCCTATCAAATAACTGGGACCACGAGGTACTATTTTCAAATAATTCAATGGGCTATTCTTATAGTATATGTAGTATATACAGTCGGAAAAATGAAAGAATACCCATGAACGAACATATAAAACACACTATATTTTCCTGTCACTGTGTCACAAAGAAAATTGTCCAGAGCAAGTGCATGTAACAATAATTATTACATGTACTTGCGCTAGCCAATTTTTTGTGTGACACAGTGATAGGAAAATACAGCGTGTTTTATATGTTCGTTCATGGGTATTCTTTCATTTTTCCTACTGTACCTTGAGCTTCCAGCATGAAAGCCTCATTGGTAGTTGCCTAAAGTATCTTCGGAATATGGAGTGAGCCTCTTTAGCAAGATAATTGATAAAATTTTATAGCTGTGCTAATAAGCGATATGCCTCTATAGTTTCGAAATTATTCTTAAGCTTCCATTCCATCTTCTGTTGTTACCATACTCTCCAAATAGTTACCTAAGTTCAGCTAATGGATAACAGTCAGGAAAATCGATAACACACACACATATAATATATTTTAAAATTAGGTGACTCAATTACCTGAGTGTATTCAACAGAGATAAAAAAAAACACTTTTACTAATATCTCACTTTCCATCATATAAACTGTGCAATAGCCTATTTGTGGAGCACAAGAAGAAAAAAACACCATATTTATGCTTTATTTCATAATAATTTTTTATGAGCATTACCTTGATATAAACATTTCACTTCAAGTAGGGCAACAGGTCTGTTGTTCTCAAAGATCACACCATCTGGAGAATAGCCAAGCCAAGGATTAGAATGTGAAACAATCATTCCACAATCCACAACTTGGAGGGATGTTTGAGAAACAAAGGCATCTTTAGCATCACCTTCGTATTTCACACCATGTTTGGTAAACTTATTACTGAAGCCTTTACTATAAAAGTATCTTGTGGCTTTGTTGTCCCACTCAGATTTCGAATATGTATATAATTCATATATTCGGGAACCTATAAAAAATATATTAATACAAAAAGTACAATAACGCATTAGAAGTACGGTATATAACACATTATATGGATGCTTCAGAAGTCGAACAGTGTAAGTCACAT
Source organism: Diabrotica virgifera virgifera (assembly GCF_917563875.1). Classification (NCBI taxonomy): domain Eukaryota; kingdom Metazoa; phylum Arthropoda; class Insecta; order Coleoptera; family Chrysomelidae; genus Diabrotica; species Diabrotica virgifera. The sequence goes on from NC_065444.1 coordinate 69,831,650, forward strand.
TCTCCTTAAAAATGACTTATGAGATGTAACACATTATTATATTATAATTTCCTCGTGTGTATTTATGAATATAAGTTATTATAGGTTTGTTCTAGCAAACAGTCAATTCGCAGTATTCGCTGATGGTTTCAAACCGTTTGAGACTGATGCTTGAAACAACCTTTTATTATATAATAAAGACAGTTTATTTATTTTTAATGACTCGCTAATTTTCTGCAACTACTTTCATAAACATATTATTATCCTATTCTAAACATTTATTGACTTAAACCAATTGGCTTCCGAGGCATCGATATACAACTTTACCTGTTACTCGGTATTTTCTCTGTTCATGCCACTCTTTGGATTGTTGATTTATATTGATGATGGTATCAGAAGTCATATTAAAAAGTTTTGAAAACAACACTTTACAACAATCATTTTCATTACATATTGAAATGATGGAAGCTTCTAACATTGCTATAGACTGACAAGCATTGTCCAAAATTGCTTGGATATAATAATTATTTATGTCAGATCCTACTTTTTTGTCCACAATTATGTCAGCAACTTCTCTTCTTCCGATACTTGAAAAAAGAAATAGTTTGTTTTAATTTTACACACATAAAACGTCTGGTATTATAGTATAAAATATTCTAAGTAGGTATTACATACTATTAACTTACTTATGTTTAGAAAGTGCAGATTGAGGTAACTGGCCCGTGAAAAAATTATGCAATTTATTGGTATCCAATTCTAAGTGACACTGTTCAATTTTATTTTTGAAACATGGCATATCTTTTATGGGAACAGGTTTGTATTTTTCTTGTGTCACATGTTTCTGTGTTGACCAAACACATTTCACATCAGTTTGGGAAATTACTTCCAATTCTTCAAGATTTACCCTAAAACAAAAAAAGAGTATATTAAAAAATTAATAGCACATAATAGTAAAATGATATACCTTGTACAGTTGAGCAAAACAGCAGATATGTGCTTACATCTACCACTAGCTCCAGCTTTGCAGGAACAAAACATGCTCTTGATTTTGATGGTGCCTTTCTCTGAATTACATTGAAGTAGTTCTCCTCGAATTTTATGTGGATCTGAAGTAAGTGCACTAGTTTGAAGACACAAAGCGTATATCAGAATTTTATCGGAAGTGGAAGAATTCGATTTTCCACATAAAATTACATGACCAGCATTTAATACTTCTTCGCCTTCACAGACACTTCTAGAAGTATTTGTGCCCCCAAGATACTCCAAATATTCAACTAACCTTAGTCTTGCCATTTTGATCTAAAAATATTAGAATCTTGTAGTATAATAATGCTTATTTAATCATTAACATAATAATTATAACATGCACCAATAATTCGAAATTTTTATTATAGTCTAGCCTTACCTCAAATTGTTTGAACAGGGTTACACTGAATTGAGAAAAAAAATATACGTATTGTCTTTCTAAGATATAAAATAAATAAACAATAATTACAGCCGTTCACGATAAAAGTCCTAATATTACAAAATAAATTTAATATAACAAAGGATATCTACTAGGTTTTAAAACTTATTATTATTGAAAACTTATCACTATTAAACTTATTACTATTAAAAACTTATTACTATTAAACTTATTATAAAACTTATTAACGTATTAAACTTATTACTAATGAATTATTACTATTAAAAATTATTTTAACATTCAATAAATACAAAACTCATGCAAAACACCAACGACCATGTCAATATTTATAGTTCTAGAATTGCTCACTTTGGCGCTGCAATCTTATTTTCAGTTGCCTATTGCCGAAAACATCTCCAAAAGTCTAAATACATATTAATTTGGACATGCATGTGTACTATAAGGCTTTTATCCTTGCTGATTACGAATTCGATGTCAAAATTTAAAAATTCAAAATGGCCGATCCAATATGACGGACCAAATTTCATATATTTCGGATTAATTGGACATAAATAAACTAACGTGCATAGAAATCGGCCCACTTAAAAATTCGGTCATTTTTGATGTCTCAATATATTTCCTAAGCCTGTTGGCTGATTTAAGTGATTTTTTAAACATGTTATAGCCTGATTCTTTAAAAATACCACTGGAATAATATTGTTGCTAAACAGGTAAATTTTCATTGTATACCGGGTGTACCAATCAAACGGGTGTACCAATCAACTATAGCCTCAGGTTTTCTTAACATTATGTTTTTTGATTCATTCGTTTATGTTGGGTAATAAAAAAGTTAGGTACTTTAACAACTAGACATGTTCTTCATCAATACACGGTGTTTTTAAATAAGTGCGACAATCTTTAAGGGGTAATTCTGCATGAAAAAATAATGACAGTTGGCTTTAGAAACCTTTATATCCGCAAATGTTTCGTTTCCGAGATACGGGATGTTGAATTTTTTCTTACAAACTGACGAGTTATTTATTGCTTTAAAACCAGTTGAGATATGCAAATGAAATTTGGTAGGTTTTAAGAGATAGTTATTGCGGATTTTTTGATATAAAATTAAGAATTTTTTAATATGATCGGTATTATTACACGTATGCGCGCTAATAGTGAATATTAAATTCTTAATTGTATGTCAAAAAATGTGCAATAACTACGTCTTAAAACCCACCAAATTTCATTGGCATATCTCAACCGGTTTTAAAGCAATAAAATAAATCGTTAGTTTGTAAGGAAAAATTCAACATCCCGTATCTCGGAAACGAAACATTTGCGGACATACGTTTATAAAGCCAACTGTCATTATTTTTTCATGCAGAATTATCCCTTAAAGTTTGTCGCACTTATTTAGAAACACCGTGTATTGATGAAGAACATGTGTGTAGTTGTTAAAGTACCTAACTTTTTTATTATTTAACATAAACGAATGAATAAAAAAAACAGAGTGTTAAGAAAACCTGAGGCTATAGTTGGGTTTTAATTTCAGTATTTTATAAATGCTAGAATATTCCACAGGGTGATGCGAACTCTGAGAAAAAAACACAGTTTGATTGGTACACCCGGTATACAATGAAAATTTACCTCTTTAGTAACAATATTATTACAGTGGTATTGTTAAAGAATAAGGCTATACCTAACATGTTCAAAAAAGCACTTAAATCGGCCAACAGGTTTAGGAAATATGAGACACCAAATTTTTAAGTGGGCCGATTTCTATGCACGTAAGTTTAGGTAATGTAAAGTTTTTTACACTGATTACGAATTTGATGCCAAAGTTGAAAAACTCAAAATAGCGAATCCAATACGGCGGACCAAATTTCATAAAAGTGTGGAGAAATCTAAGAGTACTACATTATTAATTTAATACAGTACCTACAGTATTTATAATTCAATAACAAGTTATGAATAAAGGCCAATTCTGATTTTATCTCCCTCATATATATTGAACAAAATCTGACGCCGTTCCTTTTAAAAGGTTTTGATAGTATTTCCTGCGTTTCCAAATTCTGTTATGTAGATAGAAATGTTTTTATCTAGTCATGGCATTGAAAAGTTACATTTGATATACCCAAATAATGTTTTATATTGTGGTTATCACTCTAAAGCTAAAGCCTACTAAAAAAGAGTGATAACACTAACTTTTATTAGAATTAATTAACAACAAATACTAATACACATCTGTTTTACTCCTAAAACGGTTCATCGCGTTCTTGACAGACACATTACACTGATTAAGTAATCTGTTAAACATGTGTTACATAAATTTAACAACATAAAACAACGACCATGACGCCACAGCGGTTTCACTTCGCTTATTTACATTTATTACACTAATTTAGTGTCATTGAAACAACGTTTGCGATTAAATTAGCGTTTTCTACAAAAGTAAATATATATACAGAGTGTCTCAAATAGAAAAGGAGATAGTAAAAAAGCAGTTAAGATGGCATGACTTCCTTTTTCCTTAAAGTAACTATTGCTTAATCAAATTATCAACCTTCTTATTTAAGTGCCGTCTCCCAATCGTAGGTTGGATATCATCATCACGATCTTTATTTTACCTGCCGCTGCTGTGAAGAGTTCTATACAGTGAGCACGTAAAGGTTGGAATAAATTCATTTTCTCGAGAATGGACGATTTTGGTAAAAAATACCAAAACAGGTCAATTTTTATTTTCAAATTGCGACTTTTTGACATATGTATCATACTAGTGACGTCACCCATCTGTACGTGATAACGTCATCTATAATTTTTTTAAATGAGAATAGGGGTCGTGTGATAGCTTATTTGCAAGGTAATTCAATTCTCTATTCAGTAATATAAACATTAACTAATGATTTATACAGAGTGTCCAAAAAAAATTTTTTTGAGTTAAATTTATTGACAAAAAGAAGAATTTGTGTAATATATTTAACTTAAAATACATTTTACTGCTATCAGAAAAAACAGGAAATAATGTTTATTTGACAAATAAATATTGTTTTTTGCATAAACTCAATATTAAAGCCGCCACCCACCTTCCTCTTAACAGTTTGAACATTTGATTTAAGCGAAAAGGAATGATTATTTTCCAAATAAACATTTTTTCTGTTTTCTGAGAACAGTAAAATGTATTTTGAACTAAATAAATTACATTCATCCTTCTTTTTATGTCAATAAATTTAATTCAAGACAATTTCTTTTGGACACTCTATATAAATAATTATGTAAACGTTTATATTGCTGCATAGAGAATTAAATTACCTTTCAAATGAGCTATCACACGACCCCTATTCCCATTTAAAAAAATAATCGATGACGTCATCACGCCCAGATGGGTGACGTCACTAGTATGATATATATGACAAAAAGTCGTAATTTAAAAATAAAAATTGACCTCTTTCGGGATTTTTTTCCAAAATGGTCCATTCTCGAGAAAATGAATTTATTCCAACCTTTACGTGCTCTCTGTATATCGAACTGGATTTAAACCAACCCCTTAAATTCTTCAACCATGATACTCTCCTTCTTCCTATACTCCCTTTCTTATTTTTATTGTGTTTATTATTTCGTATGTTTTACCCATTTCTCTCAATACTTTCGTGTTCGTTTTCTTCTGTGTCCGTTCTATTCTAAGCATCCTCCTGTAACACCACATTTCAAATGACTGTAGCTTATTTATCTGCTCTTGCTTCAATATTGCCGTATCGAAAACACTTAGCATCTCAGAGCTCTTCCTCTCAGTTCTAATCTAAGGTCTTTGTTGCAGAGAATCGTTTTCATTTTTACAAACGCATTTCTTCCTATTTCTATCCTGGCCCTTATTTCTGTTGTTTCATTATTATTGTCTGAAATTCTGGTTCCTATAGAGCGTTTCAACGTTAAGAACAGAACATTGCGGATGTAGCCCCATGTATTTCTTATGGACGATAGAAGCGCGCCGATGCCACGCCGTACTGACTAGAATGAATTGTATATCGGCAGTCGAGTATCCACCCGTGCGCGAAAGGTTTGGCAACACGATATCCGTAAGCGTAACGTTCTATTCTTAACGTGAAACAAAGATTAGGTACATATTTGTATTTATCGACCCTTTCTATCAGCACATTTCCCAAATAATTGCTTGTTTGTATAGTTGTATTCTTATAGTTATTATGATGTATGTATTTGGTCTTTTTTAGTCCATATTTTTTCACAAAAACTGTTTATTTTGTTTAGTAGTAATTGGAGCTGTTCAGCAGAATCACGGTGTCATCTGCATATCTTATGTTGTAAATAGATCTTGCAGTAATTTTATTATTCCTTCACTTTGAGATAGTAATGCTTCTTCAAAAATGGCTTCACAAATAGTAATGAAGATGGAGACATAATACATCCCTGCCTAACTCCTCTCCTGATTTCAATTTCTGGACTATGTTCGTTATCTATTACAATTTGTGCTCTTTGATTCCAGGAAAGATTTGTTATTATTCGCAAGTCCCTTTTATCTATGCGTTTTGTCTTTAGAATTTGGAATCATGTCTTACTTTGTCAAATGCTGTTTCAAAATCAACGTAACAAACATGCACAAATCATCAATAGCTCCTCACATTAGCGAGATACACGGCGATTACTGAAAAATCTCGCAAACGACAGGTTTTATTGGAAGTTTTAATAAATATTTTTCTATGGGAGGTTTCAGTGTCGCACAAAAAAATTTTAGGGGTTCTCATTAAGGAAATATAATACCAAATTATGTTTTTTTTATATGGGTCACACTATATTTTGACTTTTCGATTTAAATTTTTAATTCTAAAATAAAAATTTATAATTCTAAATAAACGACTAAAATCCTTTATAAAAGGTATTTGTTCATCAAATTCAACAAAAATACCTTTTATAAAGGATTTTAGTCGTTTTTTGTAATATGTATATGGTATACAGCCAACTACAGGAAAACTTTTTCCTCGTGGATTTTTTGTATTTTTAGTTATTGGTGTTACTGTGCAAATACATTTTTTATTTTACATAAAGTTAAATACCCTTTTTCACAGAAACAAAACACAGTAACATATTGTAACATTATATTATTTTATTTACCACAAATAAGATTAATAAAATTAAAAATGGGAATAACAAATTATCAACAACAAAAAATAAACTTAACCATAATTCATTTTACAAATACAGTGTGTCCACGGATGGGGTGCCCAAGAGGAAAAACTTTTTTATTTTCAATTTTAGCGAAAAATATCATTCTTGATAAAAAGTTTTGCTTGTTCTAAAACCCCATAAAATGAAATAAAATTAAAGTTTTAAGTTCGAAATTGTAACAATAATAACTTGGGAGAACAACCCTTTCGCTTTTCTGGATTATGAAGCCAGACTTTGTCGTTCTCCTCGAATCATCCAATTATTTATTAATTAAATATTTAGTGTTAATCCAATAATTTTAATAATGAAATTTTTTATTGAACGCTTAACATTGTCAGAAAAATGACAATTCGCAAATTGTTTATCCAAGTTGACAGTTACTAATCTAAATTGTGGCTTGGCAACACTAGATTATTGTTACGATTTCGAACTTAGTGCAAAAATTTATAGGGATTTGCATAAAATTGGCTACAAAATTAAGCAGGATTTGAAAAACTTGAATTTTATTTCGTTTTATGGGGTTTTAGAACAAGCAAAACTTTTTATCAAGAATGACATTTTTCGCTAAAATTGAAAATAAAAAAGTTTCTTCTCTTGGGCACCCCAACCGTGGACACACTGTATATAACAAATATTAACCTATAAATAACAATAATAACCGACGTAATAACTAGAATTAATTTTTCAAAAATATGAAAATTATAATAAATACATATTTAAAATGCCCCCGTTTTGTTGTAATAATAATCTTTTTCTTACAGATTTACACAATTGAGTATAATATGTACCGACTTTATTTTTCTAAAATTTGGATGAATGCTTTGTAATAGTGATGTAACGAATGTCATTTTTTGAACATTCGCGAATACGAATGCGAATATTCAGTTTTTATAAATTTGTTTCTATTTTTGTAATGTTTTCTAAATGTATAATGAGAAGTTAATTGACATCTAGTGTAAATACATCTGATTCTTAAGGAATCTTAACGCTTAATAAAAAAGACCAAATAATAAACCACCAAGTAAAGGCTTAGATTGTGATTACATACGAAGTTAAGTTAAGTTACATATTTTGTATACGAAGTTAAGTTACCTTTCCTTAATAAAAAATGATGAGAAGTGAATATATTTTGATTTTATTAACCTAATATTATATCCATTTTTTTTCTAATATTCATATTCGCAAAACATTCGCACAAATTTTGCGAATACGAATGCGAATATTCAAAAATATGCGAATATTCGCGAATGCGAGTACGAATATTCGTTACATCACTACTTTGTAATATATCTTCCTTGGTGTTAAAGTCAGCTTTTTAAATTTTGTTTTTTAATCCCTAAATAAAACAAGCAATTGGATTTCGTAAGTCATATGTTTTCACCCAAAGTGACCGGAAGTAGACCTGTAAAGGCGCGTTTTCACGGTACACTTTGGATGATCATCCCGGATGAATCATCCAAAGTGAAAAATAAATGAATCGTGTAAACTATTAATCATCGAAAATGATCATTGAAAATGAATATTGAACGAAGTTGAACCGAGTTCTACTTTTGTTCACTTTAGAGGATGCGTCGCGGATGATTCATCCAAAGTGAACCATGTAAACATGCTTTTATTGCTGTGATTCATTGGCAGTGACTAGTAAAGGGCGGCAGCAAGTCCACGTGGATGTTTATTGTCGCGTTTAAAGTGCGTAGTTGTTGTTTGTACGTTTTAGATGTTTTTTAACATGTCTTGATCTTCTGTAGACCATTCCTTTAACAAACACGTTGACGCCCCCCATTTTGTAGCGTCGATTTATTTACGGCCTTACCCACCAACGTCGTTTTTTTCTAATCTTCTGTTTTTCAAGTACATGTCTAAGTTCATTTAAAAGACATTCACTTATTATGCCAATTCCAGCACGTACAACTTCAGTCGGCGCCATTTGTAAGTGAACAGACTAATTCAGTCTTGGTGATCCATGTAAACGATAATTACTTTCATCGTCGCAATCACTTTTAATGATTCATCCGGGATGATCATCCAGAGTGTACCGTGAAAACGCGCCTTTAGAACTCTTCGTAACTTTTCGTCGATTGATATACAATTTCACTAGTTTTGAGTCATTTTTCCAAAACTTCTGTCATAACTTTTTAACCAGAAATGTTATCAAAACCGGAACTAAATATTTGAGCTCGACTTTTCAATACGCGATGATTGATGTCATCACATGTACTGTTTCTGCGACTATAATGTGGCACTTCCGGTGATACATTTTTAACCGGAAGTGATACAAAAACCGGAAGTATATATTTGAAGAGTACACCGGAAAAACAAGGAATGTCACATTTTATACATATTGAGATAAACACCAATAAAGGTTTAATTCCTATGATATCTAAAAACTACTTAGGAGATTCTTAGCAGAAGTCTAACAAGTATTGGTCTATAATCTTAATATAATATTAATCTATATTAAGTTATTAATTTAATAATGCACCAAAAAACTGCTAACATTCCTTATTTTTGTCCAGTGGCGTGCGGACAATCCTGGTCCTTCGCCTGGATACAAATTCTTAAAAAAATTATATATAGTATTTTTACTACAAAAACGTTATTACGTAGGTCAAAATTTTTGACGTAAGAGAACTGTCAAAACATTAGAATGTGACTTTTCATTATTGCCATATTTTTATAAACATGACAATAACGAAAAGTCACATTCTAATGTTTTGACAGTTCTCTTACGTCAAAAATTTTGACCTACGTAATAACGTTTTTGTAGTAAAAATACTATAGACTGATATTTCTGGTTATTGTTCTGAATCCATAGTCTAGTCTAGTCGATAGTACTCAGTTGTTGCTACCACATGGCGAGAAAAGCCAAAATTCATGAAAAAGTGACATTCCTTGTTTTTCCCCTGTACTCTTCATTTGTTTTCGTCTTGCTAAGGCGCGTAGAATCATATATTGCTTGTACTATTTCAACGACTTTAAAACAGTACTTCCGGTTACAACTCTAGAACCGGAAGTGTGAGATTAAAGCTTTCATTCGACCCCTCATTTATCATTCTATCTGTTTTAATAACGGATGAGTTATATTCGCGGACAGACGGACAGACAGGCATGAAACCGGAAGTATATATTTATTATTGTCTTGATAAGGCGCGTCAAATAATATATCGCGTGTACTATTTTGGAGACTTTAAAACAGTACTTCCGGTTGTAACTTGAAACCGGAAGTCCTAGGTCAAATTTCTCACCTTTAATACCATCCTTGGGTTATAAGCTTTCATTCGGTATTTCGTTTGTCATTCTATCTGGTCTAATGCCGGAGTAGTTGTGTTTACAAAGTCTCTGGGACAAACGGACTTGGATAATTCAAGGCTTTCACATTTTTTCAAAATGGGTGAAAACAACATTCTAACCATTTTTATATACCTACAAGTGACACGTTTTTATATACCTACGTTTTATCTCGTAAGATAATTCTGTTTGCTTCGGTTGGATAACAGTTTTACAATCATTTAAAAAATAAAAGTGTAACGGATGGAGTATTTTACGTCAAATTTGTGAAAATGTTTTTTTATCATTCTGCATACGCACAGTACAAGAGTGGTAAGTCTATTGTTGTGACTGATATTCTGAAAATAGTTAATGTTATATATTTTAGTCTTTGAATTTTAAGAAATGTTGTGTGGTTGAGAGTTGTTTTAGTCCAGATTAGTTGGTGACGTGCTGGTTGAGCGTTGTTTTAGTCCCGATTAGTTGGTGACGTGCTATATATTAAAAAAAGAAGTTTCCTCTTCTAGCAATACTTTTTTTTAGATTTCTTATAATAAATACTGAACGAATATATCAAACTAACTCCCTATTTTATATAAAAACATATAGTTTTACTATTTGGCGCAATTCATTTTGTTTGTGGAATGATTAAAGAAAGAGTGATATCGCACTAAAAGCAACAAAGACGGTCGCTTAGTTTAAATATTAACGTATCCTACTACTTCTTTCTCTCCTTGCTAGAATGCACTAGAAGGTAAGAGACAAAATGAAATTTTCTAAATAATACAATGTATCATCTTTTTGTATATACCGAACATAACAAGAGGTTGTTGTTTATTCATAAGTATGATATAAAAATTTTTCATTTAAAACAATTTTTTCGTGGCATACTTATGCACTTCCGAACATTGACAGTTAGTAGGGACAATATTTTTGAAGCCGTAGAAATCAACAAGCTGTAAAACCCATATACATATTGAAAACTTCAATTTTATTTGTCATTGTAATAATGCAACTATGATATTTACACTATATTATTGATTATATATAGTATGAACATAGTTTTTATCAAAAATAGGTAACCTTTATTCCCAATTAAGCTTAATTACTATGGGTGTTCTGAATGAAGATTCGTTGTCACCTAAATTAATATTCTTCTTCTTATTCTTCTTCTTTTTGTGTAAAAATGACTCAGTCTGTTGCCCAATGTGCCTTTAGTAAGTTGTCATTTCATCGTTTTCGTGGTCTCCCACTAAACGTCTTCCTGTAGGGGAACCATCTCTCGCCGTCCTTACTACTCTATTTGTTGTCATTCGGCTTATGTAGTCGTTCCATTCTACTATCCTGTTTTTTTCTATCCAGTTATCAATATAGTCCACCTTGCATCTCCGTCGGATATCTGCACTTCTAGCTCTATCCCATAGGGTCTTATCATCGATTTTTCGAAGGGTTTTCATCTCTGCTGTTTCTAGCATTCTTCTGGCGCTTTCTGTATTTCTGCCGCGTATGTTATTATTGGTCTCATAACTGTTTTGTAAATTTTACCTTTCACTTCTTTTCCGATATTTTTATTTCTTCATATTGTTTCATTCAGGCAACCTGCGGCTCTGTTTGCTTTATTCACTTAATTTTCCACTTTTCTTTCGAGCTTTCCATAGCTAGATAGCGTGATACCTAGATATTTAAATTCAATGTCTTGTTCTATTATCTGGAACTCCTGTTTTTTGGGAAATTAACATGTTAAAAATTTTCTAACGGTTATACTAAATTGGTGCAGCATACGTTGTAAATCATCTTCACTTTGAGAGATTAGTATTGCGTCGTCTGCTTAGCAGATTATTTTAAGTTATTTTCCTATATATATTTCTGTAGTACATGATCTTCCCAACCTAAAATCTTAATGTTCTTCTGCTAATGTTACAATTTCATTCAGTTTGTTGTCACTTTGGTTGTTAATTTTAATGTTGTGTTTAATAAATTATTTCCTATGTAATAATACCGTTGATTGATAAATTAATATCAACGATAATACAGTACAAAATAGTAAAATAATAATAATGATTCTTCATTACTGGCCATTCAGGATAGGGTTATACCAACCAGCAATTACCTGAAATATATCATCAAAGACCCTCATGTTCAAAACGACAGATGCCGATATGGATGTCAAGCCCAAGAAACCATCCAACATCTTACAGGGGGCTGACAGGCATTTGCTGCAACTGAGTACAAGGAACGGCATGACGCAGTGGGAAAAATCCTTCATTAGGAGATAGCTACCAAGCTGGGACTTCTCCAAACCGACCATCTCCCATATTATCAATACGTCCCTGAGAGTATGCTTGAGGATGGCAACTCCAAGCTATACTGGGACCGCACTGTGCTCACAGACCAAACAGTGGCGCATAATAGACCAGATCTCGTATTAGTCAATAAATTAACGAGACAAACAACCCTCATTGATGTGGCGATTCCTAACAACAATAATCTACGTACTAAATTTACTGAAAAGATCGCCAAGTACAGAGATCTGGAAATTCAAATACGGAGACAATGGAGAGTACAAAGTACCCAGACGATACCAATTATTATGTCTACTACTTGAGTCATTCCGAAGACCCTCCTCGAAAGCATAAAAAAGCTGAGTCTTATTGAACATCTTTATAAGACCATGCAGAAAGCAGTACTACTCGCAACGGCCAGATGTGTACGAAAATTTTTGGGAGATACACCTGCATACCAAGTCACCTAGGGCTCGATAACACGGAAAGAGTCCCACCAGAGCTCAATCCTTTTGATACCGTAGGTATCTGGGATGAGTCAATTTTCCCCTTAGAGGGAGTGTGAGCCGTATGGCTAAATCTGGAATGATTCTTAATCCGTTCACTAGCAAAATAATCATAATTTTTGGTGATGCAAATATTTTGCGGCTAAGTATATTTTTAGATTTATTTATGAAAAAAAAAGTATAAGTGCGTATGAGATCATTTTGTTTGTGTTATGCTGGCACTCAACGTGTTAAAATAATAAATTACTTGTGTGATTTCGTAAAAAATTAATATTTTCTTGCAGTGAATCTTTGTTTTCGGTGTGCATTCTGGTTATTATTGTAGTTTTTCACGTCCAAGCAAAAAATAATGCTATTCATTAAATTTTTGATTGATATTCATAGTTTTTCTATGATATCGCGTGCTCTCACTTAAAAAATATAGTCAGGCGTGAGGAATAGAAAAATATTTTAGAAACGTGTTATTTTTAGTTTGCGATAAGTAATCTTTATCAACCTTAATTTTTTTCCTATGATATATTAAGCACCGACTGTAATCAATAAAGTAATCACTAAATGAACGTGTCCAAGGAAATACCAAAAATACCAAAGACATGTTTATGTTAGGGATGGTCGATTAAAACTTATTTAGTATACAAATATGCACTTGTCTTTCCATAAATACAATATCTTTACGAGGGAATCTTAATTAAAAGTTATCGGTCTAGTAGTAAAAGATTCTTTAATAACAAACTATTGTATGTAGCAACATAAACAGTCGATCAAAGTTTTGTTATGATTAAAACAACTTACAGGGTTAAATCAATTATTAATAATGTGTGTAAAGAACCGCACACCCCTAAATTTTAAGAGGTACTAAATTTAAAAGTTCTAAATTTTTGTGGTTAGCAAATTTAGAAGAAAAAAAAATTAATAAAAAAACGATATGGCTTAAATTCTTATCGTTTAGTGTTTTTCCTCACCAAATTTTATTAAAATAAAATAATTTATAATGAGTGTTCCGATTTCTATGTTACCTGGTACACTCTGGGCCAAAATTAACCGGCCACCTTAAAAATGGGTCATTTTTGATGTCTTATATCTCCTAAACCTGTTGTCCGATTTAAGTGATTTTTTTAATATGTTATAGCCTTATTCCTTGACAATATCGTTATAATAATATTGTTGCTAAACAGGTAAATTTTTATTTTATACCGGGTGTACGCATCAAACTGTTTTTTTCTTAAAGTTTGCATCACCCTGTGGAATATTCTAGCATTTGTAGAATACTGAAATTAAAACCAAACTATAGCCTCCTGCTTTCTCAACATTTTGTTTTTTGATTGATTCGCTTATGTTGGATAATAAAAAAGTTAGGTGCTTTAACAACTAGACATGTTTTTATCAATACAAGGTGTTTTTAGATTGCTTTATAAACTTATGTCCGCAAATGCGTAGTTTCCGAGATAGGGGGTGTTGAAATTTTTCTGACAAACTGACGATTTATTTATTGCTTTAAAACCGGTTGAGATATGCAAATGCAATTTGGTGGGTTTTAAGACGTAGTTATTGCACATTTTTGGCATACAAGTATACTGAGTGTTTGTACGATATGTTTTTGGAAAACACTTGTGACTACAATATTCATTTGAAAAAATGTATCGCTATTTGTAGCGATGGCGCTAAAGCTATTACTGGCAAAAATAGAGAACTCATTGCAAAATAAGATCGATAATGCCAAACATATCCAGGACATACTGTTTTTTTATCGACAGGCTCTAGCTGCTAAGTTAGTACCTTCCGATTTAAATGACGTGCGCAAGGACGTAATAAAAATTGTGAATTCTCTCAAAGGTAAAGCTTTGCAAACCCGGCTATTCAGAATCGTTTGTGAAGATATGGGCTCGCTTCATCAAAATCTTCTTTATTACACAGAGGTCAGGTGGCTATCCAAAGGAAAGGTATTGACAAGAGTTCTGGAACTGAGAGCTGAATTGTTATTGTTTTTACACTGTGCAAAATCTAAATATGCTTATCGTTTTTCTGACCCTATTGGCCCTTGAAATTAGCATTTTGGCAGATCTTTTTAGTCGCCTTAACAATTTGAATAAGAACCTTCAAGGAAGAGAAGGTAATATTTTAACAGCTGAAGATAAAGTAAAAGCTTTTCACGAAAAATTTTGATTGTGGTCAACTTCCCTGCAAAACAAAATATTTGAGGCTTTTCCATGTGTTCAGAAGATTGTTGAAGATAATGCAACAGACCAAAGTTTTGCAGTATCGGCTCACATTCCCTGCATGATACAGAGCTTGCATAATTTACAAGAGCAACTTTTGACATACTTTCCAGACTTGCACTCAAAAGTTGATAATGTGCGTAGATGGATGTTAAAACCTTTTTTGGACAAATCGATAGATCTGGCTGGTGTCACCACAAAAATGAAAGGATGTTTTCTAGATTTAGGTGCTGATGGCATGCTTAAAATAATTTTATTCGCAAAGTTTCGACGTATTTAGATGAAAAGAAAACACAATTCGCTACTGTATACTTGTGTGAACTGGCATTTTCTCCAATGGTAAACATTAAAACTAAACAGAGAAATATACTGCAATTAGAAAATGATTTGATTATTAACGTTTCAAAAATAGCACCACAATTTGATAAACTTTTGAAAAATAAATAAGCACATCCTTCCAACTAAAATTGTTTTTTTGTGTGTAAGATCCTCAACTGTTTCTTTCAGTCGGCGACCCCCTGGCGACTCTAATCTAATCCTAGATTGGAAGCATTTGAAATGTGGACATGTCGAAGAATGCTGAGAATCTTATGTACAGACAGAATAACCAAAGAATAGAGAATAATAGAGAACAGCAGGGAGATACTGGATTCCATCAAAATAAGAAAACTACAATATCTGTTCATATAACACGTGGTGACAGATATGAATTCCTAAAATTAATAATGCAGGAAAAGATTGAAGGAAGGCGCAGCATAGGTAGAAGAAGAATGTCCTGGCTGAGAAACCTCAGAGAGTGGTTTGAATGCACCTCAACTGAACTCTTTCGGACTATAGTGTCAAAAGTTAGAATAGCATTGATGATTGCCAACCTTCGTAGCGGAGATGGCACGTAAATAGACAAAGAAGAAGAATCGTAGATTACACTCTCTAGCCTGGCTCTTTTAAAGAACCGCACATTTGACAGGTTGTCACTTGTCTTTGAAATAAAATGTGCTCTGTTGTTTCTTCCTCTAGGTGACAGAATCTGCATAGATCATCATCTGCCATTCCCATCAGCTTCAACTGCTTATTCAGCTTACAGTCTCCTGTTAGCGGACCTACTATAGCTGTGACTGTTTTCCTGTTTCTGCTTATTAGGTGTACTGTGCCTAAATTTTGTTTAAATGTTCTATAATGAACTACTGTTTCGCCTGTCTTTGTACTGGTGAATTGCTCCACCATTTCAGAGATTTGTGAGCTACCCACTTTTTGAAGTTATACTTCTTTACGATCGAGGGTGAAATTTTATACTTGCCCGGCGCATGCGCAGACAGACAGTATGTAGTTCGTTGCTAATCTTTCAAATTATGTATGTATCAGCGCAAATAAGTCATTAAAAGAATATATTAGTGTTTTTAGTAAATGTATTATTATAATTTTTGTCTTTGGATTTGTCTTCCTCGGGAATAAAATATTTTATAATAATAGTAAGTATATTGTATATTTACTTTAAATTTTAAAGTATTTTTATTAAATTTGTCAATATGTATGAGAAATCTTGTAAGCTGTCAAAGCAAAGGAAGTTTAGCTCGGTGGTAGCGCGTTCGACCGGAGATCGAGAGGTCCCTGGTTCAATTCCGTGTGTTATCTAACTATTTTTTTATTTTTAGTATTGTTTTAGTAAAAATTTTGGAAAGTAGTAAGTAAAAATTAGTTTAATCTTTAAATACAAATAACCTGTTGAAAGTATATTTATTTCGTTGAAATCATATAATAGAAGTATAACTTCTTACGTGCGTACAAAGTACACACACATTCTTTTTTTTTGTAGCCGTTCTTGTTGCTTTTCAACGCCGCAGAAGGGTTCCGGCCTAATCATTGTCATTGAAGAGCCTTGTTTGGCCATTTTTTTCGTTTATTAACCGTTAAGTATCCGCCTCAGAGACGTCTCGTTTTTTTGACCACTATTTATTTTTTGTCCTGAAAAGTACCAACGTTTAGCGCAGTGGTTCCCAAAGCTTTTTAGTTCGCGGCGCACTTAATAAACTAGAATTTTTCCGCGGCGTCCTGAGTCAAAATATTGATTTAACGTCTAATTTTAACTGTAGTTAATACGGTTTCTGTTGCAGTTGATATGGTTAGGTTAATTTAATAATAATGAAACATACTTTAAATTCACAAACAATTTATTGAAAAAATAATTACAGTAATTAATGAGATAAATGAGCTTGTTCTTGTTCATTACACAACTTTTCAAATCTCGGAATCAAACTGGACACAGCTACCCTCATTTCTTGTTCCACGTTAATTTTCGCACGGTATTTACTTTTTATTACAGCGACCGCCGAAAACCCAGCTTCGCACAAATAGGATGTTGCAAATGGAATTAAGATGCGCAGAGCTTTACCACTCAGCAGCGGATATTCATCTTTTACTGATATCCAAAAATCAGTTAGTTCCGTGCAGCCAAACTTTGTCTTCAACGTATTGTCGCAAGCCAAATCAATGGGATTTTCTTCTTCTAAAGAAGTAAATTCAGAAGGAGCTTCCGCTCTAAATGGATCTTGAATCCATGCTAACTGGTCGATATTATCAGCTTGAAAGTATTTTTCGAACCATTTGATAAGCTCTGATAAGTGATCCGCAAAAATAGATTTAATATTGCAAGAGATATTAACTTCATTGGAGATAATAAACTCCTGCAACAAGGGACAACAATCATTGATATTATTATCATTAATTTTTCTCTTCCATACTTCTAATTTTTTTCTGAAAGCTGAAATCTTCTCCGCCAATTTTAAAATGTGCGTGTTGCGGCCTTGCAGGGAGAGATTCAACGCATTTAACTTTTTAAAGATATCACATAAGTATGCTAGTTGAATCAAAAAATCCGTTTCTACAAAGTACTTGGCATACTGGTGTTTTTCTTCTTCAAGCAAAATGTACATTTCTTGCCGTAATTGGAACGTACGAGACAAAATATTACCACGAGAGAGCCATCGTGAGTGGCAGTAGTATAACAGAGACGTGTGTTCTGCACCCATATCCTCACACATTTTTTTGAAAAACCTTGCTTTCACCGGCCTAGTTTTTATATAATTTACCACATTTACCACACGTTCTAAGACCAAATTTAGTGAAGGACTCAGATTCTTTGATGCAAGCGCTTCTCTATGAATGATGCAATGGGTCCATACTGAATCCGGAGCTTTGTTTCGAACAAGCGCCTGTAATCCTCCATAACGGCCAGACATTGAACGACCACCATCAGTGCAAACACCAACGCACTTTGTCCACTCCAAATTGTTTTCAACCACAAATGTATTCAGGATCTCGAACAAGTCTTGTGGCTTTGTACTTGCAGTGATTTTTTTACAAAACAGAAGATCCTCCACAATGGTATTATCATCCAAGAACCTTATGTAACAAATCAAGTGTGCATCTTTACTAGAATCTGTTGCCTCATCCAACTGTAACGCAAATTCACTTTCTTTTATTTTTTCAATTATTTGATCATTAAGATCCTCCGCCATACGCTGAATTCTGCGACTGATGGTGTTGTTAGATAAAGGCACCGCTGAAAGAAGTTTTCCCGCAGATTCTCCGATCATAATGTTTACCAAATCTACAGCAGCCGGTAGAGTTAATTGTTTTGCGATTGTGTGGGGCTTTTTACACTTTGCAACTTTATACGCAACCTTGTATGATGCCAGCAAAGCATTTTTAGGTATCGACAAATGCTTGGAAAAGTTACCTTTTTGTTGCTTCAAATCATTTAACTTCCTGGTAAAAAAGCTACGAGGTTTGTCAGCAAAGTTTGGATGATTGGCTTCCAAGTGGCGTTTTAACTTACTTGGAAGCATGCATTCTGGAGCCAAAAGTTTCAGGTACAATACACATTGTGGTCTTTCTTCATTTTTGACGTTTGTTGATGTAAAGCCAAAATCCAAATAGCTGTCACCATATTTACGGTATTTTCGTTTCTTCACGACTCTACCACTAGTTTGTGGTGCATCCACTTTATTTTTAGAACCACCTTGTTTATTTCAATTCAAAAACTTTTCCATTTTTACAGCAACTTTTGTACACAAGTAGGTGAAACAACCCTGTTTATATTCACACTGATAAATGAAACGATGCGAACATTATGAAACTACAAATTCAACTAACTAAAATTTAGATAAGTAAAAATTCATAGTTTTAAAATGTGCACGTGCAAAGAGACGATTGTATTTGCCGACCGGCAGTGATTTGCCTGTCGGTCCGAAGTAGTAAGAGAATTGTTTCGTGGAATTTAAAATATCGAGGATATATTGTCGGCATCAAATAAAATTACTAATAACTGAACTCGTTTATCATGGGAAACATTTTTATATAGGTATATTTTAAAAGTTAAAAAGTTGTCATAACAACTTTAGTTTAATGATTAATACTTGAAGGTAATTATGTGATTATGTCTAATATTGGAAGAGAACTTTCGCGGCGCCCCTGTAGTCGAGCCACGGCGCCCCAGGGCGCCGCGGCGCACAGTTTGGGAAGCACTGGTTTAGCGTTTAATAGGCTATGATCAAAACTATGCGAAAAATACTACCTGATGTGTTTTTGTAAAAATATATTTGACAAAATTACGGCAGTACCTCCATCACTTAAATTTTTGACATATTTTTATTTGACAATGACCTAATAAAAAAATATGAAGGGAAATTTAAAAAATCGTTTATTATTTTAATAAGCATTAAACAAATTGCAATGCCGAAAGTTGAGCTCTGCGGTGCATTCTATGCATACTTTTTTGCGCACTCCAAACTTTCTTTGTTGTTGTTTAAGTTTAGTTTGCTTGTTCTCTTCAGCAGCTTTTTAAATTCTGCGTCATACTATTTCACATCTCTTCCCTTTTTAACTTTTTCTAAAGTAATCTAGAGTTAAATATTATATGTAAAACATTTCTAAATTGTATTAAATTTCTTTCTTTTTTTGCAGGCCGTGATACCTGGGACGAACGACCCTACACAAGAGAATCAGAAGATTGGGACGACACGTCCAACTCAACTAACCGCTACAGGGATAAATCGTACGAAGAAGACTACGATGTCGAGAAAGAAGACAGCGATTCGGAGTCTAAAAATAATAGTTACAATAATAGTATTAAAAAATATCAAGATACGGAGCTATCACAAAGTCCGGTGCACGTCGACAAACGCGTCAATATTAATATTAACACTTCTTTGAACAATTCACCTAAGAAAACGATCAAACAGATAAAGAAGGTCGATCTGGGTGCTGCAGCTAACTTCGGAAGAGATGCGAGTCAGAGTCCTCTACCTCCAACAGGTAAAATTATGTTTTTAAATCTTCAAAGACGTACTTTATATAAAAAATTAAGTAAAATCCTTTATAAAAGGTATCTTCTTCTTTAAGTGCCGTCTCCCAACCGAAGGTTGGATATCATCATTACTATCTTTACTCTATCTACCGCTGCTCTGAAGAGTTCTATAGAACTGCGTTTAAACCAGTCTCTTAAATTCTTCAACCATGACACTCTCTTTCCTCTTATCTTATCCTGTATTATCAGTCTTAGCATTTCATATCGCTGTCCCCTCATTACTTACATGTCCCAGATATTGTAACTTTCTTATTTTTCTTCTTCATGTGCCGTACTCGATTATCGAGCGTTGGCTATCAAATTGGCTATACTAATTCTGTTAACGGCAGCTCGGAAAAGAGATGCAGAGGATCTGTTAAACCATTCTCTCAGGTTTTTAAGCCATGGCATTCTTCTTCGACCTGGCCCGCTTCTTCCGTCTACCTTGTCTTATATTTTTAAACGGAGTATATTATATCTCTCTGAGTGTCGCATGATATGGTCAAAATATTCAAGTTTTTGATTTTTAACTGTTCTGACGACTTCCGTGACTTTTCCCATCCGACTCAAAACAACATCGTTACGAACTCTATCCACCCAACTTATTCGTAGGATTCTCCGATACACCCAGATTTCAAAGGCTTCCAGTTTCTTGAGAAGTGTATCCGTTGAAGTCCAACCTTCGACACCGTACAAAAAGAACACATAACATCTCACTAATCTAATTTTCAGATTCAAAGTAATATTGTTTCCACATAAGAGTTTCTTTATCTTAAAGAATGCAGGTCTAACCTTCACAATACATATTCTAATTTCTTTGCTTATGTTCTAGTTCTCACTTAGCTTACAACCAAGGTAGGTGATACTGTTAGTTCTCTCCAGTTGTTCACCATAAGCAGTTACCACTTCCGGTTGTATTGGCGTCTTACTGACAACCATCACCTTGGTCTTTGCGGTATTAAGCTTGAGTCCATATTCATCACACGTTGTGGTAATCCTATTAATCAGATGTTGAAGTTCTTCATAATTGCTTGGAATTAACACCGTGTCATCCGCGTATCTCCAATTATTAATATTGACGGCATTTATTTTGACACCTCATTGAACATTATCCACTGCTTCATTGAAAACAAACTCAGAATAGATGTTAAATATTATAGGTCTGGATTCCGCGTATGAAAAAAAAGTTGATTAATAGCAAGCTGAAAATTTGTTAATAGCTTAAGGGTGTCTAGTCGGACAAACTTTGATATATGGGAACATTGGAACAGGGGAAGTTTTAATTGTGGACAGGTTAAAAATTTGGAACGGTCAGACCACGAAAACGGCACATGTATTTTGTCCGACAGAACAGACTTAAACTCTCCGAACAGAGATTAAACTTTCATGCAAAAATCAGACTGCTATTTATCACCAAATGGACGTTTTAATGAGTGGAACATGTAGAATATGTCAAATGACAGGAATTATGACAGGTGATAAATAACAGTCTGATTTTTTCATGAGAGTTTAATCTCTGTTCGGAGAGTTTAAGTCTGTTCTGTCGGACAAAATAAATGTGCCGTTTTCGTGGTCTGGCCGTTCCAAATTTTTAACCTGTTCCACAATTAAAACTGCCTCTGTTCCAGTGTTCCCATATATCAAAGTTTATCCGACTAGACACCCTTAAGCTATTAACAAATTTTCAGTTTGCTATTAATCAACTTTTTTTTCATACGCGGGATCCAGACCTATTAGTGGGGACAAAATGCAGCCCTGCCTTATTCCTCTTCGTATTTGAAGTTCTTCAGAAGTGTCCCGGCCAATATTGATGTTTGCACGTTGGTGCCAGTAAAGATTTTTAATAATGCGTAAGTCTTTATTATCAATACCCACCTGCTGCGGAATGACAATCATTTCAGTATGTTTTACTCGATCAAAGGCCTGCTCAAAGTCAATTCTTATTTTTATTGTGTTTAATATTTCGTATTTTTTGCCCATTTCTCGCAATACTTCTGTGTTCGTTTTCTTCTGTGTCCATACTATACTGAGCATCCTTATGTAACCCCACATTTCTAATGACTGTAGCTTATTTATGTGTTCTTGCTTCAATGTCCAGCCCAGCTTTCAAGTCCAAATTGCAGTATCGAGAACATGTAGCATCTCCAAGTTCTTACTCTCAGTTCTAATCTAAGGTCTTTGTTGCAGATAATTGTTTTCATTTTTACAAACGCTATTTCTAACCTGGTCCTTATTTCTGGTGTTTGATCTTTATTTTCTGAAATCCAGGTTCCTAGGTATTTGTCTTTATCAACCATTTCTATACGGTACATTTCCCAAATGTATGTTTGTTTATATATTTGTTTTCTTAGTTATTATCATGTATTTGGTCTTTTTTGTATTCATTTTTAGTCCATATTCTTGTTTGTTTTGATTAGTAGTAATTTGAGTTGTTCAGCAGAGCTTGCCATAATCACGGTGTCATCTACATCTTTTGTTGTTAATAGATCTTCCGTTATAATTCCTTCGTTTTGAGGTAGTAATGCTTCCTCAAACATGGCTTCACTAGATACATTAAATAATAGTAATGGAGACATAATACATCCCTGCCTAACACCTCTCCCGATTTCAATTTCTGGACTGAGTTTATTTATTTACTTTAATCTTAAATATGTATTTGTATTTTTGCAGGAAGTAACTTGCTAAACGATGACTTTGACCCCAGAGCTAACGAACCACCAAACGACGTCAAGGTATCGTCTGAATTCGGAGATTTTGAGACTGCTTTTGGAGGATCTACGGATTCTCCCCAAAAAGAAGATAATTTCGCCGATTTCAGCTCCGCCTTCTCTAAACCACCAAGCCAAAACGCATCACAATACTCTGCTATACCAAATTTGCTGGGAACCACTCCGGACTCAACTCCCGCATTAAATAATTCTAATTTACTCCTCGGTAACTCTCCTCCCCAAAATTTGTTAGCAGGACCTCCTTCCAATTTCGGTGCTAGTACCTTTGCGCCCGTTTCGAATTTGCCTCCAACTCCAGCTCCGATGTCCACTCCACAAAGCAATAGTGATTTATTAGGCGATTTAGACTTTGGATCTCTCAGTATGGAACCTACTCCAATTAATGTTCAGAGTAACAATAATTATGGATTGCTAGCAAACAACACTAACGACTTTATGAGCGCAGGTGAGAGACTTTTATGTATTTAAATAAAGACCCATCGTTTTATTATTTTTGTACAAATGTTTTCGACCGTACTGTGTTAAATTTTAGTTTTGAATATCGGCAATTCGGTTTTAGGAAATGAAACTCTATTTTTTATATCTCAATATTTCGTCACACTTTTTGTGACGAAAATATAGTTTATTAAAAGTTGTAATAAGATACACACGTATTTTTTATTGCTCTGCGAAAGTATAACTCCAAGTATTAATTTGCAAGTGAAAGTACACAGCAAAAAGTCTAATTATAAATCCTAATCATTAACACCACTTAAATACAAGACATAAATTTGATTTTAACAGTGTAAAAATCATAGAACAAATTAACATTATAAAAAACGACTGTTCCTTGAGATGGTACACATTAACAAAACTTTCGAACCTATAAATTATAAGACCGACACTAACCATCTGAGTAATATTTACTGTAATATTCTAAATAATACATAACATTTAAAAATTTCCCAAAGTTTAAAAATACAAACAAATTATTCAATTTATCTTCCAATATTAATCTATATTAATTCTTATTCAATTTCTAAAAACTACCAATCTTACACTAACTCACTATGTACCATTATTAGATTTTATAGATCAATTTATCATACTTCAGGTCCTTTCTATTTTTTCTACTATCAGTGTTACCGTTCAACCGTAAAATTTCGAAAATACTTCTTTCTCTGGTTTACTTTGACCAATTCACTAAAAAATGTACAAATTAGACAACATTCTATTAAAATAAAATGTATTGCAGTTACCATAACTCCCAAATATGAGTTTTCAGAAATCATATATGGGGTGAAATTTTTCTATGAACAAAACGAACTAATTTTTTTAAAACCGAACCTGATCTTTTTCCAGTTTGAATAAATCACTTGATTAGGCGGTGGTAGTATACCGTTTGACTAAAATATGAGACACATCGAACGTAACGTTCAAAAGTTATGACGAATAGAATTTTCAGTCAAAATTCATAACTCGCCCTGAATATTATTAAACAATACGAATAAAAATATGAGGAAGGAGTAATATCGTATTATGCAATACGAACTCCATATTATGAGGAAGGAGTATGTAGAGTTCCTCATGACTCACCTTGTATAATATAAGTTATGTGGATATAGTTATATAGTGATGAGCGCGCTAATATCCGGCAAAATAATGCAAAAGATGGAAAACATAATACATTGTGAAATAAAGAGAGATGAAACTAGTAGATGTGGAAATTATCGATATAAACGTATAAACTCTGTGGCTTTGCGCTAAAAGGGCCAATATCAATATTTTACTTTTTTGTACAGCTTTATTTAAAATTTAATATTGACAAAACAAAACACATTATGTGACTTGGTGTTAAAATGGCAAATGTCATTTTTTTGCGTTTTGTTTTGTCAATATTAAATTTTAAATAAAGCTGTACAAAAAAGTAAAATATTGATATTTGCCCTTTTAGTACCAAGCCACAGAATTAACATTACATTACATTACATAGTTTCCCACCTTTAGACGTCTGTGACAGGAGTATTTTATAAAATTCTACTGTCACTGTTATATCGATAATTTCCACCTTTACTAATTTCATCTCTTTTTACTTCACAATATATTATACGTTTTCCATCTTTTGCATTATTTTGCCGGTTATTAGCGCGCTCATCACTTTATAAATAATAGTTGTGCGCCTACTGCAATTATATAAATGTTATACCAAATTACGTTAAATAAGACATTTTCTTTCTTATATTGTACAAAATTTTCCGGGTTAATATTTGGGAAACTCATTGAGATTTCCCGTTGCAGATTCGGAGCAAAAGAAAACCGAAGGAGTGTTCAAAAAACAGTTGATTGCTAGCTCTCAGAGACCAAGAAAAACCAAAATAGAAAAGGAACTCGTGCACAGACTATCCAGCTTTGTTGCAAATTCAAAAGAAAATCCCAGATTGGCAACCCAGGATCAAGTAGATGGCGTATTACAAGAAATCGAAGAGATTCACAAACTACTGCCTGGACCTTTGACGGTGCAAAGATTGTTAGAGGTGGACGCAGATGCTTTTAGTGAAAGTGTTGAAGCTCCATACGTGGCCTTTTTGGAAGCCTTTATCAATTACTTTGATAGAAATTTTCCATTTAGAGACGGAAAGCTGTACGAGCCTATAAAAACTTTGTTGTCAGTTGAAGACCATCGATTTTTTAATCTTAACTTTAAAATATTTGCCAGATCATTAGCCATCAAGGAAAAGGAGGCTGTTGTTAAATTGCTGTTGGTAATTTTGGATTCTGAAGGTTTTTTCGATTTTATTTTCCGGCATTCTTTAATACTCGATTTAGAAAATTTCAGGAAAGAGGAGAATTTTGATAACTGGAAAAATTTTGTTAATCTTGTGATTTCACTGCCCAATAGAGTTTCCAACACGTTAGAGGGACGCACTCCCAGATTTTTTGTTATTAAAAACTATATCAACTACTTGCTATGGACGTTTTTGAAAAATTTGGAGTTTATTTCAGAAATGATCACCAGGGAACCCCAAACCGAAAAAAATATTAATTTTGACAATATGTCGACCTTTTTGAGTAAAGTAGTGATCGATTTTAATGAGAATTGTACCTCTGACGGAATTAAGTTATTTATAGAAGTAATAGCGATATTAACAAATAAACAGTCGTCTAAAACGCACATTTACCATCGCGTAGTGAACAATATTTTTAAAAATCTAAATCGTTCTGCTGTATACATTTTATCTAAAATGCTGTTCCTAAATATAGATCCAGAAAAATATTTAATTAAGAACATTCTTAGTAAAGATTTAATCAAAAATGAAACGTGGAAATTTGTTTTGTGTACAAAAATACCACTGCTCACTCATTTTCAGAAAGAATACAAAAATTTGATTGTAAATTTAACTGTATATATCAGTAGCAGTGATCATTTTCTTGTAGTAAAACTATTACTGGACCTAATAACAGTTTGGGCGGACAAGTCAGCTGTTAATCGTACTAGTATTGAACAACAGGTGTTCATAGCTCAGTTTATAGTGTATCTTCTAAATTCGATTCAAAATATAGGTTTGAGTGAGCACGAAATGTCCAAAATAAAGGAAAAGGTGTTTTCTGGGATACCTATCCACTTAGAATCTAACGTGGAAGTTGTCAGATCCTGCGGCATGAAAATAGGCGAGATTGCTCTAAATTTCTTAACCAAAGAAAGCAAGACTGATCCCGAAGCTGAGCTGAAGTTCGATTATGATAGTTTAAGTGAAGAGAGCAAGAATATTGTCAACAATTTGCAATCCATTTGGGACACTGATATCCAACGTTACTTTAAGACAAAAAACGAATTCGAAAAGACTGTGAATGATCTTCTAGAACAATTATCAAATAAAGAAGATAAAGAAATAGAATATATCCCTCCAGAACGAAGATTTCGAAATAAATCAAAACTAGAAGAGCCTAAAAACGAAATTACTATATCTAAATATAAAACTGACAGTAGGATTAAGATTATCGACAGTACAGATTTTCAATTAGACTCTGATGATGACTTAGAGCCCTACGATTTGTCGAACGATGTTAAAGTTAACAAAAAGAACCCTCCTGCATACCTGAGGGATCTGAGAGAAGGTTTACTAGAGACTGAAGACGGTGAAGCTTTCACCTTGAGCCTGCAGGAATGTGAAAAACTAGTTTCTGCTCAATTACCTGATGATGATGCCAGTATAGGTCTGGAAATTTTGGAAATATTAATATCTCTAGAACCGAAATTCTATTTAGAGAATTTTGATGAATTAGTCTTTCAAAGTAGTGTCACCATAACGACAGTCTACCCTTCATATTATGCTGAATATTTGTGCAAGCAGGTTCACGCAGAAGTAGGGACGTATTCGATTTCTAGAAGAGTGTTCATGTTGAATGTGTTGAGACAAGCCGCGAGGAATCTGTCAGAAATCAAAATTCAGGAAGAACCACCCAAAAAGAAATCCAAAATGAAGCAAGATGTAGAGAATGCTGAAGAAATTATAAGGAAACGATTAGAAAGTAAAACGAGATACTTTA
The DNA here is from genome assembly GCF_917563875.1 of Diabrotica virgifera virgifera. Classification (NCBI taxonomy): domain Eukaryota; kingdom Metazoa; phylum Arthropoda; class Insecta; order Coleoptera; family Chrysomelidae; genus Diabrotica; species Diabrotica virgifera. The sequence continues at coordinate 69,859,080 of NC_065444.1, forward strand.
GTAAGCACAAAATTATCAAAAAGGAACAGGTAAATAAGTTTACTGAAGCAGCTGGGTATTTTTTCTTTCCTCTTTTATACGGCTATACACAAAACAAGATGTTGTCGCAAGATTCCCAAACCGACAGCGATTTTGTGTTTTTGATATACTTCATAGAAACCTTAGCTGTAGTAATGTGTGCTTCTCGAAATTGCCCCGTAGCCCCTCGTATGGCCAAAGAGATCTTTCACTTTTCTTGGTTTTTGAGGTTCCATAAGGAGGTCAAAGTGCGTATGGCCGTTTTGAGCCTCATCGCTTCTGCTGTTATGAACGTTCCTCAGAGTATTTTAGTTAGAGATTTCATCAACGAGTTGTTTGAAATCCGTCTGTGGTTGTCAGATCTGTTAGGTCCTAATGTTGCTAAAGGGGAACCGAATTCGGAATGTCGGAATTTGGCAGCTTGTACGATCGTTCTTATAGAAGGAGTTCTTAAAGTTGACACAGATAACGAGGAGACCGTTTAGTATGTTTGTTGTATAAATCAGTTAGATGCAAGCCATTCACGCCACGGTTCTTATTTAATTCGTGATTTTCAAAACTTTCAGTTCATTTTTAATCTTCGTGATGCGCGTATCTATGACGAATCGTATCATCATGACAATTGTTACCTTATCTGGAGCCTAAAAACGAAATTACTATATCTAAATATAAAACTGACATTAGGATTAAGATTATCGACAGTACAGAATTTCAATTGGACTCTGACGATGATTTAGAGCCCTACGATTTGTCGAACGATGTTAAGGTTAACAAAAAGAACCATCCTACACATTTAAGTGATCTGAGAGAAGGTTTGTTAGAGACTGAAGACGGTGAAGCTTTTAACTTGAGCCTGCAGGCATGTGAAAAACTAGTTTCTACTCAATTACCTGAGTACCAGTATAGGTCTGGAAATTTTGGAAATATTAATATCTCTAGAACCGAAATTCTATTTAGAGAATTTTGATGAATTAATCTTTCAAAGTATTGTCACCATAACAACAGTCTACCCCTCATATTATGCTGAATATTTGTGCAAGCAGTAGGGACGTACTCGATTTCTCGAAGAGTGTTCATGTTGAACGTTTTGAGGCAAGCCGCGAGGAATCTGTCACAAATCAAAATTCAGGAAGAACCAGCCAAAAAGAAATCAAAAATTAAGCAAGACGTAGAAAATGTTAAAGAAATTATAAGGAAACGATTAGAAAGTAAAACGAGATACTTTAGTAAGCGCAAAATTATCAAAAAGGAACAGGTAAATAAGTTTACTGAAGCAGCTGGCTATTTTTTCTTTCCTCTTTTATACGGCTATACACAAAACAAGATGTCGCAAGATTCCCAAACCGACAGCGATTTTGTGTTTTTGATACACTTCATAGAAACGTTAGCTGTAGTAATGTGTGCTTCTCGAAATTGCCCCGTAGCCCCTCGTATGGCCAAAGAGATCTTTCACTTTTCTTGGTTTTTGAGGTTCCATAAGGAGGTCAAAGTGCGCATGGCCGTTTTGAGCCTCATCGCTTCTGCTGTTATGAACGTTCCTCAGAGTATTTTAGTTAGAGATTTCATCAACGAGTTGTTTGATTCGTCTGTGGTTGTCAGATCTGTTAAGTCCTAATATTGCTAAGGGGGAACCCAATTCGGAATGTCGGAATTTGGCAGCTTGTACGATCGTTCTTATAGAAGGAGTTCTTAAAGTGGACACAGATAACGAGGAGACCGTTTAGTATGTTTGTTGTATATTAAACTGCTCGTCAAAAGTTAGGGATATAGAAAATTCTGCTGATTTTCATAGTTGATTTTTTCGCGAACAGACGGATTCCGCTATTTTTTTTTATTTTAGCCTTTTCTTTAGTATTTACACAGTTGTGCAAAGGTTTACTCAAACTTATTTTTTGTACTTATACCGGGTGGAAGAAAAAAATATGTTTTTCTTGTGTTAAGTTTGAGACACTCTGTAGGGAGAACGAGGTACAAATGTGAGTATAAATCAGAATAATATTGTAGTCTTATGTTTTGTGAACATGCTGTTGTTTGAATGTCCCTGATATCTTTAGAAACAAAAAAATAGTCGGTTTTGTAATTTAACATGTGTTTTAACCGAAACAAAAGTTTGAGACACCTTGTAGGGAGAAAAAAGGCACAAAGGTGAGTATACCCCGATATTATGTTGTCTCATATTTTTTGCATATTTTATTTTTTAATTGCTCTGATATCTTTAATAACAAAGAAACTAGACGGTATTACTCTTTAATATGTTTTTCTATGTTTCACATGTGTAATGTGACGCATGTCGTCAGTTAAAACACATATTAAAGAGTAATATCGTCTAGTTTCTTTGTTATTAAAAATATCAGAGAAATTAAAAAAAAAATAAAATATTCACAAAATATGAGAATACAACAAAATATCGAAGTATACTCACCTTTGTGCCTTTTTCTCCCTACAAGGTGTCTCAAACTTTTGTTTCGGTTAAAACACATGTTAAATTACAAAATCGCCTTTTTTTATTTCTAAAGATATCAGGTACATTCAAAAAACAAAATGTTCACAAAACATAAGACTACAATACGATTTCGATATATTATACTCCCATTTGTACCTCGTCCTCCCTACAGGGCGTCTCAAACTTAACATAAGAAAAACATTTCTTTTCTTCCACCCGGTATAAGTATAAAAAAAAGTTTGAGTAAACTTTTGCATAACTGTGTAAATACTAAAGAAAAGTCTAAAATAATAAAAAAATTAGCGGAATCCATTAATCTGTTCACGAAAAAATCTATAAAAATTCAGCAGAATTTTCTACAGCGTGTCTACTTAAGTTGGAAACATATGGGAAACTTTTTTATTATTAATTTTACGAAAAAAAGTTATTCTTTATAAAAAGTTTTGCATGCCCGAAAACCTACGATTCAATCATCAGATATCAAATTTTCTCAATATTATACGAGGTATGTCAAAAAATATGAATTTCGGTCAAGGATAAAGTACCTTTATTTCTCTCAATATCGAAAACTCTTAGGATAAAAAGTTGTTTGGAATTAAAAACTAAGATCAAATATGCAATTACATGCTTCTAATTGGAAAAAAAAAATTTCTCAAAGTTATGGATACCCAACATCGTTTTTAATTATTACAAATATGATAACTCGTTTATTATTCATTTTATGAAAAAAAGTTATACTTCATAAAAAGCTTTGAAGGGTCCAAAATCTAAGACACAATCATGATATATCAACTTTTATTAATTTTATACGAGGTGTGTCAAAAAATATGAAATTCGCTCAAGATTATAGTACCTTTATATTTCACAATATTTCAATTAGAAGGATGTTATTGCATATCGAAACATAGTTTTTAATTCTAAACAACTTTTTTAATAACCGTTTTCAATATTGTGAAAAATAAAGGTACTTTACTCTTGAGTGAAATTCATATTTTTTGACATACCTCGTATAAAATTAATAAAATGTGATATCTGATGGTTGCATCTTCGGCCTTAGGACATACAGAGCTTTTTATAAATAATACCTTTTTTTCGTAAAAGTAATAATAAAAGAGTTATCGTATGTGTAATAAATAACAACGAAGTTAGTATCAATAAATTTGAGAAAAATTTGGAAAATATTTTTTTACAAATTAGAACCATGTAATTGCATATTTGATCTTAGTTTATATTTCCAAACAACTTTTCATAATAAGAATTTTCGATATTGGGAGAAATAAAGGTACTTTACTCTTGAACGAAGTTTATATTTTTTGACATACCTCGTACAATATTGAGAAAATTTGATATCTGATGATTGAATCTTAGGTTTTGGAGCATGCAGAACTTTTTATAAAGAATAACTTTTTTTTCGTAAAATGCATAACAAAAAAGTTTTCCATATGTTTCCAACTTAAGTAGACACGCTGTATATCCCTAACTTTTGACGAGCAGTTTATATCGGTTAGCTACAAGCCATTAACGCCACGGTCTTTATTTAATTCGTTATTTTCAAAACTTTCCGTTCATTTTTTTTATCTTCTTCTTGATGCACCTTATCGTGACGAATGTTGGCGATTATCATGACAATTTTTATCTTATTATATGGAACTGCGCGAAAAGACTGCACAGTTGTGTTTAACCGGGTTTTGAGATTCTTTAACTATTTGTTCCTCTTCCTGGACTTCTCTCTACAAATATTTTTCCTTGCAGGATAGTTTGTAGGAGGGCATATCTGGATTCATTTCACATAATTTCGAATAATAAAATAACAATTTTAGGAGATATTTAATAAGGCTTATCGTAGGTATTCTTCGCATTTTTTGGTTTTTAATTTTTTTTGAAATTGCAATAAACTCAAACTTCAACCATTCCGTTGGTATTTCTCCAGAGTTGTATATGGTGTTGAGTATCTTTGTGGTTATTGATATTGACTCGTTGTCCATTAATTTAAGTAGTTCTTCTTGTATATTATCGAGACCTGCTGCTTTACCATCCTTTAGCTGTCTTTTTTCAGAATAATCTTCTTGCTATTTTTGGTCCATCATTTACCTCTTCTTTTAGCTCAAAGGCGTTATCTCTTTGGCTTCAAACAATTTCTCTAGGTATTCTTTCCACGTTACTTTACTCTGTTTGTCCAAGATGACGTTTCCGTCAGAATCAATTAGATTTCCTTTTTGTCTCCGTCTTAGTCCACCTTTGAGTTCTTTAACTTTCCTACATACATTGTAACTATCGTACTTGTGACTATTGTGTCTCAATTTCTTCGTATTTTTCATGTTTGTTTGTTTATTACTTACTTATTTTTTTTCGTAGTCTTTGTATTCTGTGAATTTAAGTTAGCCTAACAATACCTAACCTAGACGAAAAACTCTTACCATAAAACAGAAAAATCTGTTTTTCGTACAAATTATGAATTTGTTTTTCAATGTAGCCTCACTTTAGTTCAGTATGCCTTTTCTATAATAAGAGAATTCTTTTAGTGCGGTAAAGTTTTAAAAGCTGTTCAAATTATCTCCCTTCCTGTAACCAAAAACATTTTCAGACACAAATTTGTTAAAATTTTGGAAAAGGTTAGAGTCAGAATGATCCTAATCTGAATAATAGGTTATGCTTCAAGATTTAGTTAGATCATTTTTTTACTTAGCAAACTGCCCTATTTTCTTCCTCATTTGTAACTCACTTGATGGAAGAAGATTTCGGTTGTGTTATATTTATTACTTGTTAAATCATTGATACTTAATTAACTTCCCCTGGAGCCTACGTCATCTGTGAACATATTTTGTTCCTGTCGATTTTTTTCAGTGCCTTCACTTTCATCTTTGTAACTGTTTCGATTTTTTCCGACGATTTTGAAGATGTACGCTTTTTCTTGTAGTGCAATTTGCTTCATTTGTCGTTTCACGACCTTATCCTGGTAGCAATTGACAAACTAAATAAACAAAAATCAATCATAAAATTGTTATGCTCTGTTATGATTATGATAATGATCTATTACAAGATTTCTAAGAATCTAAAAAGTTTCCTGTATGTAATTTTAACAAACGAAAATAGTAATTTTATTGTTTCTTACTAGATATTAGGATTTAAAAATAAGTTTACTTGTATTTGTAGATGTTCTAGTAGTTTGTTAAGTTTCTCATGACTTTTTTGTATTTGTAGACAATAAACATTTTTTTATTAGTTTATTTTTTCTTTACAATAATAAAGACATTATAAATCGATATTTATACTTCAAAGATAAAATAATGACAAATTTAATATGATTCTGAAACTATTTTTGTGACATTTCGATGTTACAGAGCATCAAGATCACAGCCAACAAATAATGAACTAACGAAGAGGCACCAAGGAAGAATTGTAACTAAAATAAAAAAAAATAAAAAAAAATAAGGCACCTTGTCAAAATGGTAGGCGGGTTTCTAAAAGAAAAATTAATGTCTGGCAAAAAAGAAACGAAGAAAACAGATGGCAACAAAAGATAAATAGTTAAATGAATTCGACTGTTACTTGATGGAAATTCTTCATTTTACCTAACAATAAAAGACCGAAAACTTTTGTTTTCAATACAAAATTTATTAAGTTAATGTCACTACAGCTTTTTCGGCAAAGTGCATTTTTCGAGTGATGTATTTTACTGTGTCTACTACTTGAAACTCTTCATTTAAAGAATGATTATGATCTAGAATCTAGAAGGTGAGGTGCGTACGTAGAATCTGTTTTTCTATTATTAAAAGCCCTCTTGTGTTCTGCTAAGGGTTTGTCAAAGGTTCTGCCAATTTGACCGATACAAGTTTTTGGACAGTCATCACATGTCAGTTTGTATACACCACTCTATAATTGATTTTTATTTTGGCTCTTATTGTTCTTAATGTATTAAGAACAATAAGAATATAAACATAATATTTAAATCATAAAAGTGATGGTAATATTTGTATAGTCGTATCTAAATAAAAAAAAGTTGGTAGCTTATTAATTATATTTTTACAGGTTCTGTGCTAACTCCTACTTCAATTCAACCACTCCAACCAATGTCTTCCACAACCAATAATAACAATACAGACAAACCGACAATAAATAAAAATTTACCAGTCGGTAGCACGTGGAAAAATTCCGGTAATATCAACATAGACTTGGACAATTTACTAACCAATAAACCAAAAACAGGTAAATATAATATGTAATACACATCTACTGTAAAAAAATTGGAGGCATTCATTTTCAGGTTCATGGTGGGTCTTGGTCTGTTCCAGAATCAGCTTTTATTCCTTCCTATCCTTCGCCTTGGTTTTCCAATTTCGTACTCTTAATACTCGTAAGTCGTCTTCCACCTTGTCCCTAAACCGTTTTTTGTTTTTTTTTCTTGGAAGCCGTCTGTTGTGAACCGGTTGTACTGTAGCCACATGCTTATTGTATATCTTCCATTCGTTTATGAAACCCATTCCAGAATTCTGGAACCCTGTACCAGCTTGTACAAGTCTAGTGGATGGGTGCCATATAAATTTTGAGTCACTTCGATGTCTCCGAAAAGTGTTTGCCGCCTCCGATCCAATGCCTCTCAGTCATGCAAAATATGGTTGACTGTTTCAGGTTCTCTGTTACAGAGTCTGCAGCGTAAGTCTCCATGAAATAGCCCCATTGTATGCAGGTGACCCTTAACTGGCGCATGTCCAGTGAGGAAACCTGTTATGACTCTGAGCTGATTCCTGCTTGTTTTCAGCATTAACTCAGCCCTACTAGCACATGTCCATCCGATATACATCTTGCCATGTGTTTGACCGGGTACACTCTCCCAGTGTGAGTTGTTTTGGCTTCGGATCCAGGCTTTTTTTCGTTCACGGACGGTGCTTTTTGGCACTCCCACGGCCGGCTCTGGACCTAGGTATTTTGTAGCTGATGCTCTCTTGGCAAGTGCATCAGCTCTTTCATTGCCGTATATGCATCGATGACCTGGAACCCATACTAGTATGTACAACACTGTTATGTTGTGCCAGTCTATCAAGTTCTTGTCGACATTCCCACACCAGCCTAGAGTTCACCTTAGGGCTTATAAGAGCCCCAATAGCTGCTTGGCTATCTGTGCATATGTTAACCCGCTACAGTTCGAATGCCCTCAGGTTCGAATGCCCTCTTGCACACTGCAAGATTGCAAAAACCTCTGCCTGAAATACGGAGGTATATTCTCCCAGTGGAATAGAAATGTTGAAATTTCCACTACTACAGAATATTCCAGCGCCCGAACCGTCTGCAGTTTTAGACCCGTCCGTATACCAGGTGCAACCCTACAGTCTGGGTCGAGAGTTTCCTCTGTCCCATTTGTCTCGTGGGCAAATGTCCACTTGAAAAGGTACTTCAGGCTTGTATCTTGATGCCATATGGTCAGAAATCATCATCCATTTGGCATCATTAGTTTCATTCGTTAATCTACTGTCCTGATTTAACTGGTACGTTGCACAGGTTTTCTCGCAGTCTATAATATCCCATTCTCGCCTTCCCATCATATTGTTATATGTAAAGGAGGGAGATCCAGTAGTGCCTCCATAGCTGCCGTAGGTGTGCCTCTCACAGTCCCCGTGATCCCGAGACAAGCAAGTCTTTGCACCTTGCTTAATTTGATGATGGCACATTTTTGCTGCACTTTTGGCCACCATACCACTGATGCATATGTGATTGTGGGTTTTACCACCATGTTATAAGTCCAATATACCATGTCTGGTCTCAAACCCCACATTTTTCCATGAGTACGTCTGGCTACCATTAACGTAGTTACCGCTCTCTTCGTTATTCTTTCTATCTGCTGATTCCAAATAAGTCTTGAGTCTAATATTATCCCGAGATACTTTACTTCTCTCACCAGATTTAAATGTACACCATTTAGACTTAGAGGACCCAGTTCCTCTGAATTCCTTCTTTTAGTAAATTTCATGATTTTGGACTTTAGAGGACTGATGTTAAGCCCTACATTTGAAGTCCATTCTCTACGGTCAGAGCCTGTTGCATTCGATATCTGACTGTACCATTAAATTTTCCGTGGGCTAAGATGACTAGGTCATCCGCATAGCCCAGAACGTGATGCCTACCGTTGTCGAGTCTAGCTATCAGGCCATCCATGACCAGATTCCACAATAGAGGAGATAAGACTCCCCCCCTGTGAGCAGCCTCTGGCTACCTGAGCTGACACTGTATCCCCTAGCAACGTAGCATATATCACACGGCTCCTCAGCATGCAGTCTATCCATCTGCAGCTTGTTTCGTATATTCCTTTTAGACGGATCGTCTTTGTGATCGCTTCGTAGGAGGTGTTATCAAATGCTCCCTCAATATCGAGAAATGCACCCAACATCACCTCTTGGTTTTCTAGAACATACTCCATCCTCTGTACAAGATGGTACAGTGCCGTTTCTGTGGAGACTCCCGCTCGATACGCATATTGTTCCTAAATCGTGCTCTGGGCGTGCCTCTTCTCCTCACCCCTTCCATTTTTTGGTTATAAATGTGTTTCGACGGCTCCGTCTCGTTCATTCTCTCTAAGTGGCCTAGCCACCGCAGCCGGTTTATTTTGATATATCTACCAATACTATAAAGGCAGTAAAGCTCAAATTTACAGCGTCTACGCCATAATCCGTTTTCCTGTACGCCTTTATAAACATATCTGGCGATTTTACGTTCAAAACAGCCTAACCGTTCTTCATCACTTTTTGTTATCGTCCACGTTTCTGACGCGTAAATGAGGACGGGCTTGATTAGAGTTTTGTATATCAATATTTTTATTTCTTTTTTGACTATGTTTGATGTTAAAAGTTTCTTTAATCCATAGTACGGGAACGTCCATAAACTACGTCATAAAAATTTTGGACTTTTTAATACCGCCTTCCGTCGTAAAGCATCATTTACAGTCGACCCCCATGTCGACGTCGCATTGCAACTCGTGACCACCCTTTAGTGTTTTTTTATTTTAATGTTATTTCTGGATTTTTTAAAGTTAACTCTCAAACTGTATTTACGAATTTCACTGCACAATTAATTAGCTCCATTTTGACAAAATACACCACTTTTATCGGAGTCCGTATGCTTTATTAACTGCATCATATCTTGATACTTATTTTGTTTTGATTTCGATGACATTTCTTTTATTAAGTATAAATACAATGCACTAACTAAATAGAACACAATATTTTATTTCTATTCGTTCTTTAGAATTTTTTCACATTAGGGCAGTCAATAAGAACAAGAACAGGTTAATACCTCCGAATTCTATCCTACTGCATGGATTTTAATGAAATTTTAGGAATAGCCTGAAAATGTCTCCTTATTCAGTCTACCCTATGCCGATGTGTGCTTTTTTCTTGGGGGCGGTTCCCACCCCTTCTCGGGGGTGGAAAATTTTTTGGTTAAACAACTACGGAAGTTGCTAGAGAACCCAATTCTAAGCAAAAACTGTTCTATAATTTGTTTTCGGAAACTCAATACTTTTTGAGTTGTTCGTGGTTGAAAATTGGCCATTTTCATTGAAATATAACACCTTTTCAAACGGTTTTTTGCGAATACCTTAAAAACAATGCATCTAACTAAAAACATATATATATGAAAACTAAAACATATTATATAAAACATTTTTGTAGCTCATAAAAAAAACAAAGAGATTCGTTCCTTCTTCAATCTTCGAGTTATAACACAAAAAGAGATATGGTAGGTAAAAAGAGTTTGTTTTTTTTTTGGTGCATGATCAAAGCAGTGTATTCAACTTGAAATAACAGATGTCGATTACATTCAAACTAAACGAGATATGCTGCAAAAAATTGATGACTAACGAATTTTAAGAAAAAAAATTGAGAAGTATATTTAACCCCTCACCCACAAGAATTTAAATGCATCGTTTTCCTTCTACAATACATTTTACTACAGTGTCATTTTTATGTTCAAAAAGTTGAGAGTTTAAAATGAATGGTTTTTGAAAAAAAAATAAGATCAAATTATAGAGCGCATATTTAAATTTTCTTAAAAATCTTCTTTTTCTCCATGTAACTTGAAAATGATAAGAGATACTGTTATAAAAAATAAAATCAAAATGTTTATCTAGAAGAAACCTTCATTTTTGTATGGCATCTTTTTTCGCATCTCTAATCATTTTCGAGTTACATGGAGAAAAAGGAAGATTTTTAAGAAAATTTAAAAATACGCTCAATAATTTGATCTTATTTTTTTCAAAAACCATTCATTTTAAACCCGCCTAACTTTTTGAACATAAAAAGAACACTATAGTAAAATGTATTGTAGAAGGAAAACGATGCATTTAAATTCTTGTGAATGAGGGGTTAAATATACTTCTCATTTTTTCCTTAAAATACGTTAGTCATCAAATTTTTTACAGTTTATCTCGCATAGTTTGAATGTAATCGACATTTAATATTGCTTATTTTAAAGGTCTTTTCAAGCACAACAAAAGTTATTGGTAGCATTATACACCTAAAATAGACCGTTTCTGTGTTATTTCAAGTTAAATACACTGATTTGAGCATGCACCAAGAAAACAAGTTTTTTTCACTTACCATATCTCTTTTTGTGTTATAACTAGAAGATTCATAAAGGAAAGAATCTCTTTGTTATTTTATAAGCTACAAAAGTGTTTTATATAGTTTTTTTAGTTAGATGCATAGTTTTTAAGGTATACGCAAAAAACCTTTTGAAAAGGTGTTATGTTTCAATGAAAATGGCCAATTTTCAACCAGGAATAACTCAAAAAGTATTTAGTTTTCGAAAAAAAAATATAGAACAGTTTTTGCTTAGTATTAGGTTCTCTAGCAACTTCCACAGTTATTTAAGCAAAAAATTTTCCACCCCGAGAAGGGGTGGGAACCGCCCCCAAGACAAAAGCATACATCGGCATAGGATAGACTTTGTTTCTTTTAAATCGATATAGTAGGATAGAATTCGGAGCCACATACCCTCATTGACTGCCCTACATAGAGTGTTCGGTAAATAAATGAACTAACAGTTTAATATTTATTGCTTCCAGACGTTGTTCTGTACAGAAGCGTTTGTTTAAACACAAAGAACAATGTTATATTGTTTGTTGTTCTGTACAAAAGTGCTAATAGTAATATCATTGGCTGGTATTGATACAAACGAAATTAAAAGTATGCGATAAAAGTATCTAATATAATTATTTTTAATTCTAAAACAGGGTACCTATATGTACAAATTTAAATATATCAAAACGACGTCGGATGTGTACTCATTGCCTCCTCCCCGTGTCGGATACCGTCGTAATAAGCAAAGTCCCCCTCCCCCTTTTCTACTACGTAGTTTATGGATGTTCCCTATGCTCTATTTGCTAGATATGTCTGTTAATGTCTCCAGTTACTGTATTACTTTGGTTAATTTATGAGCCTAGATAATATATGAACTCTCTTACTCCTCCGAAAGTATATATGTACCAACCGTCACATCTTCGGGTTTTGCTACTTGATTATTATTTGTGGCCTTCATATTCTTAGTTATTAGTGTTAACGTGTAGCCCCATTCTTTTGCTACTTTCAATGCCGTGAACGATTGAACCAGGTGCGCCTTTCTTCTTGCTATGATGTCAATGTCGTATGCATACGCTATTATTTGTACATTCATATTAATAATGGCCCCTCTTGTTATTCCGGATTCACCAACCTCACTAAATGTATTGGGATATTAAATTCTACCATGGCTTTGTCTAGTGCGTTTCTGTCTTCACTGTCATACGTACATCTAAAATCAACAAACAAATGTATCAATTCCATATTCATGTTTTTTCCAAAGCTTGTCTTAGAAGGAACTTGGGTAGTATTGATGGAAGGATTGAAGGAACATTGATGGATAGTAGACTTTTCTTTGCGAAACCCACAGTGTTTAGCCCTGCTAAACGCGACCACTATTTTGTAGGTCGCGTTTAGCAGGGCAGTGCCTCTGTAGTTATCACAAACTGTTTAGTCTCCTTTCTTGTGAATAGGTACAATTATACTTACGTTCCAGTCGTCTGGTAGTTCACTGCTTTCAAATCAGTCTACCAGTCTACTTGAATCGCTTATTTCAGAAACAACCTAAGTCACATTTTGGCGATTTTGAGTTTATTACACTAACATGCCCATACACAACTGCCCAAAATCACAAACCAGGGATCAGAATTAATGCCAGAAGTAACACCATACGAAGTTAAAAAGACACTTTCAGAAATGAAAAAAAAAGTAAATCCTCTGGCGATGACGGAGTAGTGATCGAGGCAATCAAATAAGGTGGAAATAAAATTATACAGGTTTTGGCCAAACTTTTCACCGAATGCATTTACCAAGGAAAAGCCCCTTCTCAAGGAAAAACTTGATAGAAGTCGGCCGAATACAACAAACCATTGGCACTGATATTCGTGGACTGCGAGAAAGCGTTCGATACCATAAACCAGCAGAAAATGTTAAAAGCATTGACAGAATGCCGAATAGACCATCGCTACACTAACATGATAAAATATATCTACCACAATGCAACGGCTAGCGTAAGACTCTCTGATCAACAAACTAATAAATTAGGTATGCAGCGAGTACGGCAAGAAGACACCATCTCACCAAAGCTGTTCACAACCCTTTTAGAACACACTTTTAAGAAGGCAGTTCCGAACGAATATGGTATCAATATATATGATGATGCAATAATAATGTTGAACAAGTTATATCACGCTTCCTTAGAGGTCGGACTAAAGATTAATATCAACAAGACGCAAATAATGACTAATCTGGTGCTAAATCGTAATATTGTTGTTGATGGCATGGATATTGAGCAGACTGAATCTTATAAGTACTTGGGACATGAAATTCGGTTGGGAAGAGATAACCAGACGTGCGAGCTCCCACGTCGCATAGGATTAGCCTGGACAGCGTTTGGCAAACTGAGCTATGTATTTAAATCGGACTTACCCATATGCCTGAAAAGGAAAATCTTTGACCAGTGTGTATTGCCTGTACTCACTTATGGAGCGGAAACATTAACACTCACAAAAAAGGTAGTGAACAAGATTCGCATAACTCAGAGGGCTATGGAGCGCCAGATGTTGGGTGTCTCCCTGAGGAACCGAATCCCAAACGAAGAAATACGTCGTAGAACAAAAACAACGGACGCCGTTGAAAGAATCGCGTCGTTCAAGTGGAATTGGGCAGGACACGTCGCCAGATTGTCAGACAACCGATGGACAAAACGTATTGTCGAGTGGAGGCCACGAGAAGAAGCACTACGGAGCAGAGGACGACCACCAACCAGATGGGCTGACGATCTGAAGTGTATTGTCGGCAACTGGATGCAAGCCGCACAAAACAGAGAAAGATGGAAAGAGCTGAGGGAGACCTATGTCCAGCAGTGGACGAGTACGGGTTGATGATGACACTAACATATTTTATGTATTTCTGTGGGTTACGCAAAATTTAATACAGAGTACATCTAAGTCCCGTAACCATAGTTGATTTTATAACGATTTAAAATATTCATATATTTCTGAAACCTCCTTAGTCCCGGACTTACAAAAACGTTTTTTTGGTCTCCTGTAAACTGTCCAAATGTGACTTAGGTTGTTACTGAAATAAGCGATTCACTTATATTACAGGTCAGATTTTTTGCGCCATGTTTTAAAAGTTCAGAAGGTATGCCATTTGATCCAGGAGCTTTGTTTTCTTTCAATTTTTGTATTGCTTTGATGACTTCTTCCTCTGCTGGATTTCTTCCTCTGTTGAGATTCCTCATTTTCAGATTCAGTTTTATTAGTTATTCGTCTCTGGTCCCGTGAGTCGGGTTTTAGACCAAGTTTTGTTAGGTGAGTTATAAATGATCAGTGCCTAGGTTTATCTTACTTTGGAGTGAATCCAGTTTGTGGGTTCATAATATTAATTCATAATTTATCCCTTTTTATTTACATTGAAAATTGAGCTAATGAAACTTGACAAGATTAGTTAGAATAGTAATTAGTTATAACACATTTATAAAGACCGACTGGAGTGAGGAAAAGAGGCAGCTCCATAGCCCGATTTAAAGCAAGTGAAAGACAACTGAGTGTTAAGAGTACTAAATTGGAAAACCAAGGCGAAGGATAGGAAGGAATGGAAGCTGATCCTAGAACAGGCCCTAGAAGACCCACTATGGGTTGTAATGATGATAATTAGGTGAAAACTAGAATAAACCAAATAAAAGATAATTAGTTTCTTTATAAAATAAATGGTACACACAGGGTAATAACAATGAAGAGTATTAAAGCTACTCAGTACTATTTGTGTGTGGCAAGAGACATCTGATCAATAGTATATGTAGGTGCAACGTATAGAATTTTGCCTTTAAGTAAGCTAACAAATACCATCAAATGCGCAAAAGGTAAAATGAACGAAATAATTTGGTTTCAGTTCTTAGTGCGGCAGATTCGTACAAATATTATAAGAATTGTGCACTTAATGATAGAAGCATATAATTTGGACCACATATACTACACATATAAAGGTTCAAAATTAGATATGAGGCCATCTCAGATTTTACCTTTTACAAAAATGGCGAGCATTCAAAATGGTGATGTGATGATACATGTGACTAATAGCACGATCACTTTTAAACGAAAAGTCCGACTTCAACCAAGGCTGGTATATATGGGTTCTTTTTTTTTTATGTATAAGATCGAGGTCTTGAACCGGAAGAATCGGTTTACCAGAAGTTGTGTTTTTCTTGATTTTTTATGTAAAAATATGTTGTTTTTTTTTCAATTCTTTCACCCTGTATATATTAATTTTTAAAAAGGTAATACCGGCATTGAAAAGAGCGTAAAAATATTTTTTAGGGAATATTTTGAACTTTTTAGTTATGTTAGTTACCATGTAATAAAAGCATAACATATCTTCACATATACCTATGTGCGGCAGATTCGTGCAAATATTATAAGAATTATTGTGCATTTAATGGTAGAAGCAAATAATTTTGACCACATATACGACACATAAAAAGCTTCAAATTTAGATATGAGGCCATCTCAGATTTTGCCTTTTACAAAAAAAGGCGGGCATTCAAAATGGCGATGGTAATGGCGAGTATACATATGTGACTAAACTAATAGCACAATAACTTTTGAAGGAAAAGTCCGACTTCAACCAAATTTGGTAATACATGGGTTCTTTTTTTGATGTATAAGATCGAGATCTTGAACCGGAAGAATCGGTTTAACAGAAGTTGTGTTTTCCTGATTTTTTTTGTAAAAATATGTTGTTTATTTTTTCAATTCTTTCACCCTGTATATATTAATTTTTCAAAAAGGTAATCCCGTCGCACAGTGGTTCCAAATGCCGAAAACGTGGTCATGAACCTTTAAAAGCGTATATTGTTTATACATTTTGGAATTACTTTCGTTCTTAGGGGTTTTTGACATCGCTGATTACTAATCTGACATTATTTTTTATGAAAAACAAAATGGCGGATCCAACATGGTGGAAAGAAATTGAAAGTATCAATCAAAACGCAAATTTTTTTGTCAAATTTGGTAATTTAAGGTCGTTGATTACAAATCTAACATTACTTTTTATTAAAACAAAATGGCGGATCCAATATAGCCGAAAGAATTTTGAAAATTTTATTTTAAATGCATATGTGTTTAAAAATTTATATTATAAGGATTTTTTTAAATTGCTGATTACCAATACATTTTGATTATGAAGTACAATATTCAGAACCTATTACTTATGTACAACCGCCCATACATACTCCACAATCGCCAGAATCATGTAATATGCGTCATTTTCCACTTTTTTATTCAAACAACTGCCAGCAATGCATAGGCAGTTATAGGCAGCTAAACCAAAATGATTCTGTATCTTCTTACAATATGTTTTAAGACTAATAAACATTACTCGCAGAATTATGCAGAATTTTGTACTTTTTGAATGTACCTTTACAAAATTTTGGTTAAGTATATTTTCACTATTTATGTAGTAACAGATTTAAGGCATTTATTGTTACTAAAACTTAAGTTAACTTACATCTTACATTACTGCATACTTAAAAAAGAAGAATCTGCTGTATAGCGATAAAATTGATAAACCCCAAAACATTTTACAGCGTTTTCAATATACGCGTTCTTTTAGACTTTCTCTGCCGGCCAAAATAACCTCGGACATGGTTCACAGTTCCTGAGCTGTGAACCAAAATACATCTAGTCTGATCTTTATACCTGCGTATTACGACTTTACGATAGTAAGAGAAAACAACTGTAAACATGGAAATCCCTAGATAGGGACTTTCTTCTTCGCATCATGACCACGTTTTCAGCATTTGGAACCACTGTGCGTCGTTGAAAGGAGCGTAAAAATATTTTTTAGGAAATATTTTGAACTCTTATTACCATTTAATAAATGCATAACGTATCTTCACATGTAGGTACCTATGTGCGGCAGATTCGTGCAAATAATAATATAAGAATTATTGTGCATTTAATGGTAGAAGCATATAATTTGGACCACGCATACTACACATACAAAGATTCAAATTTAGATATGAGGCCATCTCAGATTCACTTTTTACAAAAATGGCGGGCATTCAAAATGAATCTGCCGCCCATAGGTACATGTGAACATACGTTATGCATTTATTAAATGCTAATCAACACAACTGAAAAGTTCAAAATATTTCCTAAAAAATATTTTTACACTCTTTTCAATGGCGGTATTACCTTTTTGAAAAAATTATATATACAGGGTGAAAGAATTGAAAAAGAAACAACATAGTTTTACATAAAAAAAACAGTAAAAACACAAATTCTGGTAAACCGATTCTTCCGGTTCAAGACCTCGATATTATTTATCAAAAGAAGGACCTATATACCAAATTTGGTTGAAATCTGACATCTCGTTCAAAAGTTATCGTGCTGTTAGTCACATATGTATAGTCGCCATTTTGAATGCCCGCCATTTTTGTAAAAGGAACAAAAACTGAGATGGTCTCGTATCTAAATTTGAACAAAAAAACAGTAAAATCCTGTATAAAAGGTATATTTAAAAAACCCTCGTCTCACAAACTACTTGCCGTCTCACTTCCAACATGTGAACAAGTCATATTTACATCTCAGATGTTACCTAGGGCAAATTAGAAAATATTTTAAACATCCAGGCTTAAGGTAACATTTCACACCAATGTTTCCTTGACGGACTATTATTTCTGGGCTTTGACCCACATATTTTTGTATAATACTATCTTGGTGGTTAGCATGTACATTGCACGTAAGCACTGATAATGACTGGTAAACCAGTCGAAAACTAGTTATGTGATTGATGTGGCCCTTTTGAGGGTTTTTTAAATATACCTTTTATACAGGATTTTACTGTTTTTTTGTATTACATGGTATACAGCCAAGTACAGGAAAACTTTTTCCTTGTGAATTTTTAAATTTGAACCTTTATATGTGTAGTATATGTGGTCCTAATTATATGCTTCTACCATTAAATGCACAATAATTCTTATATTTGCACGAATATGCCGCATATACATAGGTACATGTGAAGATACGTTTGGCATTTATTAAATGGCAATTAACATAACTAAAAAGTTAAAAATATTTCCTAAAAAATATTTTTAAGCTCTTTTCAATGGCGCTATTAACTTTTTGAAAAATTAATACATACAGGGTGAAAGAATTGAAAAAAAAACAACATATTTTTACATAAAAACTAGGAAAAACACAACTTACGGTAAACCGATTCTTCCAGTTCAAGACCTCGATCTTATACATCAAAAAAATAACCGATATACCAAATTGGGTTAAAATCTGAAGTCTCGTTCAAAAGTTATCGTGCTATTACTCACATATAGTCGCCATTTTGAATCCCCGCCATTTTTGTAAAAGACAAAATCTGAGATGGCCTCATATCTAAATTTGAACCTTTATATGTGGTCCAAATTATATACTTCTATCATTAAATGCACAATTGTTTCACATATCGGCTGCACTATCTGTGCGATAAAGTATTTTTTTTTAATTTTTGCACGTAATTGTTGTATTAGGATAAAAACTGAACTGTTCTTTGCAGGTCCTTCTCCAAGTATGAACCAATTGGCCAGCAACCAAACCTCTCCAATAAACCAACCTCGGCCAATGAACGCGGGGGTGGTATCCCCGGGCTTCGGTACGCAATTGAACTTTAACAACGTGCAGGGTTTCAACCAACCCCAACAGAATAATCAATTCTTCGCTGCGTTCAAATGATTGACACTTCATAACTGAGGTTTTGAATATTGGCAAACCCATACAATGATCTCAGACGGCAATATACAAACATAAACACAAACAAAAATCAGAAATATTTTCATAGATTTAAAATAAATACGGTAGTTGAGGTTTACCACTAAATATATCTATTCTTTAAAAGAATAAAATAAAGATATCAAAAGTTATTGTAGTTGGTTTTAGGTTTGATGCTTTCGGAATATTACTATCAATATATTTTATGAATTGAAAGTTATAAATATCCACAAGGGTAGCAGTTATGGAAAAGCAAAAACGTTGTGTAAATCAGCAGAAAATTGACAACTTTTTATTTAACATTGTGAATAAGCGATTAAAGATAGTCATTTCAAGTTTCTTAAGGATTTACATTCTTAACCGTTCCTAGGAATATGTTACAATTGAGTCCATGGTTCTTTACCCGTGCGTCATCATTTAAAGTATACGAAATAAGTCGGAAATTTACTCCACGCAACAGCAAGCGACAGAGAGTGGCTATTGCTCCGATCACGGATTATATTATATATAATTTGACGTTATTAAATAAATATAATGTAAATTGTTAGCTTTGTTTTAAAATTTTGGTGAAGATTTACAGCTACATTTGAAGTAGCTTAATAAATTCTTTAAATATCATTAGTGATTAATAAATAAATAAACAATTTATAACAAATATATTTTCTTTTGTCATTTCTTTCACTTTTGCGAAAACCTAAACGAAACCATTCTTTAACTGTGTGAATGAGGTTAACTTTGTATGTAAATTAATAGCAAAATAAAATACACTTACTATAAAAATTTCAAGCTATTATATAAAATTAATTGTATAAACAACTGTTTGTATAATAGAAATAACTTCTAAATGCAAAAACAGGACAAAAAACATCAAAAAATCCAACAAACTGACAGCCACAAGTAAACAAAAAAGAAACGCCATAAATTACACCTAAAATCTGAAGACGTCTCCAATACGTCTTTTTTGTACCTATCTCTTTTCGATGTACTGGGTCTAGAGCGTTCATAAAAATAACATGTCTTTACTTAATAACAGGCGGTAGCTGGTTTGTCTTTAGTTTCATGCGTGGAAAACAATGATGCTAGATAAAAAGTATGTGTTTTATCTCCCCATGTATTAATGACGCACGGGTAGAGAACCATGTACTCAACTGCATGCAGGTTATCTGTGGCTGACATAACTTTTGACAAATTAATGGTGAAGAGGTGTAAGTCAGGTCGGTGTTTTTAATGGTAGATACATTAGTTTCTAAGTTTTGGTCTGTATTAATTTTCCCTGACGTTTCATAAGCAACTGCGATAGATATACTCTCTCCCCGTGTAGCTCACTGTAAGCGATACAACTGACGGGAGGTTACGTCCGTTGCCAGTGACAGACAAAACATCAAAGAACTAATTCCACACCATGGTGGTCTATAAACCACGAAAACCATGTACCATTACAGTAAGTGGCCAGTTGTAAGACGACAGCATCATCATAAGTGGCACTACCTATAATCAATGGAAAGAAATAAAAACCAAAGAAAAAACAAGTGCAATAAGTAAGCTATTTTTTATTGTTGACATATATCGATTGGCTTCGACATAATTTATATTCTTTATCGTTTGAATCAGTAGGCAGATTGGTGCACAAAATAATTTCAAATCAGATAATAGTAAACCATTTACTTAAAAATAGTACAACTATTTTACGATTTTGACATTTTTGTTTTTTCTAAAGACCCCTAAAAAATTATGGAAATTTTAATCTTGTAAAAATTTTTTATAGGGATATAAACAGGATCCCAAATTAGGGATATAAACAGATTAGAAGCCTTCAAAATGTGGCTTTATCGCCGTATCCTAAAGATACCATGGACGGCGAAAGTCACAAATGTAGATGTCCTTAAAAGAATCAACCAAGAACGCCAACTTTTCGAAAACATCAAGAAAAGGAAAACGGCGTATCTGGGTCACATGCGAAACGAAAAATACCAGTTCCTTCAACTTATAATCGAGGCTAAAATTGAAGGCAAGAGAGAAATATGACGCAAGAAAATGTCATGGCTCCGAAACATAAGGCAATGGACAGGGATTAACGACATACAATATCTGATACACATTGCAAGAAACAGAGAGTTAATGGAAAATGTGATCGCTAACATCCATTACTGGATTTGCATCTGAAGAAGAAAAAAATTTTTCCTCTTGATACACTTCTTGCATAGTACGTGAAAGGTTCAAGAATGGGGGGTCGTTGATGTGTTCCATGTCAACCCGTCAAATTTCAAAATAGTAGACCATTTACCAAAATCAGATGTCTTTACGTAAACATTAGACCATGTTGTCGTTTCTATATATGAACAAAAATGTCCGTCTGTCCTTCGATCAATAATGTAAGACTTTGCCTAAAACACGAACGATGGAATGATACATACTATTTAGGTAAGAGATTTATAAATACAGAAATCCAAATGGTTATAGAGGAACTACATGGACAATCCTCACTCATGACGGATGATTTATCGCAAAACAGTCTAGCAAAAACTGCAACTGATACAGAAAAAATGATGAAAGATTTGGAGTCTGCATTAAAGGATTTGCGGCTATTGATGGCTGTTGAAACCATGGCTATTGACCAATTGTTCATGGTTGTTTTTGTCATGTGTTCTCTTTTCATAAGAAAATAGAACAAGATAGAAATTTATAAAGCCTTTAAAGTTAGCAATGTATTTTATTTATTTGAATAAAGGCTCATATCGATATGGGACCATGTAGATAATGCTCAGACCAAAAGTGTTCTACAAATTTACTATATCACAAGGAGTTATATATTTAAATTTCGTAGAAGTAAACGCTATAGGCACCTACTCTTGTAATATTTAACGACTCTAGTGACATTTACTCTTCCTCTTTTTTTATCGAATACTTTGTTACAATGGGTAGTTGACAGTCACAAGTATAGAGCAAGTTAGTGATGTCATTAAGGCATATAAACCAATTATTTTGAGCTAACTATAGCAATCAAACTTCCCCCCGTTTTTATATGGTTGTACGTAAAGGCGCACCGCTATTTCGCAAACTGCTACTCTGTCTCTGTTGCAAATGAACCTAAATACAGAAAACTGCAATTTAAAAAGAATTTTGCTCAATTAACTACAATTTAAAAAAGGTTTAGTACGGTTTCACGGTTAACAATGGCATTTTGGTGATAACAGAAAGGGCCGAAGAGTCGATGATGCTAGGTTCAAGTCAAATTTCACGTAAAATCATATTTTTCACGTCACATTTGACATAAAATTTTACGTTCTACGTTTAAATTTGATGTAAAACATATTTTAGATGAAATATGAGGTGTACCTGATGTGAAATTTTATCAGATGCACAATGCGACAAGCGAGAGCTGGCGGGTGGCCTTCTCGTATTGTGTATTTCTCGTTGTGTATTTTCGCGCAAGGTCACCCGCCAGCTCTCTCTTGTCGGATTGTAACAGATATGGCATTTCACATTTCACATCATATTTTCCGTCAAAATGTGAATTTGTTACAACAATTTGTAACAGTGACAAAGTATTAAATCTGGTTCTCAATCGCAACGCATAATACCTTTTTGCTATAATTACTGTGTTGTTTATTCTTCAACACCCACTGATTTGAAATTTAAAAAACAAATCGTTAAAGACAAGATAAATTTTATTGCAATACATTACATTCCAATTTTCGAAAGCATCAAATTTAAGACTGCAGTTTTACTTGAAACAGTCTCTAAATAAACATTAATCCTAAAGTGAGTTGTAACGAATAAGGCGATAAAATTTCAGGGTATCATCCGCATTTCGTCGACATTATTAGCTATATTGTGTTGCTGTGCATTTAACGTTATTCCATCGATATGTGTGTGATACTTTTAGTTATAATTACAGAGTGCTTTTGAATCTTTCTTGCGAATGTTGCAAAACTCGACGAAATTGTCGTACTGTAGCACTCTTTCGTGCCTGTCTCATATGAAAGCATAGCGTTCAATATTATTTTAAATTGTATACAATAAGCGCCACTCTAGTAGACACACGAGTACCTATGCAATTACTAGGCTAATCCGGCCCCTTCCCACATCTGACTTTCATGTCTGTCATGTCATGCTACCGTCATGTCATGAATGTCATGTATTTTATAACTTTTTTCTACGAGCGTGCAAAAATGTCTACTTTCACGCACGCGTTTTAGTTTAGAAAGTTTTACTTTTCCGCACTGAATTTAGATATTTTAATATGGCCTTAAAATAATTATAATACATGCAATAAACTAATATTTAGATATTATTTACTAATTTATTTCAAATGTATCTTATTGTGTTCATGTTTTAATGAAATTAACGCGACAATTCGATGAAATAAAATTATTTTGACATAATATTCGAAAGTCAAATCAGTAGACAATAACAGTGGTTTTGAATCGTCGTCATGGAAACCAAGATCGTCGTCATGCTAACCAATTATGCTGAAAGTTTGGTTTTGAAAACCTTGTCAAAGAATTAATTTGTGTATGTATTTTCACATTAATTAAATTAATTGATTAAGATTTGGTCATTTTTTAAAGACCCGTAGAAAAAATATTGTTCCTAACTCTTGCAGAAAGTCTCTTTTCCGCACTCGACTGCTTGCCGAACTCCGCTTCGCGTCGTTCGGCAAACTGCAATCGCGTGCGGAAAAGTATGACTTTCTGCACTTGTTAGGAAAATAACTATTACAACTTTAACACATGACAACAATAACAATGTCACCTGTCAACTCTATATGTGTTTATATATTTTTTCTGGCTTTCTGAACGTCACTAGACATTTTTAGGTTATTCAATGACGTCTCGAATACCCTTTAACTTAATACTTCTTCTTTTGCGCCAAGGGAGTTGTTCTATGTAGGATCAAACTGTTAACTTCTTGGCATAAAAGTAAATAGTGCAACAAGTGAAGGATCCAGAACGGTATTAACTCAGTGTGCCCGTGTGTCTACTAACGTGGCGGTTACTCTATATTCACTTCTTTGACTTCCGAACGTTTTTACGGGTACAAGTGGAAACTTGTAGGCCTTACACATCGATGGCATTGCTACAAATAATATTACTGATTTGTTACGTTGCTTGATACAGTTTTTTTTCAGAATTCGAAAAGGATTTTTTAAATTGATCACTTTGTTTTTCTTTTTAAAAGTATTACACACACTTTATAGGTAGCTGAAAGATATAAATTAAATTTTGTGTGGGTTTAGCTGTATGCAGTACTGTATAGGTAAAATCTAAAAGGTTTATAAATAAGGTACTGG
Source organism: Diabrotica virgifera virgifera (assembly GCF_917563875.1). Taxonomy (NCBI): domain Eukaryota; kingdom Metazoa; phylum Arthropoda; class Insecta; order Coleoptera; family Chrysomelidae; genus Diabrotica; species Diabrotica virgifera. The sequence continues at coordinate 69,883,146 of NC_065444.1, forward strand.
GAAACTTCGGAAAAATTAAAATGTCTACAAATATATCAACTAGGTTGCTAGAGCGTATTTATTTGATTATTTCTATTCAGTTTGGCTATGTTACCTTTTTATAAACCTTGCATGGAATCCAAAGATACAGGATGTCCCAAAAACGATAAGGAAGTAGTACTAATCGATTGTACTGATTGTAAATATTAGGTAATAGATGAAATGAAAACAAACAGTTATATAGAATATATATTTAGGAAAAACCAATTTTGAGATATATTCTTTTAGATTTTCCGGTAAGTGTATTAGAATGTTACAGTGAATGGTGTTTTTAATAGAATTTTTTATGTAATGTAGATGAAAGGATATCTAACAGGATATGAATAAGAGTTTGAAGGATTTTAGACGAATAAACAGTATACAGTAATATCAAAACAATTATTGACGAACGTCAGTTTAATGACGTCATAAATAAGTGCACATGGTGTTTATTTGTATTTACGAACTCGAGAAGAAGATAATTTTTGATTTTATTAAATTCAATTCTTATGATTTACACAAATTATTGAGAGTACTTTTATCATTATATGTATTATGTATTAAAAATTCGGAACTATCGGATGAAATAAATATAAAAAGAGTAGTGAGACAAGGCTGTATACTCTCACCTTTACTCTTTAACTTGTTTCATAGGAAATATTTAAGGATTATTTAATATTTAATGGAGGCAAAAGAAAAAAAATAACATTTATTCGCAGAAGGTTTAAGTTGTAAAATAATGATCAAACAACAGAAATAAAGGCCAGAATAGAAATACCAAGAGATGTGTTTATAAAAATGAAAACAATTATCTGCAATAAAGACCTTAGATTAGAACTGAAAGTAAGAACTCTGAGGTGTTACGTGGTTTCGATGCTACAATACGGACTTAAAAGCTGGACACGGAAACAAGAACACATAAATAAGCTACAGTCATTTAAAATGTGTTACACAAGGAAACTTAGAATAGGATGGACACAGAAGAAAACGAACACGGAAGTACTGTGAGAAATGGGCAAAGAATGCGAAATAATAAACGCAATAAAAATAATAAAGCTACAATATCTGGGACACGCAATGAGGGGACAGCGATATGAAATATTAAGATTGATAATACAGAGAAAGATAAGGAGCAAGGAGTCTAGGAAGAAGGAGAGTGTCATATCTGAAAAATGTAAGGAACAGATTTAAATGCAGTTCATATAAATAGTTGAGATTTTCCATCTATTAGGTAATTGGCAGCTTAAACATGTGTGAGTGAATGAAATAAGGTGTCAAAATCGTGTTTTAATATGATTTTTTATATTAAAATATTCATCTAAGGCCCGGTCTTTTCACCTCCGGATAACTAGTTATCGGGAAGTTTATCTGACAGATTTGATACTAGGTATGCACGAGATAGGTGAAAAGACCGGGCTTAAATAATATAGTATTTCTGTAATATTGAACATTTTTATAAATGATGAATTGTTTGGAGATGTAAGAAGCATTTTTATTGTGATTGCAGTGTAGACAGTTGTGTCTCAAATTAGCGAATCGAATATCTGCTTCTAGTGCAGTCACTGAAGGTTTTAACCTCCGATTTCGTGGAACCTCCATCGATTTTTATGAAAATTGGTGAGTAATTAGAGGATACCTCAAGGAACAAAGGTGACATGATGCCAACTTGCGCTTTTACCCTGGGGGTGGATGCCACCCCTTCTCGGGGGTGAAAATTATTGTATTAAAAATAATACCATAAGTCGATACAGGGACAAATTATAAGCAAAATTTGTTACATAAAGTTATTAAAATAAATCAACACTTTTTGAGTTATTAAAGACCAAAGATTTTATTTTTTCGTAAAAAATGCATGCTTTAAATCGGTTTTTCACGTATAAATCAAAAACTATAAGCTTTTACAAAAAAGTTATTATTACTGAAATTGAAGATAATAAAAAATTGAATACATTCCTCACATAAAGAACTAAACTAATGTTAGTTCAAAGTGAGTTATTGGCAATTGAATGTGTATTTTTTTGGACGAGTACTCAAATCTAAGTATTCAAGCTTAAATATCGGGAAAACGTTGCAATGTATAAAATATTCCTGCTAAATATTTACCAAAGTACTTCGGAATACCTATCAAATGAGCTTCAGAACAAGGCAATAGCGTCAAAATTAAGGAAGTTATAATGAAAATAAAAGAACCGTTTCGATTTTTTTAGGATAAAGTGAAAAATAAAACATACGCCATTTCCACAAAAATTAAAATTTATAGTAATCCTTACAAGAACTTCTTTATATTAGCATAAGTAATGTATTCGATAATTTTGACCGGTTTAGAATGCATATTTTTGAAAAAAAGATTAATTTAAAAAAATCATAATTTTTAAAATTATTGTAATTCTCATATTCTTTTGATAATAACTCCAAAAATACTCAATATACGTAAAAAATTATATATAACCAAATTTTAGTTTTTTCTATGACAAAAATATTTTACCTGTTTTACTATTTCTATAGGGTAAAAAATAACCGAGATAGAAACGTTTAAATCGTAAATTTTGCTGTGGGAACCATGCAACCGGGGTCATTTAACCTTTTATTATTAAAAAAGTAAGGGGTTTAAAAGATTAGGTTCAACGTGCTTAAATAGCACTTAGAATTAACTTTAAAACAGTTTTTAGGTGAACCTGATATCGTAAAGACGAACGGAGTTATTAAAAAAAAACAATAACATTTTTTGGAAAAATTTTTAAAAGATAAATTTTGAAAAAATTTTGGAGCATAAATTTTAATGCTATCAACATGTTCGGGGCTCATTTAATAGATATTTTTAAGTACTTTGACAAATTTTTAATAAGTTTATGTTATAAAATGCATCAATTTCCCGTTATTTCAGCTTGAATACTTGGAAATTTTTACTCGGTGAAAAAAATATACATTCAATTACCTATAACTCTCTTTTAGTTAACATAAAAAGGTTTTTGTAGTAAGGGGTTTATTTCATTTTTTATTGGCTTCAATTTTGATAATAATAACTTTTTTGTAAAAACTTACACTTTTTGAGTTATTGATGAAAAATTGGTTAAAAAATGCATTTTTCTCAAGAAAAATTAAAATTTTTGATCTTTAATAACTCAAAAAAGTTTTGATTTATTTTAATAACTTTATATAACAAATTTTGCTTAAAATTTGTCCATCTATCGAATTATGGGGTTATTTTTAATAAAATAATTTTCACCCCGAGAAAGGGTGGCATCCACCCCCAGGGTAAAAGCGCAAGTTGGCACTATGTCACCTTTGTTCCTTGGGATATCCTCTAACCACTCAGCAATTTTCATGCAAATCGATGGTGGTTCAACGAAATCGGAGGTAATAGCTCATATCCACCTTCAGTGACTCCACTATTCATTATGTCAGGTGGAGTGCTGGTGGAGAAAAGAGAAAAAGAGATTTTTATAAAGTTTTAATACGCCAAATAAATTAACTTACGTTAATTTAAGGGGAGGGGTATGGCCTGAACCCTTGCATTGGTTGTATGGGGGTTTCAACATTTTAAGCACATTTTTGTGATTTTTTTTTTAAACTATGGTAGAATGTGAATTGTGAATTTTGTGGTGGACATTGGAACTCGTCATTGGATCATGTAAAATAAAAAATAAAAAGATTTTGTTAGCTTATGAGTTTTTTGAGGTAACGTCGAGTTTTTTAGTTTTAACGATTTTTGTGTTTTTGGTATCACTCAGAAGTCAAAATAACGAAATTGTTCGTAAAAAAACGGCGAAAATCAACATATTTATTATTGTGAAACAAAAACATAAGCACAAAACAAAAAATATCTCGACAGCGTTACCTCAGGAAATGTCTAAAATTCCAAGTGGATTGGCCAAATAGTTTTTGAGTTACAATGTCAACCGCCTTTGGTGCAGTTTTGGGAAAAACGCGTTCAAAGTTTTGACAACTTTTATTTTCAATTTCTTTTTGCTCTGTCAAATCGTCAAGTGATGCATACTGGAATATGTTTTTGAATCGCGTAGTAATTTACAAAAGAGAAGGGGAACAGCTGTTGAACGTTTGTCACTACGCCTACGCTCAAGCGCGCTGATGTGAAGCTGCTGCGAAGCGAATCGAAGCTAGGGATATTCAACACGCTCTATTTCCGGTAATTTTTCTCCAATAAATCTGAAATTTTCAGAGAGTATTCTTGAAGTTATGTACTTTTATTTAAAATAGTAAAAAAACGAAAATTGCAAAATTTTCAAGTCATTTGGATTGATTCGGTTTATGTTTTGTATGGGACATCCTGAATTTTCCTTGCACTGAGATTAATTAGCCAATTCATCTTGCTTTGTGTTAGTAAGTTTTTAAAATAATTTTTGCACATATGTTTTGTATTATTTTGTATAAAGTTTTAAATAATGCTCATTGCTGGGTGCTGGGATATATTTTAAACAGTTAAATATTTTTAACATTGTTATTAATTTTAGATTTAATTGATCGATTATATTTTTTTGACGTATCTATATTTATTTCTATTAGTCACTCGTTTATATTTCAAAGATTATTCGTCTTTCCCTACTAAAAGGTACAAATAAACTTTTAATACAAAAAACTGCGTAAACTCATTCTATTAATATGTTTGTGTTCATATTTGGACATAATGAAACGACAAAAGTGTTTATGTCGGATTTTTTTACCAAGTAACAACTAGTTGTCAAGAGGCGGCTTTACCTATTGTGCAGGGTGTGCGGTGCACACGGGCGCCGAGCGCCAAAGAGCGGGTCCTTTACTTTGTTTCAACATAAAATATGCTTTAAAACGATTAATGAAAAATTACATTGGCACTTAAGCCCGATCACCAAAGACCAAAGCTGAGGTGGTGGACGGGGTAACACAAGATGCCGAGAAGATCGGAATCGGCAACTGGAAAATGCAAGCAAGGGACAGAACAGAATGGCGTAGAAAGCCTGAGAAGGTCGAGGCCCTCTAAGGGCTGTAGCACCAAGATGATGATGATGACTTAAGCGCGATTTATAGATTGCCGCCCGCCCGGCTGTCCGTCCAACGGCCGGGTGGCAATTTGGATTTGGGTAGGTTGTTCTGACGCCGTGAATACCTATTGGCTCCTGACATCATTTAATATTGGGCTATTTGCATCTGGATCTTTGTTTACATTACAAGCGTACCTAATACCCTCTAATAGCCTATGTACTAGTACTAGGTAGGTACCTATTCGACTATTCCATTTTGACTGCGCGTCTACCAAGTGGCGCCATGTCATCGACTGCACACGGGCGCTACATGGGCTAGAGCTGTCTCTGTGCCAAGGTCACAAATATGACTACAGCCTTAAAATTGGGCAAGAACATATATAGGGGAGAGTGTGGCAAAATGGTACCTGTAACATTTTTTAAAACTAAAAACAAAAAACGAAATCCTCCTCCATTGAGGTTGGCGATTAATATGGCAAATTTCTCTCTCTTCTGGGCTTGATGAATTAAGTCATTCCCTGTTATGTGGGTCCAATCTCTGATGTTTCGGAGCCAGGATTTTTTCTATCTTCCTATACCCCTTTTACCTTCGATTTTGCCTTCTAATATTACCTGGAGCGGCTCATATTCCCTACGGCGCATTATGTGTCCTAGATATGACGTCTTTCAAATGTTGATTGTATTGACCAGATGAAGACGTGTGTTCATTATTTCCAGAACTTCTTCATTCGTAGTTCTGCTTATCCAGCTTACTCTTAGCCTTCGGCGGTACATCCACATTTCGAATGAGTTCAGTTTGTTGACGTCATACTGTTTTAATGTCCAGGTCTCACAGTCATATAGTGATAGAGACCACACATAACACTTTAGTGTTCTCAATCTTATTGTGACTGATACTTAGGCGTACAGAGCATTTTACGCAGAGCAAACCAGACCTTGCTATTTCAAGGCATCTTCTAATTTCTTTTGAGTGGTCTAGCTGACTATTCAGCTCTCTGTCCAGGAATATGAAGCTTTGGGAACTCCTGAAGTGTGATACCATTTATTTGCATGTTGGGTGTAATTTGGTGGTTCTTGTGGAACACCATGATTTTGGTTTTGGGAAGGTTAATGTCAATATTTTTAGTTGGTCTTCCGTTTCCGCAATACTACGGTTTCATCGGCCGTATCAAAAAACTAAATAATTAAATACAATTTAATCAAAAAATAAGAGATCTATATGACCCCATCAATAAGATAAAATGACGCCTATACTCGTTTTGTACAGATAAATTAATAAAAGAAGTAATCGGACTTCGTAAGTCCCAGGTTTTCACACAAAGTGACCGAAAGTAGAACCGGAAGTCGGTATTGATATATGATTTCACTAATTTTGAGTCGTTTTTACTAAACTTTCCATCATAATTTGACTTCAAAATCGGAACTAAAGATTCAAGTTCGACTTTTCAATACGTTTCGATTGATATGTCACGTGCACTATTTCTGCGACTGTAATACTTCCGGTTAGACCTTTTTAACCGGATACTATGTCGGTGACTTTAAAACGGTAATTTCGGTTGCACCTCTAAAACTAGAAGTCCGAGGTCAAATTTCTCATCTTTATTTAATAATAAGCTTTCATTCCACACCTCATTTGCCAATCTATCTGTATTAATAACGGTGGAATTATATTCGCGGACGGACGGACAGACAGTCATGAGATCGGAACCAGTCATGATTTGTTCTCGTCTTGCTAAGGCCTGTCGAATAATACATTGCTTATACATACTATTCCAGTTACTTTAAAACTATTTCCGGTTGCGTTTCTAAAACCGGAAGTCATAGTAGGTCAAATTTCTCATCTTTCGTACCACCCTTGGATGATAAGCTTTCATTCGACACCTCATTTGTACCTCATTATACCATACTACCTGGTATAATGACGAAGGAGTTGTGTTTACGGACAGACGGACGTGGATAATTCAAATTTTTTCACATTTTTTCAAAAGTAGGTGAAAACATTTCTTTTTACAAAAATCGCAAATGTACAATTTCTGCTTTCCAGTTACATCCGCACACGATAAAGAACCATTTATTGCAGTTAATCCAATCCTCCTTCGCCTGTCATTTACTGAATAATTCAGAGCAAAACATACAGGTGGCGTCGACGTCATTATCATCAAATCTCTTATTTTCTTTTGTTAAATACGTTTCTGCTTACAGCTTTCCTAGTTGCTTGTGAAGTTAACTTTGGTGTTTTTGTTTTTTTTTTTTCGTCAAAAGATGATTTGGTGTGAAGGTGAAAAAGTTAATCCTTGCGAATATCTTGTCTCACGAACTCATTGTCTGAGGTAGTGGAGATGTATCGTATGGAGTTACTCCAGTGATGATTGAATTTCATTCCTTTTAACACCACCTTTGTGTTCTGGAGTGCTTACTTCGGAACTTTAGCTTAAATTACCAACTGCAGAGCTTGTAATGTCAACTTTATGGTTTGAAGCAACCATTTCCGGATTTCAACCTGCAGTGGAATAAAGTTTCATTTTCCGATAATCCCTGGACTCATGTTGATATCATCTGAAGATCGTCCACTTGCTTCCCATTCCTCTGACTCGTCTGATACATAGAGGTATATATTTACATAGAGGGAGCCTACCTTCCGCGCTTCCTGACGACAAGATCTCATGGACTGGTTTGCTGCATCTCTTTCTAGCACATTGTATCGAAAATCTATGATGACATTCAGTGTGAATATAGGCACGGAAGAGGAGGACAACTGTAGCAGCTTTACTATGCGTAAGAGTGAAACAGCACTAATCCAAATAAAAAAGATGGTGTCGTCACTTCGCTCTGAATGACACTCTGTCTATGCTAATATATAACTCTATGGTCTGATAAAGGTATATTACAAAGTTTTCTTTTCCTTATAGGTAGAGTACTTGAAAACGAAGAAGTATATCCGTGTGGAGAAAGAGGTAACACTTTATTCGATTTGAAATTTGACGAATACGAACAATTCTTCATAAGTTACAACTTTGTTTTTACTGAGTCTATTATAGTTGTCATGAATACACCATTCTTTTTCGTTTTTTATAAGCTACATTTTTGCTGAGAATAATTTTTTAATAAAATACTTATTTTTTGAGTTATTTGCGAAAAACCGCCTGAAAACGTGGTTTTTTGTTGAAGTATTGACTTAGTGAAAAAACTCTATAGAACAAAGGTTGATTAGAACTAGTCAATTCTAAGGGCGCACCGAGAAGGGCGACTTTCACCCCACAAGTAAAAGCAGCCAACGGCACAAGTCCAACTTTGAAGTGGAGGGTAAGTAGAACCTAAATCCAAATTTTCATGCAATTCGGCAGAGACACTGAAAATTACACGGTATCACCGTATTTCACGTTCATTTACTGGGCTAAACGTAACAAAAATGAATTAATAAGGCTCTTTTCACATCAACACGACTGTTGTGTATTCGATGTCGTTAAACGACATCAGGGGCGAAGAGTATACGGAGCTGTTCACATTAGTACGACGTAGTCGGACGTAGTATGCCGTGAGACCGCGTAGGGAAGACGACACTTCCCATTGCATTCATCCGACTGTCGTGTCGTTCGAATGACATCGGATAGATGGTAGGCAAGGCGAGGTGTGGAGCTGTTAACATCAATCCGGCAGGTTGTGTAGACGACTATTTTATTAGTTCGGCGTACACAAGTGATTTGAATTTGAATGGGTGATATCGACATTGAAATTTTAATAACCTTTTTAGTCTGGATATTAGGGTGCATCGAAAAAATAAAAGTTGGAAATGTTATATCTAATAGCGTGAAAAAGTTGCTACTGTTATTTTTCAGCATATTAGTATTTTTCTGCCCCCCAACGACCTTCAATTTTTTTAAATATCTGATTTTTATGGAAATTTCAATTTATATTTGGAATAAAATATGTGCTATAAACTCGATCTAAGATCAATAATTAAAGAAAACTTAAAATGTTGTCAATTACAAATTTAAACGATATTTAAAGTTTTATTTGTTTTTTCAGTCTCCCCAACCCCTTTGAAATGTCCCGCTTCGTGAGTCCGTGTGTGTAATTTTCACTTATGTTTGGTGCGATGCCTTACTTTGTTATTATTGTTGTTTAAATTAAAGATTTTTAAAGTAGATAAACCAGGACCATGGGGAATAAAACAAGATGTGCTGTGGACCGCCCCATTTTTGGGCAACCACCAAATATACCTGAAAATGTTTTACCGAAATACAAACAAGCGATGAAGTTTTGTGGTTGCAAGAGTATAAAAAACTCAGCAAGGAGCCAGAGTTTTCTGGTATTGCCGAACAGGTTGCAATTAAATTGTAAATTGGGAGGAAATATGGAAAAAGGCTTTAATTCCAATAACTTAACGTACAAGAATTATTCAGCTTTTAAAAGCCTATCATGACAAATATATGAAACCATTTAAGAACAGGCAAAACAGTGAATTTCACAAAAATAAAATTCAATGTTTTAAGAACAAAAGTAAAACTACACGTTTCGATCTTGCAGCATGCAAATGTGACACACTGATTAATTGTCTTTGTAGCAAATCTCAAAAAGTGCCTCTGGATGATCGCGAATTTCTATTAAATCAAAGAGGTCCCAGAAAAATGGTGATAAGCTCAATTGATAGGGAAAACAAAAACAAATATAATCAGAGAAAACAACGGTAAAAGAAGAAAGTTACCGACGCAAAGACAAAACTTTAGCTCAAGTAAAAAACAGTACAAAGTTGTATGGCCAATCGATCGTGGAAGAACGCATAACACTTGTGCATGAGCCAGGGTGCAAATATTTCGGATATTACCGCTGTCTGGTATATCAGAAAGTATCAAATCCAGCTATTGCATGTGAAGAAACAGTCGTAAATACTTGCGTTAACGCTTTGCGTAATTTTTTACAGCGTCCATTGGTTTGACGACCTCCTCCACCAATTTTAGATGAAATTATTTCATTCTGAAATAATTTCATCTAAAATGGCCAGACCATTCATTGAAATCATTTCATCTAAAATTGGTGGAGGAGGTAGTCAAACCAATGGGGGCCGTAAAAAATCGCCCGTGTGGCCAAAGCCTTTGGGTGATGTAATACGGCTGTTAATAGACATCTTAAAAAACCGCTTCAGTGGTTTGTATGTCTGCGACATTCAATTGATCTACCCCTTGGACATCAATAGAAGTTTGCCACTGACCAAATCAAAAAACGTGAGGGTCTTCAAACTTTCTCCTATAAAAATTTTTATTCAAACGACTACTTTGAGTTAATTAACTAACAAGAATATCACCTTACAGAACCACCTATATTCTCTAGAGTTTCGAGTGAAAATCTGCGAGATTTTATTAAGAATCCTAACTTAGACCCATTTAACATTGAGATTGAGAAATATCACTGCCACAAACAATTTGTAGAAGCATGTGTCAAGCTTCTCTAGCAGTTTGTGGAGCGTATTCGAGGGATGGATTTATAAAAACTCGAATTGATTCCAGAAAAACTATGCCTCACTTTAATGCTAAATCGGAAGACATCTTCGAATAGAATGCTTTTACCATATTTTTTGTAATATTTATATACCTAATTTTGTACTTTGCTTTATATTCATTTTAGTATAAAAAACTTGGGTGGCGTCAGGGAGACGGATAAGTTAGGCTATTTTGTTATAAAAATGTTTTAGTATACTTTTCTTAGTAAATTTTTTAATTGAATTGTGAAACTAGAAAATATTTTCCAATTTAAATCGAATTTATTTATTCAAGTTCTACAAGGTATTACATTTCCCTTACAAAAGAAATTCGCCTATTAATGTATTTTTTCTAATTTTTAGTTGCCGTGGGGGGCAGAAAATATTTTTTTATTTCAACGCAATTTTACTAAAATACTAAATGGTGTGTTAGGCAACTTTTGTGAGCTATTACATTTTCGTTTACTTTTCCATCGCAAAAAAAGCTTTTTTTCGCCTTTTTCGATGCACCCTACTGTATATGTCAGAATAACATTTTTTTTAAATAGGTAAAAAATAGGAATATCTTGATTTAAATCATCAAAAAGTACATAAATTTTATCGGATGCACCCAATGCAACCTATTTCTTCTCTGCCTTCTTTTTAATCTTCTATTCAGCACTACCCAAAGTAGCAAATCACTGCGATCCACATTACTTCTTACTATAAAAAGAAAATACGACAACAATATCTTGTCAAATGACACTTCACGGATGAATGTCGTGTTGGTATGAAATGAGCCAAATTTCTGCCGTTGTCGTAGACGATATCGTATACGCTCTGAGCTTCGCTGGTGTCGCTCCTAGCGGATTACTAATGCAACTTTTACCGGTAATTTTTAAATTTATTATTTAATTGTTATAGGTTAATATTTACAACGCAAAAAAGTAATTAAATTGTAATCGATTTTTTAATCATTTTGCTAATCATTTTAACGTTCTATTAATGAAATATTAATTTCTTACTTCGGATACTTTCACAATTATCGTGTAGATGGCGCTTAGATTAATTTATAATTACATATTACGAAATATAAAAAAAACTTAAATTCAGTATTTAAAACGTAAGTATATTTAAGGTAAAAATATACACCACAGCTTTGACCAACTAATATTATTTCCTATTAATGTTTTTATTTTCAATGTTTTAAATTAATCAAGTTGACATTTATGTCAAATTTCCAGTAAAAGCTTACAGACTTATTACTACTGGCGTTCGCGAATTTTTAATTATCCCCTCTACCTACGAGCTCATAGCGTATACACGACTGTCATGTTGATGTGAAAAGAGCCCAAAGGCGATGCGTTTAGTCAAATAGACTGTCAATAGGATTTGGTTTAATGAATAGAGTATAATGGCTTATCTAGTCGTATGCTTGTCACTAAGGGCTTTGAAGTTAGTGGAAGGGAAACTGCTCTGCAGGAAATACAAATATTGTTTTATAGTTTACTAAAACCTACGAATAAGTGACTCGTTACATCTTAGAATATACCATAAAGCTAATACATGTACGTTTTGGTAAGGGAGTCGATATGCCTTTTATTTTATTCGATATATTCCAATTGATGTAAAACCGTTCTAGATGCTTCCGTACCATAAGTTTTTTTAAGTACAGAGTAAGAGCAATATTTGATGATTTGTTCAAATTTTTCTTACAAAGAATAAACTATTTTAAACAAGTTTTTTTTCTTTCATTTGTTGGTCTTATTCAGCAGATAGAAATTGTTTAAGCCGATGTGCCTTATAGGTATAACAGTAACTGAATGTCATAATAGTGTAGAATTAAATGTGAACGTACGTTACTTTTCGATATATTCTGCTCATTTATTTATTGTAGATCTTTGGAAAATAAACTGTTGTGAAAATAAATAGTTTTTATTGATCTACAACAACTTTCCTGCATTTAAATAAAATAGGGGGGGGGGGGTAGATACACTGAGACGGTCGGAACACTGAGACAAACTCGGTAGAGCTTTACTACGTTCGGTATTATCCGGTAGAACTAAAGGAACATGCCTAGAACCACCTTGAAGTGAAGCAAACAAAAAACGGATGAGATTCAACAAGAAATGTTTATTATTTTATTTCTTTATGTCGCTGGTCATTCGATAAATGCGTCGTAGTAAGTAGGTATACCTTATCTGGGTCATTCTTAATAAATTGGCAGATTTTACGACTAAATCTTAAAATAATTAAGATTCATTAAGAGGCTACAGTAGCGATCAACAAGTAGCAACAAACGCGGTCCAAGATTGCGGCTGTAATTTTGAATATTTTTTCGAGATATTTGGCACACATATTCGTAATATAATAAAGAATGGCGGTACAGAGCCCAATTTGAGAAATATATTAGTATGTGGAAATTACTCCGTAATTAAATACAATATTAAAAAAACGAGCCTGTACCGCCATTAAGCAGAACAAAAAATACACTTTCTTCAAATAAACTTTTTTATTCCATGCCTAGATTTTGTGTCATTTTGGACCTAGTAAAATTGTTTATTTTTAACAAGAAATCGAACATATAACGAATAACTAATTAGGCAACATAGAGAAATTGTCACTGTCATTTTGACAAACCTGCGTCAGATTTTCTCTTATCTGTTGTGTTATCTTTATCGATATCTGTTCGTGTAGTAGTGTATTATTTTAAGAATTCGTTATTGTTATTTCAAATGAAAGTATGTAGTGTTTATTTATAGTTAATTTATTATACAGTGCGTCCATAAAGTAACGCATAAATTTATTATTTCGTAAACCGGTGACTTTAAGGAAAAATCCCGAAAAAGGTCGATTTTTGTTTTTAAATTACAATTTTTTGGCATATATATCATACTAGTGACGTCATCCATCTGGGTTTGATGACGTAATCGATGATTTTTTTAAATTAGAATAGTGGTCATGTCATAGCTCATTTGAAAGGGTATTCAATTCTCTATTCAATAATATAAACATTAAAATAATTATTTATACAGGGTGTTAAAAAAAAATTTAATTAAATTAATTGAGACAAAAAGAAGAATGTATGTAACTTATTTAATTCAAAATTCGTTTTACTGTTGTCAGAAAACAGCATGAAAACAACATGTTTATTTGACAAATAAATATTGCTTTTCGCTTAAATTCAATGTTATAGTTGCCACCCTCTTGGAAATTTGAACATTACGTTTAAGCGAAAATAAATGTTTATTTTTTAAATAAAACATTTTTATGGTTTCTGACAGCAGTAAAATGTATTTAGAATTAAACAAATTACATACATTCATATTTTTGTGCCAATTAATTTAATTTAAAAAAAATACATTTTTTGGACACCCTGTATAAATAATTATATTAATGTTTATATTAGTAAATAGAGAATTAAATACTCTTTCAAATGAGCTATCACATGACCCCTATTCTCATTTTAAAAAATCATCGATTACGTCATCACGCCCAGATGGATGACGTCACTAGTATGATATATATGCCAAAAAATCGTAATTTAAAAATAAAAATCGACCTGTTTCGGGATTTTTCCTTAAAGTTGCCGATTTACGAAATAATGAATTTATGCGTTACTTTATGGACGCATTGTATTTTTGTGTAATAGAAGTAAGTTGTTGGCCTATTTGAAAAATAGATTATTGTTAATTGTGAGTTTTAGTTATATGTAAGTAGGTAAGTATATTTTACGTAAAAATATTTCGAATTCTAATGCGAGTATATAAAGTTAGAGTGCCTTTAGCGCTCTATGAACTAAATAAAATAAGACGGCTCATGTTTAGCTTCACAACGAAATGATTATTTATTATTATTATTTCGTGCAAATACCTATGTTAACATAGAATTTTCACCCATTTTGGTTTATTTTTATAAACATTTATTTACTAATAACAAAATTGTTTTCTATTACTTCCATTTAGAGCGCCTATGAGTTAATGTCACAATCAAGTTATATCAAACAATCCCGAAGCACTGTTTCCAAAGTTTCGCAGACCTTACGAAAAAAGGTATGATACTATATCCCGAAGTTATATTGGTGACGCACTACTGTATGCTCTTATATATGTTTTTTTTTTTCGTAACTGGATTGAGATATAGCCAAATGTTAAAGAAATGCTAGAGGCCAAGCTACCTAAATAGTATTTTTCCCGTAAATTCAAAATAATAATTTGTATAGTCCACGGACATGATGTGACCACGGATTTGACAAAGTATTTTTATTTCTGATATCTAGGTACGTAGGGTACCTACATAAAATATTTTATATTATAATGTGCATTATTTAATTTTATATTAAGTTAGCAATAAACTAAGTTAAAACTTTTCTTTTTTGGAGCAAAGCGAAAAGTCCCAGGTACAAAATTCACTATTCAGCCGTGTGATGGATGACCGAAGTTAACTTTAACGTTTGAGTTAAAGTTAAGATAACTCTCAGGAATAACGATGCCCATAACTATTTAGGTAAAATTCGGTGTGATGTATTGGTCAGAGTTATGAGATAGTTATTTCATCAACGTTATATTAGAAAAAACATTTGAGGAATTTTGGGGTAATTTGAAAGCGTCTATTCAAATTTTTCTAAGCAGAAATTGTATGGGATTTTTTGGGGAGGAAAATTATGGAGGATTTTAAGGGGTCATGGTAAATTAAATTTGCGAATGTACATAGAACTGTATATTATACTCCCATATAATCGAAGACGATAGGAACTATGAATTATTTCCAGGGCCCTCGTTGATAAGTAATATAATTTTGGTTTACTGTTCTCTTCATTTGACTACTGATTTATTAAAATGCGGCAAAAATTTAAATTTGGGGTATTTGAACTTCAATTTGAGGGAATTTCAGTTTCTAAGTGGGGGATTTATAAAATATCATCTGGCAACTTTGGATAGAAAGCTCAGTAGGTACTTAAAATAAAATTTCAACTTATATCTCTCGATTTGATTTTTGTATAATTTTTAAAATTGTATTACCCTTCTATTCTTAATTATTAAATTATTAGCTTCTAAATTCACTTGATTTCTGTCTAAAAACAAGTCAAAAGATGAACCTAACCTTACATAACTGCAGAGTTATCTCATAACTTGAGGTTTAACGTCGCGTTATAAAGTGACAGTTGATATATCCGATATTTCAAGAACTGTCAAGAAATAACGCAAATAGTTAAGTTAAATATGATACATCACACCAATTCGAAGATTATAACATAACTACAGGATAACTTTACGTTAACGACAACTTCGGTCGTCCATCACACGGTTGATTAAAATAGTAAATGATTATTTCAATCTGAAAACTTTTCCCGTTGGAACTTCTTTCTGGTACATCCTTAATCTCTGACTTTTATAATTTATCCACATTTATTCCACATAAATAGACAGTTTGGTTTCGTTTTGCTTCAGAGGTGTGCACGCATCTCCACTGAGGAAGTCATAAGACAGAAACAGATGTCTGAATATTGTGCATCGCCTCTGAATCGAAAGGAAACATAAAGTGTCTTTTTCATTTTCCTTTTTTATTTTGTTTTAGTCAAATATAATGTTACTTGTAAAATAAAGCACGTCCGTGGAAAACAAGAATCCATAGACGATGACGAAAAACACGTTACTAACAATCTACACATCACATTTTTGAGATTAGAAAATATTTGGACTGTGGAATATAATATATAGGGTGTCCCAAAAGTAGTGGAACGGTCGAATATTTCGCGAACTAAACATCGCATCGAAAAACTGAAAAATACGTGTTCCATCATTTTTAAAAATCTATCCAATGACACCAAACACCAACCCCCACTACACCCCCTGGAGGTGGGGTGGGGGGTAACTTTACAATCTCAAATGGAAACCCCTAGTTTTTCTTGCAGATTTGGATTCTTTACGTAAAAGTAAGCAACTTTTATCCAAGACATTTTTTCGAACTGTGGATAGATGGCGCTATAATTAGGAAAAACCATTTATCCTGATACCATAGGTAAATTATAGAAACGGTCTAATATCTCGAGAAATACACTTCCAAATGAGAAACCAAAAAACAGGTTTTTAATATTTTTCGAAAACCTATCGATAAACACCAAAAATGACCCTCCAACCCACCCCCTGGAGACGGGGTGGGTGGAAAATCTAAAATCTTAAATAGCAACCCCCACTTTTTATTGCAGATTCGAATTCGTCATAAGAAATTAAGCTACATTTATTCGAAACATTTTTTAAAATTGCTGATAGATGGCGCTAATAAATCGTATTTTTCCAATTAAAGCGCCATCTATCAACAATTCTAAAAAATGTTTTGAATAAGTGTTGCTTAGTTTTTCATGACGAATTCGAATCTGTAATAAAAAGTGGGGGTTGCTATTTAAGATTTTAAAGTTACCCCCCACCCCACCTCCAGGGGGTGGGTTGGAGGGTCATGTTTAGTGTTATTCGATAGGTTTTCGAAAAGTATTAAAAACGTTTTTTTGGTTTCTCATTTGGAAGTGTATTTCTCGAGATATTAGACCGTTTCTATAATTTACCTATGGTATCAGGATAAATCGTTTTTCTCAATTATAGCGCCATCTATCCACAGTTCGAAAAAATGTCTTGAATAAAAGTTGCTTACTTTTACGTAACGAATCTAAATCTGTAAGAAAAACTAGGGGTTTCCATTTGAGATTTTAAAGTTACCCTCCACCCCACCTCCAGGGGGTGTAGTGGGGGTTGGTGTTTGATGTCATTGGATAGATTTTTGAAAATGATTGAACACGTATTTTTCAGTTTTTCGATCTGATGTTTAGTTCGCGAAATATTCGACCGTTCCACTACTTTTGGGACACCCTGTATATTTTAGTTAGTGTGGTTCTAAATCTAAAATTACACTTACTTTTTTAAGGGTCCACATATGTGACAAAAGGTCTTAACGAAGCAGATTTCACCAAACAAATCACTCTTTATACGCAAAATGCCTGTTGAAATAACTTCACTGATGCGTTTAACAATTTGTTTGGTTTTATACTTGTCTCGCGATCTGGTAAACATTTGTGGTGATTTAATATGTGCGCGAATTTTTAGATTTATTAAGAAGGTCCACGGACATGACAAATATTTCGTGACAAGCTTTAAACCTATATAAATTAATAGCTGAAACAACTAAATTAATTTTACATCTAGGACAGATAATAGAACATAAAAACAAATCGTTTATCTACAATTCGTTTTGTTATTTCTAATATGTTGTTTAAAAACAGACTTTCAATATTATTCACTACAGATGTGACGAACGTGAAAACTCACGCTCCGTGGACAAGATAAAAACGCAAAAAATGAAGCTTATAAAAAATATATGGATTATAACGGTTTTAAAACAGGGTAAGTCTACCGATAAAAAAATTGGAAGAAAAAGAAATTTTTATAAGAACAAAAAGTAGTTGTGACCTACATTCTTCCTATTTTATAAGAACAACCCATTTACGCGGCTGATGTTTTCACGGAAATTGAAGTTTTTTTAAACAAGGTAAGTTATTAAAATTAATTAAAACAAACGATTTTTGTATATATTTTATTAGTTTTTTCAAACGTCTTTTATTAACGAATTTTTATGGAACAGTGAGATAAAAGAGCAGATGGAACAGTGAGACGCGTCCACTATTCCGTTATAGGTGTAAGCCAGGTCCTGGAAGGAAGAGTCTGAATATGTTTTCCATCCATTGCGCCCAAGCAGTGGAGAAACTGCCATCTCTTTTCAAAGCCAGATGCGATGCCAAATGAATTTTCTGGAAACTGAAAAAAAAAATCAATGATTTCCTGAACGTACAGACGTATAGTGCAGTCATTGAAGCGTAAAATAGGTTTTTACCTCCGAAATTTTTTACTATAAACCGATTTACATGAGATTTTGGAATTAGGCTTGTCTTACTCTTAACTTCAAAAGTGATATTGACTCAAACTCCATTTTCACCCTGGGGATGGTTGCCACCCCTTTTCGGTGGTGGAATTTTTTTTTCAAAATAACCTCAGATATCGATAGAAGACCTAATTTTAAGCAAAAAATGTTGTATAAAGTTTTTTCAAAACCCCAATACTTTTAAGTTATTGGAAATTGAAAATTCGGAATTTTCTCACGATTTTCAACAGTGTTTTGCCAATATCTCCAAAAATCTGCATTTTAACGATAATATTATAATGAACTTGTAGCAGGTAAAAAAATGAATAACTTGGATTTTTAACGAGTGTTCTAAGTGCAATATTAAGCGAGATATTGAAGATCAAAGCCGTTTTTTATTTTGTGTGAAATTTAATCGATGTATTCAATGCCATCTAGCGGAGAGCGAATAAGTTTTATGCATGCTAATGAGAAAGGATTTCATAGTGCCTAAGATAAGCTGTAAAATGAGCACTGTTAAAAGTCTTTTGTACGTAAAATGAGTGAGCTGTAATGAAATAACGAGAAACATCTAATGTTTTTTTTTAAATCAGTGGATTTCGTAAGTGCATTTTAAACCAAAATTAAAATTAATCGTATTCCGTCTAGAATCAACATCATTCCTACAACTTTTTTTATTATAATATGTAGTGAAAAACCTTTTATTTTGAAACGGTGAAGGGTCAAAGGGCTCGAGAGAGACTGTGGTTGCGCTACCGCGCGCTCTTTAACCAATCATATCTTCGTCAATTTTTGTGTGATAGGAAAAACAAACAAAAAAAAAATTTTGTCAAAAAGAAAACCTATTTTTTTATTATTACACTTTTTTACGTATCTTTCACTATTTTTGAGATATTATGAAAAAAGGTGTTTTTTTAAATTCGAAATTTTTTTTTCTAAAAATCGTGATTTTTTCAAAAAATATGTGTTTCAAAGTAGCGAAACTGCTAAAATCCATCATACTCTTTATATTAAAGTTTATTCTAGACTTTCTAAATCCTTTCTCATTAGCATGCATAAAACTTATTCGTTCTCGGCTAGATGGCATCATCGATTAAATTTCACACAAAATAAAAAACGGCTTTGATCTTCAATATCTCGCTTAATATTGCACTTAGAACACTCTTTAAAAATCCAACTTATTCATTTTTTTACCTGCTACAGGTTCATTATAATATTATCGTTAAAATGCATATTTTTGGAGATATTTGCAAAAAACTGTTGAAAATCGTGAGAAATTTCCGAATTTTCAATTGCCAATATCTTGAAAACTATGGGGTTTTTGAAAAAACTTTATACAACAGTTTTTACTTAAAATTCGGTCTTCTATCGATATCTGAGGTTATTTTGAAAAAAAAAAAATCCACCACCGAAAAGGGGTGTCAACCACCCCCAGGGTGAAAACGGAGTTCGGGTCAATATCACTTTTAAAGTTAAGGGTAGGAAAGCCTAATTCCAAAATTTCATGTAAATCGGTTTATAGTAAAAAATTTCTGAGCTAAAAAGCTTCAATGACTGTACTAGTAATATAGAGTATAGAGAACATCTGCTAAAAGATAATTATATCTTTTTTTTTTGTAAAAAACCAAATCTAACTAGAGTATTTTCTTTATTTACTTGATATTGTAAGGGTTGGTGTAGCTACGACGGTAGGATGTCTGACTCTCATGGAGGTAGGTCGGGGGTTCAAATCCCAGCGCCGCACAGTGGGGCAAGAGACAACATAAGTTGGCATTAAATCATTAATCATTGTCGATATATTATGGCCATATTTTTGTTTTAATATTATAAGTTGTGTGTACATATACAAAAACGATGTTTTTTCAAATGTTTTCTTCTTGATGTGCCTATCCGTGACGAATGTTGACTATCATCATGGTAATCTTTATTTTATCTGCAGCAATAAACAAATACATCTTCAAAGGAAATATTTAACACTAATTATATACTAACTTTTAAGTAGTTCTCATTTAAAACCAAGTAGACTGCATCACAAGTTTCAGGACTGCTTGGCACAACGCTCGTTTGGGTATTATGGTTGTGAAATTCAAATCCTTGAGGCTTCGTTCTGTTGTAAGATGTCTGAGAGTTGCTGTTAATATTTCATGGGATGTAATGGCGTTTCTCATGCAGGTCCCCCGGTGAAGTTAATCCATGGAAATGGGTTGGTTTGTGAAACAAAACTAACATTATGTTTCTTCTTATTTATTACCTACAAGGTTAAAAACTTATAAATCATAGCAAATTCGTGTTTCTTCTTATACTAACAAAAAATGGCCCACTTCCACTTTAAACTTATTTTTAGTTTGAGGGTCCTGCCTGTTCATCAGATTCTTTTTCTTTTTTATACCAAAATTATTTTTGGGAACTACTTATTTTTCTCAATGCGTCTTTGTTTTTCAAGAGCATCTCGTAAAATTATTCGCAGGTGTATTTAAAGTTCACTCGAACCATCAACATTGAACTCATTGTTGTTATATGAAGTCGTGATTTCTCATTTGACCACAAGTTGTTCATGATGGAAAATACTCTTTCTACGGGAGCACTAGTTCCTGGCAAACACATAGCAAATTCGACCACTTTCAAAATAGTATCGTATGCAATATCCTTACTATAAAGCCTTGCGAATATTTGCTTCCATCGCTCTTCAACAGGAGTTTTTACTTTAGTTTTGTCCACTCTGTTCCATTCCGTTAAGTTTTCAGACACAATCTCCTTTACACACTGCCACTGGTCAAAGAGTCTGGTTTCTTCTTCTTCATCCTCAGATATTTTCTTGATCTGTGTGACATTAAAATTAGGTAGGCTGGTCTGGATATCACTCCATGACGGAACTGTTTGTAGCAAAATCCACTGCAAGTTATGTACGCCTCCGAAGCTCAGTTCCCATTTTTCTAAATAGTCAAATAAGTTTTGTAAAACTTTTTCACTGTTTCTGTAAAGTCCTGGACATTTAGTTCTCCTTCTTCCTGTAAGTTTAATATAAGTGTTTTTACATTAGTAGGAATAAATCCCTCTTCCGCTCTAGATTTCAACACACTTTTGAGCGAGTTTATGCGCCAAGCAACTTCAGTAGCGGAGATATTGTCTTTCTCTATCTTCAAAACTGTGTCTTCAAAAGTTGAAATCTGGGATGTCGCAAACATCAGCCATGGCTTAAAACATGGATTTTCAAAAAGTTGGCTTAGAAAGTAAGGGCATTTATCCTGAGAAAGAAAGTAGGACTTCAGGCCTTCAAATATCTTCAGAATCCGTGTAATAGCTGGGCCAAGAGACAGAAAACGAGTGTTTCCGTGCTCTAATAACTTTGAATATTCCACCCTGGCGAAATCACAAAATTCTTTCAGTTCTTCAGTTCTGACAGTATAAATGTGGAAGTATTTATATACTTTAACTGCGAAACATTCAATATCAAACGGCAGACAATCTACGGATGTTTGAATGCAGTTGTGGACTATGTGGGCACCACATCCTACTCCGATTATTTCTTTCCCTAAACTATGTTGAAGATGTCGCCACAAATTATTTTTCCCTTTTCTAGCGGCCCCACCAAAATTTGTATTAGTGTTGTCAGCACACATAGCTACTAATTTTTCCTTAAGGTTTTTGTTTTTTATTAGTTCCTCAAGCATTTTGCTCTGGGTATCAGATTGTTCGTTTGGAAGCGAAGAAAATGAAATCATTTTAACGTGGACTCCGGATAACGGCAAAAAATAACGAACAAGTACAGGAAAACATTTTTCTGCCTTTTTGTTTGATGCGTCTATGCTGAGAGAAATAGACCCACACGTACTCAATTCTTCGTCCACTTCGTTAATGGATAATGGAGCCAAGACATTACATACGATTGCCTCACTTTTTGTCTTTCCAGATGAATATTTTGGCTCATAAACCTTTTTAATGAGTTTGGAAAGACAGTCATTTGTCCTAAAGCTGTGTCCATGAACAACTGCATGGTAGGCGAACATGCCTTCTTGTGCAGAGATTTTATCATCGGTGTCCTTTTTTAAGATGAAATTCTGTAAATTAGAAGAAGAGCTGACAGCTTTCTCAGCATCTTTATGTTTTTTCGTTTTTGTATGTTGGGTAATATCATTTCTTCCTCCATGAGCGACAGAAAAATGGACACCACAGGTTTTGCATAGTACTTTTGATCTGTCAGCGGTAGAAATGTCAGTTTTAATACACTTAAATTCTCTCTCCAAATCTTCATTGAAAACACATAACCGTTTTTGTTTTTTTGAGAGTGACATTATTCGCAACACAAACACCAATTAATATTAATGATGACACTTTCACAAGTACGCTAAAACTGAGCAGCCATGCGACCGTATTCACAGGAAGAGAGACACAATACAACTGGCACTAAACTCATGCACGCACTGGCGACTAGACCTTTAGGGAGAGAATTCTGCACTTCTGTCGAATGTGCATGTCGGTAGGCGCACCTGACGGTACAGTGTACAGTCAACAAGAAAAGCTTCTCGTTCATCGCGAAGTACAGCCGATGCAACAAAACACGCATTAAGTAGCACATACACGATACATTTTCATGCACTTTTTAAAACTGTACTAGTTTTTTTAAGCTTTTATGAATTGCGATGAAACTATTAATAAATTATTATCTTTGTTAGTAAAAATATACATGTTTTTATTTTTGCGTGAAACCGGGACATTTTAGGGAATTTTCTGAAACCGACGGGACGCCCTCAAAAGCGGTCAAAACCGGGACTGTCCCGGCCAAGCCGGGACGTATGGCCACCCTAATAATAGACTGAGGTATCCATTCGCAAATTAAAAAGTGCTGGTCCAAAACAAAAAAATATACCATGGGATACAGAAACCTACAACAAATAAAAATCGAAGCTTGTGTGTTTGCAGGTGATATTATTATTGTGACAAGGACTGAAAAAGCTCTGGAAGAAAATATAAAAATTTGGGAGGCATAATTAAAAAAATACAACTTTATAATAAATATGGAAAAAACAAAAGTGATGGCAATATCCAACAAAGAAGTTAACGTAAATATTGAAATTCAAGGCAACAAAATAGAACGGGTAGAGACATTTAAATACCTTGGAATAATTTTAAATAAAAATGTGACACAAGAAGATGAAATTGGAAATAGAATAAAAACAGTCACAAGAACATATCATTCCCTATATAAAAACTTCTTAAATAAAAAGGAAATAACAAAGATAACCAAAATGGCAATATTTAAAACAATTTACGTACCTATCACTACATATGGAGCAGATAATTGGGTATTGAACGACAAACAAGAAAAGAGATTGCAAGCCTCGGAAATGAGGTATATTTAAGAACTGATAAAGACGTAGCGAAGATATTAGAAGATAATTAAAAGTAAAAACATTAAAGGAAAAAATTCATGAAAAGAAATTAAAATGGATTGGACACATATTTAGAATGAATGACAACAGAAAGTAAAAATGACATGGGAAGCGAGGCCGATAGGGAAAACAGGAGAGGCCGACCAAGGAAAACCTGGAATACAAGTGTGATGGAAATATTGAAGAATAAAGGAAAATCGTGACAGGAAGCCAAAGAATTAGATAGGGACGGAAAAAATTGCCGTAAGTTCGCAGAGAATAAAGAGTAAAGAAGACACCTCGACACCGGTATAAGAGAAACATCGATTATGTATGTATGTATCTATTTATAACAAATACATAGGTAATCAAAGACCATCTCAGTAAAAACTTTCTGGCTTTTTATATTTAATAATAATTATTATGTATATTATGTACTTACTTTCAACTAGTTCTGATTTAAAACCAAATAGGTTATATCACAAATTTCAGGATATCATGGTTGGATATTATGGTTGTGAACTCCAAACCTGGTTGTGAACCTCAAATCCTTAAGGCTTCGTCCAGTTGCAAGATGTCTTAGAGTTAATGTGAATCTTTTATGGGTTATAATGGCTTTTCTCATGCAGGTGTCTTGTTTCAATATCAGGGTGTTATTAACTCTATCTATTGACAATAGACTGAGGTGTCCATTCGCAAATAATTTCGCCAGTCATCAGGTAACGAGATGTGGGAATACTGTTTTTTTTTTCATGCCAGATAAAACGTAGCGTGAAAACCGGCCACGATACACAGCAAACTGTTCAGAACAAACTTTACACTTATAAACCTGTTTCTCTAGTTTGGCTTTTCAAGTGTGCTTTCAAACTATTTGTTAGAGTGAACTGCTTGAAACAAATTTCAAACTTGTTCAGGTTTTTCTTTAGTGTGTGTTCTAATATGTAATTTTAAATTACTTGCGGCAGTAAATTGTTTCAAACAAATTCCACATTTGTGAGGTTTTTCTACAATGTAGAAACGTGATTTCAAATTACTTTCTTGAGTAAATTGCTTAAAACAAATATCACACTTACAAGGTTTATCTCCAATATGGATTCTCAAATGTGTTTTCAAACTACAGTGGAACCCCGCTAAGTCGGCCTCCAATAAATAACCCGAACCGATTTTCAAAAGACAAAATAAACATTTTTTCAGTTTGACAGAGTTTTTTTACCAAGAAATCAACAATACTGTATACAACTGTACGTATTTAGATGTATTCTGCATATTATGTATTTCATGTTTTTGGAATTATAATGGAGTTTATCTGTAAGTATACCGTATTTTATTAATTTTTACCATATTCTCCGGATTTCCGGCTAACTCGGATTTTTGATAACTCGGATCGGCCGCGGTCCCGATTAATCCGACTTATCGAGGTTCCACTGTACTTGCATCAGTAAATTGTTACAAACAAATTTAACAGTTGTGAGGTTTTTCTCCAGTGTGTATTCTTAAATGTGATTTCAAATGACTTTTTTGAGTAAATTGTTTTAAACAAATATCACATTTGTAAGGCTTTTCTCCAGTGTGCACTTTCAAGTGTCCTTTCAAATTACATTTCAGAGAAAACTGCTTAAAACAAATTTGACACTTGTAAGGCTTTTCTCCAGTATGGGTTCTCCAATGTTTTTTCAATGCACTTGCATCAGTAAATTGTTTCAAACAAATTTTACAGTTGTGAGGTTTTTCTCCAGTGTGTGTTCTCAAATGTCTTTTCAAATGAGTTGCCCGAGTAAACTGTTTAGAGCAAATATCACACTTATAAGGCTTTTCTCCACTATGGGTTCTTAAATGTGTCTTCAAACTACTTGAACCAGTAAATTGTTTCAAACAAATTCCACATTTGTAAGGCTTTTTTCCAGTGTGTGTTCTCAAATGTGTTTTCAAATTACTTGCCTCAGTAAACTGTTTAAAGCAAATATCACACTTATAAGGCTTTTCTCCAGTATGGGTTCTCAAATGTGATTTCAAACTACTTGAATAAGTAAATTGTTTCAAACAAATATCGCACTTATGAGGTTTTTCCCCACTGTGCACTCTCAAATGATTTTTTACCTCAACTTTTGTACTAAACTGGTTTAAACAAATTTCACACTTGTACGGTTTTTCTCCAGTGTGCCATCTTATATGTCGTTTTAAATAGGTTGAATCAGAAAACTGCCTAAAACAAATTTCACACTTGTGCGGTTTTTCTCCAGTGTGAATCATCATGTGTGGTTTCAGATTAAATCGCTGAGAAAATTGTTTTAAACAAATTGCACACGTGTAAGGTCCTTTTCCAGTTTGAACTTTCATATTTAGTTTTTTCTTCTTCGGCGTATCTACCCAAATCTTCGGAGATGAGTTTTCAGGAATTTTCATTTTGTTCTTGTTTTGTAAACAACCTAAAAGATAAACCAACTGTACACATTTTACTACAATGAAAAAGAAAATTCAGAAACTACATAACAAGAATCAAAGGAACAAAAGTTTAGAAAACATAAACGTAATAAAAGAACTAAACCATGGTCACAGTATAAAGAGGGACAGTAGAACCACTCTCCGAAAAATTGGAAGTAAAGTCTGTAGTCGCGCATGGCGACCGCGCAATGTTGGCAGTCGCTTTTGCCCCACTCTCGCATTGCAAGTCGCATAGAAACGTACGGATTTTAACAGGGAAGACCCGCATCCACAACTGGTGAATTACCAATTGCGTACTGCCGGTATTACTTCTTGAGATCAAAGCGCCGACAGCGGAGTGATTTTACTGTGGAACCTCTATATACTGTGCCATGGTTCTGTTTTATACTACATTATTATACACTCACGGACAAAAATATTGCATATTTTGAAATTGACGTGTGAAATAAAAATTTTTTGTGCTGCCAAAAGTGTCATAGGAATAGGATATCTTTTCCGAATGTGATGTTTTGAGGTGTCATATAAATGGTATAATCGGATTTAAATATTATATGGGCTATATGGTGGCCAATATAATTTTTAGATTGAATCTCATCAAGGTAAGTATACACACTATTTTACCGACATGAAGACCTGCGTTGTGTTGCATTAACACGAATTTGTTATCCAATATGGCTGGCAAAACATGAACTTCTAAAATGTTTTTAATTTAGATATCAGCTGTCATTCACCCAATCACCTCCACAAGTTCGGTATTTCCTTTCCAAGAAATACCACTCCGTAGCACTATGCCGCCACCACCAAAATTAACACTCTGTATGATGTTACATCTTATCGACAAACGTAAAATACGTCATCTTCTACTCTGTCTACGCTGGTCAAAATAGAAACTTCCACGTAAGTGCAATGTTCACATGGGCTCTACAAACACTCAATATCGATACAATAGACCATAAGTTTATGATTCCAGTGTATAGTCATCTAGAAGTGGACACCGACCATAGCATAATTCAAAAGAAAAAAACCGAAATACAGATTTACCATTCCCATGACTGGATGCAGCTACGAGCCCTAACAACTATATGTTGGAACAAGCAGTTATTTTACAAATAAAATGCCAATTTACCGAAATTCTTTTATTTAATTTTTTTTAATAATTGTAGATATGCAATTAACCACTTTTTTTGTGTGTAGAATTATTTTTACAATTTAATTATATATTTTATGGTGGTTACTATTTAATTAATTATTAGATAATCAAAAAATGCTGACAGCTAAATATTGGAACAAGCGGTTTTTAACAAATTAAAATAAAAATTAATAAGGCGTAACGTCGCCCTTAGCTTGAATAACAGCCTGAACTCTATTAGGCATTGTATCAACTAGGCCTTCACAGAACTCAGGAGTGAAACTATCCCATATTTCTTGCAATTTAGTACGTAGTTGTGGCAAAGAACGCTGAGGGTTATTTCTTAGGCGTTGTTTCATTGTGTGCCAAAGTATCTCTATTGGATTAAGATCCGGGCTACTAGAAGGATGTGACAAAACTTTAATGTCATGTTCTCCCATCCATTTTTTGGTAGATTTAGCCGTATGGCATGAGGCTCCGTCCTGTTGAAAGATAAAATCTATGGAAGGATATAACGTTCCGCACTTGGTAAAAACGAATGTTCAAGGATATCTTGATATTTGGCTGCGTTTACTATGCTTTCAATAAAATGTAAAGTTCCCACCCCTTTGGCCGACATACAACCCCACACCATGATACCCTATGGAAACTTTACAGTCCTTTTGAAACAATCTTTATGGAATGCTTCTGTCTTTTCCCTAATCACACGCTTTCGCTAATCTCCCACACAGACATCAAATTTGCTTTCGTCGCTATAGATAACTTTGTCCCAGTCGAGTTTGGTCCACGAAAGTTTAGATTTAGCCCAAATATAACGATTCCTTTTCTGAGCTTCCGTCAACAATGGTTTTTCTTTGGCCTATTCAAATAAATAAAAAAATAGAAAATTTATATCGCAAATAAGAACCTATCAAACATACCTTATAAAAACTAAGACCGCTTTTGTGGATATATTTGCGACAGAATTCTCTGGAAACATACATCCCAGTTTCTCTATTCCATCTAGCAGTTACTTTCTCGTAGTGTATTTCTTCTTCCCGACTTACATATTCTGATTAAATGTCTGACACTCCTTTGAGAAACAGCTTTTGGACGGCCTGAGCTTTTGCCGCGAACATCAATACTGGCAGTTTCACCATATTTCTTAATTATATTAAACACAGTAGTTGTTGCTACCGTTAATTCACTGGAAATTTCACGCATTGTTTTCCCCTTGTGGTACTGATGAATAATAATTTCTCGCACTTTTGGATCAGTAGGTTTTCCGCGTGCCATTATTGTATTTTACTGATAATAAAACTGACAGTTGTTAATTTATTCAAACTCAAATGACGCGTTATAATTATTGTTGACAACAAACTAGCTACTCGTATGTTTGATTTCAAAGCCTTCTTTCCGTCAAGCTTATAAAACTTCACTCGTTTCTCGCCAGGCACGCTAAAACGCGAGGAAAATTTAAAATGTTTCAATATTTAGTTGTCAGCAGTTTTCGATTATTAAACAATTAATTGAACAGTATTCAACATAAAATATATAATTAAACCGTAGAAATAATTCCATACATCATAAAAAATGTTGTTAATTTCATATTTACATTTTAAAAAAATGTAAATAAAAGAATTTCGGTAAATTGTCATTTTATTCGCCAAATAACTGCTTGTTTCAACATATAGTTGTTAGGGCTCGTAATAAAATCTAGCAGTCCCAAATTTGACGCAGTTCAAATGAAGATGAGACTTTTTAGACTTTTCTTCTCTTCTTAAAGGTCCGTTGGTTCAAAGATATAAAGATGTAAATAATGAAGAGTTTAAATGGCTACAAACAAAGTGGTTAAGGTACAAAAAATATGTTGGTGTTATCTTATTCAAAGAATGCTTACACAGAAATGTGCCGTTTAAATTCTTAAATCTGAAACGTAGAGGATCTGCAGCGATTCCTAATACAATATCCGTAATTTCTTATCAGCTGATGCCAATTTCTAAAGAGAAACGGAACGACTTCTTGTCACTGCTGCCCTTGATACCAGATATTTTTCACCAGTTTTATAAAGATTTACCCTCAACAGAAAATTTGCGTAACACAGATGCAGATATTGTGGAAGATGATCAAGAACCCGACTTTTAAAGAAACTATGTTAATAAATTACCAGAGAACGGCAGTTCTCGCCAGTGGCGCACACCCACACCACTCTACACGCGACACTATATATACACGAAATTTTCGATTTTCTAAATCTGACTGAATTGAAAATTGGGCCAACTCTCATCTTAAAGTTCAGGAAAAGACTCATCCATTCATATGTCAATCATCCATTTTGGTCGAAGGGTGTGGATTTTACGGCTCTTCCTATTTAGGGTCTGTTTTTCGTTCTCGTCCCCAAAACTCCCAAAAACTTCGAAAATTTAACTCCGACCTTTGCGGCTTCTAATAGTACTGATCATTACCTTTCCAACGCATGTCTAATTTTGCAAATCGGTTATAGCGTTCAAAAGTTACCGAGCTCAGAAATATGGGTCTAGGACATTTCGCCGTCGCCGTTTCGCCATCGCCATTTCGCCGTCGCCGTTTCGCCGTCAAGCCATTTCGCCGTCGCCGTCGCCGTTTCGCCGTCGAGCCATTTCGCCGTCGTCATTTCGTTGTTAGCATTCGTACTTATAAATTCGGGATGATTATTACTTGTATATAAGTTTTGAATTTTTAATACTGTAAATATTTTATTTTTCAGACGAAAACACTGCTCAGTTGAATACGAAAATATAACTTGGTTTTACTAGCAACATCAGCATTTTATTTACACTGAGATTTAGTATAAAAAAAAGTTAGTATGTTATCACGTTCTTGCGACGTTTAGTACAAAAAAAGTTAGTATGTTATCAGGTTCTTCTAAACTTAACCAATGCCGGGATGGCGACGGCGAACTGGCTCGGCGGCTAAACGGCGACGACGAAACGTCCCAGTCCGCAGAAATATGACTCAATTTCTATTTAAAAAGGGAAAATGTTTGTGGATATGTATGTATGTGTGTGGAAAAGTTAACCGATCTGAATTTTTTTTCTGTGTTTAAAGAGGGGGTGAGGGCCGATTCAGAACCGGTGTACTTTGTGAGTTTTGACCACCCATAAGCCAGCTATAGGACTTGGTAGGTACAAAACGGCATATTTTTTGGGGGTATATATCTTCGGTTCAAGAAGAGACAGGAGAACAGCAAATACACCAAATCAATAGTGTTTCAAAGCTTTCAAATGGTGTCTAAGTCGTCAGGATCAGACATACACACGGCTCAGTATAGCCGAAAAACTGAAAAACTAAACTTCGAAAATTTTGGTTTTTCGACAATTACTCAAAATTTCAACCTACGAATTACGACAATAACTGAGTGTTTGTAGAAGGACTCTAGACGAATCTAACGGTGTATACCTCATATCCGGGAAAATTCGAATTTTTAAGTTATAGGCTTCATAAGTATGATCAAATCTATTTCTTATGGGAAAAACGGTTTTTCAATTAACGATTATTCCCTAAATGGTTTATGTAGTTGTAGTGGCTACGACGCTAATTTGATCTGGCAACGGTCAATCCGAGTTGTTCATTTACCGGCCATCCCAATATTTTTTTCAATCTATTTCGAACAGAAAAAAAAATCTAGTGTAGGTACATTCGATGGACACTAGATCATTTGGGAGATAATGCGACAAAGGCGACCATTTATAAAGCTTAACGTGTAATCGAGAAAAATTGCATTCTACTTCATACATTTAATTTATAAATAACTTTGAAAAACTCCTGATACAGGAATAAAAAACCGCTAAACGCCGTAAAAATCAGTGGCGCATACAATATTCCAGCTACAAAAGACCTGATATGAATATTACGTGGCGCGAAAATGTATTTTCATTTTGATGCAAAACAAAATATCTTTTGTAGCTGGAATATTGTATGCGCCACTCATTTTTACGGCGTTTAGCGGTTTTTTATTCTAGTACGGTTATAGTTTGAAGCCAAGGAAGTAACTAATAACACACAAAAATTATTTCATGCCTAATTGTCAAGAACCCACAAATTACTTTTTTGTGTCTCCTGAAAAGTACCCTATTTTGACTTATCCGCAGACCCGAGATATGTTTTTTCAAATTATTTGCCTCAGTAAAGTGTTTAAAGCAAATACCAGACTTATAAGGCTTTTTTCCAGTACGTATTCTCAAATGTCTTTGAAATCACAAATGTTACTCACTTGCTTGAGTAAATTGCTTAAAACAAATATCACACTTATAAGGCTTTTCTCCAGTATGGGTTCTCAAATGTGATTTCAACTGAATTGCTTGAGTAAATTGTTTCAAACAAATTTCACAATTGTGAGGTTTTTCTCCAGTGTGTGTTCTTAAATGTGATTTCAAATTACTTTCTTGAGTAACTTGCTTAAAACAAACATCACACTTATAAGGTTTTTCTCCAGCATGAGTCATCATATTATGTGATTTCAAAGCACTTGCAGAAGTAAACTGTTTCAAAGAAAGATCACACTTGTCTTCACACAAGGCTTTTCTCCAGTATGTGTTCTCAAATGTGCTTTCAATTTACTTGCCTCAATAAACTGTTTAAAGCAAATATCACACTTATAAGGCTTTTCTCCAGTATGGATTTTCAAATGTGTTTTCAAAGTACTTGAATCAGTAAATTGTTTCAAACAAATTTCACATTTGTGAGGTTTTTCTTTAGTATGTATTCTCGAATGTATGTTCAGATTATATCGCTGAGAAAATTGCTTTAAACAAATTGCACACGAGTAAGGTCCTTTTCCAGTTTGAACTTTCATATTTAGTTTTTTCTTCTTCGGCGTATCTACTCAAATCTTCGGAGATGAGTTTTCAGGTGTTTTCATAATTTCCATTTTGTTCTTGTTTTGTAAACAACCTAAAAGATAAACCAACTGTACACATTTTACTACAATGAAAAAGAAAATTCATTCAGAACATCCATAACAAGAATCAAAGGAACAAAAGTTTAGAAAACATAAACGTAATAAAAGAACTAAATTATAGTTCTGTTTTATACTACATTATTATACACTCACGGACAAAAATATTGCATATTTTTAAATTAACATCATCATCATTTGGCTCTACAACTCTATGTGAGTCTTGGCCGCGTTTAATATTTCCCTCCATTGTTGTCGGTCCTGAGCAGCTATTTTCCATTGCTGTACTCCCATTTTGCGTAGATCGCTGGCTACTGCGTCCTTTCATCTCTTTCTTGGGCGACCAACTGACCTTTTTCCATGGGGCCTTTCCCAGAATGTGGCGTTTAGAGGTCTTTCGTCACTTGATCTTAGTACGTGACCCGCCCATCGTATTCTGCTTGCTTTAATGTAGCGTACTATGTTTTCATCTCCGTATATTGTCTGGAGTTCATCATTGTGTCTTCTTCTCCATTCTCCTGTTGTCTCTTCTCTGCAAGGCCCATAGATAGTCCGCAGTATATTTCTTTCAAGTACCAGTAATTTTGTTGTTTCCCGCTGATCTAATTCAGAGTCCATGTTTCGCTTCCATACGTTATTCTGGGACGAATTATTGTCTTATAAACTCTTATTTTTGCTGGTCTTGAGAGTATTTTTGACTTAAGTAGGGTCCTTAATGAGTAATATGCCCTGTTTCCTGCAATGATCCTGGCTGCCACGTCCTTTTCATAGTTATTTTCAGATGTTATGATCGCTCCCAGGTACTTAAATTCTTTGACGACTTCAAAATTGTATTCATTAATTGTTAAGTTTTGTCTAACCCTTGGTATTGGGTTCTTCGTAACCACCATGTACTTGGTCTTGTCCTCGTTGACCTTAAGACCAACTTCCTTGGTTCCGTTCTCGAATAGGGTGAAAACTTCTTTTGCATCTCTGGTGGATTGTGCAATTGTGTCCACGTCATCCGCAAAGGCTAATAGTATTTTTGATCCTTGGGCGGCAAATCCGTTTGTCAGCTGTGGCTGAGCTTTCCTTACTGCATGTTCCAGTGCGAAGTTAAACAGCAGGGGGGCGAGAGGATCTTCTTGTCTAAGTCCGGTGCCAATGAGGAATTCCTCCGACGTGGTGCTGCCAATTCTGATTCGTGCGGAAGCATTCTCCGTGCTCACCTTTGCTAATCGTACCAGCTTTCCAGGTGCTCCCATTTCTACCATAGTCTCCCATAATGCTTCTCTGCTAACAGCATAGTAATCTTGTTTGAAATCAATGAAGATTTGGTGTATATCGCGGTTGAATTCCCAGTTTTTTTTTCTAACACCTGGCGTAGGACGAAGATCTGGTCTATAGTCGACCTTCCCGGTCTGAATCCGCTTTGTTAGTCGCCTATTATTTCCTCTGCGAATGGAGTTAGTCTTCTAAACAGTATTATGGATATAATCTTGTATGTTGTATTAATTAACGATATTCCTCTATAGTTCCGACATATTTGTTTTTTTAAATTTTACAATTTTTAAACTAACGTGTGAAATAATTTTTTTGTGCTGCCCCCAGTTTCATATGAATAGGATTTCTTTTCCGAATGTGATGTTTTGAGGTGTCATCTAAATGGTATAATCGGATTTAAATTTGATATGGGCTATATGGTGGCCAATATAATTTTTAGATTCAATCTCATTAAGGTAAGTGTACACTATTCTACCACATGAAGACCTGTGTTTTGGTGCATTAATACGAATTTATTATCCAATATGTCTGGCAAATGGCAAAACATGATCTTCTAAAATGTTTTTAATGTACATATCAGCTGTCATTCACCCAATCACCTCCACAAGTTCGGTATTTCCTTTCTAAAGCCGGATCCACATCAATAAAATTTTATTTTGTACGTTGTATTTGACACAGATGTACCCCGCACAAACCTTATGGAAATTAGGTCCCAATGGATTACTTTGGGAAAATACTCTTTTAAGCATCCTGATAAAAAGTTCTCATGGGCACAACTCAATCGTATGAAGGATTTTCAAGATATAGAGGCACAAACTCGGAAAATTATAAGATTTACTGGGTATTCCAATTGGTCAAATTTGGGCACCCCCTTTAAATAATTATGTTAATGTTTATATTAGTGAAAAGAGAATTGAATAAACTTTCAAATGAGCTATCACACGACCCTTATTCATCCTGACCCTTAGTCATCACTCCCAGATGGATGACGCACCTGATTCATAATTTATCTCCAGAATCACCCATTCTCGAGAAAATGAATTTCTTCCAACTCAAACGTCCTCATTGTACCTATAACTTCAGAGGCTTATATCTTAAAATCATGATTTTTGGAGCTACGCGTCGGATGAGGCTTTTATTCTACACATCAAGGACTACCAGAACCCAAAGTTTCAGAGCATTTGACAGAGAACCATTTCACATAAAGTTTCTGCGGGATCCTTTCTTGTGTACCATTTAGTTCAAAGTCGTCCTATTACCAACTGTCACCCTGTACCAGCCAATTTAAACAATATTTTTCCTTGATTTGAACCGGTCTTAATAGAAATATGCTGTAAAATAATTTTGGCCGCGTAAATCCATTAAATCGACGTATGTGCAGTGTGTCATCATATATTATGTGATTTCAAAGTATCTAATTTTTTAGTAAACTGTTTAAAGCAAATATCACACTTATAAGGCTTTTCTCCAGTATGGGTTCTCAAATGTGATTTCAAAGTATGTACTTGTATAAGTAAATTGTTTCAAGCAAAGTTCACATTTGTGAGGTTTTTCTTTAGTATGTATTCTCTTTATATTAAACGGTAACGTTATAAACGTTCACATCTTTGCTATTTTATTTTGAAATAATTATTTTATTTTTTTTAATATTTTATTAATAATAATCTTCTGGTAATTGTTTTCCCGTTAAAAACTCGTTTGGCGCCCTCTATTTCCTATCTCTCTTTTCAACTAACATTTAAGTCATACGGAAGATACTTCATGTTCTTGCTCTCTTTACATATAAAAATCTAAATCATAATACGGAACATGCTTGTTCCATCTTTCTATACTTCACGCTGTTATTCCGATGACAGTGACAATTATTTGTGGAGGTGGTAGAATAATATTTTATAAAGCCCAGGGATTTTAAATAATACCTTACATTATTCATCAGACCAGCATCTCTCTTGGGGTAAGAAATTCATTATTCTATTTTATTGTATTCATTATTGTCCGTTACATTCACAGTTTTTATAATCATTTTTTCATTTCTTACCTCCAAATTTCCACCCACGTGATTTGTTTCAATATTATCTTTACTTATTATTAATATGCATGTAAAAATCATAAATACTTTAACTAGTGATTAATAATAATTCTATTTTTTCTATTGTTTTATTACTATTAAAGGCACATTTTGGTTTATTACTTCTTGATGTTCCTAAAGCCTGTATGGCAGTATGCATTTTCTTGTATCATTTCTAATATCGTTTCTGATATGTCAAAAAAATGTATAGTGTCATACACAGATACAAGAAACGATACAAGAATTTGTGCCAGGCACAGATTCTTGTACAAGAACTGCGCCAATTTCTGCGCAAAGAGCAAAAACGTAAATCCTGCTGGTAAAACTTCTAAATTTCATAATGGCGGCTGAAAATGAGATCATCATATGATTTATGTCTTGATGAATTTATTTGTGTTTTTGTAGGTATTATTTATAAATCTTTTATTGATACTTAATATACCGTTTGATGGACTACTGTTCTACTAATAACCATATATTTAGCTACTAATAAAGTTCAAACTAGGTATTTATAACTTTGGGTTTCATATTGCATAATTTTTTAATAGAGGAAAATACAATAGTTCCTAATTTGGATCAAACTGAAGATAATTCTAATGCAAATATTTTAGCACAAATATCAAAACAAAATAATCAACAGTCAACGTAAAAATTCTAGTTAACATTAAAATATTTATTTTTAAAAGTTTATAAATTTTATAAAATCCTTAAAATGAGCTGTAAACGCAGTACTACCATACCAATGTAACGTGACACAGGGTGACAAACAAAATTTCGACCAATCACGTGCCGAATTTCATACAATTTTCGATACAAGAACTTGCATAGTGTCATACAGGGCACAAATGTACGTACAAGAAACGATACAAGAAAATGTATATCAGAAACGATATTAGAAATGATACAAGAAATGCATAGTGTCATACAGCCTTAATATATGGCTTGTCTTCTAGTTTTTGGAAATAAAATCACCTTTCTCCCTTTGGGAGCCTCAAGCATCCTCCATCGCCGGCGATACAACCACGAGGAACATATAATGAATCTAACCTAGACTGCAACGACCAACATCCGTAGGCCTGGTGGAATACAACATCTAGGACCCCAGAGCCAGTCGCAGAAACAGCAGTACCATTCCAGTCCAATCCAACATTGTTTGATTTGCTTGTCTAGATAATTGCTAAGAAGAAATGCGTTCAATGTGCGTCCCCGTTATTCGACATCAAGGAGTTACAGTGAGCACGTAAAGGTTGGAATAAATTCATTTTTTCATGATTGGGCAATTTTGGAAATAAACCCCGAAACAGGTCAATTTTGATTTTTAATTTACGACTTTTTGGCATATATATCATATTAGTGACGACACCCATCTGGGCGTGATGACGTCATCGATGATTTTTTCAACGAGAATAGGGGTCGTGTATTAGCTCATTTTAAAGGTAATTCAATTCTCTATTCAGTAATATAAACATAAACATAATTATTTATACTGGGTGTCCAAAATTTTTTTTAATTCAATTTATTGACATTAAAAGAAGAATCTGTGTAATTTATTTAATTCAAAATACATTTTACTGCTATCAGAAAACAGGAAGAAATGTTTATTTGATAAATAAATATTGTTTTTTACTTAAATTCAATATTAAAGCAGCCATCCAACTGCCTCTTGACAGTTTGAACATTTAATTTAAGCGAAAAGCAATGATTATTTTTCAAATAAACATTTTTTCCGTTTTCTGAGAGCAGTAAAATGTATTTTGAATTAAATAAATTACAGATGAGTCCCCGAGTCTTTACCCGTGCGTCATCATTTAAAGCATACGAAATAAGTCGGAAATAGGGAACTTGCA
This sequence comes from Diabrotica virgifera virgifera, assembly GCF_917563875.1. Lineage (NCBI taxonomy): Eukaryota > Metazoa > Arthropoda > Insecta > Coleoptera > Chrysomelidae > Diabrotica > Diabrotica virgifera. The sequence goes on from NC_065444.1 coordinate 69,920,536, forward strand.
TAAAATTTTAAATTCGAAAAAAATGTTATAAATCACAACAGAATAATTTAAAACATATCAAAAATAAAAAAAGTTGCTTTCGTGTTCCGTTTGGCCCCTAAAGACGATTCTAAATTCAAATTAAAACAGGTTGCCCAAAACGTGTCGTGACTTAATCCGGTTATGTTTACATTTTGCACCAACAAAGTAAACAAAATTGTATATAATTTTAAATTAGACATTATAAACGTCAGTAGAAAATACAGTTTTTGACGTCACAAGTGTTTTTGATCGTTTGAGCTATTCATAGAAAACTTGTACTTTTACAAAATGGTTTTATTTTCCATAGTAAACCTTCTTTCCTTTCCTTTAAATGTACTTTAACTGTATCAAACTCCAATCTCAACAAACTGGTATTATTACAATGACATACGATAAATGTCATTAGAATATTAAATATTTTTCCCTTAGTTCGCGACGATGAGCTGGCCAAATACCCACATAGGTGGAGGCCAATAAACTAAAGAAGGAGAATAAGAATATACCTAAATATACCCTATACCCATATAGGATAGGTCTATGTAATAAAACTATGTGACGTCACGGGTCGTTTGAACTATTTTATACAGCAGAAGACTTTAAATTTGTATTTCTCAGTTATTACGAGTTTTTGAAGCGTGAAATTTTGGAAACCTCATTTTTAAACAAAACTGAACATTATTATGTAATTTACTAAACGCAGCAGTAAGTGGGTATTATTACGATCACGGATTATAGTATACAATTTGACGTTATCAAATACATAGAATGTCAAATTTAAATTTCGCTTTAAAATTTTGGTGCATAATTACAGCTATGTTTGAAGTAGCTTAATAAATTATTTTATTATCATTAATTAATAAACAATTTATAAAAAAATTCGATAACATATTTTCTTTTTGTTATTTTATTCACTCTGACGGAACATTCAACACAAGCATTTCTTAAATGTGTCAACAATGAGGTTATTTGTACGTTGTCAAAATTTATCGTAAAATAACGTAAACTTATCATAAAATTTCTAACTCCAATATAAAATTAGTTGTGAAAACAACTGTTTGTTTACTATAAAAAACTTCAAAATGCAAAAATTCGACAAAATGACAGCAAAAAATTCAACAAACTGACAGCCTCAAAAGTAAACAAACCAAAACGTCAAAAATTGTACCTAAAATATGTGAAAACATCCCCAATCGTCTTTCTTTGTTCGTATCTCTTTTCAACGCACTGAGTCTAGATCGATCATAAAAATAACATGTTTTTACTTAATAACAGGCGGCAGCTGGTTTGTCATTAATTTCATGCGTGGAAGAGAATGATGCTAGATAAAAAGTATGTTTTATCTCGCCAGGCATTAATGACGCACAGGTAAAGACTCGCGGATTCAACTGTACATACATTCTTCTGTTTGTCAATAAATTTAATTCAAATTTTTTTTGGACACCCTGTATAAATAATGTTAATGTTTATATTACTGAATAGACAATTGAATTACCTTTCAAATGAGCTATCACACGACCCCTATTCTCATTAAAAAAAATCATCGGATGACGTCATCACGCCCAGATGGGTGACGTCACTAGTATGATATAAAGACGGGGAAACGTCCTACGGACGAACCAGTCTTATCGCCCTATATGCCTCACCTCTTTTCTCCTAAAACAATGGAGAAACTAGTAGATTACCACATCCCATACAGCACAGGTCATCTTTAAGATATCTTATTTACAACCAAATATGGTCTTAATGTCTTGAGACTTTTAAAATATATCTTTAAAACGCCAAATTTAAAATATATTTTAAACATCATCTTTAAGACATTTTTTCTTAAAAATAGGTTATAATTACGAATTTAAAAGTTAGGTTAGGTTAGTAAAACAAGACAAGAGCTGGTAGCTAAATGACAAACTCCAAACAAAAGCTTTTTCACGTCAATGACTTCAGTGGTATTTCTCATATCTTATGATGAAGATATGGTTTAATTTGAGGGATATTTAGAAGACTCCACAGATTTTAATAATGCAGTAGGTTTAGATTTAGATTGTTATGTTATTAAAGTAAAAAATTAACTTTCGTTATCAAGAGTAAATGCATGTCTCCAATTCAACAGCTTACGTTAACAATATGCTCTTAAATATATATTTTTAGATATCAAAGGTTGTGAGGATCAAAAGCCTACTATGATTTTGTATCAAGAGTTGGCAAATTAATTATTAGCAATGAGCAAGCTTTAAAGTACAGTTGGCTGGGACAAAAAGGCAAACAAAAGTCCTACATGTAAAATTTGAATAGCAATAAACGTATTTTTAGAACCTAATTAATTTTATTAAAAGTTAATTTAAAATATTTCATACAAAATTAAAAAGAAAGCTTTCCTAAACACCTTAATAATAGAAAAAAAGACATCTTTAAGATGTAAGGATTTGTAACATCCGTACATTTTTAAGACGTAAAGATATCTTTCCGGAAATATCAGACATCTTTAAGACGTCTAAAACATCTTTAGTAAGTTATCTTTTAGATTTCTTTAAGATGTCTTTGTGTTATCTGGGTTAAGCGAAATTCTAATTAGGGAACCGCTTCACAAACATCAATTTGCATACCAGGCAGGCAAATCCACTATAAATGCTCTAAATTCCCTTGTTGGAAACATTGAAAAGGCAATAGTGGCAAAAGAAATAGCTCTTTGCGCTTTCATTGACATAGAGGGAGCATTCGATAACACTTCATATGAATCCATAAAAAGAGCACTAGTAAAGAGGAGCATTGAAGATTTACTAATACAATGGATTCAGTCCATGCTAAAAACCAGAATCATCACAGCTAGTATTGGGGGAGAGCCTGTAACTGTGACAGCAGTAAAGGGGTGCCCTCAAGGGGGAGTACTATCGCCCCTGCTGTGATCTCTAGTTGTGGATGACCTCCTTAGTAAGTTGCATGATTCTGGTTTTACAACTCAAGGCTACGCAGATGACCTAGTTGTTACAATTAGTGGCAAGCATGACCAGACTATATCTAGTCTCATGCAAACTGCTCTAAACGAAATCAAAAACTGGTGTTCGAAGGAGATCTTAAATGTCAATCCTAGCAAAACGACTCTCATACCGTTCACAAGGAGATGTAAATACAATTTACAGGCTCCAGTTATGAATGGCATCACACTTGACTATTCCAGAGAAGTAAAATATCTTTTGCATTCCAATGCGTTCTTCCTATTATGACATACGGAGCAGAAACTCTCACGCTCACAAAAACAACAGCACTAAAAATGCGAGTGGCACAAAGGCATATGGAAAGATCGATTCTCGGCGTGACAAAAAAGACAAAATAAGGAACCAAGACTTACGGAAAAGAACAGGTATCACTGATGTCGTTGAACGTATAGCCAAGCTGAAATGGAATTGAGCAGGTTACATAGCTCGACTGAAAGACTCAAGATGGACCAGAAAACTAATTGACTGGCGCCCAAGAGAAGGCAAACGCAGCAAAGGACGACCACCAACACGCTGGATGGACGACATTAACCGAATATTCAAGAAGTGGCAACAAGAAGCACAGAACCGTGAAGAGTGGCGAAGAATGGGAGAGACCTATGTTCAGCAGTGGACAGAAGAGGTTGCATGATGATGATGATGAAAATATCTGGGGGTAACCCTAGATCAAAAACTCACCTGGAATAGTCATACTGAAAAAATCTTATCCAGAGCCTTGGTGGCACGTTGGACCTGCCGCAAGACATTTGGAAAGACTTGGGGCCTAAAACCGAAAATGACTCTCTGGACATATAAAACGATTATTAGGCCGATGGTCACATACGCATGACTCGTATGGTGGCCAAAAACACAACAAACAACAGCTAATGCCAAGCTGCAAAAAGTGCAGCGGCTAGCTTGTATGGGCGATCGCCAGGGAAACCTGGCGATCTAGTGGGCCATCTTAAAATCTTGGAAGAAATTCCTTTGAATTCTAAGGATAAGCCGACAGACGTCATGCCAGTCAAATTCGACTTTGAAACACCATTTGAAGTGGTCATAAAAAACCACCAAATGGATGAAACAGTTGAACCGAAACTTTAGGAAGGTTCACTCGTATGGTATACGGATGGATCTAAGATAGATGAAAGGGCAGGAGTGGGAGTTACTGGGCCGAATTTCAGGCCATCCAAATCTCTTGGAAACGCCCTAACTATCTTTCAGGCAGACATGCATGCCATACAGATTAGTGCCTAAGAATGTCTCAACCGAGACACTCGTAGGGCAAAAGTCTTTATTTTATCAGACAGCCAAGCTGCCTTAAAGGCTCTAAAGTCATTTACTTGTGAGTCAAAGTTGGTTTGGGAATGTAAACGATCCCTTAAGAAGCTGGCGGAACGCAACAAAGTAACTTTGATGTGGGTGGAGGAAGCTGATAGCCTCGCAAAAGAAGGGGCCAATACCCCATTCCAAGGTCCAGAACCCTTCTGTGGACTACCAAAAAGCCACATCAGAGAGGAACTCCGGACCTGGGAACTCAATCAACTACAACTATACTGGTCCAACACACCAGGACAAAGGCAAGCAAAAAGGCTCATAAAGGTGTCGCCTAGTGCAACAAACCGCCTTCTCGAAATGAGTAAAAAAGATATAAAAATGGCCACTGGCCTTCTCACTGGTCACTGCCCTAGGAGATATCATCTCAAAAAATGGGCAAATCAGATAGTGACAACTGTCGTTTCTGTGACAACGAAAAAGAAACGGCAGAACACATTATATGCAGTTGTTCTGTTCTGCAAACGACTAAAATTCCTAGAAGAGGTCACCCTAACGGCCTCTGACATAGGAAACAAGTCACCTAGGATGCTAATCAATTTCATCGGACGTATTGGCATCCTAGAGTTTAACTAGATTAACGTATGCACAAAAGATCTTTATAGGTCGAAGTGCTGAGAGGCTCCATAGCCTTAACGACCTCACATAATCTAATCTAAATCTAATGATATATATGCCAAAAAGTCGTAATTTAAACATAAAAATTGACTTGTTTCGGGATTTTTTTTCCAAAGTCGTCCATTCTCGAGAAAATGAATTTATTTCAACCTTTACGTGCTCACTGTATATGCCATTGAATTTAATAAGCCATATTTTATTATATCTTTATTGAAAAATAACATGATTAGTTAAAATATTGTTTTGTTTGCTTCCAATCCAGATCCTCAACGTCCATATTTTTGATTAGGACAAGACGAACACACACCTTGGGAATCTGAGCTAGGCTAGGGTCAAATCAACTATCATAGTTGATTGAAATATTATTTGTCAATAATACATATTTCAAGTAATATAGTAGTTTATCGCTACACAATTGCTTCAAAAAAATTTCAAACTTGTTAGGTCTCTCACCAGTTTGTCATATGCGATTTCAAAGTAAATTTTTAGTAAACTGTTTAAAGCAAATATCACACTTATAAGGGTTTTCTCCAGTATGGATTCTCAAATATGTTTTCAAACTACTTGAATAAGTAAATTGTTTTAAACCAATTCCACATTTATAAGGCATTTTTTCCAGTATGTGTCCTCAAATGTCTTTTCAAATTGGTTGCCCCAGTAAACTGGTTAAAGCAAATACATATCACACTTTTAAGGCTTTTCTCCAGTGTGGGTTTTCAAAGTATTTGCATCAGTAAATCGTTTAAAACCAATTTCACATTTCTAAGGCTTTTTTCCAGTATGTGATCTCAAATGTTTTTTCAAACTACTTATTTGACTATCTTTTTTAGAGAAGAAACTATTCAAATGGTATAGATTTTGTTGTAATAGAAATTCACCAGTGTTTGTTTGTCCACGCTCGTTTCTGCCTTTGGATCCCTTTCTTGAGTAAATTGCTTAAAACAAAAATCACTCTTTTAAGACTTTTCTCCAGTGTGAATCAATATATGCTTTTTCAAATTACCTGTCTGAGTAAACTGTTTAAAGCAAATATCACACTTATAAGGCTTTTCTCCAGTATGGGTTCTCAAATGTGTTTTCAAATTACTTGAACCAATAAATTGTTTCAAACAAATTCCACATTTGTAAGGCCTGTTTCCAGTATGTGTTCTCAAATGTTTTTTTAAATTACTTGCAACAGTAAACCGTTTAAAGCAAATATCACACTTGTAAGGCTTTTCTCCAGTGTGCACTCTCAAATGTTTTTTCAAATAACTTGCCTCAGTAAACTGTTTAAAGCAAATATCACACTTGTACGGCTTTTCTCCAGTGTGCACTCTCAAATGTCTTTTCAAACGAGTTGCCTCAGTAAACTGTTTACAGCAAATATCACACTTATAAGGCTTTTCTCCAGTATGGGTTCTCAAATGTGTTTTCAAACTACTTGCATCAGTAAATTGTTTCAAACAAATTCCACATTTGTGAGGCTTTTCTCCAGTGTGCACTCTCAAATGTGTTTTCAAATTACCTTCTTGAGTAAATTGCTTAACACAAATTTCACACTTAAAAGGCTTTTCTCCAGTATGGGTTCTCAAATGTGATTTCAAAGCACTTGCTTGAGTAAATTGCTTAAAACAAATATTACACTTATAAGGTTTTTCTTTAATATGTATTCTTGAATGTATGTTCAGATTATATCGCTGAGAAAATTGTTTTAAACAAATTGTACACGTGTAAGGTCCTTTTCCAGTTTGAACTTTGATATTTAGTTTTTTCTTCGGCGTATCGACCCAAATCTTCGGAGATGAATTTTCAGGTGTTTTCATAATTTTCATTTTGTTCTTATTTTGTAAACAACCTAAAAGATAAACCAACTGTACATATTGTACTAGAGTGCCGGCAAAAAAAATCTTTACAAAGTGAATAAAACGCACAAATCAGGATAATTATACTTTATAAGGATATTTAATTTTGGATTCTGTGGCGATTGTGTAAGGGTTCAACATTGTGTTCAACAACATGGTGTTTTTTAAGAGCTCCAGAACCAGCTCAAGTAACGTTGAAGTACGAACTTTCTGTTCAGTTGTGAGTTTCTTTCGCCCCATAGATTTTACTTCAGTTTTTCAAGAGGTTTCACATTGACTACTTGTATAAAACCAACTGTATCTACAGCACAAACGCACAAACGTTGACTTTATACAATTAGTTAATGTGAAACTTCTTGAAAAACTGAAACGGTGTAAAAACTTTGGGGCGAAAGAAACCCACATATGAACGGAACGTCCTTGCTTCAATGTTACTTAAGAAAGGGAACTCTGCAATTACCATAGCACGTGATATTGGTGTTTCAAAAGATTCAATTTATTAATTGAAACGGTCGGATGCAGTGGCGGATCCAGTAGGATCTAGCATCGTCAAGAATGGGCCGATTTTCTAAATTTCTATGAAAAATAAATGAAGAAATAAACGTTTTTATAATCTTTATATATGCATACCTTGCAAACACAGAGGAAAACAATGTAATAAAGAAAATAAAAATTGTACAACTTATGCTCTACTTTTAAATCGTCTAATTCAAAAAACAGACTATGGTACATAAATATTATTTAAAATTTAATTAAAATTAAAATTAAAATGAAAATTAAAATTAAATTTGAAATTAAAATTAAATTAAAATTAAATTTTACAACATTAAAAATTAATATAATAAAAAATAAAAAATTTCAAAAACATAAAAACCAATGTGATGCAATGGTTAAAAACAGAGTCATGAGAACAAAAAATCATACTTTAAATGCTAAAAATACAAAACATATAAATCATAATATAAAACAAAAATACTTTAAAAATAATAAAAATTATTGTATCAGAAAAGAGGGAATAAACTCAGATAAAATAATTAAAAATAATAAAATACACAGATATGGTGATAAACTACTAAAAATGAAAATTTATTCGATTCTAATAAACACGGAAACCAAAATGAAATTAATAAAAAAAACAAACCAAATTAATTAATGACAAACAAAACATTCAATATAAAAATAGGACAAATAAATGGTATGAGAAGTATCACAGTACTACATGAAATAAGAAAAACAGCAGAAGAAAATAGTCTTGATATGGTTTGCATTCAAGAACCATACACTAGACTAGGAAAAATTCAACACATGCCAATTAATGCACAATGTGCAAGCATAGGAGAAAATCCAATGGCGGTAACCGTATTATTCAATAAAAATATGAGACTTCTAATTCTAAAACAATTTAGTGATCGACACTGTATCTGTGTAGAATTGCTAACAAAAGCAGGTAAATTTATCATAGCTAACCTATATTGTCAGTTCTGTGAAGATATTGATGAATACGTGGAAAAGATAAGAGCTATATTTATAACGTATAGAGAGGAAAAAGTTATAGTTGTAGCAGACGTAAATGCAAAATCAATATTGTGGAATTCAACTCAAACAGATCAAAAAGGATTATTAGTAGAAGATATGATTAATGAACTAGAGTTGATAGTACACAATAAACCAGGAAACCCACCAACTTTTCAAAACAGAGCTGGTGCGGCTAGCAATATAGATATAACAATATCAAATGTTGCAGTAGCACACCTAGTTAAGGATTGGAAAGTGATGGAGCATGCAACAATAAGTGATCACAACCTTATAACTTTCAATCTTAATAACCTAAATCCACGTAATACGGAAATATCTTCGGTAAGATACAATATAGGTAAAGCAAATTATGAACTATTAAAGTCTGAGTTTCGACCACCTTGTCTGGTACAAAGGGGATCTAATATAAATATTGCAACAAAAGAATTAACCAAACAAATTAAAAAAGCAATGGATATAGCAATACCAAAAATAAAAGAAAATAGTAAAGTAAAAAACTCAGCCTGGAAGGAAAACCTCACAAGAATGAGAAGCAGAGTTAGATATGCGCGAAAGCGATATCAACGATGTGGTATCTATCTTGAGAGGCAAATCCTTCTAGGTGAGTATAGAAGACTAAAACAAGAATATAAACAAGAAATAAAAATAACAAAAGCTAAAAGTTGGGAAACCTTCGTATCAAGACACTTAGAATTAGATATGTGGGGAATACCATATAAAATAGTTTCTAAAAAAATTAGATGTCCGACAATGCTTTCTACTTTAAAAAAAGAAGATGGAACATTTACAGAAAGTTGGGAAGAATCGGCCGAAACATTACTTAATGTATTATTACCTCCAGATAAATTAGAAGGAGAAACAGTAGAACAAAGAAATATAAGAGAAGAAATGATACAAGAATACCAAATAGAAGAAGAAAGAGAAATAGAGGAATTCACAGAAGAAGAAGTATATGAAAGTATGAGAGAAATGAAAAGAAAGAAGGCACCTGGACCGGATAATATTCATGTTGAAATACTTCAAGCATTGTCGGAACAAATAATTCCAGTACTAACATCATTATATAATGAATGTCTTAGGCAAAGAAGGTTTCCCAATAATTTTAAACAAGCAGAAGTTATAATAATACATAAAGGGGAAGATAAAGATCCTGCCTTACCGAAATCATATAGACCGGTATGTTTATTGAATACAATGGGAAAATTACAAGAAAAATTACTATGTAAAAAATTAAATCAAATAAGAACAGAAATTGGATTACATCCTGGTCAGTATGGTTTTAGGAAAGGTAGATCAACAGAAGATGCAATAAATAAAGTATTTGAAATAGTAAACGAAAGCATAAAAAAGTATGTTTTAATGATCTTTATAGACGTGTCTGGGGCTTTTGACAATCTTTGGTGGCCGTCATTCTTTGAAAGACTTCGAAGAATGAGATGTCCAAAGAATCTGTACGGAAGTCTCAGAAACTACTGTCAAGACCGATATGCAAGCCTAAGCTGTCCAACAGGAAAAAAGACAAAACATATCACAAAAGGATGTCCACAAGGATCAGTTTGTGGACCTATGTTCTGGGATGTAATGCTAGAGGAACTGTTGGAACAATTGACTATAGATCCTGAAGTGCTTGGAAGCATAGCATATGCAGATGATTTGTTGTTGATCATAGATGCAAACTCAAGAAGAGAATTAGAAAATAAATCAAATGAAGTATTAATAAGAGTAAATGATTGGATGAATAAAGTAAAATTAACAATATCAGATTCAAAAACAACATATAGTTTAATAAAAGGAAATTTAGAAAGAGATCCAATTATAAAAATTAGAGGGAAAACAATAAAAAGAAAAATGGAAACAAGATATTTAGGTATTATAATAGACGAACAAAAATTATTTACAAAACACATGAATTGTGTCTGTGAAAAGGCAACAAAGATCATGCATAGCATTGCTAGTCTAGCACAGAAGGAATATAGAATTTCGTTCCGACAGATGAGAATATACCTAAGTACAATACTTGCATCAATTGTAGGGTACGGTTCAAGTGTATGGGCACATAGATTAATAAATAAAAAAAACGCAGAAAAATTAAATAGAGCTCAGAGAGGATTTCTTGTAAGAATGACGGGACCATTTGGAACAACTGCAACACAGGCACTCACAGTTTTAACTGGAGTAATGCCAATGCATTTAGAAACACAAAAAAGAGCATGTAATTATTGGCTAAAAAAAGAAAAATATGAAAAAATAATACAAATAATAGGATTAGATATAAGAAATAAAAGAGAATTAAAAGAAATAATAAATAGAAAAAGACAAAATGAATGGGAAAATTCAACAAAATCTAGACGTTTATACAATTTTATACCAATATTAGAAAACATTCCAAATTATTTTAATCCAAAACAAGGTTTAATACACTTTTTAACAGGACATGGACCGTACCCAACATATTTGGAAAGATTTAACTTAAAAGATGATGCATATTGTGAATGTGGAGAACTAGGTACACCAGAACATATAGTGTTACATTGTGAAAATACTATAGAAAATGAAGAACACAGAGAAATGAGAAGAAGATTAGAAAGAATTGAAATAAGAGATATATTACAAAATGAAGAATATTTTGAAATATTAAACAATCTCACACAAATAATATCTAAAAAACAACAAGAAATCTATAATAATAGAAGAAGACAACCAATAATCCAACCCTGATGAAGTTGAGTAAGATAAAGTTAAAATAAATAAAATAAAATATAAATTCAAAAATAGATATTTACAATTATAATAATAATAATTCAATATAAAATAAATAAATAAAAATAATAATTCAATACATAATTCATAAAAAAAAAAAATAAAAAAAAAACTACCAACTCTCTTCTGAAAACAGAGGGACTGTCTTTATAACTTAGAAGGGAGTTGATAGTACCAAAAATATTTTAAATTGTTTATTTAAATTTGTTTGTTATACGTAATTAAGAGATTATGGCAAATTGTTATTGTAAAAATAGATTTAATAGTTGAGTAAAAAATGTAAAAATATAAAAAAAAATATCTGTAATCCCATCAGGAAAAAACGACCTGGATTAGTCACTAGAGGCCAGGTCATATGTATAAATAATAAATAAATAAAAAATAAATAAATAAAAAAAAAATCTTTATATATAACTTGATTTGAGAGGAGGGCCGAATGCCCCCATCGCCCTCTCCTGGATCCGCCAATGGTCGGATGCGTCTTAGCCTCCTAAGACTGTCCCGGAAAGAAAACCTGGTTCTGGAGCTCTTAAAAAACATCATCTAAGTCTGACACCATCATCAGGCATGTAGTAATGTTGAACCCTCCCATAACTGCTACACAACCCAAAATTAAATATCCTTATAAAGTATTAATTTGTAAAATTAAAATAATAATTATCCATATTTATGCGTTTTATTCACTTTGTAAAGATGCCGGCACTGTACAATGAAAAATAAAATGCAAAAACTACAAAACAAGAATCAAAAGTAACAAAAGTTTAGAAAACATAAACGTAATAAAAGAATTAACTCATTGTTTTGTTTTATACTATATAACTATATTATTATACAGTGTATCTGCGTAATTTGGAACCAAATGGGAAACTTTTTTCATACAATCAATTTTAGGAAAAAAAGTTATTCTTGATAAACTGCTCTGCATAGTCTAAAACCTAAGTAGTATGGTATAACTAGACCCAAACCCCAAACCCAGACATCCAAAGTGAAAGTTATCGTTTAACACCAAATTGTTCTATATGGTCCACATATTGTTCAGTAAAAAGTTACACCATTTTGAGCGTTGGGTTTGGGAGGGGGGGGGGAGTTCTCAAGAATCAAGAGTTTTTTACGTTTTACGTCAATATTTCTACAACTATGTGGTTTAGCGTGAACAATGTTCTATACAAAAATGTTTTACATTAAATTTTAAACAAAAAAGATCCATAATCCTTATAAAACGAACAGTTTCAAAGTTACGGAGGTAGTATAGTATAATTGGTCCAAATTCTTCGGCTTCGGTTGAGATATGCAAATGAAATTTGGTAGGTTTTAAGAGGTAATTATTGCGCATTTTTTGACATACAATTAAAAATTTTATATTCACCATTGGCATGCATACGGGTAATATGACCCGTATGCATGCCAATGGTGAATACAACATTTTTAGTTGTATGTCAAAAAATGCACGATAACCTCTTAAAACCTACCAAATCTTATTTTCATATTTCAACCGATTTTAGAGCAATAAATAAATGGTCAGCTGTAAGAAAAAAATCAACATCCTGTATTTCAGAAACGAAGTATTTGCGGACATATGTTTATAAAGCAGTCATTATTTTCTCATGCAGAATTACCACTTAAACTTTGTCGCACTTATTTAGAAAGACCCTGTATTGATGAAGAACATGGCTAGTTGTTAAAGTCCCTAACTTTTTTATTATCCATTAATGTAAGCGAATGTATCAAAAAACAGAATGTTAAGAAAACCTGACACTATAGTTTTGTTTTAATTCCAGTATTTTATAAAGGCTAGAATATTCCACAGGGTGTTGGGAACATTGAGAAAAAAAACACAGTTTGATTGGTAAACCAGGTATACAAAGACAATTTACCTGACTAGCAACAATATTTTTACAGCGATATTGTTAAAGAGTAAGGCTGTAACATATTAAAAAAATCACTTAAATCGAACAAGAGGTTTACGAAAATCGAGACATCGGGCCGGATTAAATACTTTTGTGGGCCGGAGGTGGCCTGCTCGATGTACTTTGCCCATCACTGGTATAAAGTCTTTAAATTGTCCAGAGGATAGAACCTCACATAACCGACTTTAAATGACAATTATAAGTTGCTCAATTTTTCACAATTGAATGGGAGAGTAACTGCACTTCTTAAATCCAAGAGTGGCTTAACAAAATATTAGTATTATAGTAAAATTATGTGGTAATTTCAATTTGTTCAGTATACAAAAAGGTTAATGCTATCTTTTATGTAATTTTCTTGTATACCAGGTGGTAAAGCGTCAAACGGACTATAGGAAAATCAATGGGAAATTCTAAATTGTTGAATTCTTGCTTGTTTCCCTAATTATTTTCCATCAAAAGTCTTGAGAAACTATTTGTAAAGAACTGAAATCTCTATTAAAACAAATGTCACATTTGTTCTAAGAACATAACACATTCCAAAATTCCAAAATATAATACATTTGCTAGAGTATTGTTAGTCCAATCGTGAGAGATTTGACCTTGAAAAATCATATGAACAATCTGAATGAGAATATTAATTTCTTCTTCTTTTGGCATCATAACCCTGGATGGGTCTTTGCCTGTCTGGCTATGTCCTTCCATTCAGATCTCTCTTGGGTCCTTCTCCTCCAATGTCTTATATTCATGGTTTTCAGGTCGTCTTCCACGTCATCCAACCATCTCGTCCTGGGCCTTCCCTTTTTCCGCCTTCCTACCGGCTTCCACGGTAACATCTTCTTTGTCGTCTTCGTGTCGCTGAACATGTCCCAGCCATGACAGTCTTTGACTTTTCACAAATCTTACAATGTCATACCCTTCATTCAGATCATTAACCTCGTCATTTCTCCTGATTCTCCATGTGCCGTTTTCCTCTTGCACCGGGCCATATACTTTTCTCAGTATCTTTCTCTCGAATATCCTGAGTTGGGCTTCATCTTTTTTAGTCATTACCCAGGTTTCACAACCATATGTTACTATGGGTCTAATCAAGGTTCTGTAGATAGTCATTTTGGTTCTTTTGTCTAATAATTTCGACGTCATCAATCTTTTATTAGCATAGTATGTACGATTTCCACTGGAAATACGTGCATTAATTTCGCTATTTACGGAATTCTTTTGATTGATTTCTGTGCCCAGATATGTGAAGGCATCCACACGTTCAATACTATAGTTGTCTATTGTTATATTATTTTCATTCTCAGGAGTTCTTTTGATGGTCATGTATTTAGTTTTTGTTTCGTTTATTTTAAGCCCTCTTTTTTGTGCTTCAAGATCAATTTCCTTAAACGTTTCCCTTAACCGTGTCTTGCTTCTACTAATAATGGCGACATCGTCTGCATATGCAGTAATTTGTACTGATTTGGTGTTTATATGGCCGGTTACATTGGTTTTTCTTATGACTGCTTCAAGAACTAGGTTGAACAGCATGGTTGAAAGTGCGACATTCGAGAATACATACTAAAGAAAAACCTCACAATCTTTCTCTCTCTAGCATATGATGGCTGCTGCCTCTGTGCCACTGCCGTTCCATTACTCCCACCTCTTGGTAGATACGCTCACACTCGCACGACAGACAAAGATAGCTAGACCACCGTACTTGATATCGACGTTATGTCCACTTTACATCAACAATAAATTGAACAAGAAATTGACAAAGTTATTCAAGGCCAAATTTGACGTGTACAAAATGTATGGTTTGTAAAAGAACATGAAGGAATTTGATGAAATAGAACAATTGGATATGTTTTATTTTGTCAAATTTCTTTTTATTCACGGCAAAATTGGATGTAGAATTGTGTTTTGTATAAGTCAAATTTGACCTTGAATAACTTGTTGTCAATTTCTTGTTCAATTATTGTTGATGTAAAGTGGACTTTACACCCCGATGCATTGAGTAGCATATCCCTAGCCAGATCTATTCTTGACATATCTCTGGTTGAATATGCGTGCTCCGTGCGTCTCCCCTCTACTTACAGTCACGTGACACGCTGTCAGATTTTGTCAGGACTCAGGACCACGGTTCTTAGACATTACTACGGTTGCCTAAATCGACTAACCAATGAACATTAAGGGTGAGATTACGTCACGAGAGTTTACTGTCATTTGAATCGTAATATGATTTTTTTCGAATCCTGAGAAAACCAAGTATTTTAGAAAAATTTAAACGCAGGATGCAAGATTACATTATTACCGAGGGCGGAAAGCCCCTTAGAATAAACAAGCAGATTCTATTGAATGAAATATTTGAAATTATCACACTTCTCTTTTATTTTCAGCCCTGTAACTTATTAAAATAAACATTATAGAAGTTTTCAGGGACTTTCAGCGCTCGGTAATAATGTAGTCATTCATTCTGAGTTTAAATTTTTTCAAAAATATTTATTAGTTTTCTCAGGATTCGAAAAAAATGAATACAATTAAAACACATTGAGAATTTTGACATGCGTCAAAGTTTTGCATTAACTCAATGTAAAATTCTGAACTGTTGAATTCCAGCTTCCCTAATAATTATTTTACATCAAAAGACATTAGAAACTATTTGAAGAGGATTGAAATCTGTATTGGAAATAACTGTTAAAATTGGTCTACGTAATTAAACATATTCCAAAATTTTGTAAAAATGTAATACATTTTAGTTTTCAGCCCAAACTTAGGCCACACACAATGCAATAATGTTCACATTTTTGAACTGTCAATATTTTTATTTTATCATCTATTGTTTAAAAACAATACAGTTGATAAGATACCCTCAGTTGCGGAGAAAGGATTAATAATAAAGATTTTTTTATTCAGTCAATGGTGTGAGCACTGTCAGTTAAATAGTAACGTGTGGCCTTACTTTTACACGCATACCTATTGTGGCAAATGTATCATATTTTTCAAAATTTTGGAACGCATTTGAATCGTAGAACAATTTTAACTTTTGATTTTAATACAGATTTTAATTCTCTACAAGTATTCTCTCATGACTTTTGATGTAGAATAATTAGGGAAGCAGGAATTCAACAATTCAGAACTTTACATTGAGTTTCCTATGGCCCTTTTTACGATTCGCCACCCGGTATAAGATAAAATGTGTACTATTTGTCTTATTATTTCATAATAACACAAATAATACACATATATACACAATAACACACATTCAATGATCGAAAATAATTTAAAAATATGGGAATGTAAACTCTTGTGACGTAAAGTCAAAAATATAAAAGTCTCCCCCACCACCGTCGGACAAGACAACCGTAATAAAGTCTAATAACCGTGAGTCAGGACGTAGGACCATAGATGAGGGGGTGGGGCGTAGGACGTTTTAACAATGAGTCTTATGGGATTATTTTGTTAAACTTGAATATTTTATTTTGTAGTGATAATAACCGAATACAATTGTTAGAATTCATTAGTTATTAATTTATACTGTAATTTATAGTGCAACAAAAATATTTTCTTTTTCGTTAATAAAGATTTATTGACATAAACTGCGATAGTGAGGTTATGTATACAAAATCAAACTGATAATCAATACATATTGGAAATAGAAGAATTTCTATCAGATTAAGTGCGTTTTTATTTTCTGTTTATATTAATACATAATATCACTAGTGGGACACGGCATTTTTTTTTAAATGTCTCATTTAAACATACACAAAGCGTCCTGATAAAATTTCAAAAAACCGCCACCGCCACCATGAGCAGGTCGGTCGATAGTCGATTTTGCTTTGACACTTTGTTAACGCTCAGAGCGAATTGCATGATACCATGAAACTATGAATAAAGTATCATGTTATTTATAGTATCATGATGTATTGAAAAAATATGGCAAAAATTTAAATTGTATATATTGTAGAATATATTTATAAGAGTTTTATATTTAATAACGGCTACTGAAGACATTCTGCTACGTTATTATCTATTAAATAAATTTTCTTTTTTCCTTTAATAAAAAAAAAACAATTTCAAAAACTTATTTACTGAGAAAATTTACTTTAGGTTTCGTTCAAACCAAGCAAGCAAAATGTCAAATTTTAACCTAAACAACCAACCGTTCAGCTCACTGTCAACAAGTTTAAGAATCAAAGCGCAAGCAGTTGTGAACGTGTTTGACTGAAAAAGTTGTGACGTAATTTTCAGGCGGGAAATTTGACTATGTTTCCAAGCACAAATTATGGCTGTCCTTATTGTTACTGAACATAAGGGTCAAAATTGAATCCTATAATTTTTTTATGATTTTCTAGGTTGACTAACTCCGAGATAACTATTGAAATATATTTATTATGAAAGTAAATAAGCTTATCTCATGTTTGCATCGATGGAATACAATAAAAAGCTGCTTACATTGAAATAAGAGTAAAATAAGTTGAATAGTGGAACGTATGTCGGATCTTTAGTTTGTCGCAAAACAACGTTTGGTTTCAGTTCTGTGTTTCTGTCTCTGTCCATTCTATATGTTTGCTAGTATAACGTTTGCTATAAATATGGAGCATGTTTTGTCCATGGAGAAATGTAGCGGAGACAGAGAAACTTTATATAGTAATACTCCCTTTTCTAGCTGTAAATTTTATATCACAGCGACATAGATGGTCACTTGGGTAACACCGCAAAGAACAGAAAATTGGCTTACTTCGGCCACATTATGCGTAGTGATAAATACCGACTACTATACAGTTGATTCTACAATTAAAGACAAGATTGAGGACAAGAGAGGCCCTGGACGTAGACGTATATCCTGGCTGGCCAATGTTAGGATGTGGACTGGTCTAAACGTAACGTCAACTGATCTATTTCGAGCTGCTGTGTATATAATTAGATGGGTCAATATGGTCGCCAACATCTCCAAAAGATAGGCACCTTTAGAAGAAGAAGACATAATATGTGTTACTTTTGTGTCAATCAATAGTAGTGGAAATACATACCTTAAAAAGCAGGCATAATTTCTGCTCATGAGTTAATGGATTTGGAACACGGTTTGGTGGTATTGCACAAATATCGTCTTTTATATTATCCTAAGACGTATTCTAATAATACCGGCGTCAATCGAAAATATTCTCTGAACTTATTTTCGTTAGTATGTAGATGGCGACAAATCAAAATTTGGTATGGTAGAGGATGCATATCTATTTTTAAAAAGGCCAGAAGAACTTGACACCCTGGCGGAACATAACGAGGTAAAACTCATATGGGTGCCTGGACATCAAGGGATGGCTGGCAATGAGAAAGCTGACGAACTTGCTAGACGAGGATCAGCAACAAGTTACTTCGGTCCAGAACCGACACTGGGTGTGCCCAAAAGCACAATCAGATACCGATTAAGAGGTTGGATACGAAGACATCATAAAGAATACTGGGAAAAATTCCCACACAAAGGCATGGGAAGAGATTTATATTTGAGATATGCGCGAAAAGCGCTGAAGAACTGTGAAAAATGAACAGGAATCAGCTCAAAATCACTACAGGTTTCCTAACTGGCCATTTTCCAGTAAAAGAACACCTACACGCGATAGGACTATACAATGGAGATCTCAGTTGCAGACTATGCAATAGAGAGACCGAGACAGTCAGACATAATATGTGCGACTGCGAGACACTGGATCGCTATAAGAGACAAGCAATATACGGAGACTGCAGAGCAAGTCCGAAAGCATATGGCACTAACCCAATGGAACTTTACTGGCTAGTGAAGGGCCCTCCTATATTGGATTGGGTTTCATGAGAACAAACGGAAGAAAGCACAATAAGCCAAAAGGCTGCAGTGCGACCGGACTGACAATCGGACAGTAACTGAAAAATCGATCGAGTACAATAAGCCACTTGTCCTTGCCTTTGTGGACCTCCATAGATGTATGCCATATCGATTATCGATATACTAAGCTAATATACAACATCTATAAGAACGCCACAATGGTAGTAAAGCTGCACGAGAATACCAATCCCATACGAATTGAGAGAGGAGTACGGCAGGGTGATACTGTCACTTAAGCTGTTTATCACCGTTCTGGAATACGCCTTTAAAATGATTCATTGGAGGGAGTGATGACACGCTAATAGTAACAGATAACCTAGCAAATTTACAGTATTTGATGGAACACATAAACACTCATACCAATAAATATGGTCTAAAACTGAACATCAAAAAGACTAAATTCATGATTGTAACGAAAAAACTATACACCAATGTGAATTTAACCATAAATAATCAGCCAGTTGAAAGAGTTACGGCCTACAAATATTTAGGGGTTTGCTTCACTGATACTAATGATCAGACAAGAGAAATCAAGAGGCGAATAGAGATAGCGAGACAATCGTTTGTCAAAATGAAAAAGTTCCTATGCAGCCGGGACATAAATATAAACTTAAGAACAAGAATTTTAAGGTGCTATGTTTTCTCCGTTCTGCTGTACGGCATGGAAGCTTGGACGCTTAAAAAGATAAACATCAAAAACATTGAGGCATTCGAGATGTGGTGTTACAGGAGAATGTGGAAAATACCATGGACAGAAAGAGTAACAAATCAAGATGTTCTGCTGAGGATGGGGAAGGAATGCGAAGTCATAAAAACCATACAAACGAAAAAACTGGAATATCTAGGCCACATAATGAGAGGAGAAAAGTACTCTCTGCTAAGACTCATCATCCAAGGAAAAATCTCGGGAAAGAGAAATGTGGGACGTAGGAGGATTTCCTGGTTGCGAAATTTAAGAGAGTGGTATGGGTGCAATTCAATACAGTTGTTCAGAGCTGCAGCCAACAAAGTTAAGATTGCTGTGATGGTAGCCAACCTCCGATAGGAGACGGTACTGCAAGAAGAATTGGAGGGAGAAAAGTCTAAACATAGATGGACAAAATCTAAGGAACTTGCGTTTCGCAGACGATGTAGTTCTGCTGGCAGAGAGGATATTAGAATAATGTTGCAAGACCTTCAAGAAGTGTGCTCTCAGGTTGGGTTAAAAATTAACATATCTAAGACAAAGTTAATGACAGACCTGGTTCCCAGCCCAGTGAAAATATTGTCATTAACAACTGCGAAATGGAGTTTGCCGAAAAGTACATCTTGTATTTTGGTCATGAAATACGAACCACGAGAGACAATCAAACGTGCGAATTGAAACGAAGAATTATCCTCTCCTGGGACACACACGGTAAACTCAGAGACGTATTCAAAAGTGATCTTCCAATCTGCTTGAAACGGAAAGTCTTTATAACAAATGCGTTTTGCCGGTTATGACCTATGGTACTGAAACTCTTAACATTAACAAAAAATAAAAACCTTATCTTGTAAAAGGTATATTTAAAATCCCTAAAAAGGGCTGTATCACAACAAAACGTTTTCGGAACGTGCCGGTCATGTGGCCCGTCTGACAGATGGACAAAGAGATTGCTCGAGTGGGGACCAAGAGCCGATAAAAGAAGTAGAGAAAAGCCACCCACGCGATGGACGGACGATATAAAAAGAATGACCACTAATTGGATTCTACATAAGCCTTCATGTCAGAAGACAGTGGAGGGAAATAGGGGAGGCATATATCCAGCAGTGGATGCAAAGGGCTGATTGATGATGATGTATTCAATACTAATGGAAATACATACCTTAAAGCAGGCATAATTTGTGATCCTGGATAGAAATACTACATCAGAGAATGCCAAACATTGATGTTTTTATTATGATATAATTATGTTAGCTGACCTGTTAATATTAGTCTCTTCTATTACCAATTGTAATACTACATTAAATAACAATGACGACAAAGGATCTCCTTGTGGTACTCCTCTCATTTCACATCTTTCTGTTTATTATTTACCTTCACTTTATTTCCTGTTTTTATAAGTGTCTGCATTATTATTCTTATTATTTTTGGTAAAACTTGATTTTTTACTGCTTTAAATATTTCTTTATGCGAATTCTTCATTACCGCGGCCTAAATTTTTTTATTTTCAGGCAAAATTCTGAAAGGTCGTCCAAAGTTGGACTTCTTTGCAAATTGTGATTTCATCTCTAGTTTTTTCGTTTTACCTGTGCATTACCTTCGAGATTACAACTTACGCCACTTATTGTCTCACTCCTCTGCTACTGTCTAAACCTTTCTTTTGTTGAGTCATTTGTTAAGAAAAACCAGTTAATAAAAATACAATAAAAAATTCTTTTATTGACTTACAAAATACAAAATAAGTTAAAAATATCGACAGTAGTTCAATTTTTCATACAGAA
Source organism: Diabrotica virgifera virgifera (assembly GCF_917563875.1). NCBI lineage: Eukaryota > Metazoa > Arthropoda > Insecta > Coleoptera > Chrysomelidae > Diabrotica > Diabrotica virgifera. The sequence goes on from NC_065444.1 coordinate 69,941,825, forward strand.
AAACAGTTTTTATTTTGTTGTTACTTAACTTAGAACATTTAAAAAATATGAATTAAAACAAGTTGAAAATAATAAAAATATATATCATAAGAAAATAACTTTATATTTGGATCAACAATGAAAAAATAAAAAAATATGAAAAAAAAATTTTTAAGAAACGCTTCTCTTTAGTTATGAGTGACTAAAATTTAAAATAATATAATAAAATTAACTAAAAAGCAAAAAATAAAAAAATCAAACTCGAAGGATTATTCGAAAAAAAAAAACGTTCGTTCAAAAAATGAAAAAATCAAACACATTCGTTAAAGAAAAGCGTGGGGCGCGGCTTCATCGAATAAACGGTTTGAGGATAGCGCCCCACGCTTTTCTTTAACGAATGTGTCAGATTTTTTCATTTTTTTGACGAACGTTTTTTTTCGAATAATCCTTCGAGTTTGATTTTTTTATTTTTTGCTTTTTAGTTAATTTTATTATATTTTAAATTTTAGTCGCTCATAACTAAAGAAAAGCGTTTCTTAAAAATTTTTTTTTCATATTTTTTTTATTTTTTACTTTTTAGTCTTATACTTTTCAAACATTAAAATATATCGTCATGTTAAGAAAAGGATGTAAGTATATGACAGATACATTTTTTGCATTTATTTCAACTTTTGATACATATATTGTAAATTTTCTGTAATTTCTTCATACATTTCTTGAATCAAAATCATTATTTACACCTATTACAGTTTTCGCAGTCTTTCCATCTCTTCTAATACTTTACTATTATACGGTGTAGACCCTGTTAATTTCTCGCAATGCAGTTCTTCGTCGCGCAAGCCGTCTAAAGGTACGTATCCATACAAAAGTAAACCTCGCTCGGTGTAGTAGCTCCACATAGTGGATTCCCTCCACCGGTTTGCGGTTTATATGTAAGGGAGCGCATGCCGTATCCATTTGAGCAGCGGGGTTCACCCTTATATGGATACGTACCTTAATGATCGCACTCGGCTCAATGCAACGTAAGCTTTGCAGGCACAATGCAGGCTTTTAAGCCTGTCTTACGCAAACACTTTCGGGGCCAAGTTCACGACAGCGTAGTCAACAGTCGAACCTTGCGTTTTATGGACAGTCCACGACAGTACTAAGGGCAGCATTCGTCCCTCTGCAGTGCCATAACTTTTTTTCGCTGAAAACTGGATAGAAATCGGACAGAAACTGGATAAATTTTAAACTTTATTGTTTATGTATGAAGCATAACGTAAACAATTAACGTAAAAAGTGAAATTATGTATAGTTCATATAACTAGGTACAATCTGTAAAAGTTTCAAGTCTCTGCATTGTAAAAAACAAGAGAATTTAAGCTTTTTCCATTAAAATCGTTTTTTTTATTTAAACAATTCATAACCACACAAAAATTTTTTTTATCGACTATTCGTTATTGTTCCCGCAAATGCATATGTCTGCAAAATTTGATTCATTTGCATTGAAGAAAAGGCAGTCAATTTAACGTCTAAATATTTGATGCAAAAGATTGAACTAAATAAAAGCGTTTAATTAATAATAAAAAAAAGCCAAAATACAGTGGCGTTTACAGTTTACTAACTGTAAAATATCTAGACAAATTTGCACTAGCAAAAAAATGCGCCAAAAAATGTAATTTAAGGCCCCATTTTTTATTTACATTTCATAATATCATCCTAATTCATAATTTCATGATATCATATCATTTTAAAAATAGTTAGTCTAATTGTAAAAGTTTAATACCAAAGTTTGTGTCGTTTATTTGTTAACAATTCCATCTATTTGTAAATAGATACCTCGCATATCAAAATAAATACAGATTTGAAGTTTTGCAGTCCATACATAACGAAGCTTCAAATTTTTTAAGATACTCAACTGAATTTTTTTAATTCTAAACGCGGCCTACTGCGAATTCAAAAACACCATAAATTACCGATATTTTGCTTTGAGTTAGAGATATCGGAAAAAGTTATTTGAGCAAGTTGTTCCAAATATTATTATAACCCCACATACCAAATTTCATAACAAAATTCGCACTTTTAGATTTTTCATTATTTTTAGTCAGGACCCTAAAATTCGTTGTCCCGAGACGCACGCAACCACGCAACGAAGCCGACAAGCTATTCTGCCTCCCTTGGTATATCTCCGGGCAGCGTGTGATGGCACCGTAGATGCCACTGTTAGGAGACCTGCGCTGCACGGAGCCTTAGCAACGGAGACTGTTGGGCTTCTCGGCTCCGTGCTCCGTTCATGCATCTCGAGATAACCTAGGGTCCTGCCTACAATAATATGTAATAAAACTGAGACGCGATCATGCGTTCTAATGCTAATGCTCCGTACGTATGGATAATTAGTGATAATATGGAATTTACACGTTGTATAATAGTGAGAGTTGTACTTGTTGTTTTCGCGATTCATGATAAACAAAACAGTGTAGAGTGTGTAAAAAATTTATGGGAGGCTGAGCCTCCCTTGCCTCCTCTGACGAGCCGCCACTGCCAAAATAGAGTATTTGTCGACCTTAAACACAACTTTGAGCGCCCAACGTGGGGTATTATTGTAAGATAATATTTTGGTACACAGAAAAACAAAGGAAACATTTTTATTTTGTTTAAACCAAGGTCCAGAACCCTTCTGTGGACTACCAAAAAGCCACATCAGACAGGAACTCCGGACCTGGGAACTCAATCAACTACAACTATACTGGTCCAACACACCAGGACAAAGGCAAGCAAAAAGGCTCATAAAGGTGTCGCCTAGTGCAACGAACCGCCTTCTCTAAATGAGTAAAAAAGATATAAAAATGGCCACTGGCCTTCTCACTGGTCACTGCCCTCGGAGATATCATCTCAAAAAATGGGCAAATCAGATAGTGAGAACTGTCGTTTCTGTGACAACGAAAAATGTGACAAACACATTATATGCAATTGTTCTGTTCTGCAAACGACTAAAATTCCTAGAAGAGGTCACCCTAACGGCCTCTGACATAGGAAACAAGTCACCTAGGATGCTAATCAATTTCATCGGAAGTATTGGCATCCTAGAGTTTAACTAGATTAACGTATGCACAAAAGATCTTTATAGGTCGAAGTGCTGAGAGGCTCCATAGCCTTAACGACCTCACATAATCTAATCTAAATCTAATGATATATATGCCAAAAAGTCGTAATTTAAACATAAAAATTGACTTGTTTCGGGATTTTTTTCCAAAGTCGTCCATTCTCGAGAAAATGAATTTATTTCAACCTTTACGTGCTCACTGTATATGCCATTGAATTTAATAAGCCATATTTTATTATATCTTTATTGAAAAATAACATGATTAGTTAAAATATTGTTTTGTTTGCTTCCAATCCAGATCCTCATCGTCCATATTTTTGATTAGGACAAGACGAACACACACCTTGGGAATCTGAGCTAGGCTAGGGTCAAATCAACTATCATAGTTGATTGAAATATTATTTGTCAATAATACATATTTCAAGTAATATAGTAGTTTATCGCTACATAATTGCTTCAAAAAAATTTCAAACTTGTAAGGTCTCTCACCAGTTTTGTCATATGCGATTTCAAAGTAAATTTTTAGTAAACTGTTTAAAGCAAATATCACACTTATAAGGGTTTTCTCCAGTGTGGGTTTTCAAATGTGTTTTCAAAGTATTTGCATCAGTAAATCGTTTAAAACCAATTTCACATTTCTAAGGCTTTTTTCCAGTATGTGATCTCAAATGTTTTTTCAAACTACTTATTTGACTATCTTTTTTAGAGAAGAAACTATTCAAATGGTATAGATTTTGTTGTAATAAAAATTCTAGTAGTGTTTGTCCACGCTCATTTCTGCCTTTGGATCCCTTTCTTGAGTAAATTGCTTAAAACAAATATCACTCTTTTAAGACTTTTCTCCAGTGTGAATCAATATATGCTTTTTCAAATTACCTGTCTGAGTAAACTGTTTAAAGCAAATATCACACTTATAAGGCTTTTCTCCAGTATGGGTTGTCAAATGTGTTTTCAAATTACTTGAACCAATAAATTGTTTCAAACAAATTCCACATTTGTAAGGCCTTTTTCCAGTATGTGTTCTCAAATGTTTTTTTAAATTACTTGCAACAGTAAACCGTTTAAAGCAAATATCACACTTGTAAGGCTTTTCTCCAGTGTGCACTCTCAAATGTTTTTTCAAATAACTTGCCTCAGTAAACTGTTTAAAGCAAATATCACACTTGTACGGCTTTTCTCCAGTGTGCACTCTCAAATGTCTTTTCAAACGAGTTGCCTCAGTAAACTGTTTACAGCAAATATCACACTTATAAGGCTTTTCTCCAGTATGGGTTCTCAAATGTGTTTTCAAACTACTTGCATCAGTAAATTGTTTCAAACAAATTCCACATTTGTAAGGCCTTTTTCCAGTATGTGTTCTCAAATGTTTTTTCAAATTACTTGCCTCAGTAAACCGTTTAAAGCAAATATCACACTTGTAAGGCTTTTCTCCAGTGTGCACTCTCAAATGTCTTTTCAAACGAGTTGCCTCAGTAAACTGTTTACAGCAAATATCACACTTATAAGGCTTTTCTCCAGTATGGGTTCTCAAATGTGTTTTCAAACTACTTGCATCAGTAAATTGTTTCAAACAAATTCCACATTTGTGAGGCTTTTCTCCAGTGTGCACTCTCAAATGTGTTTTCAAATTACCTTCTTGAGTAAATTGCTTAACACAAATTTCACACTTAAAAGGCTTTTCTCCAGTATGGGTTCTCAAATGTGATTTTAAAGCACTTGCTTGAGTAAATTGCTTAAAACAAATATTACACTTATAAGGTTTTTCTTTAATATGTATTCTTGAATGTATGTTCAGATTATATCGCTGAGAAAATTGTTTTAAACAAATTGTACACGTGTAAGGTACTTTTCCAGTTTGAACTTTGATATTTAGTTTTTTCTTCGGCGTATCGACCCAAATCTTCGGAGATGAATTTTCAGGTGTTTTCATAATTTTCATTTTGTTCTTATTTTGTAAACAACCTAAAAGATAAACCAACTGTACATATTGTACTACAGTGCCGGCAAAAAAAATCTTTACAAAGTGAATAAAACGCACAAATCAGGATAATTATACTTTATAAGGATATTTAATTTTGGATTCTGTGGCGATTGTGTAAGGGTTCAACATTGTGTTCAACAACATGGTGTTTTTTAAGAGCTCCAGAACCAGCTCAAGTAACGTTGAAGTACGAACTTTCTGTTCAGTTGTGAGTTTCTTTCGCCCCATAGATTTTACTTCAGTTTTTCAAGAGGTTTCACATTGACTACTTGTATAAAACCAACTGTATCTACAGCACAAACGCACAAACGTTGACTTTATACAATTAGTTAATGTGAAACTTCTTGAAAAACTGAAACGGTGTAAAAACTCTGGGGCGAAAGAAACCCACATATGAACGGAACGTCCTTGCTTCAATGCAAAAATAATAAAATACACAGATACAAGACAAACAGTTGACAACATAAGCATACTACGAAATATAATAGAAAAAAATAATGATCGGGGAACAAACATATATATAACCTTCATAGACCTTAAAGCAGCGTTCGACTCAGTAGACCGGAAAGTATTGTGGAATACTATGGAGGAGCTGGGAATACCGAGGAAACTATTAGAGATAATTAAAAGTACGTACAGTAGAGTGGTGGGAAAAGTACAAATGGGAGGTAGCAGATCACTAGAATTTAGGATGAACAAGGGAATAAAACAGGGAGATAGCCTAAGCCCACTCCTATTCGTCATAATTATGGATCAATTATTTAAAAATGTGAAAATAAGGACTAATCAATTAAAAACAATAATAGGCTACACACACCTAACACCAGTTATGATAGAAGGATTACTGTATGCGGACGACGTCGTTCTCATAGCAGACAACCCGAGAAAGATGCAACGACTAATTGATGTATGGACTGAGGAAATAGAGAAAATGAAATTAGAAATAAACATCAGCAAATGCAAGACGATGAAAATAGGTCAGCAGGAGCACGAGATTGGAGGTGAAACACGAGTGTTCTGTAGAGGACAAGAATTGGAGAGGGTGACGGCCTACGAGTACCTGGGAACGATAATATCAAATGACGGAAAGCTAGACCTAGAAATTGCAAATAGGACAAAGAAAGCTACGAAAATATACTATGCGATTAATAATACGATACTGGGAAAACGGGAAATTAGCCAGGAAACAAAAATACATGTATATAATAAAATCACAGCACCAACTCTTCTATATGCAAGCGAGACATGGGTCACAAATAAGAGACATGAAAGTGCCATAAATGCAGCAGAAATGAAGCATCTGAGAAAAATAGCTGGAAAGACGAAGATGGACAGGGAAAGGAACGAAAACATCAGAAACGTGCTAAGCCAGGAACCAATAGAAAAAAAAATTGAAAAAAGAAAACTGAATTGGTTTGGACATATAACTAGGATGAACGAGAACAGACTAGTAAAGAAGGTGACAGATGCCAAAAGACAGGGGAAAAGAAGAAGGGGCAGACCTAGAAAGGGGTGGATGGAGCAAATCGAGGAAATCGGGACAAAGAGAGGGAAAACAGTGCAACAGATGAAGGAAATGGCAGGAGACCGGAAGGCGTGGAAGAAATGGGTAAAAGATGGATAGGTGATACCAAAGTCCGACGCTCTTATAGGGCATAAGGACAACGAGAAGAAGAAGAAGAAGAAGAAGGATATTTAATTTTGGATTCTGTGGCGATTGTGGAAGGGTTCAACATTGTGTTCAACAACATGGTGTTTTTTAAGAGCTCCAGAATCAGCTTAAGTAACGTTGAAGTACGAACTTTCTGTTCATTTGTGAGTTTCTTTCGCCCCATAGATTTTACTTCAGTTTTTCAAGAGGTTTCACATTGACTACTTCTATAAAGCCAACTGTATCTACAGCACAAACGCACAGACGTTGACTTTATACAATTAGTTAATGTGAAACTTCTTGAAAAACTGAAACTGTGTAAAAACTCTGGAGCGAAAGAAACCCACATATGAACGGAACGTCCTTGCTTCAATGTTACTTAAGAAAGGGAACTCTGCAATTACCATAGCACGTGATATTGGTGTTTCAAAAGATTCAATTTATTAATTGAAACGGTCGGATGCAGTGGCGGATCCAGTAGGATCTAGCATCGTCAAGAGAGGGCCGATTTTCTAAATTTCTATGAAAAATAAATGAAGAAATAAACGTTTTTATAATCTTTATATATAACTTGATTTGAGAGGGGGGCCGAATGCCCCCATCGCCCTCTCCTGGATCCGCCAATGGTCGGATGCGTCTTAGCCTCCTAAGACTGTTCCGGAAAGAAAACCTGGTTCTGGAGCTCTTAAAAAACATCATCTAAGTCTGACACCATCATCAGGCATGTAGTAATGTTGAACCCTCCCATAACTGCTACACAACCCAAAATTAAATATCCTTATAAAGTATTAATTTGTAAAATTAAAATAATAATTATCCATATTTATGCGTTTTATTCACTTTGTAAAGATGCCGGCACTGTACAATGAAAAATAAAATGCAAAAACTACAAAACAAGAATCAAAAGTAACAAAAGTTTAGAAAATATAAACGTAATAAAAGAATTAACTCATTGTTTTGTTTTATACTATATAACTATATTATTATACAGTGTATCTGCGTAATTTGGAACCAAATGGGAAACTTTTTTCATACAATCAATTTTAGGAAAAAAAGTTATTCTTGATAAACTGCTCTGCATAGTCTAAAACCTAAGTAGTATGGTATAACTAGACCCAAACCCCAAACCCAGACATCCAAAGTGAAAGTTATCGTTTAACACCAAACTGTTCTATATGGTCACATATTGTTCAGTAAAAAGTTACACCATTTTGAGCGTTGGGTTTGGGGGGGGGGGGGAGAAGTCGTTTTTGACTTCTCAAGAATCAAGAGTTTTTTACGTTTTTCGTCAATATTTCTTGTGGTTTAGCGTGAATAGCGTGATACAAAAATGTTTTGCATTAAATTTTAAACAAAAAAGATCCATAATCCTTATAAAACGAACAGTTCCAAAGTTACGGAGGTAGTATAGTATAATTGGTCCAAATTCTTCGGCTTTGGTTGAGATATGCAAATGAAATTTGGTAGGTTTTAAGAGGTAATTATTACGCATTTTTTGACATACAATTAAAAATTTTATATTCACCATTGGCATGCATACGGGTAATATGACCCGTATGCACGCCAATGGTGAATACAACATTTTTAGTTGTATGTCAAAAAATGCACGATAACCTCTTAAAACCTACCAAATCTTATTTTCATATTTTAACCGATTTTAGAGCAATAAATAAATGGTCAGCTGTAAGAAAAAATCAACATCCTGTATTTCGGAAACGAAGTATTTGCGGACATATGTTTATAAAGCAAACAGTCATTATTTTCTCATGCAGAATTACCACTTAAACTTTATCGCACTTATTTAGAAAGACCCTGTATTGATGAAGAACATGGCTAGTTGTTAAAGTCCCTGACTTTTTTATTATCCATTAATGTAAGCGAATGTATCAAAAAACAGAATGTTAAGAAAACCTGACACTATAGTTTTGTTTTAATTCCAGTATTTTATAAAGGCTAGAATATTCCACAGGGTATTCAATTGGGAACATTGAGAAAAAAAAATCACAGTTTGATTGGTAAACCAGGTATACAAAGACAATTTACCTGACTAGCAACAATATTCTTACAGCGATATTGTTAAAGAGTAAGGCTGTAACATATTAAAAAAATCACTTAAATCGAACAAGAGGTTTAGGAAAATCGAGACATCGGGCCGGATTAAATACTTTTGTGGGCCGGAGGTGGCCTGCTCGATGTACTTTGCCCATCACTGGTATAAAGTCTTTAAATTGTCCAGAGGATAGAACATCACATAACCGACTTTAAATGACAATTATAAGTTGCTCAATTTTTCACAATTGCATGGGATAGTAACTGCACTTCTTAAATCCAAGAGTGGCTTAACAAAATATTAGTATTATAGTAAAATTATGTGGTAATTTCAATTTGTTCAGTATACAAAAAGGTTAATGCTATCATTTATGTAATTTTCTTGTATACCAGGTGGTAAAGCGTCAAACGGACTATAGGAAAATCAATGGGAAATTCTAAATTGTTGAATTCTTGGCTGCTTCCCTAATTATTTTCCATCAAAAGTCATGAGAAACTATTTGTAGAGAACTGAAATCTCTATTAAAAACAAATGTCACATTTGTTCTAAGAACTATACACATTCCAAAATTTTGTTAAAATATAATACATTTGCTAGAGTATTGTTAGTCCAATCGTGAGAGATTTGACCTTGAAAAATCATATGAACAATCTGAATGAGAATATTAATTTCTTCTTCTTCTTTTGGCATCATAACCCTGGATGGGTCTTTGCCTGTCTGGCTATGTCCTTCCATTCAGATCTCTCTTGGGCCCTTCTCCTCCATGTCTTATATTCATGGTTTTCAGGTTGTCTTCCACGTCATCCAACCATCTCGTCCTGGGCCTTCCCTTTTTCCGCCTTCCTACCGGCTTCCACTGTAACATCTTCTTTGTCGTCTTCGTGTCTTCTTGTCGCTGAACATGTCCCAGCCATGACAGTCTTTGACTTTTCACAAATCTTACAATGTCATACCCTTCATTCAGATCATTAACCTCGTCATTTCTCCTGATTCTCCATGTGCCGTTTTCCTCTTGCACCGGGCCATATACTTTTCTCAGTATCTTTCTCTCGAATATCCTGAGTTGGGCTTCATCTTTTTTAGTCATTACCCAGGTTTCACAACCATATGTTACTATGGGTCTAATCAAGGTTCTGTAGATAGTCATTTTGGTTCTTTTGTCTAATAATTTCGACGTCATCAATCTTTTATTAGCATAGTATGTACGATTTCCACTGGAAATACGTGCATTAATTTCGCTATTTACGGAATTCTTTTGATTGATTTCTGTGCCCAGATATGTGAAGGCATCCACACGTTCAATACTATAGTTGTCTATTGTTATATTATTTTCATTCTCAGGAGTTCTTTTGATGGTCATGTATTTAGTTTTTGTTTCGTTTATTTTAAGCCGTCTTTTTTGTGCTTCAGGATCAATTTCCTTAAACGTTTCCCTTAATCGTGTCTTGCTTCTACTAATAATGGCGACATCGTCTGCATATGCAGTAATTTGTACTAATTTGGTGTTTATATGGCCGGTTACATTGGTTTTTCTTATGACTGCTTCAAGAACTAGGTTGAACAGCATGGTTGAAAGTGCGACATTCGAGAATACATACTAAAGAAAAACCTCACAAATGTGAAATTTGTTTGAAACAATTTACTGATTCAAGTACTTTGAAAACACATTTGAGAATCCATACTGTTGAATAGCCTTATAAGTGTGATATTTGCTTTAAACAGTTTACTGTGGCACAGAATTTGAAAACACATTTAAGAACACATACCGGACAAAAGCCTTGTGTGAAGACAAGTGTGATCTTTGTTTGAAACAGTTTACTTCTGCATCTGCAGAGAATATTAATTTAGGGACTCCAAAAATATGCAAAAAAGTTTGTCACTCTTACCCCCGTAATTATGTGGTAATTTTAATTGGTTCAATATACAAAAAGGTTAATTTATGTAATTTTCTTGTATACCAGGTGGTGAAGCGTCAAACGGGCCATAGAAAAATCAATGAGAAATTCTAAATTGTTGAATTCTTGCTTCCCTAATTATTTTACATCAAAAGTCATGAGAAACTATTAATTTATAGAGAACTGAAATCTCTATTAAAAACAAATGTTACATTTATTCTACGAATTATACACATTCCAAAATTTTGTTAAAATATAATACATTTGCCAGAGTATTGTTAGGCCAATCGTGAGAGATTTGACCTCTAAAAATCATAGGAACAAGCTGAATTTCACTGAGTATAGTAATTTTGGGACTCCAAAAAGATGCAAAAAAGTTTGTCACTCTTACTCCCGGGCTTCTCCCTAAAACTCCCCATAAGAATTGTAAAAAATGGCAAAAATCAGGCAATTTTTATTTATTTAACAGCTGTATAGAAACTGACTTCATTTGCGACAAAATGCAAAAATTGGATACGAAAGCTGCACTTTGCCCCTTTAAAACACATTTTGATTTTTGTTAATACGACACCCCAATTAAAAGATATCGAATTTTTAACGTCGAGTTGATACACATTTACTCACTCGAAATCAATTTTTTAAATAAAATGTGTCTCAACTTGATGGTAAAAATTCGATATCTTTTGATCAGAGTGTCCCATCGACAAAAATCAAAATGCGTTTTAAAGGTGAAAAGAGCAACAACTTTCGTATTTTGTCGCAAATGAAGTCAGTTTCTTTATAGCTGTTAAATAATTGTGTGATTTTTGCCATTTTTTATGATTTATATAGGGGTTTTAGGAGGAAGCCCGGGGGTAGGAGTGGCAAACTTTTTTTGTGTCTTTTTGGGGTCCCAAAATTGATATTCTCAGGCCATATCTCTTACGATTGGACTAATAATAGATACTCTGGCAAATGTATTATATTTTTCTAAAATTGTCGCATGTGTTTAATTTACAGAACAAATCTAACATTCATTTTTAATAGAGATTTCAATTCACTACAAATAGTTTCTTATGACTTTTGATGTAAAATAATTAGGGAAGCAGGAATTCAGTAATTTAGAATTTTCCATTGAGTTTCCTATATAGATACTTATAGGTAATTATAATAATTGATTATGCAACAAATAAAACCAGAATTTGCTGAGTAATAATATTAGGATGGACTTTGGAACCCTAGGGAAGAATGGATTAACCCTCTAGCAGGCCAATTTTATTTTCAATGGAAAAATTCAAAGCTTGATATCTTTTGACTTAAAAGAGCCAATCAATTAGCATTAACCAAAATATGTACAAGTACACTCAGTAGTATACGACCTGCTGCATGCCTAAAAATAGCTAGAAATTAGACTGCCTTTAGGCGGTCCTGCCTGCTAGAAGGTTAAAAATATGAATTGTAATCCTTACCAAAAATATATGAAAAACCTAGTAGTCCGTTCTTTAACGGTAAGATATTGAAAAACCTCTAAATTGTAAAGAACCGCTTGGATTGACATGAAATTTGGCATACACATAGAGAACAAGTCAAAGAAAAAAAGTGATATTGTGCCGATATGTGCTTTTGCCCTGGGGGTGGTTTTCACCCCCTCTTGGGGGTGAAAAAACTTTCGTCCAAAGAAAGTCAGGAAATGGATAAACTGGTTAATTTTAAGTAACTTTTGTTCTATAGAGTTTTTTCACTAATTCAATACTTTTCGAGTTATTTGGCAGTAAATATGTTAATTTTTTCAACAAAATAACCACGCTTTTAGACGGTTTTTCGCAAATAACTCAAATAGTAAGTATTTTGTCGAAAACACATTCTTAGCAAAAATATAGCCTGTAAAAAATTTAAAAAAATGGTGTATACATCCCGCCTCTACACCTAGTAGAAGCAGAGTTATAGCTAATAAAAAATAGGTTCATATTCGTCAAATTCCAAATGAAATACTTTAACGTGAAATAACCAAAAATGAAGCACATTTCGGGGAAAACTCATTACAACTTATTTAAAGTGTTTAAAAAAAAGCTTCATTTTTGTTATTATTATTATTATTATTATTATACATAAGCAAGGGCAGAGGGACAAGTCCCTATTATGCCCAAAAACAAAGAAATTACATAACTAACCTACTAGTAGATACAATATAAAACAAAAGAAAAAAGATATAATTTTTGTTTACATAAAAAAAAATAAAATAGTTCAGCTATAATAAGAAACGGTCAAGTCTGTTTTTAAACGTGTTAGTAGAGGGGGCCGTGACAATGTTATCACTAAGGTTATTCCAACTCTCGAACACTCTATTTGGTAGGAAGTTCTGCCTTGATCTCGTAGAAAAGTTCTCTTTTTTAAGTTTGAACTGGTGACCTCTGAGGCGTTCATCTTGGTTTATAGTAAACATTTCGTCGAGATTTCCGAAACTGAATTTTAATATTTTAAAAGTGGTTATTAAGTCTCCACGTTGTCGACGAAGTTCGAAGGAAGTTAGATTGGCCATACTAAGTCTCTCTGCATAGGAGGGTCTTCTCAGTCCCAATGGAATTCGAGTTGCTTTTCTTTGGACGTTTTCCAACAATGTTTTGTCTCGAACCAAATCAGGATGCCACGTTGGACCAGCGTATTCAAGAATCGGTCTTACGTAAATAGTGTAAAGTTTACAGAATGACTGCATTGAAACTCTCGAAAAACACCTCCGAATAAGATATAGTCTGGAGTTCGCACGTTTACAAATAGAAGTAATGTGGTCGGACCACGTTAGACTGCTGTTTACGATAACACCAAGGTCGTTATACGAGAACACTGAATCTAATGGTCGCCCGTTAACAAAATACGGCACAAGTGGGTTATTTTTACCAATTCTAAGCACTACACATTTTTCCGCGTTTAAGGGTAGTAACCATTGGGAACACCAAGTAAAGATAGAGTCCAAGTCCCTTTGGAGGGTTAACTGGTTTGTCATAGGATTGGCATATATTTTTGTGTCATCAGCATAGAACGATATTTTACTGGAAACATAATAAGGAACATCGCTGGTATAAACCGTAAAAAGCAGAGGTCCGAGGACAGAACCCTGAGGCACTCCACTTTCCACTAACCTGTCCTGTGAGAAAGATTCGCCAACTCTAACTTTGTAATGTCGATCTGTCAGGAAATCATCTATCCAACGAAGTAAAGTACCGCGAACTCCGAAATGTTCTAGCTTATGTAGAAGTCTGCGCTTAGGGACACGGTCAAAGGCTTTAGAGAAGTCTAGATAAACAACGTCGACCGGCTGCGAACTGTTAAGGGATAGCGTCCAGTCGTTAACACAATGTAGGAGATTGGTTAGAGTAGAGCGGCCAGACACAAATCCATGTTGTTGTGTTGGAATGACATGTTCCTGGAGAAGGAATTTAGTCATCTCCTCGGAAATAATGGCTTCCATGACCTTACCAACTACTGACAGCAAGCTAATCGGGCGATAATTGTTGGGATCGAGTTTGTTGCCTTTTTTAAAAATAGGGGTGACGGATGCTAATTTCCAACTAGGGGGTAAGGAATTCTGGATAAAAGAAGTCTGCATAATTAACGTTAAAGGTATTGCAAGCGTGTCTGCGCATCTTTTTAACATTTTTGGTGTTAAACCATCTAAACCAGGTGAAGCGACTGTGCGAAGTTTCATTAAATGTTGTTTGACATGATCCACTGTAAATTCGACTTGCTCTAAGGATGCGCCGACACGGTTACACCTAATAGGAGGTAGATTGCCATCATTCGATTCTTTAGTAAAAACCTGTGAAAATGCTAAGGAGAGAGTTTCGGAAGAATCTGTGTCAGAAGAGCATAAAGTCTGATTAGGTTTTTGTAGTAAAGGTATGGACACTTTAGATGTCAATGAGGATCTTATGTATTTGTAAACTTTTTTAATGTTACCGCTTTCAATAACACTTGTTTCAAAATTACGTCTTAAAGTTTTTAGAAATGTTTGTAAATTATTTGAAAATCTGCGGTGGTTTTGAAAATCGCTGTAAAGCCCGGTCTGTTTAAATTTCCGCCAGAGATGTCGTTTGTGATTAATTTTTTCTGTTGCCGTTTGATTAATCCACGGTTTAAAATTGTTTTTATAAGTCTTACGGATGGTAGTATTTTTAGAAATTATATTGTGGACGGTATCGAGAAATGCAGTCCACATTGATGAAGGGTCGTTTAAGTCAGCAAAAAACAAATTCCAGTTGATTTGAGAGAATTCAGCGTCGACTTCAGAAAAATCTGTTGTGGTGTATGTTACAATATTATTTTTGCGGGGTAGAATTTGATTGAATTGGATGTGAGCCGTTATAACTGCATGATCTGACTTTCCTATAGGAGAGCTGATTTCGAGAGATGAAATCAGCTGTTCGTCGTTAATAAGCACCAGATCTAAAGTAGATGTTTATATAAAAAATATATATGTTCTATAAAAAAAATTTCTAGCATCAAAATTAAACAAGCTACGCTCAAAATAAAGTTAGTCCCTTTTGGTTTTGGTAAAAAAATCGAGAAAATCACCCCCTAATTAGTATCTTAAATGAACTTAATCGTTAGGACTTCATAAGTTTCTTGACTCCTGTATATATTGTTTATATGATCTGTAAGTTTCATCGGTTCAAAGTCCTTATTATTGAAAGGGCTGTAGTTAAAAGGGGTTAAACGAGTCACTGATCACGAATGTATGCAAATTTAGAAACACCAAATCTTAATCCATTTTTGTCCAACAGAAAAACAAAAAAATACATGATATTCAGAAAAGCTAATCTAACTTTTTTGTTTTTCGAGATTTTTTGGTATATCTAACAATTTTTAAGTTATTTTGAAAAAAAGCATATTTTTCAAAATGTAAATTTTTAAAAATTTTACTTTGAAACCAAATTTTTTCAAAAGTAAGCACTTTGAATCGATGAAACTTACAGATCATATAAACACAACATAAGAAAAATAATTTGTGGAGCGGTAACGATTAATTTAATTTAAGTTGCTAATTAGGGAGTGGTCTCCCAGATTTTTTTTTGCAAAAGCAAAAGGGACCAACTTTGTTTTGAGCGTAACTTGCTTAAATTTAATGCTAGAAACTTTTTGTAAAAACAGAAATAAAGTTTTTTTTTAAACACTTTAAAAAAGTTATTATAGGTTTTCCCCAAAAAGTGCTTAATTTTTTGGATATTTCACATCGAAATATTCTATTTGAAATTTGGTGAATATGAATCTATTTTTCATTGGCTATAACTCTGGTCCTGCGAGATCCAGAGACCTAACGCGTACACCATTTTTTTTTACTTTTTTATAGGCTATATTTTTGCTAAGAACCTTTTTTTCGACAAAATACTTAATTTTTGAGTTATTTGCGAAAAACCGTCTAAAAATGTGGTTATTTTGTTGAAAAATGAACATATCCACTTACAAATAACTCGAAAAGTGTTGACTTGGCGAAAACGATCTATAGAACAAAAGTTACTTAAAATTAGTCCGTTTACCCATTTCCGGACTTATTTTGGACATATTTTTTCACCCTCAAGAAGGGGTGAAAGTCACCCCCAGGACAAAAGCACACATCGGCACAATATTACTTTTTTTCTTTGACATGTAAGCTATATGTATGCCAAATTTCATGTCAATCCAAGCGGTTCTTTAAAATTTAGAGCAAAAACCGTGAAAGAATGGACTACAGCATTAATAACTTAATTTGAAGAGCTTTTATTTATTTGGCTTCTGGTCTTACCTTGTTGATTTTCCTCAGGTTCATCTTTTAAGTCTTTAAGATCTATTGATGTGGACAGATTATCTATATCTTTTTGGTCAAATTCTGCAACCTCTTCATTTTCAACTTTAACTTCCATAGCTAATAAACAAATTTAATGTTAATACTATTATTTGTTCAGACTATAAGTATATCTTTATATCTTATATGTTCTTATACAATCTTAATTTATTCTTGTACATTATAGCATATAGTACTTTCGGATGACCTCAGCTGTCGGAGAGCTGAGTAAACAGTAGCGTTAATATAACACTGCTGGAAGTTATCTGCTGTGAGATTTACTAAGCATTCCCTATTACTGCTGAATACAATCACTAAACTGCTTTGTGCTTAGATGCAGCCACTGACATCGTCCTAACGCATCCATTGATTGAAATTACCAGAAATAAAAAAAGTATATGTAGTAACACTGTGACTACCAAACATAGTATTCAAATACCAATAAATGAAAGTTAGGTTGAATAATATGAACAGGCAGGTTTTAGAAAAGGCTATTCAACTTCCGATCATCTGTTAACCACAAAAATATTAATAGAAAAATGTAACGAATAAAAGTTTCCAGTTATCATAGCATTTGTAGACTAGGAAAAAGCTTTCGACACCATAGAACACACAACTGTAATAAACAAAGTGCAAAATTATAGAATAGACAGAATAATAGAAACTATGAACCAAGCTACAGCTGCATACTACCTAAATGACAATGAATACATGAACCCTGTTCCATTAAACAGGAGAGTCAAACAGGGAGACACTCTATCACCCAAACTGTCCACCTTAGTTTTGGAGGATGTTTTTAGAAACCTATAAATATAAGGGAATAAACATCATTCAGGGCACAAAATATCCATGATATTTATATAAATATCAAAATATCGGATATATATGATATATATCCGATATTTTTTTTTTATTACATATTTTCATTTACAATCTGCTTCATCGAAGCTATAAGCAAATAGTTTGAATGTTAAATACATGAGGGAGAAGCTGCCCTGTGGCAACCCTCCTATTATAATTTTTTACATTTGATCACAATATGTATATATTTAATTTATTAAATCTGTTGGCCATAGTTTCTTCAGTCGTCTTGCGAATTCGGGAGGAGTGTTCAGCAGTCTTGCTTCATCATTTGGATGACTTCTCAGTCCATCAAGGTAGCTCTTTGTGATCCTTGGAATTTCTTCCTCTACCAAGGGTGTAGCTGAGTCCTCGTGTAGGGTTTTATTGCTTACATACCAGGGTGCGTTGAATATCATCCTCAATATTTTTGATTGGACTCTTTGTATTATCTTGATATTTGATGGCTTTGAGCATCCCCAGAGTTGAAGACCATAGGTCCAAATTGGTTTTATCATAGTTTTCAAAACATTTCAATAGAGAATCTAAATTGACCAAAATAAGACTCTAAATGTAGAATTTAACAATATAAAAGATATATTTTTACTTAAATAAAAAATACAACAATATAAACATATAGTCTGTCCGCTATAACTTTTCCCATGCGGTAAGATTCATTTTCAATCAAATTAAGTCAAAACATAAATTGAAACGAATGTCGATGTGTATCAGGGGCGTGCGGTGAAATTTGAAACAGGGGAAGCAATTTATAAAAAAATTGTAAGAACATCTATTTATAATGTAATTCAATTCTCCTACCATTTTTCGAAAACTTGTCTATAACTTCCTTGTACAGACGTGGATATTGTGACATTTCTTTAATCAGATTATATTTAATTGAAAAAGAAAACAAGAAAAATCCTTTATAAAAGGTATACATACTACTAGGTATACTGTATTCTCCCTAGGGAGTAAAAGTACTTTGTCTCCCTAGGGACGAAAAGTAGGTAAGACTTT
This sequence comes from Diabrotica virgifera virgifera, assembly GCF_917563875.1. Taxonomy (NCBI): domain Eukaryota; kingdom Metazoa; phylum Arthropoda; class Insecta; order Coleoptera; family Chrysomelidae; genus Diabrotica; species Diabrotica virgifera. The sequence continues at coordinate 69,960,117 of NC_065444.1, forward strand.
CCTCCCTACAATCAGTTCAGGAAATGTATACTTTCGGTAGAGGTAGGTGGAAAAAAATATTAGTAACTCACTGGCAATATTTTTTGTGTCAATACTCAATATCCTCAGTCTCATATAAAGCTGTTAGTTCTAAAGGTAATGAAATCAAGTCAAAATATTGTCCATAAAGACGCATCAAAGATTTTGTTTGTTTTTCAGAAAATATGTTTTTCTTAATGTATTAAAATTGCACAGCTAAAGAAAGTCTCGGTCATCAAAATTCTTAAAACCTATTTTCCATTCGTTGGCATATTTGATCTAAAATCTGGTAAATAGTATAGTCGGCGGTAGCACGATTCGACATCTCAAACATTATCAGTGCGTACCTAGTCGTTTCCTTTTAGGCTCAAAACTTCTTGCCATCATATTATTTGAGCATTTTTCAAAGTCATCTCTTTTTGTTAATAATATCTTTAAATACGCTAATTTTTTTACACAGAAACCAATCTCGTTTATCTTGCATTGCAATACATTAAATAAATTATCTGAGAATAGAAATATTTCTGAAAAAAGCTAAGTTATAAAATAAAATTCAAATAATCTAAACTATCCAAAAATCTCTCGAGCTATTTATGGTTTCTGTATCCCACTTTTCACATTTTCACCATTTTCCAAAACACTAATACATATTTTATAATTTATTTATATAAATAATATTTATATTTGGTATTTATAATATAAATAATTCTATGTATTTATTTATATAAATAATTCAATAAAATCCATCTTCATACTTTCAAAAAATCAGTCAACGAAGCCCGTCATTGTCAAATGCTGGTAAATCCCATTTAAATTCACCAAAAACATCTTCGTATGCAACTGACAAAACTGCTTATAAGCTAAAGATATACCCCAAATTTGAACTCACCGCTCACCGTGTAACCCCGATGATTTTTACATAGGCTGGAGTCGCTGGAGCAGAGTTGCCAGATGTGATTTTCTAAATCCCCCACTTTTAAACTGAAATTCCCCCAAATTGAAGCTCAAATACCCCAAATTTAAATTTTTGCCGCCACCACTGGTTTCTGATTGATGCGCATGCGCAGTTCGTAGAATTCAAAATTCAAATGTCAATTGTCAATGTCATTTCAGGCCTCAGGGTCACTCAGGGAAGGGATTGTTTGTTGTTATTGTTTTGATTTTTATAATTTGATTAATAACAATAATATTGTTAACATTATTTGATATCAAACTAGCTGATTACCATAATCAGCTACTGAATAAAGATACCTTCCTACACTGGTTTGAAGAGTAGTTATTAAAGTAGGAATAATTATATTATATGGACAATGCTTCACACCATAGCAGCTTGATACATTACATTATAAAGCTCAAAAACAGGAATTGAATGGTTAATTACAAAAAACATAAATTTTTCAAAAATGAATAACCATTCTCAATTTCAATGCGTATGGCTTGCAAATTGTAGAAGCCTCGGAGGTGTAACCAGAGAAGGTTCCCATTGTTTTCATTCTGGTGGGATATGTAATATGCCATTAGAGTGAAAACTTAGTCTTTTTATAAATTTTTCAGTTAATATATTTAATTATGAACCCTCGGAAATAATTTAAAGTGTTTTACATGCATGGCATGGTTAATAAGTCGGTTCGCTAAACTCAGACACAACTGGCAAAAACAAAAAAAAAATGACCTACTAAAATGACTAGCCAGTTCTGTATGAGTTTAGCGGACAGACTTTAACTGTTCTATGATTTACACATGATGAGCGAGCAGGGTGCTTATTTCTAAAAAAGAAAATTTCTATTTTCATTTATATGTACATTTTACACCATCATTTCATTTTATATCTTATTAGCCATGCCATGCATGTTAAACGTAGAGGTAGACCAATCCATGATTTTTGAATTTTAGTAGTCAAATGTATAGAGAACAGTGAACCAAAATGTATTTATCAACAGAGGGCGCTAAAATAATTCATAGGTTCCATAATCTTCGATTATGAGAGTACAATAATATTATGCAGTTCTATTCTAATGTTCTATGTACATTCACAAATTTAATTGACCATGACCCCCTAAAATCCCCCACAATTTTTTTTACCCCCAAAAAATCCCCCAGCCATTACAGCTTAAAAAAATTCCCCCAGAAACTTTCAAATTACCCCAAAAATGGGGGGAAATACCCCAATCTGGCAACTCTGCGCTGGAGAGAAGCAACTTAAAAATCAGATTATTATGCCGATATAACTCCGAATACCACCGTAGAAATACGATCATGGTCCGAGTACGGAAGGATGCTGCATGCAGCGCTGCTTATACGGTATGAGTACCTATTTCATTGCTTTGTTATTTACTGTATGACAAAAATAGAGTAAAATACGTTTCTTTTCTTATTAGGTAGGTACTTGCTGCTTGTACTACATAATTAAATATTCTCGTATGCAACTTAAAATCCTGCTTATTATGTGTTTGTTCAATTTTTTTTAAATTATCTCAGTTACTCAGTTGGTACGGCATTACTACGGAAACCAAGGGAAGCAATGCTTCCCTTGCTTCCATGGACTGCACGCCCCTGATGTGTATATACATTTTGTATACTATATACTACACACATCGGCGTACGTTTCACCTTCTGTTTTGACTTAATTTGATTGAAAATGAATCGTAACGCATGGGAAAAGTTACAGCGGACGGGCATACGTATGGTAGTATGTTACATAAACAGAAAACAAAATGCTACGAGTATCCAAGTAACAACTAAATTAACTAAAAATATTGAAAACATTAACTTAAACATATAGGTATTTCTATTTTTCCAAAATAACTTAAAATTCTGAACATTTAAAAAACAAAATCAAAATTTAGAAAATTAATTAATATGATGGTTCAACATCGGAAGTGTCTGAATCAAAACCAGTAAAGCACCGAAGACTTAATTCTGCCTCTTCATTTTCTCTTCTTTCAGTTTCTTGTGCACGCCAAATCCATTCCAAATTGTCATGTTTTTGGTATGAAGAACTGTTTAAATATTTAAACATGAATACAAGTTTAGCAGCCTTTTCGGTTCCTAAATTATTTCGTAATTTGGAATGCACAAGTCCAAAGCTTGAAAAGCACCTTTCAATGCTTGCTGTTGAGGCTACTGCTGTAAGTAATTGGTTAATTCGTTCGAGAAATATGTTTTTTTCAGGCCAAGCAGATTTAACGATTGGAACAGACTTCCACCATAATAATGGAGATGTTTTTTTGAAATTTGGATGATACATGAAAGACGGAAAAGGTTTAGACTTCGAAGTTAGGGCCATTACAAACGGAACAAAATCTGTATTGATTGAATTTAAATATTCATTTTTTTAATAATAAGCGTCTTTGTTGATAAATGATTATGACATGTACAGGATGCTCCATAAAGCACCCTGTTTTATAATGTAGCTATTGCTAACTTTGAGGCATTACCTCTAATATTTACAATATGTTATTATTTACAAAGATATGTACATTACTAATTACTTAAACCTATTGTAGCGGAAGAGAAATCTTGGCCGATCCCCGTATAACAGTAAACACCTCGAGAATGACGTAATCGGATGTGCTAGGCCTCGCCGGAGAATTCTGGAAGGTACGTCACGTAGGCGGAACAAGCCGATAGCTCGAGATGGGAGTCGATTGTTCCAGAATAACAACTGGGTATAAATACGGGCATATTTTGTAAATAAGTTTAGTGTATAAGATAAATTCGTCTGTAACTTATATAAATAAAGTCGTATATAAATTACGAACCGCTAGTTTTATTGTAATTAGAAGTAATTACACTAATCACGCTACAGTTGGTGTCGGTGTTCGGTAAACTTAGTGCGATATAAATAAGTGAATTACAGAGAGACTTTAAAAGACTTTTGAACTTTATTCGTCGGGAATAACCGGAGTGCGTTAATTGTTCGGTATTCGGAAAGACTTTAAAAGACTTTTGGACTTTATTCGTCGGGAATAGTTAAAGTGCGTTGATTGTTCGGTATTCGGAAAGACTTTTAAAAGACATTTTGGAAAGTACGTGTGTGCCGACCAAAGATGTTGCTACGAGAACTTACAGTAAAACAGCTCCGTGAACAGCTAGAGGAACGGGATCTGGACAGCAGTGGGCTCAAGATAGTCCTACAAGCACGACTCGAGGAAGTCCTAACGAAGAACGGAGATGATCCAGAGACGTTCCACTTCCAGTCAGCAGAACAAGCAATCTTATCGAAATTAAAAACTGTTTCTGAAACGATTGATGATACTTCTAAGATAAGCAACGAGAAATTTGAAAGTGTTTCTCAAAAGATCGATGAAACTTCTAGACAGAACAACGAGAAATTTGAAAGTGTTTCTCAAAAGATCGATGAAACTTCTAGAAAAAGCGATGAGAAATTTGAAAGTGTTTCTCAAGTAATAAAAGACGTTTGTAGACAGACCGACGAGAAATTTGAAGAAGTTTCCAGAACATTCGATAAGATACAGAAAAGTGTAGACGACAATAAAGAAATGCTAGAAGAGAAGATCAAACAACTAGAGAGCATGATAACCGATACAAAAGTGCAACCGTCAGTTAATGCAGTAGCTTTAGATCATGTAGTGAAAGATGAACTACCGAGAGACGAAATGTCGCATAATATGAGAATCAAATTACCACCATTTGATGGAAAGTCCTCTTGGTCCATATACCTTAGACAATTCGAAGCTATTGCGACCGCCAATCATTGGACCGAACAGGAAAAGGCTGTTTCCTTGACTGCTGCTTTGCGAGGTGATGCTGCAGATATATTAAGATCAATTCCTAAGGGTCAAGAAAATTGTTACCAGACCTTGTTCACTCGTCTAGAAAAACGCTATGGAGATGCCCATCTACAACAAGTATACAAAGCACAACTGCGAAGTAGAAGTCAACGAGCAAGTGAGAATCTGCAAGAATTTGAAGCAGATGTGGCTCGTGTGGTGCGGTTGGCTTATCCAGAGGTGCCAGACAGCGTTTTAGAAGAAATTGCGGTAGACACCTTCGTCAATGGGCTGAAAGATAGTGAAATACAGAAAGCTTTACGACTAGCAAGACCGAAAGTTTTAGATGAAGCACTTGCTATTGCCTTGGAACACGAAGCAGCTAGCCAAGCTTCACGAAACAATGGAGTAATAGCCATGGAAAAAGGCGATAAGAGAAAAGATGAACGTTTGGTGGAAATGGTACGGAGGGTGATTCGTGACACGATGCCGAAGAGACGCGTGAAGAGGGCTGGAAGAGTTCGTTCAAATATAGATGCTTCCTCGATACGGCCATGCGGTGAAAGTTGTAATCACCGGCTTAGAGTAGAGGAACAGCGTTGCCCTGTGAGACGAACTATCGTAGTTAATGAACAATGGCAGCCCCAACAGTTACAACACGCCCAAGAAGATGATCCATGTATAAAAAGAGTATTGGATTGGATGCGTCGAGGTGAGAGACCTAGTTGGCAAAACATTAGTGCATGTAGTCCGGAAGTCAAGGCCTACTGGAGCCAATGGAATTGCCTGATACTAAAAGATGATCTTTTGTACAGAACCTTTGAGAACGATGATGGTACAGAATCTAAGCTTCAGTTGATTGTACCTAAAAGTAAAGTGTCAGAAGTATTGCGTCAGTTGCATGACGGTACATCAGGTGGACACTTTGGTATTACGAAGACTCTGCAAAAGGTTCGAGAACGGTTCTATTGGGTGAACTGTAAAGATGATGTAAGAAGATGGTGCCAGAAATGTGAACTGTGTGCATCCGGTAATGGTCCAGTTGGTAAAAAGAGAGCACCCATGAGACAGTACAATGTTGAAAGTCCTATGGAAAGAGTAGCTATCGACATTGCAGGTCCATTTCCAGAAACCGATGCTGGAAATAAATACATCCTGGTAGCCATGGATTATTTTACAAAATGGACTGAGGCCTATGCATTACCAAATCAAGAAGCTGCTACCGTTGCAGAGGTACTTGTTAAAGAATTCTTTAGCCGATTTGGTGTTCCCTTGGAGATCCACTCCGACCAAGGGCGAAACTTTGAGTCAGCTCTTTTCCAAAACGTTTGTAAATTGATTGGTGCCAATAAGACCAGAACAACACCCCTGCATCCTCAATCAGATGGGATGGTCGAGAGGATGAACCGAACGATGGGTAAACACTTGTCCAAAGTTGTATCTGAACATCAGCGAGATTGGGACCAACACATTCATTTATTCCTGATGGCCTACCGCTCGGCCGTAAATGAAACTACAGGTCAAACACCAACCTGCCTGATGTTGGGTTGTGAAGTTCGGTTGCCCTGCGACCTAGAGTTTGGCTGCGGACCTTCCGAGGAACATGTTGCAGGCGAAGACTACGTTGACCGCCTGAAATTACGAATGAACAACATTCATGAACTTGCCCGACAACACATCCAGATAGCCAGTGACAGAATGAAAGATCAATATGATTCTCGATGCAAGAATGAAAGCTTCGAAGTAGGTGATCTTGTCTGGCTTTATAATCCGTAACGTCGTCGAGGCTTATGTCCTAAACTGCAAAGACAATGGGAAGGTCCATATGAAGTTAAGAAGAAAATAAATGACGTAATATATAGAATTAAGAAGTTGCCAAACGGTAAACCAAAAGTTATTCACATAAATCGTCTTGCACCATATGCTGGCTCAAATGAAACAGAAGAAGCACGAGTCCTCCAACAGGAGATGAAAGATGTCGCACAGCCAAGTTTTAATCAATTTATGTCAAATTACGCAGCGAGAAAGAGTGCTAGATTCGGCGTGACCACAGAAGTTCAGCAAGATCTGTTTGGTGTTCCAGAAAACGTCTCTCTGGCCCACTGTGTTGCCCAAGACCTCGAGATGACTAAAGGAATATCGTCCGTATTCAATAGAAAGTTCGGCCGCCTGGACGAGTTAAGAAATCAGCAGCCTAAAATTGGAAGAGTACTGCGATTGGAAGATGGTCCTCGATCTTTGCTGTATATGGTGACCAGAAAGTCTTATACGGACACGCCAAGCTACGAGAACATATGGCGTGCTCTAACTAATTTGAAGAAAATCGTGTGTAATTATGACATCAAAAATTTGGCTTTACCAAAAATAGGCCATGCAGTAGAAAATCTGGATTGGAAGATTGTGAGAAGCATGCTTGAAGTGGTCTTCAGAGGAACTGGTGTACAAATCACTGTGTGTTGCATGAACCCGAAGATGTCGTACCCTTCAAAGACAGTAGACTGTTATTTCTTCTTGAAGGGTGTATGCAGAGCTGGAGAGTCGTGTAGATTCCGCCATCCTGGGCCTTCATTTAGAGTTGCTGATCGAGACGCTCAGATCTTAAGAGGAGAGCAGTGTAGCGGAAGAGAAATCTTGGCCGATCCCCGTATAACAGTAAACACCTCGAGAATGACGTAATCGGATGTGCTAGGCCTCGCCGGAGAATTCTGGAAGGTACGTCACGTAGGCGGAACAAGCCGATAGCTCGAGATGGGAGTCGATTGTTCCAGAATAACAACTGGGTATAAATACGGGCATATTTTGTAAATAAGTTTAGTGTATAAGATAAATTCGTCTGTAACTTATATAAATATAAAGTCGTATATAAATTACGAACCGCTAGTTTTATTGTAATTAGAAGTAATTACACTAATCACGCTACACTATTAATTAAGTCTCTTGGTTTGAATTTTTTTAATCTTCTTTCTTCATGTTCATGTAAGTCTTCAAACAACCGCTTGGCTAACTCGTTAGGATGTTCAGACAGAAGTACTAATAGGTATTTCTATTTTTCCAAAATAACTTAAAATTCTGAACATTTAAAAAACAAAATCAAAATTTAGAAAATTAATTAATATGATGGTTCAACATCGGAAGTGTCTGAATCAAAACCAGTAAAGCACCGAAGACTTAATTCTGCCTCTTCATTTTCTCTTCTTTCAGTTTCTTGTTCACGCCAAATCCATTCCAAATTGTCATGTTTTTGGTATGAAGAACTGTTTAAATATTTAAACATGAATACAAGTTTAGCAGCCTTTTCGGTTCCTAAATTATTTCGTAATTTGGAATGCACAAGTCCAAAGCTTGAAAAGCACCTTTCAATGCTTGCTGTTGAGGCTACTGCTGTAAGTAATTGGTTAATTCGTTCGAGAAATATGTTTTTTTCAGGCCAAGCAGATTCAGCGATTGGAACAGACTTCCACCATAATAATGGAGATGTTTTTTTGAAATTTGGATGATACATGAAAGACGGAAAAGGTTTAGACTTCGAAGTTAGGGCCATTACAAACGGAACAAAATCTGTATTGATTGAATTTAAATATTCATAAGCCTGTTCTTTTTGTTCAGCAGTAAGTCTTTCTCCCAAAAAGCGATGGTCCAGTAAGTTTGCCAAAAAATGAGGCGAACCTAGAGTCATATTTCTCCTTTTGTAATAAAAGTTCTTAATTTGAATTGGTTGATCTTGATTGATTTGAACTCCTGTTAGAAGGCAACTCAACGCAGTTGCGACGTTGCCACTTTTTAACTTTATTATGTAAAAATTAGTACGAAATAAAATACTGATATACATCACGATATATATAATATAAATATCATGATATATATCACGATATATATCGTGATATATATCAGTAGATATATATCCTCGCGCCCTGACATCATTGGCAGCTATCTCAGTAATCTACGATTAACCTACAAGAACTGCAAACCATGCTTTTAGAACTACATGCCAAATCTTCTAAAATAAGATTGAAAACGAATTTAAACAAAACAAAAGTCCGAAGAAACTGTCACAATAATAAACGACAAATTTGAAGAATATTTAGGACAAAAAATAATACTAAATAGGGAAATTCAAACGGAAGAAATAAAAAGAAGAAAGTTAGTATGGGAAGCATTAGGCAAACTGAACTATATACTCAGAAATCAACACATTCAACTAAATCTTAGATGTAAAGTTTTTGATACGTTCATTATTCCGATATTAACATATGGGGCACAAACATGGACAGTCACAAAAAAGAATATGAATATACCTACTCAGTCACTAAACACGCAATGGAAAGAGCAATGCTAGGCATATCCCTTAAGAACAGGAAAACAAAATCATGGATAAGACAGAAAATCAAAGTGAAAGATGTACAAAAATAATTAAAATTGAAATGGGAATATGCTAGACATGTAGCTAGGAGCGATCTAAACAAATGGCACAGAACAATTCTAACCTGGAGACCATACCAACACAAAAGAACCAGAGGCACACCTACTAGGAGATGGACAGATGATCTGAAACACAAGGATCTACAGTTCGAGCGAGTCTCGTAAATTGCACGACTTCGAGCCATGCTTCACACAACCGTATTTGCGTACTTGTGTGTCGAGTTGCGTGGTCGTGTGGAGTTTAATTTACCAAATTTAAATATAATCGTTTCTACTGATTCATAATATGTATACTATAATATATTATATTAAAGTTTTTAAATATTGTTAAAGTTTTTAACATTCTATTTTAATATGTTTTGAGTTGTGTGGTCATGCTCTGGTCGAGTGGAGTTATAATTTACCAAATTTAAATATACCTAATCGTTTCTACTGATTCATAAAATGTATACTATAATATAATATATTAAAGTTTTTAAATATTATTAAAGTTTTTAACATTGTATTTTAATATACTTTGTTTTATTAATAATAATATTACCTAAGTATTGCACCTTGTTCAAAAAAAGTTCAAGATAAATACCGCGGTTTTTCCATATGAAAATGCAAAGCAAAATAATACAATTTGTAGAGTTTGTAAATGCTTGTTTTTTGATAAAATAATACAAATTGTATGTAGGTAGGTAGAGTAGCAAAGCGTTGAGTAGTTATAGCAAAAGTAGCTACGCCATCTGAGACACGATAAGGATGAAATTAGTTTTATATTTTCTTTTCTCATGGAGCATGCATGATGAAGAGTTTTTTTAAATACGTAACAAAGCATGTTGTTTTGTTATCTATGTTGCAAATATGTTTTTTTTTTAATTACAAAATATGTTGTTTTCAATACAAGTACCTAATTGTTGTTATTATTTACTGAGCATTTAGAATTTTGACTAACGCTCGATTTCATAATAAAGTTAAAGTGTGTGTTACCTTAAAAAAATGCAATTGTTACAGTACTCAAATTTTCAAACACCTCACCTGACACAGTGTCTCAAGTACGATTGCGCAAAGTCATGCAATTTACGAGACGCGCCCGGTCTGTAGATCTAAGTATCTGAAACGGACTGCCGGGAAAAATTAGCTACAAGTAGCATACAATTAAAAACAATGAAAAGGAAGCCTTGAAGACAGTGACGGATTTAGGGTACTTGCGGCCCTAGGCCAAATTACCCCGAGCGGCCCCTGATAACTTCACGATTATGTAATTAAAGCACAAAGACTTAATAATAATAGTAATAATTAAAACTTTTATTTTAATTTTACTTTTTAAATTTCGTAATACAAAGTATAACATAAATGAATAGAAATACCTCTAATGTTCTATTTGAATACGGACATAAATAGGTTGAAATGTATTCACTAATTAAATAATCTTGGTTTGCAAATTTGGCTAAAACCCCAAAACAGCTCTAACAATTTCTATATATTTATAGAAATTTCGAAAAAGGAAATTTATAGAAAGAATTCTATATTTATAGAAGAGATGTTGGTTTTTCGAAGGATGCTGAAGATCTCTTGGACAGATCACGTGACCAACAACGAGGTGCTGAGAAGAATGGAGACTGAGAGAGAACTCCTAAATATTGTAAAAAACCGAAAAACGAGTTATCTAGACATAATACACAGAGGAGAAAGATACAACTTTTTACGACTCATAATGGAAGGGAAAGTGGAAAGAAGAAGAGATTCAGGAAGAAGAAAATGCTCCTGACTGAAGAACGTGAGAGACTAGACAGGTATGGACACACATTCGATACTAAGAACCTCTCAAGATAGATAGAGAGCAATTTGCTGTAGTTATAGGCAGTTATAGCCAACCTTCAGTAATGGAGAAGGCACCTTAAGAAGAAGATAGAAAATATATAATTAAAAATGTTAGCAAACAGCAGTTATTTGTAAAATTATTAATATTGCTAAAATTATTATATTATTAATTAGTATTGTAGTTAATTGTTAAAATTAAATACCATTTGTTTCATTCTGAGGGATGAGGGTACAGATGACAACAAAAGACGAAAAAAGCCGTGTTGAAAAGACATTATAAGTAAAAGAACAAGCAAAATAATATGAACTGTACTAGTAATTAATAGGCTACGGTACTGAAAAATAAAAATATTAATGCCTGGTTGCACAAACAAATCTTAAGATCCAGCTTAACCCAGCTCAGCCTATAGATAGGGCCCATTTAAGTGTCACATATGTTGCACCATAATTTTGAATTCTTATCAATGCAATCCACATGACAATCCATTGCAGCAAGCTGAAAATTGATCTAAGACTCAATGGTGCAACGCATATGTTTCTTTAATGCACGCCTTAAGCTTAAGATCTGTTGGTATAACCAGGCATAAGAATACAACAAATAAACCTCTAGATCGTTCAATTCATTATTCTCTTATACTGAAAAACGTCAATGTCATGTTCTTAAATTCTTAATTTGTATAAAGTTGGATTAGTGATTAACATTGACACTCACTCCACTCCATACTCATAATAAATATCATATGTAAAGTCTAAACACTCACTTTTCTAGCTTTTTTGGCTGCAAATTAATAAAAGTCTAAGGCTTGAAAAAGCTCAGTATTTGAAACAAAACTAGCCAAACTAGACAATCTAGAATTAGAATCTTCGTCAGAAGTCGAGTTCCTCAAGTAGTTTTTGATTCTTTTTAATACGCTGAATGGTCTTTCTCCAGATGCATTAGATGTCATCACTCATAGTAAAATGCACAAAGTCGTGTCCATATTCGGAAATAATGTTGTTAACTGTTTTTCATGAATGAGTTTCAGATACTCCAAAAGTGTCCAAAACAAAGCCTTTAAACTGTACACACTCTTCTCCAAAGTCATCATCTATGTCGATTCGATACTTTTTAGTCAAAATAGAAACTTTTACCCTGATTTCTTCATTGGAATTGACGATAAGTTGTTTAAAAATCCAAATTTTTCATTAAGACTGAAATAAACTTTGGACTTTTCATTCAATTCCGAATAAAGCGCGTCAATTACAACATTGAATGTATTAATCTTTAAGTCTTCTTTGCCATTAATTAAAGTGGGGTTCAGTGGACTCATCTTCTTTGTCTTAGCCAAGGAGAGCTTTTTTCGGGCGTCTTTTTATTTTAAGAATATAGGTTTCATTTTTAGACAACTCTTTTCCTCTTTTTTCATAGAAATCAAAGTTGTCTCTCAGACTCAATGAGTACTCCTTTAGAGATTTGTATGTTGCAAGTCACATTCAAGTCTGTAGCAGTTTTTGCAATGTTTTGCTACTCTTGTCAAAACATTGTAAAATATATCGTACCATGTACAAGTGTTTAGTAGAATAGCCATTCTCTTATTTGAAAAATTATTTACCGATTTCAATTCAATTAGTAAAAATTTTTTTACCAAAAAAGATTTTTTTTACAAAACGCTGCGGCCCCCTTTTGCTTGCGGCCCTAGGCCGCGGCCTAGTGGTAAATCCGGCACTGCTTGAAGAGGCCTATGTTCAGATGTGGATGTGAATGGCTAGATGAAGAAGAAGAAAGAAGAAGGTTGAATCATGCATGTCTGCATAACATGTCCTAAATATAACTATAATAATAATTTAACTTCACCTGGGTGATCTCCCTTGGGTTCATTTTTAAAATGTGTAAGATCTATTGATGTAGACAGATTATGTAATGCTCTTTGGTCATATTCTGCAACCTCTCCCTTTTCAACTTTAACTTCTATAGCTAATAAACAAATTTAATGTTAATATTATTATAATATATAACTAATAATAATAATTTAGCATTATATTTATTTTTATTACTTCTAGTCTCACCTGGATGATCTTCCTTTGGTTCATTTTTAAAGTTTTTGAGACCTACTGATGGCGATAGATGACCTTCTATACATGTTTGGTCATATTCAGTAAACTCTTTCTTGATTTCACTTTTATCTTCCATAGCTAATAAACCAATTTCCAATAATTAAAAAAATAAAAATTTCAACAATAAACAATGGCGGGGCTGGGACGGTTGACAGCGTTGACAGTTTTGACATGGAGGGGCTATGACATATGACATGTGGACAGAGGAAGAGCTAAAGTTCTTATGGAAATCCATTGTTGCCACATCTTCAAATATGAGAAGAGACGTCTATCAATTACTGTCAATTGTCATTGTCTGATGCTCTCTTTCCTTGTCTAAGGTCTGATGAGCTTTGTTATGTTTGGTTATGTTGTTGACAACTTTTGATAGGATAAGGATATTTTAAACACATTTTAAAAGAAAAAGAACCTTAGTAGTTAGTAGAAAGGAAAGCAATTTTAGATTCCAACCGTATTATTACTTGTGAAATATTATCATCTAGTGGGAAAACCGCAGTGATTGTGCCTTCAAACGGGCAATTTGAAAGGACAACCCCACCAAAAACCATTATAATTTTAAATTGAAATGATTGATATTAAAAATGTTTGTACCGATGTAATTGTACATGTAAAGCTGGAAATTCAGGTAAATGCAAACATATAATTGGCACATTACTATATATTTTTCGATAAGTGATTACATAATGGTTTGATAAAAGAACCATTTCCCTGCAACTTTGTTTATAATTCTTTTTTATTGCTTACAGGCATACCATGGAAAATTTGAAAAAATTAAGCACCACAGACATCAAACAACAGTGGGGATAATTTCAAAAACAATAATACAACATAGTTAAAAATAAAGTCCTACCAGTCTGCTGATAAATGGGCTACTGATATTGTACTAAATTATGATTAAGCTCTATTTTACTCAAATAATGTTGAAGTAAGCTGCAGTAACTCTGTTGAAATATCTTTAGCTATGCTAAACCAAACTGGAGAAGCATGAAAAAAGCTGACGTGACTGCAAGTAACTGGGACAATTTATTGCCATTTATTTACTTATGATAAAAATAAAAGCCTAAGTTGGCCACTTAAAGTCAACCAATTGTATAATTCCAATTTTAAAGAAAATCCTGTACCCTTCCGTGGGAAAAAATTATGAATCAGTTGCTTTAAATATGTATGAAAAAATAACTCTAAGTATGACTGGCAGTGTCAATGGAATTGTTTCCGGAAAATGTCTAGAAATAAACTGTCCTCTGGCAGGTAAAACAAAATCTGTGCAATCAATTTTACGTGACCTTAAATATTTATGCATAATTGAGGGAAAACAATATTATGTTAAAGAAAAATCATATGTATTTATGGACAAGTGCAATTGCTACTTACAGGACTACAAATATGTTATTTTGTAGTTTTTTGTCCATTTGATAAGTCCACACTTCTTATTAAAGTACCATTTGATGTAGAATTTATACAAGAAATGTTAAAAATTTTGGTAGAGGTATATTTTTACAATGTATTATCAGTTTTATTCCAATTATATAAGTAAAAAACTTGTTTTAAAAGATTGTTTTATTTCTTATAGGTACTTTTACTTGAAAAGAATATTCACACTTGACTACACTCATATCATCTGTGAATTCAGATAATATATACAGTAGAACCCTGATTATCCGTGCTATGGTTTTCTAATACTGAAGTTGCATTTTTGAGGTTTTATCAAAATAGCGTCACCTTAATTCACTCGACGGAAACTCTATAAGCCAAGAAGAAGACTCGTAATGAAAGATTCATTTTTTCTATTATCTTTTTATGGTAGGTACATATGTATGTATATACGTATATATGTATTATATTATTATATAAGAAATAAATTTCAATTATCCATGCCACATCTGACCCCGAGGAGCACGGACAATCAGGGTTCTACTGTACACATAAATTAATTTTTATCATTACTAAGTATTGTTATAAAAAGATTAACAATACCTCAAATAATATTTATATAAGTTCATATAAGGAAACTATTTAATAGGAATAAAGTAACTTGTACTTTGATTTTTAAAGATTTTAGCCATTGTATAGTTCTTTCAATGTTTACACTTGCTGAAGCAAGTCTTATTATTTCAATTTTCTTCTCAATGCATTCATTTTTTATAAAAAAGTCTATCTACCATTATAGCATCCTCATTTGGTGTCAATATGATTTTTGTTGTTCATTTGAACAAACACCTGTCCAGCAGAAACATCTGATGGGATAAAACTTCTTTAACAGCTATTAAAACACCACCTCCACTGTCGAAATTAATGGATTCTTGTGTCAGGTCTTGTGTGTAGATATCGTAATTAAATAAACCAATTTTAGCATCGCTAGATGCTGTAGATATCGTAATTAAATAAACCAATTTCAGCATCGCTTGTATCAGGTGTTAACCATGTTTCAGTAAATATGATCACATCAAAGTAGCTGTTAGAAACATTTAGAGTCAGAGTTGTTAATTTAGTCCGAAGTCCTCTACCATTTTCAATAAAAATGGAGAGCTTGCCCAAGTCATTGTGGCTTAGAGGTTTTTTGAATTACCTTTGGGATATTATAATACCGTATCGACAGGTTCTGTCCCCTGCTTCCTGAGGAGACAAAAGCTCAAATTTGATATACAGATTCAAGTACCTTCCCTTTATTAGGGGTCTGATCAATGCTGATAAAGATGGTTTTAGCATGGTCAATGTGTTTCTGTTTAAGAACTGCATGTCTGCTGTCTGAACATTTTCAGTTGAAGATAAGAACACTTTAAATGGATGGTGCCCATTTTTATTTTTCTTTCCAAAGCGAGCTATTCTAATATTGTCAGAGACTTCATCCTAAATTTCGTCTTCGTCTTAGACTTCATCTAAATTTTTTTATATAAAAAACCTAGTTACTCTTAATACCTGAAATATAACTCAAAAAGCAATATAGGTAACTCATTTATTTAAAATAAATGTAATTGAAGACGATAATTGCAAACATTGCAGGAAACAGGGTGATCTTGATCATATCTTTTTTGAATGTAGGCACTAAGTTTTAACAGCATTTAAACTGCCTCTATAAAAATTTAATCAAACTTAATATACATGCACCATTCAATATCCAGTCTGCTGGCTACGGGCTCACAACAAAAATATAAATTATAGATTTCTTGTCAGACACATGCACATTTCCATAAGATTTGTATGCGAGCATGAAATTTTTTATCATTTCAGTTTAGATTTGAATCCTTTTTTTATCCTAAATGTACATCTTATCCGATATCCATTTTACTGTCCTTTATTGTACCAGTATTGTATGGGATTATTATTATTGTATTGTATTAAGGATAGGATTGTATATTTGTTATTACAACTGACTGAATGACTAATGTCTATGCCATTAAGGGCGTAGGCGCAAAATTTCGTCTCTAATGCTTTTTAAATGCATTCATTTTTTTTAATTCTGAGAAAAGTAATAAGTATTTTTGAAAAATTTAAGGGCAGAATGAAAGATTACATTATCACCGAGGGCCGAAAGTCCCTGAAAACTTCCATAATGTTTATTTTAATAAGTTACAGTTGTGAAAAAAAAACAGAAAATGCGATTTTTAATTTTAAATACTTAATGTATCTCATTAAAAAAATTTATTTATTCTAAGGGACTTTCAGCCCTCGGTAATAATGTAATCTTTCATTCTGTGTTTAAAATTTTCAACAATATTTATTAGTTTTCTCAGTATTCGCAAAAAATTAATGCATTTAAAAAGCATTGGAGCCGAAATTTTGCGCCTAAACCCTTAATAAAAAAACTCAAAAAGCAACTAAAATAAAATACACTGGCAAGCACAAACCATACATACTTATAGACGTTTCACGACCATGTTAATCTTTCGGATCGAATTAACGCCATCTCTTGATTGGAATGGGAACTAAATTGACAAATTTTAGTTACGTGAGAATTTCAAATTATAAATTTTGCGGGATTTTTGATGAAATTTCGCAGGAAATTAAAACAACAGAAAGACAATTCAATGTTTTATTCCATATTTTACTGAAAACTTCAAATATTCCAATGTGTTTTCAAAATGCTAAACACTACTGCTATGTGTCACGTGAAAGCACTGATGTGTATCGAGTTGAATGAAAATTTTTGAAAGAATCTTGTACATAGGATGATTGTTTAGATAAATATTACCTTATAATCTTTTACAAACTTCCAAAAATATGTAGGTCCGTAATGTTGATGACACACTTGTCTATTGGAATAAACTGTTTCAGGATCTATTATATTGTTTTTTTTTAATGTGGAGAAACACAATACGGGATGATCAATGTAAACTAAAAATTCTACTCATAAAAATGGAGAGGAGGTTAATACACTTATTAAAATTGTGATTAAATCTAATTAAAAACGTAGCACCACTATAATAAAATAATTAAGCCACAAACTGTAAAATAAAAAATAAATAACAAATTAATTTAATTGTCAACTGTCAGTTGTTAAATATGACAAGAGAATTGACTGACAGCGACATCTCTGGATTGGAATGGTAACTAATTTGCTGTCTTGACCTTGATAATTTACGTGAAACGTCTATGAGTATGTATGGTTTGTGCTGGCAAGGGTAACAAAACAGAAAACAAGGCAAGCAAAAAATAAAAAATAAATCACTTTTCATAAATGACACTAATGACAGATGACAGTTTTCTCAAGATCAACTGGCAACGTTGGATTTCCATAAGAACTTTAGCTCTACCTTGTGGACAGTGCCATACCATAGACATAATAACCATAGACTAGGCTAGGTATATTCCGCTCTCCAGTTATAGGCATTCCAAGGAACTGTCAGAATGGCCGGAGGAGGGCAAATATGTTTACATCGACATTCACAGCCACCTTTACTTTATAGGGCTTTTCATCGATTGTCATTTGATTCGAGCTTCTGTCAAATGTCGTATAATCCGTGTATAATATTAATATACACCAGATGGGCGCGTTCACCAGATGCAAATGCTGGCAATCAGTTTGCGCTTTATGCTTCTGAACGACTTGCTAACGTCAAACATGTTTGGAAAGCGATCGCCATTTTTGCAAGCATAAAATAATTAAGTTGAACTTTGCAAACGTGTTGAATACAAAGATCTTATACACATAGATTTGGCCAACTCGGAAAAATAGAGTAACGCGGAGCAGTTCGGGTCGGTGGTCTATCTATCTCTCTCTACCGGCGCTAATCTTTCTCTCTCTAGCATATGATGGCTGCTGCCTCTGTGCCACTGTCGTTCCATTACTCCCACCTCTTGGTAGATACGCTCACACTCGCACGACAGACAAAGATAGCTAGATCACCGTACTTGATATCGACGTTATGTCCACTTTACATCAACAATAAATTGAACAAGAAATTGACAAAGTTATTCAAGGCCAAATTTGACGTGTACAAAATGTATGGTTTGGTTTGTAAAAGAAAATGAAGGAATTTGATGAAATAGAACAATTGGATATGTTTTATTTTGTCAAATTTCTTTATCTTCTTTTTATTCACGGCAAAATTGGATGTAGAATTGTGTTTTGTATAAGTCAAATTTGACCTTGAATAACTTGTTGTCAATTTCTTATTCAATTATTGTTGATGTAAATTGGACACCCCGATGCATTGAGTAGCATATCCCTAGCCAGATCTATTCTTGACATATCTCTGGTTGAATATGCGTGCTCCGTGCGTCTCCCCTCTACTTACAGTCACGTGACACGCTGTCAGATTTTGTCAGGAGTCAGGACCACGGTTCTTAGACATTACTACGGTTGCCTAAATCGACTAACCAATGAACATTAAGGGTGAGATTACGTCACGAGAGTTTACTGTCACTTGAATCGTAATATGATTTTTTTCGAATCCTGAGAAAACCAAGTATTTTAGAAAAATTTAAACGCAGGATGCAAGATTACATTATTACCGAGGGCGGAAAGCCCCTTAGAATAAACAAGCAGATTCTATTGAATGAAATATTTGAAATTATCACACTTCTCTTTTATTTTCAGCCCTGTAACTTATTAAAATAAACATTATAGAAGTTTTCAGGGACTTTCAGCGCTCGGTAATAATGTAGTCATTCATTCTGAGTTTAAATTTTTTCAAAAATATTTATTAGTTTTCTCAGGATTCGAAAAAAATGAATACAATTAAAACACATTGAGAATTTTGACATGCGTCAAAGTTTTGCATTAACTTGTAAAATTCTGAACTGTTGAATTCCAGCTTCCCTAATAATTTTTTACATCAAAAGACATTAGAAACTATTTGAAGAGGATTGAAATCTGTATTGGAAATAACTGTTAAAATTGGTCTACGTAATTAAACATATTCCAAAATTTTGTAAAAATGTAATACATTTTAGTTTTCAGCCCAAACTTAGGCAACACACAATGCAATAATGTTCACATTTTTGAACTGTCAATATTTTTATTTTATCATCTATTGTTTAACCCTTAAGTACTAACATCTTAAATCAATGGCGTAAACACTAACTAACCGCCTGACAGACGGGTTTAATATTTTAGTGCTAATTTCTGTTTTTGTTAAACATTTTAATGCAAAAAATTATCTCGATGACTTACTGAAGGTATTGATTATCTAAAAAACACAGTAATTAATCTCGTTTTTCTGTATTTATTAAAATAAAAGACATTATAACAAGAATGGAAGGATTGTTTGTGTAATTTTTTATTCCTGACAAAAAGTGTGATAAAAATTAAACAAATTAAAGAATCTTAATAAAAATTTATAATCGAGTTAAACAAATAGCAAGAAAAATGAAAATTATAAGGTTTTTAAAAAATGTTATAACAAAAAAAAACTGACAGGTACTACACTTAGTACAGTGTAGCAATGGTAGTCAGTGACAACATTTTCATCACAAATTGATTCCACTTCGCTTATGTCGTCTTCTACCCCATAAAACCCTTTCAAAAGAGTTTCCTCAGGGTATTTATTTCCTTATTTGATGTTTTTTGACGAACTGGGGCACATTATGTGTAATGACGAACTGGGCACAAATACTAACACCCCGTCTATTAGACGGAAATCACACTTTGAGCCTAAATATCTTTCGAATAAAAACCTGCAGCAACTTACCGAATTCAGTACTACTAAAGCACAACCCAACTTGAAAAGTCATAAACGGGTGACCTTCAAAATTTTCTAAGAATAGAAATATCCCACTTTCGATAAGCGATGCCGTCTGAGAGACGGGGTGTTAGTACTTAAGGGTTAAAAACAATACAGTTGATAAGATACCCTCAGTTGCGGAGAAAGGATTAATAATAAAGATTTTTTTATTCAGTCAATGGTGTGAGCACTGTCAGTTAAATAGTAACGTGTGGCCTTACTTTTACACGCATACCTATTGTGGCAAATGTATCATATTTTTCAAAATTTTGGAACGCATTTGAATCGTAGAACAATTTTAACTTTTGATTTTAATACAGATTTTAATTCTCTACAAGTATTCTCTCATGACTTTTGATGTAGAATAATTAGGGAAGCAGGAATTCAACAATTCAGAACTTTACATTGAGTTTCCTATGGCCCTTTTTACGATTCGCCACCCGGTATAAGATAAAATGTGTACCATTTGTCTTATTATTTCATAATAACACAAATAATACACATATATACACAATAACACACATTCAATGATCGAAAATAATTTAAAAATATGGGAATGTAAACTCTTGTGACTTAAAGTCAAAAATATAAAAGTCTCCCCCACCACCGTCGGACAAGACAACCGTAATAAAGTCTAATAACCAGGGTTGCCAATTTAGTAGATTTTCTACTAGATCCAGTAGAATTTCTTGTGATTTAGTGGGAAAATTTTAAATCTAGTAGATTTTAGAATCTGGTAGAAAATATAGTAGATTTTAGTAGGTTTTGGTTGTCGCTGTGTCTAGGTACACGCTAACGTGTACGCAAATAAAAAAGTTAGGTACACGCGAATTAAAATTCATCAAGCCAGTGACGTCATTATTTAGCGTGCCCAATGACTTTATATTTTGGTACACGCTATTTTGATATGTTTAGTGTTTGTTGTTTGTTTGATAGAAAATATGTTTATTAAGGGAAGTGGAAGGGAAGCAAAACTATTCAGATGTTTTAAACTTAATTGTAATAAAACAATATGTATACTCATATATGTATATAAAAGTATATATTCAGGTTAGCAAAATAAATATTAGTTAACATGATATATAAAAAATACTGCTAAAATAATTTTTATACGTAAGTTAATTATACCAGTTTATATTGTTGTTTATTTTTCCTGTGGTGTTTATTTTTATTTATAGAGTTGAACTTGTTACGATTTTAATAGAAAATTGGTTATAACTTTGTAAATACCCTGTATAACATAATAAAACTTTATATTTTGGTGATATGGATATGAAAGTTAAGAAGATTTCGAACATAAAATAAAATATAGGGTGTTCCATTTAAAAAACATAAGTTTGGTCTGTCACTATATTATCGAACGCCCTGTAACATTCTAACTAATTTTAGTAATTTTGTAATATGAAGCTTAAAGTTTGCTAAAATTTTTGTTACTAACTTTTATTGCTATCTATTACTCTAGCCTAGCGGATCTACTGAGTTTTATCACACTAACCAATCGCCCCGTATATTTTATCTTATTGCTTCTGCTACCGTTAATCACGCATTTTTGTCTTTTATCTTTTTCATACTGTTTTAGAATGTTGTTAAACTCATTAAAAGGACTAAATAATTGTCCACACTCCATAGTTAATTAAAAAAACACTAAACAAGTAAAAAATAAGGAAACTCTTTATCTTTATAAATCAATATTAAAGTGTAAACATAAACGCGATTAGACAAATTCTAACCACACTCTGAGACTCGCGATACTTACAGATACTTCTTAATACCACAGCATACACGCGGCTCAAATTAGCGTGTACCAAAAAGCCCAGTCATAGTACACGCTAAATAATGACGTCACTGACTTAATGACGTTTAAGCGTGTACCTAACTTTTTTATTTGCGTACACGTTAGCGTGTACCTAGACACAGAATCTTTTATTTTGACAAATGACAATGACATTAAATATTTTTATTTTTGTAAAAAATTATAAAAATAGCCTCTAAAATGTGCTAAAATTCTATTTTTGTTACCTGTAATGTATATAAAAAGATCATGAAAAAGAGTAAAACGTTGAATTTAATTAGTATTTTGTCATTTAAAGAGCAATATAACCCATAATACTCATCCTACAATATTATGGAAGTGCATTTAGAAAAAATACTCTATTTTAGGAGTTGTCAAATACTTTTGCATATTATGGATTATGGGCACATAAAATGGGGAATTTATGGACAATGTATTGTTAGGGAATATCCAGTTCTCAACTACCTATTAATGACACCATAGCAGAATCTTCGACAGCAGTTGAAGTGCTTTTTAATCAATCATAAATTGCTTCAATTGTTATTGAAAGAAGGTTTGGTATTTTAAAGAGATTTTTCGTATTAATATGTGAAATGAGATGCAATGCAACATACCTTTTGTTCCAATAATAGCAGCTTTACAAATATTGCAGTTGTTTAGAGAAAACATTGAAATATTGGCAACTGAGCCTGCGGTTATTAATTCGAACAAACTGTGGCAGTACCTTTATACATTTTTAACCAGGAGAAAGTCTAGTGCAACTTTTTGTGTAATGTGTGTTTGTTTGTTTTAAAATGTTGCCATTTAAGGCAAATACAGTAAAACCTCCGTTAACCGAAACCTTTTTAACCAAAACATCGTTTAACCGAAATGGCTGACAGTTTCAATAATTTTGTCAATATAAAGGAAATTAATCAAAAAGCAATAAAATCAAGGAAAATGAACATGTTTAGAGTGTTTTTTAAAGAATTCTTCTATTTTCTTTTGTGTTTCCCTTTGACAATGATGTTTTGTAGCTATATCTCTCCAATACTATGTAATTTGATAAAAGAAGAGTACAAAAACAATGTCATTTTTAACTGAAATTCTTGTTATCCAAAACAGCCTACCCCCAATTATTTTGGTTAACGGAGGTTTTACTGTAAATGGCTAATGTTGATAATATATTATTTTTCTTGGACTGCAGTTTGTTAATAAATTTATAAATACATAGGTACACGATATTGGTGTTTGATTTGAAGTATCATTTAAAGTATGTTTTATCACATTCCGTTAAAAGAACTTCCACAGCTAGCAAAAATGTATGAATAAACAAATTGTTTTAAAGTACAAAAAAATAATAAGTAAAGGAATTGGATTTATGGTGTTTTTTTTATAGCACATTTAAATAAACAAATGCTGATGGCATGCAAATGAAAGTGTCATACTTTTGGTCTTAGTTCAAAACTTTATAGATTCCAATGCATAAAGTATTAAAATTTAAAAAATAAATACTTAAACCTTTGTTTTATTGTATTAACCTGTTTATATTGTTAATACCATTTATGTTATATATCTTTTGTATTAAACTCCTACTTTTGAATCCAGCATTTTAACAAATTCTAAACTTTTCCACAATGTCTCGTCTCAAGAATGATATTTGTGCATTCAAATTAGTTTACATTGCATCTTAAATACCTTAGATTGCATATCAACCAAAGGATAACATGGAACAAACACCTCTAAATGAAATGCAGGCAGTTGGATCTCAAGTTCAGACAAATGTACTGGCTCCTTGGTAGGATATCCAAATTGTCATTAAATATCAAATTACTACTATACAAAGCCATGTTGAAATCAATTAGGATGTATGGTATCCATCTCTGGGATTGTGCTAAATTAACACACATCACAACCATACAGAGATTTCAATCAAAAGTCCTTAGACCAATTACTGGCGCACCCTGGTATGTCAGTAATCTCACAATGATCTGAATATTCCCTTCGTAATACATGAAATACAGCGTAAAGTGACCAACCATGAAAGTCGAACAAGAAACCAAGACAACGAACTGATCAAACATATCTACCAATGGACGAATACACAGAAGACTCAAGCGAACGTGGCTACAAGATTTAATAAAACAGTGAAATAAACCTATAAGACGAAGCATCATTGGATGCTCCTCCTTCCTTGCTTAAAATTTCATTCAAACTTACTTAAAACTTTTAAGAAATTGATTGTAAATAAAAGTTCATAAGGAGAAAAAAATATATACAAATGTTATTTTAATTCCGATATACCTACCTTTAAAGACATTACAAAAGACAGCAAACATACCATTGTAGGTTTAGAATTAGAGGAAATTGAAAATATTTTAAGTAGTTGAGTAAATGTTGTTTAAGTAAATGAATTTTGTACAAAATATACGATTTGATATTTTTTTGCCTAGAACTTATAGTTGTCTTTTACATGTTTACATATGGATGCCTCAGAAGTCAAACCGTGTAAGTCACATTCTCCCTAAAAATGACTTATGGGATACAACACTTATAATATAATATTATTATTTCCTTGTTTGTATTTATGAATATGTTACCCATATTATAATAAATAGAGACACTTTATTTCATTTTAATAACTACTTATCCTTTCAGTTAAATACAACTTATTTTTACCTACATATTTCTTCTTAGAGAGGATATTTTTGTGATATGTGCAATCAGATGAAATTGCCAATGCTTGCAGACTTGCAACATTTTATCAGTAGGGGTTTATTGAGAGTTAGAAATGAACTCTAATGCACTATTTTTACTGGAAATAAGCTATAATTTTATATTAAAATCAGTTTACAATTCAAAACGTTAAACTAACTTAATTTTGAAGTAAAATTTTTGATAGTAAACTGTGTTAAGCACAAGAAAGTGACGTTAAAAAAATTAAATGTACAAAATGTATTAGAATTTAAAAAAAAGGGTAGTTCTTAATCAATGGTATTAGTTAAATCAACTTGTTTCTCTTGTTTTCACCACTTTCTCCTAGAGAGGATATACTTTTCTATAGAATAAGTGTTTAACATTTTTTTAGTTATTTTTTAGAAGTTTCAATTATGTTGTTTATGTGTGATTTATGTAAATATAAAAATTATTATATTTTAAATAAACATGGTTTTTGTTGTTTTTAACATATAATAACCTGTCATCTGCCATTTCTTCTTCTTTTTTAGCTGTCATTTCTTCTTCTTTTTTGGGCTGTCATCTGTCATTTCTTCTTCTTTTTTGGCTGTCAAGTGTCATTTTGTGAGCAAATAATTTAGTAGAATTTTTGGTAGATTTTATCCTCCATCTAGTAGAATTTAGTAGATTTTATACCTAAATCTAGTAGAAAACGACGTTCGGTCGTTGGCAACCCTGCTAATAACCGTGAGTCAGGACGTAGGACCATAGATGAGGGGGTGGGGCGTAGGACGTTTTAACAATGAGTCTTATGGGATTATTTTGTTAAACTTGAATATTTTATTTTGTAGTGATAATAACCGAATACAATTGTTAGAATTCATTAGTTATTAATTTATACTGTAATTTATAGTGCAACAAAAATATTTTCTTTTTCGTTAATAAAGATTTATTGACATAAACTGCGATAGTGAGGTTATGTATACAAAATCAAACTGATAATCAATTAGGCATTCCAATGAAACGTCAAACATGGCCGGGTGTGGGCAAAATCTAACCTTACATCGACATTAATTTGTAAAGAAAATCCTGTTTGGTTGTTTTTTTTATGTTAATTGTGTAGGAAAATCTGCGAAATTGTGATAACAAATTAAATATGAAGTGGTTTATCGCCTACAGAACTGAATTATCCCATATTAGTTACCAGTTTGGGTCAATACCTACTATGGGATAATTCAGTTATGTAGGCGATAAACTAGTTTATATTTATTTGCTATCACAATTTCGGTGCACAATTAACAATAAAAAACAAAACCAAACAGGATATTCTTTACAAAAACTGATGTAAACTCTATATTATTAAATTTTTGCCCACTGCCGGCCATATTATATCACGTGATTTGGAATGGTCAATTAGGGAATCCATCGACCTGTCAAAGTTAAATCACGTGATCTTTGGTTGGCACACAAAACTGTTCTTAACCTAAACTCAATGTAATTATTGATTTTTCTTATTTGTTTTTTGTCGTGATTTTGAGGTAGTATAGTATTTAAAGACATTCATTAGATTAATTATTTTATAAACTTTACATTTTTGGTGATTTTGAGTGCTGACAACATGCCTGTGACTTGTATATTAGTGAACTGTGGAAGTCCAACTGATCGGGATAATGTTAATTTTAATTTGTTTTTTGTCCTGATTTTGAGCTAATATAGTATTTAAAGACATTCATTAGATTAATTATTTTATAAACTTTACGTTCTTGGTGGTTTTGAGTGCTGACAACATGCCTGTCACTTGTATAATAGTGAACTGTGCAAGTCCAACTGATCAGAATAATGTTAATTTTAATTTGTTTTTTGTCGTGTTTTTGAGCTTAATATAGTATTTAAAGACATTCATTAGATTAATTATTTTATAAACTTTACGTTTTTGGTGATTTTGAGTGCTGACAACATGCCTGTGACTTGTATAGTAGTGAACTGTGGAAGTCCAACTGATCAGAATAATGTTAATTTTAATTTGTTTTTTGTCGTGATTTTGAGCTTAATATAGTATTTAAAGACATTCATTAGATTGATTATTTTATAAACTTTTCGTTTGTAGTGATTTTAAGTGCTGAGAACATGCCTGTAATCTGTATAGTAGTGAACTGTGGAAGTCGAGCTGATCGGATAATGTTAATTTTTTTCGTGTTCCCTCTATAGGGCTTTTCATTCAAAGTCATTTGTTTTGAGCTTCTGTCATATAATCCGTGTATAGTAATATTATACACAGATTATACAACATCTGACAGAAGCTCGAAACAAATGACAATCGATGAAAAGCCGTATTAGAAACTCATTTATGTTTCCTCACCTAACTAAATTGTCAAATAACAGGACGCACTCATGCTAGGAATTATGGTTTTTATTAATATTATTACAATTATTTATATGTGACACTAACGTAACTAGTGACATTCATTTTTAGGCCAATGTGACAAACTTTATTAATAGTACTAAATTTTAACATTTATCCCCTATTTTGTTAAAACAATATTATTTTGTTTTTCATTCTATTCAAAATAAATGCAGTTTTGACAGGGAATTTGTTTTGTTATTTATTTATTCCATATAGACCTGGATCCCGCGTACCAAAAAAAAGTTGATTAATAGCAAGCTGAAAATTTATTAATAGCTTAATGGTGTCTAGTCCGACAAACTTTGATGTACGGGAACACTGGAAGTTTTAACTGTGGAACAGGTTAAAAATTTGGAACGTCAAACTACGAAAATGTTTATGTAATTTGTCAGATAAAACTTCCAATTGATTTGCTACCAATTCATTAAACTCTCATGCAAAAACCAGGCTGGTGAAAAAATCACCAACTGGGCATTTTAATGAGTAGAACACGAAGACCATGTCAAACTACAGGAATCATGTTGGTTAGTAATAGCAGTCTGATTTTTGCATGAGAATTTAATGAAAGGATAACAGATCAATTGGATGTTCTGTCCGACAAAATATATGGGATGTTTTTGTAATCTGATGTTCCAAATCTGAGTTTCCAAACTGTTTCACAATTAAAACTACCCCTGTTCCAGTGTCACAATACATCAAAGTTTGTCCAACTGGACACCGTTAAGCTATTAACAAATGTTCAGCTTGCTATTAATCAATTTTTTTGGTACACGGGATCCAGACCTAATAGGTTTGTTCATAGTACGACACAAACGATTAGCAACTGCTGCCAACCATCAGATGCATGAGCAGTTAACAGTTAGCATTGTGCAGTTAATAGTTAGCATTCATAGACTACGAATGCACATGTGTCTGATGGTTGGCAAGAGTTGCTGATCGTTCTACGAACAAACCTATCAGTAAGCACAATTTGTGATATCCATGGGTAGTTACTAACAGAAAGAGGCAGGATTCGATTTTTAAACCATTTATTTTAGAGTCAAAACATAGTCATACCTTAAACGATAAATGAATATTATTATTACAAGTTGATACTAATTACAAAAATAAATACACATTTAAAAGACCAATACATAATTACTCATGATGAAGAAGTACATTATAATTAAAAATGAATAACCATTTTCATATCGCTGCAACACAATGCCAAAGCCATCTTATATTTCAATTTGTTTAGTGAGCGCAACAAGCACTCTGACCGAACAGTTTCAAAACTCATTAGTTTTTCATCAGAGAATGCATATGTTGCTATCTCCAAACCATGTAGCTGTAACATATGTACATACGTTGGGTTCTTCGTCTGTCTTGCCCTGAGCATACTAAGCTAAAAATAGGATTGCTGCAATATGGCTGCAGACTTCACTATTACCGGCCATACGCATACAATGTGAATTTGCTATGTCATCAGAACTGGCTATCACCCCACCCAAGCATTTAGTCGTTTAGCATTGGATTTTTGGAAATGCTTCACCTAAAAAAAATATTTTATTTTTTTGGAAATTCTTCAACTACAAAAATTTATTTTTATTAGAGTATTTGCGTTCTTTACAATGATTGAGAATATTTTATTTAAAATCAGACATTCATATAATATAATTTTAGAACAATCATGACAGTAATTCAAATATATGGCAGTAATAAATCATTTTCAGAGAATTATGGAGTTCGCAGTTTACAGATTAGGACGATGATATGTCTGGTTTCATACAGATATATAAACGTAAATAAATCTAATATTTAAAACCAATTTATCCAAAAGACACTAATACTGTTATCCATATATTTCTTAATGGTGAATAAATAAAATAAAGGCATACCTTTCCCACAATAATATGGAAATCAGGAAATCATTAACAATTTTTACTCCATTCAAAACAAATCCAGCTGTAAAATATTTATGTGCCTGAAGGCTTTTGTATGCTTTCATCTGCTGCTTAGAGTAGCAACTGTGACATATCAGACTCCACCAGATATGTATAAATATCTATAATAGTAACTTGATGGACTGCACTTTACTGTAAAATCTAATTCTGACTGAATTGCGTATGGATCTAAATCCCCAATTATTTTCAGCTTCAATAAATATCTAGAACAATAAAAGAAATAATGTTATTGCTTGCAAAATTCATCATTATTGATAAATATCGGGGCAAAATGAACAGTAAAAAAAATTGTTTCGCCTACCTTTCTCGCAACATCTGGAGTTTCCAATAATAATTTCCTTAAATAATCAGTTTGCATTGTGGTAAAGTTTATAAAGTTCACAAAAACAGGAAACGAAATCCAAATGAATCCAAAATACGACGATAAACAATGAAAAATCATTGAAAAATAGATATAAACATAACCTCTTTGTTAGTTTGTGTGCCAACCAGAGGTCACGTGGTTTGGATTGCCTACTACACGAAGCGTTAAATACCGCTATGAATTCCAAGTTTTCATTGGTTAGAACTACCCACGTGATATCTGTGTTCGTACTGGTCAAATGATTAAGAATGACAGAGCGGGATATTTAAATACCAATATTGTATGCAAAGTGTCGTTTCAAGAAAACAAGTCAGCTGACTGAGGATGATGGATAAATAGGATAAATATTAATTTCTTGTTTATCTTACAATTGACAATTTTTATGATAGAAATAAAAGTGTGGTAGAAAATCAATATGTATTGAAAAACGGTATTGATTAAAAAACACTATTTATTCGTTTCTACTAGTCTTCTTTCTAGACTGTACCTTAGTCTCATAAAATATTTCTTTTTATCTCATAAAAAATATAAACAATTATTGTATAGCTATAATATTCTTTTAATTTATTTCAGTTGTTCAATACAAACACGGCAGCACTAGAATAGATCTTATAAATTAAATTATAAATGCATGAAAATTAAAAAGAGATAATTTACATAAAAGTTAATATACTGGATATGGGGAAAAGTAATTTAGGGGAAATTATATGTTATATTATATAATAATTATGATTTTCTTCGGCATTTTGTGAAGTATAGGGCATGTTGTGTCTTGTGTCCTTTTAAAAAGTCTGAAATTTCATTTACATTTGGATTTTTAAACGTATCACTTATTAATATGTTGCTACGATTTTTGTTCCTTTGTGGAGAAAAACCGTTTCTGTGGTTAAATGTTTTTACAGATTGAAACCTTTAAAACACTTCAATTTTTTTATGCAAATTTTTATTAGATTTTTTGTTGCATGTAGGTATATTTGACAAAACAATCTAAACATTGCTGTCACTTAAATTATCTAAATCGGGTGTATGTATTTACAAGCATCGTCAAATCTTCATGATCTTTTTTATTGCAAATTAAATTGATGTTACTTAAATCCTTAAAGTCGTGGTTTCACTATCAAACAATTTGATCAAACAGTTTGAGCAAACTCAGGAAGTGACGTCACAACTGCAGTTTGTTCAAATTATAAAAATCTAGTCGTCACACTATCAGTTTGATCAAAGTTTGTATTGAGAGTTGTGGTAGTAGGTACATATATCAAAACCCACAAGCATTCTAACACTTTAGCGAATAATAAGCCCCAAACTCTCTATTGTAGAAGGGAGTTAGTAACAAACCAAAAAGAGTAACTATTGGCTACAAAAGCTGCTGTACCAAAATCAGTGTGCACGCTGAAGAAAGCAACGCAGGGAATGATAACGAAACAATTTTAATGTGTAGCTAGGCCATGACTGATAAACATATACAGGGGCTCACAGCTTAAATGATGCAGTCACTACTCAATAAAGCTAGCTTGTGTCAGTCGCTCAATATTTATTAGAAAAAACTTACATACTGAAAGTAGGTAAGTTAGTATGAGTCTTCTAAAATAGCATAAGCTAAATAAATTTTGGGTTTCAAATATGCAATAATTAACACCCTCAGCGCCAGTGGGACCACTTTTAGATATACACTGTCCTCAACACTGTGTACCGAAAAAGATACACATGGCTCGTTGTGTTCGATCTATTGTGTCACCTAAAAGGACACACTTTCCTAAGTTTTTATATATAGAGAATAATGCTATGGCCTGAGCCAATTTCCTGGTATAACTGGGTTTGGCCTTATGACATAAAAAGATTGTATGTAACTAGAAATTCGTATGAAAAATGTTGCCATGTATGGGCCAAAACAACTTGCTCCAACTCATTATGCAGGGAAAGATTCAAGGAAAAAGAAGCATAGGGAGATGCAGAATATCTTGGCTGTGCAACCTGAGAGAATGGTACGGATGAACATCAAACGGACTTGTCAGAGCAGTCGTCTGCAAAGTCCTAATAGCTAAGATGTATTGTCAGAGAAATAGCAAATAATCCCAAAAAAGTGCACCAAAATTGAGAGATTAGGTGGAAACACAGTTTGGAAAAAGATGTAACCCTAAAACAATTAGACGGATATTACAAAAGAATAATCTACATAGCTGAACTGCAAGAAATAAATCTTCTATCAGCCAAAGAAATAAGCAACAAGGAGTTTTGTTTTCTTTATTAATATTCTCCTTTAAAAGTTTACATCATTTTAGCTGATATCAAAATCGTATACAAAATAATTAAAGAACTATTGTTATTTAAGTATGGTATATTTGAAACCCAAAACATAGCTTATGCTATTTTAGAGGACTTAGTAACTTACTTTCAGTATGTAATTTTTTTTCTAATATTTGGTCACTGACACAAGCTAGTTTTATTGAGTAACGACTGTATCATTTCAGAATTGAGGCTGTGAGTCACTGTAGGTGCAGTACAATAATTTTGCTTATACAAATTATCAGTAATAATATTTATTTACATCAAAATAAAAATTCCATCACATAATGATGTCTAACAGCTGATTGTCATTTGTCTTTATTGCTTAATTCTCTGACCAATACGAACACAGATATCACGTGGGTAGTTCTAACCAATAAAATCGTGGAATTCATAGCGGTTATTAACGGCTCGTGCCTACTACAGTGGAACCCCGATAAGTCGGCCCCCGATAACCCGGAAGTCCGGCTAACCCGGACCGATTTTTATCAGACAAACATTACAACAATAAAAATGTATGTCCTTTATGCTGGATTTTCCAATTTCTTTTCAACATCTTAAAATATTTTCTTTTATCTTTCCTTATAAACATATTGTTCGAATACTATAATATCTTATATTTTTCAGGCTAATTTTATTTATCATAATAAACTTTCTTCGTAAAAATTTGTCGCTTTAGCGAATTCCTATGTAGTTCATTCGTTTCAATTTTCAATGTCAAACACATTATACAATGAGAGATAATGCGTATTTGTGTAATTTGATACATAATATACCTTAGTAAAAATGACTGGCATGGCAGACAACGCTCATTCTCGTGTTATCGAAACCAACAGGCATCTGTAGTATCCTTTATTTACTTGAAACTGTCTAGCATTGTTTAGAAAAGACTATTAAAAAATTATTTTTCAAACAATGGTCTTAGTCTTCACTCTTATTAAATAACATAAGTTCGTTCTCGTTGCGAGACGGTATTGTGTGTGTGTAGTAAAGTCGCATTGTTCGTTCCGCGTAAATATATTCAGATTTTGTGTTTGCGTGATTTTTTGTCTACGTAATGGCAATAAAACTTAAAAAAATGTTGTTTTTGTTTCAAAATGATAACAAAAGACAGTTTGGACAATCGGTGCAAAGCTAAGAAAGCTAAAAATGAGACTCTCGACGACGCTTTGTATGTGCGGAACGCGAACGTGGTTTACAAGTGTCTGTGTGCCAATTACCCACATAACAATGATGTTCGCATCATGTTCTAAGCATATACTACCAACATTCGTCGGAGTATATTCTGTGTAGTATATGCGTAGTACAAGCATAGCATGTACCTTAAAAAACATTCTAAATTTCATGTTCTTTGCATATACTTTAAAGTATATTCTCGTACCGAATATACTGAGTACATTCGTGTACGTAGTATCTCGGAATATTCGTAAAAGTTTATTCTTAGAATATACCTTTATCGAATATTCTTAGCACATACTTATAAGTACATTCTTAACACATACTTATAAGTAGATACTTTTAAAATATCTTAAAAATAATATGTATGTATAGTATAGGAAGTATGAATAATATTAGCCTTATCAACTTCGTTATATTTTAGAATAATTAATAAAATTTATGTATGTAGGTATATAGTATTAGACGAATTTCATTTCAAAATTGTTGTATGGTAAAAAAGTTTAAACATTAATTGTATTAACGTTTACATAGATACTATTAAAAATTCGTTTTCATAATTGAAATGACTTTACCATTTCGAGTTTATCATGAATCATGAGTATTTTTATATCCTTGGAATTTGAATTTAGGTACATTCAATTCAAAATGGGCCATTTCGCAGAACCAAAACGTGTCAAACTGCACAACCAAAGCAACCAAAGGCTTTGGCGTTGCCAACCGTCGAGTAAGCTTTTTCCGTCAACTTACCTTAAAAATTCCCACTTTTATAAAAAAAACTTCCCTCCTGTTTACAAAATCTGAGAAGATATGTTTAATTATTTTCAAATATTTTGATTTTTTCTTAATATTTTACAATTTGGAATGGATAAGTTACCTTTTGAGTTAACTTTTTCCCTTTATCACCTTTTATGTTGAAAATTCCCGCAAAAAGGGAAATTTCTCTCCGTTTGGCAACACTGACCACCGATGTTATTCCACAATATTCATACATTCATATCCCCCATCTGACCATTTCTTACCTGAATGGATCAGGGATAGGAAAAAACCGTAAAATATGAAAAAGAAAACAGGCATTATTTCATTATTTGTATCATCTATGGATCTATGTAGTGTTGAGGATGAAGACGAATGATGTAGTACTAGGACTAAAGAACATACATACAATAGCTTTATTGTAATATCTTTATTTTGTTTGCGGTGCTTCAAAATACATAAAATATAATCTATTTTGGTAACTCATTAAATAGGTAAGTACATATAAGTATTATATAAATTTTAGTTACTTATGCATAGTTTAGTTTAGCTAAATATATAATGATTTATATAAATAACTAAAATTTATAAATATGTACTTACTTTTTAAGTAATATTGTAGAATGTAGGTACTAACTACATTCTCATTTGCAATTAAAATATGTAAATATAATAAGTATTTGGTAGAACCAGTAGAACCTAAGATGAGATTAGGTGATGCTGAAAACATACTTCTAAGCAATATAGCACTTTCTTAGAATATTCTTAAAAATATATATTCTTCCCATTCAAAGATGTGCGGTAGTAGGTACGTTCTAATATATAAATAGAAGGTTTATAGCACTTCCTTGGAATATTCTAAAAAGTACCTTCTTGGTATAAACTAAAAAGATGTGCGGTAGTATGTTCTAAGTATACACATAGAAGGTTTATAGCACGTCCTTGGAATGTTCTAAAAAGAACATTCTTGGTATATACTGAAAAGAAGTGCGGTAGTACATTCTAAGTATATACATAGAACGTTTAAGTACTGTAATGTAGTATATACTCAGTATGTGCTCTGCACATTCGCAATGGTAATTACGCATATTCTCAGTATATCCTTTTTCTGAAAAGTATGTTCTATGAATCTACTAAGAACATGAAATTGTTATGTGGGTATAACGGAGTTTATCTGTAAGCATACCATATTTTAATAATTTTTACCATTTTCTCCGGCTAACCCGGATTTTCGATAACCTGGATCGGCCGCGGTCCCGATTAATCGGAGTTAACGGGGTTCCACTGTATTGTAAATAGAAGAATTTATATCAGATTAAGTGCGTTTTTATTTTCTGTTTATATTAATACATAATATCACTAGCGGGACACGGCATTTTTTTTAAATGTCTCATTTAAACATACACAAAGCGTCCTGATAAAATTTCAAAAAACCGCCACCATGAGCAGGTCGGTCGATAGTCGATTTTGCTTTGACACTTTGTTAACGCTCAGAGCGAATTGCATGATACCATGATACTATGAATAAAGTATCATGTTATTTATAGTATCATGATGTATTGAAAAAATATGGCAAAAATTTAAATTGTATATATTGTAGAATATATTTATAAGGGTTTTATATATAATAACGGCTACTGAAGACATTCTGCTACGTTATTATCTATTAAATAAACTTTCTTTTTTCCTTTAATAAAAAAAAAACAATTTCAAAAACTTATTTACTGAGAAAATTTACTTTAGGTTTCGTTCAAACCAAGCAAGCAAAATGTCAAATTTTAACCTAAACAACCAACCGTTCAGCTCACTGTCAACCAGTTTAAGAATCAAAGCGCAAGCAGTTGTGAACGTGTTTGACTGAAAAAGTTGTGACGTAATTTTCAGGCGGGAAATTTGACTATGTTTCCAAGCACAGATTATGGCTGTCCTTATTGTTACTGAACATAAGGGTCAAAATTGAATCCTATAATTTTTTTATGATTTTCTAGGTTGACTAACTCCGAGATAACTATTGAAATATATTTATTATGAAAGTAAATAAGCTTATCTCATGTTTGCATCGATGGCATACAATAAAAAGCTGCTTACATTGAAATAAGAGTAAAATAAGTTGAATAGTGGAACGTATGTCGGATCTTTAGTTTGTCGCAAAACAACGTTTGGTTTCAGTTCTGTGTTTCTGTCTCTGTCCATTCTATATGTTTGCTAGTATAACGTTTGCTATAAATATGGAGCATGTTTTGCCCATGGAGAAATGTAGCGGAGACAGAGAAACTTTATATAGTAATACTCCCTTTTCTAGCTGTAAATTCTATATCACAGCGACATAGATGGTCACTTGGGTAACACCGCAAAGAACAGAAAATTGGCTTACTTCGGCCACATTATGCGTAGTGATAAATACCGACTACTATACAGTTGATTCTACAATTAAAGACAAGATTGAGGACAAGAGAGGCCCTGGACGTAGACGTATATCCTGGCTGGCCAATGTTAGGATCTGGTCTAAACGTAACGTCAACTGATCTATTTCGAGCTGCTGTGTATAGAATTAGATGGGTCAATATGGTCGCCAACATCTCCAAAAGATAGGCACCTTTAGAAGAAGAAGACATAATATGTGTTACTTTTGTGTCAATCAATAGTAGTGGAAATACATACCTTAAAAAGCAGGCATAATTTCTGCTCATGAGTTAATGGATTTGGAACACGGTTTGGTGGTATTGCACAAATATCGTCTTTTATATTATCCTAAGACGTATTCTAATAATACCGGCGTCAATCGAAAATATTCTCTGAACTTATTTTCGTTAGTATGTAGATGGCGACAAATCAAAATTTGGTATGGTATAGGATGCATATCTATTTTTAAAAAGGCCAGAAGAACTTGACACCCTGGCGGAACATAACGAGGTAAAACTCATATGGGTGCCTCGACATCAAGGGATCGCTGGCAATGAGAAAGCTGACGAACTTGCTAGACGATCGAGGATCAGCAACAAGTTACTTCGGTCCAGAACCGACACTGGGTGTGCCCAAAAGCACAATCAGATACCGATTAAGAGGTTGGATACGAAGACATCATAAAGAATACTGGGAAAAATTCCCACACAAAGGCATGGGAAGGCTCTCGGGGCTCTCGGGGGAACCTGTAACCCCTAGAGAGCGCGTCCCCAAGGTGGCGGATAGGGGCATGTCCTCACCAGCCTAGTGCTGGCGGATAGGTAGGAAATAAAATACTACCCGCGGACCAACAGGTAGGGCGGAGGATGCTCTAAAGCTGTAGAGAAAGCAAATCCTCTAGGAGAAGGAATACTCCAAAATCAAACCCTGGTCCTCCAGGTCGGGGGTTGAGGCATCGGGTTAACTCCCCGTTACTCGGAAAAATTCAAACTGTTAAAAAACCTAGCGAAACGCCTCGGAATCGATTGATTATAAAACGACGACACATGCTACGGAAAAGGATGACGAATATTGGAACTTGGAACGTACAAGGGTTTAAACAAAAAATAAATGAAGTAATACACGAAATAAATAGACTGAACATAGACATCGCAGTGATTACCGAAACAAAACGAAAGGGTTAAGGATCAGAAAATATCGGAGAATATGATTACTTCTACAGCGGGGTACCAAAGGAGAAAAGAGCCCAACAAGGTGTAGGTATACTTATACGCAAGAAACTAAGGAGATTCATAACTGCTTGGGAAGCCATCAGCGAAAGGCTCATAAAAATGAATCTAACTATCAAAGGAAAAAAGATTACGATTATTGGAGTATATGCAGTAAACGATGATGCACTGGTGAATATTAAGGACGACTTTTTTGAAAAGCTACATTCAGAAATTGCAAATATCGGCAGATCACGAGAAATTATAATCTTGGGGGACCTAAACAGTAGAACAGGCAAGAAACAGCACAATAAAGTCATAGGCCAATATGGTGAAGAAGCTATAAATGACAATGGTACTAGGCTAATAGCCTTATGCGAACAAAATGATATGAAAATCACAAACGGATTCTTCCAACACCGAGATATCCATAAATATACATGGACACAAAATACCCGAGGGCTGAAATCAATCATAGACTATACAATCATAAGACAAAAGACTAAATTGATTGTACAGGATGTGCGGGTATATAGAGGAGCCACTTGCGGCAGTGACCACCATCTATTAAAAACAAAGCTCACAATAGGAATAGATAGAGCAAGAGATTTAAAAGAAGCTGCAGCGGAAATAGAAAAATTAACAGAAAAGGAATACAACCTAAACAGCTTAGAACAAGAAAGCGTGAGGGATTTATACAGGAGTAGATTAGATAAAAAGTTAGAAACCATGCAATTTACCAGCAATGAAGAGCATTATCATTATATAAAAACATGTCTTCAGGAAGCAGCAACAGAGGCCCTCGGACTCCAAATAAAAAACCACAGAAAAACTCCGTATTGGTGGGACGAAGAAATAGAACAAGAGATTAAAAATAAAAGAGAGAAGTATAAAAAATTTCTGAACACAAGGACCGACGCCGATAAGGTAGAATACAAGAGGGTCCAAGCTAAAGTGCGAAAAAATGATATGCCAAAAGAAGAATGAGGCTTGGGAGCAAAAGTGTAACATGATTAACACACATTTAGGAGGACGGAGAAGTACAGAAAGTTGGAAAGTATTAAAATCGCTACGACTGGAAAAGAAAAGAGATATAATATCAGCAATCACACCGGATCAATGGGACGAATATTTTGAAAAACTCCTAAATGAGGACAGAGCGGAATTTTTAAATAACAGTGATACCAGCAACGTAAATATCTTAGCCTCACCATTACGGGTAACAACAAAAGAAGTAGAAGAAGTATGTAAGTTTTTAAAAAATAACAAAGCACCAGGACCAGGGAACATACCAGCTGAACTAATAAAATATGGCACAACAAAATTATATGAAAACCTGGCTAAACTCTTTCAAAGATGCATCAACGGAGCGGAAATCCCAGAAGAATGGAAGACATCATGGATATCCACCATACACAAAAAAGGCAGACGGGATCAATGTGACAACTACAGAGGCATCGCTGTAACGAACTCGATCAGCCGAATATACGGAAAACTGATTAAAAATAAAATCGAAAACGAATATAAAGATATAGAAGCTGAAGAACAGGCAGGATTCAGGGCAGGGAGATCAA
Organism: Diabrotica virgifera virgifera; assembly: GCF_917563875.1. Lineage (NCBI taxonomy): Eukaryota > Metazoa > Arthropoda > Insecta > Coleoptera > Chrysomelidae > Diabrotica > Diabrotica virgifera. The sequence continues at coordinate 69,998,914 of NC_065444.1, forward strand.
CGGTTGACCATCTGTTTTGTATTACACAGATTATTGAGAAGAAACCGGCCGTCAACCAGGAGGTGCATCTGTTATATGTGGACTTAAGAAAAGCGTATGATAGCATCCCACAAAACAAACTATGGGAAGCATTATAGAAAACCAATATAAGCGCAAATTTAATAACAGCGACGAAACAATTGTATACCAAAACTGCATCAAGGGTGAAAGTTGGAAGCAGGCTATCGAGAGGATTCCAAATTAGCAAAGGCCGAAAACAAGGGTGCTGCCTTTCACCGACATTATTTAAGATCTACCTCGAACAAACTCTAAAACTTTGGAAACGCAAATGCAAAAACATGGGATTACCGATCAGCAACAATACAATATACACTTTGTCATTTGCAGACGACCAACTTGTACTAGCGCAAGACTACGATGATATAGAATATATGACAAGGAAATTAATAGAGGAGTACAAAAAAGGTGGTTTGGAAATAAACATAAAGAAGACCGAATATATGTGTATCGGTGGGACACAGCAGGACCTTACACTGGGGAATGGCGAAATTATTAAACATTGCGACGCATATAAATACCTGGGTATGACCATCACACAAGAAGGAAGCGTAGACCGGACGATAGAAGAAAGAAACAACCAGGGAAGAAAAGCAATTACCCTTCTCAATAGCATCCTGTGGGACCAGTCAATATCAAACAACAACAAACAGAATATACAATACAATTGTTAAGAGTATAATCACTTACAGCAGTGAATATGGCAAATAAAAGAAAGATACAAAAGAAAACTTGAAGCAACAGAAATGGATTTCTGGAGGCGCTCAGCAGACAATCAGCTGTCGCTTACAATCGGACAGTAACTGAAAAATCGATTGAGTACAATAAGCCACTTGTCCTTGCCTTTGTGGACCTCCATAGATGTATGCCATATCGATTATCGATATACTAAGCTAATATACAACATCTATAAGAACGCCACAATGGTAGTAAAGCGGCACGAGAATACCAATCCCATACGAATTGAGAGAGGAGTACGGCAGGGTGATACTGTCACTTAAGCTGTTTATCACCGTTCTGGAATACGCCTTTAAAATGATTCATTGGAGGGAGTGATGACACGCTAATAGTAACAGATAACCTAGCAAATTTACAGTATTTGATGGAACACATAAACACTATACCAATAAATATGGTCTAAAACTGAACATCAAAAAGACTAAATTCATGATTGTAACGAAAAAACTATACACCAATGTGAATTTAACCATAAATAATCAGCCAGTTGAAAGAGTTACGGCCTACAAATATTTAGGGGTTTGCTTCACTGATACTAATGATCAGACAAGAGAAATCAAGAGGCGAATAGAGATAGCGAGACAATCGTTTGTCAAAATGAAAAAGTTCCTATGCAGCCGGGACATAAATATAAACTTAAGAACAAGAATTTTAAGGTGCTATGTTTTCTCCGTTCTGCTGTACGGCATGGAAGCTTGGACGCTTAAAAAGATAAACATCAAAAACATTGAGGCATTCGAGATGTGGTGTTACAGGAGAATGTGGAAAATACCATGGACAGAAAGAGTAACAAATCAAGATGTTCTGTTGAGGATGGGGAAGGAATGCGAAGTCATAAAAACCATACAAACGAAAAAACTGGAATATCTAGGCCACATAATGAGAGGAGAAAAGTACTCTCTGCTAAGACTCATCATCCAAGGAAAAATCTCGGGAAAGAGAAATGTGGGATTTTTATGCGTTTTATTCACTTTGTAAAGATGCCGGCACTGTACAATGAAAAATAAAATGCAAAAACTACAAAACAAGAATCAAAAGTAACAAAAGTTTAGAAAACATAAACGTAATAAAAGAATTAACTCATTGTTTTGTTTTATACTATATAACTATATTATTATACAGTGTATCTGCGTAATTTGGAACCAAATGGGAAACTTTTTTCATACAATCAATTTTAGGAAAAAAAGTTATTCTTGATAAACTGCTCTGCATAGTCTAAAACCTAAGTAGTATGGTATAACTAGACCCAAACCCCAAACCCAGACATCCAAAGTGAAAGTTATCGTTTAACACCAAATTGTTCTATATGGTCCACATATTGTTCAGTAAAAAGTTACACCATTTTGAGCGTTGGGTTTGGGAGGGGGGGGGGGGAGTTCTCAAGAATCAAGAGTTTTTTACGTTTTACGTCAATATTTCTAAAACTATGTGGTTTAGCGTGAACAATGTTCTATACAAAAATGTTTTACATTAAATTTTAAACAAAAAAGATCCATAATCCTTATAAAACGAACAGTTCCAAAGTTACGGAGGTAGTATAGTATAATTGGTCCAAATTCTTCGGCTTCGGTTGAGATATGCAAATGAAATTTGGTAGGTTTTAAGAGGTAATTATTGCGCATTTTTTGACATACAATTAAAAATTTTATATTCACCATTGGCATGCATACGGGTAATATGACCCGTATGCATGCCAATGGTAATTACAAAATTTTTAGTTGTATGTCAAAAAATGCACAATAACCTCTTAAAACGCCACAATGGTAGTAAAGCGGCACGAGAATACCAATCCCATACGAATTGAGAGAGGAGTACGGCAGGGTGATACTGTCACTTAAGCTGTTTATCACCGTTCTGGAATACGCCTTTAAAATGATTCATTGGAGGGAGTGATGACACGCTAATAGTAACAGATAACCTAGCAAATTTACAGTATTTGATGGAACACATAAACACTATACCAATAAATATGGTCTAAAACTGAACATCAAAAAGACTAAATTCATGATTGTAACGAAAAAACTATACACCAATGTGAATTTAACCATAAATAATCAGCCAGTTGAAAGAGTTACGGCCTACAAATATTTAGGGGTTTGCTTCACTGATACTAATGATCAGACAAGAGAAATCAAGAGGCGAATAGAGATAGCGAGACAATCGTTTGTCAAAATGAAAAAGTTCCTATGCAGCCGGGACATAAATATAAACTTAAGAACAAGAATTTTAAGGTGCTATGTTTTCTCCGTTCTGCTGTACGGCATGGAAGCTTGGACGCTTAAAAAGATAAACATCAAAAACATTGAGGCATTCGAGATGTGGTGTTACAGGAGAATGTGGAAAATACCATGGACAGAAAGAGTAACAAATCAAGATGTTCTGTTGAGGATGGGGAAGGAATGCGAAGTCATAAAAACCATACAAACGAAAAAACTGGAATATCTAGGCCACATAATGAGAGGAGAAAAGTACTCTCTGCTAAGACTCATCATCCAAGGAAAAATCTCGGGAAAGAGAAATGTGGGACGTAGGAGGATTTCCTGGTTGCGAAATTTAAGAGAGTGGTATGGGTGCAATTCAATACAGTTGTTCAGAGCTGCAGCCAACAAAGTTAAGATTGCTGTGATGGTAGCCAACCTCCGATAGGAGACGGTACTGCAAGAAGAATTGGAGGGAGAAAAGTCTAAATATAGATGGACAAAATCTAAGGAACTTGCGTTTCGCAGACGATGTAGTTCTGCTGGCAGAGAGGATATTAGAATAATGTTGCAAGACCTTCAAGAAGTGTGCTCTCAGGTTGGGTTAAAAATTAACATATCTAAGACAAAGTTAATGACAAACCTGGTTCCCAGCCCAGTGAAAATATTGTCATTAACAACTGCGAAATGGAGTTTGCCGAAAAGTACATCTTGTATTTTGGTCATGAAATACGAACCACGAGAGACAATCAAACGTGCGAATTGAAACGAAGAATTATCCTCTCCTGGGACACACACGGTAAACTCAGAGACGTATTCAAAAGTGATCTTCCAATCTGCTTGAAACGGAAAGTCTTTATAACAAATGCGTTTTGCCGGTTATGACCTATGGTACTGAAACTCTAACATTAACAAAAAATAAAAACCTTATCTTGTAAAAGGTATATTTAAAATCCCTAAAAAGGGCTGTATCACAACAAAACGTTTTCGGAACGTGCCGGTCATGTGGCCCGTCTGACAGATGGACAAAGAGATTGCTCGAGTGGGGACCAAGAGCCGATAAAAGAAGTAGAGAAAAGCCACCCACGCGATGGACGGACGATATAAAAAGAATGACCACTAATTGGATTCTACATAAGCCTTCATGTCAGAAGACAGTGGAGGGAAATAGGGGAGGCATATATCCAGCAGTGGATGCAAAGGGCTGATTGATGATGATGTATTCAATACTAATGGAAATACATACCTTAAAGCAGGCATAATTTGTGATCCTGGATAGAAATACTACATCAGATAATGCCAAACATTTATGTTTTTATTATGATATAATTATGTTAGCTGACCTGTTAATATTAGTCTCTTCTATTACCAATTGTAATACTACATTAAATAGCAATGACGACAAAGGATCTCCTTGTGGTACTCCTCTCATTTCACATCTTTCTGTTTATTATTTACCTTCACTTTATTTCCGTGTCAGCGGAAGTTTTTATAAGTGTCAGCATTATTATTCTTATTATTTTTGGTAAAACTTGATTTTTTACTGCTTTAAATATTTCTTTATGCGAATTCTTCATTACCGCGGCCTAATTTTTTTTATTTTCAGGCAAAATTCTGAAAGGTCGTCCAAAGTTGGACTTCTTTGCAAATTGTGATTTCATCTCTAGTTTTTTCGTTTTACCTGTGCATTACCTTCGAGATTACAACTTACGCCACTTATTGTCTCACTCCTCTGCTACTGTCTAAACCTTTCTTTTGTTGAGTCATTTGTTAAGAAAAACCAGTTAATAAAAATACAATAAAAAATTCTTTTATTGACTTACAAAATACAAAATAAGTTAAAAATATCGACAGTAGTTCAATTTTTCATACAGGAAAACAGTTTTTATTTTGTTGTTACGTAACTTAGAACATTTAAAAAATATGAATTGAAACAAGTTGAAAATAATAAAAATATATATCATAAGAAAATAACTTTATATTTGGATCAACAATGAAAAAATAAAAAAATATGAAAAAAAATTTTTAAGAAACGCTTCTCTTTAGTTATGAGTGACTAAAATTTAAAATAATATAATAAAATTAACTAAAAAGCAAAAAATAAAAAAATCAAACTAGAAGGATTATTCGAAAAAAAAAACGTTCGTTCAAAAAATGAAAAAATCAAACACATTCGTTAAAGAAAAGCGTGGGGCGCGGCTTCATCGAATAAACGGTTTGAGGATAGCGCCCCACGCTTTTCTTTAACGAATGTGTTAGATTTTTTCATTTTTTTAACGAACGTTTTTTTTCGAATACTCCTTCGTGTTTGATTTTTTTATTTTTTGCTTTTTAGTTAATTTTATTATATTTTAAATTTTAGTCACTCATAACTAAAGAAGAGCGTTTCTTAAAAATTTTTTTTTCATATTTTTTTTATTTTTTACTTTTTAGTCTTATACTTTTCAAACATTAAAATATATCGTCATGTTTAGAAAAGGATGTAAGTATATGACAGATACATTTTTTGCATTTATTTCAACTTTTGATACATATATTGTAAATTTTCTGTAATTTCTTCATACATTTCTTGAATAAAAATCATTATTTACACCTATTACAGTTTTCGCAGTCTTTCCATCTCTTCTAATACTTTACTATTATACGTTGTAGATCCTGTTAATTTCTCGCAATGCAGTTCTTCGTCGCGCAAGCCGTCTAAAGGTATGTATCCATACAAAAGTAAACCTCGCTCGGTGTAGTAGCTCCACATAGTGGATTCCCTCCACCGGTTTGCGGTTTATATGTATGGGAGCGCATGCCGTATCTTAATGATCGCACTCGGCTCAATGCAACGTAAGCTTTGCAGGCACAATGCAGGCTTTTAAGCCTGTCCTTACGCAAACACTTTCGGGGCCAAGTTCACGACAGCGTAGTCAACAGTCGAACCTTGCGTTTTATGGACAGTCCACGACAGTACTAAGGGCAGCATTCGTCTCTCTGCAGTGCCATAACTTTTTTTCGCTGAAAACTGGATAGAAATCGGACAGAACCTGGATAAACTTTAAACTTTATTGTTTATGTATGAAGCATAACGTAAACAATTAACGTAAAAAGTGAAATTATGTATAGTTCATATAACTAGGTACAATCTGTAAAAGTTTCAAGTCTCTGCATTGTAAAAAACAAGAGAATTTAAGCTTTTTCCATTAAAATCGTTTTTTTTTATTTAAACAATTCATAACCACACAAATTTTTTTTTTATCGACTATTCGTTATTGTTCCCGCAAATGCATATGTCTGCAAAATTTGATTCATTTGCATTGAAGAAAAGGCAGTCAATTTAACGTCTAAAGATTTGATGCAAAAGATTGAACTAAATAAAAGCGTTTAATTAATAATAAAAAAAAGCCAAAATACAGTGGCGGCTCGTGATTTTTACAATAGGGGAGGCTATACCTAACTGTAAAATATCTAGACAAATTTGCACTAGCAAAAAAATGCGCCAAAAAATGTAATTTAAGGCCCCATTTTTTGGCCATTTTTATTTACATTTCATAATATCATCCTAATTCATAATTTCATGATATCATATCATTTTAAAAATAGTTAGTCTAATTGTAAAAGTTTAATACCAAAGATTGTGTCGTTTATTTGTTAACAATTCCATCTATTTGTAAATAGATACCTCGCATATCAAAATAAATACAGATTTGAAGTTTTGCAGTCCATACATAATGAAGCTTCAAATTTTTTAAGATACTCAACTGAATTTTTTTAATTCTAAACGCGGCCTACTGCGAATTCAAAAACACCATAAATTACCGATATTTTGCTTTGAGTTAGAGATATCGGAAAAAGTTATTTGAGCAAGTTGTTCCAAATATTATTATAACCCCACATACCAAATTTCATAACAAAATTCGCACTTTTAGATTTTTCATTATTTTTAGTCAGGACCCTAAAATTCGTTGTCCCGAGACGCACGCAACGGAGCCGACAAGCTATTTTGCCTCCCTTGGTATATCTCCGGGCAGCGTGTGATGGTACCGTAGATGCCACTGTTAGGAGACCGGGTCTCCTTAAACGCCTGCTGCGCTGCACGGAGCATTAGCAACGGAGACTGTTGGGCTTCTCGGCTCCTTGCTCCGTTCATGCGTCTCGAGATAACCCAGGGTCCTGCCTACAATAATATGTAATAAAACTGAGACGCGATCATGCGTTCTAATGCTAATGCTCCGTACGTATGGATAATTAGTGATAATATGGAATTTACACGTTGTATAATAGTGAGAGTTGTACTTGTTGTTTTCGCGATTCATGATAAACAAAACAGTGTAGAGTGTGTAAAAAATTTATGGGAGGCTGACCTCCCTTGCCTCCTCTGACGAGCCGCCACTGCCAAAATAGAGTATTTGTCGACCTTAAACACAACTTTGAGCGCCCAACGTGGGGTATTATTGTAAGAAAATATTTTGGTACACAGAAAAACAAAGGAAACATTTTTATTTTGTTTCGTTTTATTTTCTTCAAAATACGTGGTAAAAACTAACAGGTGGATATACCTATATCTTCACTTATTAAAACTTCATATTGATGGTCAAGCCGCACAATTTAAGAGCGTCGTATTTCTTTGGAATGGTAAACGAAGGTGCACAAATTTGAAAGAATCTTCCAGAATGTTTTAGCGATATCTTCAACCTTCAGCAAATCAAAAAAATATTCCTACATAAAATACAGGTCATAAAAACAAACAAGTGCAGCTAAAAGGGGCAATCAGCAAGGAAAACAGAACGGATAAGACTGATAGGTTCAGGTCTTCCTTGAACTTAATGTAAAATGGAATTTATTGGACATTCGTTTTCATCTAAGAATCTCTTGGAAGAAAAACTCGTTAATCACCTCTTCTTTCTTTCTCATCTGTTAAGTCTCTCCTTCAGGACGATCAGCCAATTCCGGCACCTTAAACAAATCCAGCATTCGTTGAATAGTCACAGCATTTTTCTCCCAGTTTTGAGCGTTTGAAGTTGTCGCCTGATGTATATTTTCCTCTATGGTGTTTTTCATCAGGAACTTGTGTATGAAGGTGTTTCTGAAACAGATACAAAATAATGAAACGGTGGGAGCTAACGTTTTTTATGAGGGGAGAATAAAAAATTGGTATATGTACTCTTACGCTACGGTCTCCAATAGATGCTGTAGGTTACGTACAGCATCAAGCCTGACATTGCATGCAGCCTTTGTTAGTTACTGACAACTTCACGTAGTTAATACAAAACATAGGCCATGATTATCAATAAACACCATAGGACGCCACCAGAGTCAGCTATTGTCACCAATAAGTGCCGTAGGTTAGGTACAGCGTTTGTCGATCGCCGGCAACAACATTCTCGTCGTGTGATATTTCAGTCAAGTGTGATATTTTAACTTGTTGATAAGCAACTCGTCTTGTTCATTTTTACTACTTGTTTTACTCATTTCTCTAGGTTAAAACCTGTACCAGCCGTACGTTGTAATGCTCGAAAATAACTAAAGCAGATAGATACTGCGTTCGACATCCAATAGAGCATATCCTCGTATCCATTATTTATTGTATTGGGACCGTGCAAGTTCGGAAAAGCAACACCTGGTTTCATAGCTCGGCAACATTTTTCGCACTTTTAATTATATTGGCCAATCATATTGGTCCTGGTTACTGGACAATTGTCAAGGCCATAGCCCAAAAAAATTTTAAGAAGAAAAAGTAATATTAAGGTTATGTTATTAAAAGGTAAACAATTGTATGTAGTAACTAAAATTAATTATTAAAATACACTACTACAAGCCAAATACAATTAATTAAATTTACTTTTATATAATAATTGCATATCATATCAATATTGTGGAGCAATATATAATTTTTCTTCTTCATTGACAGTAGATATGAAATATACGTCAATTTGAAAATTTCAATTGACAATGAATTATTTAAGAAAGTTGCACTCCGCTATTCGTGCAAGATCGTTTCTCGTATCCCCTCCAAGTACTTGCACACGGCGAAAAAAGCATACATGCGCAACCTACTGCGTGAGAGTGTAGGCAGAATACGGCGTTTATTGGTGACCACCGCCTGTGAAGCCGTGTACAGCAGTTTTATGCTACGTTCGGAGTATGATAACACACCGCAACTGTTATTTATTGTATTAAGCATGCAGACGCAACCTACGGCATTTATTTATAGTACATTCTTTCACGGTTTTTGCTGTGAATTTTAAAGAACCGCTTGGATTGACATGAAATTTAGCATACTCATAGCTAACATGGTAACGAAAAAAAGTGATATTGTGCCGATGTGTGCTTTTGCCCCGGGGGTGACTTTCGCCCCCTCTTGGGGGTAAAAAAATATATGTCCAAAATAAGTCCTGAAATGGATAAATTAACAAATTTTAAGCAACTTTTGTTCTATAGAGTTTTTTCACCAAGTCAATACTCTGAGTTATTTGCGAGTGAATATATTAATTTTTTAACAAAATAACCACGTTTTTAGACAGGTTTTCGCAAACCATTAAAAAAGTAAGTAGGTACTTTATCGAAAAAAACATTCTTAGCAAAAATATAGCCTGTAAAAAACTACAAAAAGTGGTGTACGCATGAGGTCTCTACATCTAGTAAAACCAGAGTTATAGATAATAAAAAATAGGTTCATGTTCGCCAAATTCCAAATGGAATATTTCAATGTGAAATATCAAAATAACTAAGAATACTCATTAGAACTTTTTTAAAGTGTTCTAAAAAAGCTTTATTTCTGTTTTTATAAAAAAAAGTTTCTAGCATCAAATATAAGCAAGTTACACTCAAAATAAAGTTGGTCCCTTTTGTTTTGGCACAAAAAAAAGATCAACCCCTAATTAGCCACTTAAACGAAATTAATCATTGCCGCTTCACAAGTTGCTTTAATTATGTTGTGCTTATATGATCTATAAGTTTCATCGATTCAAAGTACTTATTTTTGAAAAAAATTGTGTTTAAAGTAAAATTTTTAATTTTGAAAAAATGCTTTTTTAAAAATAACTTAAAATTTGTTAGAGATACCAAAATCTCAAACAATAAAAAAGTCGGCTTTGCTTTTCTGAATATTTTGTATTTTTTTGTTTTTCTGTAAGACAAAAATTGTTTAAGATTTGGTGTTTCTCAATTTGCATACACTCCTGATTAGAGAATCGTTCAAGCTCTTTTAACTACAGCCCTTTGAAAAATAAGGACGTTGAACCGATGAAACTTACAGATCATATAAACAATACATACACGAATAAAGAAACTTGTGAAGTGGTAACGATTAAGTTTATTTGAGGTGCTAATTAGGGGGTGGTTTTCACGATTTTTTACAAAAAAAAGGGAAAAACTTTATTTTGACCGTAACTTGTTTACTTTTGATGCTAGAAATGTTTTTTATAAAACAAAAATAAATCTTTTTTTAAACACTTTAAGAAAGTTGTAATGAGTGTTCCCCAAAAAGTGCTTCATTTTTTGATTATGTCACGTTAAAATATTCGATTTGGAATTTGACGAATATGAAACTATTTTTCATTAGCTGTAACTCTGGTTCTACTAGGCATAGAGAGCTAGTATATACATCATTTTTTTTTCACTTTTTTAAAGGCTACACTTTTTCTGAGAATGTTTTTTTCGACAAAAAACTTACTTTTCAAGTTATTTCCGAAAACCCGTCTAAAAACGTGATTATTTTGTTGAAAAAACTCTATAGAACAAAATTTGCTTAGAATTAATCAGTTTATCGATTTCCGGACTTATTTTGAACATATATTTTTTCACCTCCAATACGGGGTGAAACTCCCCCCCCCCCCGGGCAAAAGCACACATTGGCACAATATCACTTTTTTTCTTTGACTTGTTAGCTATGTGTATGCTAAATTTCATGTCAATCTAAGCGGTTCTTTAAAATTTAGAGGTTTTGCAATATTTTACCGTTAAAGAACGTACTATTAAGACCACAGCCTTAATGTAGTTTGTGTAAAAATTAATTTTTTTATTCGTCATTAAATTTTGAATATCATTACCTTTTTTGTCCTATTCGGTCAATTCTACCAATGGCTTGCAGTTCGTCCGCAGGATTCAACAAAGGTTCGGCGAACATGACGTGGTTAGCTTCAATTAGATTTAGACCTTTCGATCCCAACGCCACTGGTAAGAGGAGGACCATTATATCTTTCGCAGGATCCTAAAATATGCAGCTTTTAGTATAAAAGTTACAACAATCAAATGCCATTCAATTATTAAATGCTAATATGTCCTACGTTATTTATCCTAACACTAGTTCAGCAACAACTGAAGGTACAAGGATCTAGTGACGATATTATTCTTGGTATTCCTATTGTTTCTTTTTCAGTCAACGATCAGGTTATAGTACTTTCTGTCTACGTTATGTAGGAGTGCTTCCAAATGATTCTTTGTACTCAGATCCCTTCTTCGTTAGTTCGTCTACTCCCTTCATCTTCTGCTATTCTTCCTTCGTAGATTTGTTTTATTACTTTTCCTTACCAGGTCTTGAACTTAGTACTTTTTGCTTTGTTCGATAATTTATAACCAAAAGGCATGTAACTGTGGTTTATTATACAGGCTAAGTGGGTGGATTTAGGAAGTTTTTGTAACTGCAAATATCAGGCAGTTGGCCAATATGAACATATTTGGATGGTACTGACTGAATGAAAGCATTATGAATGTTCGCAGACATCTAGAAACTCAGAACATGACGTGAAGATGTTTTTTCAAAAGCTTGATCGGACAGTTAATCAAAAGTGAAGAATTTTGAGTCATAGTTACCGAAGAAGTAAATAATCAGTAACCTCTACTTCTTCTGCTCATCGTATTTAAAAATAGCAATATCTTCGTGCAATCATTGTCTAACATTGTGACAATGTGTTCAGCCCATCTTAGTTTCTGTCTTATTGGACCATTTGTAAAATGCACATGTTTTTGTAAAACGTTCTTTTTAAAATAGATGTTTATTGAGCCATATACAATTTATTATTACTACCTAACACCTACACAACTATTAAAACTTATGAACGACAAAACTTATGAAGACCTAATAACTTGGTTCGATATGACGGCCGCAATCATATTTGGAGTAGCTGTAAGCAGAGCCAAAATTTCCATAATGATCCTCAGACAGTCACGGCAATAATTTTACAGAAAATAAAATTTACTATACAGTAAGCGCCACGCTAGTCGACATACGGGTACCTAATTTCTAGGCATGGGCTATTCCGGCCCTTTCTCACCTGTGACTTTCACGTCTGCCATGCCATATGACTGTCATGAAACTATTAAATATAATTGTTTTCCATACAAAAAATACATTAATTAATAGTACTGTTACTCTGCTTTAAAAAACTTTATTTAAACACCAACAATATTACAATACATTATAACTTTTACAACTTTAACAGAATGACAACTATTCGCTCCGTGCGTGACCATGGAGGGGATACACGAAACTATGCCAGCGCCCGTAGCGGCGAAATATGACAACTTTGGCGAATAATGATTGAATAATAATTTTCTTTCTATGGATGCTATACAATGTGCAACTTCTCTCACTACTTACATACATTCAAAACGAACAATTTCTGAGGCTGTGAGAAAAGTCAGCCATTGCAGTGAGAAATATATTTTCTCACGGATTCCATACGTAGAAACGTGCTTTCCATAGTAACATGCACAATACAAACACAAATATTTTTGTCAAATAAAATGTGTCAAATCAAAACTTACCAGGAATTACCTTTCAAAACTGTTCAAATATAACTGGTAACTATAATTTTAAATAAAAAAAGTATACAGGGTGTCCAGAAACTCTGCCGACAAACGAAGACAGGAGATTCCTCAGATAATTTTAAGACAATTTAACCCAATTCATCTAGTCCGAAAATGCTTCCTAAAAGAGCCAGAGCTCTTTGAAGATGGCGTCATGTAATTAGTTTTTCTTAAATACCTTCAGAACGCTTCTATTTAGAAAAACAAAAATTGGTATGCATATTTACTTTCCAGAAATGAATAGACTCCATCCATTGTGAATTTCTAGTACCTATCGGTCATAGGCGCCCGTTTTGGGTAGGGCAACGGTTATTTTATCGCATAACTTTTTTGTCTTTAACTTTTAAGCATTTTTGACACTGGATTATTAAATTGTGAGGTATTCTAGTACTAAAAGGTACTCTTGCTTTAAGGGGCTATCCTAGTGTAAAAGTACGAAATTCATATACTTCTTTGGGAATTTCTAAAATAAAAAGTGCTGTGCCAATTTTTTTGAAAATTTGCATGAGAATTTATTATAAAAAGTAACATGTAAAATAATTTTCATAAAAAAATATTCAAAATTAAACGATTTATGCGCCATCTACTGGCAGCGTGAAAATAAAAACATAGCTCCACTGCTGCAGTGATTGGAACTAATACAGATCCTGAAACATAAAATTTCAAAGTTATTATTGAAATATGTTTTTTCTATACCATCAACTAGGGGTTTTTTGATCGGATAAAAATGTCAATTTGGCGGTTTTTGAAACTGAAAATGTTTTAGCTACTTTTGAATTTTTTTTTTCAACACTGCGTCATTTTTCCAAATTTTAATATTTTTCAAAAATCCTAGTTGATGGTATAGGAAATATCTTATATTTCAATAATCACTTTAAAATTTTATGTTTCAGAATCTCGATTAGTTCCAATCACTGCAGCAGAGGAGCTATGTTTTTATTTTCACGGTGCCAGTAGATAGCGCATAAATAGTTTAATTTTTAATATTTTTTTATAAAAATTGTTTTACATGTACTTCTTTTTATAATAAATGCTCATATAAATTTTCAAAACAATTGGAACAGTACTTTTTATTTTAGAAATTCTCAAAAAAAGTATATGTATTTCGTACTTTCACACTAGGATAGCCCCTTAAGTCGGTAAGATACACCGTTTTCTAGAAAAATCGATTTGAAAGTTTTTCGTTTGTGTAATTTGAAAAAAAAATTGAAAAAAAATTTCAAAAAAAAGATGTATTTTACTAACTTAAATCAAGAGTAACTTTTAGTACTCGAATACATCATAATTTAATAATCTAGTCTCAAAAACGCTTAAAAATTAAAGACAAAAAGTTATGCTATAAAATAACTGTTGACCTACCCAAAACGAACGCCTATGACCGGTACTAGAAATTCGCAATTAATGAAATCGATTCATCTCTGGAATATAAATAAATGTACCAGTTTTCGTCTTTCTAAATAGGTTTTTTTGAAATTTTTTTTTAAATTTTCTAGAAAACGGTGTATCCTATCGACTTAAAGCAAGAGTACCTTTTAGTACTAGAATACCTCACAATTTAATAATTCAGAGTCAAAAATTCTTAAAAATTAAAGACAAAAAAGTTATGCGGCAAAATAACCGTTACCCTCCCCAAAACGGACGCCTATGATCGGTACTAAAAATTGGTAATGGATGGAATAGATTTATCTCTGGAAGATAAATACGCGTACAAATTTTTGTTTTTCCAAACAGAAGCATTCTGGAGATATTTAAGAAAAACTCATTACAAGACGCCATCTTCAAAGAGCTCTAGCTCCCTTAGGAAGCATTTTCGGACTAAGTGAATTGGGTTAAATTGTCTTAAATTATCTGAAGAATCTTCTGTCTTCGTTTGTCGGTAGAGTTTCTGGACACCCTGTATAAATATTAAGAATATTAAATACCTACATACATATGTGTATAATATGTATTTTATTTCAATCTTGGCATATAATCTATATAAAAGCACCTAAATTATTTAATTTTGAAGTTTGAACTCTTGACAAACATGCATTCATAGAAAAGTACAGTGTACAACACGGGAGAAAACGATATATTTCTCCCTCGCTTGATGCGGCGCTCGCCTCGTACCTCGGCTCGTGCCAACAAACTTCTCCGCTCGTGAGAAATATGTATTTTCTCTCTCTTGTTGTACAATATACTATTTTCAATAGATATTACGCTTACCTTCTTATTTATGCCGTTTTGATTTTTATTATTTATATTTATATTTTCATACTGACTTTCTTTCCTTCCCCGATCTGGTGGTAGCTTCCTATCGTCATCTATTTCCATTTTGTGTTACATACACACCACAAAATTAATAGTTCAATAGACCCAGCTAATGTTAAAATTTGGCAATAATAAATCACACGGCCTAATTGCTTTCGATGTACACATAATTAATGTTAACAACGACAACTAAACTATAACTAAAAAGTGAAGAAAATCCCGTAAAATTGATATTGTCTTTAGAGAACGTTTAAATGTCCGCTTTTTAATTTGACGTTCATTTGACACTCGAACTTTTTTTTTTTTTTATTCTGGCCTTGGTTCAGAACCTTTAGCCACGTAACTACATATAAAATTATTATTCGTTCATAAGTATAAAATTGCCCAGTATACACTTAAAAATAAAGAATAATAAAAAATACAGCTTACAAATAACAATGCCTACTTACTATGCCTACTTACTATGTTAATAAATACAACTATATTAATTTTTGTTTTTTTTTGTTTTTTTGTTTTTTTTTGTTTTTTTTTTTACTACGGTAAGAACTAAATCCGATTCATCCTCGCGGAGATTTAGAACCTCTTAGTGATTTATTTATTTTTTTTTTTATTTTTTTTTATTATTTTTTTTATTCTTTTTTTTAATATATAATTTTTTTCAAACATACATAGGTTACAAAATAATATAATTAATTACAGGAAATATCTCATTCATACATTACATAATACAAAGGAAATACCTATTCATTCAAACGATTAGTTTTACATTCACACTTTTAATTTAATTTTTTGAAGAAATGTCATAATTAGTTTAAAAATTTTAATGTTATCCTCACTTAATAGTACATTTAAGTCTAGGGGAGTACTTAAACCTGTTTTCAACAATTCTTGTAGCAGCCACATACTTGCATTGAGATGTAAGTATTTATTGTTTGTATAAATTGTATTGTTTTATGACACTCGAACTTATTGTTTGTATAATAAATTGTATCAAACATGGTAAATAAAATATTACATTAACGTCAAATATGTCATGTGTATCATATGTTTAACGTCAAATTGTGATCGCCAAAAATTTCAGGCGACTACGCTAGGTGTCGCGTTAGTCATGCACGGAGCGAATAAACTTCAAATAACGCTGTTATATGAACTGTCAACTACCTATGTTTATATTGGTTTCGATACATTTTCTGACGTTCTAGACGTCACTAGACATCAAAGTAAACAGTGCAACAAGTGAAGGGTCCATGACCGTATTAGCTCAATGTACGCGTATGTCTAATAGCGTGGCGGTTGCTGTATAATTAACCTTAACATTAATACTAACCTTAAAGCTTGTAATTTTGACGTCTAAGTTATTAGACAGTGCCAATTCACATGAAATGTCGTTCTTATCTAGAGCTTGCTTTACAGCATCCAAAACCTTTTTCCATGACGAAAAAAGCAACACTTTGGCGTCCTTGTCTTCTTTCTTCAATTCCATTAACACTTTAACTATTTGTGCTATCTTCGTGGAGTAACTACCCTTTATTTGTACAGAGTTGTTTTTAACTGTTTCTCCGGCATTAATGTATGAGACTTCGTGGTAAAACTGCCTATTTCTGCATACAGAACAGGTTATACAGTCTTCTGAAACCTAAACGAAGGTATACGAACATTAATAAACTTTAGTAAAAAATTACTTTTAACAAAAATACTTGCCGATAAAATAAATAAAGAATACACAATTAGTGAGGAACAACAAGGTTTTCGAAAAAAAAAAAAAAAAAATAGGTCCACAATAGACGCCATATTCATAGCCAGACAAATTGCTGAGAAGGCACTGGAACATAATAAACCAGCATTTATGTGCTTTATAGATCTGACTAAAGCTTTCGATTGTGTAAGATTAGAAGATGTGCTAAGATTGCTGAAGGAGAAAAATCAGCCCAACAAGATGATAAGGATAATTAAAGACATTAATACGAAGAATAAAACCAGAATAAAACTCGAGAATGAACATCGGAAGTATAAACCAACTCAGGAATCAGACAATGGGATAGCTAGAGCCCATTGTTTTTTAATTTAGTAATGGACAAAATCATAGAAAACATTAAAAGTACAGGAAAATGATATAATATGGCAGAAAAACAAATAATAAATACACTTTAATAAAAAAGAAGTTTTTTATAATAAAACGTTTTTATTATTTATAGGAGAGAATATAAAATAATTTGACGATATAAAATGCTTCAAACTCCAAAAATTACACTATAAAAAAGTACTTTTATAATAACACGGTTTTGTTATATACAGGACACACCATGTTTCGAAAGAATAAAATATGAATTTTTAGTAGGTGTATTACCTGTTAAAATTATAATTCCAAAAATTACACTAGTATAAAAAAAGTACTTTTTATAATACCACGGTTGTTTAAAATAGTATATATAATATTTATATATAATAATTAACTTATAAAATAGGAATTTTAAGTATATCAACTTTTAATTATTTATTAAATAAATTAAAAAAAGATACGCAACAGCCGGGTTCGAACTAGGGACCTCTCGATCTGCAGTCTAATGCCACTGACCCACCATCAATTTGTAGATATTGTTCGTCCACTCTAACTTTTCCCATGCGTCACGATTCATTTTCAAACAATTTAAGTCAAAACATAAAGTGAAACTAACGTCGATGTGTACATACAGTTTGTATACCCTATACTATATACTACACACATCGGCGTACGTTTCACTTTATGTATTGATTTAATTTGTTTGAAAATGAATCGTGCCACATGGGAAAAGATAAAATTTAACTACTATATTGATTTATTAACGTACTTTAAAATAACATTGCATTAGTCACATTTTCAAAATACATAGTTTGAAATTAAAAAAAATCGAAGAGACTAAGTTTTCACTCTAATGGCATATAAAACAACATAATGCTATTCTACATCCCATCAGAATGAAAACAATGGGAACCTTCTCTGGTTACACCTCCGAGGCTTCTACAATTTGCAAGCCATACGGATGCTGAGACTAAGGAGGATGAGGGAATTCTACAATTTACAATTCACGTCCCATCTGCTCAGCGCGGTAAAGTTCCAACGAGAATGGTTCCCTTCGTACTCCAATCAGAGTAAATGTAAATCAAAAATGAATAACCATTTTCAGTTTCGTTGCAAAACGAAAATACAGCCGAACCATATTCTAGTCCAATCAGAGAGTAAATTGTAAATTGTAGAATTCCCTCATCTTCCTTAGTCTCAGCATCCGTATGGCTTGCAAATTGTAGAAGCCTCGGAGGTGTAACCAGAGAAGGTTCCCATTGTTTTCATTCTGGTGGGATGTAGAATAGCATTATGTTGTTTTATATGCCATTAGAGTGAAAACTTAGTCTTTTTGCTAGCAGTTGCCGCTAGGGCATCTATGCCATTTCGTTCGTTGCAATCCGGGACTGCATGCTGGGGTTTGTTTTGGTTGGATCAGAGAGAGCAGCATATGTGCCTCCTGATGAGAGACTAATAAGTTTCGAAACCGGTAGAGGTGCTTGCTGCACTCTCTGATTGGACTAGAATATGGTTCGGCTGTATTTTCGTTTTGCAACGAAATTGAAAATGGTTATTCATTTTTGATTTACATTTACTCTGATTGGAGTACGAAGGGAACTATTCTCGTTGGAACTTTACCGCGCTGAGCAGATGGGACGTGAATTGTAAATTGCAGAATTCCCTCAGCTTCCTTAGTCTCAGCATCCGTATGGCTTGCAAATTGTAGAAGTCTCGGAGGTGTAACCAGAGAAGGTTCCCATTGTTTTCATTCTGGTGGGATGTAGAATAGCATTATGTTGTTTTATATGCCATTAGAGTGAAAACTTAGTCTTTTTGCTAGCAGTTGCCGCTAGAGCATTTATGCCATTTCGTTCGTTGCAATCCGGGACTGCACGCTGGGGTTTGTTTTGGTTGGATCGGGGAGAGCAGCATATGTGCCTCCTGATGAGAGACTAATAAGTTTCAAAACCGGTAGAGGTGCTTGCTGCACTCTCTGATTGGACTAGAATATGGTTCGGCTGTATTTTCGTTTTGCAACGAAATTGAAAATGGTTATTCATTTAAAAAAAAATCGATTTATCCATACAGGGTGATTGATTAGTGGGGTAAAGCTCCTTAGATTCGTTATAGTAATAGATAGCAATAAAAGTTAATATCAAAAATTGTAGCCAACTTTGATTAGATATTGATAATCAGTAATCGTAAATTGTCAATTTTGGACAATTCAGTCATGGCTTACGTAAAATTTGGAAAGATTTAGACCCGTAATTAATAATTTGCTCTCAAAAACTAATCAATTAGACATAGGGAATGGTATATAAAAATTAAAGTAAGGTAATAGTACTTTTCGATAGTTATATAAAATACAGGGTGTTTCATTTAAAATTACTGAGAAATAATGTACTTGCGGTTGGACTCAGCCTGTATTCAATATAAAGAAAATTAGAAATATCAATCATTTATGAAAATTTTGACAATAAATAAAAAAATATGGCATCAATAAACCATTGCCGTTGTGCTTATTTTTATTTATACAGGGAGTTGAACTTGTTACGATTTTCATAAAAAATTTTGTTATATCTTTGTGAATACCCTGTATAACATACCAAACCTTTATATTTTTGTAATGGAGAAGTTGAGATCATTTCGAATATAAAATAAAATATAGGATGTTCCATTTAAAAAAACATAAGTTTGGTCTGCCACTATGTTATTGAACACCCTGTAACATTCTAACTAATTTTGTAATGTGAAGCTCAAAGTTGGCTACAATTTTTTTTATTAACTTTTATCGCTATTCTTTACTATAGCGGATCGACGGAGCTTTAGCCCACTAATCAATCACCCTGTATAATAGCAGTTAAAGTTAAATATTGCATTGTTAGTTAGATCTGAGCTATTCTGAAAATTTCAGGTACCTAGGTAGCCTAGAACTATTTTTAAAATGTATTACAAAATTTGCGGAGACAGTGACAACGACCAAGCCAAGTATATAAAAACGTTTTAAAAATCCTCTGTTATGCTGACGACGCAATCTTAATCTCCGATAACGAGGATAATCTACAGAGAATGGCACAAACTTTCAATACAATGGCGAAGAACTACAGCATAAAAATATCAACAGCTAAGACCAAATCCCTGATAGTGTCAAGGGAACCGATAAGATGCAAAATAGTAATTAACAACGAACTAATTGAACAAGTTTCGAGATTCGAATATCTAGGAGTCGAAATATGTAGTTATGAAGATATTAAAGAGAGCGTCCGAAAGCAAGCAAATAAAGCCAATTACGTGTCAGGATATCTGAGTGATGTCATCTGGAGAAATAAAGATATGAGGCTGGAAGGGAAAGTACGCATATACAAATCATGTGTAAGGTCGATCATGACGTAGGCGATAGAAACAAGATGTGACACAGCAGAAATAAAGAGGATACTGAGAACATCAGAAATGAGAACGTTGGACAGCGAGAGAATAGCCAGTATAGCCAGAAATTCAAAGCCAACAGGCAAGAGACCAATAATAAGAAGACCCTTTAAAAGGTGACAAGATAGCTGGCAGTCAACATCACAGCTACGAATACAAGCTCAAATTCGGTTAAGAACATGTCAAGAGACCTAATATAAGAAGAAGAAGAAAAAAATTATATTATAATTCATTGTTACCTGTTCTAAAATCACATGTATACACTCCAAACAGTAGCAATGACCACAGGATAAGATACTCCAATGTCTTTCCAGTTGATTGTGGCAAATAGGACAAGGATCTGGACTCTGGCCTTCATACTGTTGCTTCCTTAGGGTCTCTAAGTAACTCTGAGTACCCAAAAGCTTCTCTAACTTTCTTGTATTATCACTAACATCGTTTTGTAGTAACATCAACTGATAATCAAGCTGAAGAAATAGCAACAAGTGAAAAAACGCTTGTTTTATTAAGTTTCTAAAACTTACCTCATGAACACTGAGTAAATGTATGGTTTCATGTTTATTCTGTAATTCATACGTTAAATTTTTTAAAATATTGTTACTTCTTTCTTTTTCTTCTTCCTCAGGCTTGAGCTGCAACCGCACTTTGCAGATGTCCAATTCATCCATAGCGCAAATCTGTTGATCTAAGTATGTCCAGAACTTTCGCAGTTCCTACAAATAAGAAATGAATTGTAAGAGAATTTTATTTTGGCCTTACGTTTAAGACCGTTTAGCCAACCAATTTGTTGAATAAGTAACAACAGTTAACTTTTATACTTCTTCTAAATTTATATCTTACATTCCTCTTTCGATCATACACTCAATTTCTAGAGTAATTCGTTCTAGTAAACTTTTGAAAGTTTTCTAGAACGGTTTCAACGGACTAGACACTTAGATTACGAGAAATCTGATGGAATAAAAACTATTGTAAATGAATAAAATGTAATCCTTAGCGTAACTGAGGATCTGCATATTAGTAGGACCGTTCTTATAATTTAAGTGTCTAGTCTGTTGAAACCGTTTTAGTATACATTCAAAAGTTTCTCTTCTTGGTTGTCGTCTATCAGGGAATTGCTGATGAAAAATTCTTATTGCTAGAAGCACATTTTTGTTATACTCTACTAGCACAAAAATCATATTTATCAGTTCCTCATTAGAAAAATTCATATTAGTAATGGTAACAAAGCAACTGGAACTATAAAAATATTATAATGTCAAATGTTTAAGCAATTTTAGTGTCATAGCTAACTAGGTAGAGTATTGTATGTTTTTATTAATATTTTACGCACCAAAAATCTTATTTACGTAGGTGTTTTGACATCTCATCCAATATTATTAAATTAATAATCAGTGTACAAATATGTATTTTTTTGAAAAATAATTTTTGATTGAATATTTTCACGGCCACCTAATAAAATTTCCCGTAATTGTTGTTATTGCAATTTAATGTTTTTCATAAAGAATCACGAATAACTCACAAATTAGGTACTTCTGTATAGAGAATGCTTAAGAAATAAACAAGTACCATAAAATATCATTTTAATACAATACTACATACAGGGTGTTCCATTTAAGAAAACTGGAAACATATTCACTCCCGAGTTTCGACCAACCCTGTATACTAAAGTTAAACATTTCGCTATATTAATAATTTTTAACAATAGTAGACTATATTAAAAATCGTTTGAACATAAATAGAAATTTTGATATCAAATCACTACAATTCTACAGGTTAAGTAGAAAAATGTAATTATCTTTTAAATTAACTTTTATAATATTACAAAACCTTATATTTTAAGAACGACAACATCGAAAAGAATCCAAAAATGTAAAATTGTACAGGATGTTCCATTTAAAAAAAAAACATAAGTTTGTGTCACCCTGTCAATACGGGTGGCCATGTATATTTGAAAATATTTTTAAATTATGGTCCGATCTGTGCTCCAACTTTTACCTAAATAACTTTTTTGGTATCTCTTACGACAAACGAGTAATTGGACTTCATCGCACTAAAGCCCCACCCTGTATATATCAACTAACATACCTTAAACTCCTTTTTCATGGTGTTAATCATATTAATTTGTGTCCCGCCATCTTTAATGAATTCTTGATTTGCATTTTGTAGTTTTAGGATGTTGTGTAATGCTAAAATACAAAGAATGCAATATAAAGCTTTGATTGTCGACATAAAAATGCCAAAATGCCATAAAAAGACCAAGAGTTAGGCAGAACATAAATATTAATGACCACAACTTTAGAAGTGGTAAAAAGAGTTTAATTATCTGGGGGCGGTAATGACAGAGACAACCACACAAAAAGAGGTCTCAGCAAGGATAGGTGCGGGGAATAGACCATTATACTCCCTATCATCATTATCAAGATCTAAGTTGCTGAAAAGAAAATTTAAATTAAGACTGTACATGTCAATTATTATTCGCCCAGTTGTTACATATGGAAGCGAAACATGGACTTTACATCAGCGTGAAATAAATAAGCTGCTGGTATTTGAATGGAAGGTTCTCAGACTGATATTTGGCCATAAAAGAGATGAGTGAGAGGAGAGTGGAGAAGGCGCTGTAATGCTGAATTGATGACTCTGTATGGTACTTAAAACATTGTCAGACATATAAAAGCTAACCGGATAAGATGGGCAGGTCATGTGGTAAGGTGAGAGGAAGACAGAATGTTAAAGACAGTACCTTTGAGAGACCAGACGATAGAAGATCAGTGGGCCGTCCCAGAAAAAGATGGAACGATGATGTGGAAGCCGATTTATCTAGGATTGGGGTACAACAATGAGAAATGGAAGCGCAAGATCGTAGAAGATCTGGGCTATAGTGGATGCGGTGATGACTCACCTCGAGTTGTAAAGCCAGTCAAGAAAAAGAAAAAGAAGAAATGGGCAGAAATACCGAAGACAGGCAGTCGGGACATATATCATAAGTCAAGGGTTCTCATGTCACATTTCGTATCTGTCACGTTTCAATACCCTTTTTTCACTAGGTCAAAGTATGTACTTTACTTACATTGCATGACGATTTCTGGGTACGTCGGCTTCCAGTCACCTTTCAACGACATCTCTTCGAACGTCTCCGTCCTTTGTGTCATATTAAACAATTTTAACTCATACCTCTTCAAACAATTATTAGAGACACAAACCGGACACTTCTTCGTCGATTTTTCTCGTTTTTTCTGCGGTCGCAAATGACAGTTCATTGCCTTGGTCACCAAAGACCTCTCAATGACAATTTTATGAATGCTGTCCGGATTGTACTCGTAGAGATTGGTAACGGCGCTGAACAATTCCTCCCTCAACATCGACAGAGTATTGTCCCAATTGTATAGGAGTTGAAGAAGAGTCCCGTCATTGACGTCTCTAAACACATAAATAATATAAAAAATATATATGAGTATATTACCCCAGTATATATAACAAACAGTAATGACACTCTCTATTCTTTTTTTTTAGAGATAAGTAAAAGAATACAAAAATCGATTAGGACGGACAACTGAAAATATAAAAACGAACAAATTCAACAAACAGTTGAAGATATAATAAAAGAAATAACGAAATTAAAGGATAGAGATGAAAATATCATCACCAAGAGAGATGAATTACTAAGGGTAGTAGAAGACTTCTATACAGAACTATACAACAGCCAACGAAACCATGATGAGCCACTAGAAGATTCAGGAAAAAGATTAGTCAACTAAGGATCGGAATTGATGCCTGATATATCAACAGACGAAATCAGGAACGCATTGAGGAAAATGAAAAGAAATAAAGCTCCGGAAGACATTATCGTTATAGAAGCCGTAAAGAATGGAGGAGATAGACTTTTAAACAACATAAAGGAACTGTTCAACTTATGTCTGCACCAAAGTGAAACACCTACAAGATGGCACAGTGCACTCACCATCTTATTACACAAAAAGGGAGATCCAACAGACCTCGAGAATTACCGGCCCATAAGTCTACTAGATCACCTCTACAAGTTATTCACAAGAATAATAACAAATAGACTGGAAACAAAATTAGATTTTTACCAACCTAGAGAACAGGCAGGTTTTAGGAAAAACTTTAACACTAACGACCACCTACACTGCATAAAAGGAATTAAAATCTATCGAATACAACCGACCATTGGTCCTAGACTCTCGTAGACTTTCGCAAAGCGTTTGATAAGATAGAAATTAACAGCATAATGAGAGCGTTGATAGCGAACATATACAATAATGCAACCATGACCGTCTGATTACACAAAGATACCAAATCTATAAAAATCAAAAGAGGAATTAGACAGAGAGACACGTTATCTCCCAAACTCTTTACGGCAGTACTTGAACATGCTTTTAAACAATTGGAGTGGGACGTCAAAGGAATAAATGTCGACGGCGAAAGGCTTTCCCACCTACGATTCGCAGACGACATAGTTCTTATAACAGACAACTTAGAAGAGATTAGAACTATGTTTACTGAGTTAGATGCCGCCTGTAAGAAAGTTGCTTTAAACATAAATTTTGGAAAAACACAATACATGATAAACCTGGTACCAAGCGAAAATCCAAAAGTAGACGTCAACGGAATAGCATTGGTCCATAAATATAAATACTTAGGGCATAAAATCTAAATTTCCAGGTACAATCAAACTTCCGAATTACAAAGAAGGATCACCTTAGCATGGGTCGCATGTGGAGCTCTATCAGACATCTTTAAGAGCAACTTGCCAAATTATTTAAAAAAGGAGACTTTCGACCAATGTGTGCTTCCAGTCATGACTTACTGCGCCGAAACATTATCATTAACCCAGGCCACAGCAACCAAACTTCGAGTGGCCCAAAGAAGAATGGAACGGTCACTACTTGGACTGACTCTCAGAGACAGGGTCAGAAACGAAGAAATCAGAAGAAGAACAGGCGTCACAGATGTCACAGAGCAAGTAGCATGGCTGAGGTGGAATTCGGCTGGCCATGTAGCCAGAATGAAGGACGGGAGGTGGACCCAAAAAATTACAGTGTGGAGACCAAGAGCAGACGGAAGTAGAGGTAGACCACCTACACGATGGACAGACGACGCGGCGACGTCAAAAGGATTGCTGGGAATTGGTTACAGGAAGCCCAAGATCGACAAAACTGGAAGAAATTAGGGGAAGCCTACGTTCAACTTTGGATGCAGAAGGCTGGATGATGATGATGAATGACACTCTGCGACCTTGATGAAGTCCCGCATTTTTCCGCACAGACAGATTGCGGCGAAAGTCACAGAACTCACTGCGCTTCTGTATACTTTCAATTTTGAAGGTTTGACTAGCAACTGAGGTAGTGCGTAGTAGCACAGTTGCTGCTGGTTTAACCTTGTACATTCGTTTTAATATGTTGCCTCTTAAAGCTACTGAGATCATTCAAAGATTTGATAATTTATTTGACCTATTTAATTCGTCTAATATTTCTAACCCTAAGCCCTACTATAGGGCTTTTAGTTAATCTGATTGCCAGAAAGATTTCTCACTGAGCTAGTCCGGTCGTAACTTTTAGCCTCAGATGACAGATAACAAGATATTGCTGCCTCTACAAAACGAGACTTCAAAAACTTTAAAGGCGTCGATGAGAGTGTCACTACTGTTTGTTTTTAATAGTGTAATATTACATCTAGAAAGTATGTAGAAATTAAATCTGCGGCTTGGTTCTAAAAGGGCATATGTCAATTTTTGGCTTTTTTGTATTGCTATTCTTTTAATTTAATATTAACAAAACAAAACGCAAGAAATTGATATTGGCCCTTTTAGCATCAAGCAATAGGGATGTTCACAAAAAATTTAATAGTCATTTTAAACATGTAAAACGATTAAGAAACACCCTAGGAATAATTGTCTAAAATATTAAGAAAATTTATTTTAAATTTCAAGAAAACGCTTCTGACGTCACTAGTCGTATACTCCAGCGCGCGAAATGCCATGTCCACAGCACATCCACAGTGTTTAGGTACCTGTTTGACGTTAGTTCAGTCAGGTCATTTTATTTTGTATTTTGTTCCATAGATAAGAGGATGGGGTGTGTTGTTCTCTTATTGTTTTATCAGAACTAACGTGGAGTTTTATGGTGAATTTGTTTAGTTTAAAGTGGATAGACTGTTCCTAAGGACATATTTTGGGTAGTACAAATAAATAAATAAAAGGAAAGGTTTTAAAATAGCTGATTCGCTTAACCTACCTACTGTACATGTAACAATGGTGAATGGTGTCTGATTTCTTGTCATCTTGTAAAGAAATAAATCAACCAGAGAGTAGTGGAATGATTATTTTAATAAGGTACAGGGGTGAGAAAAAAAGAGATAATTTAGTGTGATTTTTAATTTCAAATATTTCATTCAAAGGAATGAGGAGGACTTTCGGCCCTCAGTAATAATGTAATCTTTAATTCTGCGTTCAAATTGTTCAAAAATATTTATTAGTTTTCTCAGGATTCGAAAAAATGAATGCATTTAAATAGCATTTGCCCCAAATTTTGCCCTACTAATTTAATTACTGTCTAGTTTATAGGGGCTGTCGGTAATAAATATGTACTTTATTACTACATTATGGACACCATACGTTATGGACACCTACGTTACGTCTTTTAAACCTTCAGACAAAAAGATCATAAACTGGGTACTTTTTATTTTTGTAAAAATTTTTCTTGCTAACCATTTCGTTGCCTGGATATTTAGAAACAGATATTTAGATGTCCTAAATACGAAGTTTTCGGCTGTATGTATTAAGAATTTTTATAATTTATTTTTTTTATAACCAAGCTAACTAAATCTAAAACATATAGAATTGGGTAAAAATGAGTATGTACTTATTTAAAAACTCATTTATTTAAGAAAAGATCCATGACTTACAATAAAGAAGTTATCTTCGCAAGAGAAAAGCTTGGTTTTTATTGATAGATACATACTTCTTTTTTACGTTTCTTTTTACGATTTAAATTAGCTGGAACTGTATAAAAATCTAGTCAGAATTGTTTTTAGAGATATTTACACACCAAGGAACAAAACTCCACTTATTTGGTTTCATTTTTACTAATTAAATACGTAAAGAACTGCACACATTCAAATACACTTCGTAAATAAATAAGTATACAAAACTAGTACTCGGTCAAAGACGATACAACTGCTGACGTCACAGACCGTAGCCTCGCTGCAGGGTACCGTTTTTCTAGCCTCCAAGAAAATCAACATTATGAACTCATTTATCTTAAGGGGTCATATACGTTTCTCGAGCTTAAAAAGTAGTCTAAATGTAATGATAAATTGTACGAAAACTATTGGGCTAATTGATTTCATTTTTTTAAATTTTAAAGGTGGACTCTTAAGGAGCACAAGTTAAAAGTTAAAAAAATAATTAAAAACATGGCGGCCGCGTCCAGTGGCGTAGAACGTTTTTTTTTCAGGTCAAACGGTGGGCATGAATTAGCTCGTAATATTTATTTGAAACAAAAATTGTTTATTTGTTATCATTTTTTAGAGTCATAGTTCTCGTGTGACGAGAGGAATTTAAGAAAAAAAATTAATTACGGAAACGGTCGAAATTTTAAAAAAAGTCGTAATTTTCACCAAAAGAATTGTCTATTTTTTATTGCTATTCGAAAATGGTTAAATTTAATCAAAAAAGCTCTCGTCGCACGATAGTGAATCTAATTTAGAATATGTGTGCCAAAAATGAAGTTAATCGGACGAACGGTTAAGCAGTTATCATGCCCACCGTTATGAAAAATGCTATTTCGAGAAAAACGTGTTTAAAGTTTTGCAAGACCTGCGGAGGGACCCGACTAGTTCCGTTTAAAGCAGCTGGAACTTCGTCAATAATTCGAATATCGAACTCGTTCTGGTCTTAAAATGTTTCTAAGAAATGTACCTTTTAAAATAAGCAAAAAAAATAAAATCGATTTTTTGAATCCGAGAAACGTATATGACCCCTTAAAAAATATACATTTTTAAACAGTTTTATGATTGCTACGTTTTATATACCTTATAATCTATTGAATTTAACTATATTTAAAAATTAGTGAACATCCTATTGTACAAATAACAATGGCCAATGACAATAGTACTAAATACCTGTCTTCATTTAGAATGCCCACTGAACTGCATGCTGTACTTATTTTGGCGTGCAATTCTTTAGAAAAACCATTCAGAACTATCCACTCTAAACCATCTGAATACCACTGGCCATCTTTCAGCAAAAAACGGTTTTGCAACTTTTCCATATCCAACGTAAGCGACTGAAAATTCACGAACGCCGCGTGCGACTGAAAAGAAATTATACGTATATTAACCCAGAAACAGACAAACCACTCTGCAGCACTACTCTGTGGCGCCATAAAGTAGCTTCCGATGATTAGCCGTAAATCCTTATGTAAATTAAACGTGCCATTCCAGAGGAGCGACATCGCCGATCCTCTCTGCTAGTGGCGTCCGTTATTCATTGGCGCTACAAAATCGCCTGTCTAAGCCACTTTGTGGCTCCACTCAGTAGCGCTGCAGAGTGGCTCGTCTGTTTCTGCGGTTAACACTTCTGGACATTTTGAAATTTTGAATTTTAAAAAGAAAAGCTCTTAACCAATGCGTCCAACCAGTGCTCAAATACGGAACAGAAACCTTAACTATCACAAAAACATCAGCTGAAAAATTGAGAAGAACACTACGAAAGATGGAGAAGAGCTTAAGAAGTAGAGTAAGAAAGAAGGAAGTTCGAAGACGAGCCGGAGTGGAAGATATTATGGAACGTGTTACAAGGCAAAAATAAAGATGGGCGAGACATGTTGCTTTACTTTACAAACTTAATGGACGTCAGAAGTTACAGAGGCGCAAATATTGACTCAGACCATTTCATGGTAGGGGCCAGGCCAGAAAGAATTTCCAATTCCAAGAAAAAAAAGGGACACTAGACAAGTAAAATATAATTTACATATGCTCAATAATGAAAACATAGAGAAACAGTTCCAGAAAAGAAATCCTAGAACACACCTGGACAGTCGACCAGTCAAGCACGGAAATGTGGAACAACTGCAAGGAGGCTCTGAAATTGGCAGCCAAAAGCACATTAGGAATATCCCGAAACCAAGAAAGAAACGACTGAAAATAACAGATGAAAAGAACGAGGCATTTAGGACCATGCAACAACGAAAAACTAGGACAACAATAGATATATACAAAAACTTAAGGAGAGAGGAAAAACGCATACACCGAAAAAAGAAACGAGACTCGGAGAAAATGACATATTAGAACGGCTCGAAAGTCATGAGTCATGGAGAAACAAGAAAGTTCTATCATCAAATAAATATTATTAGAAAAGAATTCAAACCGAGAATCAACTATTGCAATGATAAAGAAGGTAACTTCCGATTAGGTAACTATCCTGTTACGATGGGTAGAGCACTTTCGAGAGTTGCTGGAAGGGAACCTACTAACAACATAGAGCTGGAATACCAAAATGAGGAACTCGTGGAACCCCCCTCGGTAGAAGAAGTGAAAATATCTGTAGAAAAACTAAGGTACCACGAATCCCCAGGCAGCGATGGCATCCCAGCAGAGTTATTTAAGCACGGTGGAGAGCAGAGCACCAAGGTGATGCGAGAAATTGTTTGTAAAATTTGATCTGAGGAGCAAATGCCCAAAGAATGGAGCTTCGACTTAATATACCCGTTACACAAAAAAGGAAACCAACTGGAATGCAAAAATTACCGCGGAATAACTCTCCTAAATACAGCATACAAGATATTGTCAAACATTTTGCACGAAAGATTGAAGCCTTATACCGAAACGTTTCTAGGAGGCTATCAGGCAGGATTCAGGCGTGGACGACCAATCTTTACACTACGACAGATCCTCGAAAAAGCGCAAGATTTTAACATAGATATGTACCACATTTTTGTCGATTTTAAAGCGGCATATGACAGTGTCTTAAGACCAAGTCTTAAGACTATCAACGCTATGAATGAGTTAGGAATTCCAAAAAACTCGTATGTATGATAAAAGTGACAATGGCGAAGATGCTATTAGCAGTAAAAATTCAAAACGACTCGTCAACCCCGTTTGAAATACATAGGCGGTTAAGGCAGGGAGATGCGCTGGCGTGACAGCTTTTTAATGTAGCCTTAGAAAAAGTCGAGACGTGGATATTATAACAAGAACCAGGGCGAGAACTGCTGAAATCCTAACCGAGCTAGCAGAAGCAGCAGAACGAATGGGGTTACATATAAATCAAAGTAAAGCCAAATTCATGGAGATTAACACAAACACAAGAGCTAGAAACGTTGACGCATATCTAATCATCAATGACCAAAACTTAGAAGCGGTCAAAGAGTTCATATAACTAGGGACATCGGTTAACCCTAATAATAACAAATCAGGGGAAATAAAAAGGTGAATAATAATTGTAAACAGGTGTTATCATGGTCTATCAAAGTACTTAGCTAACAAACGTCTGTCTCAAAAAACTCGAATAAGGCTGTATAAAACATTGATAGTCTCTTGTTTTCACATATGGATCACAGGCATGGACGCTAACTAAAATAGATGAATACGCTCTATCGATTTTTGAAAGAAAGGTGCTACGCAAGATATTAGGAGCGGTGTGTGAGAACGAAATATGGAGGTGTAGATATAACTGTGAGAATAGGCATAGATATAACAAAAAATTGCTAGACATTCAAAATCGCCGGTCGCTTCAAGCGTTGTTTCAGAGAGAACGGTTCATGCTACACAAAAAAATTCTAATTTCTGTACATTTCTGTACCAAATTAGTACATTACCCTATATAAAATTATACTAACCTCAGAGATGAATTTCTCCAAATATTTCGTCTCCACTTCCTCGCAATCATTCCGCAAACTGGTGTCCCGCAAGGTAGGATGCTCCGGTGGATAAATATCAAGCACTTCTGCGAGATTATACAACGTGTGGATAACTTGTGGTTTATCCACGGTAAGTCTTATTTTACTATTTTCCTCGGAAAATTTAGCGACCAGCTGTAACACTTCTCTGTACGTATTTATAGCTTCTTGTGGATTTTGAAGGAGCAAATGGATACCGGCTATACCGTTATATGCCGAAATAACTAGCCTCAAACAGTCTTCTGTATCGTTGGTGCTGGTCAAAATTAGAGCATCCAGCAGATCTTTCATTGACTTCACTTCTTTTCTTGACGCTAAGAAAGTACCTTTAGGCGTTGTCATAGTAACGCAAATCTGTCTCAACGTTAATACTGGTTCTAATATCTTTTTTAAAGCCTGCTTGTCCAAAGTATCGAGACATATAGCAGGATCGTAGCGATTACATCTTTCCGCGAAAAAGCGGCCTCTGATTTCGTGTTCCCTCTTGTAAAAATACTTTTCCACGGCACAGAAGTCCAGCGTGTGGTGCAAGTGGGTTTGTTTCGGTATGTCGACTTGATCCGCTACATCTTTTTTGGACGTTCTCCACAGGATCGTTGATAAAAAATTTAACAGTGGTTCTTCGTTGCCCACTAAATACGGTTGGTATAAGATCTTCTGCCATGTAGTAAGATCCTTATAGGGAGATATTTGTAAGTAATCTATTAAACCGTATAAATCTACAAACATTAGAAATATAGTAAACTGCAAATGTTTATGTAGGTACTGTTAGGTAATAATTCTAAACACTTGTCCGAATTCCGAAACAAGCAACGCAACAACTACAGTCAAGGTCACTAGTCAGTAAAATAAGAATGTCAAGTATCTAAAAACATTGCAAAAGCCTTAATAAGCGTTCAATGTCGAGAAAGCGTTGAAATAATGTGGAAAGCGACGAAAAACCCCCTTGTGCGTCGCTTTTGACGCCTTTTCGACACTTTGTCACTTCTTAACACTTTCACAATGTTTTAATCGAACAATAAGCGCATAAAATATTGTAAAAGCTTTAATAAGTGCTAAAGCGTTGAGAAAGTGTGAATTTTTTAACAAAAAAGTGTGAAGAAGAAAGTGTGAAGTTTCGTCGCTATTGATGCCTGTTTGCCGCTTTTACAATGTTTTAACCGAGCAAAAGCGCATAAAATATTGTAAAAGCGTTAATAAGCACTAAACTCTGTAAAAAGCGTTGAAACGACAAAAAAGCTTGAAGATTTTAGCACTTCCTTTTTCACGCTTTTAACGTCATTTCGCCACTTTGTCATTTTTTAAATACTTTTACAATGTATTTAACCAAACAAGCTCCATCAAGAATATTTAGCACTTTTAAACACTTCTAAAATATTGTTCGATGTTCTTTCTGTTGGTAATAAGTGATCTTGACCGCATTTCTTCTGCTTCTTGTTTGAGAACAAAGTTTAAAGTTTTGGTTAAACGGATACCTTCTGCTATTTCATGTTACCTGATATGTTCTTTGAAATGGGCGTTCCAGTCACCGCCCAGCGATGAACAGCTTCAATCTTCCTAGCCATCACAGACACCAGACGGTCAGGAGTGTCGACAGTTTGCGCTTCATCCAGGCAAAGCCTCCACCATTTGATCCTTGTCAATGGACAACCAGGTTTAAAGTACTTTTTTCCCTGTCTTAAATTCTTGGCCTAAAAACAATGAAATTGCATCAGTTGATATAATTGATATTCCTAGTTTCAGTTTTTGACTTTAACATTATTACGGCTTATTAAGAATTAGGACAGAGAACCGTTTCGGATCAAAGTCGAAAGTAAATAACAAACAACGCCAAACCTATCTTTACTGTTTTTTTGACTATTTATAAGCTTTGTCGATAAAATTGTAAAATTTTTCATGGCAATAAAGCATATTTCTATTCTATTCTATTCTACTAAATCCTACAGATATCTTCAAATACATAACGTCGTCGACACAAGAAAACCGCGTAACTCCAAATTTTACTTAAATTGAGATTTTACTGCCATCCATTAGCCATTCGCCTATTCTAGCCATCCGACAAATAAGTATTACGTCATTTAAAGTAGATTTCTAATTTTAAAATGTATACTAGAAAAGCAGGTATCTCCCTTGTAAAAAAAATTATGTTAGTAAAACACGCAACTTCCGCGCATTTTCTGTTAAGTCAGTTAAGTGATTATTGCCGTTGATTTGATTTGTTTTTTGGAGTGAAATACAGGTTTTTAAGTTCTAATTTTACATCTGTAAGGAAGTAAGATAAAGTAAGTTGATTTGTAAATGTAAGTAAATGTTTTTAGTACGATTTATAGTGCAGTCACTGAAGGTTTTACCTCCGATTTCGTTGAACCTTCATCGATTTTCATAAAAATTGGTGAGTAACTAGAGGATACCTCAAGGAACAAAGGTGAAATGATGCCAACTTGCGCTTTTACCCTGGGGGTGGATGCCACTCCTCGGGGGTGAAAATTATTTTATTAATAATACCATACATCGATAGAGTGACAAATTATAAGCAAAATTTGTTATATAAAGTTATTACTAGAAATCAACACTTTTTGAGTTATTAAAGACTAAAGATTTTATTTTGTGTCGTAAAAAAATGCATGTTTTAAAGCGGTTTTTCACATATACAGTCAAACCTGCCATATCCGGATCAATGTGGCGACAGACCGATCCGGACATGAAAAAATCTGGATATCACGACCACTGCTTCTTTTATAGTCTCTGAAACGTTTTCTCCTTCATACATTCCAGTAATCAACGCCGTCAATAACTTTCGTCGATAGACACGTTTTATAGATTCTATAATACATTATTTCGCCATCTTTTAGTTCTTCTTTTAGAGCGTTGCCCAACAGCAGGTCTCCCTTTCTCGGTAGATTTCGGTATATCCGGACGGCGCAGAACCGTCCGGATATGGGGAGGTCCGGATATGGCAGGTTGTAATGTACCTCAAAAACTATAAGCTTTTAAAAGAAGTTATTATTACTGAAATTGAAGATAATAAAAACTGAATACATTTCTCACTGAAAGAACTAAACTAATGTTAGTTCAAAGTAAGTTATTGGCAATTGATTGTACATTTTTTTCGACGTGTACTCAAATCTAAGTATTCAAGCTTAAATAACGGGGAAACGATGCAATGTATAAAATATACCTGCTAAACACTTGTCAAAGTACTTCGGAATACCTATCAAATGAGCTTCAGAACAAGTTAATAGCGTCAAAATCAGGCAAGTTATGATGAAAATAAGAGAACCCTTTCGAATTTTTTAGGAAAAAGTTAAAAACAAAACATACGCCATTTCCACAAAAATTAAAATTTATAGTAATCCTTACAAGAACTTATTTATATTAGCATATGTAATGATTTCAATAATTTTGACCGGTTTAGAATGCATATTTTTGAAAAAAAGATATAATTTAAAAAAATCATAATTTTTAAAATTATCATTTTCATATTCTTTTGATAATAACTTCAAAAATACTCAATATACGTAAAAAATTATATATAACTAAATTTTAGTTTTTTTATATCAAATATTTTACCTGTTTCACTATTTCTATAGGGTAAAAAATAACCGAGATAGAAACGTTTAAATCTTAAATTTTGCTGTGAGAACCATGCAACTAGGGCCATTAACCTTTTATTTTTAAAAAAGTAAGGGGTTTAAAAGATTAAATTGAACGTGGTTAACTAGATTTTGGGATTTCCTTTCAAATGGTTTTTAGATGAACCTGATATAAAAATGAACGGAGTTATTTAAAAAAAAATAACATTTTTTGGAAACATTTTTAAAAGATAAATTTTGAAAAAAATTTGGCGCATAAATTTTAATGCTATCAACATGTTGGGGGGCTCATTTGATAGATATTTTTAAGTACTTTAACAAATGTTTAATGAGTTTATGTTATAAAATGCATCATATTTCCGTTATTTAAGCTTGAATACTTAGATTTTTTTACTCGCCGAAAAAAATATACATTCAATTACCTATAACTCATAACATTAAAAGGTTCTTCTAGTAAGGGGTTTATTTAATTTTTTATTAGCTTCAATTTTGGTAATAACTTTTTGTAAAAACTTATAGTTTTTGAGTTATTGATGAAAAATCGGTTAAAAACATGCATTTTTCTCAAGAAAAATTAAAATCGTTGATCTTTAATAACTCAAAAAGTTTTGATTTATTTTAATAAGTTTATATAACAAATTGCTTAAAATTTGTGCCTCTATCGAATTATGGGGTTATTTTCAATAAAATAATTTTCACCCCCGAGAAGGGGTGGCATCCACCCCCAGGGTAAAAGCGCAAGTTGGCACCATGTCACCTTTGTTCCTTGAGATATTCTCTAACCACTCACCAATTTTCATGTAAATCCATGCAGGTTCAACAAAATCGGAGGTAATAGCTCATATCCACATTTAGTGACTGGACTATTAAAAATAAAAGGATTTTTGTTGCTTTAAACTATCACTGGAGTTACACGGTTTTCCATATTTTATTTTATGAATCCATGTTGAAGTTACATGTTCTTCTAATGTTACTGTGTTTAGGCTCTCCTGAAAAATTAAGGAAACTGGGAGTTACGCGTTTTTCTTGTGTTGACGACGATAAGGAAGAAGTAAAGACACAAATTAATAAAATATTAAAAGAAGGAATAATTCAGCCATCTACTAGCCCCTGGTCGTCCCCAGTTTGGGTTATACCGAATAAATTAGATGCATCAGGAAAACAAAACTGGCGAGTTGTTATTGATCAACGCAAGCTTAATGAACTCACAGTACAATACCGATATCCTCTACAGTATTTCTCATGATCATCTTTCAGTGCGTCACAGTTTTTCGATTTCTTTCTAACGCATTAAATTGTATGTGACAGAAAAAAAGGCACGTCGGTGATTACATTTCGTCGGTGACATTTTTATAACATTTATTCTAGTTATTCTAGTTGTCGATAGATGGCGCCATAATAAAAAATAATTTTTTTTTAATTAGATAATAATATTACAAATATAATCTGTATAATTTATAAGACTATACAAATCAAAGAAAATACCATTTTATAAATGCAAGAAACACATTTGATTTGTTTTTATTCCAAATTGAAAATAAAATGTGACAACTGTCAGATTTAACTAAAATGTCATGTTAGAATAAATGTCATAAATGTGTATTATCACGGACTTACCCTTTTTCCTATCATTTGTTACGCACTGAAAAATGATCATGAAAAGGACAATACCACAAATATCAGAACTATTGGACCAACTAGGAAGATGCCAATACTTCACAACACTAGATTTAGCGTCTAGATTTCACAAAATTGAAATTGAGCCACAAGACATCCAGAAAACGGCCTTTTTCGTCGAAAATGGACATTACGAATTTGTCCGCATGTTATTCGGACTAATGAATGCTCCATCTACTTTCCAAAAAGTAATGGACAGTACCCTCTTAGCAATACAAAACGAAAGATGCTTCGTATATATGGATGACATAATTATTTACTCACCCACTATTCACGATCATATATCACGACTGGCAGAAGTACTTAAAAGGTTACGAAAAGCAAATTTAAAAATACAGCCAGATAAATGTGAATTTTTAAGAAAAGAAGTGGCGTATTTTGGCCACCATGTGACTGAACAGGGTCGTGGAACAACGTCAGAGAAGAGGTGGACCCAACACAAAGTGGAAAATAGATGAAAGAAGATCTAAAAAGACTCAATGTCAGAAATTGGAGGATGAAAGCAATGGACAATAAGGGATGGACCGATGGGCCTACGAGGCTTGACTAATTATTACATTATAAAATATATAAAAACTTACCTCTTCAGTATGAGTTAGCTTTAGTTCGTGCTGGAGCACACTGTATGTAGTTAAAACAATGTCATACTCTTTCAACTCAGTGGGGTAAACAGAGTTAATACTATGTCCTTGATACTGCAGAACTCTCAAGTTTCCTTTAATGTGTTTGGCAATTTCGTTACACCACTGAGTTTTCAAAGCTATAGGAGTTACTATTAGAGTAGCCTTGGACTCAACAAGTGGCTGGTTGATCCAACATTGTGGACAAAAGTACTCCCCTAAAGATTTTGTGTACCCCAAGCATTTGGGGTGTTGATATATATTACAACTTGAGCATCCAATAGCTGTTCTCTCTGAAGTACTTCCACAAACACACTGAACAGATATTCGATCAACATCTTCAAATCGTTTGGAATTTATGGTACTGGTTTCTGCCAAAATGTTGTTGTACCACATGTTCAATGCTATGAATGTTTGGCTTTTCCCTTTCTTGACTTTTACCTCCTTTAATTTTGTTGCCTGTACCTCCCTTGGTTTTATTGCCTGTACCTCGCTTGGTTCTTCAACATACAGTGGTTCCTTAGGTCCCTTTAACTTCTTAGATTTCTTTTTTGGAATTTCTATGATGGGACCTTCCGATTCATCATCAGAGCTTTTACGTTTTCTAGAATGATCATTTTTAATTTCTTCTGATTCAACTTTAGGATTGAGTAAAATACATGCTAGAACCTCTACAGTCTTTCCCAGGCCCATTTCATCAGCCAGGATACCAATTTTAGTAGAGAGAGTAGTTATTGGCTTTTCATTACATATAAATCCTGTGTATTTGTCAAAATAGATCTCGATGTCTGATTGTAATTTGATTGGGATATAAAGTGGGTGCAAGAAATCTAAAAATTAAGTTTTTAAATTAGTGTGCCTGTTTAAGTTAAGTAAAAAATATTAGAAATAGCTGGTTAATTACACATTAATAAAATCATATAGATGCTAATTTACCTTTCAGTAGAGAAATCAAAATATGAGTTGAACTTCTTAAAAAATTATAAAGGATACGCCGTAAGGTAGACAAAAAGCCCTCACTCGCAGATTTTTTTATTTTTTACGTTCTATATGATTAAAAAATAGGACTTAGCGGAATTTTAAACTCCCCTCTCCCTCAAAAAACGTCATTTTCTCGTTATTATTATTTGTTTTAGATGAAATCCAATCAATTTAAAAATTTCAAATATTCACAGGCATAGTTGAGGCTTCTACAGAACATGTGTATTAATTTTTATAGACCCGTAGATTGAGTGTACATAATTTCAAAATGTATTTTATTTTTTTTTTCGAAAAAATGCATTTTTTTAGAGATGGGCTTCAGGTCATTTTTTTTATTTTAAATATTTTTATCAAAAACTGTATTACTAATTTTTTTCCAGATTTTTCCCTAAGGTGTGCCACCTTCAAAAACCAGAAAAACTTATTTGTAGGGGGTTTTGGGGATTTTTTTCATTTTATAGACTTCAAAATATGTAGATCAAATCAAGATTTTTTATAGATTATACATCATTTGAAGTACCTGATTCATTTTGAGGACATTCAAAAATTGGATGAAACCCGTTCGAACCCTCAAAAAAACCAAAATCACCCCTCAAGTTTCTAATTTTGGTTTGTTTTTTTTTTATTGCAACTTATGCTTTGTGCAGGTTAACGTTATACTTTTGTAAATAAATAAATAAATAAATAATTTGTAAAACACAAGAAAGGGTATAAAGTCTCTCATAATAGGAAAGAAAGATATCACCACTACCAAATGGTCATGCCAAAATATTTGACCAGAGGACTATCTTCTAATCGATGACAAAGTCATAGCTGAAAATGCACACTATTTTGGGGAGCTTGAGCCAAATTACTAGTGAGAAGATACACAAAAAATTTGGAAAAGTGACTATATTAAAGAATAACAAAAATTGTACATTTTCTTAAACTTATTAAGCTAAAACATAATGTCGCAACTACAATCATAATGATATTTTTCCATAAAGAAATGCTAGCGCAACTTAATGAGTTAAGAATAATATTGGTACCTGTTTTACTGTCCTCCATTCTTTCTCGATATAACATCCATTTCACTGACTCTTGTTGATAAGGCCTCAACTGGGGTTTTAAATTGTGATGCTGCACATTTTCTTCAATATTATAATTAAATTTATCAGTCTTCCTTTTTTCTGTTAATTTATCATACAATTTCTGAATCTCTGACTTGCAGTGGAATTTTTTGGAAGTATTTTCAAAATTTTCATCTGGAATTAATAAAAAATTACTCCATCTTTTAGCACAATATTAATGACTTATACTTACATATATTGGAACAAATTTGTCCAAAAAGCTGTATAAAAAG